>NC_064626.1:356040465-357394215 GCF_023864275.1 Schistocerca cancellata | reverse complement strand
CGCTTTGTGCCCACCTGCAAGGGACATCTTCAGAAATGAAACACAGCTTTCCGGTGGTTTCTTTTTTCTGCCCGAAATTTTCGTTTTCCTTGGTGGCTTTCATAATGTTCGTTACTAGTGCATTAGCTTTCTTGAGGAGGGCTTTTGTCTGCATACCTGGGAGAATGCTTTGCAATTAACAATGATTTTTTGCAGTGATATTCTGTAAGTAATGTAAAGCTGCAAGTTTATCTGTGGGTTCTGCAAAAGAACCAGAGTCTCAGTGGGAAGCGAAATCTATTCCCTGCAACTTGCGCTTCAACACAGAAACGTGCAATACACGCAGTCATTACCTGTGGTTCTGGAGCCATCATATATTTTGAAGCACTTTGGAACTTATCAACAATGAATGTTTTTACGAATTTCTCTGCTATGGCTAATGAATTTGTTGGAAAGCAGAAAATACCGAATGGTGAAGTTGTTTCTTTATATTGGTTATTCGAAGTACATTCGCGTTCTTTGGAGATTAGATAAAATTACCTTTAAATCTAAAATTCTTGTACTTAATTCTGGTTTTTGGCCAGTGTTTACTCCCTGTCCACAAGCAAATCTTTCGATAATAGCTCACTGTGAATTTCATCAACACATTTTCATTTCTGTTACAAGGTCATCGCTGTCGCGCCAATCGTATAGGATTACTCGTGATCCACATGAAAGGATGTTGTGCTCCAGACAACAATTCCTAACGATTTCGTGTAAATACTGCAATGCCATTATCACTGTCCATGTTCCGAGTGTGTCATTTGACAACTAAAGACGTCTGAATGTAGCATGCTTCAGTTCCAGATGTCACACTTAGGGCACGCAGTCGTAATAGCAACAGTAATGAATATGCATGGATGCACTTCATAGGTGTTGTTATAATGTAACAGCCGCCTGATTCGCAATCTTAACTTTAACATCAGATCGAGCGGAAAATGTTATTTCTAAAATAGTGCAAAACTATTCACGCAAGTAAACTTAAAATAAACAAGCAAGCACCTCTCAACTTGCCGGTGAAATGCGCAATTCACTTTAAAGTTAAAGAATACAGTGTGTATGGAGTATCAGTGAACGAGGGGGGGGGGGGGGGGGAAGAGTGTTCCCAGAGGCTAACGCTTACCTTATGATGAACGCTTACCTTATCATGTGCAAGGTGCAAGTAATGGGGCCAAATGATTTGGAACCTAGTACAGATTGTTTTGCTATGGGAACATTGCTATTGGCGGTCGTCACTTCTGAACTGTTACTATGAGTTTTCGTTATTGCTAACAGATGTAAGTTGTTTCAATATATCCAACAACTAACCTCATTCCCGAGTATTAGTCTATAACACCTAGTTTAGGATATTTCTCCGGCAGCATAATTTCGATTTTAATGGTCTGAGCAAACGCTTCTGATCGCACTGCATCGTTTGACAACGCGTTCCTTAAGCACGATAGAAGGCAGCTGACATCCCTTAGTACAGGAATTACTGGTCGATATCTGGAAAGATCATCCGATAAAATTCCAAATCCTGATGCGAACAGAAGTCTAGTCCATATGCTTTCAGCTACCGATGTGACGCATTCATTAAGACACTCATTCGTATTTGGGAGGAAGGGGGCTTCAAACCCTGTCCGCCAACAATTGTTTTTTTATGTATTCTTTACGTTTTCCTCGAACACTGAGCAAAAATCACTTGAGGGTTCTTGCAACACCGCTAAAATCAATATCCCCCTACTAATCTCCAGCTGCGCTTGTGTGCTATTTTCAGTGACCTCGATGCCAACGCGACGAATTCTCAAGGACCTTAAGCTCAGTGCACAGACTGCCTGGTCCGGCTTGAGGGAGGTCAGTTGTGGAAGTCCTTAGTGGAAATAAACTGCGTGCGAACTCGCGACTTGGGCGACCCAGAAAGCTTGTCAGCTGGTTCTCCAATGTGGAGCGCACAGAGCCTGTAGTAGTTGTCCTTGTTATGTAAACGCTACGAAGCTGTCATTCAGTTTCCCCCGCACCTGTAGCCTTCTATCACTACGGTAGATATGATACCAACTTCCGGTTTTTGGCATATCCTGTTAAAGGCCTCTAGCAGGAAGGTCTCAAGCTGCTACTAATCTGAAGACAAAGGCCCAGTCTCATCTGTCAACCTATAAGAAAATGATTACTTTTTTAATTAATGAATCAGTGAACGTAAATGTTTTTGAACATTTTTGGATCTTTGACAACATTTTTTGAGTTTTTGAAAAGATTCAGACGTCATTCGAAGAGTTAGAGTGGCTTTGCCCAAAACAAGGTGTGTCCATAACGCAAGTCCTGCAGTCTGCAAATCTTATGTGAAATAATAAGGTTTTCTTAATCTACAGGATTTAGCACATGGAGTAAGAGCTCAGTTTCTTGAAATTTGAAAAGTAAATAACTGGTGGACGTTTGAACAAAGCTGTAGTTTTTTCGTCCGTTTTTTGTTCAAAATGGCTCTGAGCACTATGGGACTTAACTTCTAAGGTCATCAGTCCCCTAGAACTTAGAACTACTTAAACCGAACTAACCTAAGGACATGACACACATCCATGCCCGAGGCAGGATTCGAACCTGCGACCGTAGCGGTCACGCGGTTCCAAACTGAAGCGCTTAGAACCGCACGGCCGGCGCGTTTTTGGTCACGGTTTTTGCAACAAATAATGAATAAATTGAAACAAAAAATTACCCTGTTACTCCTTTACGTCATGTCAAAGGAATAATTAGCCGGATTCCAGAAAGACATATTTTTCAGTGTGCCCGAAATCTGCTCCGTCAGTTTGAAATACACTGTATCTCAAGGTGACGTCGCTTATTTTATAGACTGATTGAGGAGAATAGACCCTTAAATTATCGATTTTTTCCAGTCTCTTGGTGTATAACGTGGTTTCTCTGTTTAGATCATTTTTTGACACATCTCAAAGGTAGCGCTATTCTTGAGAATTGCGAAACGGCCGGCCGGTGTTGCCGAGCGGTTCTAGGCGCATCAGTCTGGAACCGCGAGACCGCTATGGTCGCAGGTTCGAATCCTTCCTCGGGCATGGATGTGTGTGATGTTCTTAGGTTAGTTAGGTTTAAGTAGTTCTAAGTTCTAGGGGACTGATGACCTTAGAAGTTCCATAGTGCTCAGAGCCATTTTTGCGAAACGTTGCTCCAGTAATCTGACGTGCGCCGTGGATGCCGACGGAAACAGTTGTCGACCTCGTGACACTTCCAAGATTTAGACAGCACGTCCCAGGCACGTTATTTGGTGGTGATGGTGGCGGTGATTTTGGTTTGTGGGGCGCTCAACTACGCAGTTATCAGCGCTCACACAAAGTCCCAATTTTTACACAGTCCAGTTTTTACACAATCGAATCCAGCCAGTATCACGAATGATGATGATAAAATGATGAGGACAACACAAACACCCAGTCTCTCGGCAGAGAAAAATCCCCAACCAGGCCGGGAATCGAATCTGGGACCCCGTAAACCAGATGTAGCAACGCTAGCCATTAGACCACGAGCTGCAGACAATTCGTTATTTGGTGTGTTATTCCATCTGACGTATTCCAGCATTGTTAATCACAATATATGCTGACACTAGTCGGCGCTTGCTACTGAGGCAGCATCTGTAACAGCTGGACGGAACTGAACTCGCATTCAGGAAGACGGTGGTTTAAAACCGCATCCGACCATCCAAATTGCTGTTTTCGGTGGTTTCCCTTAATCACTTAAATGGGGGCCAGGGGGACAAAGTATGCAATACTCTGAAAAAAAATGAAGTCAAAATTTTTCAAGACAATGTAAGTAAATTTGGCACAGCTGTTAAGAAATGCTATATGCATGTGCACACAAGTTTTCACGCTTGTTGACGTTGTACGTTTTTAATCAGGAATACTTGAAATTTTGCAGAAAGGTGACTACAAATGTCCAGTTTTTGAAAAATTTAACAGAATGAAACCAATGCATTTTAGTACAAACTTTGATATGGCATTGTTACAGATATCTGTGGAACAGAATTCTGATATCTTCTTTTGCTGGATTTTTACAGCTCTCCAAATACATGTGAAAAAATGCACCAAATTTTAGCGATTTTTCTCTTGCATACTTTTCTTACTATTGAATTAAATGAAAATTCCTTCCACAGAATGTTTCAATAAAGTATCGACTAATTAAATGCCAAATTTAAGTACTCTAACGTCAGCGGACTGTGAGTATTACGTGAGTTACGGAAAACCTGGATCAAAGATTTCATAGTGTTCGTATTATGCCTCATATTATCTGGATGACTTAGAGCACACAATACGCATACTACTCTTCATCCTGAAGCAGTCTTTTCTTTGCCTGTGTTCTTACGTTAACTTGATTTTTCAAATTGAGTAGCATTAATACAAGCTGCAGCAGTTCTGTTATCGATTTCCTACAATGCTAACAGTGTAAGAGCTCCTGCATCACATCCTAGCTTCTGTATAGGTCGTAATCTGACAACATTAATACAGTTAAAAACTAAACGATCGATATATACCGAAATTTTAAAGCAGTTGTAGAAACAAACATTGTCCTGGGCTTTGTTTCCATATTAGAGTGTTTAAATTTCATTAGAATTTTGAGTTATTCCGAGCACACACTTGTGTAGAAGTTCTGGATCTGCTAAACACATAGACATTGGTCTTACTTGTTCAGCTTTCTTGAGTTTGTATCCTGAAATGGGACGCAAATTATATACAGGTTTGTCATCATCAGTAGATATTTTACGGAAATAAATTGAGTATACAGCTTTCTGCATTTGCTTCACATTTCCACTGTTGTCCCTTGTGGCCTTACCGTAGTACATTTGTAAAGAAAATATTTGTTTGTCGTTGAGCGTGTTACACCACGAAGGGGTTTTCCATCCAAGATTTTTACCATTCAATTCTCGTTTCAATTTTAAAAGTCTGCTTCCCATTCGTTCTTGCGCATGGCGAACATACTAATTTTATCTACTGCAACCAAGACCGTAAGGTTTACTTTCAAAAACAGTTTTTAATGCCCTGGAGTATTATTTTTATCACATTCCGCTAAAATAACAACGATTGAATTGATTCCGTAAGATACATATGATTTCTTAACGTTCACTGAAATACCCGGCGTACTCAATGATGGATTAATCCACAACCTCACATCCGTCATCCAGACATAACAGTATATCCACAGTATACAGAAAGACCGATCTACAAAGATTCGTCACAGCTGATTAGTAATGAAAATTTACGAAGTCTGGAATTGTCTGAGTGTTTTTGTTTTTCCAAGTTATTTTTGGGAATTAATCGCAAAATATTCGTCCGTTGAGTAATTACTTGTCGCCCATGATCACGTTTTCGAACGCACCAAAAATCGAAAAACGACACTGTCGGTAGTATTTCATTAGGTGTAGTGCCAATGGACGTTTCTTAATCATTTCTGTTTTATTAAAAATCATTCATAAACTACATTTTAATTAAGAAGCATTAGCGTGAACTTTAGAATAGTTTAACATCCCGAAGATTGCTATCAAATTTATACAAATTTTACTTCCTCGCAAAGGAGTGCAAGAAGTGATTCATGCTGGAAGTATCTCCATCTCCATCTCCTCCTCCTCCTCCTCCTCCTCCTCCTCCTCCATTACAAATCTTATTTCCTTGCGCTACTCACATTCTGGAGTAAATGGAGAAAATATATACACAGAAGCGTGTATTTATTTCCAATGAAACTATAACGAAATCCTACAGCAGCTCTTATTCTGTAAAAACATATCTCATCTTCGTGCAAGTACTAGCTTCTTTTTACTTATGAATCCTGAAATAACTTTCGTAATTACGTCTGAGGAAAAAAAATTCTAAATAAAGAGTAATGTATCTCTCGCCACATCGAATATATATATATATATATATATATATATATATATATATATTCTCACCATCGAATAGCAAAAAGAGGATGCTCTAATTCGTGAATTCCTGTACGTGACTGGATACCAACATTCGATTTATAGTCATTCTAGACGTGCGGAACAACGCATCTATTGCTTAATTTCAGTTTGCGAAGCAGGCTGAAATATACGGAAGTTCCGCTTGATGCTGCTACATACGAGTGTACTCGACCCGTGGGGAATATTCTGTACATTACAGGGTGTGAAAATAAACAAACCGCTCATAATAGTTATGAGATAATCAGGACAATGATTACGTCATGTTGTTGTTGTCGTCTTCAGTCCAGAGGCTGGTTTGATGCAACTCTCTTGCTACTCTATCCTGTGCAAGCTTTTTCATCACCCAGTACCTACTGCAGCCTACATCCTTCTAAATCTGCTTAGTGTATTCATCTATTGGTCTCCCTCTACGATTTTTACCCTCCACGCTGCCCTCCAATACTAAATTGGTGATCCCTCGCTGTCTCAGAACATGTCCTACCAACCGATCCCTTCTTCTAGTCAAGTTGTGCCACAAGCTCCTCTTCTCCCCAATTCTATTCAATACCTCCTCATTAGTAATGTGATCTACCCATCTAATCTTCAGCATTCTTCTGTAGCACCACATTTCAAAAGCTTCTATTCTCTTCTTGTCTAAGCTATTTATCGTCCACGTTTCACCTCCATACATGGCTACACTCCATACAAATACTTTCAGAAACGACTTCCTGACACTTAAATCCATACTCGATGTTAAATTTCTCTTCTTCAGAAACGTTTTCCTTGCCATTGCCAGTCTACATTTGATATCCTCTCTACTTTGACCATCATTATCAGTTATTTTGCTTCTCAAATAGCAAAACTCCTTTACTACTTTAAGTGTCTCATTTCCTAATCTAATTCCCTCAGCATCACCCGACTTATTTCGACTACATTCCATTCTCCTCGTTTTGCTTTTGTTGATGTTCATCTTATATCCTCCTTTCAAGACCATGTCCATTCCGTTCAGCTGCTCTTCCAGGTCCTTTGCTGTCTCTGACAGAATTACAATGTCATCGGCGAACCTCAAAGTTTTTATTTCTTCTCCATGGATTTCAATACCTACTCCGAACTTTTGTTTCCTTTACTGCTTGCTCAATATACAGATTGAATAACATTGGGGACAGGCTACAACCCTGTCTCACTCCCTTCCCAACCACTGCTTCCCTTTCATACCCCTCGACTCTTATAACCGCCATCTGGTTTCTGTACAAATTGTAGATAGCCTTTCGCTCTCTGTATTTTACCCCTGCCACCTTCAAAATTTGAAAGAGAGTATTCCAATCAATATTGTCAAAAGCTTTCTCTAAGTCTACAAATGCTAGAAACGTAGGTTTGCCTTTCCTTAATCTTTCTTCTAAGATAAGTCGTAGGGTCAGTATTGCCTCACGTGTTCCAACATTTCTACGGAATCCAAACTCATCTTCCCCGAGGTCGGCTTCTGTCAGTTTTTCCATTCGTCTGTATAGAATTCACGTTAGTATTTTGCAGCTGTGGCTTATTAAACTGATAGTTCGGTAATTTTCACATCTGTCAACACCTGCTTTCTTTGGGATTGGAATTATTATATTCTTCTTGAAGTCTGAGGTTATTTCGCCTGTCTCATGCATCTTGCTCACCAGATGGTAGAGTTTTGTCAGGACTGGCTCTCCCAAGGCTGTCAGTAGTTCCAATGGGATGTTGTCTACTCCAGGGGCCTTGTTTCGACTCAGGTCTTTCAGTGCTCTGTCAGACTCTACACGCAGTATCGTATCTCCCATTTCAACTTCATCTACATCCTCTTTCCTTTCCATAATATTGCACTGAAGTACATCGCCCTTGTATAGACCCTCTATATATTCCTTCCCCCTTTCTGCTTTACCTTCTTTGCTTAGAACTGGGTTTCCATCAAAGCTCTTGATATTCATGCATGTGGTTCTCCTTTCTCCAAAGGACTCTTTAATTTTTCTGTAGGCAGTATCTATCTTACCCCTAGTGAGATAAGCCTCTACATCCTTACATTTGTCCTCTAGCCATCCCTGCTTAGCCATTTTGCACTTCCTGTCGATATCATTTTTGAGACGTTTGTATTCCTTTTTGCTTGTTTCATTTACTGCATTTTTGTATTTTCTCCTTTCATCAATTAAATTCAGTATTTCTTCTGTTACCCAAGCGTTTCTACTAGCCCTCGTCGTTTTACCTATTTGATCCTCTGCTGCCTTCACTATTTCATCCCTCAAAGCTACCCATTCTTCTTCTACTGTATTTCTTTCCTCCGTTCCTGTCAATTGTTCCCTTATGCTCTCCCGGAAACACTGTACAACCTCTGGTTCTTTCAGTTTATCCAGGTCCCATCTCCTTAAATTCCCACCTTTTTGTAGTTTCATAACCAATAGATTGTGGGCAGAGTCCACATCTGCCTCTGGAAATGTCTTACAATTTACGTCAGATCTAATGAAAATTTCTGCCAATCCGGGACTATAACCCAGATTTCTTGCCTTTCACGCGCAGTTTCTTTAACCGTTAGGCTGTCCGAGCAGAGACCAAAGCGTGACGAGAGGAGCATCGGTCTATAGCTTGCAAGATGTTCATTGAGTCGGTGAATATGAAAACTCTGTGGAGGGAGGTCTGAGAAAGAAAATGTAGAGCCTTGTTAAAGGCGAGCAACTCCGCTGTAAAAACATTACATGTTCCCGGCAGTAAATGATGTTCCATGCCAGTAGGAGACAAAAAAGCGCATCCCGCCTTATCTATCGTTTTAGAACGATCAGTGTAGAAGACGAAGAAGGGTGGGTATCAGGACGGAGACATCCCTCGTTTGCAAAGCTGGAGGTACACAAGATGGTCAGGGAATCGTCAAATGGCCATTGCTTAGGATACCAGGAGTTGGCCCCATCGTATCTGTTGAGGCGGAATCTCTGCTTCTGCGAGCACATTGTCAACGAGACTAGTACGAAAGGCGCTGATAGCCAGATTCACCCACAGTGATGATGCTTGGTTTGTGGAGGCGCTCAACTGTGCGTTCATCAGTGCACATACAAGGTTCCAATTTTTACGCAGTCCAATTATTTACACAATCCAATAGAGCCACTGTCACGAATTATGATGATGAGGAAATAATGAGGACTACACAAACACCCAGTCCACGTGCAGAGCAAATCTCCAACCTGGCCAGGAGTCAATACCAGGACCCCGTGATCCAGAGGCAGCAATGCTAGCCACTAGACCATGAACTGTGGACACACTCCATAATGATGAACAGAGTCAAGTAGTTTCAGATTGGAAGGAGCTGCTGAGCCATAAACCTGACAACTACAATCTAGTCAGGACGAAACCAGAGGGTGACAAAAGAAGAGTAGCACTGTCTGCTCTCCAAGTCCTATGGGCCAGGAGGTGGACAGCATTAAGCTTCCACATGCAGGTAGTCTTCAGTTACCGAATATCGGACAGCCACATCAGGTTTTTTTTATCAAAAATAAGGCGCGACAAACTGGACTGTGCTACAACATCGAGACGGTGGTTGCCTAAATAAAGTTCTTGATCGGGGTATACTGTGGGTCATCTCCAAAATGCATAACCCACGTTATCTCTAGAGAGAGAGAGAGAGAGAGAGAGAGAAAGAAAACAAAGCCATTGGAGAGGGTCCACACATAGGCTCTTTACAGGTGGCGCCTTGAAGCTGGCGTTCAGCAGATACTACCTACTGGGAGCTGCACCAAATGCAAAAATCGTCGACCTCCAATGCGGGGTAACCAGAGGCCCAACAGAGATTACAAGCCGATTGATGTTTATGAGGAGGAGTGTGTCACTTAACGCAGAACCCTGTGGAATAACGTTCTCCTGGATCCGAGGGGTGCTGAGTGAAGTGCCAACCTGAACCTGAAAGAGCCAGTGGGATAAAAACTCGCTGATAAAAATCGAAAGGTAGCCACGAAGGCCACAGTCATGGAGGGTAACTAAAATGTGATGGTGCCAAGCCATGTTGTATGTCTTATGTGGGTCAGAGAAGACGGTAACGAGATATCGGTGGTTAGCCTGTAGGACTGCTATTTCCAGTATGAGTAAATGATCAGTTTTAGATCATCTTTCCCAGAAACCACACTCATATAGGGACAACAGACCTGAGATTCGAATACCCAACATTATCAGAACCTAACGATCCTCTTGAGCAGCTTACAAAGTAAATTGGTTAGGCTAATCTGGTGGTAGCAGTTGAGGGAACTGGATTCTTACCAGGCTTAAGGACGGGGATAACTATTCTGTCTCACTATTGCAAGGGGAAGGCGTCTGTGACCAGATGCAGTTGAAGGTTCTGAGCGGTTGATGCTTCTGGGTAACGTCTAAGTGTTGGATCATCTGGTTGTGGATGGAATCTGGACCTGGGGCAGTGTCAGGTGAAGCAGTGAGGGCCTGCAAGAATTCCCATTCAGTGGAGGGTTCGTTTTAGGGTTCAGCTTGGTGAGGGTTGAAACAGGGGGAAGTTTCTTCAAACTTGGCGTTTCTGCCAGAGAAAGGTAGCAGGATAAGAAGAGGACGCTGATGCTGTCTCAAAGTGTGTCGTCAGGTGTTCAACGACCGGTGGATCAGTTCACAAAGCACCCTGTAGGATAAGACCTGGGCAGCTGATTATCGCTGGCAGCCCAGAGGACTGCGGAGCTTGCACCTAACCTGCAATGAAGAGGCATACGTTCCCAGCAAGAAAAACATAGCACTCCTAACATTCCTTATTATTCAGCTTAATAAGGTATCGTGCCTTAGCATGGAGACACTTAAAAAGCAATAACACTTGTCTGTGAAGGGTGTCATTTAAATGGTTACAGCGCCGGTCATGGATAGTGACTGCTACATCCTTTGTCCACCACAGTACTGGTCGACGACGAGAGGGACCTGTGAATAGGGGGACATCAGTGCCACCGCCGTGAAGAAGAGTGTCAGAGACATCTTACATGACCATATCTGAGAGAGATGGTCAAAGAGCACAAAATACATACATAAATGCCAATTGGCTCTGTAGGATGGGCAATGTAGGGGGCCTGTCTGCCTGGCAGTGCCAGGGGAACGATAGAATCACCGGAAAGTCGTCACTGTCTCAAGGATCATGACCAATGTAGGGAAGGCATGAGAGCAGGGGAGGACATCATGAGATCAATAGCAAGAAAGGTGTCATGAGCAGCACTGGAGTGGGTAGGAAAACTGTCATTGAAGAGACACAAATCGAAGTATGTATAATTTGATCAATTACCCATCGAAGTGGCACCCCCAAATGGAATGGTGTGCATTGAAGTGCCGAAGAAGGAGGTATGGGGGTGGGAGTTGCTGAGTTAAGGTACACAGGTCAACATAAGGAAGTGGCCTACCTGGAAGGAGGCAAACATTGCAAATGCTGATTGCTGAGGTTGTTCACACTCTTATTGCTATTGCTTCCAGTTTGGTACAAAGTGGAGTCCAGTCACTAATGACATCATGCTATGCCATGGCAGCTATGGTTCCAACAGAACGCCCAATAACCATGAAACCTTTGAAAGTGGTCATCACAGAAGTGTGTTTCTTGAAGAGCAAGACAGAATGTAGAATAAGGTGAAACAAATTATTGTACTTCCGACAGGTGACAACAATATCTGTTGCAAATCCACTGCATTATTGTGTGGTGAGAGTCCAGGTTAGACATAAAGAAGCTGAGGAGAGGTCATGTCACTGGGTCAGTGGTCGTCACCGACGAGGAAGGGGTGACATCCGTAAATAAGATGTTATATTCAGGTTGTGAATGGGGAGATGACACCTCTGGGGACACCTGGGGGCCTTGTTCTGGGACTTAGGTTTCTTATTCTCTTTTGGAGGTTGAGGAGGACAGAACACAGAGGGACAGTAGGCTTCTGCAACATCTGGAACTGAAAGAGTGGGCGACCTTGGGGTGCACAGGCAGTGTCCCTTGCCTGAGTTGTGGTAGCAGGTCTCCAGCCTGAGAGACACGAGGTGGAGAGGTCCCAGGAGGAGAATAGGGGCAGGGGGAAGCCCCATAATGAATGGGCAACGAAGAAGTAGGGGCTGCTCTTCATCTGGGAATTGGGGGGGGGGGGGGGACCTGGACAGCAAGGTGTGAGAACTGCAGGGGAGGGGCAGGTGAGACGGGGGACAGGGCTTGGGCAACGAAGAAGTAGGGGATGGAATGTAACAGAGGCAGAGAAATCGGCACTGGTTGGAGTGTCGTATTTCTGGTGAGCCTCAGCATAAGACAGAAAATACAGTGACTTGCACTCTGGAATCCTCTCTTGTAAAGTGGGCAGTCTGATGAGCCTGGAGAGCAGCAGTCTTGGCAGTTTACACATACAGGTGGCAGAAAACAGGGGCTTCCCTCACGGAGTGGGTAGCCACAGTCACCACACAGAGGGTCTGCTGTACAACAGGAAGATATATGGGCAAAACGCAAGCACCAAAAGCACCTCATGGGTGGTGGGATGTTCAGTTTCACGTCACATCGTAACACTCAACCTTGACCTTCCCTAGGAATCTGTACCCCTCTAAAGCCAAAATAAAGATGCCAATATCGACCCAGTTGTCTTTATGACCGTTTTGCACAAGTCGAATAAAATGAACCCCACATCACTCCAGATTATCCCAGAGTTCATCAGTTTTTTTTTTATATTTTATTTTTTTTAAATCTTTATTAACACAATACAATATAATGATATAACAAAAACCCACCACCTTAAATAATTAGTGGGTCTATATACGATACAGCATAATTCAGCAGCATTGTTATATTAAAATTTTCAGTTTGCAAGGTGAGGTCCCTACGATAAATCACTCCATGGACCATTTTCAGAGACTGGTGATGAGTAATAGACACCAGAGCATCGCCAAGGCGATGACAAACACAAAGGACGAAAGGCTACAGATTGACCAGCAGAAGCAGCTTTGATCAACAGGGAGCCTGACTGCATCTTACCGACAGACTCCACTTCACCAAACTTGTCCTCGATATACTCCACAATAAACAATGGTTTGTGGTGGTGAATGTGTCGCCATCTGTCCAATAAAGACCAGGTAGCAAGGAAAGTGTTTCATCTCAAGACAACACTCCTGGCCCTCCTCCCAGGGTGTAGCCAGGGAAGAGAAGGTTGCAGGATCATACGAAGCAGCATTCAATGATAAGCTACCACTCGAAAAGATGGTCGTTTGAGAACAGCCAGATTATTGCAGCTTGATAAGCTTCGTGCGTCAAGCATCTGCCCTGATACCATCCACTCCGAACAGGGGCTATCCCCACAGTCAGTACTCAGCTACAGCAATGACTGTCTAGCATGGCGACCATTGCTGGGAGCTCCAATGCTCCAGGATTACAATGAAATACTCATTGGCATACATCAGAAGGGAAAATCTCAGGTATCAGTAGTGTGAGCCCTATGTTGTCAGGAGGTTCAGCGAGATGGATACGTAACGCCCCACCACACAGACTGGCTACAGGATCTGGTGATCTAGTGGGGTAGAGGGGGTGGGCCATGGCGGGGAGGGAATAGGGTGAGAGGAATCCACACCATAGATGCAAGGGATGGATTCTTCCCCAATGTATCACACTGAAAACGCGAAAAAAGGTGAAAGAACAGGCAAGAGGAACAAAATCGCAGGTAATACAGGAAACCAACTGGATAGCCAGGTCGACACAAATAAAAACAGCGAGAGAGGGGAAGCAGGGGGCAGTGGGAAGGAGCCAGGATGGGGAGGGAGGGATGCAGTGAAGGAAATGCAGCCCAGGAAGGAAGAATGGACTGCAATAGCTTGGGGCTCCATATGCACCACACACGAAGTCATGGAAGAACTGTGAGCCCCTGGAATGGTGGTGAGGGGGGGGGGGGGGTAGGTGGCGGCAAAAGGAGGTCAGACATTGTATTACGTGGTATCACGTGACTTTTGACACCTCACTGTCTTAAAGAGATGTTAACCGAATTTTTAATTTGCCATGATAGGTCCCTTTAAATAACAGTGTTCCTAACCACTCACTATTCTTGTCGTTTTATCTACTCTGTTTACGTGCAGTAACGGCCTTCGCAGTTATTAGGTCACCTGTTCATTATACAGCAGCGTGTTTGGCACCTAGAGCAGAGTAGCCTAAGAGCTATCACTTAGTGTCAGGGTTATCGAAGGCTAATTACTGGAACTGGCACTGATTCAGAGTTGTAGGTCATTTATATTTGTTGGCACACAACTGGTGCCCTCACGATTTGTGCGCACTCGTAATATACTGCCTCCATCTGCCTAGTCTAAGCCAGCATCTTCGCTGTCCCCTTCTTCCCTTTTATCAATAACCTTTGACTTTGTCATTAGTGTGGTGCTCTTCGCAGAATGGGTTACTCTGTGCTTGGATATGACTATGCGCCCAACAATACGAGTATTTTTATTTACTTTTCTACAGCCGGTAATTATTCACGTAATTACAAATGAATGACTTCGTTCTTTTATTGATTTATTTCTTTTAAAAAGTACCAAAACATGACCGGTCCATGAGGCCAAGCGGTTGTAGACGCTTTAGTTCAGAACCACGCGGCTGCTACGGTCGCAGGTTCGAGTCCTGCCTCGGGCATGGATGTGTGTGATTTCCTTAGGTTAGTTAGGTTTCAAGTGGCTCATATGGCTCTGAGCACTATGGGACTTAACATCTGAGGTCATCAGTCCCCTAGAACTTAGAACTACTTAAACCTAACTAACCTAAGGACAGCACACTCATCCATGCCCGAGGCAGGATTCGAACCTGCAACCGTAGCGGACTGAAGCGCCTAGAACCGCTCGGTGTTATGTTTAAGTAGTTGTAAGTCTAGGGGACTGATGACCTCAGATGGTAAGTCCCATAGTGCTTAGAGCCATTTGAACTATTTTGAACCAAAACATGAAGAGTATGTATAAACTTAATATTTTAACTACAATACCGGTACAGAAGTCTCGATACAAGAAAGTTAAATACGTCTGACGACGATAAACGTTAAGCAGTTACCTGCAGAACCCCCACCTTTCTTTTTGGATCATCAGTCTTGTGACTGGTTTGATGCGGCCTGCCACGAATCCCTCTCTTGTGCCATTCTTTTCATCTTCAACCTACACGTTCAATTATATGCTAGATACATTCCAATCTCTATCTCCAGTTTTTACCCTCCACAGCTCCCAACAGAACCACGGCCGGCCGCAGTGGTCTAGCGGTTCTGGCGCTGCAGTCCGGAACCGCGGGACTGCTTTTTTTTTTTTTTTTTTTTTTTTTGTTTGGGTTTAAGGGCGCTCAACTGCTGAGGTCATTAGCGCCCAGTCACTGTTGTTTGAGCACATGGAATCTGGTAAAACTCAAGGGGATGGAGGGGACACCAGAAGGACCCGACAAAGATGCAGACAAAATAAGTAAAAAGATTAAATGTCCTTGGACAAGCCAGTTAAAGTTATAAAACGCAGAATACGAGCAGCTGCTCGAGCGTCATCAGCTAAAACATCCGGTAAAGTAGATGGCAGGGACAGGACAACACGAAATTGACTAAAACGGGGACACGACAATAAAACATGGCGCACTGTTAATGCCTGACCACAAGGGCACTGCGGGGCTGGGTCACCGGAGAGCAGGTAGCGGTGGCTAAACCGGCAATGCCCAATCCGCAACCTGGTCAGAAGGACCTCCTCGCGCCGAGATGGTCGGGAGGATGTTGTCCAAGCAGTTGGTAGCGGTTTTACTGCCCGGAGCTTGTTTCCTTGGAGGGATGACCAAGCATCCCACCACAACGACACAAGCCTCTTACAGACATCCCCACGAACGTCGGATGACGGGACACAATGGGAGGCTGGCCGAGGCAGGAGGACTGCAGCCTTGGCTGCAGCATCCGCAGCCTCATTCCCAGGCACTCCCACATGTCCGGGAACCCACAGAAAGCTGACAGAACCACCGTTATCAGCCAAAGAATGGAGGGACTGCTGTATCCGTTGTATCAAGGGATGGACCGGATAGGGAGCTCCAAGGCTCTGAAGAGCACTGAGTGAGTCAGAGCAGAGTACATATGATGAATGGTGGTGGTGGCGGGCATACTGAACGGCCTGATGGAGAGCAAAAAGCTCGGCCGTAAAGCTGGAACATTGGTCGAGGAGCCTGTATTTAAATGTGGCGGCCCCGACGACAAAGGCACAGCCGACACCATCGTCAGTTTTGGAGCCATCGGTGTAAATAAAGGTGTGACCGGCAAGTCGAGCACGAAGTTCGGCAAACCGTGAGCAATACATTGCAGCCGGAGTACCATCCTTCGGGAGTGAGCTGAGGTCGAGATAAATATGAACCGGAGCCTGGAGCCAAGGTGGTGTCGGGCTCTCACCCTCTCTGAAGGTGGTAGGGAGGGCAAAATCCAATTGTCGAAGCAGGCGACGGAAGCGGACTCCGGGGGGCAGCAGGGCAGACACATACAACCCGTACTGACGGTCGAGAGAATCGGCGAAGAAGGACTTGTAAGAGGGGTGGTCGGGCATAGACGACAGCCGGCAGGCATACCGACACAGCAGTACGTCTCGCCGGTAAGTCAACGGTAACTCGGCAGCTTCAGCATAAAGACTCTCGACAGGACTAGTGTAGAAGGCTCCGGTCGCAAGACGTATCCCCCGATGGTGGATGGAGTTGAGCCGGCGTAAGAGGGACGGCCGAGCGGACGAGTAGACGAAGCTCCCATAATCCAGCTTCGATCGGACTATGGACCGATACAAGCGAAGCAGGACAGTGCGATCCGCTCCCCAAGATGAACCGCTAAGAACATTAAGGGAACGTGTACAACGAGCTGCCAAATAAGAGACATGTGGAGACCAACAGTTTCCTGTCCAACGTGAGCCCTAGAAACTTAGTTGTGTCCACGAATGGGAGAACAAGGGGACCGAGATGTAAGGATGGCGGAAGGAACGCTTTATATCGCCAAAAGTTGATACAAACCGTCTTTTCTTCAGAGAACCGGAAGCCATTTGCCACGCTCCATGAGTAGAGGCTGTCTAGACAACGCTGAAGGCAGCGCTCCAGGAGGCATGTTCTCTGGGCACTGCAGTAGATCGCGAAGTCATCGACAAAGAGAGAGCCTGAGAGATTAGGTGGAATGCAATCCATAATTGGATTGATCGCGATGGCAAAAAGGGCTACGCTCAAGACGGAGCCCTGAGGCACTCCGTTCTCCTGGAGGAAGACGTCGGACAATACGGAGCCCACACGTACCCTAAACTTTCGATCCGTTAAAAAGGAATCAATAAAAAGGGGCAGGCGACCGCGTAGGCCCCACCCGTGCATAGTGCGGAGGATACCTCCTCTCCAACAGGTGTCATAAGCCTTCTCCAAGTCGAAGAACACGGCTACCGTTTGGCGCCTTCGCAAAAAGTTGTTCATGATGAATGTCGACAAGGTCACGAGGTGGTCAACAGCGGAGCGGCGGCGACGAAAGCCGCATTGGACATTAGTAAGTAGCCGTCGAGATTCAAGAATCCAGACTAACCGAGCATTAACCATGCGCTCCATCACCTTACAGACACAGCTTGTAAGAGAAATGGGGCGGTAACTAGAAGGAATGTGTCTATCCTTCCCGGGTTTGGGTATAGGAACAACAACGGCGTCACGCCAACGCATGGGGACTTGACCTTCGGTCCAGACGCGATTGTAGGTACGGAGAAGGAAGCTTTTGCCCGCCGGAGAAAGGTGTGCCAGCATCTGAACGTGAATGGCATCCGGCCCCGGAGCAGAGGACCGGGACAGTGCAAGCGCACGTTCGAGTTCCCGCATAGTAAAGGGGGTATTATAGGTTTCCAGACTCAGCGAGTGGAAGGAAGGTCGCCGAGCCTCTTCTGCCTCTTTCCTGGGAAGGAAGGCAGGATGGTAATGGGCGGAGCTTGAAACCTCCTCGAAAAAGCGGCCAAAGGCGTTGGCGACAGCCACCGGATCAACAAGGACCGCATTACCTGAGGTCAGGCCAGGTACCGAGGAGTGGGCCTTAATACCCGACAGCCGGCACAGGCTACCCCAAACGACGGAAGATGGAGTAAAACTGTTAAAGGAGCCGGTGAAAGAGGCCCAACAAGCTTTTTTGCTGTCTTTGATGACTCTACGGCATTGCGCTCGGAGTCGTTTGTATTCAATACAATTCGCCAACGTAGGATGGCGGCGAAAGGTGCGTAAAGCACGTCGTCGAGCACGGATAGCGTCCCTACAAGCCTCGTTCCACCAGGGGACGGAAACGCGACGTGAAGAAGTAGTACGAGGAATGGAACGTTCGGCAGCATGGATGATAACAGCCGTGAGGTATTCGACCTGACTGTCACAACTGGGAAAATCGTGGTCCGGAAAGGTCGCCAGGGATGAGTAAAGTCCCCACCCAGCTTTCAGTATGTTCCAGCTCGAAGGACGTGGGGATGGGGTGTGGTGCAGGAGACGAACGACACAGGGGAAGTGGTCGCTCGAATAGGTGTCAGAAAGGACATACCACTCGAACCGACGGGCAAGAGTGGTAGAACATATCGAGAGGTCCAAGTGGGAGAAGGTATGAGTGGAGTCCGAGAGGAATGTCGGGGTGCCGGTATTGAGGCAGACAAGATTGAGATGGTTGAAGACATCTGCCAAGAGTGAGCCTCTTGGACAGGATGCAGGAGAGCCCCAAAGGGGATGATGGGCATTGAAGTCGCCAAACAATAAAAACGGCGGGGGAAGCTGAACGATCAGGTGCATCATGTCAGCCCGACTAACGGCAGACGACGGTGGAGTGTAGATGGTACAAACTGAAAAAGTAAAAGCAGAAAGAGTAATGCGGACAGCTATTGCTTGGAGTGGGGTGGTCAATGGGATGGGATGGTAATAGACGTCGTCCCGAATGAGCAACATGACCCCACCATGAGCTGGGACACCGTCCACAGGGGTAAGGTCATACCGCTCCGAGGTATAGTGGGTAAGGGCAATACGGTCAGTCGGGCGCAACTTGGTTTCCTGGAGTCCAAGGACGAGCGGACAGTGCAGGCGGAGGAGCAGTTGTAATTCCTCCCGATGAGATCGAATACCTCTTATGTTCCAATGAAACAACGCCATCGCTAGTCAAAAAGTTGGGGGAACGAGACGGGGGAAGAGCTGGTCACCTCGACGGCCGCGGAGGGCCAGGTTGCGAGGGAACAACGCTACAACCGACGGGAGGCGGATCCGGTTCCATCGACTGGTCGCCAGCTGCGGCCGCTGTCCCTGGTTGTGTAGGAGGGGCAGCATCATTTGCCGACGAAAGGCCAGCTGAGCGCCTGGCAGCAGAGCGTCCCGGCGAAACTGAGGACGGCCGGGAGCGGCGACTCACGGATGGAGCGTCAGTCGAAACGCGCCGGGGTGGAGAGGGGGATAGAGACTTCTTCTTGGAGGCCTTCTTGGAAGGCCGAGGAGGCACAGGGATGGTGGGCTGGACCCGAAGAAGGTCCTCACGCGCGGGGTCCGTTTTGGAACGCCGGACCTCGGAAGCCGGGGTCCGGAACGTGTCCTCGATGGACGCCTGAGAAGAGGATCGCTTCTCAGGTGGCATGTGGGGAGAAGGAGGAGGAAGGATGGCCCCTGGGGCAGAGGGGGTGGGGGCCACGGGGGAGGAGGATTTGGAAGGGAGGGATTTGGGAGGCGGAGGCAGAGCCCCCTGATGGGCGGAGGAGGTGGAGGGGGGACAGGAGAGGGGTGAGGATACCGCGGAAGGAGTGGACACAACTGAGGCAAATGAAGTGGTCAATGGCACGGGATGGAGGCGGTCGTACTTCTTCCTGGCCTCAGAATAAGACAGCCGATCCAAAGTTTTGATTTCTTGTATCTTCTTCTCCTTCTGATATGCAGGGCAGTCTGAGGATCTAGGCGAGTGGACGCCAGGACAATTAACGCACCGAGGTGGTGGGGTGCATGTATGTTCCTCACGAAGAGGACGGCCACAATCGCCACAGAGGGGCTCAGCCTCACACCGTGACGACATGTGCCCAAAGCGCAAACACCTAAAACAGCGCATAGGAGGCGGAACATAGGGTCGCACGTCACACCGGTAGCACATTACCTTTACCTTCTCCGGGAGAACGTCCCCCTCGAAGGCGAGGATAAAGGCCCCAGTGTCGATGCGACGGTCTTTGGGGCCGCGCTGGACTCGCCGGACGAAATGCACGCCTCGGCGCTCCAGGTTGGCCCTGAGCTCCTCATCAGATTGTAGCAGGAGGTCACGATGAAAAATAACCCCCTGCGTCCTATTGAGTGCCAGATGTGTGACAATGGAGACTGGGATGTCCCCTAGGCGGTCGCACGCCTGGAGCGCCGCCGACTGTGTGGCGGACGTGGTCTTGATAAGTACGGACCCTGAACGCATCTTGCTGAGAGCCTCGATTTCCCCGAAGATGTCCTCAATGTGCTGAACAAAGAACATGGGCTTGGAGGTGGCGAATGTCCCCCCATCGGTTCGAGAACAGACCAAATAGCGGGGGAAGTACTTCGCTCCAAGCCGGCGGGCCTGTCCCTCCTCCCATGGAGTGGCCAAGGGGGAAGGGGCAGGAGAACCAGAACCAGAAACGGTACTTTTTCTTTTGAAAGACTCGGCCGCAGAGCGACCCGATACGTGGTGACGTTTCATCTGCGAAACGTCCGCCCCGATACCACCCACTCCGACCAGGGGCTCTCCCCACGGGCGCCACCCAGCCGCAGCAAGGGCCACCTGGCAGGATGACCATTGCCGGGAGTCCTGATGCCCCAAGGAGACGGGCATCTACTCCTTGGCTGACGTGGGGAGGGTGCAGCTCAGGTATCGGCAGTACGATCCCTGTGTTGTCAGGGGGCTACAACCTAGAGGGTACATGACGACCCCACCACAACGGGCTGGCTACCGTGCTGGATTTCTGGTGCCATGGAAAGTCCATCATGATCGCTGGTGCAGATGGAGACGCACTATGGGCGTAACTGGGACAACCCAAAAGGCGTTTAGGCCCAATTTGAGTAATAGTGGGTATGGTTACAACGCCGGTGCAATGCTGAGTGCCAAGGTCTGAGTGCACTTAGGACCAGTGGTACACCACGTAAGGTGTCCTTCCCCAAAAGGCTCGTACTTCTGTAGAAATTTAGAAAAATGGAGGTCAAACCCCAAGGGGGACCATCACATGGAAGGCCGAAACAGTTGAAACTCCTTTTAGTCGCCTCGTACGACAGGCAGGAATACCTCGGGCCTATTCTTACCCCGGACCCGCAGGGGGGACCGCGGGACTGCGACGGTGGCAGGTTCGAATCCTGCCTCGAGCATGGGTGTGTGTGATGTCCTTAGGTTAGTTAGGTTTAAGTAGTTCTAAGTTCTAGGGGACTTATGACCTAATATGTTGAGTCCCATAGTGCTCAGAGCCATTTGAACCATTTTGAACAGAACCACGGATGTTATTCCCCAGTGTTAATATATGTCTTATCATAATGTCCTTTATTCTCTTCGTCTGTTTTCCATAGATTCGTTTCCTTGCCGTTTCTGCGGAGAACCAGCTCATTCCTTATCTCGACTGGACACACTGTTTGACATTTTGGTTTCGTAATGTTTTTCACTTAACTTACTAGTGGCTTCATATTGATGCACTCTCCTTAATGTAAAATCTCTCCATTCCTCTAAACAGAACTGGTACTGGTATGCCCTCTCGTGAAATATTTGCTATGTTGATTGTGCTTCACAAGTTGGAACTCTGTGCCGCGGGCAGCATACAGCTACTGAGCTGAGACGTACACGAGCGAATTCCTGGTCTAAATCGTCTGTCCGTGGCGAGTGCGCGCCATGTGCCTGCCTGTAAACCAGCCACCAACCACCTATCGAGTAGATCAGTGATCAATTTACTGTGGCGTTCGCAACACACTGCACATGCGCAGAGCCGGGAGACTGACGTCTGATAACGTTAACCAATTCTCGCCACCCTCACGTTACAGTAACGAATTTAGTGATTTTCTTCCATCTTTATTTTTATGTTTGCACTATTTTCGTGATACATTGCAAAGGTTGCATGAAGAGTTAATAGTTTTACTATTAATGTTCTCCGAAATATCTACAAGAAGGTTTTTATATTTTGCAATATGTGAACAACAAAACTCTTACACTATGCACAAATAACGTAAAAAACAAAGTTTTAAACGAAAATCGTTTCTACAATGGAGAAGCCAGATTTATTGATTGAGAAAAACTATTTTCGATGTTATTTGTCACTGACTAAGGGAAGTCCCCATCGCACCCCCCCCCCCCCTCCTCAGATTTAGTGGTAAAATGGTCCAGTAGGAGGTACCCCATTAAAAACTGAACACAGATCAAGCATGAAACAGGAAGGAGGTGTGCTGAACTGTGAAAAAACAAGCAAAATACGAACAGTGAATGCTCCAAGTTCAAGATGTGCAACATCGAGCGATGTGCAAGAAGCATTCCGTCATGGATATGTTGTCATGATGTCTGACTGCAAACCGGTAGATCCGCGTTCAAATCTCTCTGGTGCCCATAACTTTTTTCCATAAAATTCTTCTGTAGTCTTGACAATTTTGATACTATACTTAGGTTATACAATACGAGTCATGTGGTAATACATAACAGCCGCAAGAAAATGTGATGGATACCGACAGCAGGCGACATGCCGCATAGGTCACTCACAGAAACAAAAACAACAGATAAATGTCAGTTAAATATGTTACAACAAAGGCATTCAAGAATCAAAATTTCCAAAACGGAACGTGAGAGCCATAACTCGTGGTACTTGCGTAGAACAAATGGGAGGTATATATACAGGGTGTTACAAAAAGGTACGGCCAAACTTTCAGGAAACATTCCTCACACACAAAGAAAGAAAATATATTATGTGGACATGTGTCCGGAAACGCTTACTTTCCATGTTATAGCTCATTTTATTACTTGTCTTCAAATCACATTAATCATGGAATGGAAACACACAACAGAACGTACCAGCCTGACTTCAAACACTTTGTTACAGGATATGTTCAAAATGTCCTCCGTTAGCGAGGATGCATGCATCCATCCTCCGTCGCATGGAATCCCTGATGCGCTGATGCAGCCCTGGAGAATGGCGTATTGTATCACAGCAGTCCACAATACGAGCACGAAGAGTCTTTACATTTGGTACCGGGGTTGTGTAGACAAGAGCTTTCAAATGCCCCCATAAACGAAAGAGGGTTGAGGTCAGGAGAGCTGGGAGGCCATGGAATTGGTCCGCCTCTACCAATCCATCGGTCACCGAATCTGTTGTTGAGAAGCGTACGAACACTTCGACTGAAATGTGCAGGAGCTCCATCGTGCATGAACCACATGTTGTGTCGTACTTGTAAAGGCACATGTTCTAGCAGCACAGGTAGAGTATCCCGTATGAAATCATGATAACGTGCTCCATTGAGCGTAGGTGGACGAAACTAAAATGAGCTCTAACATGGAAATTAAGCGTGTCCGGACACATGTCCACATAACATATTTTCTTTATTTGTGTGTGAGGAATGTTTCCTGAAAGTTTGGCCGTCCTTTTTTGTAACACCATATATATATATAGGGCACGAGGTAGGTTTGAACAGGGATCTTCCACTTTGTCATACATCACCGTAAGCATACATCGACCACACCTTGGCTCTCCAAACACGCTCCATGTTCCACACGTTGAGCTTGTACCGTTAACTGTTTACAGTTTTCTTCTTTTTCACAGTTCAGCATACCTTGTTCCTGTTTTCATAGTTGATTTGTGTTGGGCCATCTCAGCACTGTGAGGAGGGTGTGATGTGTTTCCCTTCTTAGAAAACAGGATATAAAGGACAAACCAGAAAAGCACTATTTATTGCATTCAGAACATAGATTGTCGTGCTTGTGCGTGCACATCATCTGCAGCAAACATTCTGAAATGTTTGGCGACACACTTCCTACACTTTCAGTTCACACTATTCTGGAGAACTTATCACACAACCTTTGTCAGGAATACCCACTCTGAATTTTGCTTCCGTCATTAGTAGACTGTATTTTCATTGCCAGATCTGTAATTCTGTTGTTATATTTTAACTTATTGCAAGAAGGATGGTCCTTCATGAACTTACTCTCCCTGTACAGGGGCCAAACTGCACAACAAACGGCTCTCACAACACATCCAATTTTGGTGTCCACGTGTCTAGTATATTACTAAACGGCTACAGTTACTCGCTCCCAGGATAACGACTTCGATTTTCAGTATTTCGCATAATTATTAATCGAATTAAATTTAATATGCTCATTAAGAGATAATATTACCGTAGAATTTTAACGCTAGAAGTCAAGCATTTAACTTAGAAACCGCCTGTGGATCTTTGACGCAGTATAACTCAGAGCACAAATTACTCCGACTATATCCATACAGTATTTGCGAATGAGAGCACCTTCACGTAATATCGAGCCTTTTCGGAATTTTATCTCGCTATCATTTTCCATAAAACGATCAACGGAAGAGAGTTTATCGCTTACTGCATTTACGCTGTTCATGCAATAATACTTCAATATCTGGCAAGACGTTTCAGTTTATTACTTCTTTGCTACAAACCAGGGGTGCCCAACCTCTTTAGGCTTTAAATGTACTACATGAAATTTAATCCATTTACAGATCTACTGATCTGGAAATTCATAAAGGTCTAAGCACAAAACACCACTGTAGCCAAAATTAACCATTTTATTTACCCAAAATGCATAAAAGGTAATTTTCCCTCCAAGTTGTAGGCAGATGACTCAATTTTGAAGATGTTACAGTTCTGATAAAAATTAAAATAGACATCAAAACGGTTGAAGTAGTTTAGTGTGATACTTGGCTTTGCATATCACTGGCAGTTTATTACAACCTGATGAACACAGTCTGAAAGATGAGGCGGTCAGTTGACTTGTCAACACAAACAGCAACCTCTGTTTCGATAACACGAAATATTTAACTGTTCATTACCTCGGTCGAACACATTTAGTGGAAGCTCGATTTGTGTTGCATACTTGAGGCGGAGCTTGTTCCCTACCGCACCTCACCCAGCAGCAAACCCTGAGCCTCCCCCCCCCCCCTCCCTCATCGTAAACCCGCCCACAACGCGCTAAGTCACAGTTCGCAAATAGTAACCCCACTACACAGGAGGAACGACTTATGCTTGCAGCGACCTTAGAGGTGGTGAAATGCAGATGAACACAAAAGAGGCGGAGACTTTGTTGTCAGATTTAACGCCAATAAATACCGGGAAAACACTCACTGCCAACAAACTGGTATTTGGCAAAAACAGCTCTTTTTAAACGTAGTTCGGACAAAGGTATTGAAAGATCGATTGAAAGTCATGGCGACCGACCGGTCGATCGCAATCGACGGACTGAGCACCCCTGCTCCAAACTCTTCAACACATTTTGCAGACAGCATCCACATGTGCCCCTGAAAATATACCTGAAAAAACTATATCGTCGTACGACGCAGTTCAGGAGATTTGACATCAAATATAGGAGTTATTTTCTTTAAAAACTAGGGTTAAGAAACGACCATTCGTGACAAGTTAAACTCAGTACAGGAATAAAACGCCAGGGGCGCTGCAGTAGGCTCACTTGCCGCTAGTAGTCGACTTAACCGACAATGTTTCTCGTGTAAAAGGATTTTTATAGGGCGATAAAGGAGAGGCGAAACGTGCCTGTATAAAATACCGGTTTATTTCTTTACCAACTACAGTCAGAGTCGCCAAGGTTGTCTGCCATGCCGCCAATTGGTCAGGGTGGGGCCAGGAGGAGGTCGTATTAGAGGACGAGCTTTTGCACAGTTCACAACTAGGTTCATGCCAGAATGAGGAAGGAAAAGGACACGAAGAATGAATAGTGTATAACGTTTCGTAGACAGCGCGGTCATTAGAAGTGCAACACAAGCTCTGATTACGAAAGGAAATCGGCAGTGCCCTTTTCAAAGCAACCATCCGGGCATTTGCCCGGAGTGATTTAGGAAAATCACGGAAAACTTACACCAGTATGGCTGTAAGGGAATTTGAACTGCTGTCCTCCAGAATGGGAATCCACTGCACTAATTACAGTGCCACTTCCCTCGGTGTGATGAAGGATGACGTTTGACGTTTACACTTGTCCCGACAAGTACAGTGCTCAGATGGGGAATTTCTTTCCTACAAAAACCAGGTAAAAATCTGAAATTCAGCCATGTTTTACTGACTGTATGTCAAAAATATGTTAATGTCAGAGCCCGAGAAGTTTTTACTCGTACTGTAGACATATCTTACGTCATATCTCAATGTATTTTCACTAATTACCAGAATAAAACGCTAAACAACGGCTCTTCCCAAAGTTGCGTATAGCGTTAGGCGGAAACATTCTTCATGCAGTTTCGTCAATATTTGATTATTAACAGTTATGGGTTTTGAAGTTTATCTTCTGAAAAAAAAGCAAGAATTGTTACTCAATGATGGAAACGAAGGAGAAATTTGGAAACGAAATTAAAGTACCACGAGAAGAAATGAAAACCTAGAGGTCTGCCGATGATATTGTAATTCCGTCAAAGTCAACAAAGGACTTGGAAGAGCAGTGGAACAGAATGGATAGTGTTTTGAAAAAGAGGTTTATGATGAGAACCAAGAAATTGGAAATGGAATGTAGTCGAATCAGGCTGTACTGCAAAGATTAGATTAGGAAATCAGACATTAAAAGCAATAGATACATTTTCATATTTAGGCAGTAAAATAACTGATGATGGCCAAAGAAGAGGATACAAAAACAGAATGGCTATAACACCGAAAACGTTTTTGAATAAGAGGAATTTGTCAACATCTAGCATTTAAGTATTAGGAAGTCTCTTCAGAAGGTATTTGTCTGCATTGTAGTCTTGTACGTATATGAAACGTAGCTAATAAGCAGTTTGGAGAATTATTATTATTATTATTATTATTATTATTATTATTATTATTAGTTTGTGGAGCTCTCAACAGCGTGGTTATCAGCGCCAGTACAAATTCATAATCTTTTCATTTTGCAGTACCGCTATTTTCCTGAATAATGATGAAAATAATTATTACACAAACACCCATTTCCCAGGCGGAGACAGTCTCCGACCCGGCCGGGAATCGAACCCGGTACCCCTGATCCCGAGACAGCAACGCTAACCAATTTTTCTAAAAATCTCATTTTGTTCGTTATGACTCGTTGCATTTGCTCGAGGCGGACATCCCACGACACCCACTCAAGTTCATCGTTGACCCGTTCACTCAGTTTTTTTTTTACAGAGGGCAACTAACCCTCTGACCGAACACGCTGAGCTACCGTGCCGGCACCACTAGGCCACGAGCTGCGGACAAGAGAATAGAGGTTTTTGAAATGTAGTACAATAGAATAATGCAGAATATTACACAGCTAGATGGAGTAGCTAATCGGAAGGTATTGTGTTTAATTTGGGAGACAATTTGTGACAACTTGACGAAACGAAGGGCTCGTTTGCAAGGACACATTTTGAGGTATCACGTAATTGTCAGTTTGGTACCGGAGGGAAGCGTTGGGAGGTAAAATATCTACGAGGCCAAGACATGAATGCAGTAAACAGGTTCAAATGAACTCAGGCTGCACTACTTATATGAAGAGGGTAGCACTGGACAGATTAGCGTAGAAAGCTACATCGAATCAGTCTTCAAACTGAAAATCACAACAATAACAACAATGACGTCTTTCGCGACTGGTTGTCTTAGCTGGTGGCGAATCAACTACGTTGTATAATCATGGTCCATGGAACTATTTTGTTCTTGATGAAATGGACCGGAGTTGACGGCGTCTACGGAGGGTGTTCCATCATCATAGAACGTAGAACATTCTCCAGCAAGTTAAAAGAAGTCCTGTAGTCCATACATGACACAGATCCCTCTAGTCTCTAAGTGAGCCAGAAACCTGTTACTAATTTTACTTTTCGTCTGAGAACTTTCGGAACCGTAGCTCGTATATAAAGGACACCGCATATACAACAATAGCGCAATTCAAGTATGTTCGGGATCCCCCACAAGTCTGTATAAACGACAATGAAGCAGTTCAGGAGTGATGCTAGATCTACACTCCTGGAAATTGAAATAAGAACACCGTGAATTCATTGTCCCAGGAAGGGGAAACTTTGACACATTCCTGGGGTCAGATACATCACATGATCACACTGACAGAACCACAGGCACATAGACACAGGCAACAGAGCATGCACAATGTCGGCACTAGTACAGTGTATATCCACCTTTCGCAGCAATGCAGGCTGCTATTCTCCCATGGAGACGATCGTAGAGATGCTGGATGTAGTCCTGTGGAACGGCTTGCCATGCCATTTCCACCTGGCGCCTCGTTGGACCAGCGTTCGTGCTGGACGTGCAGACCGCGTGAGACGACGCTTCATCCAGTCCCAAACATGCTCAATGGGGGACAGATCCGGAGATCTTGCTGGCCAGGGTAGTTGACTTACACCTTCTAGAGCACGTTGGGTGGCACGGGATACATGCGGACGTGCATTGTCCTGTTGGAACAGCAAGTTCCCTTGCCGGTCTAGGAATGGTAGAACGATGGGTTCGATGACGGTTTGGATGTACCGTGCACTATTCAGTGTCCCCTCGACGATCACCAGTGGTGTACGGCCAATGTAGGAGATCGCTCCCCACTCCATGATGCCGGGTGTTGGCCCTGTGTGCCTCGGTCGTATGCAGTCCTGATTGTGGCGCTCACCTGCACGGCGCCAAACACGCATACGACCATCATTGGCACCAAGGCAGAAGCGACTCTCATCGCTGAAGACGACACGTCTCCATTCGTCCCTCCATTCACGCCTGTCGCGACACCACTGGAGGCGGACTGCACGATGTTGGGGCGTGAGCGGAAGAAGGCCTAACGGTGTGCGGGACCGTAGCCCAGCTTCATGGAGACGGTTGCGAATGGTCCTCGCCGATACCCCAGGAGCAACAGTGTCCCTAATTTGCTGGGAAGTGGCGGTGCGGTCCCCTACGGCACTGCGTAGGATCCTACGGTCTTGGCGTGCACCCGTGCGTCGCTGCGGTCCGGTCCCAGGTCGACGGGCACGTGCACCTTCCGCCGACCATTGGCGACAACATCGATGTACTGTGGAGACCTCACGCCCCACGTGTTGAGCAATTCGGCGGTACGTCCACCCGGCCTCCCGCATGCCCACTATACGCCCTCGCTCAAAGTCCGTCAACTGCACATACGGTTCACGTCCACGCTGTCGCGGCATGCTACCAGTGTTAAAGACTGCGATGGAGCTCCGTATGCCACGGCAAACTGGCTGACACTGACGGCGGCGGTGCACAAATGCTGCGCAGCTAGCGCCATTCGACGGCCAACACCGCGGTTCCTGGTGTGTCCGCTGTGCCGTGCGTGTGATCGTTGCTTGTACAGCCCTCTCGCAGTGTCCGGAGCAAGTATGGTGGGTCTGACACACCGATGTCAATGTGTTCTTTTTTCCATTTCCAGGAGTGTATTAGCAGTATATTCGATCAACTCGTGACTTACGGAAATGCTTCGCAAACTATAATGGAATTCCTTGAGGGAAGATTACGCTCTTTTCGCCAATTGCTATTGAGAACATTCATAAAACAGGCATTAGCGGCTGATTACAGCACGATTCTGCTCCCACCAATGTGGATTTCGCGGAAGGATGTGAATATACACTGTGCGATCAAAAGTATCCGGACACCTAGCTGAAAATGACTTACAAGTTCGTAGCGCCCTCCATCGGTAATACTGGAATTCAATATGGTGTTAGCCCACTCTCAGGCTTGATGACAGCTTCCACTCTCGTAGGCATACGTTCAGTCAGGTGCTGGAAGGTTTCTAGGGCAATGGCAGCCAATTCTTCACGGAGTGCTGCACTGAGGAGAGGTATCTATGTCGATCGGTGAGGCCTGGCACGAAGTCGGCGTTCCAAAACATTTGAAACCTGTTCTATAGGATTCAGGTCAGGATTCTGTGTAGGCCAGTCCATTACAGGGGTGTTATTGTCGTGTAACCACTCCGCCACAGGACGCGCATTATGAACAGGTGCTCGTTCGTGTTGAAAGATGCAACCGTAATCCCCGAATTGCTATTCAACAGTGGGAAGCAAGAAGGTGCTTAAAACATAAATGTACATCTGTGCTGTGGTGATGCCACGCAAAACAACTGGTGCAAGGCCCCTCCATGAAAAACACGACCACACCATAACACCACCTGCACACGCAGGCAGATGATGTTCACCGGTCATTCGCCATACCCACACCCTGCCATCGGATCGCCACGTTGTGTACCGTGATTCTCGTCACTCCACACAATGTTTTTCCACTGTTCAATCGTCCAATGTTTACGCTCCTTACACCAAGCGAGGCGTCGTTTATCATTTACCAGCGTGATGTGTGGCTTATGAGCAACCCTTCGACCATGAAATCGAAGTTTCCTCACTTCCCGCCTAGCTGTTATAGTACTTGCAGTGGTTCCTGATTCAGTCTGGAATTCCTGTGTGATGGTCTGGATAGATATCTGCCTATTACACATTTCGGCCCTCTTCAACTGTCGGCGGTCTCTGTCAGTCAACAGACGAGGTCGGCCTGTACGCTTTTGTGCTGTACGTGTCCCTTCACGCGTCCACTTCACTATCACAGCGGAAACAGTGGACCTAGGGATGTTTAGGGCTATGGAAATCTCGCGTACAGACGTATGACAAGCGACCAAGTTTGAAACCCGTGAGGTTCCGCGGAGCGCCACATTCTGCTCTCTGACGATGTCTAATGGCTACTGAGGTCGCTGATATGGAGTACCTGGCAGTAGGTGGCAGCACAATGCACCTAATATGAAAAATGTATGTTTTCGGGGGTGTCGGGATACTTTTGATCACATAGTGTAGGAGAAATTAGGGCTCGTACGGAGGTTTGTACAGTCTTTTATCTCTGGCACCATTTCAGAGTGTAAGAGGAAAGGAAATGACTAATAGCTGTAAAAGTATTGCGGAATATGTAAGTACTGTAGATGCATTTTTTCCTAGCAGGATCGAAATTGCCTTCGCCAGATCGATAGGTAAGACACTAATAAGGTGTATCGGGTTGAGCAAAGTGAACTACCACAGCCAAAAAAGTCACTTATTAAAATGTTCCCAGCTACTGCAACGTGGTGAAATGAATATCTCTGAGAAACAAAGTTTTGTCCCCAACTGCAGAGGATATCTTAAATAGGGGTTGCAGCTTCTATGAAGAAGCATTCCACACCCTGGCTCGCCACTCTCTGAAGTAAAATTTCGATTCCGCGTGCTCCAGCGCAAAGGTGTGACGTGCGTTTTCAGAACTCGAGCGCAACTGGCGAGTCTATGCTCTTAGCAGATCAGCAGGTGGGGACGAAAAGTTTATTTTCCTCAGGGAATTCATCCGATCACAGCATAATTTCTTGGGGTAACGTAATAACTTTGGCGGTCTGTGCTGCATGGACGTGTAATGAGATCTACGGCTAAATACAGGTAGGCTATACGTACAGCAGCTGCAGGCGAACCTGATACAGAGGTTGCTGCAAGTGCGAACGCGAGCCGGCGGTCGGCGCGGCTGCAGGCGGCGCTGTTGACGCGGGCGCAGCCGTCGTGTCCGTCACGGCCCGGGGCGCGACACCCGACACCCGCGAAACCCGCCACTGGCCGACGACGCCGCTGCAGCAGCAGCAGCACTCGCCCCAGCCCCCGCCCTTTCTCCAGCAGCTGGCCAGCGCCGCATTCCGCGCCCGGGGCGACACAAACTCCCACGCCTCTGTTTCTGCACTCCACTTAAAACTTTGCCCCTTCCCGCTTACACTCCACACATCTCACCGAAAACATAGCAGCCCCAGAGCGAGCCTTTCTGGCTACCGAAGTAATCTACCCACTGAGCATTTTGTCTGGTATTTCGTGGCCGCTTTAGTAAACACAAGTTGCTTCAGTGCGGTACATTAACCGTTTACGGTCGAGGCACGTAATAACAGACTGAATAAAGTGTGCCCCTGCTATACGAAAAATTTAAGCTATTCTCTATTATCAACACATATACAAGGTGGTCGATTGATAGTGACCGGGCCAAATATCTCACGAAATAAGCATCAAACGAAAAAACTACACAGAACGAAACTCGTCTAGCTTGAAGGGGGAAACCAGATGGCACTATGGTTGGCCCGCTAGATGGCGCTGCCGTAGCTCAAACGCATATCAACTGCGTTTTTTTTTAAATAGGAACCCACATTTTTATTACACATTCGTGTAGTACGTAAAGAAACATGAATGTTTTAGTTGGACCACTTTTTTCGCTTTGTGATAGATGGCGCTGTAATAGTCACAAACGTATAAGTGGTATCACGTAACATTCTGCCAGTGCGGGCGGTATTTGCTTCGTGATGCATTACCCATGTTAAAATGGATCGTTCACCAATTGCGGAAAAGGTCTAATCGTGTTGATGTATGGCTATTGTGATCAAAATGCCCAACGGGCGTGTGCTATGTATGCTGCTCGGTATCCTGGACGACATCATCCAAGTGTCCGGACCGTTCGCCGAATAGTTACGTTATTTAAGGAAACAGGAAGTGTTCAGCCACATGTGAAACGTCAACCACGACCTACAACAAATGATGCCCAAGCAGGTGTTGCAGCTGCTGTCGCGGCTAATCCGCACATCAGTAGCAGACAAACTGCGTGACAATCGGGAATCTCAAAAACGTCGATTTCACCCGTACCATATTTCTATACACCAGGTATTGCATGTCGACGACTTTGAACGCCGTGTACAATTCTGCCACTGGGCACAAGAGAAATTACGGGACGACGACAGATTTTTTGCACGCGTTCTATTTAGCGACGAAGCGTCATTTACCAACGGCGGTAACGTTAACCGGCAAAATATGCACTATTGGGCAACGAAAAATCCTCGATGGCGGCGACAAGTGGAACATTGGCGACCTTGGCGGGTTGGTTAATGTATGGTGTAGCATTATGGGAGGAACGATAATTGGCCCCCTATTTTATCGATGGCAGTCTAAATGGTGCAAGGTATGCTGATTTCCTACGTAATGTTCTACTGATGTTACTACAAAATGTTCCACTGCATGACAGAATGGCGATGTACTTCCAACATGATGGATGTCCGGCACATAGCTCGCGTGCTGTTGAAGTGGTATTGAGTAGCATATTTCATGACAGGTGGATTGGTTGTCGAAGCACCATACCATGACCCACACGTTCACCGGATCTGGCGTCCCCGGATTTCTTTCTGTGGGGGAAGTTGAAGGGTATTTGCTCTCGTGATTCACCGACAACGCCTGACAAAATGTTTCAGCGCATTGTCGATGCATGTGGGAACATTACGGAAGGCGAACTACTCGCTGTTGAGAGGAAGATCGCTACACGTATTGCCAAATGCATTGAGGTTGACGGACATCATTTTGAGAATCTATTGCATTAATGTAGTATTTACAGGTAATCGCGCTGTAACAGCATGCATTCTCAGAAATTATAAGTACACAAAGGTACATGTATCACATTGAAACAACCGAAATAAAATGTTTAAACGTACCTACGTTCTGTATTTTAATTTAAAAACCAACTGTTTGTCTAAAATTGTTAGCCACATGTTTGTGCTATTACAGCGCCATCTATCACAAAGCAAAAAAGTGATCCAACTAAAACATTCATATTTCTTTACATACTACACGATTATGTAATAAAAATGGGGGTTCCTATTTAAAAAACGCAGTTAATATCCGTTTGACCTATGGCAGTGCCATGTAGCGGGCCAACCATAGCGCCATCTGGTTTCCCCCTTCAAGCTAGACGAGTTTCGTTCTTTGCAGTTTTTTCGTTTGACATTTATTTCGTGAAATATTTGGCCCAGACACGATCAATGGACCACCCTGTATAATGTAAGTCATGCGAACAGTTTCAGTTTCTCACTTTATTTTTTCATTAATGCTGCGTTGGGTGATAATACGTAAGCACTTACCAATGCGCAATACCTGATATGCAGGGTGACTCAGGAGGAGAGGTACATGCTTTGAGGGGTGATAGTGTTGGTGATTGTGAATAAGAAAAGACTTCAAATGAACCATACGCCCTTTTCATAACCGTATCCGACATACAGCTGTTTGAAAATCACAGGTCTCAGTCGCACGTCTTCCGAAATGTGTTACCAGAATATTTTGAGGATATTTCTTTGTCAACAAGTCGTCGTATGTACTTTCATCACAAAGGTGCTGCTGCCCATTCTGTACGGTCAGTGACACAGTACCTCAAAGGAACTTCTCCTCTTGATCGGTGCCGTGGAGTCGCTCCTTGGCCACCCGATCTCATTCCATTACGTTACATTACATTACTTTCGTGTCGTTGGCTTAATCCTCGAACGTTAAATAGGGAAATATTAAAACTTTTACTGTTGTTGTGGTCTTCAGTCCAGAGACTGGTTTGATGCAGCTCTCCATGCTACTCTATCCTGTGTAAGCTGCTTCGTCTCCCAGTACCTACTGCAACCTACATCCTTCTGAATCTGCTTAGTGTATTCACCACATGGTCTCCCTCTACGATTTTTACCCTCCAAGCTGCTCTCCAATCCTAAATTGGTGATCCCTTGATGCCTCAGAACATGTCCTACAAATCGATCCCCCCTTCTAGTCAAGTTGTGCCACAAATTTCCCTTCTCCCCAATTTTAACCAATACCTCCTCATTAGTTATGTGATCTACCCATCAAATCTTCAGCATTCTTCTGTAGCACCACATTTCGAAAGTTTCTATTCTCTTCTTGTCTAAACTATTTATCGTCCACATTTCACTTCCGTACGTGGCTACACTCAACACATACTTCCAAAAACGACTTCCTGACATTTAAATCTATACTGGATGTTAAATTTCCCTTCTTCAGAAACCCTGTCTTTTCCATTGCCAGTCTACATTTTACATCCTACCTACTTCGACCATCATCGGTTATTTTCCTCCTCAAATAGCGAAACTCATTTACTACTTTAAGTGTCTCATTTCCTAATCTAATTCCCTCATCATCACCCGACTTAGTTCGACTACATTCCATTATCCTCGTTTTGCTTTTGTTGATGTTCATCTTATATCCTTCTTTCAAGACACTGTCCATTCCGTTCAACTGCTCTTCCAGGTCCTATGCTGTCTCTGACAGAATTACAATGTCATCGGCGAACCTCAAAGTTTTTATTTCTTCTCCGTGGATTTTAATTCCTACTCCGAATTTTTCTTTTGTTTCATTTACTGCTTGCTCAATATACAGATTGAACAACATCGGGGACAGGCTACAACCCTGTCTCCCTTGCCAATCACCGCTTCCCTTTCATGAACCTCGACCCCTAACTGCCATCTGTTTTCTATACAAATTGTAAATAGCCTTACGCCCCCTGTATTTTACCCCTGCTACCTTCAGAATTTGAAAGTGTAACGCTTTCTCTAAGTCTATAAATACTAGAAATGTAAGTTTACCTTTCCTTTATCTTCTAAGACAAGTCGTAGGGTTAGTATTGCCTCACGTGTTCCAATATTTCTACGGAATCCAAACTGATCTTCCCCGAGGTCGGCTTCTACCAATATTTCCATTCGTCTAAAGAATTCGAGTTAGTATTTTGCAGCCATGAACATTAAAGCTGCATGCCCTCGGGAAAAATTACGGCTGTAGTTTCCCCTCTCTTTTTGCTAAACCGTCGCATATTTTACTACTCCATATTTTAGTCACAGGAGGTCAATTTATAGTTCATGCCATAATTAATTACAATCAAGCAGTCTCCAAGTCTTGACACATACAAAGTAAAAAAATGTCCGTTTTACATCCTATACCGACACTACCAGATTGGCGGGAACCGCGAACTGGTAGCAACATCAATAGTAAATTTTACGAGGTCTTAGTACTCTACGGCTAACAGCGAAGTCTACAAGCTCAGAGTGGACAAAAAAAGAACTTCTCGCCTGTATTTTACATCCGTGTGCCCAAGTAAAGGACCGTACGAATGAGCTCAGATAAGCAACAGCAGCTGTCTAAAAGAGCTGCAAAATGTGTTGCAGTTTGACTTCATGAGTATCTTTGGAAAAGAAATTTCACAAAACGTTAGCTTAGGCCTTAGTATTTTTATCTACTATCACCTGCATTTGTCCTGTTCATTGTTTTCTCGGGATCTTCAGAAGGCACATGTTCATAGCAGGTTTTTTGTTCAGTATCACTAACACTATCACCCCTCAAAACCATGTACTTTTCCTCCTGACAACCTATATTTCTGCTGATTTTTCTTCCGTTTCTAGATCGACGATTGATTATGAACGAGATAATAAAATTACAGTTATAGTAATTCGCACAAGAGCGCGAAATAAAGCCGCCTTCATCCCAAGGTAGTGCGAACGCCACAGCGCTTGCCGAAGCATGGTTCTATCGGAGGTGGTACTCTGTTGCCGTCGACCTTGGAACTACAGTAGTTTACTCTGGCAGTAATAGGGCGATCTTCAGTTTAACGTGGATACCGAACCATAGTGAGAGTGCGTATTTCGCACTAACATTGCGAGAGGCGAAAGGAGTCACAAAGTATTGTAGAACAGATTAGGAATCGACAGCCTTTGGATCCGTCATTTGGTACTTTACCACTTTTTTCATCTTAATATTTAGCTTATTTTTCAAACTAGGCTACAGTTTTTGTCCGAAACACGGAACGAGTTAGAATCTAGCAACTGCGTGACGATACGCAGGAAGTGGGCGTAAATTAGATCGAGTAACGCCAAACAGAGAAATATTCAATGACGATAGTGTTCCACCAGTGTAATTTCTGTGAAATCTTGTTACAATTTCAGTGAAGATCAAGATACTAATTTCAGTGATGTGCTGTCTTCACGGTGGCGATGATCATGTCTACATTACACATCTTCCATTCATACGCGTCACAACAAAATCGAATTTTTGCTGACAACTAAGTATAGTTACACATTCCAAACAAAGAACTTTACGAAGGTACCTGTTCATTTCTGCTGTTACGTATTAGGCGTAATACATTCAACTGATTTAGTATAGATTTAAGTGTCAGGAAGTCGTTTCTGAAAGTATTTGTATGGAGTGTAGCCATGTATGGAAGTGAAACATGGACGATAAATAGTTTAGACAAGAATAGAAGCTTTCGAAATGTGGTGCTACAGAAGAATGCTGAAGATTAGATGGATAGATCACATAAGTAATGAGGTGTTGAATAGGACTGGGGAAAAGAGAAGTTTGTGGCACAACTTGACTAGAAGAAGGTATCGGTTAGTAGGACATGTTCTGAGGCATCAAGGGATCACGAATTTAGCATTGGAGGGCAGCGTGGAGGGTAAAAATCGTAGAGGGAGACCAAGAGATGAATACACCAAGCAGATTCAGAAGGATGTAGGTTGCAGTAGGTACTGGGAGATGAAGCTTGCACAGGATGGAGTAGCATGGAGAGCAGCATCAAACCAGTCTCAGGACTGAAGACAACAACAACAACAACAACAACAACAACAACATTCAACTGGATTTATCGGCTACATACAACTTCATTCCATATTCTACACCCCTTAACATTTTCAACTCTATGACCACAAAAAAATTTACCACTTAACTACAGAGAATGTGACGGCATACGAAATAAAACTAAATACAAATATACAGCAGAAAAATCTTATGTCCGCTATCCATCACAAATATGTAGAAGCACTTTATTACTGACCATAGCTGGATATTCCTCCGAAAGGATCTCTTTCTTAGGTAAAATCCTACTGTTAATAACTGAACCTCGAAAAATGTAAGTACCGACTTTTAATATTAATTGTGATAGGAGGACAATGAAACTCATAATTTGAAAGGTACTTTCCCACATATATGCACAAAAACGTATGTAGGCAGAGGGGTAAAAGTAAGTTTTAGTCTACCACGATATTAATGTACCTTTGAGTGAAGGAGCTCCGGCCGGCTTATGGTGGGGGTTTTCTCATGTTTCACAAGGACAAACAAACTTTTATTGTTTACATTTACATCTAATCTGTACAATTACTCTGCAATTCACAATTAAGTCCTTGGCGGACATCGAATCACTTTCGAGTCATTTCTCTATCGTTCCATTCCTGAACCGCGAGCGGGGAAAAACGAGCAGTTACATCTTTTTTTGCGAGGTCTGATTTCTCTCATTTTATCAATTTCCGCCAATGTAGGTGAGTGACAAATAATTCCGCAATCGGTGGCGAAATTTGGCGATTGAAATAATGCGAGAAGATCCTACCACAATGAAAAACTTGTTTTAGTGATTGCCACCACAATTCACGTATCATGTCCGTGGCACTCATTTCGCCATAAACCGTTCACAGTGCCAAGCGTTTTCCTTACTCAACGCTGAAGTTGTTTACTGAAACGTCATCGCGTTGTTTCGTTAACGACCGTGGGAGGAAAAGTGCAATGATCCGCTACCAACTTTTATCCCACGCGTCTCAATGACGCTATAGTGGAAATGACAACGTTCCGTAAGATCACATTCTAGCGACGTTCATGTTTAACTGTTGCTCTTGGTTCATTTGCAGTAAGACGTGCATACCGCTCGAATACAGTGCCGCAACTGCTAGATCGATGTCAAGCAGTGGTAAACAAAACATCTTAGTAATGAAGCTTTCGGGTCAACAGAGACTATACATAACGTTTATCGACGTTTACCGATAACTTTTGTCTAAGAGTAAACGGAATTAAAATTGTACTCATTTGCCGCCTTTAACAACAAAATTTGAAGTAAGTTCATAATTTTCAGTTTCTTCATTTTGAAAAGTTACTACTTCCCTTATACGGAAACACTATTTCTTTTAACCTATACCTCAGAACTGACGGGTGGGACTGAAAGACAGAACTAGATATAGTAATAGGAATGTGGACATTAATAATTCTATTGCCGATTTTAAAGATGTTTAAAGTGCACTGAACGTTATTCCAAATAACGTTAAGAGTTATAATTCCGGTTTGATGAATTAACAGTATTTTGTAGTGCAATTTTTTTCGTATATGAGGATACAACGGGCATTCATATTATGTTGCCTTAAGGGAAGAGTTAATGTTCCGTCGTTAACGTCAAATTTATTATTGTATGATCGAACATTCAATAGAAACCAAAGAATTATTTCAGTATTCTCGTAATTACAATGCAGCACTTTCTATAGTCAGTCCTTAGGCACAAATTGTAAGTCCAGTGATTGCGTATGGTCGTTTACAATATGATACGTAGTTATTTATGGCACATACAACGGGCCGAATTTCAACCACTGTCGATACTAGTTCTGTAAGTTACATGAAACAATGTGCAAAGAAATTTAAGACGACCAAAAGAAATATGTGCTTCCACCTTAGCCATTACTAGTCCGAAGTCCAGATCCACAAGGATGAAGAGTACAATATGAATGGTTTCCTAGGGGGAATGGTCAGAATTCATAGATATGACAAAAGATGATTCTAAGCAAAACCGTCGAGTAAATATGGGATCCATAGTGCATACCTTACGAACTTCAAGTAGTTTTCCACCTTCGCTATTACGAAACGTCTCTTCAAGTGCTCATAGTTCTGAAGATCAGCATTTTAGAGGCCAAGTCTACTAGACGTTTTTGCTTCGAATGGTCGTTCCTGACAAAGCTGAATATTTACCATTCATCCTGGGACACCATGTATACTTCGTCGAGTCTAGTCTCGTGTCATGCCGCGCCCCCTGTTCCCCTCGCGTGGACGATTCTGTACCACTCACGGCCATATCGTGTCGCTATCGCCACCAATATTAAAGGATCCTCTACGTCCAATTATAGGAGGCCGGTTAGCTATAAATTTGTTCAAGATTTAACCTTATAATTAATCTTTCGCTGTAACGTATGAGAATCGTAATGGGGGGGGGGGGGAGGACTGTACTTTTTTCCCTCGTATGTTTACGTAGCAGGTACGGGAAAACAGCTTTAGGGAATCAATTCTCGCCTCATGCTGCATTGCCTCAATACTCGTATTTTTCTGCTCTAGCTTTGCATAGTGAACTATTTTAGAAGTGAGTCAGAGGGAGAAGGCTTTCCTCCCTACTCATTCTAGCACAAACTAACAACAAAGCACAATGGAACTAAAGATTCACTGACGGTTATAATTTCCATAAGCATTTGATTCAATAGCTTCGCACGCATGAGAGGAAAATAAAAGTAGTCTTGACTTCGCCAGAATTCTAGGAGCAAAGAGCTCAACAATGTGTTTATAAAATACATAAAATCTAACCATTATTCATTTAAATATAAATGCTACCTTCAAACAGGCATATGCTATCCTCAAGTAGCTTAGAACGCAGTAATTTTCTTTAGAACATTTAGATAACTAAGATGTAAGACCTCAGAAGCTGCTATAAATATCAAAACAAAAATTAATTTGTTTCTGTACATTTTCTTTGCGGTTTCGTGATTCACGCACACATTTGTTTCTAAAGCGACGATTTGATTTTAACCGCAGAAAAAAGCAGCAGTTTCACTTCCGCAGCCAAATAAGCGGGACTAAAACAGCGTTGAACTCCAACTGCTTTCAAATTTAGCTTATTTTCCGGCCACATTTGCCAAGTTTCCAAACAAACCGTATTACTTCCAGTAACAATCATAGTTTATCGATCCACTGAAAATTCGTTATATAGACAGTGTATTGACGATATACTAACGTGCTCGCCTCGTTCAGTACCATCAAGTGTCTAAAATCTTGTTTCGATATTTGGATTGAGGTCTGGTAACGAGCGCATCTAACATTCTAATTCGATTTTGCAATCATTAGCAATTGACAAGATCTTTACAGTGATTTTGGGCAGAGAGTGCTGACAAGTGGAAACGTTTACAACGAGACCTGGATGTATTTTGTTGAACTACGGGAAACCAGAAATATTCGTGGGGAAACCTCCAAAAATAGTTCTAGCAGAACTGCCGAGCGAATAGCAGACACTACGAAAGGAAAATAGCTAAAAGCAGAAGTAGAGACATCCATCCGCTTTACTATTTGCCTTATTACACAGGACAAGTACCAGTTTAAAGAAAAACCAACGCAGCTCGTCTAGAAATTATAAATTTAAAAAAATCAAAACTGTACCATCTGAGTTATTTCCAGCTTACGAAGTAAGTCACTATTATAATTTAAGCCAGTTCCACACTGAATGAGGAAAAATTCTTATAGTTTTCAAAGATGCTTGTTTGTGCATACTTCAAATTATGGAAGTAACATTTTATTTATTCACCTGAACCCTTAAACTTCGTAGCTTAGCTGTCAGACCACACATCGTATTTGTTATTCTAATGAGCCTGCCTTTCTATCTCAGTGCTACGTTAGTGAGTTATGTCGTACCGGATCCGACCGACAGCTAATGGCATCAGGGAAACCTCCCCTGCTAATGCCTTGCCCATCGTGGACAGCGGTACCTTCCACAACTATGATTCACGACAGCTTCACACTTAACTATTCGGAGTTTAACTACGAGGAAGTCTTGCCCCTAAAATATTTAAGAACTTGTTTTGGAAGTTCACAGACCGCTTCGAGGAACTTCTGGCAACTTTTAACGGTATAAAAAATCTCGAGCTGTTACTATCCTGGTTATAGACATTTCTTAGGGCTCCTAGTTCACTAGGAGGTATAATTCTTATTCCAATGAATATGAAAGGGATAATTACAATTTTCAAATAAATGTCTTCTTGAAATATGAAAACTATACGAAGTCCGTTTCCCGTGTTAGCTTCCGCAGCCGTTAGAAATTTATTGAATTCAGTAGATATCAAATGCGATGAATTTAGAAGTGCTGCGCTGGAATTAGGGTAGACGTGATCGTTGTGGGCTACCATCGCGAAATGGAAATTATAGCAACGCGCTTACCTTTTGAGAAAGTTCAACTTTTATTTATTTCCGTCCATAAAGGCAGATATACTTATTTCAACGCTGACAGGGGTCCTATGAACCATTTACCTATACTACGAGGCACCAACACTTTTACTCCACGCCGACTACGAAACGTCAACACGCATATCGTATGAGGCTAGCAATGTGACAATGCAGACGATCGAAAAAATAAGTTATGTAAACAAGAGTTTAGTTGCTCTAAAGATAGCGCTTGAAAAGTTACTTGTATTTAAAGCGAGTTGCTGCCGTCTACACCCAAATTGTGTATTTACATTACATTAATTCTTCAGCAGCGTTCAGGACGAACAAAGATTTGTGGTGCCTTAAATCCCCACAATGTGTCCGTGAATGTTTATGTGGCACACTAGATAGAACGTTTTATATGTACATTTCGAAGATGCGAAATAATTTTAAGCTATTGAAACAGCACATGAGACAACGGTGTAATATTTCATGGAAACACATTGACTGTCTAAATGTTTCAAGATGAAATTTTCTATTAATTATACCACTCTTAGTTACTGCGAGCCAACTCCGATAAAAGACGAATAGCGTCACAATGGGATGTCTGTTGAATTATTTTGCCTTAACTGAATTATCCGTCAGCACATGTCAGATCGTAATAGTACAAAAAAGGAACAGATTTAAAATGAAAAGCACAATGTTGTAGTCTTCGTTTGTAGTTATGAAATTGTGCTAGCGAGAGGCGACGCAGTAATAGGTTATCACTTTCCCGATATTCTGCACCCACACGACACTATATTTTTCCTTTTTCAGTACATATAGCCGTGTTTGAGTCCTGCCAGGTTTGTCGTTGGAGGGCACGTATGTTAATTGTGAGAGAGGCAAGGTCACGAAGCACATTCCTGTCGCTACCGCTTGGCAACGCTGAAACGTTTTATATAATTCGCACTCGACTCTAATTGCACAACCAGAAAGTGCTCTCCCACCTGCGACATCTTCCGCTCACTTCTGTTTCCGGAACACACAGCTTGGCTACTAGTTGAGAATACTTAATGTAAGGAGGTGGGGAGGGGGTGCTCGGGGAGACCTGTTGGCCGTGTGCAAGGACAGTGCTGAACTGCTTTCGGAAACTAGTCCGCTTGTTTACACGGCGGCGCGAGGTTACGTCAGCAGGTGGCGCGTGTGTGCGGCAGCACTGGGCGTGCGCGACTGCTCCCCCTACCCCCTCCCCCGTCTGGGCCCGCCGAGCCGCGGCCCGCCGCCTCAGTCGCACGCCGGACACACAGACACTCTCTCCGACAACAAACAATACCGTCTCGCGTCGCAGAGACGCACCCGTCTGCACCGAACCGCCGTTGATGCGGACGCTCAGGCAGATACTAGCCGGATTCGTACCACCGCGCATCAGGAAGCGTCTACACATGGAGAGTCGTAGCAGTAAGCCGCCGAGGGGCAGTAACAGGCCGTCCTCGCCCGACAGCGAGGGCACGTCGGAGTCTTCGGCGGCGCCAAAGTCCAAAAGCAAGTTCGGCGCGTTCAGGACGAGCCTGAAGGAGGTGGGGCAGCGCGTCGGGGGCCGGGGGAAGCCCGCCGACCCGGAAGCGGCCGCCGTCAAAGCCAAGGAGAAGGAGAGGAAGAAAGTGAAGAAGCTGGAGAAGAGCAAGAGCAAGGCGAGCAAGAGGGAGGGCAGCGCGGAAGAGAGTCCCGCGGCCGACGGGGCCGAGGCGACGCCGTCGCCGGCTAAGGCGGCGCGCACGAGCAAGGCGTCGACGCTGGTGCGCAAACTGAGCATCGGCAGGTACAAGGGCGGCGACGGCAAGAACTCGAAAACGCCGACGCCGGAGGCCTCGCCGAGCGCGTCGTCGGCGTCGAGCAGCCGGCAGGTGCCGGACGGAGAGGACCTAAGCAGCCCCGGGACGCCGCCCACTCCGCCCGTCCGCCAACCGGAACCGCTGCTGCCGCCCGACGCTGACCAATCGGGTGAGGCGACGGCTGCCGGCGAGGGACCCGTTACGGAACCGCGCGCCGATGCCGACCCGCTGCCCACTGCGCCCGAAGCCGCCGCTACAGCTGCGGAGCTCGTGCAGGAGATCATCTGGAACCTGACGCCGGAGCCCGCGGCCGATCCTCCGCCGCCGCCGCAGCAGCAGCAGCAGAGTGAGCCCGCCGCGAAGGACGGCGGTGTAGCCGAAGCGGAGCCGAAAGCGGCCGACGTCGCGGACCTGCGCGCTCCGCCGCTGGTAGCCAGTGTGTCGGCGACCGTGCGCGACGTAGCTGCGCGCCAGGCACAGCCGCTCGAAAGCGAACACGAGGAGGAGCTGGACCAGTTCGGCGAAGTGGAGAGCGAAGCAGCGCAGACGGAGAGCGGGCGTGTGACGCCGGCAGCCGAGAGCGCCGTTACTGCACCGCCGGTCCAGAGCTCCAGTGAAGACACGATCGAGCAGAGGGTAGAGGAAATAGAGCAACAAGAACCTTCCGCGCCGCCACAGCCCGAGCAGGAAACGCCGCTCGAAGCCGCAGAGGAGAAACCGCAACCGCCCCAGCCGCAGGACTCGTCTGCAGAGGGCTCCGAGCAGGTCGACATCACAGTGGTACAGCCGGAGCAGCAGACAGCTGTTCTGTTAGAGCAGGAGGCGCAACCGGCGGCTAGCGACTCTGAGGCGGAGGATTCCACGGGGGACATGTCGCAGAGGAGGAACCGCAAGCGGCAGTCCGGCGCGGCTGCGGCGTCGGCGTTGTCGCCGGGGGCGGCCGACGGCCCGGACGCCCTGCCGGACTCGCCGCTGCCGTCTCTCAAGGCGGAGCTGGCCACGGCGGCGGACAAGGAGCGCCAGCAGCGGGAGAGCGACGCCTCCGACACCTTCCTGGACGCAGAGAGGGCGGACGGAGCGCTGCACAACGGCACGGGCGACGAGGAGTTCGCACAGGCGGAGGACGAGGGAGGGAGTCTTCTGGACGCCACCAGCATCGGCGACGCCATAGCCGAGGCGCGTTCTAAGCTCACAGAGAGCCTGGGGGCCGCAGCAGCTGCCGCCTCGCAGCAGTCGCCCTCGCCCGCGGTAAGATTCGAACCCGCTACCCTCTAAGAACTGTTGATAAACCATCTGCCTTCTCTGCGTCATACATGTATGCACATGAGATCGTTTCCGCAGCTTTGGTAACTTTCAATCAAATCTTGTCATACGTGAATAGGAGCCGGTTCCTGGTCAGTGTCATAGCACCCCCACCACACCCCCGTGCCACTACCCTTCCCGAAAAATGTGCGTACAAAAATCGTTTACATTTTCTCCATATTTAATAAGTCACTGAGATGTAAACTCTGCTTTGTAACTAGTTGCCACTCCTAATTTCGTTATGAATCAGTCGTAGGCCCAACATGTAAAGAACAGTAATTCAAAAGTAACCAAATGAACAAGGTATACTGAGAAACGCTGTCCACATTACTAAGACTAACCCGGCTCTTGCTTCACGATCCCTTTTGTGGAGGTTGTCTATATAATGGCTTCCAGAGGCCACAATAACTTAATATTTTTCGTAATTCACCGTTATTGTCACAATCTACTCATTAAGAGCTTCAATCTTACGTTAAAGGTGTAACATAGAAAAATTAATTACAAACTATTAACAGCATAGCTCATTACGCTTAAATTACACCTATTAGCGACTTGTAACTGTAAAAATCTTTCAGACCTTTTCTAAACTTAGTCGGTTACGTGATGGTAAAACATTCAACACATTTAGTAATTTGTAATCACATCTGAAGCTTTTTGTACATGGCAGTTAAATTCTTCCTAATATCAGGTTTAAATATTAGATCTTACGTAAATCTCACACGTGCATACAGCGTACACCAACTGTGAAACACGAGGTGGGAGAGCAACCATTTCTTATCCAATTCAGAGTATTGTATACACACTTGCAATCATGCACTTTCAGTTGCGACGGAAGGGTTCGTATTACGCAATCTAGCTATAGCCAGAAAGACTTTATAGATGTTTCAAAATGTTTGAGGTTGCGCGATGACTTACGTAAACTTTGAACTAACGTACGTCTGTTTTCACCACCTGATGGAACAAATTAGGCAGTTTCGAAATATTGCGCACAAATATGTAGCTACCTCGTGTCCTAAATGTAAGGCAAGTAAGATAGCTATCTTAGACATATTATGCATGATATCAGAGTTCGTATAAACTGCTCACGATTCCAGACTTCATACAGTGCAGAATGAGATCACATCGAACAAGTCTTCATACTCGTTTCACGGCATCACTTTCCAAAATATATGGATCAGACGATCTATACAAAACTCGGGTAAAATAGGACCAGTAGCAAAATCTTTAGTCTAAAAGATACTGTACAGCTCATAGCAGAGAATACCTTCCTGTAGTGAAGACTCTTGTTACAAGGTTATGGTGTGAAAGTTTGACAGAAGCTTATTGTCACAAGCTAAGGGATGTGCGCCATTGAAAAATCAGCATATCTGAATATTTGTATGTGCAATGACCGTTGTCACTGTCACATTGCGTTAAAAGTATAAACTGCGTAGGATGATCCAGCGTCTCTGAATGTTAACAAATATCAGGAAAAATGTTGACAAAGGGAAAGGGAAATTTTTCCTGAATAGCGCTTAAGCAACTATAAAGCTGTGAGTCACCGCTGTTAGAGAAGGCTCTATTGAAGTTCCTTGTTTTGGGCGTTTGTCTTGAAAAGCTATTTACTAAAAGTTGAGTATGTAGTTTCATGGACCGCATTAGTTGTAAGGCTGATACAAGGGAGATCGAAGATGGTGCCATACTCGTTCTATATTCCCCGTTTCAAAGTTTCTAATATTTGTGGGTTTAATCAGTCCTAATAAGTTGTCGGTTCGAGTCACAGTACCACGACTTTTCTGCAATAGCTGTTTCTAAATATAGGAGATTGGGTCAATGCGTTGTCGAGGTTATAGCACCTTTGCTGAATACATTGATGAAAAGCTCTGGCAGTTTAGAAATCCCACGAAGTTTAGACGGGTTCTGGCGAAGTAGCATATTGCGAAAGTAATATATGCCAATCAACTATTTCTAGTGTTCTATGGGGAAAGTTTAACACACTGGCTGTTTCCTTCCGTGTTGAAAACAAGGTGGTTACGTAACCACTTATCTTCCTCCCGTCACTCAAAAGGGACCCATTTAGCTTCCGGGTTACCAGGTTTACAATTTTGCCACGCAGTTTCCGAAAGTTCGTAATTCGGAGTACCGGGTAACGAGTTAGTAAGGATACAAAACTTAGCTCCGCTGCAATAATGCACTATTTGCCTTAAATGATTCTTTAACAGACGATTACTACTTGGGCTACGGCATATCGGTTCGTATTGTCACGGAACAGGTTAATAAAGGGGCAAGTGGCGGGGGAGGCGTGTTGGCGGAGTGTGCTCGGACGTGGGCGGGGGTGTCTGTGCCGGTGCGTGTTACGTAAGCAGCGGTGGGTGCGTCGCGCCTCGTTACGTAAAGCGGCCCACAACGCTGGAGGCTCCAGCGCAGGCCGGCAACGCTTCCAGCTCCAGCGAGGCGCAACCCTGCTGTCCGTAGACGCCCACGCAGCCCGCGCTAGGGCCAAAGCCGCTATGGGCCACCGCTCTCCGCTCCAAGTACGTAGCTGCAAGCGTTTGCCTCTGGAGCAGCACGAGCAAGTGCTTACACCTACCATACCACCCCATAGCTGCGTTCCCTCTAACGCGCACGCACTCAAGTTTCTACTACATTCTGCAGACGCACTCGTCAGAGCTTCATAGAAATCGTAATTCTCCTAGCTGAAACATCCTTTGAAATTTTACATTCTCCTGCAGACTTAAATTACAGCCTCCAGCGCTTAACTGACGCTTTACTAGCTCAGAATTCTGCAGCGAAATCCAAAATAGATTAGTGCCCTTTAACACACACATTACTGCCGATAGAATGAAAACGAACTAGTTTGCTTACACTATTACCGCTACTTTGCCCGTAAACTGATCACGTAAAGCTTGTACGTCCGAAAGGCTGAAGGTTACGTAACAGGGTGCATCTTAAGAGTGTTTGTATTTCACAACTTGAACATCCTCGCAGCTGTGCACGTTTCAAAATCAGATGATACTAGAATTGTCAAAATACGTGACTACGAAGACAAAAGTGAATTCTTGTGAATAGAGGATTCAAAGTAGTAATTACCGTGAGGTGCAAATTGAATGCTAATTTAGGACGCTGGTCAGTTATATAACCTCCAGTGCAGACTGTCCCACCTAACTTGGACACGCCTAACGTCCTAAACTAACTTCGAAATAAGATTTGATTGTACTTCGAAGTGAGAGCTGATATTAGCAGAATAGTGCAGGACAGTGTCGTTTTCACTAAGCATCGGTGTGAAGTTAAGAATACCTGGAAGACTTACCTGAATAAACTGCTGTGCTTTAAATGGTTTTGAGACTTACTTCATGGTTCAGGCAAAATTCCAGTTATGTTTTCTAAATAGGGCGATAACAACTGTGTGCTACTGCATGTTAAAGAGTTCTCGTGCCTGTTCTGTCAATTTTTTTCCAAGTAGTAGTAATCATAGATCGCTTGTACATTCCAATTTAGTGACGTGATTGAAACTGCGCTGTACAGGTAAAGATGCCCAAGTTTTTAGTACATTTGCCTGGTAGTTTTGAGATTAGTTCCACAAAGAATGGTATGGAATCTTTCCACAAGCCATAAAATAATTGCATTCTAAATCGCAGTTTTTTAATAGTTAGAAAGAAGTTGAATGTTACTCATGCATCAAACTTCTAACTCTGCATAATTACCTAAATACATATCGACACTAATGTGGAAGTTACTTTCCTTGTATATTTCTCACCTTTAGTTTTCAGATACCTGCCCACTGGCTAAGGAAGTCGTCGGTGCTCATCAGCGTTCAGGAGTTTGTGAATAACAGGGAAGAATCATTTTTTCGCCGTGTTATTTCACTGTCTTCATTGACTGAGGATGTTTCAGCAGATAGTTCATTAGTTCTCATAAACTGCTAGAAAACGTGCACTTAGTTTCGTCGAATAACGGTAAGTCCTGGAATTAGCGAAGATGTAAGAGCTTTGCCCTACTGGGCAACCAAGTGAAGAGTTCGTTCTTCGGTACTTCTGATAACTGATTCCTGGTGTAATAGTTCCTAAGTCACTTTTCGGTTTAGAGCTGAACCGATCAAAGCGTCCGTGTATGTTCCCATTTGATTTCCATGGAATCCGAAGAGACTGACCTCGAAATGCACAGCTCGTGAGGGTTTCGCGGGAGGAGTTAAACCAGTGTCGCGTAGGGGCAACTTGTCTGACGTAAAGGTAGGGATAGATACTAGAAGCTGATAGGGCGTGGCCTTCCACAGCACCTGTTGCTGCTGGCGCGTCAACTCCACTGTTCAGTGTCTCGTGCAGCACCGTCCCAACAGCGCTGCAATGGCGCCTACACCGGAGAGGCTCTCTGAGGTTAGCGTTTGCGCTATCATCTAGCACGGCTGCAGATATTATACACAGTAACACTAGCACTATCCAGAATGTCATTTTTTGCATAGTTCCTCGAATGTGCACATGCAATATTCAGGCAAATGTATTTTTGTAGGTCAATATTACTGCATGTCTACAGTTCGGGTGCTAGTGAAGTTTGATTTAATTAGTGTAATTCAAAGTTATTAATTATCGTTTTGTCATACCTCTAACCTTGACTATGGCGTTCATGAAGTATGTGAATGCACTCTGCCTTACATTGTGGTGTTCTCGTAGTATAGTCTCGTGGAACTAGGTTGTTAAATTTCGTGGGTTGCGTAACTTGAATTAAGACGTCAAAGCTAGTGGACTCTACAATCAGAAAATGTTTGTCAAGGAAGATGATTTTATCAGTAAATTAGTCATAGACGTTGCGTCTTTAATTACTAAAGGTAAAAGTTCGTTCTTGGAGAAAGCACCTTTGAACATATATTTTAAGGCACGTAAGGTCTCAACGTTGACAGTTAAAGTTGTATACATACCAACATTCCATTCAGTTTTGCTGCTAAGCTATTCGCACTTTTCGTGTGTAGGCTTGTTGGACTTTTAAATTTTGGTGACGTCAGTTGTCTGAACGTCTCGCCACAAAATTGTGGATACATGGAGTCTTTTCACTGTTGCAGAGGTGGATGCAGCTGGCAACGTTTCGTAGCGGAGAGATAACTGTAGTCAAACGTACTGTGCTGAGCGTACACGTCCGTATGAGACAGAAATGCAATGTATTCAGGTTTAAAAATTGTCACTTGCTACTACACTTGGGTCCATCCGCAGTTACGGTTCTTACAGCATTAATACGTCAGACATCGAAAATTAAATTGTAAGATTGTTACAGAAGCGTTGCACTTTCTTTAGAGGGACGAAGTATTTCAGTATAATCTATGCATTTGTTAATCTTACTCTTATGAGTACATGTATTTCTAAAATTTTGTGCTACTGCCGCTGCCGCCGCCTACTGCACCGTTTAGCTGGTTATTTGGGAAAACTTTTGTAGATCAGATAAGGTAAATTTTGCCCTTGCTCCAGAATGAGGATGGCAGAACGAAAGGTTGTGCTAAAGACTTAAGCGCGCGACTATCGGAGGCTTCTAATCACGTGATGTGCTACGGTCTCCAATGAGTTGTCAACTTAGCGAATATAAAGTTGTACTCTTCCTGTTGGCAGTAACGAAACAGCTGCAGAACGGAAGAGCTTCCGAAGTTTATCGATTGACCTCCAACTTACGGTTTATTATAAGACGAGTAGCGGCGGCAACACAAGAAAACTGACATCCGGCAAGGGTGCGCAGCGTTGCGGAAATTGCGTGACTCAAGGGCTGGCTCCACGTCCTACTTTAACAATACGACGGTGCTTTCTCACGTGTTCTTGGTCCGTGTCAGTGTGTAATGAAAATGCTTCATACACATTTTCTTTTCTGCGCTGTTCATTAATGAAATAACGCAAAGATACGACAGGCTCTTGATGACAGTAACGAATCGCGTAGTTCCTTGAATGTGCTTAAAGTATCCGGTTATTCTAAATGAGGGTGCTTCACTGAAATTCAGTATTCATTTGCGATGGGGTTTAGAAACATGTCCAGCAGAGAATGTCTTCACAATTATACCAGTGAATGTCTGGCATATACCGTGACCACATGTCATGTGTGAAAATTTGATGTAAAACTGAATCTTCTTAATTACTTCGTCCCCGGTGTTTAACTTCGGATAGGATCGGTTTGTCAACATTAATTCAAGGGTTGTCGTATAGCAAGAGCTGCCAAGGCTACCCAACATCCCCTCATGGCCGATAAACTCTTCCGCAGATCTACATTTACCACTCTTTGAAACTCCTACCCACCGCCATAGAGAACAAACATATGAAGTATGGCAGTAAATTTTCAGGATAGATGAAGTGAAAAGTGGCTGGTTAAAGACGGACAGCACCATTGTTTTTAATGGCCGAGTGTCAAAGTATCATTTCCGGTTTCAAAATTGATTTTTAATGAACATCTGAAAGTGCTAATCTGATGACCTAGAGGGTGAAAGAGCTTCGTAGTAATGTAGGGAATTGTTTACCAGACTTTCATCCAGTTTAGATGTTGTTCTTGGCTGCAGATGTGCACGTTTAGCTGCTAGGAAGTTTCGCTATGTTGAGTTTTTTTTACGTTGGTAAAAAATTAACCTCAGCAAACATCCGGTTACGATTAGTTTTCTCAGACTTAAAACGAACGCTATTAAAGAGCAACTGAAACTTTCAGCAACTGACGTTTTTAAAGGTTGCAAGATGCGAGGGGTGGAGGTGTCGAAAAGTGTCTAGTCTAACAAATATGACAAATTTCATAATACCAATTTATTTTTAAACATAATACCCGTGTACACTAATACACTTGCGGGCACGCAAACCATTCAAATAAAAGGTCTTAGTCCAACCAAGTGTTCACTGCATCATCGTCAAATCTTCGTTAGAGATCTTTTTAGGTTTGTCAAAAGTATTCTGATATAGCAAAGTCTGGAGAATATGGCGGATAACGTAACAATATGGACCCGCAGTTATGCAGTTTAGTGTGTTGCGAGGCCTTTGTGCGCCGGTGCGTTGTCCTGGCGCAAAAGAATTCGCGCGCAATTTTTCTGCGCCTTTTTTCTCAAACGGTGCAATAGTATTATGCATTGATAGGTACGCCCTTTTGTAAGTAATCCACCAGTTTCCCATTGTGCATTCCAGAAGACCGATGCCATTACCTTACCAGCTGATTTTTGCACCCGGAATTTTCTTTGGGCTAGGGGATGAATGTGTCCATTTACTGTTCTATCTCAGGATTAAAGTGGCGAATCCACCTTTTGTTCATTGACATCCCTTGCAAGAATGCAGTCTTCATCCGCATCAAATTGGCGGGCGATTTCTATCACAGCACTGCACACGCTCCCGTCTCGATCTGCATTCAATTTCGGGACGCACCGAGATGAAACATTTCGCGTTGGCAAAATATCAAAAATGGTTCAAATGGCTCTGAGCACTATGGGACTCAACTGCTGTGGTCATAAGTCCCCTAGAACTTAGAACTACTTAAACCTAACTAACCTAAGGACATCACACACATCCATGCCCGAGGCAGGATTCGAACCTGCGATCGTAGCGGTCGTGCGGTTCCAGACTGTAGCGCCTTTAACCGCTCGGCCACTCCGGACGGCGCCAAAATATCCCCAACGATTCCATGTGCGCGCCCATTGGAGATTCCAAATGTGGTTTCAATGTGCAGCAACGTTGTGAATTGGTCGCTGTTTCATCAGTGGCAACGGTGACAGGCCTTCCGCTGCTTGACGCATCTTCCACGTTTGAAGTCTGACACCAAGTTTTTCACTTATGAATAAGACTGAGCACTGTCCTAGAGTGTATTCAGCGTGTTCTTGGCAATTTCCTTGGGCGTCATTCCCTTCAAACGAAGATATTCAATCACGGCATTTTGCTTACACTACCGTATACAACGAATCCTAGCGGCAAAACTAACGAAGGCGGAGCCGCTAAATTTGATATGCATACCCACAAAGGATCACCATAAAAGTAGGTGGTGTTAGAGACATTACAACTATCTCGGGCTACAAACTTTCCGACAGCCCCTCGCAGTTACGAAGTGAATCATTTTGTGAATATTTTCTATGAAAATATGGCACTATAATCAAGCAGTCACTATCGTATTTGTCACTAGAGTGCACCTTACTGCACGTATTTTTCCATACCGCGCCAATTGCCAAAACGGTTAAAGGCAAGAGTTGTTCCCGAAAGGGGTTCAAACAAGTTCGATCATCTTGATTTTGTTTTCCTCGGATGGCGCTTTATAAAGGCCACAATATTCCCGATTAAAACCAATCGTATTAGTGGTTCGCGGCTAAATTACATATTTTTTCAAATTTCGTAATTTTTAAACTATGGGTGAGGGTAAAGTAGGCAAATCGGTAACCTATTTGGATCCACGAGCCGCCAGTCGAGATCGGCACCTACATAACTTCAATTAGTTGCGAAATGTGTCACATTAATTTTAACTATTAACTTCCCTATTGAAGTGGCATATGACGTATATGAATGGCTGCCCATATACTCGACAGCCTCTTATTTTCGCGATCATTGTGCCACGCATGGACTCAAAGCTTTCCACAATCTAGGTCAGATTCCCTAAATTTACTATTTCTCTAAAATAGTTTTTGTTCCAATGATTGCCAATTAAAATCGTTGAGGATCTTTCTTTCGACAAAGGCTACAGAGATTAAATAAGATCGTAGCAGCGTGTCCCTGAAGTACTTGAGTGAAAAAGTGTAGCGGTTAAGGCACTATTTACATAGGTTTACAGTTGCGCTGCAAGAAAATATCTGCATAATTCGGCCGCTCTGTGAATGAAACAGTATTGTCGCGAAGTACGGCAACAGCGCAGCCTGCAGGAGACTCGCACCGTGTAGAAGTAACTCGCCGCTTGTTGCTCGGTAGGGAATACATCTCATTGGCTATTAGCAGCTAATGGAGAGGGATGTGCAGAACGGCTGAAAATAGGGCCGCCTTCCTAAAAGACGCGGAGTATAGATTCTAACTGGTAGGAAATTTTCTCGTCTTGGTGAAAGATTAGTTTCCCGTAGTTTCCATAAGCCAAATGCGTGGTTACTTTTGAAAAATCACGATCGCCTCCCACCCCTTCAGACCCTGTGCTTCGTCTGGACGCTAGATCCTAACCCCTATCTTGCTACTTAGTGAGTTCCTGAAAAGTTTTCACTGCTGTCGTTTGACACGTTTCAGCAGTATCTTAATCTAGAATAGCATCTTACATTACCCCTCTCTCCTACTTAATTTTACGTCTGTGTATCTAGTTTAGAATCGAGCTTCCCAGGATTTCATTTGTATTCTTTTTCCGAGGATTATTTTTGGTACGATACATACAGGATGAAGGGACTGATGACCTTGCATTTTGGTCCCTTTAACGCCACCAACCAACCAGCATCTTGTGTATCGTTTTCTTAATAGGTGCAGTTACCTGTCCCAGAATGGCGCTAATGAATGACGGTTGCATTTCATGCTACTTCAACTTTGTCTCTGTTAACCTTTGGTATCCGAACTATAAGCTCCAGAGGTTCGCTACTATTGCAGAAATTTGTCTAGCGTGTGATCATTTTCGCATTTGTTCCAATCAACGAACGGAATTGCGCTGTAAGAGCAGAAGTGATGGAAAAGAGTACGTATGTATTTCGCGTTGGTGATATATCAGTCGCAGGGCCTAAGTAGCAATAAAGACGCGCAGGCATTCGTTTGTATTCGGTCTCACCACCATGTAACGGTAGGTTTTATTCACTCAAGTTTATTAAACGAATGAAAGATTCGTCAATGAAGATACAAACTGGAGCACATAACTTCTCATGGAAAAGACAGCATTTTTAAACATTTCCCGGCTTAACACAATAGTTTCCTTAATACTCGACCAATGCAATCTATGGTGAATACGGGAATAATGTTGGCACTCAACACGTCGTGGGATGTCCCTCATTGCTTTATAATGTTGCATGTTACCAGAGACGTCAGCAGTGTTCTCAGCCCTAATTAGTTCCCATTCTCCCTGCACATTTTCAGATTTTCATAGTTCGTTGAAGTTGTCAAGACACTTCCAGTTTGTCCCATAAATTCTGTATGGGGTTAAGGCCTGACGAGTGAAGTGGTCTCAACAGCACTGAGATACAAAGAAGCCAATGTTTTCCAAGGTTAGACGTGTGCTTTAGATGATAGAAAAATTTCGGGTGTAGTAACTAACATTCTGCATTCTTATGCGCATTCATTTTCGGATTTAACACGCTTTCTTAAATTACTGTCGATGAAAGTGCTCTACACATTCGATGGCTAAAAACAGCATCATACCGAAACACACACCTCCCCTCTCCTCCGGTGCCGTTTTCGACAGTAGTTTCAGTAGTTTGCCGGTGTTTATCCTGCAGCTCGTATTTTTGGTTTCGCCACACGGTAGTTCTTAACTCTGATGAAAAGATGAAGTCGCTCACATCACCAAAATCGAAATTAAAATATCATTCGACTATTCATGACGTTCTTCCGTTGTACCATTCACGGATAACGCTCCGGACAAATCATTCACTTACTTGCTTACCACATTCTTGCAGCACCTAGATGGCATTTTTAATAGAGAACTGTCCTTAATCGCCTGTAATTCGCCTTCCTAGACTGGCCATTTTGAGGCATAGCTTCTATGCAATAGTTCTGAAATAGTCTTACGCGCCCAACACCAGTGTTCAAATAACTGGAAATGTCTGAGAGTAGTCAAGGTTGAAGACGAGTTCCCGCTCTTACGCTAGCTCCCTTACTCGTAGAACGCAGACCATGCGGCAAGAGCGTGCAGGTCGCATCCTACCGCGTACGACGCACTTTTATACGCGAGTGCTCAACTCGTGCTCTTACTCATTTAACACTCCCAAACTATTTTCAAAGGTGTTTCAACATTTTACGGCGATTAAGTTTATTTAACCGCTATCTTTGAGTGCGTTTGAATAGGCGAGATGATTAGTAACATTGACAGTTACTGTAACTGCGAGAGGGGCAACAGAAAAAACTAATAACGGTAACGTCTGCTTGCTCCTTCTGGCTATGTGCTATGACGTCCTGAGAGCGGCAGAGAAACAGGTCTGTCCTCTGTCTCGTGTGGTTGTCACAGATACCGCAGACAACGCCTGCCGTCTTGTCGAGGGGCCGGTGTTCACGGCTCGCAGGTTCGCGGTTAAGCAAACACCGCACATTACGATGGGCGGGGGAAATTTGAAGCACTAGCTCGGCCGCAAAACATTCCATACAGAGCGTACTGGGATTTGCACTCCGGTATCAAAAGCTGTTAAACTGATAGGGCCGTAGCACCTTTCCAATTGTAGCGTACTGTCGTTGAATGAACAATATCGCGTAACTATCCAATTTTCCGAATTTCGGCCAAGTGCAACACATCAGCCAGTGAACCTTGTATCACAGCTGAGCTCTTTGCCCTCTACCAGGCTGTTCTTTACATCTGCCGCCACCGACATTCTGCTTATGTCATCTGCTCAGATTCCCTGAGCGCCATCCAGAGCCTCAGTGATCCGTACCCGGTTCACCCTTTCGTACACCGGATCCAACGCTCTCTTCAGCAGCTGGTGGACGTCGGTTCTCCAGTTAGCTTTATGTGGGTTCCTGGCCATGTCGGTATCCCTGGGAACGAAGCTGCAGATGCCGCGGCCAAGGCTGCGGTCCTCCAGCCTCGGACAGCTTCTTGTTGTGTCCCTTCGTCCGATTTTAGCAGGGTCATTTGTCGACGAATTGTATCGCTGTGGCATGCCGATTGGGCTGCACTTACCGACAACAAGCTTCGGGCCTTAAAACCTCTTCCCGTGGCTTGGACGTCCTCCTCACGCCCTTCTCGGCGGGAGGAGGTCGTTTTAGCCCGGTTAAGAATTGGACACTGCCGGTTCAGCCATCGCCATCTGCTGACGGCTGCGCCGGCGCCGTTCTGCCCATGTGGGCACTTGCTGACGGTTAGACACATTTTAATGTCCTGTCCAGATCTTAACACACTGCGCCTCGATCTTCACCTGCCAAATACTTTCGATGCCATTTTAGCGGATGACCCACGAGCAGCTGCTCGTGTTCTTCGTTTTATCAATTTGACAAACCTCGCTAAGGACATTTGATGATGCTGTTTTTTAATCCTATGCCTGTCAGTCTGTCTTTTATCGTGTTTTCCATTTTAGTTGTTAACTTGTGCCTCGCGGTGCATTCTTAGAGTAGTCAGGGCGCTAATGACCATTGAAGTTGTGCGCCCTAAAACCACAAAAAAAGTGAACCTTGTAATCTTACCCTCCCACACATAACCATTAAATTTCTTAGTGTCATTTTCAAAAGCTTAGAGGCGTGAGATACATCAAAGAAACTTTTAACTTCATTTTCTCCTTGTTGGCTGCAGTTATTGCGTCTAGGGATATATTATTGAGACTAAAATTTTGATCTATAGTGGGTTCTTGATAGCTAAATAACTGAAAATTTGCCTGTATTCTTGAATTTTCTTAGTCACGTTTTTCAGCATTACAGTCTTTAGTTTCCACTTCAACACCACAAATTATATTATTAGTAACAGGCTCAAAAACGTCTGATTCCATCATAGGTGTGCCCTCTAAAACTGACATTCTGCGGTACTCTAAATATTTCAGAGAGTTTACAAACTCTTGACAAAAAATCTTATCTAAAATGTCATTTTGTAAATAAATTCAGAAATTTAATAATTAGCGTCCGTGTGCAATTAATACGAATGCCAGACATTTCGTAGTTTCAGCCTCAAAAGAATAATTTTAACCGCACATAGTGTAAAAAAATTTTTGTACGTATTTTAGCTCGAAACATCAAAGATTGTATACAAAATCATATGAAATTGTTTCAGTGAAACAGCCGAGAATTTTCACCTATACCACATTCGAGATTAATCCTGGTATCGGATACTTCTATAAAAAAAGGTTAAAATTGGTCCCATTACATAGTTACCGTGCGAGCAGCCAACTTTAAATTCTTCAGAATGAAATTGGAAGAACGCATACTTCAAACAAAGTATAAAATGGAAATACTACGTAACTGTACGGCTGATGTAAATGGAGCGTGGGCAGTCTGTTGATGTCAATAGGAAGGTAGCAAGACCGTAGAGAAATACAGACTTAAATAGGTCGGTGGCTGGGCAGGTGCCTAGTAGCTGCCAAACGCCTTTTTTTGTACGCTACAATCAACAGAGCAACGATTGGTTCTAAAAGGGTCTTGTGGATCAGCCGAAGCAGCTTACACAAGAACTGCTTTCTAAAACAAGGACACGTAACACACTAAGAAAGTGCTATAACAGAAGGTTTTGCGGTAGATGGACATTTACTTGCACGCCATTTTCAACGGCGGTTTTACACTAATTTTAAGCCTTGAACTGGTTTATTAGTACGGTCCTCACCTAATACTATGAAACGTGATTCTGAAAGAAAATACTTTGTTTCAGTATTTTCGCCATGAGTTGAGTGAGGGCGCCTTCTGTTTGTTTGGTTAAGAAGCTCTCCAGCTGCGGTGTCCAGCGCGCTCCGGCAGCAATCGAGAAAAAGTCGTCTCACCAGTTTTCTTCTGAGCGGTAGGGGCATTGACCAGAACCCGCTAGCGCTCTCTGGTCAAAGATAATGAAGCGAATTCTTATCCGAAAACGTCGCCAATGTATATTGATACTTACATATAAAGCTAAACAATAGGATAAAGAATCTTCTTGGTTAGTATTGTGGCACCGCTGTGAAGATCTGGTAATGCGCTTCAACATCTGCAGTGACGAAGAAAAGAGAATAAAAAACTTAAACAAAAAAGATCTAAGGCTTGACGTAAGGATATTTGTCACGCAAGGTATGTTGAGTACTAAAGATAGTATAAAAGATCTTACTGTGGGGCAGCCGCAACAGTAAGTCCATTTTGTAAAATGAAGAAACAGCACAACTATTACATACGCAACCGGTTTCGCAACGCTTAAAGTTCAATCATCTGGCATAAACTGATATAACGAAAATATTAAGACAATATTTACTATTAAAGTCTTGATCACGATTTATCAAGGTGACCGGTTTCGACCACTGCTGTGGTCATCTTCAGACCCTTTAGTAGGAACCTCTTTCTGTTGGAGAGTAGTAATTCTCCAACAGAATGAGGTTCCTACTCAATGGTCTGAAGATGACCACAGCTGTGGTAGAAACCGGTCACCTTGATAAATCGTGATACAGACTGTATCTGATAGTAAATATTTGTAACACATTGATCACTGCCACTCCCATAATGTATTCAAAAGTAATTAAGACAATAGGAAACAACGCTTCTTAAAAATGATAAACTATACGGTTAAAACTTCTAAAATAAAATAACGGGACATTACTTACAAATAATCACTTAACCATCTGAGATCCTCACACTGTTATCTTGGATTGCAACTTCTGGGTTAAGAGTAAGGAACTTCCGGACTGACTGGACACTTAACCATAAAACATGAAAGACGCAATAAAGAAGAGAAAACAAGTTGTGGAATTACTTCGATAAATTCCATTGAATATGTTTCAATCTGCTGCCCCGACCAGAGGCAATCTAAAAATTCTAAGTACTTGCTAGTCGTATTGAAGACGCGCACAAGCCATACCGAAGATGTGGTATGACTCGGATATGTTTGGTAAACTGTGTAAACGTAAAATAGGGAAATGACAGCAGAAAGACAGAACAGTCACATCAACATTTAAATAGTTATATAACTGAATACTATTTTTGTGATAAGGCAGTGCGTGCATTAATATCAGCAAGATGGAAATGGATGTCTTAACATGCAAAAAGATTGGGTGATTCAAACTACTGTGCGGTGTCTTTATTTTACAAAATTAAATGTTAAACAAAGGATGATACTATTTCACAAACTGTTTTCTAAACTTCCTTGCAAATTATAGAACATAGAAGGGCGACTATTTGTATGTTCGAGAATTATTAGGAAATTTGCAAGCATGGTTTACACAACATGAGCGAAATGCCATTTACTAACCAGATTTCAATACAGCAATGCACGCATCTGAGTGATCAATGTAATAGCTAGGAAAACTTTGCCGGCAAAAGATAGGCCAGTAAATTGCAGTCTTCTAAACACACTGTTTAACGTCGATGTAAAAGCGAGCTATATCAGTAACTAAAATTAGGTCTAGAGTAAATTGCTAGAAACCTTGTTTCAGTATTTATCTTGGAATCATAACTTAAACGGGAATAGCGTATTTGTAAGTTAGTGTTAAGCTCAAATGTAACCTCTGCTTCGTATTCAGGTGCAAAAGTTTATTATGACTCGCTAATAGGCCCCATTCAGCATATGAATAATTTTCTAGCCAGACACACGCCATTCAGCGCAGAGGAGTCGGTCTCATTGGAACCTGAATCTGAGGACAATGAAATATTTGCAGCATTTTTCATGTAGTGTATCAGTTAGCGGGAGAGTTCCGGTCAAAGAGTTGTTACGAAAAGTCGCTCTTACATCACGAAGTCCTTTAGTTCCATTTTTACTAATAATCGCATCAGGAAAACTTCGTTTTCGAAGTAGACGGAACAACTGGCCATCGTTCCCTTTTTATTGATCTTCCGTCCGTTCACACGTACAGACAAGTAGTTCCTTCGGTTGTTCAGCCGCTCTTACGCGTCTGTCGTGATTTTCGTGCATTCGGAAATTATAAATGTTTTCACACGGTTACAAAAATTTTTCCTACTTAGTGATTGTACTGCCATCATTGTGCAGACGTATGAAATACGAAAGTCAAAAGCTGCACTTGAAAATAGGAATAAATTCCTGAAATGCATATAATGCTATGCATGTGAAAACAGAAAATTGATGCAATAATGAAGAAAATTGGTCATAATATATGGATAACGCACCTGTGCTCTCTAGATATTAGAAATTTTCTCTGGTATCCATAGGCGCAAGTTTATGCGCTATCGTTCTGGAAAAGTCTTGGAATATCGAATTTGACGGCAGATAAGTCATACCGTTGTGAATCATTCATCAAATGTACAGGTGTCCTGACGGAGTGATGGAGTGACAGATCTGGTCACACAAGTGTGCAGGGATTAGTACTGACGTCATGTGGCATTAAACACTTCCCATCAGCGGGCCATATGCGAAGTCTGTCAAGACACGACAGCTTGCGCACACCTCCATGCCACGCGCACGACGCAGCAACCCACTGTCTCTGACGTCAAAATCATTGCTCCCCGATCGATCATTGAAGCAGCGCTATCCTAGTTTCCTTCCAGTGCCGTTAGACATAGTTTTTCTATCGGTGAAGTTCGTCGCTTTTCCCATTGCGTTATTAGGAGACACCAGGTAACCATAGAGAGCAAATAGAAGCGAAATTAACTTGGGGGCAAGCGAAGACGGAGTTTAGGGGAAATACACAAAACATTGCTAAAAATTCGATTTTTCTACATATTATGCATGTTTTGCTGTATCTTAACACCAGTGAATGTTCCGCACTCCCAATCATACTTAAAATGTCGAGCAGGTATCTTCAGACTTTATTCGTCAATTAGTCTGAAAATGCTAAACAAATAGGTTCACCTTTCCTTAACCTAACTTCTAAGAAGTCGTAGTGTCAGTATTGCTTCCAGTGTTTCAATATTTCTCTGGAACTCGCCTTTCTTCTTGAATTCGGCTTCTACCAGTTTCTTCATTCTTCTGTAAATTCGTATCATAAATTTTAAATCATGGCATTTTAAACTGATAGGCAGTGCTCACACTTGAAAGCATCTGCTTTCTTTGGAGTTGGAAATATTACATTGTTCTTGAAGTCTGAGGATATTTGGTCTGTTACCTTTCCCCCCCCCCCCTCCCCCGCCCACCGTGATGGCTTGCCATTTGAGGTCTTCTTAATATTCGTGCAATTGCTTCTCGTTTTCAAAGTCTCTTTAATCTCCCTATAGGTCTTGTTTCCTCTAGTTAGTTTGGCTTTGACCCCTAGCCGTACCTACGCCATTTGGCACTTTCTGCCAATTTCATTTGTTTAGAAGCCTTTTCACCAGCTTGCTCTATTTGCTATATTTTCTACCTTCCACAGGTAAAATCAGCTAATTAGTTTACCTTGTCTTTTTCCTAATTGATTCTCTGCCGCTGTATCCCCTCCCCGTTCGTCAAACGTTAAGATACTCAATTTGAAACTGTCTTCAAACTTACTCAGGTTCCACCTCCTTAATTTTCTACTTTTCGCAAGTTTTTAATTTTCGGTTCATAAGTAATAAATTAAGGTCAGTTAACATCCGCTTCCCGAAATATTTTACAGTTGAAAATCTGGTTTCGAAATCTGACTTATCGTTATTTAACAAATATGAACCTTTGTCCCTGTGCCAAACGTACGATTCCTGAAGAGGAAAATTGGACTTCCGGGATAGCAAAGAAACTGAGGTAAAACTTCTATCTACGGGAATTGCTCTTCAAATCAGATATCATTCAGATTGAGGCCCCTGCAACTACTGAAAAGGCTGCTATCCCTCTTCAGGAATCACATGTTTGAGTGGCCTCTAGAGAAACGCCTTCACTGAGGTTGCACCTAAGAGTATCAGCATCGTTAAAGCATGCAAGCCACCCCACCTTACAAGGGAACCTCCCCATCGCACCCCCCTCAGATTTAGTTATAAGTTGGCACAGTGGATAGGCCTTGAAAAACTGAACACAAATCAATCGAGAAAACAGGAAGAAGTTGTGTGGAACTACGAAAAAATAAGCAAAATATGCAAAGTGAGTAGTCCATGCGCAAGATAGGCAACATCAAGGTTAATGTGAGCTCAGGAGCGCAGTGGTCCCGTGGTTAGCGTGAGCAGGTGTGGAAGGAGAGGTCCTTGGTTCGTCTTCCCTCCAGTGAAAAAGTTTAATTTTTTATTTTCAGTTTGTGACACTCTTACGTGACAGTTTTCATGACTTTTTGGGAGTGATTATCACATCCACAAGAAAACCGAAATCGGGTGAGGTAGAAGAATCTTTTTATCCGTTCGCCAAGTGTACAAGTTAGGTGGGACAACATATTCCTATCATGTGACGCACATGCCGTCACCAGTTTCGTACAGAATATATCAGACGCGTTTTCCTGTGGGGAGGAATCGGTTGACCTATGACCTTGCGATCAAATGTTTTCGGTTCCCATTGGAGATGCACGTCCTTTCGTCTACTAATCGCGCGGTTACCGGTGCGGTCACAAAACACACACTAAACTTATTACAGTGAACGGACGTCAATGAACAAACGGACAGATCATAACTTTTCGAAAATAAAGAAATTAAACTTTTCACTGGGGGGAAGACTTGAACGAAGGACCTCTCGTTCAGCAGCTGCTCACGCTAATCACGGGACCACGGCGCTCCTTAGCTCACGTGAGCCTTGATGTTTCCTATCTTACGCATGGACTACTAAGTTTGAATATTTTGCTTATTTTTTCATAGTTCCACACAACTACTTCCTGTTTTCTCGATTGATGTGTCAGTTTTTCAAGGCCTATCCAGTGTGTCAACTTATATCTAAATCTGAGGGGGGTGCGATGGGGAGGTAACCTTGTTAGCAAGGTCTAGGCTTCTAATGCCAAATACCTCGCAAAAACCAAAATTAGTAAAGTTACTAAACTGTGAAATATCATACGAAATCATTTTCATTTCGAATTCAAACAAAGATAGTGTTTATAAAATTGTTTGTGGAGCTCGCACACCGTTCTCTACAAATCTGTATACTGTGTCGAACTCAGATGTTCGCTAAAAGTTGTACAAAGTATGTTTTTCTAGCACGAGTGTTTGCACGTTCGTTATACGTGAGTCTTCAAACAGAACGTGAGCACCATGACTATCTACACGGAACTGTGCAGACTGGGGCTTCCTCAGCCAGCAGACTAGAAGGCCGGCGGCCTGTTCTCGCGAGGTTCGTCCGCCGGAGCAGGTAGCGGTTGGGGGTCACTGTCTGCTTTACGTAACGCGGCCGCCGCAGCCGCTCCTTCCAGCACTTTGCCGGCTTTTTCAGAGAGCGCGTTCTCCTCCGCGGCCGTGGCCAATGTCATCGTTAGCGGCACAATAAAAGAACCAGAAACAGTTTAACCGAAAAAAAACATAATTACCTAATGGCCGAGGACTGCAGCAGACATTCCTCAGGGTTAAATGCTTGGCCCGTTTTTCTGATCGAAAACTGGCCCGCCATCTTAGATGGAAAACTCGAATTTGTATTCGCGAATAAGACAGCCCTGTAACATGCCGATGTAAAACAGGTAGAAACAAACCACTTTAAATATCAAAGCAGTTGAAGCTGTATAGTAAGGCTGCTACTGAATATTGCTGTCTCAGAAAGAGTAAATCAGGACACTACCACAGTTCATACCTACATGGAAAAACTTTAGGTAGCAGATATGGTTAGAGCTGCTGAAATCGCCAAAGAACTGAACTCTATTCTGTAGCAAATCTTCTATAATTCAGTATTGAAATTCAGTGTACAGTGGTGTAAAACATTGAAAAGAATTATTAAACCTTTCAAACATTCTAAATTAGTTAAGTCTGCTTCTACGTTACGAGTGGGATAAACAGTGATAAAGCACCACTTTTCATGACTGCACTATTTTTCGTTTACATTGTTTGGAGATTCCAAAAATTCTTGTAAAACAGAATTTTCATGAAGGGAGAATGTTTCAAAACTCGTGAACTGTGAAAGGGGTAGTAAAGTGGCTGGGCTAGCTGCCTGGAATAGACGAATGCTTCAAATACAGTACCTGAATCTATAAATTAGATTCTAATATGGCAGATTAGTGCAGTAGATTTAAGCTCTGCAAATAAAGGTTTGAACTTTTATTAGAAAATTGATATCAAATTTCTATTAAAGATGGAGCTTTGCCATTAATGGAGCATGCCTCGGTCAGGTAACTACGAACTAGATGAACAAATGTAGTTTCACTGAAATGTTGATGTACGTGGGACAATCAGGTACCTGTCCATATCCAACCTAAAAACGGTTACATTTTCTTATTGTAAAAAATTCAGATTGCCTGGCAGGAAGAGCAGAAAGTTAATGGAATTCTCTATATAACTATGCAGTTTACCCGTTGGTTTTCTTAATGTCTTCCCCCTTCCAGTCGAACAAAGCGTTATAGATGACTTAGTATCACTACCGCTGGATGTGAAATACCGCGCAGTGTAGTTAAACGAGCTTTTACAAAAAAAGCTCACGAGCGAACAGGCGGATGGCAGTGTTCAAAGAGCACAATGTTGCCCTAATCCAGCTCCTACGCGATCAGTCAGTGCAACTGATGGCAGCGTGGTCGCTTGCCGAAATGTTGTGCCCTTTGGATACTGCCAACCGGCCGTTCACCTGTTAGTTATTTCGTCGTGAATTACACCGGGAGAAACAAAGAAATAACATTAGCTTTAATGGAATCGCCAAAAATTACAGCAAGTTCACAAGTGGTGGTTAACTTCATAAACAAAACTTCAGCAGTCAGCGTTGTCAAACACAGCTGAATGTTGACTGCAGTTCTGTTAACACGGTTGGGGAAAAGAGCTTACGAAATTAAGTTTAACATAGCATACTGATTGCTGGTACTGAAGTTTGCTATCTGAGCATGTAGAATATATATTATGTAAAGCTTCTGGTAGCTGCCATTGTTTCTCTTATTTAATTTTCCAGATGCCTCATCCAGTTAACTACGAACTAGATTCAGAAAGGTGGTTCTGTCGAAGTATCAATGTAGATTAAACCTAACATTCTGGGAGCAAATGAGTAAGAAAAGCTTTCTAGCTAGCTGCTATGCCTAGTAACTCTTTAAATCACAGTGTACTTAAGGTAAAAAGGTTTTCTAGTAGTTAAATTAATAAAGATTGGGTGAAAATACTGAAACTTGCAGCATAATAGACAGGTTAATTTTGTTAGCAACAAAATTTCTATGTACAACTAGTATTCAATGCCATTTAAAGTTTCCTATGGTGTCTGAAACTGCCTAATTTTTGTAACTTACTGTCGTACTAACATAACTGTTACTGATCAGTTCCTGCTCCTAACGTTGGAGTGTACTTGCGCTTGTTAGTGATACACACAAGAAACCAAAGAGCTAAATATTCTCTGGAATAGTGCTGACCGAAAAAGCTCTGTAGACGCCTCCAGTAACAATTTACAGGAAATGCCAAGGTCGTGTAGACAACGGATGCAACTTTGCACGATAACAGCCACAGGGATGCAGTCACCTGTGCAGTCCACAACGCAGAGGGAGCATAAAGAGCAGGTGTTAGAGCATCACGAGGAACCAGCTTATCAGATAAAAGCAAGGCGGCCACGCAGAGCGAGGCAAAACGAAAAAGTAACTCCTGCCTCAGCACTGCAGGAGATGCTGGCGGGCACTCCAAAAGCGCTTAGTAACGCAGAAAACACCGCGGTAAGCCTGTTCGCTTGCTTCCGGCAACAGTCAACCTGAATGAGGCCTTACTGCCAAGTAGCAATATAAATAACGTTCAACGTAGTTTGCACAAACAAGCAGAAGGCTGTTATTCTGAGATTACACAATTGCCGAAAACGCATTGGAAGCAGTCACATGAAATACCTGGAAGCACGCATGCGAAGCGATTTTAAGTGGGACTGTAGGAAAGGCAGGTGCCACAACTGAGTCCAACTGGAAGACTCACCAGGGAGTGCGGTGCACTTTGAAGCTTAAAATACCCTCGTTCCACAAACATTAGAAAATCATTCATCATTCCGGGATCCGTACTAGATCGGATTGAAGAGAAGATAGGGAAGATACAAAGGTTAAAGGTGCATTTAGTAAGCGTGACAGCTCATAAAACGCCAGTTGTAGGTTGTACCACAGATGTTATAAATCACGATATGGTTTACGTTAAATTTCAGATCATAAGTCCCTAGAAGTAGTCTCGGTACAACCTACGTATATTTCGCGAGAAGACCATGAAGGCAGGACTGAAGATACTCGTGCTAGCTCGGAGACTTGCAAACAATTTAGCTTCCTAAATACTTAAGGCACTTGACGTTGAGAGATGGGAAATTTTCTGTGTGCAGAGAGAATTTAACTGAATATATTATAGTGTGTAAAACATGTATAAAGTACTATAGTTTCTTGACGTTCAGTGCTGTCGCATGTTACGTACTGTTTCAGTAATAACAGGCGAAATCCAAGCAGTACTTTCCATGGTTACTAAAAGGTGTATCTGAATTTTATGTATTGGACAACTAATTTTTAGTTTCTGGGTGTTTCGGCAAGTTAGAAACTGATTTTCTACGCGTTTTCACATGTTAATCTAACCAATGTATGAACAACCAGAGTACTCGAAAAAGCATGGGTTATGCAATTAAAATCTAAACAGCCCGCTCTAGTTTCCGGTATCGACCCTTTTCCACGTTCGTGCATGCTGTGAGCAAATAAGGCTAGGGCGGAAAATAAGCAGTACTAAGGATTTTGCAATTGTAATGGTCCAGTAGGGTACGTGCTGTATTTTATCTTCACGACATACTCTCTTGGAACTATCGCAAAGTAATATTCTAACCATGATACTATGAAAATGGTTCGGCCTGGTACATATGGCTTACAAGGGGAGGCCACGACGTTGATCACGGATTTACTTCAAACTTTGTACACATTTAGTAGGCCATTAAAACATAATGAGCAAATAGTAAGGTGCACTACTCTGGTAAGTCAGAGAATCGCGAGAAACGTTTTACGCGTCTACTATGTAACGAATGTATCTGCGCGTAGTCGCCGGACATTAGTCAACTGGTTACCTTTAGAGCTATGTAAGACGAATGTGTAAGAGGCTACGGTTAGTTTCCCACTCAAAAGTTCATTTTTGTAGTACAAATGTAAATTGATATCCAAAAATTTCCACGTACTCTATTCGTTCTTCCTACATTAGCAACCTCTCACCGCTACGCCGGTTAGCTGCCAAATGGGTCCTGCCTCTGCCTGCAGTTCGAAGCGTCGATCTACAAAGTAGTTGCGGGTACCTTACCAGATAGCATGTATGAGTGATTTCACGACAGGCATAAATTTTCAGGAAAGCCCTAAGAGTTTCTTTATTTACTTGTCGGTAGAAGTGTGGTTGTTCTAATAATTAGATTTAAAAATAGTAAGTCAAATAACCTGAAATTCATTGAAATAACGTGGTTTTTTAATTATATTACCTCTCAAACGTCAAATTAATATGACCAGTGATGAAAAAGTATGAATTGAATTGTTTCAGCGGAAGTCGAACCGTCGTCTCATACACGTTCGTCTTACGAAGCTCGGATGCTAACCAGTTTGACCAGTATGAAATCTAACATCCAGCACCTACTCATACATCCGTTACATAAGGGACGTCTAAAACTTCTTCGGATTTTCTCGGATTTGCCAGAGTATTGCACCTTACTAATTGCACATTGTTTTAAAGGCCTACTAAAGGTGCACAAACGTCTAAGTAAATCTGCGAACCCAAGTTCGTGGCCTCCCTTTATTAGATCACTTTGCTGGGACTTCGGTTGTAACCCTTCGAAAGGTTACACACTCGGAATTTCTCTTCCGATGTACGTCGAAAGGGAATTAGTGGTCCCGCACTAAAACAACCTATATGTAATGTAACAAATGGTTCAAATGGCTCTGCGCACTATGGGACTTAACATCTTAGGTCATCAGTCTCCTAGAACTTGGAACTACTTAAACCTAACTAAGGACGTCACACACATCCATGCCCGAGGCAGGATTCGAACCTGCGACCGTAGCAGTCCTGCAGTTCCGGACTGCAGCGCCTAGAACCGCACGGCCACCGCGGCCGGCTGTAATGTAATAGAGCGCATCCTAGTCTACTGTTGCATTTATTAGGACGTCATGCCCAGAATTTTAACATCGTTCTACTGTGCAGAAATATTGTCTCCAACGAAATATTTCTTTCTCGGCCTGACTCGTAGAACCCAAGAAAAATTCTGAATGATATGAGTGCAATAAAACAGGCGTCGCTACATTCAGAGGTTTGTAAAAATCTTTGTTTACCAAAATTTTGCGTTCACGGTGTTGTGGACGCATTTTTATCTAAGCATTTTCGTCATAGCAGTTGCACATTGTTCCACCAGTCATACATTACGTAATAAAACTAACGAAAAACCCTTATTTTACGGGAGCTGGATAAAACTGCACGCCTCAACCATAGAGAACTGGCACTGTTAACCTTGCTGACTGTTCAAACTGTAATGCGGTTACTCAGACGGTAACGTGGATAAAAATAAATCTTGTACCGTGCTTAACGTGGCTGAGATCTGTCGTCCTTGGAGACCGCCGCACCTAGAGTACAGATGGGAATGAGAGATTCCTTTGTTACTGTAGGTCACATTCCTTCAGTTTATAGATTTTACTCGTATTTATGCATCGTATATTTGTCCTTCAGAGGCTACGCCTAGCATGAGGCGCTAAGCCTACTCCTTAATATGGCTCAAATTCTCAGAACCACTTTCAATAATGCAAATGATTTTTCCGCCCGATTTTTTCTCTATCTGCGGCGACATTGTACCGCGCTGTACCTGCTTCCCTAATTCGCGGAAGTATGAACACCAGTAAAAGCAAATGTCTGCAAAGAACGGCTTCTCGACTTTCTTTACACAGTAGTAGAAAGGCAAATAGGACCGCACAGCAATTGCTGTGATCTGCCTCTAAGAGATGAACATAAGTCCTTATTATAGCTACGGCAATGCATTTTAAAGCGTAAGGTTTATTGCATTAAAGCGTGTCTTAATTTCTCCCTTCGTCCTACACGGCCGTAAGTTCTGTCATCCTATCACTTAGCGTGCATTTAAGATACCAATTCGGATTTACGAACAGCTGCAGCTAATACTCACGTATCCATTAGTTTTCCCTGTTGTCTTAAATATGTCACTTTTGTCACTAGAAATTTAGATTTAAAAAATAAAATTCACAAAAGCAAATTTCAAGAATGTAAGCTGAACACATTTATTGCTAATGGAACTTCTATACCACTCCATGGGCGATCTGACTGGTGACAGTGTATCAAAAGTATTCCTTAGTCGCTATAGAAGTCATAACCAGACGGTTTTGTAGCAGTTTCAGCTGACGAAAAATTAGGGCATTTGTACGGTTTACCAGTTTTCCCTTCGATCTGAAATTAATTGGCTTAGAATGAAGCGTATCATCATGTTGCGTTTATAGACCAAACGCCAGTAGACAGTAATAGAGGTTCGTTCTGAAAATTGAGTTTTTCATGGCATTTATGTAAAGTGAAAATTTCATGGTTGCTAATGGCTAGAGCATGAATTTTAACAGTAATGTATTAATGTGATGATTGTTGGCGTTCCCTCTTTAACCCACTTCTATCCCAATTAAGAATTGGAAAAGGGCTAAATATTCTAAAGGTTATTTGCAATTTAGCTGATTTCAGCTAAAGTTATAGTCACGGTAATTTGCCCTTTTGAAGATGCCGTGTATGATGGAGTACTGCGGCTAGAAGTTGCGTATGGCGCAAGTGTAGAGACGGCTGAGCATTCAGTTACAGAACAGATCGAGTAGGGAACGTAACACCACGTCGCTAGTTAACGGGCTTCAGATGTGTGATGATCGCTGCATAGCATACATGAGTGCACAATAATAGAGTTCAAAGGTACAGTGACTAGATGGTATGCACTCAGTACTCGAGACAATAATTCCACGCTCGTAAATGACCGCAGTGGACGTCTGAAGGGTTTGATAGATGTCACGTTGCCTTCGCAGGACTCTAGTTTGAGATCTATGTCGGTTTGAATGTGAAATGTCAAACCCACTTCCACCAGAATTGTATGGAGACTAATGCACCACGTAGACATAATCAGCAGAGGACATACTCGTAGCAGTAACTTCAGTTCTGACCAGTTGGTGTACGTGACTTCGATGCCAGGTATAATTTTTGTAGGATGAAACTTGCAGAACTTGAAAGTCGTATTTGACCAAAACACCCTTTGCAAATGTGCTTCAGATAAACTTAAAAGTATACTGCCTATTTTTAGAAGCCATTTCGCATGTCTCTTAATGAAGTACAGTGATGCCAATTTGTACATTCTGTGGCATTTAAAATGTCTAAGGAACACATCTAACAGGTGTTCTCAGTGTCACCTATTATCACATTCGTAGCGAAGTATCTAAGACATCACATTTTCTCCTAGTTTCCAATGACCGCAAGTAAATATCCTCATAGTGCAGGTTTACGTTTGCAGTGACAATCTTCATATCTTCGTATCTTAGTGAAAGACACGCTATCAACGGATCTTGTAAATTTCCCGGAAGTTAGCACAAATAATAGAAGTGGGTAAATTTCAAGCGCTGCTAGACGAACGAAACTACGAAAGAATGATTTTTCGGATAACGTTGCACAGGATAAGTCTAAAAGAAGTCGGCGATCATTTTTGGCGCTTACACGTGCAACTTTTCCTGACTGAAATGTTTTTGATCCTTGTGACGCGTTTCGGCAGTAACCCTTATCATTCTAAAAAAGAGGAATATCTTCTTGTTTCGGCCACAGGAATCCTAAAACCTATCAGATATTACAGGCAGTCTAGACATTGTAGATATCTGAAAAAGTAAATGTCTAGTAATACGTCCTATCAAGACCTCAAATAACAGCACATATTGGATACTCTAAACATGACAGTAAACTGTGTAGTATACTGCTGGTACTTACTTTCTCTTGATTTTATATTTGTTTCGTTAAATTGGACCGTCTGCTAGCACTTTTATATATGCGCACTCGCATCTAGGTACTATTTGTGAGTTCTCTTTGTATAAATGGGCATGGCTCGGTTTTCTCCACCTAAGATATGAAGATAGCTGTTGCTCTCAGAAATGAGTAATCTTAAATTTGTAACCATTAACCCGAAACTTTCAAATTTTCTTAATCGCAGAGTTAATCCAAACATAAAGCATCTCTTAAAAAGGGAATTACTTCCCTTCAGTTGTAATGGAAACAAGTAAAATTTGAAGTGCAGTTTTATTCTGAAATAACTAAATTGTCAAGCAGTCTAAGCACTATATATCAAATTTAGTCTCTAACGGGTAGTTTCTTCATGCAAAATATTTGTCCAGGCACGTCTTTCTCCAAATGCGAGCTCATACGGATGAGACGCTTTAGTCCTCAGCGGCAGGTGAAGGCTTACAGAGAACAGAAGCCACTCAGAGGCTGTAATCGCATTACGCCTGGTTTAAGCCACTCAGTAGGAAGCTTGCCCCCCCCTGCGGGTTCGGGGGTTAGAATAGGCCCGCGGTATTCCTGCCTGTCGTACGAGGCGACTAAAAGGAGTCTCACATGTTTCGGCCTTATGTGATGGTCCCCTCTCGGGTTTGACCTCCATCTTTCTAAATTATTCCGAAGAGCGAGCCAATTGGGGAAGGGCGCCTTACGTGGTGCACTGTATCCGTCGTGCATTGAGACCTTTAGCCGGCTTTTTCGTCGTTGCAATGGTGTTCCGCTCGTTTTCCATCTCTTGGGCGAGGATACGTCCCTGGATGCGATTCCCACGCTGCACTCTGCAGTGTTTCTTTTAACTGCGACGACGACCTTGGACAGTTTTGCACCTAAGATCCAGCACGGTAGCCAGTCCGTTGTGGTGGGGCCGCCATGTACCCTCTTGGTTGTAGCCCCCTGACAACACAGGGATCGCTCTACTGATGCCTGCGCCGTTAACTCCCCACGTATGCCAAGGAGTAGATGCCCGTCTCCCTGGGGCATCAGGACTCCCGGCAATGGACATCCTGCCAGGTGGCTATTGCTGCGGCTGGGTGGCGCCCGTGGGGAGGGCCCTTGGTCGGAGTAGGTGGCATCAGGGCGGATGACCCGCAATGAAGCGTGGTACATCATCTCTCGCTGGCGGCCAGCCGCCAGCAGTCTCTAAGCGTTCTCGGGCTCAATTTAATGCTGAAAAGTACAATCCGAAAACGTTCCCCTCTCTGGCCACGCCGTGGGAGGAGCGTAAGTCTCAGGCTGGAGGTAAGTTATTCGCCCCGATTCTTGGTTTGTACGAGAGCTGATGGGGAGTCTTTTCTCTCCACAAAGCCTCAGTTCTTCGTCGAGCATTTAGAGGACAAGTTTGGGGAGGTGGAGGGCTTGTCTAAAATGCGCTCTGGCTCAGTACTGATACAAACGGCATCCTCCGCCCAGTCACGCAGGTTACTTGCTTGTGACAAGTTGGGGGATGTTAACGTTACTATTACTCCACATAAGAGTTTAAATATGGTCCAGGGTGTTATTTTCCATAGGAACCTCCTTTTGCAGTCTGATGACGAGCTGCGCGCCAACTTAGAACGTAGAGGTGTTCATTTCGTCCGGCGCGTTCATCGGGGTCCGAGGGACAATCAGGTTGCTACCGGTGCCTTCATCTTGGCCTTCGAGGGTGATACGTTACCAGAAAAGGTCAAGGTGATGGTCTACCGATGTGACGTCAAGCCCTATATCCCTCCCCCGATGCGGTGCTTCAAGTGCTGGAAGTTCGGCCATATGTCTTCCCGCTGCACTTCCAGCCTCACATGTCGAGATTGCGGACGCCCATCTCATCCCGATACTCCATGTGCCCCGCCTCCCATCTGTGTCAACTGCGGGGAGCACCATTCACCTTGCTCGCCTGACTGCAAAGTCTTTCAGAAAGAGCGCAAAATTATGGAATATAAGACCCTGGACCGGCTGAGCTATACTGATGCCAAAAGGAAATATGACAGACTCCATCCTGTGAGAATGACATCTTCTTATGCAGCTGCTACGACAACTGTGCTAGCCCCATCAGTTTCGAGACTTCCAGCCAGCTCGATAAGCAGTACGACTCCTCCTGCCCCCTTGCCTGTGGGGGGCTCTACCCAACCGGTTGCTCCTGCACCACCTACCTCAGGAGCAACCTCCTCCCACCCGTCGGGGACGTCCGTCCCCGCTTCTCAGCCGGAGAAGCGTCTAACTTCTTCGGCTACTCTCGCCCGTAAGAGTTCCCTTGGGACCCTCCCTTCCCAGGGTTCCACCAGCGGGAAGGATGACGGCCGCCAGTGGCATAAGTTCTCACCAGCGGCCGGGCGTAGGGCTTCACGATCCTCCTCTGTCCCGGAGACTGAATCGGTGAAGCCTTCCCAGCCGGTGCAACCCAAGGTTCAGCGAGAGAAGTCCAAGAGAAAGACCTCTAAGGCCAAAGAACTTGCGGTGGCGCCAACCCCACCGCACCTTTCGCGCTCTGCGTCTGAGGATGCAGTCGAGATTCTAGCGTCCGCTGAGGACCTTGATCTCGCTGGTCCCTCAGACGCCATGGATGCCTCTCGTACGGGTACTGAATCGGTGGCAGTGAGTGAACAAGCGGCGTAAATTGCCTTCCCAGTCCTTTCACGCCTTTCTCAGCCATGGACAATATCATCCTCCAGTGGAACTGCGGCGGTTTTTTCCACCATCTAGCTGAGCTCCAACAACTTATCAGCCGTCACCCTTTCTTCTGCATAGCTCTTCAGGAAACTTGGTTTCCAGCAATGCGAACCCCCGCCCTCCGTGGCTATCGGGGTTATTATAAGAACAGGGCAGCGTATGAAAGGGTGTCGGGTGGCGTCTGCCTCTATGTCCTTCACACTCTGCACAGCGAGTCTGTCCCTCTCCACACACCTTTAGAGGCTGTCGCTGTTCGGGTGTGGACGCCACAGGCTGTTACCGTCTGCAGTCTTTACCTTCCACCGGATGGTGATGTCTCGCAGCATGTCCTGGCTGCGCTGATAGCCCAATTGCCGCCACCTTTCTTGCTATTGGGCGACTTCAACGCCCATAACCCTCTGTGGGGTGGGTCAGTGGCAACAGGTCGAGGCGCCATCGTTGAGCATTTATTGTCGCAGCTCGATCTCTCGATTTTAAATGATGGTGCCTTCACACACTTCAGTGTGGCGCATGGCACATACTCCGCCATTGACCTTTCAATATGTAGCCCTAGCCTCTTACCGTCTCTCCAATGGAGTGTGCATGACGACCTGTGTGGTAGTGACCACTTTCCGATCTTTCTGTCACTACCACAGCGTCACTCTTCTGGGCGCCCTAGCAGATGGGCTATGAATAAGGCTGACTGGGACTTGTTCTCCTCCACTGCCGCTATTGAGCCTCTCTCTAGTGATGACATTGATGCGGTGGTTCAATCGGTCACCACCGGCATCGTTACTGCCGCCGAATCTGCCATTCCCCGTTCTTCTGGGTCCCCTCGGCGGAAGGCTGTGCCTTGGTGGTCGCCTGAAATCGCTGAAGCGATTAAAGATCGCCGGCGGGCGCTCCAGCGTCACAAGCGACATCCCTCCTTAGACCACCTTATCGCCTTCAAACGGCTGCGTGCGCGGGCCCGCCTCCTTATCCGCCAAGGCAAGAAGGAGTGCTGGGAGCGGTGTGTGTCCACCATTGGCCTCCATGTCACTCCTTCGCAGGTCTGGGCCAAGATTCGACGCGTCTACGGCTATCGGACCCCTGCTAGCGTCCCTGCGCTCTCACTGAATGGAGCAGTTTGTACTGACTCCGACGTCATTGCAAACCGCTTAGCAGAGCATTTTGCTATGAGTTCCGCTTCTGCGAATTACCCCCAGGCCTTCCGCTCCATTAAAGAGCGGATGGAACGTCGGAGCCTTTCTTTTCGCACCGACGCTTCTGAACCCTACAACGCTCCATTCAGTGAGTGGGAATTTCAGAGTGCCCTTGCTGCTTGCCCTGATACCGCTCCCGGGCCAGATCGCATCCACTGTCAGATGCTGAAACACCTTTCAGTGGACTGCAAGCGACGCCTCCTCGACCTTTACAACCGTCTCTGGGTCGAGGGCGAGTTTCCGTCGCAATGGCGGGAAAGTATTGTCATCCCCATTTTGAAACCTGGAAAGAACCCTCTGGAGGTGGACAGCTACCGTCCCATTAGTCTCACCAACGTTCTTTGCAAGTTGCTTGAACGGATGGTGAGCCGGCGCTTAAATTGGGTACTGGAGTCTCGGGGCCTTCTGGCTCCGTCTCAGGGTGGGTTCCGGAAAGGCCGCTCCGCCGCCGACAATCTGGTGAGCCTGGAGTCGGCCATCCGTACTGCCTTTGCCCGCCGTCAGCACCTGGTCGCTGTCTTTTTCGACATGCGGAAGGCGTACGATACGACATGGCGTCATCACATCCTTTCTACGCTTCATGGATGGGGTCTTCGGGGCCCTCTGCCGATCTTTATCCGCAATTTCCTGTCGTATCGTACCTTCCGCGTGCAAGTCGCAGCCTCCTATAGTTCCCCCCACGTCCAGGAGAACGGTGTGCCACAGGGTTCTGTTTTAAGTGTCTGCCTGTTTTTAATAGCCATTAACGGGCTCGCTGCGGCCGTGGGAAATTCTGTCTCTGCTTCCCTGTATGCTGACGACTTCTGCCTTTATTACAGCTCTACTGGCATTGCAGCTGTTGAACGTCAGCTACAGGGCGCTATCCGTAAGGCGCAGTCTTGGGCTGTAGAGCATGGGTTTGTTTTCGGCAGCCAAGACCCGCGTTATGCATTTCTGCCGGCGCCGAACAGTCCATCCTGGGCCGCGGCTTTATCTTGGCGACGAACTCCTTGCTGTGGTGGAAACCCACAGGTTTTTGGGGGTGGTTTTCGATGCCCGGTTGACTTGGCTGCCTCATATCCGGCAGCTTAAACAGACGTGTTGGCGGCATCTAAACGCTCTGAGATGCTTGAGCCACACCCACTGGGGCGCCGACCGCTCTACCCTGTTGCGGCTCTACCAGGCGTTAATCCAGTCTCGCCTGGATTATGGGTGCCTAGCTTATGGCTCAGCATCCCCATCTGCGTTGCGGGTGCTGGACCCAATTCTCCACAGCGGGATACGCCTTGCCACTGGTGCTTTCCGCACCAGCCCTGTGGACAGTGTACTAGTGGAGGCAGGTGTACCTCCACTGCGGTTCCGGCGCCAACGTTTGCTGGCCGCTTATGCGGCCCATGTTCTAAGCTTGCCCGGGCATCCAAATTATCGTGTCCTGTTCCCGCAGTCAGTAGTCCATCTGCCAGACCGTCGGCCCCGGTCGGGTTGTCCGATCGCCGTACGCGTCAAGGAGCTTCTCTGTGGGCTTGGGTTTTTCCCTGTTCCACCTCCTTTCCGGGCGCCTCTGCGTACACCCCCGTGGTGTGTTCCTCGCCCTTGCCTTCGGCTCGACTTGACACAGGGCTCGAAGGACTCGGTCCCTCCAGAGGCCTTCCGCCGCCGCTTTTATTCCATCCTGGCCACGTATCAGGGCTCTGGAATTGTTTACACCGACGGTTCGATGGTTGCTGGTCGTGTCGGGTATGCGCTAACTCTAGGGGACCATTCCGAACAACGGTCCTTGGCGGCTGGCTGCAGCGTTTACACTGCTGAGCTAGTCGCCATCTTTAGAGCCCTAGAGTATATCCGCTCCTGCTCAGGTGAGTCCTTCGTTATCTGTAGCGATTCCCTGAGCGGTTTACGAGCTCTCGACCAGTGTTTTCCTCGTTCTCGTCTGGTGATGGCTATCCATGAGTCCCTGCATACTCTTGCGCGTTGCGGCCGCTCTGTGGTCTTTGTGTGGACCCCCGGTCATGTCGGTATCCCGGGCAATGAACATGTTGACCGCCTGGCGAAAGAGGCCACGAGTAAACCATCTCTGGATGTTGGCCTCCCAGAGGCTGATTTGCGGGCGGTCCTCCGCCGAAAAGTTTTTGCGCTTTGGGACGCTGAATGGCGCGATCGGATTACACCCAATAAACTCCGTGCCATTAAGGAGACGACGACTGTGTGGCGGTCCTCCATGCGAGCCAACCGCAGGGACTCAGTCGTCCTTTGTCGGCTCCGCATTGGCCACTCCCGGCTAACACACAGTTATTTACTGCGCCGGGAGGACCCTCCTGTATGTCGCTGCGGGGCGGCTTTGACGGTGGCTCACATTCTGTTGGCCTGCCCCCTTTTAGCTGTGGTCAGGCAGACATTTGCGCTGCCTGATACGCTCCCTGCCGTTTTATCCGATGACCCTGTTATGGCTGCCTTAGTTTTACGTTTTATTAGGGCAGGGAGTTTTTATTCTTTCATCTGAGTGTTTCTGTTTTATTTTTTGTTTTGATTCTGGCCTTTGGCCTATGATTTTAAACTGATCTTTTAATGTGTTTCTAAGTGGTTGGCTTTTCCTTTTTTATTTCTATGGTCGGCCAACCACTGTCACACTCTGTGTGGTTTTAGTTCGTTTTGTCTTGTCCTTGTCTCCGTTTCTCTTGTTCTGTATCGTCTGTGATCTATTCTGTTCCTCGTTTTTATTCTCTGTGGATGTTCTTTGTCTTTGGAAAAAGGGACCGATGACCATAGCAGTCTGGTCCCTTTCATCCCCCAAACCAACCAACCAACCAACCTAGGAAGCTTGCCCACACTGTCCCCCGTGTTGTCTGGGTATGCAGCGACATACCTCGACAACCTTATGGTGGGCACCGTAGCTGCGCAGAGCTGAAGACGTGCTCCAAAAATCGTGGCAATATATGCTGATCAAATCTTTAGTTGACGGACTAGCTTAAACTATTTTTGTCCCAGAGCCAGATACTATTTTTCATGTGCTAGCTGCTTACTGATGACCACATACATAAATAATATAATGGAATTATGCCACTTACTGCCGTTTAGTAATGTAAATTAATAAAACTTGTAAGGTCGATCTCGTCTTAGATGGAAACATAACGGGACTGACTCTAATACGCATGTCATAATTTTTATTCCAGAAACACAATCTTAGCTTTTGTGAGTGGCATTTGTTAGTCCAGAAAGTCATTTCCAGCTCTTGGAGTCAGGATGAACGTTGTCTCGCGATAGTCCCTGGGCGCTCTGTTAGAGTACTTGTAAGGGCATTCCAGTGCTGCCACGTATCTGACCTCAGGCTATGCAAGGCACTACTACTTTGTCTTGTCTAATGACGGTGTCCGTATGATAGTTGGTAAGAGGGAGGAGCGGCTAGACCTGGGGATATGGAATGTTGTCATCAATCCAGAGACTGGTATGATGCAGCTCTCCATGCTACTATCCTGTGCAAGGCTCTTCATCTCAGAATGACTACTGCACTCTACATCCTTCCGAACCCGCTTAGTGTTTCCATCTCTTGGTCTCCCTTCATTATTTTTACCCCTCACGCTTCCCTCCAATGCTAAACTGGTGATGACTCAGAACGTGTGCTACCAACAGATCCCTTCTTCCAGGCAAGTTGTGCCACAAATTCCTCTTCTCCCCAGTTTTATTCGGTACCTCACTAGTTACGTGATCTATTCATCTAATTTCCAGCATTCTTCTGTAGCACAACATTTCGAAAGTTCCTATTCCTCTTCTCTAAATTATTTATCGTCCATGTTTCACTTCCATTCACGGCTACACGCGATACAAATTCTTTCAGGGAAGACTTCTGACGCTAAAATCTCTACTCGATGTTAACAAACTTCTCTCCTTCAAAGAAGTTTCCTTTCTCATTATCAGTCTACATTTTATATTCCTTCTACTTCGACCATCAGTTATTTTGCTCTCCAAATGGCAAAAATCATCTACTTTGTGTCTCATTTCCTAATCTAATTCCCTCAGCTTTACCTGATTTAATGAGACTACATTCCATTATCCTAGTTTCGCTTCTGTTGTCTTATACCCTCTTCTCAAGACACTGTCCATTCCATTCAGCTGCTCTTAGAGGTCTTTCGTTTCTGACAGAATTACAATGTCGTCGGCAAACCTCAAAGTTTTTTCAGAAAAAGATTTTCACTCTGCAGCGAAGTGTGCGCTGATATGAAACTTCCTGGCAGATTAAAACTGTGTGCCGGACCGAGACTCGAACTCGGGACCTTTGCCTTTCGCGGGCAACTGCTCTACCGACTGAGCTACCAAGCACGACTCACGACCCGTCCTCACAGCTTTACTTCTGCCAGTACCTCGCCTCCTACCTTCCAAACTTTACAGAAGCTCTCCTGCTAACCTTGAAGAACTAGAACTTCTGAAAGAGTTGCCCGCGAAAGGCAAAGGTCCCGAGTTAGTCTCGGTCCGGCACGCAGTTTTAATCTGCCAGGAAGTCTCAAAGTTCTTATTTCTTCTCCGTGGATTTTAATTCCTACTCCAAATTGATTCCCTTACTGCTTGGAGTGAGTATCTTCATATTTCGGAAAACGAATGGCGACTTGTAAATAACCACAAAAAGTTACAGCCCTGTCAAAAACCTGCGTAATACAAATTTTTCTTGACACATGGTTGCACTATACTTTCCTTTCCCTGTGAGCTATGGGGGTGGGGCTTGGGGACCGTGGTTGGGGCGCGGTTCCGTTTGCTCCCTGATATGAGCACCCTTGTCTGATAAGGACAAAGTACCTTAATTTCGTATGGAAATGTTGCGCAACTAAAAGCTTTGTGGTTTTATTTGCTTCTAGTTTCAAAGTAAATGCTAAATATCCATCTCCAAACCAATATTCAAAGCCTAGTAATTGCAGCACCGTTAAGAGGCATAAGCAAAGACGTTGAATTAAAATCACAAATTACAGCAACATTCGTAAGTGTTCCACATAGGTCCCCAAAAGTGTGCCATAAAGGCAAACGACCATTGTGTGCGCCACGCAACAATGTAATAAGTACGTAAGCTATTCGGGACATTGCAATATACAAAGCAGGAACTACACAATTGCATACGGTTTGCAGAAACGTATGTTCTAAGATACAGGGAATTGGCCGCGTGTCTCACAACGGTGTGCGCGGCATACCGTGGCGAGCTACAGAGTGGGCAGACAAAGGTGTACCGGGCCCGAGGCGGCGCGGCGTGTCGTGTCGTAGTTACGTAAGGCGCCAGGCCCGGCTTCCCGCGAAACGCGAGATCGGCGGAAGCAGGCGCCCAGCGCGCTGCGTGCCTTGCGTCTCGCGCCGGCCGAGGCCCCAAACACTTCGCCCCACACACGCTCCACACTTCGCTGCACGTCACGGATTTCACTGTTCAGAAAGTGGAGTTGAAGATACCATTCATTGCCTCAATACGAAAGTGAAATGTAAATGTCCTGATGGGCTTCCGTTTTTAAGATAAAATTATATTGCAAGAATATACGAACAACATATTGCGGGTATTCCACGACTGGTGCCGCTTCTCGCTTATCCCAAGTCTTCAGATCGTGCCGGTCTCTTTGTAGTCCTGGAAACCATCGCGTCCCGGGCATCTCGACCGGAGCTCTTCCTAGATAGCTTCGACGCGTCCTTTTCGCTGGGGTCCACTGCCACGCTTTCTTCGTTCGTCCATCGTCCATACGTCTTACATGTCCATACAATTTTAGACGTTTCATTTCTTAGAGTATTATACCGGGTGATCAAAACGTCAGTATAAATTTGAAAACTGAATAAATCATGGAATAATGTAGATAGAAGTACAAATTGACACACGTGCTTGGAATGACATGGTTTTATTAGAACCAAAAAATACAAAAGTTCAAAAAATGTCTGACAGATGGCGCTTCATCTGATCAGAATAGCAACAATTACCATAACAAAGTAAGACAGCAAAGATGATCTTTACAGGAAATGCTCAATGTCATTCCTCAACAATAGCTGTAGTTGAGGAATAATGTTGTGAACAGCACTGTAAAGCATGTCCGGAGTTACGGTGAGGCATTGGCGTCGGATGTTGTCTTTCAGTATCCCTAGAGCTGTTGGGCGATCGCGATACACTTGTGACTTCAGGTAACCCCAAAGCCAATAATCGCACGGACTGAAGTCTGGCGACCTGGGAGGCCAAGCATAACGAAAGTGGCGGCTGAGCACACGATCATCACCAAACGACGCGCGCAAGAGATCTTTCACGCGTCATTTTGTAAACTGTTTTTTTTTTTTGTTCTAATAAAACCCCATGTCATTCCAAGCATGTCAATTTTTACCTCTATCTACATTATTCCGTGGTTTATTAAGTTTCAAATTTATACCGACTTTTTGATCACCCGTTATGTTTATGAACACGTTAATATGCTAGTATTAGGTATATGGTCCAACTTAGATATGCCACTTCACCTCCAAAAGATCAACTCTAGACCAAATAACTTGCTTCACTGTAGCCTGCTTACTATACGCCTACGCCGTACGCAATGTTTTAAACGACTGAATATCGTCTGATCTCTTTCTTATTCCATTCCAAAAGACCTGTTTCAGTTGTACTGTCCTCTTTCCGTGCACTATTTGTAAAAGATGAAGCGTTAATTCTGTCTTCTGCTGCTTCAGGAACTGTACTTGGGGGCGCGTCATTACTACTGTTAAGGACGTCACATGTGGAATAAAATATTCGTGAGCTCCAGCTTACGTCACCACTACTTCTAAAGTGGGGTCCATACGAGAATTTTTACTCTCGTTCTACTGGTCTGCAGTACACAAGGAAAATAGTTCCTATAGCTACTAAAATTAAATAATTGATGCCACACATTCAACTTCAGCTACATTAAAGGACTTCATGATCGCATAATAAACGTACGGACGCACATTTCTTTGCACGTCAACCGCGCTCAGTCTCTCTACCGTTGCTGGTCACACAATGGCGCCCACAAAAATCCCGAACTTCTAACACTCAAAATTGTCCATAAATATACACCCTTAAAACCGTATTATGGCAGATGGTGTGTTAGGGCAACTCTGTATATTGCAGGATCGTCCCTTCTCACCATCAATCACTCGACACGGCGGCACTAAGTTCGATTTCGTAACTTTGTTCCTTCAGTGAAACAACAGTTCAGAGTGTTCTGCTTGGACGTTTCTCAACCGTTAGAAGAATTGGTGAAAGATTGCGACATTATCTTATTCGCCACTAACTCACTCTTTAATTCTGATCTGTGCAGTGATAAATTTTCCAATAATGGGAACTGAATTATCTATAAAAGTGAATGCACAGCCATTTAAAGCTTGAAGTTCGTAAGACCCAACTTCATGCGTAGTGCCAGGAGCTTACTAGGGTTCACTTTTCATAAAATCTTCATTCCGGAGTTAATGACCCTTCGGTCAACTTTACTGTGAATATCGTTTGTCCATAACACCGTTGTAAAATTACCACAGGAATCACAGCTCTGTAGTAGCATTGAAGTCCTAATAATAATAATAATAACTTTAAACGTCCCACTGGTATCCGGCAGACATCCAGGATTTAATATTTTATGGTCTGTGTAAAATTATCATAAGCACTTCAAAGCTTGTGTAAGTATGACCACTTCGTAATAACGTAACCTTTCTCGTCGCAACGCTGCTGAATACTTGAACATCTGCAGAATATGTACCTGATTACGTGATGCTACGTTGTCATTACGTCACTCAGTGATGCAATCAGCTGATGTGAAAGTAATTTTTAGTGAAAAAGTAATCGGACGTAACAGCCTGAATTCGAAATCTAGTACTGTGAATTCTAACGTCAGTATTTCCCGTGTCATCACATTAACGGTTTGCTGATTCCATTTCCCTACGGTTTTATCTGGAATAGTCACTTATCACCGGAACCTTCCTGTAAGCCTGTTACATGAAATCGAACTAATCCGAAAATGGCACATGGTTAACGAACTGACTCATTCTGGCGGAGCGCCTGTTCAGCAGTCTTTCTCTGGGTCCCAAGTCATGTGGGCATCCCAGGGAATGAGCTGACCGACCGTTTGTCTACAGAAGCAGATACTTACCCACCATTTCCTTTCACGATTCCAGCTGCGGTTATCCGGATCTATGTCAAATCTCGTTGATCAAAAATGGAACGCCATCTGGAGCGCTACTGCTTATAGTAATAAACTCCGCACAATCAAGGAGTCTACCGCAGTTTGGCGCTCTTCCTTCCGCTCCTCTCTGAAGGAGTCCACTGTTTTATGCCGTTGACGAATTGGTCATAACAGGCTCATCCATTGTTTTCTCCTACGTAAAGACCCACCACGACAATGATTGTCGAACCACACTGGTCTCTCATTGGTGGAATCTTCCCTTCTTTCGGCCCTTCGTGCTAAGTATAGTCTTACCGATTCCTTAAATTTAATGTTAGCAGACGATCCATGGACGGTTGAACTGGTCCTTAGCTTCCTCCGTGAAAGTGGTTTTTGTTTCCACACGTAAGGTTCTACTTTCATCTTGGAGCAGGGACAGGTTGGTTGTGGCTGGGACTACTTTGTCTCCTCGGTCTGTGACTCCATGGCCTAATCCCCTTTTTTCCAGTTTTTAGATTTGCTCTCACCTTTGATGCCTCTACTGTGTTTTTAATGTTCATTATTTAATGTGCCGTACCTGACTGAATCTGTCTACTTTCAGCAGACCCTCTTGTGACTTGGGAATCACGTAACTGATGACCTCGCCGTTTGGTCCCATAACCCCTTTCAATTAATAAATCAATAATTTGGTGGAGCGCAGTTTAAAGTCTGTTCTGTATCGTTGTCACGTGCTTTCCTGAAGTCGTGAATTGTTAAATCCTTCACATCCCTCAGGCTAAGGCAGGATATCGTATCGAACGCCGCTATCGACAAATCTTCAGTTTTCTGTATAGTTGCAGCATGTGAAAAGCACGTATTAAGTCACTGTAGTGAGACTACAGATACATTTTGACTTCACCATATTGGAAGAGTTAATTAGATAAGTGAAGTGTCAATGTGTTGTAAAATTAGGACCTAAATTAAGGGTGTAAGCAGCACACGCAACTGACGATTCCGCGTGAAGTTACGCCTCATTAGCAACTACGTGATGCTTGAAATTAGCGTCTGGAACGGTACCCAGAATAAGAGCACGTGCAATTTTCGTGACTTTGGATTCTTTTCGTATTTTCTCCTTTTCATGTGAAATTTACGAAGGTTGTCAAATTAGTGCTAAGTTGCTAGTCAGATCCCAATAAGATTTTACAGAAAGATAATGAAATTTTTAAACTATTCAATTTCGGTGTTACGAAAGAGTCATTGCTAATGATTGTTGTGAAAGTCATCAGTATAATGAAACGCGTTTATGAACCCTCGTAAGTGTGCAGATAACAGGCAATAAATGATCCTAGAGACCACTCTGATAGTGGTGGAGTTAGAGGTGTCAGTACACAGATATTAAGCTGGTGAAGAGGTTGTAAGCAGATAAAGAAGCACCTGAGGTTAAAGATGTACAGCATGTTCTATAATATTGCGTAAATATCGACTACTATTAAACGGTAACGGCTAATTATTGGTGGAGATACGCGTTAATATCTATAGCAGTGACGGAAATCTCACAGTTCAGTTATGAAATCACAGGTGTGAGCCATTTTGATTTTAATACACTAGTGACCTGAAATGTAAGTCAGGATCAAGTGATAATGGGCTGCTTGGCTGCAGCGGTCTAATGTTGCTTGTGGTGCTTCAGACCAGAAGTGTAACATAAAGTAAGCAAAAAGTTAGATTAAGTCGTTATAAGAACTGGTTTAGCAGGTCAGCTGTCGTCAGTAGTTAATACGCCTAGTTTCTCATCCACTCACCGCCGCACAGGTCGTATAACGTAAGTGGAACGCACGAGAAATGTTTAACCACGTGGCAGCGTCGACCAGAAAGAAATCTGGTTTTATAGAACGTACCAGCAGTAATCTAGAACACCGTGACACTTCAGCAGCTCAGTATGTAAGAACTCTCTCCAGAACTTCCCCTTTCTCTGAGGGGAAGGGGACGAATGGAGAATGAAACGCAGAGGAAACAAGCAGTGCCATACGCACTTTCAGGGAGGAGCCATATTGGGCTGATCTGCATCTACCACTAGCGAAACACCCATCTTTTTTTCTGCACTAACTGGATTTCCTTCTTTCCCAGAGCAGTCGTGGAAGTGGTACCTCCTCTCCGATTCTGCGCAGAACCACCACATTCATTACCCTATCAGTCCACCTAATTGTAAATATTCGCCAGTAGCACCACATCTCAGATGCTTAGATTCTCTTCTGTAACTGTTTCCCAACAGTCAATGTTTCACACCCATACAATGCTGTGCTCCAAACATATTCTCAGAAATTCCTTCCTCAGAGGCCTATGTTCCATATTAAGACTTCTCTTTACCGCGTTACCCTTTTTACCAGTGCTGGTCTGCTTTTGATGTCCTAGCTTTCTACGTCATTAGTTATTTAGCTACCTAGGTAGCGGAATTCCTTAACTTCATCTATTTCATGACCAATCCTGATAATTTCTCGCTGTTCTCATTTGCTGCTTGTCATTGCTTCAGTCTTCCTTCGATTCACTCTCAATACATAGTCTGTACTCGTCAGACTGCTCATTCCATTCAGGAGATCATGTAATTCACTTTCACTCTGAATAACATCAGCGAATCATATGATTCATATCCTTTCACCTTGAATTTTAATTCCGCTCCTGAAACTTTTATTTACATCATCGCTTCTTCGATGTACAGACCGAAGAGCGGGGGCGAAAGACTACATACCAGTCTTACACCCTTTTTAATCCGAGCACTTTGATATTAAGTCACCCTATTATTCCCTCTTGGCTCTTGTACCCAACTTATTTTAGCCCTCTTCACAGAATTTCGATCATGACGAAATCTCAGGTGAACAGCCTGGTATGAGTGTGCATAGGACACCGCCGCTCAGTACATCAGCGCACCTGATGGCAACGTGGTAGATCGCCGAAATATTGTCCTAAGCACACTCATACCAGGCTGTTCACCCGAGATTTATTTCGTCATAAAATACACCTGGAGAAATCGAAGAATCGCATCAATTTCGATCATCTTGCACCATTTTAAATCGTCGAACTCTTTTTTCCCGTTAGACAAATCCTATGAACGTGTCTTTCTTTGGGCTTGCTTCTATCAACCGCAACGTCAAAATTGCTTCTCTGGTGCCTTTGACTTTCCTAAAGTCAAACTTTCACCTAACGCTAAATTTCGATTTCAGTTATTCCGTAAATGATTCGTGAAAGCAACTTGTCTGCATGAGCTGTTAAGCAGACTGTGCGGCAAGTCTCGCACTAGTCGGCTCTTGCAGTCTTTGCAATTGTGTGGATGATTTTTTGCGAAAGTCGGAGGGTATGTCGCCACTCATGCATTGTACACATGAACGTGAATAGTAGTTTCGTTGCCAGTTCCTGCATGACTTTAGGAACACTGGAATATCTACCCCGTTTGCCTTATTTGATCTTACGTCCTCCAAAGGCCTTTTCAATTAGGGTTCTAATAGTGGATCCCTATCTCCTCTAAATCGACTGTTTCTTCTTCTATCACAGACAAATCTTCCCCCACATAAAGGCCTTCAATGTACTGTTCCCACCCATCCGTTCTCTTCTCTTTGCATTTCTCAGTGGAATTCCCCTACCACTCTCACACCACCCTTGTTTTGTCACCGAATGTTGTTTTGACTTTCCTCTATGCTGAGTCAGTCCTTATGACAAGCATTTCTTCTTCAGTTTCTTCACATTTTTCATGCAGCCATTTTGTCTTGCCTCCCCTGCACTTCTATTTCATTCCTCAGTGACTTGTATTCCTGTATTCCTAAATTTTATTGAACATTTTTGTACTCCTATCATCGATCAACTGAAGTATTCCTTCTGGTAGCCATGGTTTATTCACCTACCTTCTTTGTACCTATGTTTTTCCTTCCAACTCCTGTCGTTTCTCTGTTCGAAGAGATATCCATTTCTCTTAAACTGCACGGCCTTCTGAGCTATTCCTAATTGTCTATAGCTTTAGAGAACTTAAAGGGTATCTAGTCAGTCCTTAATACATCCGTATCCCACTTCTTTGCGTATTAATTCTTCCTGACTGTCTTAAACTTCAGTGTACTCATTACTGCTATATTATGATCTGAGTCTATATCTGCTCCTGGGTACACCTTACAATCCAGTAACTGATTTCGGAATTTCTGCCTGACGATGATGTAATCTAACTGTAATCTTCCGGCATTACCAGACATTCCAAATATACCTCCTATTGTAATTTTTTAACAGAGTACTCACTATTACTAGCTGAAATTTGTCAAATCATTCTCCTCTGATTCCTTTCTCCAAGCCCATATTCCTCGAACATTATCTGTTCCTTTCCCTACAACTACGAGATTTCATCTCCATTTACATTCTGTAAAACCCTTTCAATATCCTCATATACTGTCTTTTCCTCTATTTCTCTCTTCAACTTGCGACGTCGGCATTTATACCTGATCCATCGTTGTCTGCGTTGGCTTGCTGTCGATTCTGAGAACATCCCTATCACTGAACTGCTCACAGTAATACTATCTGCCCTGCCTTCCTATTCATAACGAATCCCACTCCCGTTATAGCGTTTTCTGTTGCCTTTACCTATGCTCATTTGACCAGAAATTCTTGTCTTTCCATTTCACTTCACTCACCCCCTACATTTCCATTTCCAGATTTTCTATCTTCCATACTGCGTTAAAACTTCTGGCATTCCACGGCCCGACTCGTAGAATGTTATCCTTTGATTGGATCTTAAATCTTTTTCTCATGGTCTTCGCCTCCCCCCCCCTTTTGAAGTCCTCACAGATCCGAATGGAGGACTATCCCGGAATCTTTGTCAATGCAGAGATCATCATAACACTCTCTCAATTACACGTTATGTCTTTAATGCAGTGATTTCCATTGCCTTCTGCATCCCCATGCCGTAGATCATTGCTGGTTCTTCCGCCGCTATGGGCAGTTTCCAACCCCCAAGGAAAAGAAAGTACCCTGAACCACTTGTCCGTTCTTCCGCCCTCCTAAGGCCATTGGCAGAATGATGGTGACTTCTTATGCCGGAAATCTTCAGCTGCCAATGGTCCATACAGGCAGTAATGCCATGATGGCCAGTCTGGCATAGGCGAGACGAACTGCGTGGGGATTAGAACGTCGGTGAATCCTTGGCAGCAATTGACACTTTAACGCTGTCGCGGCGGCAGCTTCAGCAATGGTCTGTGAACCTCAGCTGGCTAGGTTCCAAATTATGGAGGACTGAGTCCAGCGCAACATAACTGAGCGCAGTGCAGTGTAAGAACAGATTAGCTTACTCAGACAGCAAGTCAGGGTCCAGTTCTTCTGACAGACATCCACCGCAGTGGATGGGCGCCAACGCCTGCTTCTTTCGGCGGATCGACGGCCGTATTTATCAGCCGCGAACGGGTCCAGCTGGAAACGGACAGACTTCCGGGGGCGGCCGTGCGGAACCGGTAGCTGATGTCAGTTACTTCCACACGCTTAGTAACCAGCCGTAGCCACATAAGCGGCGACTGGTAGTGTTCAACCGGTAAACGGAGATAGCTTCCTGGTTTACTGTACTTTGTGGAAACAAGAGAGAGGGTGTTAAAGGATATGTGGTCCCCATGTAAGTACAACCTGAACATTGCAAGCACGAGTCTTCCGCTATACAGTCAGGATTTGCGAAATAGGTGTAGGAAAACACCGTAGAAATTAATGCGCACGCTACTTCCTTAGTAACCAGTCATTTACTGGTTACTCAAGATATAGTCCGCTCAGCCAGAACATTATGACCACCCACATAATAGCCGTTATGTCCACCTTTGGCACGGATAACGGCGGAGACGAATCGTGGCATGGAGTTGGCAGCACATCGGCACGCACAAGTAACAAATTTCCGTAAATACTGGGGAGGGACCTCTGACATCACGTGCAATCACATCTGGTGTATTCGGTAGGCTTCAGATCTGGCGAGCTGGGGGCCAGCACATCAATTGGAGCTCGCCCCTGCGTCCTCGAACCACTCCATCGCACTACTGACCTTGTGGCAAGCGGCATCATCTTCTTGAAAAATGCCACTGTCATCGGGAAACTTGATAGTCCTGAAGGGGTGTACTTCCTTTGCAATTGGTTTACGATAATCCTTGTCAGTCATGGTGCCTTGCACGAACTCGACTGTCTGTCCTCGATGGCTCAGTCGGATAGAGCGTCTGCCATATAAGAAAGAGATCCCGGCTTCGAGTCCCGGTCGGGGCAACCATTTTAAACTGTTCCCGTTGATATTTATCAACGCCTGTAAGCAGCTATGTCTGTATTTCATTGTAATTTCAGCTATACTACATCTACATCTATACTCCGCGAGCCACCTTACGGTGTGTGGCGGAGGGTACTTATTGATCCCCCCTTCCCTGTTCCATTCACGAATTGTGCGTGGGAAGAACGACTGCTTGTAAGTCTCCGTATTTGCTCTAATTTCTCGGATCTTTTCGTTGTGATCATTACGCGAGATATATGTGGGCGGTAGTAATATGTTGCCCATCTCTTCCCGGAATGTGCTCTCTCGTAATTTCGATAATAAACCTCTCCGTATTGCGTAACGCCTTTCTTGAAGTGTCCGCCACTGGAGCTTGTTCAGCATCTCCGTAACGCTCTCGCGCTGACTAAATGTCCCCATGACGAATCGCGCTGCTTTTCGCTGGATCATGTCTATCTCTTCTATTAATCCAACCTGGTAAGGGTCCCATACTGATGAGCAATACTCAAGAATCGGACGAACAAGCGTTTTGTAAGCTACTTCTTTCGTCGATGAGTCACATTTTCTTAGAATTCTTCCTATGAATCTCAACCTGGCGCCTGCTTTTCCCACTATTTGTTTTGTGTGATCATTCCACTTCAGATCGCTCCGGATAGTAACTCCTAAGTATTTTACGGTCGTTACCGCTTCCAATGATTTACCACCTATGGCATAATCGTACTGGAATGGATTTCTGCCCCTATGTATGCGCATTATATTACATTTATCTACGTTTAGGGAAAGCTGCCAGCTGTCGCACCATGCATTAATCCCCTGCAGGTCTTCCTGGAGTACGTACGAGTCTTCTGATGTTGCTACTTTCTTGTAGACAACCGTGTCATCTGCAAATAGCCTCACGGAGCTACCGATGTTGTCAACTAAGTCATTTATGTATATTGTAAACAATAAAGGTCCTATCACGCTTCCTTGCGGTACTCCCGAAATTACCTCTACATCTGCAGATTTTGAACCGTTAAGAATGACATGTTGTGTTCTTTCTTCTAGGAAATCCTGAATCCAATCACAAACCTGGTCCGATATTCCGTAAGCTCGTATTTTTTTCAGCGTTAAGTTTTCAACTTAGGCCATGCAGCATGAAGCGCTGAGTAACCGCTTATGATTGCTCTACCGGCCTATCACTAAACTGCGCGAGTAACACTAAATATGCAGTAAATAATTACTTTTACTCTTACTCGACCACTCAAGAAATCTTAAACATTGTTTCATAAAGCAATATCTTTTTGATTTCCATGTTTACTGATGAAATTTTTTGCACGATGTAACAATGAAAATTGCGGTTGTAAACAAACAAAATTGCAGCGTGCACCACGTACCCGGCTCCACCTAGCGGTTGGTTTCTAAAGTTTTCCATTCGTAACCGTTTGCACTTGGCGCGTGATTCAGAACGCTGACGTTAAAATGTATCTAATGAAAAATTTTTTGACTGGTATAACACCGTTAATGTAGGAAGCCATATTGTAGCCGTTGTACTCTATGAATGGTAAAATGCATCATATTTCCATATCTTCTGACACCAGTTTTTTATTGTATTTTGTAGCCTTCGAAAATGATGAAAAGTCGAAACGCGTAAAGTGTTGTCAAGACATAAGTTTTGAAAAGGGCATCCAAATGTCCGCATTTTCAGGCAAATTGCAGTTGAAACTACATGCATCGTGTGTCCCACTAGCAGCCATTCATCGCCAGGTGACGCTCACCTGGACGGTTTTAGATTGTAGGTGGATCGTCATGATGATCTAGCTGGTCAGGGTGTGTACTGATATCTGGAGATATCACGCAGGACGTCGAACAAGATTGTCACTATTAGTTCAGATTACTGCCGGTTATTAGAGTATTGAATGTAAATAAACGATCAAATTGAGATAGGGACCGATTACGTGAAAGGAAGAGACTCGTGGAAACCAAATACTTTAAACCTCAGTATCTACAATTAACTGACCCGTACATCTTCTTGCGCTTCGAACGGCTGGAATATAAATTGCACGTCAAACCTGATTGCAACTAATACCTTACGAATCCTCTTCAGACAGCTGAAAAGTGGCCCCCTAGCGAAAACAAAGGGCTCACAGTGTCTATACCTGCAGGCATCCCTCATTGTTCATCTGGCTGGGATCGACCATCGTAAAGTTCAGTCATTGGACCACCGGCAACTCGTCTCGATGAGGAGCGTACCCGTGAAACGCAGCAAGTCTGCAAATCACTACTCGAGAATGCATGGAGCCACCTCACAGGACTGTAGCTAAGCTATGAGCAAAATAGCTGGCAGATTAGTGTATGGATCTTTTCCTACTGAGGTCTTTCCTCTTTCTCATCTTCCGATACTAAATTTTTCCTCACTTGCGCCATTGGTGAGAAGAAATAACTTAGTCACAGACTGTTGGTAGTAATATCCTGCTGCTCTGGAAATAGTTCTGTGTAATCGGTTTCCCGGTCCGATGCGAACATATACGAATTTGTCTTGCGCCAATCTCTTAGAGTAAGGTTTACACCCAACATCCCCAATATGTAAGATATATTACACTTTTTATTTTCCTAAAGTTTGACTTACACAGCTTCAAGCACTAAGTTTTCCTGATGTTTCACCCGTGTTCTACCTCCCTGTTCCTCCTCCTGAATCTCTCCATATGTTGCTCTCCTTGCTGATTATACTTAGAATCACTTGGGTCCACCTGCTTCTAAACATAATTGTACAGCACCATACCTCAAACGCTTAGATTATCTACTCAGTTTCCCCCAGTCCGAATCACAATCACACCGTAATGTGCTCCAAATGTTAATTCTCAGAAACTTCTTACTCATATTGATGTCGGTATTTCATATTGGCAGATTTCTTTCGTTTAGGAATTACCTCCTCTTGGGGCAGTCCGCTTTTTGTCCTTACTTCTCCCGTTATGTTTAGCTTCCAAGCTGGTAGAATTCCTCAAGTTTATCTACTTCGTTGTCCTTAATTTTTTAAAGTTCGTCAATTTCATTTATATTTTCATCTCAGCTTCACTGCCAATGTATAATACGTGCTCGCTCCTTATTTCAGTAGATATCTCCTACAGTTAACCATATTCACTGTGGATAGCAGTGTCATAAACGTATCTTAGCATTGATTTTCCGACCCTGGGTTTTAATCCCACTCCTGACGCTTTGTCATTTCACTGTACACATGCAGCTGCAAAGGACTACAATCGTATCCTAAACTGACATTATAATCAGAGCACTTCTTTTTTGGGCGTCCATTATTTTTCTCTTCGCTCTTGTAAATCTTTTAATTTACGTCATTCCCTAAAGCATGCATCTGTTTCTCTGAGAACCTTTGTCTTGATGTTTTTGCGTCGTCGACCGCTTTTTCCAGCAGAGTAGCGGGGTGGGCCTAAATTACCACCCACCCCCAAAGCGTCTACTATCTCGACAAATTGTGACATAAAGAGCTGTTGTGAAAAGTCGGCCCCCGAAATTACACAGACGAAAAAATCGCAACACCAGGAAGTTGACATAAACTAAAGTTGGTAGGCGTGTTTACACGTCCGTAAGACGTGTATTCAAATTTGACACCATTTACATGAGAATGGGGCTGGCAGCATTCGCCACGGCGATGCAAATCGTGGTTGCTTTAAACAAACGCTAATACTTTCGTGAGCGTTAGTAACCTCTGAGGTTGGTTGGTTGGACGTGTTGAGTAGACGTTGGTCAACACGCAATTAACGCGTCAGTGGTTGAGGTCTTGCAAAAGGGCTAAGAGAAGCTGGGTGTTGCATCTGCGACACTGAAGAGATATTTGGCAGGAATGTAGCCACTACACATAACTGCTGGCAGCGGTGGATACGGGAATGCGCGGTCGCAAGGGGCTCCGGACGTCCACGTGGCACTAGAGAGAAGGAAGACCATCCTGTTTGGCGTATGGATCTGGGGCATCGTACTGAGTCTGTAGCAGCAATCTGAGCAGCAGATAGTGACAGAACGAACTGTTAAAAACTGTTGTATCTGAAAAAAAGATCCGAACCGGACTCCCTGTAACGTACCTTCCACTGACCTCAAACCACCGTCATTTAAGACTGGTCAAGCGAGAGCTCATTGGAGGACAGGGCGGAGGTCGGTTGTGTTTCCTGACGAAAGCTGTTTCTGCCTCGGTCCTAGTGACGGCCGTGTGTTCGTTAGGAGGCAAGCTGACGGCCTGCAACCAACCTGTCTGCTTGCTAGACGCACTGCACCCACATCTGGAATTATCTGGTCTGCGATTTCGTGACAGCAGGAGCACTAGCCTTGGTTTTCCCACGCACCCTAACTGCAAAATTTGAACGTCAATCTGATGATTCGACCTGTGGTGCTGCCATTCATGAACATCATTCAGGTGATTTTTCAACAGGGTAACTCTCAGCCACATACTGTTCCCGACATGTTGCCTTGGCCTGATCGATCACCAAATACGCCTCCAATATGGCACGTATGGGACACTATCGGGAAAAGACAGTGCATCAACAAACATTATTAACCGTCCCTGTATTGGCAAAGTGCCACAGGCATGGAACTCCATCCCACAAACGGACATGGGGCACTTGTACAACACAGGTCTGCACACTTGCATTCGATGTTCTGGCAGTCACTCTGGTTACAAATGTACCAGAATTTCACCTTTGCAATGGCCTACCTCGCACTTACGTTAACCTGCGATCTTGTAGTGATAACCACTTAAATAGCTTACGTAGACAGTTATTCCCGAAGTTCCATTACTCTAGATTATTTTTTGATGAGATTTTTTCAGTCAGTGTAGTTGGATTGTTAGACTTGCCAAAGACGATACATACTTGCAATTGCACGTACTTTCCGTTTCGTGCGAGAACCACAGCCGTTGCGTTCTGCCCACATAATTCGACACGAACTCACAAGGGGAGGCTACGAAGTTTGGAACGCGGATTTAGTTGCAACTTCGTACACTCGTAGTACTCCATCAGGACGACAAAATGTGTAAGCAGTAGCGCGTACTTCTCAAGCGTTACTGAGAAAATCAAAAGATAATTTCGGTCGTCAAATATATACCTGTGCGTGGCCATTTTTTCCATGAAGCTGCGGCAGCCGAGTGGTTAGCGTTCAAGCCCCGTAATTACTGGATAGTCCCGTTCGTTTGTTTATTTTCAAGTCATTTTCTTTACTGTTTATATTACAATTGATGTAATGGAAAAACGCGTGTAATCGGGTGAACTTTTATTAAATTTACAATGTTATTCGGCAATCTACTAATTTTTATTATCACAAATATGATAGTCATAAGTATCGACTAGTAAACGACCTAACGCATAAAGTGATATTGAAAATGTATGCTCCATGATTTGAGAAACCCCTTATACCTAGGAGCAGCCCGAAACGACTTGTTACCTCAGTTTTTACCGGCACAGACGGCTTTCGAAAGATGTAAAATTAATCGTCGCTTTAGACATTAAAAGTTGCGGGATGGTATTTTTCGAAAACATGGAAAACATAGTTAAACGGCACCAGCCGCATTGAATAAATGCTATGTTTCCGCATACGCAAGGTCTTCTGAGGTTTTCCGTGGAAAACAAACCTCGTTAACATTTTCAAAAAGCTCTTTCAGACGATAATTTGGAAGCAAACCATGCATATCGCAGTATTTCCTTAAAAATCGGCGCTGATAATTGGTTACGCAGTATAGTGTATTTTAATAGCGTCTTCAGAGACGCAATTTCTCGTTCTCTTTAAATAGGAACAATTTTGAAGACACGGACAAGCTTACATTTTCAGTATCACTATGCGTTAGGTCGTTTACTAGTCGATAGTTATGAATATTATATTATTTGTGATAATAAAAATTAGTAGACTGCAAAATAACATTGCAAATTTAATAAAAGATCAGATTACACGTATTTTTCCCATTATATCAATTGTAACAGAAATAATAAACAAAATGACTGTTGAAAATAAAGAAAATTGACGAACTGAACTCGATCCAGCGATTACAGGGCTTCAACGCCAACCACTTTTTAAATTCCATTTTGTTCTATATTGTTCGTTGAATTTGTTCAGGGTGGACGTCCGGTGACAGCCGTTCAGTTTGTTCGTTGATCCGTTCGCTCAGTTATTTTTATTGCAAAGAGTAGCTAACGTTCTGACCGAACACGCTGAGCTACTGTCCCGGCACCACGAGGCTGCCGCCGCTTCATCGTAAAAATGGCCACGCACAGATATATATTTCACAACCGAAATTATCTTGCGATTTTCTCAGTAACGCTTGAGAAGTATGCGCTGCTGCCGACACATTCTGTTCTCATGGAGTACTGCGAGTGTACGAAGTTCACAGTAAATACGCGTTCCAAACGTAGTGGGCTCCCCTTGTCAGTCACGGTTGAGGAACAGATGGCGCCTTAAGCCGTCGGCACACGGACCGTCATCCGAACATTGAGCGTGCCGAGTTTCTGACGTCATAGCGTGGAATAGCACGCTCTGGAGTCTTTCCGAACGTGCAGAGCAATATCTGGTATGTCAGATATTCTGAGCGTTGACCAATGAGATGGCACATCGCCACCTACGTCACACGCACGCCGTCTTCCTTCAGTACAGAGTTGTGAGGCGACATTCGCATTCATTTCAAGCCTATATGTATATGTGCTGTCACCGCCAGACACCACACTTGCTAGGTGGTAGCCTTTAAATCGGCCGCGGTCCGGTAGTATACGTCGGACCCACGTGTCGCCACTATCAGTGATTGCAGACCGAGCGCCGCCACACGGCAGGTCTAGAGACTTCCTAGCACTCGCCCCCAGTTGTACAGCCGACTTTGCTAGCGATGGTTCACTGACAAATTACGCTCTCATTTGCCGAGACGATAGTTAGCATAGCCTTCAGCTACATTTGCTACGACCTAGCAAGGCACCATAATCATTAGCTATTTATCTTGTGATGCATGTACCGTCAGACCGATGTTAAGCAATTATGGATTAAAGTTAAGTATTCCAGAAGCTACGTACCTTTATTACTAAACTCAACTGCTATAACTGTTCCAGACCTCACGCGTGCCTTTCGGCTTCCTCCTCCTAGTGGCTTGGCTGTCTTGCCAAGTTACAACAGTATATATGCCGTTTCTGAGCACCAGCAAATTGAGAATCATTCAAATATGAGAAACATCATATTCATGGCAAAAGAATTATTGTAACGAGCGTATTATGAGAGTAGGCTATTTGAAGGTAGCGGAACACTGAAGATCCACCCAAAACGCATTGTTCATCGTGCAATTTGTTATAATTAAATTTCAATTAACATAATTATCTAAGATTAACGTTTTTAGCAAGGGTAACACAATATTTTGAAGGAGCAGCAGTCTGTTGTTGGTTTAGCGTAATGGACGCCAGCACGGTAGCTCAGCTAGCTCAGCGTGTTTGGTCAGAGGGTTACGTGCCCTCTGTAATAAAACTGAGTGAACGAATCAACGAACAACCTGAACGAGTGTCGACGGACGTCCGCTACGAACAAATTCAACGAACAATATAGAACAAAATGAGATTTAAAAATAAAAAATGGGTAGCGTTTCTGACCGCTGCGGAGTCTATAAAGAGGCCGTGGTTCGCGTCTTTACTCCCAAATTTTACCTAACATTCGCGTTTTTATTTAGTTCTCATACTTCATTATTTAATATAAGTATATGCTATAATATTTGGTGTGTAAATATAAGTTCGCCTTTTTTCTTTTTTTTTTTTTTTTGAGGGGTGACTTTGTTAGATTAACTTAATTACAGGACAGCTTGCGCTACTTGTATAAAGATATTTTGCTCGTTTTTCTTTTACACTTCGTAATTCACATGTTGCAAAGATTTTGCTACTGGGTAGGAACAGTGATCAAGTAAGACTGATGTTGGGGTTTTACTAAAGTGTGGGAATGATGAAATAATGTTTATCTTATGCGAAGTAGTATTCCAAATTTGTACCGCACTGTTTGTAATGGAACTTTTGTAAGCCCGTGTCCTTATTGATTGAACATGGTACTTTCCTTTTCGTGGACGATGGAGGAAATGTGCGTTTTAATAGACCTAACGTGGGAATTTCACGCGCGCCCGTTGAGTAAAGTGTGTGATTTACCAACTAGAAACATCCCTCAAACTGTCGCTGGAGTGCGTTGCGATCGCATATACCACGTAGGGGGCCCACGTACCGTACGCACAAGTCGCATCGTTCCTGAGCGTTCAGCAGCACGTTGAACTTGGCACGCTCAACGTTAACGTTCGACAGCACGGTCCGTGTGCCGACGGCTTTAGCGTGGCGTGAGTGCAGGAGGCAGCTCTTAGCACGGCGGGCTGGCAGGTCCCGCAGAGCGCTGGCTGGCTGTGTGGGGCAAGGCGTGCACGCTGCGGTGCCAGCCACGACGGGTTTGCGTGCCGCCTCTGCCGCCCTGGCCTTCGGCGCCGCCGTCCGGAGCGCCCACGGATTTACTGCAGCGCTCGTGCATCGACCCGGCACGTCCTGCTTCTCCATATTTAGCGCGCATTCCTGCCTCTGGACACTGTCAGTGTTCAGTTATATACACTGCAGATGGTGACCGGTTTAAAACTTGATTTTGTCATTTTTCAGGCTCCCAACTCGGTTGATCATAAATTTAACCACGGAAGCACATACTCGTGAAATGGTTAGAGCTGCGATGTAACCAGTTAGCCCAGGCAGCGTGATAAGTCACATAATCCGACGACTAAGTGGGAACATGGAGATAAAATGTGAAATTAGACTGACCTCTTCCTGGGTGCCACAGACATCAAACCTTGAGTACAGACAGCGAAGGCCAGTGCTATCGTGTGCAAAATTTCCTCTGCCCTCAGGGCTCAGCATTCATTTGCTGTGTACGGGTTTGGAGTTCCTGAGCTGGGGACTGGTAGGCTCTAATCTCTGGGCACGCTTCAGCGACCACTATATGGAGTGGCAGTCGAACGTTGTATGACACAGGGAACGGGATCTGTGGTTGACAACCTGGATGGTGAGGATGGTAAAAATCTCTGAAAGAAACGATTCCATCTCATTGTATTTGTTGTGGAAAGTACCCATGGTCTTCACTCTTTGTGTAAGTGGGAAAGTTCATCTTGCAGACTGCTTTCGTCAGAAAGCAACTACATCATCCTTTTGGGACTCGATAGTGAGGGAGGCAATTGAAATTCGCTTGACGACGAATTTGAGCTAGTGGTTTCAATCTTGATAAATCATGGAATCCGGTACTTGCTGTAATAAACTCGCAAAGACGTAGTCACAGTGCAGCTCACAATGATATATCGATATGCCAACACAGATCAACTGCGGAGTCAGAGATAAAACTCGCGCACTATGCCGCCGACCAACGTATCTGGCGCATTTGCATCTGTGGCCGCATGCGCAGTCGCGCGGTACAACAGTATAAAGGGACGAAGCGAGCACTGGAGCGGCAGTCTTGCGGCTCACTCTGAAGATGGCTGAACGTTATACAGCCGAAATATTAGATTTCTTGCAGCTGCACACCCGAAACTTAATGGAACAGTCTTTGCGCCGCCAAGATTCACATACAGTAAAGGTGTTGACATGCAGGGACCTGCACATCCCCAAAGGCCTGACAGTTGAATGGGCCCAAGAAGGCGTTGTAGACGGGTAGAATATTATGAAAAAGGCGGATGGAAATGTGATTGAACCACTCGTTCACCCTCACTTTTAATACCACAGAATTCCCAAAAAATAAGATAGGTTTCCTTCACTCAACTATGCAGCCCTGTGGACCCAACCCAGCGTTATATTATAAATGCCTGTCCTTTCGACACACCATTCTTACATGTAAGAGAGAAGCCTTAAGATAAAAACGTGGTAAGGCTGCCCATGGAGTGGACCGTTCAATGGCGATGATCTTTCATTAGTTACTGTGACCTAGGACACTTTACTTATTGTGAACAGAGGGTGTACCTGATCAGTGGCTTCCTTGCCCCATACCTTTTGACAGATAGGATTACTTAAGAATTACTCCTCAGCGCTAACGTAATGTTTCCGAAAACTTAAGTTTTGAGACCGTGGATGTGTAAAAAATGAGTTGACTCCTATAAAGAAAAACAGAATAATAAAGTGCTATTTATTTACAAAAATAGTGCCGTTACCGGTTTCGGAGAGACAGGACACCTCTTCAGATGGGTATCAACCATTTCTTGGTTGATGGGACACACTTGGCCACTGAAGTAATATAGACGGCCCAACGCATATGTCCAGTGCTAGCATGTTGCGAGATGCTTTGCAGACTTGAACAAGCCTGCAGACCCATTCCCTGCGGTATACAGTACGCTCTGAGCGATCAAATGGGGCGCCATGTATAGATGGCATACCGCGTCTTCCAATAAAATCACATCAAATCACCATCTTCTTCGTTCCAAGAATGTCTTAAGTTTACTTGTACTCATACATAATTGATTTGGAAACATTACTACGCACCTCATTAACTCTTATCGTTTGTACATAATTTGTGTGAAACGGGACGCAAATGCCACAGAAAACTTCATGAAATGTACAAATAATTCGTGTGGTATGTCAAACCAGTTTTCAAATATGGTAAAAACTTGTGTGTGATATGTTTTTCCACTGACAGGAGAGTAAATGTTCAGATACTGATTCGTTAATTTTTTTCCGTAGTTTCCATCCTCATAAAATCTAAAATTAACAATTTAACTCATAAAATCCTAGAATCACATGAAAACGTGAATGGCTCTAATTAGTTTCGTGGAACATGTGTCCCACTTCACCAATTTTCCAATCAATCATTGTAAATTTTTTGATAGTGAAAGTACGTTTATTCATCAGTTTTGAGCCATTTTTTAAATATATGCAAACTAAATTGTAACCGTAGAAGGGTAGACGTTCAGATTACATTTGATACCTAATGTGAACAATAAATAGCAGTTAACAGCCGTCTGCCGATGACCTGTCGGTTCGAAACGGTAATGGCGCTATTTGTGGAAATAAATAGCCTTTAAGTGGCTGGCTGCTTTTTCTTTGTAAGAATCTAACTTTCTACAGAAATAATTGGCTGCACAGTAGCCCATCTGTCCGCTAATACAAGCCTCTATACTAGACGGGTGTAACTGTGAAAACGTTGTTGCCAAAGCCTGTTGATTTCAGGGGAAGCGATTTTCCCCGAAACTACAAACTGACGACACGTCCTTAACAAGTTGGTATTTGGAAAGTCCAGTATTCGCACGGCTTCAGGTGGCATGACCGAGTCAGTCGCAAATGTTACATATTAAAAGGAATTTTGGGAATGAAGCGAATCTACGTTTAGGACATCTATAGACAGCGGTAATGGGGAGAAATCCCGCGTACGCATCAACAGTGTAGGCGGATTTGTAGCTGTTTTAATTGTAATTAGTTTCTTCTACACATCGTTAAGATACCGGAATTTCACTAGGTACCACGTGGGAATAAAGGGAAGATAGACGTTAAGGAGATTGGGTAAGAATTTTTACATATGTTGGCGTGCGCACTGCATCTGTTTTTTTAAGAGTACTACACGCAGAATGACAGAGGAAAAACTAAAATAGATGCCACGCGCAGATCCTGCCAAATTGGTACTTGTTAAACTTCGGCTGACATTGAACTAGATCGTTAAGTTTGATTACTGGTAAAGAAAAATAGCTACGGAGCCACGATAAAACTAAAAATGAAGTCAGTGGATGGTCGTAAACTTTTGTCCAAAAGTATCCACTTAAACACTAACTACTGAAACGCTCAGAAGTTTCTAACATACAAACTAAAACTATATTTCTCTCATATCAAATCTTCCATTTAGTGGAATGTTATAACGTGCCGAGAGAACAAGGTTTCACGGTGACGTGCAGTAACACACCTGGCTCAATCATTACCTGCACGCTTAACCTATTTTCCTGCACGAATATAGGAATTGAAAGTTGGAAAGCAATGGGGAACGGTGATTGTCTAAACTGTTAGAGAACGGCATTGAGTGTAATTTCGCACTAAAGGAAATGTCTTTGCCATTATCTAGGAGCTAGAATATAATAGCTTTCTCTGTCCGATAAGAGGTATCAGCCACAAAAGGCTCAGATTTGTTAACCAAAGCTGACAGGATCGCGATACCATCTAAGGAAGGCTGCTGCTAAACTCGTTCTGAGGCGACACGTTGCTGAAGGATAACTTGTACAAGGCTGCTTTGCTCAAAGCTGTCGCCGAGCTTAAGACAATGTTGTTTGAAGCATTTTCTTTGCATGGCCCGTTACCATAGCTTCCCGATGAAACAAGTGAATACGTCTTAGAAGGGAATATCTGTGAAATAAGTGGGAGCTTTCTCAAAATGAGGATATGTTCAAACAACTGTTTCCATACCTCGATTTGGAAATAATTCTGCTTCGGCAACAAAACAAATAACTCTGAAATTACCTTCAACCTGTGGAAGAAGGGTGGAGCCGGTAAGGATCCAACGTAGTTTTCGACCTGAAACGTACACTGCCATTGAAGGTTAAAATTTAATTGGGTAAGACTAGTTAGTCGAATATGCCATGAGGTGGAGTGACAGTTGCGTTGTCTAAGATTTGGAGCCAGTGGCGTCAGAATAATTTATTCACCTGTGCTGCTCTCCTCGGTATACTTCGTTAAAATTACAGCTCTTGCTAATGAATTGAGCTGCTGCTCGTCCAGCAGTCCATAGTATGCACACAAACTACGTGATTGACATTAAAGTAACCCCTGATTTGAGCTGGAAAAAGCATCGGATATGATAATCAAAAGGATTGCGGCGCATTAAGAGTGCAGCCATCCATCTCAGATCACGCCAATTACCTTGGCTTTTTAATGATCATATTTGTGAAGATACCCAGAAAATAGCACTAGTTCCATTTTGAAAAAGTCTTGTAATGAATATGTAACTTGCGTTACATGTACGCCTGGTGAAAACAGCATTCGTGAAATGCACGAATTAACTAAAACATCGCAAAGTGTTCGTACTCTGTACTGATTGTTTAATGCAGTCAATTGTCATGTTGCAACTGACTAGCTGATACTTGTTCCCAGACATCTGCAAACGGCTCCAATCTGACACAGCAACAGTCACACAATTAAGCACTAACACGCTGTGTACAGAATACTTGCCATTTTTGGGACTGGCTGCGCAAGAGGGGTAGGCGAAATATGTCTGAACCACTTAAGATTCGAGTTCCTTAACAGTGATTCGAACAATCTTTCGTTTCCAGATTTCAGTTTATCGAATCTGGCAATTAAATTTCAAAATTGTGCTCCCTATCCTTTTATCACACCATGTAAAACATGTGCTACTAACGTGGTGCTACGCTCAAATGTTACAAAGAAAATTGATCGGAAAAAACTTAAGATTAATTCAGTTTAAAAAGGAAACACTTTTAGGACAGACTCAGCTTTTCCTGGCCTGCTCAGATCTATTGTGGAAATAAACTACCTTATTGTAACCGGAATGATGGAGTTAGTGTCGGTATTTGCAGCCAGTTTCTCTCAAGGCGGACGTAAAGGCACCTACACTGAGAAATAAAGCTTCTCAGTTTAACACTGACAGCTTTCTGAGACAATTTCGTGACACTTCGTAAACGACACAGAAGACTAGAAAGCATATTTGAGCGATGATCAGATATTACTGACAACTTTCAGTACCAAATTATTGGAATTAATGGTTCACTGAAGATTATTCTTGCTTGAATATTGTCAGTTGAAAATTGCAATAACTGATGTAGATAGTACTACTTTAAATATGTCTAAACTTTAAGAATAGACAATTTTAAGTCGTTGAAAGCGAAATATTTTAGTTCCCGAACGAGCTACTCAGCCGATTGTGTATTCTAAAGCAGCAGGAATGGCAGTAGACTTTTATGCCTCCGAATTTAGCTTCCTGATACTGCTACTTGTCGAGGTGTGGGAGACGTACGGTTTCCAATGAAAGAAGCACTTGTATCATTGTACGAGAATTTTTCACTTGGTAACATCTGTTACATATCGACTAGATTAAATAAAATGGGCTTCCGAATACTCCAGTAAAATCATAATGGTCACGATATGCACCACTTAGAACTGGACACGCTGAATGAAGATAGTGTCCATATAAAAATTTCTGGTCCTTTTCTTCGTTGGTGACTAAATTTGTAACTTCATTTCTAATAAACTGGAAAAATGGTAAGTTTCTAAAAAACTGGTAATAGCCTCATCAACTTCATTCACGGTGTCTGACAAGTTGTTTAACACGTACGTTGGATTTCTGGTGTAGACAAATTAAATTTTAAGCATTTGATACTGAAATGTTTCCAAAGCATTTCTAAGAGTGCTTACATGCTGCTGTTATTGGCTTTCATCCAGGTTAGTGTCTACTGGGGCGTCAAAACTACCTGTTGTCAGTGAAGGCTCATAAGTAGTCGTTAAGAGTGAAGGCTGCTGAAGTGAACGCAGAGGAGGTAGTGGAATCTTAAAATACTTAGTATCTGTTGCAAGGGACGATAATCTTTCGCACGGATACAACATTGCTTAACACCGCTGTATTTTCATTCGTAAAAGCCTCAGCTGTACAGTTTCTATGGCATTGTGTGAAACGTCTGTAAACAGTGTTAGACTGCAAAATATTCAGAGGGCCTACAAAATAAACTTTATTAGATTACAGAACTCACTTTTGGCCGTCCGAATTTATTCAAGAAAATCTTCAGTCGAGGTCAGGTTAGTTCACAAGTCACATAGTCTACAGTTTTCGACAGTGGTGCTTGAAATGGCGATTTTATCAGTAATAAGTGAAAATGCAATTTTAAAGGTGTTATTCATAAAAGTCAAAAATGAAAATCGTGCCGTAACACTAACGACTATTCCATGTCATCCAGCTGTGAAGTTCGCTTTAAAAATGTTTACATTCGGAGTCTATAAACACGATTGGCACTTATCACTTGTTCGCGATGGTTAGTCATACACAGCAAAGTGGTATATTTCTATAGTCCTGTAATCATTTTGTGTGTGTGTGTGTGTGTGTGTGTGTGTGTGTGTGTGTGTGTGTGTGTGTGTGTCCCAAAAGGTTTCCTATTTTTTATAAGTACAGAACTGTGTGGCAGTTGGTCACAAGATTATGAAGAGTGCTTCACGCGCTGCCAGTCTTGGCTTGGCAGCTGTTTGAGAATGGAGCTCCCGTTGGATGTTACCAAGTGCGAATTGCGCTCAGTTATTCGGTTTTTGAACGCAAAGCGCACTGCGCCGATTGAAATCCATCGCCAATTGACCGAAGTGTATGGTGAGTCGCGTATGGATGTCAAATGTTCGTTAGTGGTGTAGTATGTTTGCAATCTGCCGGTAAAGCCATGACAACAGTTTTTTGGGATTGGAAAGGGGTATTGTTGGTCGACTTTATGCCCACTGGGACCACAATTAACGCTGACAGGTACTGTGAGACTCTGAAAATACTCAAACGGGCAATTCAGAACCGGAGAATAGGAATGTTGAGCAAGGGCGTACACATTGCCCATAACGCTCGCCCACACACAGCTCGGCAAACCGTTGCTCTCCTGCAACAGTTTCAGTGGGACAGAATCACCCACCCACCCTATCGTCCTGACTTGGCGCCCAATGACTATCACCTGTTCCCTAGGTTAAAAAAACATTTGGCCGGAAAGCGATTCAGCTACGACGACGAGGTGAAAGAGGTTCATAACTTCCTGAACAGCATGGCGGCGAGCTGGTATGACATGGACACACAAAAACTGCCACAGCGTCTACAAAAATGCATGGGCAGAAATGATTGTCGAAAAATAGCTAAATGTTCAAGCTGTAAACGGATGTAAACCATAGTAGAAATAAACGGGTCTGTGTACTTATAAAAACACATAACATACTGACGTAGGTGTTCAGAGATATGTATTCACCGTCGCAGCTACAGCTCGGAAAAATGTTTTAACTTTGGTTAAAAGCGGCGACATTTCTGAAAGATCACATGCACTTAACAGTACGATGTCGAATCCTAATTTACTTCATTACTAACGTTCGCCCGTTAATTAACTTCTAAAGCAAAATTACGTTCACAACTCAGATACAAATTTCATGCGTATACACAACAGTGAACACTTTGACAAAATGGTAGTTAGTAATAACTAAAATTGAAATTGCATGTCAATAAATTTCACGGATTCCAAAATCTCTTCTTTTAGCTGCCAACTGTGAAATGATAGCGAGCGAATTAAGACTGAACTATGCATGGAGGTAAGAGTCGGCACTACGTCACAAACTTGAAGCCGACGTCCGCAACGTTGCGTGGCCCAAAAACGTTAGTTTCAGCAGTGGAGGTAATAACAGGAAGATGGCGCTATAGGTTTACGGTGTAAGTTTTGAAGCCGTAGTGGGTGGGCCTGCTGCAGTTTTAATCAGGCCCAAACATTAGCAGACTGTTTACGATTGCGTCTTGTTCATTGCTTTTCATACACACGCAACAGATGTGTTAAATACTAAATTATAATGCCTACATGAATAACATTGTCAGGAAGGCGATTTAGAACTCTCTTCTGTTCTTATATGCGTATTTGCTGTAGTAAGACACATTTGGAATTGTTAATGTCACTTGTTTCTTGTTGATAAATTTCAAATAATCAAGAAGGGAAGGAAATCTGAAAAGTATCCTTTCATAATCCATTTAGTTATACATTTACTGTATTTGTATCGATAACAAACGAAGCAGGAACTCCGAAACCAATGCTTATTTGCCGCAAGGCAGCCTACGTACCTTGCGCGTGCCAACAAAGTGAACGATCACTGAAATGTCAGATACAGAACAGCATAGAGGTGTACCTACATGCAGAATAGAAATCTTGTTTTTTTAGTTTCAGTGCATTCGTTCCACTGTAGTTTGTCTTCTCACTTCGAAACCTTAACTTTGTGGGACCAGTAAGTTTACAGGGTCAACAGATAAAATAATTTTAAGATGATGTAGCACTATGCAATACTATAAACGTGATACAGGGAGTGGTCTCAAACGCTTAGATCTTGTAAAATGGAAGTTTCGCTTTAAACGGTCTGTCATATATTTAGTACTGATAGCTTAACCTGGATAACATATAGGCCTATCTCTAACAGTATCCCGTTTGCTTCTTTCCCCGGAATATTTCTCGCCAATAACTTTGTTTTCAGGACTAATCAAACATACCGCAATCGGAATGTACGTCTATTTCGATAATCTGCTTCATTAGACTTTTGAATCTCTTTGATTTCAAAGTATGGAAGTGCATATCACACTTAAATATTCTCGTTGAAGTGCAGTAGATTATTTACAACAAACTTTAACAGAATAAGTATACCGTGAAGCGTTTAGACTGCTACTCTCACGCAGAGGCAACCAAGCACGACAAAATGAGTGTTCACATAAGTTTTCGGCCAGTCTTACTCAGACAGGAAGCAAAGGACACACATTCTTACACCCAACTCGTACACACGTGATCACTGTATCCGGCTAGTCTAGCTAGGAACTTTTTTTAGAAAGGGGAGGAGGAGGAGGAATGTGAATAACAAATAGTGGCGGGAGGAATTTAGGGAATGAGATTCTGCACCATCAATCTGCGTGGTCATGTATTGTACGCGCAAACAGTTGACACTCGACGCGGTGGCTGATGGGAGCGACTGCAAAGGCATTTTCCATCTACAGCCGCTCCCATCAGCCAACGCTCAGTGTCAACTTCGTTTACGCGTTTATACGTTCGCTGTGTGGGGACGAGACCGTCGGTGCACTTGGCTCGGATGTTGGAGCATTTGCGGTTTGGAAGCCGATGAAACATGGTATAGAATAAAAGTAACCAGCCCAGCCATAATTCATGTAAACAAAAGAAAATATTCCTTGAATGGCTTCGCTTATGAATGAACGTGATTCCTTTATCGTTAATTACAATCGGATCGATTACTACACTTGAAGAGACGAGAGTTGGCATTTTTAATGAAACAATTAAGGCTCCACACGATAGAAGTTTGTATCTGGGATACGATCACATAACTCGATACATATCCCCAACGGGCGAAACAGGGCATGGGCACATCAGTGTGGTATCACAGAGATGTATCTGTGGTGAACTAGGGGTGTATGAGGTGAACCTAATGCTTTGGGCTACATAAGACGACAGACGAGGGTTTAAAGTTCGTGACGTAATAATTACCTTTTCCGACGTCCATGGTTTCAACGCATTTATACCGCCATGGTCTACAGTGGTGACGCTGTACTGTGACGTCACTGGCGTTCTCATGCCAAGTTTCGAACTTTGGGAATAGCTATCGACTTTCGCCTCCATGGGAGAGATGGTGCAATCTTTCATTGATTTTGTTAAGATAGTGCGGCGCCTCACTTGATTTTATACGGATATATACTAAAAAGATTCACTTGTGCGAGAAACTGGTTTGAATTACACATCTTACCTGAAAAGTACACATTCAGAACAGTAGCTGAAGTAACTTCGAAATGGGACTAAAATTTTCAATTTGCAGTCTCTGATCTTGCATATTCGATATAAACGCACGGTATATAATTGTAGGAGCATGATCCTTTATTGGGCAGAAGACACATAAATGAGAAGTGCTATGCTTTCACAAAAATCACTTCAGTAATCATTCGTTCCTCAGTGATTTAGCGAAAGTCAATTCTTACGTCATTTATAGTTCACAAATCACCTCACCTATGCTCAAGAACTGCTTTCGACATCTCACTTTAACCACTTTGTCACATTCTTTGCTTCACTTCTACGCCTTTTTGTCATCCCTCGAGTCGTTATAATTAACATTTTCGTAAGTTGAATGCCCATGAAAGCTAATGCCACTACTCTAGACTGCCTTCTGTCCACCTTGGTAGAGCTGATTCCTCAAACTGGGGGGCTATCAAGTATGGGGTCCCACAGGATTCGGTCTTAGATCCTTTACTGTCCTTTACTGTTCTTGATATACATGACTTACCATTCCACATTGATGAAGATGCAAAGTTAGTTCTTTTTGCTGATGATACCAGTATAGTAATAACATCCAAAAACAAAGAACTAAGTGGTGTAATTGTAAATGGTTTTTCACAAAATTAAGTGGTTCTCAGCAGACGGACTCTTTAAATTTTGATAAAACACAGTATATACAGTTCCGTACAGTAAATGGCACAACTCTAGTAATAAATATAGACTTTGAACAGAAGTCTGTAGCTAAGGTAGAATTTCCAAAATTTTTAGGTGTCCATTGATGAGAAGTTAAACTGGAAGCAACATATTGGTCTGCTGAAACGTCTGAGTTCAGTTACGTATGCTATTAGGGTTATTGCAAATTTTGGTGATGAGAATCTCAGTAAATTAGCTTACTATGCCTACTTTCATTCACTGCTTTCGTATGGCATCATATTCTGGGGTAATTCATCGTTGACTAGAAAAGTATTCATTGCTCAAAAACGTGTAATCAGAATAATTGCTGGAGCCCACCCACAGTCTTCTGCAGACATCTATTTAAGGATCTAGGGATCCTCACAGTATATATATTCACTTATGAAACTTATTGTAAATAATCCAACCCAGTTCAAAAGTAATAGCAGTGTGCATAGCTATAACACCAGGAGAAAGGATGATCTTCACTATGCAGGGTTAAATCTGACTTTGGCACAGAAGGGGGTAAATTATGCTGCCACAAGTCTTTGGTCATCGACCAAACAGCATCAAAAGCCTGACAGATAGCCAACTAACATTTAAAAATTAAAAGAATTTCTAGATGACAACTCCTATTCATTGGCTGAATTTTTAGATACAAACTAAGGGGGAAAAAACTTAAACATTAGTGTCATGCAATATTTTGTGTAATGTAATATCTTGTAAAGACATCTTTTATTAACCTTACACGTTCGACAGCATTACGAAGTGTGGTATTCATGATCTATGGAGCAAGTATTAATCTAATCTACTTGCCCGAGAAAGGCAAAGATCCCGAGTTCGAGTCTCGGTGCGGCACACAGTTTTAATCTGCCAGGAAGTTTCATATCAGCGCACACTACACGGCAGTGTGAAAATCTCATTCTGGTTCTTTCCACCTTCCGTTAATTTGATTTAAAACACATTCCTTTCTGAGAATAGCACTGATACGAAACACAATACACACGTTAAACATTTAAATACACAGAAGTCCATGTATTTCAGGTACGGTAACAGCAGTTATAATAAAAGGAAAACTACAAATTACGCCAGGAGACCTCTCACTCATTTGTTCGATGAACTCAATTATTACTAAAAATAGAAGTTTCTCAAATGGCTGCTAAGCTGGTAGTCTAAATGTGTCTTTGTTATAAGGATTTGAGCTGATGTCGACCCATTTCGTGTTGCAGGTGCAGCAGCTGCCGGAGAAGCGCGAGCATTTGTACAAGATCCTGGTGATCGGTGAGCTGGGCACGGGCAAGACGTCCATCATCAAGCGTTATGTGCACCAGTTCTTCTCGCAGCACTACCGCGCCACCATCGGCGTCGACTTCGCGCTCAAAGTCCTCAACTGGGACTCAAACACCATAATCCGCCTGCAGATGTGGGACATTGCTGGTGAGTCATGTCTATTCAGCACAGTGTGTTCTGTAAACTGGGGTGTAGGGCAAAATATGCTTCCCTAGTGGCTCATTGCATCGCCCAGTAATATCTTTATATAGAAAATTGGGGATTTCCTCTTTTCTAACAAAGCCAAAAAGGAGAATGATCTGACCACTGGGCTCACATGGTGCAAAGTAATTCTACATTCTATGATTAGATCTCACTTGCAAACTGTCAATTTTAATTTGTGACCGGACTGAACAATGGTTAGGGAAGTAACTGTTGCTATCACAGCTGACTCAACCCCATACATGTAAGACATTACACTGAAAGGAACAGCAGCGGGTAGGTCTAAATATTGAGTGTTAAGAAGGTTTATAAATCATCATTCATATTTGGTATTTCATTATTGGGTAATATTGTCACACATCTAAAAATTCTGGCATCTTTGGTTCCAGCTTAAGTTTGAGGTTTTTCCATAACTAAGTCTAAAGCTGAATGTGGAAGTCCAATTCAAATTGTTCCCAAAAGAAGCTAACTCCTCCCATTTGCTTTGCCTCAAACACGAGTTCTAAAATAGTACCAAATTAAAACAGTCGGTCCTTCCAAATACGGCAATGAATGGGAAGCACATTAATAAAGGTAAGAACTACAGGTGCACATTTATGTTTTAATAAAGACAGACTTCAAAGTACACACGTGGCAATACTTCTAAAAAAGAAATACTGGCATTACGATGAAAATGTACCCAAATTTGTAGTCTAGGTCTGTTCTTTGGTTGTAAGGTGGGAATTTAAACTGGAAATTACTTTCTAGATACTCTTAATTCAAAGCCTCCTTTAATTTGAATTGGTCCATTTTATGGTGGTGTTGGTAGCAGTGGTGAGTCGTCATGACTTTCACTTCAGAACATAAAGATTCATCTGGAGATCCTTGGGCTAGCTTTTCAGCTTTCTGGTTTTTTATGTCTTAATACTGTAATGAGGTCAGCGAAACCTCACACTACAAATATTATTTACTGACTTCATACCTAATGCTTATGCCCTATTGCCTCTGTTACGAGGGGCGTTTGAAAAGTCATTGCAAAGTCCTAGAGATGGCACCATATTTATTAGTAGCATCTTCGGAAACAACAAACACAATTTCAGCCATATTGGTCTATTTCTTTGTGTTTGGCAATCGTGCTAATTCAAGGAAGTCCAGTGATTGTTGAAAAATGGACGAAAAAGAATTTCATGTGATGATTAAACATCACTTTATGAAAGGCAAAACGCCTCAGGAGACTAAAGAGAAGCTTGATAAACATTACGGTGACTCCGCACCTTCGATTGGAACAGTTTATAAGTGGTTTAACAATTTTCGGAGTGGCCATATGGGCACAAGTGATGCTGAATGATCTGGATGCCCTGTGGAGGTTATGACTCCAGAAGTCATTGATAAAATCCATGATATGGTGATGAATGACAGAATAGTTATGGTGTGTGAGGATGCTAGTGCTGTGGGCATCTCAAATAAACAGGTACATAATATTTTGCATAAACATTTAGATATGGGAAAGCTATCTGCAAGATGGGTTCTGTGATTGCTCACACTTGACCAAAACTGGAATAGTGAAGTGCTGCAAGGATGGTTAGCAGCTGTTCAGGAAGAATCCGCAGGACTTTAAGTGTCATTTCATCACTGTAGATGAAATGTGGATACATCACTACACTCCTGAGACCAAACAACAATCTTAACAATGGGTTACCAAGGGGAATCTGCACCAAAAAAGGAAGACCATTCCTTCGGCCAGAAATGTTATGGTGACTGTCGTTTGTTATTCGCAAGGGATAATCCTCATACACTAGCTGGAAAAGGGTAAAACTATCACAGGTGCATATTATTCATTATTATTGGACTGTTTCAAGACAAAGCTGCAAGAAAAAGCCCTCTTCCATCACAACAATGCACCAGCACACACCTCAGCAGTTGTAGTCGCAAAATTGAAATAAGATTCAAAATCATTTCACATCCCCCCCTAGTCTTTTGACTTGGCTCCCTCGGACTACTGTTTGTTCCCCAATTTGAAGAAATGGCTGGTGGGACAAAGATTTTATTCAAATGAATAGGTGATTGCAGTAACTAATAGCTATTTTGCAGACTTGGAGAATTTCTATTATTTGGGAGAATCAACAAATTAGAAGAGCATTGGATGAAGTGTAAAAGTCTAAAAGGACTGTTCAAAAATAAAGGTTTACCCCCAAACACCTAAGTAGTTTCTTTCTGCACAGACTTTTCAAATGCCCTCATAAGTGAAACTGCATGACCATGAAGGTACTTACACTACTAATAAAAACAATGAATAACTTGTAATGTAAAGCTGTCCTTAAACTGAATGAATGTTCAAACACATTGGCTTTAAAAGTATGGTGCTATTAGAAATGGTATGCCCTTGCTATCCTTCAGTCTTAAAACTGATGTACCTAATTAGGACACCAAAACATCATGCAACATTTTCCACATAGATATTGGAGTTGGAGGAATAAGTGACAGAAAAAAATCCCGGGACCCACTGAAGTCTGAGTCAGACCTTAAGTCACTGAACCACAATAGGTAAGATTATTTTAATTCTGGTTGTGGTACTGCCATACACCTATGCCCATTGCTTTCCTTATTTAGAAAAGTTCATCTTGGCATTTTTATTTGTACAATCATTTAGATGTCCTAAAATTTATCATTCTATCTCCTGTGTACACGAGAGCACTGTCTAAAATGCACAATGCTGTCTGCAGCATCAGAAATGGTTGGTTTGATATAATTAGCTTCACATGGTTATTTGCATTGGATCTGATGGCTTTGTTGCAGGCCAGGAGAGGTTTGGCAACATGACAAGGGTTTACTACAAAGAGGCAGTGGGTGCTTTCATTGTGTTCGATGTTACCCGTGTTGCAACATTTGATGCTGTCATGAAATGGAAGCAGGACCTAGACAGCAAAGTGACATTACAAGATGGCTCACCCATTCCTTGTGTTCTTCTTGCAAATAAGGTAAGATGCTATTCATACCAAATGATGGTAAGAAAAATAAAACATGAAATATGGCTATTATTTGTATTATCTGTGTGTTGTCTTCTATTTCTCAATACATAAAATTCTCTGCATTCTCCAGTTTATATTCATCATGTACACTACGAATATTAAAAACCTATATATCTATTTTTAAACTGCATAGCAATCAATGTAAGCCAGAGATTGTGTGTGTGTGTGTGTGTGTGTGTGTGTGTGTGTGTGTAAACACAGTATACTTTCTAGGTGTTTGGAGGAGGAATTCCAGTAGTCATGTGCCACCATAAGCTCTTGTGAAGGAATGTAGGCTAAAATACTGTTGATCTCCTCCACACTAATTCTGAAGAGATTTAACACACATTTTTGAAACAGTTGTCTTAGAGTTCCATAGTCTATTGATAAATTAGAATTCATCAGAAAAAATCTGTACAATTTAGGCAGACTTGGATCACATGACAAATGGAAAAATGTGCTTTGGAGAGTGATTCAATCACATCAGTTTTGTAGGTTAAGTGAGGAAATGCTACAGCAGCAAACATACAAACTGGAGGAGGTTGGAATACCCTACACTGCATGCACTTGTAGGTGAAGAGGAAGACCTTGGAAAAATAAAAGAAACGGCTCAAAGTTTGGTGCCACCACAAACATAAACTGAAAGTATTAAGCTTCTAAATTTGAAGAGCAGGAAATGTTCTGAAATAAAATCTCCTGTTAGTGTTAACATGACAATTCACAAAATAAACAGATGGCTTTCTTTCACTGATTACTCAGAACATGTTGAACTTGAGTCACAAATTATCCCAAAGTTAATCTGCATGGGGCTACATAAAAAGTGCAAACATACACAATTCCTCTCTTTGATAATATAAATGCTTCAGATTCTAGTATTGCAGAATGCAGCCTTGCAGTCATGAGGTGTTACATGTGGCTACACTCACCCATAAATTAGCATCTAATGCTTGTTCATGTTAGCCTTGCTTGGAAAGCTATATCTATGGAAAAGACTTGTCCAATTCTCATAAGTGTAAAGTTTGCCATACAGTCAGAAGGTTAAAGATGCCTCAAACGGAGTGAAAATAATTCAGCAAGTATGGCAGCAGATGCTCATTTTAGTAGCTGAATCATGTATACTGTTACCAAACTCAAGTTAATGTTTTCTATGTACTGACTTACAAATCATTCCCTTATCAATTTCTACTTAACACTTCCCGCACAGAAAAAAATACAAAGGACTTCCCAGTTAACTCCTGAAAGTAACAAATGCAGGTAACAAATGCAGATAACAAGAGTGTCTCTCACAGGTAAGAACCTTACTCGAAGAATGTTTAGTAGACAGTTCAGTAGACCTAATTTCCACTCTGATGTTTCAGTACTGTCCTTCAACCAGAGCAATGCATTGGAAATTCTATACCATCTAAAAATTTCCTGTGATGTGAAATATATTGATAATAAGTTTATATCTACCTGTAGCCTGATATTAACAGTGGAACAGTTCTGCACAAGAAAATAATCAGACATAAGACACGAAGAACAGAATTAAAAGCATTATTTTGAATAACAATCTTGAAAACGTCACTAGAATGTTCATTCACCCATTACCAGTAGAGCCTGCTAAGAGAACTCAAAATGCAGAATATATCTTTAGCTTGCATTTCTGAAACCTGCTTCAAACTGGACGGAAATGGCTTACAGAGGAGCCTCTCATCAGGTTTGATATTCCAGACTGAAAGGATGTCAACTTCTTATTCTGGATCTAAGTGTGGATTAAGCCCTCATGACAATCTTTGAATTGGCAGTAGTGCATGATGGCTGCATGAAGTCACTCACCTGTGACTTGGATATTGCTCATCGGAAAGCATAAAAAAACTGTTCTAAGGTCCAGCTTTTGACATCTCATGTCTGATTTATGCATCAGTAAGGCCTCTGTACTTCAAATTACTGTATGCAATACACCATTGGTGTATAGATATCAACAGGGAATTATTGCACAACCCTATATTTGCAGCCAGTGTGCAGAGGCTTTCAGCAATGGTCAATTTGTTGTTGTATATAGTGTGTAGGGCTATATCTGTTTCAAACTAGGTTAACTGGCTACCTGAGGAACATGCATTCAGTATCTGAAAGTGAGCAATGATGTGATTTGGTATATGTGCAAGGGAGAGCCCTGAGATATTATAGTTGGATGGCACAAAGATCCAAAGCCAAAAGTGAAGCAGGGGATACCCCTGTCTACTAGAGGCCTATGTTGCTTCCAGAATTTGAGGAATGCATGAAGACCTGCATCCCAATTACATTTTAAACTACATTTTGACATTTTAAACCTCCATCCAGGCTTAATGTTAAGTGTTCCCAGATTGTTCTCAGTGTAGGTATCACATGACAGTTTCCCATTTGCTAAGCAGAACTACTTGCTATACTAAGTACACTGGTGTGAAAGATGACATGTGCACTGATTCCCAAAGTGCTAATCTTGCTGTTGTACAGAAATGTCTAGTGGATAGCTGAGCCATGATGCTGGAAGTGCTCTTTCCCTTGCAAAGGCAGGAGGAAGAAAAATTTTTCTGGTGTTCTGGAGTGCACAGGGATCTGGGAAAGTAATGTATTAATGCAACTGCCAAGGAGGGTTGCTCCCTCCAATCTTGTGCTTGCTGTTCAGGCAGTCACCTTGTACATAACCCTGTCAGTCTTTTTTGTGGGAGGCTCAGTGGCTGAGAATGATACAGTAACCTCAGGTCAATGAAACCTATGGTGCAACCACTGCTTCCTTCAGGCCACAGAGTTGAAGTATATTTTACAAAACTAAAAGTGGGACATCACACTTTTATATATGGCCTTCTCTCATGGTGAGAGGATTTGCAAGTGCAATATGTGAATGCAGGTAGTGATAAAGCATATTTTATAATTTTAATGCTATGAGGGCAGCTCTATAACCCACAAAACTTTCCCTATATTTCAAATGATGTGTGTGTGGTGTGTGCTTAAGGGTTGTGTGTGTCCACATTCCTTTTCCAAAAAAATATTGATCGTGCTGCAGAGTGGCTGTCACTCATTTTTAAGTAACCATCCAACCATAGTAACTGATTTTCTCTAGTTACTCTGCTGTGTTGCATATAATTCAGGGATTCTTTTATGACTCTTCATCTCTCAATATTTTGTTATAGATCCTTGTTTGCATGAGTTGTCAATACAGCTTGGTTTTGAAATTATTCAACCTTGTTCACATGTTTTTCATGTAGGGTCACTGACGACATTGCAGATCACACTAAACACAAACATTCTTAATAAACATTCAAATACGGTTATTTTTCCTCAAGTGTTACAATACACCAGTGTGCAGATTTATGCTTATTCTTGACACACCAGGCTCTGTCTGGTTTGATACAGGATAATTTGAACACTCGTTCCTATTTATCATTTAAAAAATTTAAGCTGCAAAATCTTCTGCATTCACTTCAGTCACTTAATGATTGATTGACTCAGAACATTCCCTTGGGATTAGGTGGGTTTTCCCTCCCTCAAGTAACCAAAGCACATTTAGAGGAATATTAAATATAGTAGTCTCTGACCTTTATAAAGAAAACTGAAAATAATGTTAATACAAAGAATATTGCTGGAACCTGCCTTTACTGCAGTCAGAAGTTGTGGATGATTCATACAGCACAATGCTGCCAAATGCACACTTTAGGAACTTAGCTCTACAAAACAGACACCTGCAGTTACATCCTGATGTGTAAACCTGGACACCTTACTAGTAGCAACTACTGAACCTTCACTATTAGGTAAGAGTACTAGGTGAGAGAACATCAAATTTAGCAGACGAGTATAATCCTATAAATACAACTGTCTAAATAGGAAATGAATAGTCTTAGCCCTCTATGGGTGAGTGCACAGACCTCAGTGAATATCTTTGACCCTTAAACACAACTGTATCATCACACATTCCTTTTGGGATTAAATTCAGATATCAGCTGGCAAACCAGTATTTATAAAGGTTTTAACAAGAATAATTTCAGCACAATTAATGGCATCAATCTTTGTTTACAGTCTGAAGTATTTACTATGCACTCTAAGTAATTAGGCTGCTTGGTAGTGCTTTCTTTGCCTCAAAACAATAGTACTGCAAGCAGTCTTCACCGGTCCCACACTGATCATTGTAGAAGTGGTAATAAGAGGCAGTCACACTTGGTTAGCATTCTATGCTCCAGAACCTAATCATACTATTAGATTTGATGTCATGAAAACTACAAACAGCCTAAAGTGGGACAGTATGATGCAATTCTGAATTCTGTAAATATTAAGAGAAGCTACAGAACAAAAGTGGTATCAGTCTCATTTCTGTGAACTCAAAGTTCATAGTTGTGCTCTGCAATGACAAGGTGGACCAGTTAGAGGCAGCCAGTGTTTGGGTCTGTAACAGACATATTTACCATCTTAGTTCAAAGTTTTGGTTATTGGCATTAATCAGTGAGGAATTAGAGTATTGATGCCTATTGATTTGCTTTAAAGTTCTTTAGTAGGTTACAATTAAAACTACAATTACAAACCTTCCCTGGCTTTGAAAATTCTGGATGAGCAGGTAACTGCTAAATTTACAATAACTATTGTTAAACTCCTTCCCACTTACACTAGAACTGAGGCTTATCTCTGAATGTTTCAAGGAGGGTGGAGTATAAACCCTTACTGTTTTTCAAAGTGCAGTAAAACTGTTGATTCTTAAAGCTTGTTTAGATTATTTTACAGAAACCCCTTGTAAGTTACTGCACATATTCTTTCTATTGTGATATTACTTTATATTGTTTCTGCATCTCCACAAAGATAATGTTGGTATGTTTCAACACACAAAAATTAAACCAAAAAAGATTCGTATAGAAACAGAAAATCAAACAGAATACGCTAAAAGCTAAACTTCAAATGCCCTACACAAATGTGTCTTAAATGCCACAAACTGGCTGGAAGAGGTAAAATATGATTCCAGAAAATATTGAAAGCTTCCAGTGCTGGAAACTGGGGGAAATTAAATCTTAAAATTAAATACTTCATACTCAGTAATCCCAAATAAGCAGACAGCTTGGAATCAATCAAAGGAAGAAAGATGGTACTGTGGCTCTATTTGTAAATTAAAGAAGTAGGTTAGTCCACAATATATGAAGTAACAATATCATAAATCTAAACTGGTCTCTCAGCTAAGACTTACAGGGACCAACTGCTGCCACCCTAAGAGTGTTTCAGGAATATTGTGTGCCTGCTAGTGTCTAGAAACATGCAGACCCTAGTTGAGCATGACAGGAAGTAGATGAAAAGTTACCCATAAACTGCTGCAGTCCATAAAGTTTGTTTGAACCTAAGGGATGCTTTCTACAGTAACACTGAGTGCAGTTCTGATGAGCAGTGTCTCCATAAAAGTGGCAAACTTCTGCTTCAACATTGCTGGTATGAGGCAATACAGTGTTGCAAGAAATTTTGAACTAATAAAGCACTTCAATGATAAATTACTCAGTATGCAATTAGTTACTTTCAAAAGATCTTAAGTCCCAGTAGCAAAAGGATCTTATATTCTTTGAACTTTGCAATACACACCTACTGTAAAAGGTGGGAATATCTTGGAAAGTTACCCATTATGGATTAAAGCTCACAAAGTGATAGACCACAATCAGCTGAATTACAGTAATTACTTCAATAAAACAAGCCTCAAAAATATGTGAAATAGAAGTCAATTGTTTCATAGTGTGTACTCAGTGGTCAGTGATGCAAAAACTTTCTATCAAATAATACAAACTGAGAGAAATTTATGAATTGCAAGTATGTGTCATCTGCTAGGTCCAATGTGGATGCTATGGACGATTTTGTCCTATTTTCAATAATTTTGTTTATAACTGTTGAAGTGAAATATTCATAATACTGGTTAATATTTTAATATATGCTCAGTTTTCTCACTTGAAAATTTGCAGTGACTTCATGTAGTCCCTAATAGCTTGGACACCTTGAGTTAAAAAATGTTAAAAAAAATGTTAAAAATGTTCAGGTGCAAAGACCTGTTTCCTGCTCACTACTAGAGTGAAAGAGAAATGTCCCTCCTTTTCTGTGTAATCACTTAAATTGAGATTAAACTTTATACACACACTATGTTGAAATTTGAAGAATGTTCCCACACATTTCCCAGAAAATGTCAGTTCTAACACGCCAAATTTGAAGTCTGTTTCTTTACTGGAATGCCATGGGAGTTAATTGAAAAGCTTTTAAGAGGGCAATGTTAATGATTGAATTTCTAGGATGCTGTCTCTACCTTTCGAATTAAACTGAAACCTGATCAAAGAAGCATAGTGTACTACTGGCCCTTATCAGAGCTAGTTAGGGCATATTACCTGTTAACAAACCTTAAAAGCAGCACTTAATATATTCACTTTAAAATTCTTTACAATGGATTTAATTTCTCTTAAACTAACAGTAACTGGTTCAACGTGTTAAGCAAAATTAACGACTGCTTTAAGGTTGAACCTTAAAACAATAAAGTTGATCCTACACAGAACACTTGTAGAACAAAATATGGAAATACTTTCTGCTTAAAAGGTGGAATCTGCTTCAAATATTCTGTTCTTTAAGAAAATAACCTCTTTCTTGAAAAAGTTACCATGTTTCCATTGTTTTGTAGTGTGATCAACCAAAAGAAGGCCTTGTCAATAATCCTGCTAAAATGGAAGAATATTGTAAAGAAAAAGGTTTCACAGCCTGGTATGAAACTTCTGCCAAGGAGAATATTAACATTGATGAGGCAGCAAGGACTCTTGTCAAGAAGGTAAGCCTCAAAACTTAATTTTACTGGTTTTGGCCATCCATTTATCAATACTAAATTGGATTTAAAAAGTTAATTTGATATTGAGAATCATATTTTTCTACATTTTTCTAATTACAGATTCTGCAAAATGATCAATTAATACACCAGAATGACACAGCAAAAGACACAGAAAAAATTGCTCTCGATGGTAAAGCAAGTGAAGCAAAGAGTGGTCGGTGTTCATGCTGACAAAGTTGATAGAAGCTTTTGAAGTATTTTATCAACCACAAAGATAAACAACAGAATAAATGTCTTGCCTCACTTTGGATACTTAACAGCTAAGAGTGAAAGCATCTGACAGCTTAAAGTACCTGTGAGAGCCAAGATACTTGTTTTATATGCTGCATCCTTTTATCATGCATCTTTTTTTGCATTTCATGAGGAATATTAGTGTGAGTGGTTCATATGTGTATGTGTGTAGTACGTTTGAATTTTATGTAATATCATATATTGTTTAAAGTGTTGTGCATGTCACTCACTCATTCAGCCAGACTTTTGTAAACATCCAAACTATACAAAAAATACAATGAACATATCAAGACTGGTCTTGTCAAACAAGCAAAAAATTGCAATTACCAATTGTTACATAAATAACTTGCCTGTTGTAAACAGATTACAAAAACAATGCATAATGAAACTTACAAAATTTTTATGTAAGTGTGCCATATTTATTATACACTATAAATTTTCTGCATTTGTTTAGAACAGCTGCATGCTTTGCATGTACTTCCATTCTGGGTTATGGATGCAATTTTGAAACTTCTAATTTATTGTAAAAAATTTTAAAGACTGTAAATACACAATAGTTATTCAAATGCCAGAATTTTGGCACAGTTATTTTAATTATTGGATTTTTAGAATATGTAGCAGATTGTAAACTTGAACACAGAATCAGATTTCTATTACCTCAGTGTTGTTCTACACACAACTTCTGTACAGTATATTCATGTTATAGTATTAAATTTGTACAATATACTCTTTGAGTATAAATATTTTGCATTATTTTGAAATAAAACTTTGGTAAACTGCAAACTGTGTTCTTTTAAATACTTATTGCAGTTAGTTTTAATACTCCTCACTGGAGTTTTAAACTCAGCCTTCTCTATTAAGAGATACTTAGTTACCACTTGTGGATATGATTACCAATAAACCAGAAATGTTGCACATTGATCTAAAAGAGCAGTTAATGAATAAAAATGGATGGGGAAATGGGGTGTTACAAAGCAACAAAACAGGCCTCTTCTGTGTACGATCAGAATACATTCATAAGTGTCTGACTAGTAAACTATTACAGAAAGAAGGGAGAGAACCACAGAATTAAATGAAACGAGGGACTTCCATACCACATACAGGAACAGCAGGGTAAGGAACAATCTCCAGTAAGTAAATTCAGAGTGCTATCCAAATATTGAGACATCTGTATCCTGAGTGCGTCATTCTTCATAGTCACAGTGGAATTTTACTCTAAATTGCTCCACTGTTCAATGTAACCCACACTTTGATTGCAATGAAAAGATGGTATGCTGTGTAAAACATGTGAAAGGTGGAAAATGTGCAGTTACAGCATAATGCAAATGGTAGTTTCAGAAATAAACACAATAGATCGTAGTTGGTGTATTATCACATTGGGCCAATATTATCTAATACTTATTAAGCTACTTTCCCAAAAGGTGTATGACAAAACTTCATTTGTACCTGTACATGTGCTGCTATCTTATGCCTTCATAATATAAGAAATACAGCTGTTGCACAGTTCACAGGGAAATGAAACAATCATAGTTTTATTGACTGAGATACTTTGTGTGGGGTATTGAGTGACTTTCACATCTTTGTGATGAAATGATTTTCTCTAAACACCTAGTCCGTGAGTGAAAAAAATCTCCAACCAGACTGGGAATTGAACTTGAGCCACAGTGGTCTAGAGGTGGTGATAGTGACAAAGCAGTGAATTGTGGACAGTTTACCATGAATGTACTAGACAGGTTTATTTTAGTCACATTTATTCCCAGTAAAAAACCCTCACACTGTTCAGTAGGGGCTTTATCTAATTATGTGAAAAACACTACAGACTGCAACCACTCATCAATCCAATCCAAAAATGGATAACAAATTCTATCGAGTAGATGTCTTGGAGTAGAATCCAGATGTGGGAGTGTGATGAAATGGGCACTAAGGTCATGACAATGTTGTACAGTATGCTCTGCAACAGGATACTATGTATTGCCTGTATATACCCTCTGCCTATGCCCATTCATCCTGACTGATAAACTGAGCGGGGTGGCGCAGTGGTTAGACACTGGACTCTCATTCGGGAGGACGATGGTTCAATCCCGCGTCCGGCCATCCTGATTTAGGTTTTCCGTGATTTAGGGAAATCACTTCAGGCAAATGCCAGGATGGTTCCTCTGAAAGGGCACGGCCAACTTCCTTCCCAATCCTTCCCTAATCTGATGAGACCGATGACCATGCTGTCTGGTCTCCTTCCCCAAAAACAAACCAACCAACCAACCAACCTGACTGATAACTGGGTGATAGTCATGCCAATGTAAAATGCTGAACAGTGTTTAGACAATAGCTGGTATATCATGTTGTTTTGCAAGTGGTTCTCCCTTTGACAGTATATTTTACCAGTTACAGGGCTGGAATAAGTGGTGGTAGGAGGGTGCATAGGGCAAGTATTGCAGCAGGGTAGGAGCAATGGGGTAGGGAGATGGGTGCAGGAGCAGCATAGGGTCTGACAAAGATATTGCAGAGATTGGGAGGGTGACAAAAAGCTATTCTAAGTGTGGTGAGCAAAATCTAGACAGAATGGATTTCATTTCAGGGCATGACTTTAGGACTTGTTGAAGTAGCTGACTGGTACATTCAAGACCAGGAAAATACCAGTTGAAAAGTGGTGTGCACTAAAGTTTTTTTAGGTATAAGCAGTACCAGGATTCAATTTGATGGCCTGGGAAATCTGCTTTTGAACTAGGCTTTGGGGATAATTGTCCAGTGAAGGCTGAAGTAAGAAAGGTGGTGTATTGCTGTAAAGTGTCTGCATCCATACAAATGCCAAGGATGGATAGGAGGCAACAGTTGACATTGCAGGCTTTCAAACAATATGAAATTGTAATGACTGTGAGTGGTGGCCCTCAACTATGTACCCTCTGATTCAGAGTTAAAATATTAAATTTTTGGCTGGTTTAATTGTCAAGGGGCTGGGATACATAGTTGCAACATTACAAGCCAGATAATGCAAAGTAATATGGATCGAATTGTCAAAGATTCTTATCACTCAGCAATTGCAAATATAATGTAGAAATTTATAAATGAAATATTGTGATTAAATAAAATATGCAGGTACTATCTTAACGACTTTAAAAGAGTATGATAGAAGTACTTTTGAGAATGTGGTATATTTCTGCAAAACGCTTACTGGTGTCGCTGGTCCAGCAGTTAAATAGAATAAAAGTTGAACAGGGAAACAATGGATTCCTACTGCACGTAATTAGTTATGAACAACAATAACATAGCTTGTGAGATATTCACTTCTAAATGCACAAATCATCTTCACTGTAAAAGCCACGGAAATCTCAAAAGTGCAAAAGTCAGCACTAAGAAGTATTTCTGTCTGCCACGACCATGAGCTAACCGCTTCATGCTCTCCAAGTCTGTCTTGCGACTCCATCCATCTTGCCGTCACATCCAGCACCTCCCGAATCCTGTGTGAACATCCCTCACACCACACTGCCCAGGAATGATGCTCCTCCCCAACCTGTCTCTGTCAAGAGTGCTGTGATTGGCTAGAGCACTCCCTCCATGTCTCCAAGCCAACATGCACTCTCAAACATATTGTAACATTCAAAATACTGTATTTACTTTTAAATAATTGTAAATTAAATATATTCCTACAGCTGGACCATAAACATACTCTAACACACATTATTAGATACATAGAAAAATTAAACATATATCGAAGGAATAGAACAAAAGGTAGGCCAGTAGCCTTTCTAAAACACAGTAAATATTTAACCATAACCAATTTCTTCATGAATAATATATATTGGATGTAAACAAAGACAAATATATTTATAAGCTTGCTGCTTCAGTTTTTTTTTTCGTGTCGCTGTTTAGTACTTATGGTCTGATGCGATTAGTAGTAATCAGCCACTTTGGCCTCCAATAACTCGCATACTATTAGTTACTTGCCTGTAATTCATACCAATATAGGTTTACACTAATAGCTTTCTAAAGACATAGATCGACAAAATCAGATGAACCGTTTAGATTTTGGAAATTCGTTGCTGGGTGTTACTTGTATAATTTACTGTCAGATACTAAACTTGAATATAATAACAATATTGAAAATCTGATTACACCATCAGAATTATTGTGCAAATAATAGTAATGTACATGTTTCTTTTTGAGGTATCATGATTCATCTGGCAACTATTAATTTCTATACAAACAGTGAAATGTCTGCCATGATGGTTTCACAGTCCACCATCTTTGGCACTCTCAGCATACAAGTGTCTTTCATTGACACAGCATCACCATGGAATTCCCAGCCACGTGGCTGCTGGGCCCCTCTAGCTTTGACCAACTTCCAGCACCATGTGGTCGGCCTGCCAAGCGACCTGCACCCGCCGAGTGGCCCATGTGGCCATGCCAACTCAGAACTCGGAATATTTTCAGGGTGCCACAATTCGCCTATTGCCTCACAACATGGAAAGGATGGCAACTGTCAAAACGTAAGTACTGTTGTTTGTTAGTAAGTCTGATGTGGGCAGAAGTGTGTAGCTGGCCTTCGTTGAGGATGAGATAAACATCAAGGAAAGTGTCATGGGATTCAGAAAAGGACCTTGTAAAACTTGAGAGAAAGCATTTAGATTTCCGGGAATTTCAACGTCAGCCTCACCACAAGGCCATACAGCAAAGATGTCGTCAATGTATCAAAACCAAACCAGGAGCTGAAGCCTTATGGATCCCAGGAAAGCCCCAGCCCAGTGCCCCATGAAGAGTTTGGCTTAGGAAGGAGCCATCCTGGTTCCCATGGCTCTACCCCTGATCTGTTTGTATGTCTGCCCCCACAAAGGTGAAGTAATTGTTGCAAAGTATAGAGTTGATTAAGGTGAGCAAGTAGGATGTCATAGGCTTGGAATCAGATGGGTGTTGACTGAGGAAATGTTCAACACACAATGTATGTGGGGATGTTGGTGTAGAGGGAGATAGAATCAATGGTTACAAGCAAGGTGTGTGGTGGGAGTGGAAAGGGCATGGATTTTAGATGATCTAGGAAATGGTTGATATATTTAATATAGGAGGAGAGTTTTTGTACTATGGGTTGCAGATGATGTTTAGTGGGTGCTTTGAAGCCAGTGACTATAGGACGGCCAGGATTGGGTTTGTGGATCTTAGGAAGAAGGTAAAAGGTGGGTGTGTGGTTTGGGTGCAGTAAGAACTACTAGGGATTGGGGTGTAAGTCCAGGGTCTGAGGTTTTTAGGAGGGCTGCAGGTCAGTTTGAATCCTAGGGATGGAATCTTGATGGCAGAGTGAACAGGCATAGACAGAGGGTGTATACAGGCAACGAACAATATTCTGCTACAGAGTATGCTGTAAAACACTACAGTCATGACCTTGGTGCCTGTCACATGCACCATCTGGATTCTCCTGCCAGACAAGAGTTTCTCAGAACACTGCAGGTGGGAACTAGCACTAAAACAGGCCCTTCGTTTTAACACCCACCTGGCCTTAATTTATATAAATTCCTTCTGTTTCAGCATATATTATCAGTAATGATGCCTTTCTTCCCTCCATTTTAGTTTCCTACATCTTTCATATTCTGACTTGTCTATTTTTGTGTGCCCCTCCCACCTCTGTCACAAAATTCACTTAGTATTTCATTCTAACTTGTGAATGATGTTTAGCAGTAACCTGTCTTCCACTGTTAATCTCAGGTTTTAAAATCTTGTTGAATGCAGTCCTCAACAGTCAGTATTTCCTTTTCATCCCCTCTGGTATGCCCCCACTGACCAAGAGTTCTGGGTGACCTTTCTGAAGTGTACCCCTTCCCCTTCAAACCCCCCCCCCTCCTCCTTCACGCTTGTGAACATTAAATAATCATTTATTTTTATTGTTATAGAAATGTTATGCTTGTTGACGAATGTAGTTTGTTGCGATACGAACACTTTTTCAATCATTTTTGAAAACTCTGGTAGTAGTGACACAGGTCTACAGTTACTCATACATTGATACCCTTTTTTATAAGAGGGTATTACTTTTGCCATTTTCAGTTGCTGCATGCAATGCCTTGTGTGATCATCACACACTCTATTAAGAACCATATTCCAACCTTTGCAATGTCCAGGACAATCATAAATTGGGGTGACTTTAATTCGAATAAAACTAATTTTTATTCATCACATTGTGTATTTATTTCTGTAACTGGAGACTACCAAACAGTAGCTATAGTAATTCTATATATAGTCTAAATTTAATCAAGTTATGTTACTTGACTGTGATACATCACGCAAAAGTTACATTTGGCAGTACTGTTACGTACCATATTTACTACACACACTTGAGGAAGGGACAGGAACTGAAATTGAGAGTAATAAAACAAAAGCAGAAATAAGAAATTTTCAAATGCTCCTTTAAAACAAAAAAAAAGCAGTAATTTTCTACAAATTTAATTCTCAGACCATTTCTTACGTAAATAACATAGATATTAGTGTCAGTGGAGTTGAAACAGATGAAAGTGCAAACATTGAATAAAGCTCAACGGCCCAATGGAATCCCTGCAGCTGAGATTGGCCCTCTTTTTCTCCTTGATGCCCAGTATCTGGGAGAAAGCATAGGTCACACCATATCTACAATATGGGTAGCAGAGGTGATCCACAAAACTACAGTCCAATATTGCAGAATTTTATAACATATTCTGAGCTCAAACATAATGAGGTCTCTTCAACAGAACAATCTCCATGTCGACCAGCATGAATTTCAAAAACATAGATCATATGAAACCCCATTCGCACTTTTCTCACATGACAAGGCATTCAGGTAGGTGGAGTTTTTCACCACTTCCAAAAAGCATTTGACTCAGTACATCTATCCTTATCAAATGTGTAATCATATGGGGTGTCAAGTGAAATTTGTGAGAGGACAGAATTTTTTTGGCAGGAAGGCCACAGCAAGTTATCTTGGATGGAGAAATACTGGCAGATTTAGAAGGAACATAGGGTGTGCCCAAGGTGATTGTTTTGGTACCCTTATGGTTAATAGTACACATTAGGTACTTGGCAGGTGATATTAATAGTAACCTCATGTTTTTCAATGATATAGTAATCTGTAATGAAGCACTGTTTGGAAAAACTTGCACGCATATTCAGTCAGATTTTGTTAAGATTTCAAAGTGGTACAGGGATTAGTAACTTGCTTTAAATGTTCAGAAATGAAAACCTGTAAACTTCACAAAATGCAGAAAAGTATTATTCTGACTATAAAACCAATAAGCCACAGTTGGAATAGATCAACCAAATACCATGGCGTAACACCTCTTAGGAATACAAAATGGAACAGTTGCAAATGCTCAGCTGTAGGTAAAGTAGGTGGCAGACGGTGGTTCATTGGTAGAATGTTAGGGAAATACAATTATTCTACAAAGAAGATAGCTACAAAACATTTGTATGTCACATCCCAGAATATTACTAGTGTGAAACTCCTATCAAATAGGTTTAGTAGAGTATATTGAATGTAAATGAAGGCAGCAAGAACGATCACAGGTTTCTTTAACCCTCAGGAGTGTGTCGTGGAGTGCTAAAAAAAAACCAAAAAATCCTGATCACAATTTCCTTTCCTGCACTAACCTCTTCATTTCAGAGTAGTGCTTGCATACTATGTCCTTTATTATTTGTTGGATGTGTTCAAATCTGTCTTCCTCCAGTCATTACTCTTCACAGCTTCCTCTAGTACCATAAAGATCGTTTGTGTTTGGAGTTGGTTGTCTACTGTGCAGGAATTGGCTTTCCAGAGGAGTGTCAACATGAACTCTGTTGAACCTGTATTAAGCACTAACAGAATAGAAAATTACCAGGAAAAGTTAGCCACAAAGAAATGAGGGCATTCCAGACCAGATTTGTTGTCTGAGAAAGTGACGAAATTAAATAAGGATCACAACACGCAAACATTTAACAAAGAAGGGTTTAATAATTGTTAAGTCACAATGTAGGTGCAATGTAAGGATGCCTGATTTTCAGCCCAGGAGTTAATTCATTAACAAGTAAATGAATTATGGATCTTGCACATTTGTCCAAAAAAATAAAAGCACAAACTCCCACTTACAAAAAATGTGAAACGAAATGGAGAGTAGTGAAAACTTAAACATTATTTTGTTCTTGCCATAAAATTTACTGAATTATGTGCAAAACAACAAAATTCCACAAAACAATTCTTCCTTTTTTCATACAAGTTATGCATATTATTATTGACATCTTGGGTTGACGGATGTTCTGCCGGATATCAGCGTCGTACTTGCACGATATTTCAGTCACGTAGCTCGTGACCTTCATCAGGTGCGACCTGAGACTGCTCCTCAAGTGGACCTGGTCCAGTATTTATGCCTATGGCCTTCCCCCTCCACCAACGGCTGCAGATGCTTCCTCTGTGGTCCGCGCCCATTCCCTGCGACCTGCTGGAGCGTTGCTGCTCCGTTTTCCATCCGCTGCGGTTCTAGGTGTTCCCTCTGCAGTCCGTGCCCACCAAACCCGCTCCTGGGGGTTTCATCTACAGTCTGGGGTACCAAGCGTTCCCCCTGCGGTCTGCGCCCGCTCACCACGACCTGTCGGAGCGATGCCGCTCCGTTTTTCGTCCGCTGCGGCTCTGGATGTTCCCTCTGCGGTCCGCGCCCACCAGTCCCACTTCTGGGTGTTCCATCTTTGGTCTGGTGCACCTGGCAGTCCGTCAGGGGCTCGTTTTCCATCTCCATGTCTCTGGTTCTTCTGTTTGTGTAGTGTTGCAGCTGGTCCCGTTGCTCCTTTAACAATTCCAGAGCCGGATCCCAGGCTCTGCTTAGCTGGTACCCTGTGTCATGGTTCATAAGATCGTCAGCCATTTTAATTTCTATTGATTCTCTTATAACACTGTCCCAAAATCTGGGTGTTTGTGCTAGAATCTTGGTATCCTCATACTTCATGGCATGATCTAGTTCTAGACAGTGTTCAGCAATGGCTGACTTAGTCACCTGTGTTAATCTAGTGTGCCTCTGATGTTCTTTGCACCTGATCTGCACAGTTCTTGTCGTCTGGCCAATGTAGGACATGCCACATTGACAAGGTATATTGTAAATCCCTGGTTTTCGTAACCCCAGGTCGTCTTTGACACTCCCCAGCAGTCCCCCGATCTGTGAAAATGTGGCTGTCTCCAATGCCCTCTCCTCAAAAAATTTAAACCCACATGCTTCTTTAGGTATTTGGATGACACCTTCGTGATCTGGCCACATGGGATGGACAGGCTCAATGAGTTTCTTGAACATCTTAACTCATGCCACCCTAATATCAAGTTCACCATGGAACTGGAGAAGAATGGCCAGCTGCCATTTCTGGATGTACTAGTCCGGAGGAAAGCAGATGGATCAGTTGGTTACAGTGTGTACCGAAAACCAACACACACTGATTTATATCTGCAGGCCAGCAGCTGTCACCACCCTGCACAGAAGAATGGGGTTCTGAAGACTTTGGTCCACAGAGCACGTGCCCTGTCAGACCAAGAGAATCTACCTATAGAGATAGAACATCTCAAAACAGTTTTCTCCAAGAATGGATACACGGACAGACAAATTGAGAGGGCACTCCAACCAGCCACTATGCCACAAGTTCCTGAAGAAGACCAAGATGAAGCAAAGAAGGTGGCATATCTGCCCTATGCTGGCTCTATTTCTGCCAGAATCAGTAGGATCCTCCGTAAACACAATATCAAGTGTGTTTTCTGTCCTTCCAACAAGATCGGGGGACTGCTGGGGAGTGTCAAAGACGACCTGGGGTTACAAAAACCAGGGATTTACAATATACCTTGTCAATGTGGCATGTCCTACATTGGCCAGACGACAAGAACTGTGGAGATCAGGTGCAAAGAACATCAGTGGCACACTAGATTAACACAGGTGACTAAGTCAGCCATTGCTGAACACTGTCTAGAACTAGTTCATGCCATGAAGTATGAGGATACCAATATTCAGATAGAAATTAAAATGGCTGATGATCTTATGAACCATGACACAGGGTACCAGCTAAGCAGAGCCTGGGATCTGGCTCTGGAATTGTTAAAGGAGCAGCGGGGCCAGCTGCAACACTACACAAACAGAAGAACCAGAGACATGGAGATGGAAAACGAGCCCCTGGCGGACTGCCAGGTGCACCAGACCGAAGATGGAACACCCAGAAGTGGGACTGGTGGGCGCGGACCACAGAGGGAACATCCAGAGCCGCAGCGGACGAAAAACGGAGCGGCATCGCTCCAACAGGTCGTGGTGAGCGGGCGCGGACCGCAGGGGGAACGCTTGGTACCCCAGACCATAGATGAAACCCCCAGGAGCGGGTTTGGTGGGCGCGGACTGCAGAGGGAACACCTAGAACCGCAGCGGACGGAAAACGGAGCAGCAACGCTCCAGCAGGTCGCAGGGAATGGGCACGGACCACAGAGGAAGCGCCTGCAGCCGTTGATGGAGGGGGAGGGCCATAGGCATAAATACTGGACCAGGTCCACTCGAGGAGCAGTCTCAGGTCGCACCTGATGAAGGTCACGAGCTACGTGACCGAAATATCGTGCAAGTACGACGCTGATATCCGGCAGAACACCCAACAACCCAAGATGTCATTAGATCGTCGGGAAAGCCTGAATAGGTACATCGTATTATTATTATTGACAGCATCTGAAGTTGTATAAATGCATTGATGAGTGTAAAAGATGTTACTAATTTTGCAGCCTCACATTTATCTGAATTTAAAAATTTGTGAATACCTAGAATGTATATCTACCAGCTGCAACTGCTTCTTGGTTGTTGTGTATCATGCTTTTCCCCTATAACTTACTCTTATTTTTCCCAAAAGCCCGCCTACAAAGTTTCAGTAACTAGAAAAATCAGGGAATATACTACAAACATCTACTTACCATTCCCATTGTAATTGCAAGACAAAATTAGACTAGTTATAACATGCACAGAGACCTTGAAGCAATCATTCTTCCTCTGCTCCATATGTGAATAAAACAGGAAGAATTTCTAATAACTGGTAAAATGGGAAGTACCCTTTGCCGTGTATTTAACAGTGGTTTGTACAGTATGGATTTAGACATAGATGCCATTGCCACTTGAGAAGATGTCATGCGAGAAGGGATGCAGATGGTCTACAATAATGTTCAAATAGTCCACAGCTGTCATGGTGACTTCAGTTGTTACCACAGATCCCATGGAAGCACAAGTGAACATCCTGTACACCATAATACTGATCCCACTGGGTTCCACAAACAGAAAGGTGCATGTTTTGAGCAGCTGTTCACCTGGGTAACATTGCAATTCCCCTCAACAGGAAACATGTTGCCACTGATGGGAACACAATGGGGTTGACTGCTGTGGAGACCCAAGTTCAACAATGTGTGCTTAATGGTGTGCTGTGAAACACTTGGGCTTGCACCAACAAGGTACTCTGCTATCACATCTGTCACAGATCAACTCTTATCCTACTATACCAAAATGACAGGCCTCAGACTTTCATGTTTTGATGTTTTGTGATGAGGTGTGGGCATCAAACACCCCATTTTCAGCCCTATTGTCACTAGAATGATTTCCCTACTCAGTTTATCATTTTCCTTACTGTATCAAGTGTCTGCAACACCACCAGGTGGCATTCAATCTTGTGGTAGGCAATGTCAATTTTTCAGCTCATCACTGTATGTTGGGAAAGGAAAACATGAGAGAGTAGAGATGAGCTGAAAATATAATCACAAGAAAGAAAATTAATAGAACTTAATGGGACATGTAACTAGGTGAAAAATTGGTAGACTGGCAAAGAAAGTTATTTTTTGGATTCCAAAAAAAGTAAGAAAATAGTCATTTACCTAACGGTAGGCACGTAGGTCAGTTTAGAAGAACGGGTGAGGTCTTTATAAGCAGTAGATGTAAAATTGCTGATGATATGAATCAAGATTCCCAAAAGGTACAATAATTTAACAGTATAAAAATATATGAAACTTTATATTCTCTTCTCTATTGCCCCTTTCCAAATCTTGTAAGAATTTTGAAAAAGAATTATGCCTTCCTTTTCCAGAGTCTCATATCACATCACTCCCCAAATAAAACAGACATCAAAACAAAAAAGAAAATTCCCCCTGTGGAATCTCTTCAGAATCACACTGGTTTGCATCATGTTCCAGCCAATTTTTCCACTCAGAACTCCTTATGACTGAAAACAGCACCATAACAGTGCCAAACAATTAACTGAAAGCATAATACACTTGGTACTAACTAACAGCAGAATAATAAATTAAATAGATAAAGAACATCCAGATATGATATGTAAACTATCTACAGCTACAAAATAAGGAAATAGTGCTTATAACATGTAAGATAATTGCTCATAGCATCTGGAAAAGATGATAATGCCCATTCATATATGATTGTAAGTGTCCTTGAGCATTAGAGCTTCTTGAGCCTTCGTAGGCACCTGTCATGTCATCAGTTAAAACTTGTCTGAGATTTGATTGGTCACCATCTTCTCTTTCATAAAAAAGACAGAAATATGATGCATCTTGTTCAAAAGTGATAACTGAAGGACTTTAATGGCCCTAGTATCTTAATTTCTGACTAGAGATAAATTTATTCTTTGGTTATAAATGCAGGTAACAATAAGTCAAAAATTTTATAAGCTATACCACTAACACTCCTCCTACATAACTTACTTGGATGTTGCTACATTTTATCATCATGCACAAACCTCTCGGTCCAGATAATCTTGTACATCTGCATACTTATAACAACAAAGATAGTAAGTGATTAATCATTCAAACATATCATCTGACATTAAATAATAGCTAATATGTTTGTGAAGGGCAGTGTCGATGTATAAAAAGTGTATGGGATATTGAGGCATAACAAATACAACAAGCAGGTTCAAATGAATACATGTTACAGTAGTTACATACAGGGTGTTACAAAAAGGTATGGCCAAACTTTCAGGAAACATTCCTCACAAACAAATAAAGAAAAGATGTTATGTGGACATGTGTCCATAAACGCTTAATTTCCATGTTAGAGCTCATTTTAGTTTCGTCAGTACGTACTGTAAGCGCACCAATTCCATGGCCTCCACGCTCTCCTGACCTCAACCCTCTTGACTTTCATTTATGGGGGCATTTGAAAGCTCTTTGTCTACGCAATCCTGATACAAAATGTAGAGACTCTTCGTGCTCGTATTGTGGACGGGTGTGATACAATACGCCATTCTCCAGGGCTGCATCAGCACATCAGGGATTCCATGCGACGGATGGTGGATGCATGTATCCTCGCTAACGGAGGACATTTTGAACTTTTCCTGTAACAAAGTGTTTGAAGTCACGCTGGTACATTCTGTTGCTGTGTGTTTCCATTCCATCATTAATGTGATTTGAAGAGAAGTAATAAAATGAGCTCTAACATGGAAAGTAAGCGTTTCCGGACACATGTACACATAACACGTTTTCTTTCTTTGTGTGTGAGGAATGTTTCCTGAAAGTTTGGCCGTACCTTTTTGTAACACCCTGTATACATCAAGAGAGTTGTACAGGACAGACTAGCCTAAAGAGCTACATTGCATGTCTTTGGAATGGTAGTGTACTGATAGTCTTGTGCATAAAATTAGTTTTTTTATAGTTTAAAGAACTTAAACTAAACATATTATGCTGTACACATACAGATTATTAATTGTTCTTTGGATGTAACTATAAGTTATGTCATTTATTGAAAGACTATGGGCATACTGTGTTTTATGACTAACTCATGCACAATGGCCAGCACCATTTCTGAAAATTTGAATAATATTTATGAAATAAATAAGGAGACATGAAATAAACCATGCTCATACAATAAAAAATCAGGAAAAGGTGGGAGTTGTATAAAGTGTAAGCATAAATTCCACTATTCTTGCATAAATGCAACTGACAGAGCAAAAAAGCTGGAAGTGCAGTGATTATTTTTGTACTGAATCCAACAACCTGGATAAAATCGAAACACATGCTTTAATGCAAAAAGTTAAAGAATGAACTCTGAGTAGTAAAAAAGAAACTTATGAATATGAAAACAATTGTATGTCCACTAACTAATAACTGAAGGGCAAGAAACATTGAATAAAGAAATGGATAAAAACAATAGAATCGAGGCATCTGACAAGAAGCATGATTTTCCACACAGTGTGCATATCATAATGCAGGAGGTATCAGAGAACACAGGTGAAAAAGGGAAGCACTTTTTGAGTGCATCAATGAAAAAGCAATCCATCATTTCTAAAAAACAATTACTGAGTAGCATGTCTAAAATATTTATTGCCTCTGACATCTATGGCAGAAACTGTGCTGAAAATATTTTAAATTTAGCTTCAGATAAACATGAAACTAAAGGTAAGTCCCCATTAATATAATATTACAAAAAATGCAGTGATCTATACAAGCTGACAAAGTCTCTGCTGTTATTTGGGCAGGCACCAAAGCTGTGTCAAAAAATGAAGCCAACATTGCACTTCATTCTCTGCAAAAAGCCTTGTCAACCACACATAATATGAATATGATTGTTGTTGGAGTATCCCACAGGCATATAGTCAATGAAACCAATGATTGGCACAACTCTCAGACAAAGAACAATAAAATTCTTAAAAGCAAGTAATAAATCTGTAGGTAATACAATTACTCAAGGAAAAAAATCATACCCAATAGATCAATTCAAAAGGTAAAAGGAGAATCAGAAGAAAATAATCCAGCAGCAAGTGGGCATAAAAGAAGACATCTTATAAGCAGACAGACCAAGTTGCAGAAACAAGAATAAAAAGAACTCAAGCTCAAGCAGTGGAAGTACCAACAGGCAGTATACAGTGGTCAACCTCATGAAAGAAACCGCTATTGTGTGGCCAGGATTTTTAGTGGGATCAGTTAACAAAGTGACTGAATAAACAGAAGAATGGACATGTGACTATCATAACACATACTGTCATAATGCACTGGGATTAAAGACATTAACTGAGCCTACAGCTTCAAGTAGAGAGACAAATAGCTCTTAGGAGAGTACAGAGGGAGATGAACTACTCAGATTTCTACTAATTAACATAAGTTGCATTAGAAATAAGCTTTTAGAACTAGAACATCTGTGTAACATTCAGCTTGTTAACATTATATGTGTATCTGAGCTCTGGTTAACCCAAGATCAAGTAAATATATTTTTCACCAAGAGTATGTTGTTGTCGACATGATGTATAGACAACACAGAAAGGAGGAGTAAAATTTTGCTCAACTGTTTTAGCTACATGATGTTCAGAATTCAATGGGGAGTTTAGTAGTGTAAAACTAGAGAAAGGAAATGTAGTTAGTCTGTGTAGGTATCTGGATGGAGATGTAAATTTGTTTATGAAAAATGTGAGTTAACAGTTTAAAAAATCTTGAAGATTAAGCCAAGAATTGCTATATGTGGCTGTTTTAACATAGAGATGGCAAACATGGAGTGAAAAGTTACAAGAACATTTCTGAATGTGCTAAGATCATTGGGCCTATATTGTATAAATAACTGTTCTACATGTAAGAATGTCTTCATAGATAATATTATCATGAATTTTCATAGGGAAAGAACCCAAACTGGTAATAGCAAGAGGGCACAATGAAGCGCACATAACAGTGTTTATTGATGGACTAGGTCAGGCAAATTGAGACTTTATATGTAATTGTCAGTTTGGGGAAGAGGGGAGCTGAAATGGCCCTTGATAACTTTTTTAATAAATACACAGATTTATAGTATTCTTGTTCACCAGTAACAAAAATTAGGTGCTCCTTGTGTACCAAATACATGAGTATGCCTGTACCCAAAGGACAAAGCAGAGAGAGAACCTTTACAGATCATATGTTAAATGCAACAATTTTACAAAGCTATGCTGCTCCTAGAAAAAACGTAGCAGTGAAAAACTATATAGAAAGGGCTCCCAATAAATGCAAGGCAGCATGACAAATAATAAACCAAGGAGATACACCAAAATGCACACAAGCAGCTCTGCTTGATACTCAGGAATTAAATCATTACTTTTTAAACTTGGTTAAAGAAATTGAAAACCATATTAAAGCAACAAGTTCATCTGCAATGGACCTGAATGGAGCACTGCTGCCAGAGGACCATGGATTTCAGCTGAGTCCTATCACTTTTGTTGATATTACAAAAGCTGTTACCAAATTTTCAAATTCTAAAAGTATGGACTACTATTGATTATGAATTATGCCATTAAAAAGGTAACACACATAGTCTGTATGCCATTAGCCTTTATTTTTAATAAATATGTTCAATTTAGACTATTTATGGATTCACTCAAGGTATTGAAAGTTACCTCAGTTCTTAAAAAAGGTGACAAACAACTTCCCCAAAGCTAAAAAGCAATCTCAATTTTTGCCAATATTTTCAACGATATCTGAAGCACTGCTACACATACAAATAAGCAGCTACTTTGAAAAACTCAATCTCCTCTGTAGCAATCAGTTTCGCTTTTGCAACAGCAGAACCACAAAAGTGGCCATTTTGAAAATAATGAATCAAATTTTAACAGCTCTTGAAGACAAAGCATTGTATCACTGGTATTATGTGATCAAAGCAAAGTATTCAATTGCATTCCTGTTGACATTATACAATGGAAAATGAAGTTTTATAGGGTATGTGGAACCACATTGGCTGTGATGAGTTCTTATTTATGCAACAGAAACACAAATTCCTCCTTAATGGAAAACAGTACAAGTGTTCTGCAAAGATCTATTGTTGGACCCTTCTTCTTCATTACAGCAATCAACGATTTGCCTAATAGCATAGCTCATACTGTCATAGGGTAGGCTGAAGATGTAGCACTTTGTACCACACATCAGAGAATTTCATATCTAAATAGGACAACAGAAGAAACTCTTGATATGGCCTTGGACTGGTTTACAGTTAATAAACCCCTGTCTGATTCTCATAAGACCCAACTGTTCCTAATGGGAATGTCAAACGAAGTACAAAATAAGTCAGCAAAACTTTTAGGTACTTACCATTGTGACACCAAACTTCATTGGGTGGAACATATGAATCACATAGGTGAAAAAGTATCTCGTGTGTCATACCTAATTTTGAAACTTAGGTATGTAGTGAGCTCGGATGATATGCTTTGGTCTATTCCAGTTGAAAATGTCAAATGTCACATGGTATGATTGTACTGAAACACTCCCCTTACATCAATAATATTTTAAAAGCACAAAAAAGTCTTGATCATAATGTGTAAAACAGGTCATATCATCTGTTGTCCTCTTTTCACCAGGTTCAGAATACTCACAATTACAAGTTTATACACCTGTGTGTCCATACTCTATACTAGAAATAACATTTCAGAATCTGCTGCCAGGTGGGGGGATTCATGAACACAACACCACAGCAAAGGCTAATTTACATACACCAAGCCATAACTGGACGTTCTCACAAAATGGACCCATTCAAAATTTTCAGCAGATGTCTGAGCAAACTATTAGCACCTAACAAATTTTCCTACAGTGATTGTATTATAATGGGCTGTGGTTATATCTAGTGTAATTGAGCCCTGTATGACTATATCCCAAATACTCCATCCAATTCTAGCTCTTAAAAATATTATTTTCTCATATTTTATTATTGTTGCACTTACTACTTATATTAATCAGTTATTGAATCTGGGAGCAAGGTACTTTGGTCAACCAATCACAAGTTTTCATCATGACATTTCATGAGGACATGCTGAAACACTTTTTAGTATATGCACAACTGTTTGAAATCATTCACAATCCCATGCACTTAGTCACCACTGTACTTATTTAATGTATAGTCACATTGTGTTACCAATAATGTCCACAGAAGGCAAAGTGCAATAATATCAAGGTGGGGTAATACTACAGTTTATTGACATTCATTTATTTCATTATTAATTACAAATTATAATAGCCTCCAGTATATTCCCATGATGGAAGACTATTTTCCTGTAAAATTATCAATGGTGAATAGAAATTCTTGGTTCTTGATTGAACCATTATTCAGACTGAAGATAACAACAACAACCAATTACCTCTATTTACAGACATACGTAAAGTACATTGCAGTGCAAGGAAAACATGTACTATATATTATAACCTGAAAAGTGGTAGCTGTTCTGGGAGTAAGAAATTTAGAAACAAAACAGTTTTGCATAACTTGTGGCTTTTGGTCAGAAACCTTTCTCTCAATAGTATTTCAATGGCAGTATATCACTGTAACAGCTGCATTTTCAGTGACATCCCGTAGAGGGCACTGTGCCTCCAGCCTTGAATGGGATGGTGTGGGTTTTGTAACTGTGTAGCCTCCCAACATGCCTCAAAAGGTCATTCCAAGCTTACAGAATGTACATATTGTTGCCTGACAGCAAGAAGAGATGTCAATATGGTAAGCTGGCTGACTTGGCATACAACACAGCAATATTCAAAATTCTGCCACTGTTGTGCCAGATAAAAACTTGATAATTTCTTTAGTAGTCATCCAATAGCCAACAACACCAGCAAATGACTGCTATCTACAAAGTATGCCTCATAGATAACCCAACAATACTGCAACAGGTCTGAGTACAGCTTTTCTTGAGCAAATTTGGAGAGCTATGTAGACCCATATAGTACATAATGATGATCTTGGAAGAGTGTGGAGGCTGCCAGGTAACAATTCAAATGAGAGGCATAGAGTTTCAGTGATGCAGAAAGGAAATGTTTTGGACCAGTACAGTGTTCAGCGTTATATATCTCTCATCACTATCCAGGGATTTGGAACAGAACAGTACTCTCCAACTTATTATTTATGTCTATATCAATACTCTGCCAGACACCTGATGGTATGTGGTGGAAGGTACTAACAGATCCCCCTTTCCCTGTTCCACTCGCTAAAGGCATGTAGGAAGAATTTTCTCATAGTGATCACTTCTCTTAGAATTTCAGCTGTAAACCTCTCCGTGATGCACAATGTCTATCTTGTAGCATCTGCCACTGGAGTTTGTTGAGCATCTTTGTAATGCACTCGTGTTCACCAAATGATTGTGTGATAAAATGTGCAATTCTTTGTTGGATCTTCTCTATCTCTTGTATTAGTCTAAGGTAGTAAGGGTCCCAGACTAATGAACAACATCAAGAATTGGTCAAAAAAGTCTTTGAAGTCACTTATTTTATGAATGAGTTACATTTCCTTAAGACTCTTCCTATGAACATGTATGGTATCTGCTTTTCCTACCACTTGTTTTATGTGGTCATTCTGGATAATTGCTCCCAGATATTTTAAGATAGATACTTATTCCAGCAATTTGTCATCAATAGTGTAGTTTTACAGTAACAGATTTCTTTTCCTGTGTATGCACAATATGTTATATTCATTTACATTCATGGTCAGCTGACAGAGTCTGTACCATTCATCGATCCTCTTTAGGTCATTCAGTGATACTGCCTTCTAGCATTGTTACTTTCTTATATACAACCACATCGACTATGGACAGTCTCAAAGAGCATCCGATGCTTTCTATTAGATCATTTATATACATTGCAAAAGTAAAAATCCTATCACACTTTCTTGGGGTACTCCAGAAATTACCTTTCTGTCTATTCATTTCAATCCATTAAGAACAAGATGTTAAGTTCTATCTACAATGAAGTCTTGAATCCAGTTGCAAATCTTGCCTGATGCTTATCCAGCCTTAATATTTTGGCAATGAGTTTGCATTTACTCATTGAACCCAGCTCATGGTTACCTTCCTCTAGGAGATAGGAATTATCAGAATATATCTGCTGATATGAACTCAGTACCCCCCATGAACCATGGACCTTGCCGTTGGTGGGGAGGCTTGCGTACCTCAGCGATACAGATAGCCGTACTGTAGGTACAACCACAACAGAGGGATATCTGTTGAGAGGCCAGACAAACGTGTGGTTCCTGAAGAGGGGCAGCAGCCTTTTCAGTAGTTGCAAGGGCAACAGTCTGGGTGATTGACTGATCTGGCCTTGTAACAATAACCAAAACTGCCTTGCTGGGCTGGTACTGCGAACGGCTGAAAGCAAGGGGAAACTACGGCCGTAATTTTTCCCGAGGGCATGCAGCTCTACTGTATGATTAAATGATGATGGCGTCCTCTTGGGTAAAATATTCCGGAGGTAAATTAGTCCCCCATTCGGATCTCCGGGCGGGGACTACTCAGGAGGACGTTGTTATCAGGAGAAAGAAAACTGGCATTCTACGGATCAAAGCGTGGAATGTCAGATCCCTTAATCGGGCAGGTAGGTTAGAAAATTTAAAAAGGGAAATGGATAGGTTAAAGTTAGATATAGTGGGAATTAGTGAAGTTCGGTGGCAGGAGGAACAAGACTTCTGGTCAGGTGACTACAGGGTTATAAACACAAAATCAAATAGGGGTAATGCAGGAGTAGGTTTAATAATGAATAGGAAATTAGGAATGCGGGTAAGCTACTACAAACAGCATAGTGAACGCATTATTATGGCCAAAATAGATACAAAGCCCACACCTACCACAGTAGTACAAGTTTATATGCCAACTAGCTCTGCAGATGACGAAGAAATTGAAGAAATGTATGATGAAATAGAAGAAATTATTCAGATAGTGAAGGGAGACGAAAATTTAATAGTCATGGGTGACTGGAATTCGAGTGTAGGAAAAGGGAGAGAAGGAAACATAGTAGGTGAATATGGATTGGGGCTAAGAAATGAAAGAGGAAGCCGCCTGGTAGAATTTTGCACAGAGCACAACTTAATAATAGCTAACACTTGGTTTAAGAATCATGATAGAAGGTTGTATACATGGAAGAACCCTGGAGATACTAAAAGGTATCAGATAGATTATATAATGGTAAGACAGAGATTTAGGAACCAGGTTCTAAATTGTAAGACATTTCCAGGGGCAGATGTGGACTCTGACCACAATCTATTGGTTATGATCTGTAGAATAAAACTGAAGAAACTGCAAAAAGGTGGGAATTTAAGGAGATGGGACCTGGATAAACTGACTAAACCAGAGGTTGTACAGAGTTTCAGGGAGAGCATAAGGGAACAATTGACAGGAATGGGGGAAAGAAATACAGTAGAAGAAGAATGGGTAGCTTTGAGGGATGAAGTAGTGAAGGCAGCAGAGGACCAAGTAGGTAAAAAGACGAGGGCTAGTAGAAATTCTTGGGTAACAGAAGAAATATTGAATTTAATTGATGAAAGGAGAAAATATAAAAATGCAATAAATGAAGCAGGCAAAAAGGAATACAAACGTCTCAAAAATGAGATCAACAGGAAGTGCAAAATGGCTAAGCAGGGATGGCTAGAGGGCAAATGTAAGGATGTAGAGGCTTATCTCACTAGGGGTAAGATAGATACTGCCTACAGGAAAATTAAAGAGACCTTTGGAGAAAAGAGAATATTACATGAATATAAAGAGCTCAGATGGACACCCAGTTCTAAGCAAAGAAGGGAAGGCAGAAAGATGGAAGGAGTATATAGAGGGTCTATACAAGGGTGATGTACTTGAGGACAATATTATGGAAATGGAAGAGGATGTAGATGAAGATGAGATGGGAGATACGATACTGCATGAAGAGTTTGACAGAGCACTGAAAGACCTGAGTCGAAACAAGGCCCCCGGAGTAGACAACATTCCATTGGAACTACTGACGCCCTTGGGAGAGCCAGTCCTGACAAAACTCTACCATCTGGTGAGCAAGATGTATGAAACAGGCGTAATACCCTCAGACTTCAAGAAGAATATAATAATTCCAATCCCAAAGAAAGCAGGTGTTGACAGATGTGAAAATTACCGAACAATCAGTTTAATAAGCCACAGTTGCAAAATACTAACACGAATTCTTTACAGACGAATGGAAAAACTAGTAGAAGCCAACCTCGGGGAAGATCAGTTTGGATTCCATAGAAATACTGGAACACGTGAGGCAATACTGACCTTACGACTTATCTTAGAAGAAAGATTAAGGAAAGGCAAACCTACGTTTCTAGCATTTGTAGACTTAGAGAAAGCTTTTGACAGTGTTGACTGGAATACTCTCTTTCAAATTCTAAAGGTGGCAGGGGTAAAATACAGGGAGCAAAAAGCTATTTACAATTTGTACAGAAACCAGATGGCAGTTATAAGAGTCGAGGGACATGAAAGGGAAGCAGTTGTTGGGAAGGGAGTAAGACAGGGTTGTAGCCTCTCCCCGATGTTATTCAATCTGTATATTGAGCAAGCAGTAAAGGAAACAAAAGAAAAATTCGGAGTAGGTATTAAAATCCATGGAGAAGAAATAAAAACTTTGAGGTTCACCGATGACATTGTAATTCTGTCAGAGACAGCAAAGGACTTGGAAGAACAGTTGAATGGAATGGACAGTGTCTTGAAAGGAGGATATAAGATGAACATCAACAAAAGCAAAACGAGGATCATGGAATGTAGTAGAATTAAGTCGGGTGATGCTGAGGGAATTAGATTAGGAAATGAGACACTTAAAGTAGTAAAGGAGTTTTGCTATTTGGGGAGCAAAATAACTGATGATGGTCGATGTAGAGAGGATATAAAATGTAGACTGGCAATGGCAAGGAAAGCATTTCTGAAGAAGAAAAATTTGTTAACATCGAGTATAGATTTAAGTGTCAGGAAGTCATTTCTGAAAGTATTTGTATGGAGTGTAGCCAAGTATGGAAGTGAAACAAGGACGGTAAATAGTTTGGACAAGAAGAGAATAGAAGCTTTCGAAATGTGGTGCTACAGAAGAATGCTGAAGATTAGATGGGTAGATCACATAACTAATAAGGAAGTATTGAATAGGATTGGGGAGAAGAGAATTTTGTGGCACAACTTGATCAGAAGAAGGGATCGGTTGGTAGGACATGTTCTGAGGCATCAAGGGATCACCAATTTAGTATTGGAGGTCAGCGTGGAGGGTAGAAATCATAGGGGGAGACCAAGAGATGAATACACTAAGCAGATTCAGAAGGATGTAGGTTGCAGTAGGTACTGGGAGACGAAGAAGCTTGCACAGGATAGAGTATCATGGAGAGCTGCAACAAACCAGTCTCAGGACTGAAGACCACAACAACAACAACATGAACTCAGTTACACATGTCTGGGACCAGTTGAAACTTGCAATGTATCATTTCAGAAACCCGCTCCTCACACTGGGTGATCTTACGATGGACGACATGGAAGAGTAAGATAGACTTGAGCAGTGACATCTATACTGCCATGTGGACAGTATCCTAAAAAACAATTTATTCATGTTACAGTGCATGGGATGGAGGCACACAGCTTTGAATGTTACCCATGGAAAATGTTGATTTTACTGATGTACAAAGATGTACACTTTAGGACATACTGTTTTTACTTTTGGTTCCTGTTTTGCTCTTATTTCATAGTGAAGCTATACCTAAATTTCTAACAAAATAATGCAATTTGATAGATAAAAAATCTACTCACAAAACAGCAGCAGAACACACACATAAAAGAGATTATAATTAGGTAAGCTTTCAGAGCCAGTGGCTCCTTCTCATCCTGTCCGGAAAGTTTCCCCTGACACTCGGTTCTGGGTGACTTTCCTGAAGTCTACCCCTTTTCCTAGACCTCTCCAGCCATTTTTCTTCACCCCTCTTCCTTCCCCTTCAACCATTCTGCCTGAAGAAGGAACCACTGGCTCCGGAAGCTTGCCTAATTGTAACCTCTTATGTGTGTGATCTGCCACCACTTGGTGAGTAGATTTCATAACACTTATTCTTTCCTAATACACTGTGGTAAACCATCATGCTTTAGTTAGGAGATTTACACTGATGCAGAATAACAGATACTTTCACCACAAAAATTTTCTCATATGGCTTCCAGATTACCTGTTTATATCTCTGAATGAGTGAATAGAATTGGAGAAGGTTCACTTGTGAGAATGCACATATTTCATATATTCATCAGAAGAGCAATGGAGACAGGGAGAGAACAAGAGGGTGTGTCAGAGTATGCCAATCCTCATGTTTAGAATATCTGTCATCTTTTCTTTAAATTTTGCACTCTTCTTAGTACAAGGTCAGAACACAAGTTTACTCAGTGTCATACGTAGCAGTGAGCTGCTATGTGCATACCAGACGATATTACTGTATTGTTGAATCACACACTACACTGCTGCATGTATGCTGATTAATTGGAATTACCATTAAAACAGAAATAGACAAAAAACACAATTTGTTGATTTTTTGGAGTCTGGGTTTTCATCTAAAATTTAGCATTGAACACTAGGTGGCTGCCGAGTTCAGTTATGCAGTACAGTCAGATTTGACTGTACCACCAACCAGTCAGTACTCCGCAAACACTAAAAAATCTATACATAAATGTATTCCATTTGTTTAAATGTTTGGATAATTCTTTATATGGTGTTATAATGTTGAGATTTTCTTTGGTTTAATGAAGGTGATCATCAACCTGAGCAATGTTTTCCTTGAAACAGCACTAAATGTTTTCTGTCATTGTGTAGCAGATGACTATTCAGTATTTCCAACAAATTTTCATTAAGTTTTATTACAGCAAAAGAAACTCCAGAATGGAGACTGTAAATAAAGTTCTGTATGTAAAATGCACTTAACTATTTCTTTCATTTAATTGGTTCAGATAAAAGATCTTCTTGCTCAGTTGTATTCATTAGTAAGTACAAAATATAGTAAGAACAACTGATCTCCTTCAAAGTTTGCACATAAGTGACAGTACCAAGCGTTAATGACTTCATAAAATTATTGGAGGCATGAATTAAACAACACCTCCTGTCGCAAATTTTCCGTGTTTTATTAACTACACCGCAATCTGGGATACAGTAGTCTTATTTTTTATCTTCACTTTGACATAATTAGGATGAAAATCACATGATAGACATTCTTTGGCGAACTTAATATTAGCACTGGTAGTCATGAGTTTTATTTTGTAATTCCTGTATGGGTATACTGCTTTCAATGCCTGGCTGGGCAAATTCAATTTAATTTTATCCATTTTTTTGCAGCTTAAAACATGTCTGTATTCAAAACATTGGAGGTATGAATTAAACAATGCCTTCAGTCACAACTTTTCATGTTTTATTAACTACACTTGTTGTTTAATTCATACCTCCAATGTTTTGAACACAGTCGCGTTTTAAGCTGCAAAATATGGATAAAATTAAATTCATAAAATTAGTCTCTTAATAGTCTCTTAATACCTAAAACACAAATGCCAGTCAATGCATTAGCAACAAACATGAGCTATTTTTACAGTACTACCACTTATTGAATGGTTCATGTTTGTTTCAGAAACTATGGAGCAGATCTTAACCAAAGAGTCTTCCATCTTATTAAGAAAAACTTCCAGAGCAGAACACCATTGTAACTGCACTATGAGATGGAAAATGTTTATCCTGTCACTGCAGTTGTTAACTTCTTACTGGAATGCAGATTTTGAAGATGTATTGTGAAGGTCTTTAGTCTGAAGACTGGTTTCATACAGCTCTCTGCATGAGTCTGTCTTGAGCAAGCCTCTTCATCTCTACATAACTACTCTTTGTAGGCTACATCCATGTGAATCTAGTTACTGTAGTCAATCCTTGGACTTCCTCTACAATTTTTACCCCCACACTTCCCTGCAGTACTAGGATGGCGATTGCTTGATACTTCAGAATGTGTTTCATCAACTAATTCCTTCTTCTCTCCCCAATTTGATTCAGTACCTTTTCATTAGGTATCTAATACACCCACTTAATCTTCAGATTCATCTGTAGTATCACATTTGAAAAGCTTCTGTTTTCTTCTTGTCTGTACTGCATATTGCCCATATTTCACTTCCATACAGGGTAACACTCCAGAAAAGCACTTTCAGAAAATATTTCCTAATACTCAAATTTATATTAGATTTTAAAATATTTCTCTTTTTCACAAACACTTTTTTCCTGTCATAATTCTGGATTTCATATCATCTGTGCTTCAGTAACTGTCAGTTATTTTGCTTTCCAAATATGAAAATTCATCCACTACTTTGGTGCCTCATTTCCTAATTTAATTTCATCAGCATCACAGACTTTGCAGTCTGCATTAATACACTAACAAATTGGGCAACTTTGTCCATGGTGATAACTTCTTTTGCCATTTTGTTATGGCTGCACACCAGCCAAACTTACTATACTGGTTCCATACAACTGACTGGCACATACACATCATTTCACTTTCATTACTTACATCAGTGTGGTGGGTCATATGGCTGTCTGCTACCAGCTTTACATGAATTACAGTATTTAAGGCTGACTAGTGTGCTCTTTCAAGATGGTGATTGATATTTTGTCAGATGAGCACATATATTTCTATTACTGTGGTAAGTCTTTGCTTTATGTGTACCTTTACAAGAACAATACATTCACCGTGCTGTTGGTGAGTGGTCTTCTTCTCTCCTGAATTATTTATATTCAGCTAGAAATTTCCTTACTACCTTTAACCTTGTACTCAATTGACCATAAATCATGTTCTTCCTGCTGTCACACTTTTTTATAGTCTGTGTTCTCTACTGATACCTCTCTGATATACTGTAGTTGTACCTATTGTACAACTATCTGTATCATTGAGCATGCATGCATCCAATCCACCCAGGTCTATATTTTATGAGGGGTTTGGAGACAAAGTTCCATTTATTACTTGACAAGAAAAAAAGTAATAGTACTTTTAAAACAAAAATCAGGTTTTGATACACACAGAGTGTATTGATTTGGAGGTCTTTGTTTGAGAGGATTAAAGAACACACACAAAGTTCTTCAAAAAATATTTAAATAATATTTTACTATACAAAATGAACATATGGTGATTCTTTTCAGTTGTGTGTTAATAAACAGGTTCTTTCCTACTACGAATGCAAATTGCAATAAAACCAATTACATGAGAAAGAGTGTAGATGAGAAACAATCCCAGTAAGTCCAAATCAAAATTATTTGGTCCATAACCGTACTTTTCTAGCACACCGTATCCTGTAGATATGCAGGGCAGTTTTGGATCTTCATAGCAAGCTATAGAACAAGAAAAAATTAAGTATTAATAATTGTATTAAAATGTTTTCCTTCAACTTCTATGGCAAATACCTCGGATTAGAATCACATGTGAATATACTTACGAATGTGATGAATTTTTTCCCACTGTAGAATAGACACTGCCTCAGTTCCGTAGTAAAAATTTGATGTATAACGGATCCATGATAAGTGTGCTGGCAGATTACTGTAATCAAGAAACATAGTCTATTAACTATAATTTTTTGTACCAAACAGAAATGTGCAACAAATTGTAACATCACCATCAGTGCTGGAAGCGGAGGAAAAAAAAAAAAAGCAGATATACAAGGTGATTTTTTCTACCATTTACAAACTCCAGAGATTGATTGATGAGAGGATGTGTAACACAAATGGTCCAGAAATGCATGGTTTCCATGCTAGAGACCATTTATTCAATCATACATTGTTACAGAGACTGCGGGTTAATATGCACTGTACCACGCAGCCCATAGTTACAGTATCCATGGTTTCCTCCTAGAGGGTGGTACTGTCCCTCACACCTCATGCCCTAGCACCCTCTCCTGACATAGTAATTGGTAATGAAGTATCCGATTCACTTCTATTACTGTCTCAGCTTGTCGTGAATGTGATACAGCATTGTACACAATGGTTCTGTATTTGAATCAAGAGCTTGTCGACATGGTGTTTACTTATGGAAAGGCAAATGGCAATGGGCGGTGGGCAACAAGGTTGTATCAGGAGATCTGTCTCTGCAGACAATAACCACAGCATTCAATGTTTCCAATAAAGTTTTATCATTTGTCTGAGACATGAACATTTCAGAAAGCACAAAATCATGAAGGATATACCCAAAAAGTCCAGACACCAGACTTGGACAAAAATGTGATTAACATTGTGGAACGTGGCTGCTGTGTCAGTACCAGGCAGTTGGCCCACCAGTACAGGGTAAACCAAATGACCATGTGGAACATTCTCCAAGACAATTGTTACTACCCTTACTACTTACAGCATCTGCAGGGCTTACTAGTGACAGACTTTCCACATCGGGAGCAGTTTTGTCACTGGTTTCTTCTCCAGGCAACCAAAATTTTGTGAGATTTGTCATCCATCCTGTTCAAAGATGAGGCCACCTTTTTGTGGAGTAATATCTTCAACTCCCATATCAGTTATCTGTCGGATAGTACTGAGTGAGGTGGTGCAGTGGTTAGCACATTGGACTCACATTCAGGAGGATGACGGTTCAGTCCCGCATCTGGCCATCCTGATTTAGGTTTTCCATAATTTCCCTAAATAGCTTCAGGCAAACGCCGGGATGGTTCCTTTGACAGGGCATGACCGGCTTCCTTCCCCATCCTTCCCTAATGCGATGAGACCGATGACCCCTCCGTTTGGTCTCTTCCACCAAATCAACTCAATCCTCAGATAGTATACAGAACGCCCATGGTGTGGTGAAAGCAAATCATTAGCATCAGTGCAGTTGGAACATGTGGGCTGGGATAATTAGCGACCATCATTTGGGACCAGTCTTCCTTCCATATCGCCTAACAGGCTGGAACTATCAGCATTTCTTGCAGGTGACTTTGCCTCCCCTGTTGGATCTGTTGGAAGAAGTGCCACTGATGATTCAAAGGGTTATGAGGCTGCTACATGATGGTGCTGTCCAGACACATCTCAATCATGTTTTCCCTGGTCAATGATCAGCCAAGGGGGTCCAGTTGGTCCATGTGATTTATGGTCATGGGGCCATCTAAAAAGTGTCACGTATGCAGAGCCCATGAGACACTGGAGCAGTGTACTCATGCTGCCTTTGACACTGTTCAGATGCAGCCTGGCTGATGGGAATGTGTGAGACAGAACGTGTTACGGCATGTACATGCATATGTTGAGGCATAGAAAAATCATTTTCAACACTTTGTTACAACCCCCCAAGCTCAGGGATTGTAATGTTTCAGAACAGCTAAGAGTATGGTTTGGGAGAGATGGATGACTCACACTAAAGTATACAGAGAAACACAGGCAAGTGCATCACTGACTTTATTGCAGCAATCATACAGAGCTGGCCCTGCACTGAATTCGGCGATGGTGCCATGCAGCATGCATGGGTCAGTTCCAAAGACAAATGCTGGAATCTGTAGCATCGGCATCTGGTTTCCAAGCCTTGTGGACATAGTGACACTACTCAGGCCATGGCCAAGTGGCCAATGCATGTGTTAACTGTGCCGGTGGCCCAAAACATGGCTGACTGCTCCCTCAAGCACAGCTCATAGACCCCACGTAAAGCGCTTGAGGGAAGTAGCTGACCACTGTCATTGTAGTGAGCCTTAGCATCTCTGGCCATCTATACAGGGCAGCTCGTTCAGTGCCTGTAGACAGCTCCACACCTGGGTGACCATGAGTTCATGCTCTGGACCTGCCCCTGCGAACAGCAGTTTGCAGTCCTCCGAACAATACCAACTAGAGAGTGTAGGCTGGCAGTCCTCTTGCTCCTCGTGCCAGTGTAGCTCTGATGTGTGACAAGCCTCACCACAGCAATGACATATCCATGCAGTGGAGGTTGGTGGGAGCTTCAGCGGGCCAATTGGCCACCGATATCCATCGCCAAAAGGTCATCATGATTGGTCTGCAACTTAAACAGTCAACATGTGGACAAAATATCTCTGTGCCTCCGGGCTTGCTTATTTATATATCTTTTCCCTACGCCTCTGATGTATTTCCTCTGGAGGGGACAAGTGGCGTGCTCTTTGCTAATTACAAAGTCAGCTTTCCTCAGTCAGCTTTTGCCCCTACACACAGCTCACTGGGCACTTTTATAACTGCAACATATGGGTTCTTCAAAGCACATCAGTGCCCTGTGCTGCCCGGATAACTGCACATTTGTGTACAGTGCCCAGTGGGCTGTGCATTCTAGCCTGCAAGTGGTGTCATAAAACTGCCTCACAGAATCACTTGCGAAATATCAACGTCGCCCATGCCTGCCATCCCATGTACCAATTGGTCTCTTAACCACTGCCTTCCAACAATAGCTGCGAGAAATTTACAAGAATTCCCCAAACCCATGCCTGTATTTATTCATGGTGTAGCATACTCCTCCCTTCCAAGAAGATTCACGCCAAATCTTTAACACCGTGCTCCCACTTAATTACCTTTACTCTAATAATTTACCCATTGAGCACAATCTCCCAGATTCTCGATAGAGGACTTCTGCTCACATTTTACTGCTACCATGTACCCCTTATCATACCCTTATACACTAAATAAGACCTTAAAACTAATTGCTTCCTTTATCAATGATGGACAACCATTCTAGTGGCAGTCCATAGACTGTGCTCTCTTGCTTCTTATCCAGAAATACAATACACAAAAGCCTGCTAGGAACATGCCACAACTGGTCGTTGATATGCTCACCACTAATACCTTGTGCTCTTGCTCTTCCCGGAAATGGGGTACATGCTGCCACATTTGTTCCATTGAAATTCCCCCTTGCTTGGACACTATTAATCTATCCAAGGACTGCAAAAGTTCTGGATTAAGTGTTCATTTAAATACATTAAATTTTGGATGTTAAATGCCCTCAGAGATCCTTCTGGCCAATACAATGTATTTTGCAACTATGTTATAACGGGTGAGCCTGTAAGCATAGCATCCCTACCTACCAGTCTGCCTCCTTTGTATCAGTACAACCATACATTTTCTGGCATGAATACAGAGTATAACCAATGAGTACCATCCCTTGGAAGATGTTCGGGCTGGCAGAAGTCCCTTCCCACAATGTGTCACATTTACTTCCACAGAAACAAACTTCCTTCATATGTCTGCATATTAGTCCATACTTGGCCACCTGGACAGATCACAAATTACTCTATCATCCCCTCCCTTGTGTGCACAACCCACCAACAAAAAAAAAAAAAAATTAATAATAATAATAATAACAGCATGAAAAACTAAAAAGTCCACAAAAATAAGAAAAACAGCAAATATCCCCAAGGCAAAAAAGGAATACATACTCCCTGATATACTAAACCAAAATATTAATAACAATAATAATAATAATAATAATTACAAATTAAATTATACAACTTACTTATGCAACCATAACCATATGGCACATCACGCACCTTACATTGCTCACCAATTCCAGGTTTCTTCCTTTACTCTTTGTAACTTCCATCTCTTGGTTGGTTGCCAGTAACTGAGGTATCTCCTCCACCACTCCTTTAAATGGTTTCATGTGACTGACATGTACAACAAACGTTTTGGTGGGGAACGGTATCTTCACGTTGACCAGTGAGGTCATTTCCACAACCTGGTATGGTGCCTGGTATTTTTTTAAAAATTTCTTCATTTTCCCCCCTTTTGACATATAGGGTATTGTGGCAATTTGCTCACGTGTTTGTTTGATTGTTCCTGGCATTCTAGCACCTTCATATTTGCCTTTTGCACATTCCTCCAAACCTCCCTAATTCTCTGGAAAACTTCCTCACTGACTCACCATCTGGTCCCAATTTAGGAATCAAAGTGTCAAAGGGAGATGGCATTTTCCTGCCGTACATCACCTCAAATGACAACAAGCCCATTGCAATATGAACCTTAGAATTACAGGCACACTGTACATGTGGTAAACATGTGTCCCAATCACCATGCTTGGAATCTATGTGCACATGTTCTATTCTCCCATTTGTCTGTGAATGAATTGAACTCATCTGTAACTTCCTAATACACAACACACGGCATAGTTGTTTCATTAAGTCTGAGACAAAATTTGTGCCTTGGTCCATAAGTATGGTCTCAGGCACCTGGAATATTAATATCCAGTTGTTTACTAACATCTGTGCCATGGTACTAGCCCATTGGTCTGGCATTGGTACCATTTCCAAAAATCGAAAAAAATTACTGATGACCATGAGAACATACCTATTTACTACAGGTGTTTTATTAAATGCCAGAGGACATCCAACCCCAACATATTAAATGGACTGGATGCCTCTGATAACCTTTCCAATTGCACTCTCTGATTGTAACATGTTTCATAATGTTGGCCCTCTGCACTCATGTCTGCACAGTCCTTAACATGTTGTTCCACGTCATGCTTCCTGTTCCTCCATCAAAACTGCTGTGCTACACAGCTGTCTGTTGTACATTGCCCACCATGTCCTGATGACATATGGTTGTGAGCTTGCTGCAAATCTTCCTTCTGAAAACTCTCTGTAACCACTACATGTGGTCCACACTTCATCGTTCTACACAACAAATCCTCGTGCATAATGAAATGTGGCTGTGACTTAAATGCCTGGCACTCATTCCTTGCCTGTGCCCACTGCCACTCTTCAGTGCTCTTCCAGAGCGTACTTAATATTGCTACCCTGTGGCTTAACAAATCTGCATTTGCATATGGTCTCCCTGGCTTATGGATCACCTCTTACTCAAATTCACTAAGCTTAAGTGCCCACCGAGTTTATTTACTAGATAGCTATTTCAAACCCAGCAATCATTTCAATGAGATATAATCTGTCATGACCTTAAACTAACTACCATACAGATAACACCAAAAATAGGTAATACCAAATATGACTGCAAACATCTCTGTCTCTTTAGATGAGTAGTTACACTCTGTGTTGTTTAACTGACTTGAAGCATGAGCTATCAGATGTCACTAACCATCTACCATATGTGCCAAAACACAACCAACTGCCTCATTTGAAGCATCATATGGAAGGATAAACTCTTTCTTGAAATCCAGAGAAAGTGATACTGGATCTGAAAATGATATTTCTTTCAATTTTTCAAATGTTTCCTGACATCCCCTTCTTCATTAGCTTGTCCAAGGGTCTGGCTATTTTTTCAAAGTCTTTCACAAACTGTCTATAATAATTACAGAGGCCAATGAACTTCTGTACTTGCTTAGTTGTTTGTGGTATCAGATAATTCTGAACTGCACATGTAAGATGAGGATCAGTCTGTATGCCACACTCACTAATCGAGTGCCCCGGATAGTTTCCATAAGTTTGTGCAAAATGGCACTTGTCCACACTTAACATTAAATGTGACAATCATAGTCTACTAAACACATCCTCCAAATGTCTCACATGCTCTGGTAAATCCTTTGAATACACAATTATGCCACTGAAATAGACTAGAAAAGTATTTGGCTTTACTCCTCTCAGTACCCCATCTAACAACTGTTGAAAAGTTGTCAGTGCATACTTTAGTCCAAAGGGCAAGTATTTTCAATGAAAATGTCCTGCTCGGATGGAAAACACTGTTTTTGGCCTATCTTCAGGTGCCACCTCCAATGATGGTATCCACTGCTGAGGTCCATAGTTGTAAAGAACCAATACTACCCAGATTATCCATTGTTTCCATGATGTTTGGAGTTGGATAAGCACCCAAAATGGTTCTTGCATTTAGATATCTGTAGTCACAGCAAAATCTGTTATTCTGTGTCTGATCCGCTGACTTTTTTTGGCCTGATGACAATATTTGCACTCCAGTGACTATCACTCGCTTCTATGATCCCATCCCATAGTACACTCATGCTCATAAATTAATGCTCTGTTGAGCAATTTGTGGGTTTAAATCACCTCGGGGTATGACCATGCGGTGCATTTGACCTGCGGTCATCGCACGATGGTGCTGGCAGCAGTCCACGTACACAGAGATCTGTTGGTGTATGTCAGAGTATGGTGCAGACGTTTTCAGACGTGCTGATGGTGACTGTGTGTTGAAAATGACTCAAAGAACATATATAGATGACGTTATGAGGGATAGAATACTAGGGCGACTGGAGGCTGGTCAAACACAGCAGGTCGTAGCACAGGCCCTCTGTGTGCCACAAAGTGTGATCTCAAGATTATGGCAATGATTCCAGCAGACAGGAAACGTGTCCAGGCACTACAGTAAGGGACTTCCACAGTGTACAACACCACAAGAAGACCAATATCTCATCATCAGTGCCCGCAGATGGCCACGGAGTACTGCAGGTGGCCTTGCTCGGGACCTTACCGCAGCCACTGGAACAGTTGTCTCCAGACACACAGTCTACAGATGACCGAACAGACATGGTTTATTTGCCCAGAGACCTGTAAAGTGCATTCCACTGACCCCTGGTCCCAGGACAGCCCGTAAAGCTTCGTGTCAAGAACACAGTACATGGTCATTGGAACAGTGGTTCCAGGTTGTGTTCACAGACGAGTCCAGGTATTGTCTGAACAGTGATTCTCACCAGGTTTTCATCTGGCGTGAACCACGAACCAGATACCAACCCTTTAATGTCCTTGAAAGGGACCTGTATGGAGGTTGTGGTTTGATGGTGTGGGGTGGGATTATGATTGGTGCACATACAACCCTGCATGCCTTTGACAGAGGAACTGTAACAGGTCAGGTGTATCGGGACGTCTTTTGCACCACTATGTCCACCTTTTCAGGGGTGCAGTGGGTTCCACCTTCCTCCTGATGGATGATAACATACGGCCCCACCAAGCTGCCATTGTGGAGGAGTACCTAGAAACAGAAGATATCAGGCGAATGGAGGGTCTGCCTGTTCTCCAGAACTAAACCCCATTGAGCACATCTGGGATGATTCCATCCTATTATCACCATTCCCATGTAACCTATATCATGGTGGCCCCAGTCTCCTCTTTCCCATTAGGTCCAGAATGATAACAGACACATTCACACTGGTGTCCACCACAAATCTTTGTTTCCTGCCACCAACTAAGACCACCAAGCTACATTCTGTCTGTGTACTAACTTGTCCCATATTATGGTCAATTGGGTCTGCCTTCCTACAGTTGAAGCAATCCCGTTTACGTTTAATGGCTGCTTTCCTTGCCAGTGCTTTCCACCCTTCCTACCTCTACACTCAAATCCCCGGTGGCCCACTATGCCATACACATAGCACTCTGGTTGCTTACACTTCTTCCTCACACACCCCTCCCAACCACATCCATAACACTTGCATCCAGAAGCGAACATGTGATGGTCTACTCTCTGCTTTGTGGCCATATCCACCTACTCTATAAGTGTTGCGATCCTAGGAACTGACTCCAAGTCCTCTGGGTTCTCCATCCATACCCTCTGTGACATTACAGCATGTGTATAATGTGGTGTCACCGCCAGACACCACACTTGCTAGGTGGTAGCCTTTAAATCGGCCGCGGTCCGCTAGTACACGACGGACCCGCGTGTCGCCACTGTCAGTGATTGCAGACCGAGTGCCGCCACACGGCAGGTCTAGAGACACTTCCTAGCACTCGCCCCAGTTGTACAGCTGACTTTGCTAGCGAAGCTACACTGACAAATACGCTCTCATTTGCCGAGACGACAGTTAGCATAGCCTTCAGCTACGTCATTTGCTACGACCTAGCAAGGCGCCATTACCAGTTTATATTGTGATTGTACTTATGTATCATCAAGAGCGATGTTCTCCAATTATGGATTAAAGTTAAGTATTTCACCATCTGCGTCCGTTTCTCTAAGTTCTAATTTCCTTGTCATTTTCCAGACATCACGCCAGCCTGCGTGAGCTTAAACGCGTGCCTTTTGGCTTCCTCCAAACCCCGTGAATTGGCTCCTGCCAATTCACAACACATAATGCAAAAAAACATCTGCCATTCCATTTTCTGCCTCCTGTAACAATACCCTATTAGCTTCAACATTCTGGGTCTGTACATATGTCTTTTCTTATACCTTAATAGCTTATAATTAGAGCTTGACACTGAAGATGTTAAGGAGGTATTTTTACTTTTAGGTATTTATAAATATCATTTATATTATTTTTACAGTGAAAATGTAATGTTTTATTTAAACTATATAAATGTTAATGGATGTTAACGGATTCTACCTGAGAACACTTCCACAGGCTCATTGCACTGCACTGACAATGTACTTAATTTCTCCCAAAAAATCACACACTGTTCTGCTTTCAGTACCACTGAGACAACCCTGCACAGCCCACTCCTGCAACATGATACCCAACGTATGCTTTGACATCCACTGCCAAACACATATTAGCACCATATAGGGTTACTTCATATGCCCACCCATGTGCTTCTGCATCATCCATAATTCCTCTAATGAAAATTGTTGTGTCCTCTGTTGCCTTGCCCAAGAAGTTATTAATCAGCACAACCACTGCCAGGTCATATGGAATAGAAGGCACTCTCAATCTGGACTTACATTCCTGAGCTCTGATTGTGTCTAATCATGACTTCCTTACGAGCCTCTAACTCATGATTAAGTTTGAAATTTCTCCCCTTCATGCTTTCAAACTGCTCTGTTAACAACTGCACCTGCCGAGTTAAAGTAGCAGCTGCATCTGAGGTAGTAGCATGTGTTTACAGCTTTTTGCATACTCTAGTTCCACCTTCAAGCAACTTATTTTTTTTTTTAAACAAGAGAAGACAAACTCCCATTCATCTCTACATACACACAAAAGAAATGAAATCACAAATTAATTCCTTTGGCAAATCATCACCCATCTACACTCAGTACAACTGCTAGACAGATGACCAGTATGCCTACATACAAAATAAGTAGCTGCTACAGTATTAGTACATGGCAACTCATGCCTCGACAAATTGAAAAAGGGACACTTCACTGGCACTAAATTATCATGTCTACCATTACCTCTAAACAAAGGTAAGTCCACAGTTCCTGTAGCTTCACAAAAGTAAGTCTAGCTCACACAACTAACTCTGACAATGAGAGCAAACATAAAAAACAATGTAAGTAAAACTTAGACTCACAGCACCACATTATGCTGAGATGGTACCTATGTCAAATGCCACTGCATCATTCACCACTCACCAAAACCAACTCTCCCACCAAAACTTAGTGTTGGATGCAGACAGACACTTTCTGGTGCAATGTATTGTGTTGGAAAGCAAAACTATCATATCCTGACACCAAATTGTTATAACCCCCCAAGCTCAGGGACTGCAATATGTTAGAATGACCAAGATGTATGGTTTGGGAGAGAGGAGTGACTCACGCCGAAATGTGCAGAGAAACACATGCAAGTGTCTCACTGAACTTCATTACACTGAAGGTACAGAGCTGGCCCTGCACTGAACTCGGCAATCACATCACGAACCATGCATGGGTCAGCACCAACATGAAATGCTGTAATCTGCAGCATCAATATCCAGTCTTCCAGTCTTGCGGACATAGCTATCCTACTTGCGCCATGGCTGCATGTGTTGACTGTGCCCATAGCCCGGAACATGGCTGACTGTTCCCTCAAGAGTGACTCGAGGACCCCATGTAGAGTGCCGAAGGGAAGCAGTTGACTGCCGTCATTACAGTGATGCTTAGCAGCTCTGTCCATCCGCCCAGGCCACATCGTTCAGTGCCTGTAGATGGCTCTGCACCAGGAGGCCACTGGTTTATGCCCTGGACCCACCCTTGCAGACAGAAGCTTGCAATCCACTGGACAATGCCATCCAGAGAGTGGAGGCTAGCAGCCCTCGGTGTAGCTAGAAGGAGCAACAAGCCCTGCCACAGCAATGACACATCCGTGCAGCAGAGGTTGAAGGTAGCTTCAGCGGGCTAATTGGCCACCGATATCCAGCACCAAAAGGTCATCATGGTTGGCCTGCAACTTAAACAATTGTCATTCTCTCAATTTCTAGACACAGACAAAATGACAACACAACTGCCTGCTTTGTGCCTCCAAACTCACTTATTTATTCGCCTTTTCCCTATGCCTGGGACATAGTTCCCCTGGAGGGGACAAGTGGAATTCTCATGGCTAATTACAATGTCAGCTTTCCTCAGCCCACTTTGGCTCCTACACACAGGTCACTGCACATCGTTGTAACTGCAACAAATGGGTTCTTTATAGCATACTGGTGCCCTGTGCTACCCTGATTACTGCACCTTTTTATACAGTGCCCGCTGTGCCATGTCTTCTAGCCCGCAAGTGGTGTCATAAACCTGCTTTGCAGAATCGTTTGCAAAATATCAACATCACACATGCCTGCCATCCGATGTGCCAACTGGTTCTTTAACCACTACCTCCCACCCATAGCTGCATGAAATTTACAAGAATTCCCCCCTGTACTTACTTGTGGCACAGTACAGAACTGTAACGTTGGCTGTATGGTTCAGTACATATTAGATCGCAATCTCTGTTACAATGTAGGACTGAATAAATTGTCTCTAGCATGGGAACCATGAATTTGTGGACATAAGTTCATTAGACTTTTTTTTTTATCCTCTCATCAATGAATCCCTAAAGTTTGTGCACGGGGGAAAAAAATCAGTCTGTATAAGTGCACCCATTTATTTTTGTTTCCTTGTATCCAAACTGTTTTCCATAAACTGACAAAAACACTGCAAAAATAATTATAGAACAGAATGTTAGTTGAAATATATTCTTCTTCCTCATGTCTAATTACCTTAAATAACACATTTTCCAATTACATGACAGCAAGAGTTGCTGAACTGACATCAACACTTCAAAGACAAATTACTTAACTTACCCAAGATGAAGATAAATTCCTGAGAATGTTAGAGTCAGAAAATCTATAGGAACTGAGACAAGTGATGCTGTAGAAACAGATTCAAATGCTGCTGACATCACACACCCTGTAAAAATATACATTAGTTAAAAATCTCTAAATGTACTACATATCATTACTATGTAGTAATCACACCTACCAAGAGCTGTTGCTGATATGGCACTCAGAATAACTGGTACACAGAATAAAAGAAATCCTCTCAGCCCTCCTTGTAATCCAACAATCCAAAATATAAGTGTTGTGTACATAAATGGCTCTATTATTGTACGTGGAAGCTGGAAATTAACGTACAAACATGAATTCATTATACTTCACAGACAAATCAACTAAACATTTAGTTTCCTTTCAGTATTCACATATACACTTCCATGCACGCACACATACAGGCATATGCGTCCCCCCCCCCCCCCCCCGCCCCCCCTCCCCACCACACACACACACACACACACACACACACACACACACACACACACACACACACACGGAGAGAGAGAGAGAGAGAGAGAGTTTAAAAGCTTCTTAAGTGTGCAACACGAGTTGTTAATTTATAGAGCAAAAACCACAGGTTCGTTATTAGCAAGCTAATTACTTTACAAGGATTACATTACATTACATGTGTGACTCAGTTAAGAATTCAAAACAAACTAAAATGATTACCAGTATAAGCATCTTTGATATATAATATGGTCCTGGTTTGTACAATCCACTGCTTATTTCACGGAGCAAAATTGGTATTTCACTTGGAAATGTATGAAAAACACCATACGAAAAAGTGAATATAGTTTCTGTAATGATCAAGTACATTAGACCTTGAACATTCTGGATTCCTCTTTGATCAAGTTTAATGCCCACATATGGCAAAGCAAGCAGCAGAGCAATCATCTGTAAAAAAAAGACATATAACTATAACATGTTTCTGAACAGTGTGTTCAAATATTTTCAAACAATTTGGATATAACATCATACTGCAACCTGGTGACTGGGACTGAAGTGTTACTTTAGTCAGACAAGCAATGGTAAAAGATTTTTGAACATTGTAGAATATACACGTTAGAATTAGAACACAGTTCCCTCAAACTCAAATGCACTGTCTGCAACACTGCCAACTAATATCTAACAGATGGCAACATTGTTCAGAAATCGCTGAATAAATTATTACAAAATCTTCAAGAAAATATCTGTTACAACAATCTATTTTTGCATTATGTCAATCCCTTTTCATAATCACTTTTGTCACTCTTGTACATCATTGATACTGAGGACTGTGCTCTTGTTCCCACTTTAGACACACATCTAAACCACTGTAGAAGTTACGTGTGAATCACACTTATAATGCCGAATCCTGATGTTATGTTCTTTTCTCTTTTAATTCTGAAAATGTTATTCATTTGTTGACTCATTCATCCAGTTCTGACATGGCAATCTGGAACTGCACCATCTGTTATGACTTCAACTCCTGTGAATAACTAATTTTTCCCCCTTTGCTCATTTCTCAAAACTTTCCTCATATAGATTCATTACTCAACATAAAGTTTTGATATGATTATTCTATTGCTGCACATAATTTTATTGGGAAATTAGTTAGTTAGAAATTACACCTAAATCTTCAATTCTATTACATGACATAATAAGAAAAATATTGTGAGCTAATACATATTTCTAGGAAGCATGGCACTACTAGTTATAAAGACTGGTAGTTCAACTTTTAACCTATACTCATTTCCATGAAACTAATTACTTTACAAAATTATTAATATTAAATTATTATCTATTGAGATTTTTCCTCAAAGCTCATTAGATTCTGAACTTTGAGATTGTACTTTGTTGCTCTATTTCTTTTTTTTTTTTTTTCTTTTTTTAAAATATCTTTCACTAATTAATTAAGCCACTAATTATCAATTTGCATAATTTATCTATAGGTAGAATATCAGTTAGTCATCATTTACTGTTGTCATTACATCACACATTAAATGTAAGAAAAGATAATTACCATGTATAAGCCTATTCTTATGGAAACATCAGTCGAATGGCGGATCAGGTCAATAAAAGTTCTTCTTGTCAACCAATAAACTTGTGTTAAATGGTGTGGCTTACGCCTGTAAAGGAGTAAAAGATTCCAAGTTAGGATACAAGTGAAAAGTGAGTATTCTGCAGTTTTTAACAATCTGTTCATACTTACAGTGACATGTAGTTGCCAAATTCATGGTCTTGCTGGAAAAACAATATTGTGCAATTAATGCATCTCTCATGTTGCTACTGTTTATTTAAACAATAGTTCTCTAAAGATAAAGACCCTTAAATATAATTAGGCCTATTATTCTTCTAATAAATTATTTTTATGAGTATTCACTTAGAAATACACTTTGTAAATGGCAAGTGATATAAAACAAACCTCATGATAAAATTTAAGACCACCATTTGTGTATGAGACAGTTTTGTTTTCAAATAATTCTTGATTTGGTAACAAATATTTCTGGTTTTGATAGCTAGAAGCTATTTGATCTGCTATATACTTGCTGTAGGGAGATTTTTCAAATTCATCACAAAGCCATTCTATTTTTCTTGAACATTCAGCTTCTTTGCCAGGAACTATTGCCAACTGAGAGACGTAAAATTCTGCCTTGTTAAATGTAGTTGGACACACGAGACCTAAACTGTAAACAGAAAATAATTAACATCAGACCTTACATCATATACTATCTGAAGTGTATGAATCTAAAAACTTAATAACAATTATAAGCACTTTCATAAAAGACATTACTGTAATGGCCACATGCATCAATGGAAAAAAGGAAAAGAAACAACCAAATCAGAGAAGGTGAGGTACTGGCAGAATTAAAGCTGTGAGAAGAGGTCATGAGTTGTGCTTGGGTAGCTCAGATGGTAGAGCACTTGCCTGCAAAAAACAAAAATCCTGAGTTCAAGTCTTGGTCTGGCACACAGTTTTAATCTGCCAGAAGTTTCAGCCAAAACATACTTCATAAGTAATGTATACTAAACAATTAAAGATCACTTAGAGGACTCACAGTAGGAGTTAATAATGGAAAGGGATGACTACAACACCCTGTCACACTACAATACATGGTCACAATGTAATGCTGTCACAAGTAAATGTGCCACCAAGATCTGTAGTGAATGATAGTAATGTCATTCTGAGCACAATATCTTACTCACTGGGGTATGAGAATGGAGGGAGGGGGGTGGGAGGGGGGGGGGGGCATGGAGACCCCTGAAGTCACCTGTGTGTGCTGTGGGGCTGTGCAAACATTGTTTTGTATGTATTATGAGTTATCTGATGCAAATTGTGTATGATCAAAGGAACATTTTGCAAAAGGGAAAAACTGAATGAAACAGTGCAGTTGTTAAGACATTGATCTCATATTCAAGAGGATGTTGTTTACTATTTAGGTTTCCCATGGTTTTCCTAAGTCATTTCAGGCAAATGCCAATGTGGTTTTTTCAGCAAGGCCACAACTGACCACTTGTCCTACCCAAATAAAACCTACTTACATATTTTATGTGTAATGTAATGTAACCAGCTCAATGATAAATTTGAAATCTTCTGATACCAGTGGGTATTGATAGTTTTGTTTATGTAAAAATAAATTCATATAAGCACACAATTATAAAAGTTAACTATTTCGTTTTTAAATATTTATGTATGTTCTATGTATTTTAATCATGTTGTATTACTTTACATAAAATTATATAAATTCATATTTGTTAATTTTGCTGAATATGTATCAGCAATTTTCTCTGGCAAAGATGTTAACTCTTTGTTTCAAATAGGATCTTTGTTCCTCTTTGTAGTGGTGGACTTGGTGGGGATGGGTTGTAAAAGGAAGTTGAGTCGTTTGTGACACTACAGAAAGCAGAGTATTGGTTGTGTTTGTATAAATTGTCTCAGCACAGTATGTGAAATGTTGCACAATACAAATGAGTCAAAATTCACATACTTTATTTCATTCAGTATACTGAGAATTACCCAACTTCCACAATATTTTCACCAATTAAGTTTCTCCTTACTAAAAGATGACCAGCAGGTTTTATCATGCCTCTAAAGAAGATGATGAATCCATCATCAAGATAAACAGTTAAGTAAAATTTCACCTTTTCACGTGTGGATGTGATCTTCTATGCACCTCACTTTAAATTAATGACTATCGTTTGGTCTGAAAAAAAATTATTGAACACATAGCACTGAAGAGGAACGTCCCACTGTCTACATTAGAAGTATTTATTTTTATTGTATTACAATTACAAGTCTTATATCATTGTGAGATTAAATAAAAGTCACCTTTTAAAATGCTTTGCTGCTTCTCCAACATCACCATGGAAAGCAACACGGCCACCAGCCAGCAAAAGGACTTCATTAAATAAATCAAAAAGCCCAGAAGCAGGCTGGTGTATTGTACAAATGACAGCTTTGCCCATCTCAGCAAACTGCCGCAGTTTTTCCACCACAACTCCAGCACTATAGCTGTCTAACCCTGTTGTTGGCTCATCACAGAACAGAAGGAGTGGGTCTGTCAGCAGCTGCAAATAATTTTTTCTCATATTGTATAATAAAGCTAATCTGTACATCTAGCACAGTAACTGACAATGAAAACTGAGCTTTACTCTTATTATAAAAGGAAGCTTTTGAAAAAAAGCAATATTTTAGGACTATAGAAAACAATAAACATCACACAATGTATATTAGCTGTTTTCCTTCAATATGAGTTAGTACTATCACATAATTGATAAGTATATAGTAGTAGATTAAAGCTGCTGAATTGTGGTATTACAAGAGTAGTTGAATTTCTGGAAGTAGTATATTTTCTGCTGATTAGGTGGACCTTGATTTTTAGCCAGCTTATGTGTAAATAAAAGTGGCAAATGCTTTTGATAAATCAGACAACAATATATTCTTAACTACAGATTGCTATAAATACATGAATTCATCTGTGTGACAATGTATATTTTTAATTGTTCCAGGGTCCTCCCTCATAACTGTATCTACAGAACATATGCGGATGAACAAATAAGCATTTCATATAGCCATTTAAGTTCTTTTTCTCCTTAAATGGATTGAAGCAGATGGAAGTTGTTGTTTTGTATTTTAATTTTCTTAGTAGAAAGGTTGCCTGCATAACTGGTTTTTTTTCACTAGGTAGTATAAGTATGTAGAAAATTTCTGGCAGGATTTAAATAATTCAGGAGTAAAGGAGACCACTCGCTGAATAGCAGAAGTGTTGAGTCATTGATAGGCACATGCAAAAGAGGAAGAAAACTACCTGGCTCTGGGAATAATTCCTTTGTCTAGCTAGAAAACAAGCACAAACACATACAAACACACACACACACACACACACACACAGATACATTTATGTCCATACATCATGATGATAATGTTTGGTTTGTGGGATGCTCAACTGTGTGGTCATCAGTGCCCATACAAAGTCCCAATTTTTATACAGTCTAATTTTTTTTCGCAGTCCAATCTAGCCACAGTCATGAATGATGATGATGATGATGAAATGATGAGGACAACACAAACACCCAGTCCCCAGGCAGAGAAAATCCCCAACCTGGTCAGGAACTTAACCCAGGACCCCTTGATCCAGAGGCAGCAATGCTAGCCACTACACCACTAGCTGCAGACCCCCTACTTCATGTTGGCTGGACACACAATCAAGTTGCTAGGAGGACCAAGTATAGCCTCTTTGTTCATTTTTAAAAATAATATAAACAATCACTGCACATGTGAATCAACACTAAACTCACAATGGCTGCTTACTGCTATATCACACAATACTGTTACTTACAAGGGAAACTCACCATCACACTCACCTCAGATTTAGTGGTAAGAGGGCCCAGTGAACAGCCCATCAGAAATTGAATATAGATCAAGGTTGAAAACAAGAAGAAGGTGCACTGAACAGTGAAAAAGAAAAACAAAATAGAAACAGTCAATCGTCCAACATAACAAGTGCAACACTGAGCTCAGAAAATGAGCAACAGCATTGTGGTTAAGTGGTCACAGTGTTGGATTAACAAGCAGGCAAGCCATGTTCAAATTCCCAAGTGCCTTTGTTTTATTATTATTATTTCACTGTTCGCTGTATTCAAATTTGTGTCTGTGTAGTGGTGTTAAGTCCATTTGCAACAGCAAGGTGTAAGGAAGGGACCTATAATGAAAATTGATTCTGCACAACTACTCTAGTAGCAGCTGAAAGGAAGTGGCTTTTTAATGGGAACAGCCAAGCTTTTGTGACAAAGCGACAAGACAACCTAATCCTCCATCAGAAAATGCCTGGTGTGTCATACATGGAATTAGTGATGGTATACATGTCATATGATAGGACCTAATTTGTATGGTTGGTGAGTGAGTGAGATATGCCTCCTTGTCCTATTTAGGTATGCATAGGAATGTGAATACGATCACTCCCAAAGAAATGATGAAAACATAATAGTTTGTCACATAAGCTGCAACAAATAAATGCAACAGTTTTACAATCAAACACTTTCTATGTGTTGTGTCAAAATGTATTTTTTTAATGGTTTTGAAATTGTGTTTCATTTTGGTAACATTTTTTTAACAGTTTTGAATCTGAATTCCATTTTGGAAGTTTTGACTCTTGAATTCCTTTGTTGAAACACAGTTCATGTCCATTTATTTGTTGTTTTCATTTCTGTGAGACGTCTAGGTGGTATCTCGCCTGCTCTCACTACCCATCACATTTATTTGCATTGGTAATGAATTCTTACCACATAACTTATATTCTGTAACCAGTGTATAATATGACAACTGCCAAGGCTACAGAAAGAGAATAAATGTTTCAATGACCGGGCAGACAGTTCATAGAGTTGTGGGGGAAGAAAAATAATAGCATGGGAGGATTTAGAACCTGATTCACCCACTTTGCAGTCCATCATCGTGACCACTTAACCCTGATACCATGGCTCTTACATTCCACCCAGTACTGCACTTGCTAAGTTTGGACCATTCATTGTTTGTATTTTGTTTCTCTTTCTTTTTTTTCCACCATCTTCCTGTTTTCATGCTTGATCTTTGTTCAGTTTTTGACAGTCTATCTGATGGGCCATATTACCACTAAATCTGAGGGGGGGTGCAATGGGAATGTTCCCTTGCTAGCTAAGGTTGACAATAAGCGTAAACATTCAGGGGTAGCATGAAGTCATCTGACATTTACCAGTCAGAGAGGAGTCAAGTTAAAGCTTTTTAAATTATGCTCCTGGTTAAAATTTATGCCAAAAATCTTATATGAAAATCAAAGCCATGCAACAGTTCTATAGTTTTGAAATTCTGAGGATTCTGATATGCTCTGCAAGTTACCACTTTCCTTAAGAAGCATTTTCCAATGAACAATTCTGGAGTGTCACTGGGCAATTAGGCTGTAGGTCATATCTATGTAAGGTTATGGATATTCTCAAGCTGCAAGTACAAAACAAATTTTGATGAAGTATTGTCAGCTCCTATAACCACCACAGAATTCGAGAATAATACTGTACCATTAAAACAATTCATCTCACTTTGACAGTATCTCAGTTAACCTACTAAAACACTGATCTGTCAAAATATGTAAACTATTGAGCAATATCCATAACTCAGCAGTGTACCAAGGTATATTCCCACAGAGAATAAAATGTGCCGCAGCACAATCTAAAATGTGAGCCTTTACAGACTGATTTCTTTTCTTACAATACTGGTATATCAAAAGCAATCAAAAATTTGTCACACACTGTAATATACTTTGAACACTTCAGCATTTTAAACAAAAGGCAATTTGGCTTCCAAAAGAAAATCATCTAAATAGGCAATACTAGTATCAGAAAATGTTTAGCAGTACAGCAGCATTGGCTTATTAGGTAACCTGCTGAAATGCTGCCTCACCAACAGCAAGCAGAAAGTAATTTTGGAAGCTGTGGACTGCAAATAAGGAGTATTTGTTGCACCTTATCATACAGTCCAACAGGATTTTGTCCTAGGTTCATGTTGTCTTTGATTTATGCTAAAAATCTGCCTGCAGTTAGGAAAAGTGATGAGTTCAAATCTACTGTTTTCAGACAACACCGACATTGTAATGCAAAATTTCGAAACCAGTGTCACCAACAAAATTTTATCAACAGAATTTAACTGTCTTTCAGTTAACTTCATTTCTGCCAATATAAGCAAAACAAGTTTTACACAGCTTTTAAGAAATTACAAAAATCCAGAAGAATACACAGCCTCTTCAATAACCAGCATTCACAAAGAGTTGATACCACCAAGCTCCTAGGCCTTCACTTAGACTGTGAACTAAACTGAGAACATCACATACTTCAAACTGTGAAAATAATGAGATCAACTGCTTTGTAATGAGAGTGCTCTTGGATACTGGAGACCAAACAGTCACCCAGGTAGCTTATTTTGCATATGTTCTTCTAGGGGAAATCTTCTATTCTCAAAAAATCTTCCAACAACCAATCTCTCACAAACTTTTTAGCCAACTGAAATACTTGTTACTACGTCCCAATACATTTTTTCTCTTATGTGCTTCATTGTGAACAATCCAATTCTCTTTGAAAGCAACTCAGAAGTCTACATGCATGAAACTAGAGATATGAATGATATATACTGCCAATCAAAAAATCTATCACTAGTACATAAAGGTACTAAATGTAAGGTATTTTGCTCCTGCAGTTATCTTTGGTGTAATTAGTCAAGTAGCAGCTAGATTGATAAACAGGGATGCAGCTGGACTGCTGAGTTAGGTAATGGAGTAGTTTTGAAGTATACAAATAGCCTGAGTGCTGAACAAATAAACAGAAAAGTATGTGTGTATGTTAATGATGTTCTGTTCACAGTTAGTTGGTGCACTGCTGCAGAGACTAGTATGCATATCAAATGGCAAAGATAAAAACAGAATCTGTATAATAAGTGAAGTAAGCAAAAGAATGTGTGTTTGTATCCATTCTGTGGTAAAGAACAATTTGTAGTACAATTTTCAGTAAATGTGGCGTGATCCTCACCTCATAGCCAACATACTGTGTGAATCAGTAAACTACCTGTTTAGTATTTATTACCTTGCAATGATACCTTAAAATTTTTGATGAATGACTGAATGAATGACTGGACAATGTTCGGTGAAGAGGTGTGTGGAGAGAATAATTCGAGAGAACAAAACCAAAATTATAAAGTGATTATGACAGAACTGGCAAAACATGCCAGTTACAGGTGGAATGATACCCACTGTTGAGTGAAGGAGCAGCATTGTGGACCACAGAGATAGATCACAGTGTTTTTAATAAACTATAAGGGGAATCAAAAAGTTTCCTTTGACAGTGTTGCTGCAGTGTATATGCAACACAGCATGACTCCAATGTGAGTACATAAGCAATGTCATGGAGGCAAGGGTTCAGAGTGGCATTTGTGTCTTTCCAATGTCCATGTAATAAATGTTGAAACATGAACTATGGTAACATAATTACCATACGTGTCAAAACAGGAACTATGTGCTGTTAGTCCTTTCTTGGCTGCTGAAGGACAAACACCAACAGACATTCAGTAGAGAATGAAGAATGTATATGGGGCAGCATGTCATTGAAAAAACTAAATTTTGAAACATTGCAACAAGGAGTGCTTCTGTTTCACGATAACACATTTCCCCATATCGCAAATGTTGTAACACAGAACTCACGTGAACTCAATTGGGAGACACTTGAGCCCTATAATCCTCATCTCCCCCCATGTGATTATCACATTCATGGTCTCTTTAAAATAAAATAAAAAAGCCTTGAAGGATGAACAACTCCAGTCAGATGAGGATATGCAGCAGGCAGTTATGGACTTCTTCACCCAGTAGAACATGGTGTTTTACAGCTACCTTCATCCTGGGATGATTGCCTCGATGTTCATGGTGGTTTTGCTTGTTTGGTATACCAGTTCTGGATGCCTCAGTGTTCATGGCAGTTCTGCCTGTTTGGCATACCAATTCTGGACTAAACAGCTTCAAAAAGAAACTTTTCTATTGCCCGTTATATGACTTGGGTAAGTGAATATATTCTCAAGATTGAAATGACAGAAGTAACAAGAACACCAGGGAGCACTCTTAAGCAGTGCAGAGGATGCAATGCCATACAACAGCACAGCAGCAACAGTTTCAAAATAGTTAGAAGTTTTCAAAATAGCAAGAAGTAAGTCTGGATGACAAAAATCTTAATTTTGCCAAGCAGTGCTACAGTAGAATATTTGATTAGAACAGTTATATTCTTGGAGTGTGGAATATCATGTGATGATTCAGTGTGAACTGTGTTAGAATTGTACCTTATGTGTTTATTCAAATTGTTAAGCATAAACTATTATAAACCCAGTACAGGTCAAACAAATGAGAAGTACAATAAAATCATTTGGGAGAAAAACATAGAGAGAACATGGTGAAATGTGTAGAACTGCATTAGAGAAATTAAATTTGCTGAAGAAATTCATGGAAGAATGGAAGAGGCAATAGTTTAGAGAATGAGACAGAGAAAGAAGAACAAGGCCCAAAGGAGGCAGCATGACAAGCACAATGGAAGGCATTTGGGAGGGAATAGGATGAACAAGGACAGTTGAGTAAAACAGGAGAAGAATATCACAAAAAAACAATAAAAGAACTTGAAGGAGTTTCATTGCCATAGTCTAGTAAGCCAGCAGAAGATATAGTGAGTAATGAGGAATTAGAAACTGACAATAAAGAAAGTTCTGCCAAATTGCACAGTGCACTAGAAAAACAAAACTAAACTGAAAAAGTTGCATATACAGGTGAAGAAATATGACTAGTATAGATTTAGGTCAGGAAGAAGGTTTGAAAGAAAAGAGTGTAACACAAGCAGGGGACAGCAGTGTAATCAAAATGGAGACAGAATGAAGGCTTTGCTAGAACTAAATTTATGGTGTGAATTTCATATTTGGAGTGGACTGGATGACAGGACAACAAATAGAGGTTAATTTTGAGAAAACGCTGTGAAGATCAGGAAGGGTGGAACAAAGCAAATGCTTACATCAAAAGAGGAGAAGACTATAGTGGATACAGAAGTGTTTACAAGGATATATTGCACTGCCATAGAAGGAGACCCTTGGAAGTGGGAACAGATAGCTCATGTAAAATACAGCAATTTGAGATTACATCTGAAAGAGGAAAAGCACATAGTTGAAGAGGAATAAGGAGGAAAAAAAGAAGAAGAATGCACATTTGAAGAAGAGGAGATTATCAGGAAAATCACAGAAAATGACAGCAAACTAGAATAAAACAGACCAAAACACTAGAAAAAGAAAGTAAACAGAGGAAGTTTTGGTGAAGAAAGAAGAAGGAAAAGAAGATGAGATTGGGAGCCTGAACAAGACACAAAATTTACAACCATTTCAAAAATATCACATATGTTCCATGGAAGAAGAAGCAGAACATATTTTATGGCATGAAAAAGAATGGCAGGAAGAAGAGTAAAGGCAGACTGCAAGCCTCATTATGCTGTAGTTACAGCCACACACAGTGGTGTTTAGTAAAAACTGTACAAGTATTCATGTTATTTTGCTAGCAATTGCTTAGGTGCAGTTGCTTTACTTTGAGTTTTCAACACACTGCATGCCAATGGCAGAAATAAGTCCAGGCATTAACTTTGTGCAGGCATGGGTTAGGGCTGGCCGTTTCCAGCAAGAGTGAGAGCAAGGTCATCAACACTGCACATGTGCGAGACCACTCAGATAGTCCCCACACATCTGTCACACATCACGCGTATAGTGATGTAACGCATGTTGCTACTGTGATTGAAACTTCGCTTAAAAGACGCTGGGCAATATTGTATGATTGTAGGTTGAGGCGGTCAGAAGCGGCTGCAGACCATAAACATGCCTCGCACTACCCGCAGGCCAAGTTGCTGTGCTCTACGCAGCATACACAGCCTACGCTAAGTAGGTAAATTCTCATCCGCCCTCTTTCAAGCAAAGTTTGAATCACAATAGCAACATGTGTTACATCACTATACGCGTCTTTTCCAGAGCGTTCGACACACAAACAAACACAAACATACATACACACAAAATTCTAGCTTTCGCAACCAACGGTTGCCTCGTCAGGAAAGAGGGAAGGAGAGGGAAAGACGAAAGGATTTGGGTTTTAAGGGAGAGGGTAAGGAGTCATTCCAATCCCGGGAGCGGAAAGACTTACCTTATGGGGAAAAAAGGACAGGTATACACTCGCACACACACACATATCCATCCGACATTATGTCTGCTTGTGTCTGTGTATATGCGGATGGATATGTGTGTGTGTGCGAGTGTATACCTGTCCTTTTTTCCCCATAAGGTAAGTCTTTCCGCTCCCGGGATTGGAATGACTCCTTACCCTCTCCCTTAAAACCCAAATCCTTTCGTCTTTCCCTCTCCTTCCCTCTTTCCTGACGAGGCAACCGTTGGTTGCGAAAGCTAGAATTTTGTGTGTATGTATGTTTGTGTTTGTTTGTGTGTCTATCGACCTGCCAGCGCTTTTGTTTGGTAAGTCTCATCATCTTTCTTTTTAAATATATTTTTCCCACGTGGAATGTTTCCCTTTATTATATATATATATATATATATATATATATATATATATATATATATATATACCTAAAAACAAAGATGATGTGACTTACCAAATGAAAGTGCTGGCAGGTTGACAGACACACAAACGAACACAAACATACACACAAAATTCAAGCTTTCGCAACAAACTGTTGCCTCATCAGGAAAGAGGGAAGGAGAGGGAAAGTCTAAAGGATGTGGGTTTTAAGGGAGAGGGTAAGGATTCATTCCAGTCCCGGGAGCGGAAAGACTTACCTTAGGGGGAAAAAAGGACGGGTATACACTCGCACACACACACATATCCATCCACACATATACAGACACAAGCACAAGACAAGATGTCTGCTTGTGTCTGTATATGTGTGGATGGATATGTGTGTGTGTGCGAGTGTATACCTGTCCTTTTTTCCCCATAAGGTAAGTCTTTCCGCTCCCGGGATTGGAATGACTCCTTACCCTCTCCCTTAAAACCCAAATCCTTTCGTCTTTCCCTCTCCTTCCCTCTTTCCTGACGAGGCAACCGTTGGTTGCGAAAGCTAGAATTTTGTGTGTATGTATGTTTGTGTTTGTTTGTGTGTCTATCGACCTGCCAGCGCTTTTGTTTGGTAAGTCTCATCATCTTTCTTTTTAAATATATTTTTCCCACGTGGAATGTTTCCCTTTATTATATATATATATATATATATATACCTAAAAACAAAGATGATGTGACTTACCAAATGAAAGTGCTGGCAGGTTGACAGACACACAAACGAACACAAACATACACACAAAATTCAAGCTTTCGCAACAAACTGTTGCCTCATCAGGAAAGAGGGAAGGAGAGGGAAAGTCTAAAGGATGTGGGTTTTAAGGGAGAGGGTAAGGATTCATTCCAGTCCCGGGAGCGGAAAGACTTACCTTAGGGGGAAAAAAGGACGGGTATACACTCGCACACACACACATATCCATCCACACATATACAGACACAAGCACAAGACAAGACAATATATATATATATATATATATATATATATATATATATTAGAGGGTAACATTCCACGTGGGGAAAAATATCTAAAAAGAAAAAAAGATGATGAGACTTACCAAACAAAAGCGCTGGCAGGTCGATAAACACACAAACAAACACAAACATACACACAAAATTCTAGCTTTCGCAACCAACGGCTGCTTCGTCAGGAAAGAGGGAAGGAGAGGGAAAGACGAAAGGATGTGGGTTTTAAGGGAGAGGGTAAGGAGTCATTCCAATCCCGGGAGTGGAAAGACTTACCTTAGGGGGAAAGAAGGACGGGTATACACTCGCACACACACACATATCCATCTGCATATACACAGACACAAGCAGACATTTGTAAAGGCCTTTTCTCAGGCTTCCAGCCACATCCAGTGGTTTAAAATCCACGAACTTTCTGTTGAGTTCTCAGCCATTGTCAAGTGGTGACTGTCTATTGACTTCTGCTGCCATCCTTATGTAGCCACACTGTCTTCAGTGATGTCACTGGTGGCTCCAGAGCCGTATATGGTAATGTTTTCATGGTGCACTTGCCATGCCAGCTTCAGCTTTCCGATGGCCGGGTTCCAAGCTGTGCTTACCTGCAGACTTCCATCTTTATTGAGGGAGTGGTCAGAAATTTTTAACTCAATCGCTACTTTTATAATGCTGTCCCTAAAATTAGTAGTCCATGTAACAACATATCTCTCAGCAAATGCAATACGGTGCTCGTTATCTAAAGCATGTTCTGCCACCACTGATTTCTCAGGATAACGTAGGCGAAAACATTTTTCGTGTTCCACACAGCACTGTTCAATAGTATGTACAGTCTGTCTGATATAGAACTGTCCACACCCACATGGTATTTTATGTACTCCTGGTATGCTGAGCTCAACATAGTCCTTCACAGGCCTTGTTAGCTGTTGAATTTTAGTTGGTGCCCTAAAAACCATGTCGATTTCATACTTCTTTAGAAGCTGGCTAATCTTTCCTGTTATTGAACCACAGAACGGCAAGAATGCAAGCTTCTTCGTGCCCTGCTTGGAGGCCTTCTGTTTATGTTTCTTTGGCAAGATGCCTTGTGAAATATGGTGGTTGTTGTAGCCATTTTCTTTGAAGACTTTCCATAGGTGGGTAAGTTCTTTCAGAGTGTTCTTAGAACAGAACTTTTCTGCGAAGGGTGGTGATAGCTGGTAGCATGCAGATATCGGTGTGTGTGAGTGGGTTTCTGATGAACATTGTTGCAGTCATCTTGATGTTGAAGCTCTTTTGTCTGTGTTTGCTTTAACAATAACATATGTTTTGAGTGGGGTCTGCCTTTAGCAAAACACAATTTTGTTTTTTGTCCCACACATGTTTCACTGCAGTTGCAGCATCATCAGTGGGTTTTTTATTATTATGGCTGTTAAACATAAGGAATGTTCTTTACTGTTTAAATACATATAAATATTTGTTTCTAAATAGTAATTACAGGTTTTTGAAGAGTACATAAAATTGTGTATTCATACCTTCTTATCACATGGTGTGGTTTTCCTGCTATATTACTTTTTTTCAGTGATTTTTTCTTTACAGTTTGTCACCTGTAACTATATACAACTTAATGTAGGCAAAACATTTACGCAAAAAGTATGATTTCTAAACTGTTACGGCTATGCCTCAAATTAATAATTCACATGAAAGGTGTGTGTGTATGTGTCTGTGTGTGTGTGTGTGTGTGTGTGTGTGTGTGTATTTATTTACATTATGTTTCCCTTATGGTTTCTTTTTTCGTCATCTTCTTCATTGTCATGTTCTATGTATTGAGTTGTCACTGTCATTGTCACTGTCACTGTTTACCAGCTGTAATAACAAGATGGCAGACAGTGGAACAGTAGAAGGTGTGAAAACAAGATGGCAGACAGTGGAACAGTTGAAATGTCATTAGTGGTTGTTTTGAATTTCTGAGAGAAGATTGTGTGTGTGTGTGTGTGTGTGTGTGTGTGTGTGTGTGTGTGTGTGTGTGTGTGTGTGTGTGTGTGCGTGCGTGTGTGTGTGTGTGTGTGTGTGTCTTTGTATGTATGTGTGTGTGTCAATGCAGGTCTGATGAGGGAGTTAGTTGCAGAAAAAATAAGACACATAATACAGAAAAACAAGAACAACATACTGACAGGAAGAAAAACTGAAGAAGAAAAAACATGCAGAAAAATAAAACACAAACTTAAAAACAGTGAGGCACTCATGAGATCAGACATGGGCAACACAATGATAATAATAAAACAGGATGAATACAAAGATAAAACCTTAAAATTTCTGGAAGACAACAACATAATAAAGGTAACCAGTGACCCAACACAAAGATACCAGAAAAACACACAAACACTTCTAAAAAATATCTCACACATATTCACAAAACAGAAGGCGAAATGGCTGAAACAAAAGAACCCCCAAGTACCCACACTAAACAGCCCAATAAAGCTCCACAAGGAGGGCATTCCAATATGCCCGGTTGTCAATTTCAGAAGTGCACCAACATATCACTTAGCCAGAGAAATCCACACATACTTACAGAAACATTACACATACACAAATAACAGAAGCATACACAACACCGAAGAGCTGATACAAAAAAATCAAAGACACCAATGTACCCACAACAGCCACACTCACATCATTTGACATCACATCCATGTACACCAATATCCCCACCACAGAAACCATCAGCATCATCAAACATCAATAAGAAGAACAGGCAGAAATCCCCAAACCCCACATAAAAGCAATAGCTAGCATTCTAAAAGTAATCACAGAGCAAAATGATTTCTCATTTAACAATCAGTTCTACTCGCAAGAAGACGGACTTCCAATGGGGTCACCGATTAGTGGACTTCTAGCCAACATTTTTGTTAATCACATTGAAAATAAAATATCTGAAACAACAGTAGGACCCAAACAATACCGGGTAATATATTGGTATCATTATGTAGATGACGTCATATGCCTTTTAGATGAAACACCCAGTCGCATCCAACAACTCCATAGTGATATGAACAAAGTCCAGCCAAAAATAAAATTCGCTTTAAAAACAGAAAACAACAAAATGTTAAATTTATTTGACCTCACAATACACAGACACAACAACCAACACCAATTCTCCATATTCCAAAAAGTAACCACCACCAGCACAGCCATTCACAAACATTCCAATTATCCGACTACACACAAACTAGCTGGTTTCCAATATATGATACACAGACTGAACAAAACTCTACTCACTGAAAGCAACAATAACAATGAATTACAATCAGACAAATAGCTGTAGAGAATGGATATGACACAAACACTATAGATAAACTGAACCAAAAAATTAAAACAATATTAAAAGACACCCAACACACAAAAGCCTTCTGACCAACTTACAAACACAGGAAACACATGAATAAGAAACACCCACAACAACAAACAAATGGTTCATTCTCATCTACAACAACAAAGCAGCCCACATTATAGGCAACATACTCGAAAAACAAGGACTAAAAATATCCTACAGGACAGACAACTCAACACAGAGGAAACTAAGGACAACCAACACAAGCACAGACAAACACAACACATCTGGTATTTACCAACTAATGTGTCAGGACTGCAAATCAGTTTGTACAGGACAGACAAGCAGGAACTTTAATACCAGATACACAGAACACAGAAGAGCATTAAAAGTAACAGCTGTCATTCCACATTTGCTGAACACCTTATGGACAATAAACATACCCCAACAGACATCTAAACTGATTTGAACATTCTTAAATGCAGGAAGAAAATTATCAAATACAAAAAGCTATAGTTGAAGGAAAGCAAGTAATAATAATAATAATAATAATAATAATAATAATAATAATAATGAGTGTTTGGCATTGGTGGCCAGACCCCTTGCGGGGCAGTTCAGCCGCCGCTCCACAAGTTCTTTAACACCACCACGGCAACTTGTGAGTGAATGAGGATGAAATGATGATGAAAGACACACAACACCCAGTCATCTCGAAGCAGAGAAAATCCCTGACCCCGCCGGGAACTGAACCCGGGACCCTGTGCACAGGAAGCGAGAACTCTACTGTAAGACCACGAGCCGCAGACAGCAAGTAATAAATGAATACACATCTCTCTGCAATGGAACTCTGTTCTCTGCCCTCAAGGGATTATTAGATAAAACCAACCTATAGAACTCCCCCCCTCCCCCCCCCCCATACAAACACACACACACCTACCTCTGAGAAACTCAAAACAACCCCCAATGACATCTTCAACTGTTCCACTGTCTGCCATCTTGTTTTCACACCTTCTACTGTTCCACTGTCCGCCATCTTGTTATTACAGCTGGTAAACAGTGACAGTGGCAGTGACAACTCAATACATAGAACTTGACAATGAAGAAGATGATGAAAAAAGAAACTGTAAGTGAAACACACTCTAAATAGACACACACACACACACACACACACACACACACACACACACACACACACACATTTCACATGAATTATTAATTTGAGGTATAGCCATAACAGATTAGAAATCATAATTTTTGCATACATGTTTTGCCTACTTTAAGTTGTGTATAGTTGCAGGTAACAAACTGTAAAGAAAAACAGTCACTGTAAAAATGTAATACAGCGGGAAAACCACACCATGTGGTAAGAATGTATGAATTCACAATTTCGTGTTCTCTTCAGAAACCTGTAATTACAATTTAAAAAGTAGTATTTATATGTATTTAAACAGTAAGGATAATCCTTATGTTTAACAGCCATAATAATTTTACAAAACCACTGATGATGCTGCAACTGCAGTGAAACATGTCTGGGACATAAAACAAAATTGTGTTTTGATAAAGGCAGACCCCACTCAAAACATATGTTAAACACTGTGGCTTTCTTTCCGACGGATGAGGACATCTAGAAAAGGCAAGGCACCATCTGCTTCTACTTCCTTCGTGAATCTGATGTTATCATAGATGCTGTTGCTGTGGTTGAAAAATTCTCGCTGGTTTTCATGCCCATATGGCCACACAACAAATGTGTTGTTGACATAATGATAAAAGCAACTAGGCTTTTCAGGAGCAATGTCCAGGCTGATATTCTCAAAGTACTCCATGAAGAAGTTGGCTATAACTAGAGATGATGGGCTTCCCATTGCAACGTTGTTCATCTGGTTAAAATACTCTCCATCACACAAAAAATACAATGATGTCAGAGTGCACTTAAATAAATCCACAACATTGTTGTCAAATAACTGGGAAAGCAGGTCTTAAGAGTCTTTGATGGGAACCCACATGAACAATGAAACCTCATCAAAGCTAACCACCATACCTCCTCCTCTGAGATATAAGCATTTAATTTGACTCAGGCAATCACTTGTATTCTTGGTGTGGTGCTCACAATGACCTACATGTGGAGTAAGGACACTGGCCAGATGTTTAGCTTGTCTGTACATTGGTGATCCAGTGGTGCTTATGATGCGACACAGTCAGATCGATCCATAACGACGGCTGTATTACCCTTGTCTGCTGGTAATACTACCATGAGAGGATTGCTACAGAGCACGTCAAGACCATTACACCTAGCTCCTATTAAGTTTGAGGTTGGTGGCTTGGGTTTTGAAAGACGGATTTCTTCTGCAGTTGCACTGGGAAACTTACGAACCGCTTGCTCCATATCATTTATGATATCAACGAAAGGGAAGCTTCTTGGAGATGGTACAACATCAAAAGTATGAAGTTTAGTCCTTTCTTGAGAGCTGGTATGTCACCCACATCAATATTCCTTGTTGTCATTCTTATAACAGTGCATTCTGTTCTTTTACCTTCTGTCCCAGGTTGTTCCTGTGAAAGCCAACTAAATTTCCATTTCTGCCTTTCTGTGGTTTCCCTCTGTGATGGCATCTCTTGTGCCAGTGTGTCTACATCAACCCAGTCCCAATCCAAACCTGAGAGCATCCCATCAGCTGCAGGTGGGCAGCTATTAGTTCATGGCTGTTTGTATTCAACTGGTATGATGTATCCTCTCTCGCAGCAGGGCGAAGCTGTCATGATGAAATATTCTCCTGGCTGCAGCATTGTTGATATAGCAGCAGCAAAACATGGAATCATCATCTCTTTCCACAGCAGCATAAGAAGGGTAGAGAGCTTAATAAATTAGCTTTCTTAATACACAGCTTCCCCAGGCATTTGATGTTGTGTCAGGTTTCCTCCCCGTAGAGGAGAGCAGTAGTTTAAAATCCATGTGCTTTCAACCAAGTTCTCCTCAGCAATCGTCCAGTGGTGACCAGTGTACGATTTGTGCTTTTACCAGTGGGGGGGGGGGGGGGGGGGGGGGGGGGATGTCTTAGGGGGTTAGTACAATTACATATATTACTAGCTTGGACCGTGGCATTACCCATGGTTAAACAGTTATTTACAAATAGACGTTAATGCTGAAACTCACTATTCACGCGTATGCACTATCAGAAAAGCCATCCCTTGTTATATCTTTAAAAATACATTATAGGTAAAGCTTATTTACAAAATCATCTACATACAGATATTCGACGGGAATTCAAAAACTAAAGGCACATTTGTGAAAAGCTGTACTTATTCTGTTGATAGAAAACTGAAACATGCGTTATTTTTCTACGTAACCTCCTTGGACTTCAATACAGTTTTCCTGATATTTTAAGAGGTTTTTTTTTTTATTTCATCAGAAAATACATTTTTCAGTTGCATCTGTAACCAATTCTGCACTGCAGCAATGACGTCTTCATCACTTTCAAATCTTCTTCCCTGTAGTGCTGCTGTTAAGGGTCCAAACATATGAAAATCACTTGGAGCCAGGTCTGTACTGTATGGTGGATGTTCCAGCACCTTGAATCTCAACTCCTTCATTGCGTCGGCTGTCCGTTTGGCAGAATGTGGGCAAGTGTTATCTTGCTGCAGGATGACACCTCTTCACAGTTTTCCACGATGTTTGGATCTGATTGGAGGTTTTAGTTTCATACACAACACGTCACATCCACCATACAATACAGACCTGGCTTTAAAGCCTCGTTTACGTTGGGGTGACGTCTTGCAACATTGTGGCATGCTACAGAAATGTGGCGTGCGTCGTCTTGTAGCATGCTACAACAGGCAGCATCTTGGGCGTATGTAGCATGCGGCAGGTTAATTTATACCAAAGCAACAGAATTTGTGCCACACGTGTTGGTCTTGCAGTATAAAGGATGATAAAGTATCGCAGCGGCGGCCTACTTGGTACTTGCACATGCAGCTAACAACGGAAATGAAAACCAAAGGAAAAGAAAACGATGGTGGAAGAGAAGAGTATTTAAAGAAGGTCCACAAAATAGTATCCTAGGAACTAGAAGCAGACGATGGTGAGTTATTTAGTAATGTGTTTTTTCGTCCCAGGCATGTTAGTCTGCGCCATACCATTGCAAAAAGGTGGCCTAACGGTAAATGTTCACACAGGTACTGGGCCGGTCACCACACTGTGTCAGGGCCCGGGGTGGGAATTTCAGCCCCCAGCTAACCCAACTCTGCAGTATGACTGCTGCGGTATGACTGCCACACTACTTCCCTCGCAAGCTCGCAAGTAAACGGATGACACACCTTGGACGAAAGCAACAATGACAACATGAGAATGAGGATTTAGTTCTAAATCTTTTGAAATGCTTATCTACTACATAACACTTTTTTCAAAATTAATAAGCAAACATAATAGTATTAATAGTAAGACTGTATTAAAAACTTTCAGTGTTCGGCTCCACAAATTTAAATTATGTGTAAAGTTTTACTCCAGTGCATGGGAAATAAACATCCCAGGTTGGGATGCATAAACTAAAGCCAGAGGAGGGGATGGTCTGATGCAAATCGCACACTGGTGGTGACTGTCAAATGATTGCTGCTGCCATCGTTATATAGCCGCACTGTCATCAGTGATGTCATTCGTGTTCGCTGTAGCACAATATATATGGTAATGAATTTTATCCATAGTGGATGCTGTCGAACTCCGTGACTGTTCCTTTATGGGGTTGTAGAAAAATATCCGCTACCAATCACAATAAAAGGTTGTTTATTCGTCACACGACCGGTTTCGGGCTTGCGCCCATCTTCAGGTGTTTGTACATTCGTTTACATGTTTGTACTGTTGGAGATCACTGTATAAATACAAAAAAAATTATTTGCTGGTGACTACACAAATACAAGTGGGGCAATTGTAAGTGGTAAGGCAGCATTTGACGAAAATATGTCTGTACTTACAAAAAGATGAAGCACCATTATTACAGTTATGCTGTGATGATAGTTTTGCCACTTAGTTACACACTTATGGTCATTTGCACGTCCATATATCAGGTATAGCTCCATAGTGTAGTGCATAAATTTTTGTAAGTACAGATATATTTTCATCAAATGCTGCCTTACCACATACAATTGCCCCACTTGTATTTGTGTAGTCACCAGCAAATAATTTTTTTGTATTTATACAGTGATCTCCAACAATACAAACATGTAAACGAATGTATAAACACCTGAAGATGGGCGCAAGCCCGAAACCGGTCGTGTGATGAATAAACAACCTTTTATTGTGACTGGTAGCGGATATTTTTCTACAACCCCATATATGGTAATGTTTTCATTGCGCTACATCAGCTACAACTTTCCGATGGATGGATTCCATGTTGCGCTCAGCTGCAGGCCACAGTCTTCATTGAGTGTGTTGTCAGAAATTTTTAACTCTATTGGATAACACTATTCCAAAAACTGGTAGTCCGTGTAACAGTGTTATAAAAGAAACGACTGAGTTAAAAATTTCTGCAACTCCCTCAACAAAGATGGCGGCCTGCAGCTAAGCACAGCTTGGAACCCGGCCTTCAGAAAGCTTAAGCGAGCATGGTAAGTGCACAATGAAAACATTACCATATATGGCACTGGAGTAAGGATGGCAGCAGCAATCATTTGACATTCACCACTTGACAGTGGCCAAGGAGAATTTAGCTGAAAGCTCATGGATTTTAAAGCACTAGATGTGCCTGGCAGCCTGAGAAAATTTTGTCAGTATATATCACCACAAAACTATACATTATTATACTTGTCACCTTTCCACCCACACAGCATGTCTGGGAATTGATGTGAAGACATATCCTTGTAACAGTCTCCAGCCAGCAATCTTCATGAACTGACAGAGCATGTTTTAGGCATGGCGAGAAATTCCTTAAGATGATATCAGAAAGCTGTTTGCTGCCGTATCACAATGACTGCAGGACAGCATACATGCTCATGGGGATCACTGATGAATAATTTACATTAGTTCCTCATGGGATGAAAAATTATTTACTTACATGAGGAACATCTCCACATTTGATAAACATGGGACTGATGCTTGATGGTATTACACTTTCTGTTCCTGTCAGTGTATAATAACTGTTGCCTGCTGTGGACCAACAATGTATACTTGTTTTTTCATTTATATAACTGTCTCCCATCTTATTGAAATAATTTTTCATCATGAGAAATGGTTTCTTATTGTTATAATAAGAACAAAAACTAGGAGAAGAATATCAGTTCAAAGAAATTTGGGTTACACAACTACCTGTGTGGCACAAGGCTGGTGCTTCCTGTTATTTGAATTTTACTTTTGAGAAATTATAGATAAAATGGTAACTGCCCTGTAAGCTCTTATGTTTTTCTGGTTCTTGAGGGAAGGTAACATAAGACTTATCACTGTTTTGTTTCAAAAAATTTGCAGTATTTTAAGGCTTGCTTCTGAAATTCCCCAGTGGTCTTATATCATCAGAGCAGAAATGCTGATACTAATAATAAACAATGCAAGAAACAACCTGCATAACTTTATTCAAATATCATTCTGATGGAAACTGAAACTGAGTGTACACTCTATAGTTATAATAACAGTAACATCTAGAAGGCTAAACTCTGCAAGTGAAGTCTTAAGGCGAAACAGAACATCAGATGCTTAGAACATCAATATTTTCTATAGCTATCGTATTACAGTTAAATCTGGTAGGTAACACAAATGCTGTAGGTCCTAATCATTTGTATTGGAAACTTAATTAGTGATCATTTATCAAACAGTTGCTTTTATATAAAACTGCAACTTTTAAAAATTGCCTATACTATATTGTAATTGCACATACCTGAACAGCTAAAGATAATCTCTTTCTCTCCCCTCCTGACAGTGCTGATAGTTTTGTGTTCTTGCACTTGACAAGGCCAAGTTCAGAGATCAATGAAGATATCCGTCGCTGTCTTTGTAGAAATCTCACTTGGGCATCCATTTTCATGCAAGCCTGTCATGAACACAAAAAAGAAAATATTTTTTATTTGATGTAAGTGTTTTTATACAGGTCACACTTACCATTTTGAAAACAAAAAGAGGAAGTTAAAACAAAAGTATAGTCAATTTATGTTTGAAACATATTCAGACTGAATAAATTGTCGGGAATTCTTCACTAAATGTAATCAGTCATTAAAACATTGTTTTATATAATTTCAGAAACAGTTATGATCTCCCATGCTTGGAAGATGACTCTCTCAGTGCAGAGATTCTATATTTTGTGTTTAACCAGCAACAATGACAGTATTATTTTGGCAACAGATGTGATATGAACTTTTTTCATCTTCACTGTTTCCCAGTTCTAATTTTATGTACACACTATTAATAATTAAAACTGAAGTAACAGGTGGGAAGTGCTTCAAATTCTAAATTTAAAATACAACATTTTGGAAGTATCTACTAATGGATTACATTAAATTTTTTGATGACTCCCCCGACATAACTCTTTCTATAGCTAGTAACTAACAGAACTGCAATAACAGTAAAAGCTAAAGAATCATTCTACAGATTTAAATACAATTATACAAACTAATTAAAACAAAAAATACTGAGTTTGGAATAGTCATCTATTTTAAATAAAACAGTGCACCTATTCCAGATTAACAGCATTTTTCATTCCTCAATTGTCAAGCAGTTTGTTGCTGTTTGTATGGTCAAATTGTGATAATTACAAACAGTATAAATGTGTTGGCCATGCTGTTTACTGTACTGTGACCAACAGGGTATGGCAACATGTTAATAAAGAGATTGAAAGTAATACAAACCAGCAAATGGTAGCTGATAATAAGTTTAATGCTGACACTTGACTTAATGAATCAGTACAGTGCAGTAGGCATGGATCACAATTTTAAGAAACATACACCTTACAAGGAAATCACATAACATTTTGGAACACAATGAGATGAAAGTACAATAATATATTTTTGGTTGCAATTCATCAGGCAAGAACAGCTGAAATTCATGGTATGGAAATAGAATGTAGTACAATATATGGTAATGACATGATCAACTAATCGATATGTGACAAGTGCAGTGTTTCTTAAACTTCCTACGCTCTTTGATATTTCTATTCTTCTTAGCTTGCTAATATGTTTGCATCACGATTTTTGGCTGTCTATAATAAAAGTGAATATTACCACACCGATAATTTGTGTATGTGTTTTACATGTAGATGATAGCATTCCTAAATAATTGGTGATGCTGAAGAAGAAATTGCATTCTTGTGGATAGGTTATCTGCTGAAATTCACATGAATAGATCCTGGATTTGTGATTGCACACCAATGATGGCACCATCCAGAAATTTAAACTTGAGATTGAGATTCTGCAACATCCATTTCCTTATTTCAATCACTGGATTCTGCACCACTTGCCAAATTGGCTTTGAAAATAATGCTTAAATCTGTGTTAGTTATACCATCAGCAGGTACAGTGATGCAACCACAGATTAATGCTTTATCCAGCCACATTGCAGAGTCAAGTGACATTGAACCCAATGTAAACATGCTATCACTTCCAGTCCCTCCACCTGCTCCGGTACAACATACAAGAACAACAAACTTTCAGCTCTTGTGGCTCTCCCACACCATGTTTACCATTCTGGCTCTGCCATTTGTACACAGCCAACCAGCTCTATAGTTTGCAATAGTTGAAACATTTTCACCCAGCAACAAATCTGTGATGACCTTGAACAGTTCACTTAAGTGATCAGTAATCTTGGTCAATGAGTAACTTCATTGGCAATGGATAATGTCTTACACTCCTTCTCTTAACATCCCTACAATGCCCTCAAAATGCTGCTGACCTTACATTGCATTAAACCAATGGATCAGATGCTTATGCAGGTCCTTTACCTTGAGACGTGTGGTGACAAGACGCAATCAAAATTCTGGAAACATTTGTATGTATGATTGATGCCAGTATCATTTTGGACAATATGCCACCACGCATCTAATACAATTGCTACTACCAGTCCAATTAACCTTAATTGCTCACAAAGGACAATCATTATCCAAGTTGCTTGAAGTTGCTCACAGAGCACACATTATGCTCAACTCATGTGCCACAGGGCACTTGGAGAAATATCATTTCTACCAAAGACAGCCAATACTTGGTGGATCAGTCCTGTGAGTCAATGCTTCACCCGGGGACTTACAAACTCTCTGTCAAAAAGTTGACTAAGCATCTAAGAGAGATTGCAGCTATGAACTGTGACTGCAGGTAGCACCCATACACACCATGCCCTTACACCCCAGTCATGCATTTATGAGCTACCTTGGTGCTTTCATAGACATTTTGGTTGTAAGGCTATGAAGAGCAAGAAATCATTTTTGGACCCAAACACCAAACATGATCTGACTTAGGTGTAACAGATCATGATATCCATCTTCAGTGCCTACCAAAAGGACTCGTTGATATTCTGCAATATGTGTGCCATGTAGCACTACTCATTGTGCTGCCAACTGCAGTGTGACAGCAACACTGTCACTGTAGCATTACTACACTCTACCACATCACCGAGGCTAATCATCACTAACTGGTCTTCAGGCTTTGTGTTTTTGATTGACATGGGATCGGGTGTCAGCATCTGCCAGCCACATGCTCTCCTGATCCCAAGAAAGCCAATATGGTCCCTTTAATGGTAGCCAGCAATTCCATCATACACAAGTATGGTTACAAGACTTTGCTGTTTGCCCGCAGACTGTTGCCTGGAAGTAGACATTCATGTCAACTGATGTAGCTCACACAATTTTGGGTTAGGTTTCCTCAAGCAAGCTACTGTCACTGTGGATATACAGATTGCTTGCCTGACAAATTCTGTTGATGGTCACACTGTTCCCCATGTGAAAGGTTGTTCACATGTTCACAGGGTAGACAACTTCAATACTTCTTATTGAATGATGAAATGGGACAGTGGGAGTCCTACCGCTGCAAAGTGGCATCCAAAGTCCATAACATTGAAGATGATTATGCAACAATCAATCATGAAATTACCAAATCACATACAGAAAATAATGTGTTAGAATTAGAAGATACTCTGAAGGCCACAAAATGCAAGCTATAAGCAGCTCGCAAAACATTGTAGATGCTTAGAACATCTTCACAGTGTGATCCTCCCTCTAATACAGTGGTGTCCTCTGAAACACAGCAAACCATGAAGCCACAGGACATGGCCACATACACAATGGTGCACCGTATTTGTAACAACTGTGGTCCAGCTGTGTCTTTATGGATCCACCAGATCGCGCCGGTACAACTACATGAGATCAAAGTTTTTTGATGAGATGCTTCAGTGTGGAATGACAAACCATTCGGACAGTTCTTGAGCCTCACCAGTCCATCTAGCACACAAGAAAGATGGTTCATGGCATCTGTGTAGTGATTATCATGCAGTGAATGCCTGAACTATCCTGGATAGATACCTGATACCAAACATCCAGGGTTTCACTTGTGCTCTGGTGCATGTGACTATTTTTCACATTGAAGAAATCATTCACACAGGAGAATTGTACAAACATACAATCATTTGACCATTGTACAGACTCCCATATGGATGGTATAGTAACAAGCATCCCTGGCATAAAGAGATAAGTGAAAGATCTGAAAGCAAATAAGTCACCCAGTCTGAATGGAATCCAAATTTGATTTTACAAAGAGTACTTTATGGCATTGGCCCCTTACTTAGCCTCTCGCCCAGCACAAAGTCTTAAGTGACTGGAAAAAAAGTGCAGGTGACTCCAGTGTATAAGAAGGTAAAAGACTGGACCCGCAAAATTACAGATCAATACCCCTAATTTCAGTTTGCTGCAGAACCCTTGAACATATTCTTAGTTTGAATACATTAAAGGAGCTTGTGTCCATGAATCAGCTATCATGATGGTTTTAGAAAGCATCACTCATGCAAAACTCAGCTTGCCCTTTGCTCTCGTGATATACTGTGAACTATGGATGGACTGCAACAGGTAGATTCCATATTTCTAGCTTTCCACGAAGCATTTGACATAGTGCCCATTGCATGTTGTTAATAAAGGTACAAGCATGCGGAGTAATTTCACAGATAAGTGAGTGGCTCGAAGACTTCTTAAGTAATAGAATTGAGTACATTGTTCTCAGCTGCAATTGCTCATCAGAGACAAGGGTGTTGTTATAAGTGTCCCAGGGATTTGTGATAGGACTGCTGCTATTCTCTATATATATAAATAATTTGGCAGATGGGGTGGGTAGCAATCTGCAGTTGTTTGCTGATAACACTGTGGTGTACAGTAACGTGTGAAAGCTGAATGATTGTAGGAAGATACAAGATGACTTAGACGATATTTCTGGTTGATGTGATGAATGGCAGCTAACTCTAAATGTGAAAAAATTTAAGTTAATGCGGATGAGTAGGAAGAACAAACATGTAATGTTCAGATACAGTATTACTAGGGTCCTACTTGACACAGTCAAGGTGTTCAAATATCTTGGCATAATGTTGGAAAGCAATAAGAAATGGAATGAGCATGTGGGAACTGTGGTAGTGAAGGTGAATGGCTGACTTCTGTTTATTGGGAGAATTTTAGGAAAGAGTGGTTCTCATGTAAAGGAGACCATATATAGGACATTTTTCCCTCACTCTGTTTGCGAGTGGAACAGGAAAGGAAATGACTAGTAGTGGTATGGGATGCCCTTCACCATGTACTGTATGGAGGCTTGTGGAGTATCTATGTAGATGTAGACGTAAATGTAGAGGTTATTAGTGTGTCAGATGGGCAAAAAGCATATATCAGATTACAATGGCAATCAAAGAAATACTTAAAACTGCAGTGATAACACTATTTGCAGTTCATTCTAGGAACTATTTGGACTGTGAGTTTTTGGCTATCCCTTTTGGGCTGAAAAATGCAGTGCAAACATGACTACGGTACCTATTTTGCCAAGGTTCTAAATGGCAAACCATTTTGCTTTACTTACCTCAATGACATACTAGTATTTTATAAATATGTCCAGTTACTTAGACATCTTATAAGGACAGTGCAGCAGAGGTTAATTGACAATGAGTTAGGTATGCTCAGTGAGAATAATTGTGTTGTCAGTGAACCTGTGATAATCTTCCTTGGCTATACAATGTCTGCACATGGCATCACATCCTTACAAGGGAAGTTAAATACTTTGCAGCTCCTTATCTATCCACAGAATTATCAACAATTGAGGTGTTTCCTCAGCATGGTTAATATTTACTGACACAGCCTCCCATGAATCCACACAACAGGCCACAGGACAACAGGCAAGTACCTCCCCCAGTTGTTGATGCTAGCTTATATGTAGCACAACACCAAAAAAATGGATGGATATTGGAAGTTCCTTTTCCAAAAAAAATGCAAACTGGCTAAACACATTGGAGTGCTTTAGTGATCTAAGAGAGCATCTGATATTTCTGTCTCCTTGTTGAGGCCCAATCTGTTACCGTTTACACTGAACACAAATCCATTGTGTCAGTATTTCGAAAGATGAGCAATAAGTACTCTCCATGCCAATTCAGACACATCAGATATGTCTACCAAATTACAACAGACATACATCACATTGATGATACTGATAACATCATAGCCAACTACTTTTCTTGTTTCAGAAGCCTAACTACAACAACCTCACCACTGCTCAGTCTTCAACTGTTACTGAATAATTCCTCCACTGGCCTGTGCCTCCAACTGTTGGATGTACCCAGTGGCATGGCAAGTGTAAAGTGTGATGTATCTAGACAAACAGAGACTTTGCTTCACACCTGATTTGACAGACAGACAGCGTCCACAGCCTAGCACTTGCCACAGCAAACAGATGAGTGATCGATTCATGTGGCCTTCAATCAGGAAACTTGCTTGTGCCTGGCCTCCCACCTGCATACAGTGCCAAAGCATCATGATCAGAGGTATGTGCATACAGATGTGGGACACATTCCCATGTCAACAATGAGGTCTGCACTTCTCCACATTGACTTAGTCAGTCCTCTTTCCCCCCACCAGAATGCTACAGATACATATTCATGGCAGTGGACACATGCTTACAGTGGGCAGAGGATGTTCCAACCAAGGACACGTATGATGGGACAACCACTGGGACATTCATCAAAACTTGGCTCGCATGTTTTGGTTATCCTCTCCACATCATTACAGTCCAGGGGTGACAGTATGAGTCCAACCTTTTCGATGAACTGTCACAATTGGGCAGTTTTTGTAGCCACTGTACCACAAGCTGTCACTCCTGTCACTCAGCAAGCAACAACATGGTTGGGAGAGGGTACCACACTTTAAGGGTCACCTGCAGTATCACCTACTGCAGTTATGTGGCCATCACAACCACTCATTCACACACGTGCTGGATGTGCAGTCAAGGAGGGGAGGGGGGAGGGGGAGGCGGCTATGTGCAAGTGACATAGTCAACTAATCAACATATGGCAAGTGCAGTATTTCTTCAAATTCTTTATGCTCTTTGATTTTTCTGTTCTTGTTACCTTGATAATGTGTTCACATCATGAATTTTTGCTGTTGTATAATAAAAGTGAATAATTCGTATGTGTTTTATATGTAGACAGCAGTGTTACTACAACAGACTTACTAGCATACCTGGTAACTCAGGTGCTTCTTTTTAGTGGATTACACAAGACTGCTACCCAAGAGGCAAGGTAAGAGAGATACACAAGAAATGATGAGATATTTATAATTTGGTGCAATTTACAGATGTTTCCATGATCCAGAATCCATCTCATACATGCTCGCATCCTACCACCCTGCCTAGTTGCCCATTGCTCTCTTGTTCCATACGTCATGACAGGTGACCATGTATTTCTTTTGAAAGCTCTCCAAAGCTTTTGTTCTAAACTCTGTTCCTCTTGGTAAAGAAACACTTGATTGTGACAGCCTGGAACAGACTTTCATTTCTCTGTCCCACTGTGAATTTAATTAACTTTTAATCTGGTAGCTATAAACCTGACTTAGCTTTATCAGAAAAGTTACTGAGGATTTTTATTTTATATACTTTACCATGAACTCCATGTGCTCTGATACTGTAAGAGAATCAATAGTGAGATCTTGTTGAGGAACAAATCCAGATATACTGCTCATAATTGCTTGGTCTACAGGTCTGCCATTTACTAGAATGTCTCCCTTAGTCTCACCTGTTTTGGGATAAAACAAACAAGCTTATATTATTGACACTGCAAACACACAAGTGGTTATCTGAAAGAATGAGTACTGTAGTTGATTTCCTACCTTTAATCCGCTGACTGATTGTTGCTAGAAGTGTTGTTTTTCCGGCACCACTAGAAGAAAGGAAACAGTGAGAAACTGAAACACTTCCAATTCAAGTGTTGTTACTTTGAGATTTAACAAATACTAGTTTGGAGTAATCTGAAAGTGTTATTGTCCAAATAGTAACATAATGCAGACATAATGCACATAATTAAATTGAATGAAGTATAGTACAAAAAAACTGAATGTATATGCAGCTTCAGTACTACCTTCAATGTTTCCAAAAGTTTCAACATTACACACTCAACAGAATATTTAACTCATTCCTTACAATGTTGTTCACAATTTGATGAAGTGCTTCTATTTAATGTGATGAACATTTTCAGTGTTTCTCTTAATGCAACTGAGGAGTATTTAATTCAGAATAGGTTCCAAACTATAACCTGCAATACTTATAAAATTATTTTATCTATTTTGAAATTCTTCCCCACTAATTGTGATCTTGCAAAAATATCTTCTTGGTTGCTTAACACAATGCACTAAATCGTTTAGATGATTTCACTTTCATCCTGTAACTTGCTATGGCATATTAGATTAGATTAGATTAATACTAGTTCCATGGATCATGAATACGATATTTCGTAATGATGTGGAACGAGTCAAATTTTCCAATACATGACATAATTAAGTTAATTTAACAACATACTTAAGTTAATATAACAACTTTTTCATTTTTTGTGTTTTTTTATTTTTTATTTTTTTTTTTAAATTTTTTTTTTAATTTATATCTAAAAATTCCTCTCTGGAGTAGAAGGAGTTGTCATTCAGAAATTCTTTTAATTTCTTCTTAAATACTTGTTGGTTATCTGCCAGACTTTTGATACTATTTGGTAAGTGACCAAAGACTTTAGTGCCAGTATAATTCACCCCTTTCTGTGCCAAATTTAGATTTAATCTTGAATAGTGAAGATCATCCTTTCTCCTAGTATTGTAGTTATGCACACTGCTATTACTTTTGAATTCGGTTTGGTTGTTAATAACAAATTTCATAAGAGAGTATATATACTGAGAAGCTACTGTGAATATCCCTAAATCCTTAAATAAATGTCTGCAGGACGATCTTGGGTGGACTCCAGCTATTATTCTGATTACACGTTTTTGTGCAATAAATACTTTATTCCTCAGTGATGAATTACCCCAAAATATGATGCCATATGAAAGCAACGAGTGAAAATAGGCGTAGTAAGCTAATTTACTAAGATGTTTATCACCAAAATTTGCAATGACCCTTATTGCATAAGTAGCTGAACTCAAACGTTTCAGCAGATCATCAATGTGTTTCTTCCAATTTAATCTCTCATCAATGGACACACCTAAAAATTTGGAATATTCTACCTTAGCTATATGCTTCTGATTAAGGTCTATATTTATTAATGGCGTCATACCATTCACTGTACGGAACTGTATGTACTGTGTCTTATCAAAATTCAGTGAGAGTCCGTTTACAAGGAACCACTTAGTAATTTTCTGAAAGACAGTATTGACAATTTCATCAGTTAATTCTTGTTTGTCAGGTGTGATTACTATACTTGTATCATCAGCAAAGAGAACTAACTTTGCCTCTTCATGAATATAGAATGACAAGTCATTAATATATATTAAGAACAGCAAAGGACCCAAGACTGACCCTTGTGGAACCCCATTCTTGATAGTTCCCCAGTTTGAGGAATGTGCTGATCTTTGCATATTATGAGAACTACTTATTTCAACTTTCTGCACTCTTCCAGTTAGGTACGAATTAAACCATTTGTGCACTGTCCCACTCATGCCACAATACTTGAGCTTGTCTAGCAGAATTTCATGATTTACACAATCAAAAGCCTTTGAGAGATCACAAAAAATCCCAATGGATGGTGTTCGGTTATTCAGATCATTCAAAATTTGATTGGTGAAAGCATATATGGCATTTTCTGTTGAAAAACCTTTCTGGAAACCAAACTGACATTTTGTTAGTACTTCATTGTTACAGATATGTGAAGCTACTCTTGAATACATTACTTTCTCAAAAATTTTGGATAAAGCTGTTAGAAGGGAGATTGGACGGTAATTGTTGACATCAGATCTATCCCCCTTTTTATGCAAAGGTATAACAACAGCATATTTCAGTCTATCAGGGAAAATGCCCTGTTCCAGAGAGCTATTACACAGGTGGCTGAGAATCTTACTTATCTGTTGAGAACAAGCTTTTAGTATTTTGCTGGAAATGCCATCAATTCCATGTGAGTTTTTGCTTTTAAGCAAGTTTATTATTTTTCTAATTTCAGAGGGAGAAGTGGGTGAGATTTCAATTGTATCAAATTGCATAGGTATGGCCTCTTCCATTAACAGCCTAGCATCTTCTAATGAACAGCTGGATCCTACTATATCCACAACATTTAGAAAATGATTATTAAAAATATTTTCAACTTCTGACTTTTTGTTCGTAAAGTTTTCATTCAATTTGATGGTAATACTGTCTTCCTGTGCTCTTGGTTGACCTGTTTCTCTTTTAATAATATTCCAAATTGTTTTAATTTTATTATCAGAGTTGCTGATTTCAGACATGATACACATACTTCTGGATTTTTTAATAACTTTTCTTAATATAACACAGTAGTTTTTACAATGTTTGATAGTTTCTGGGTCACTACTCTTTCTTGCTGTCAGATACATTTGCCTTTTCCGGTTACAAGATATTTTTATACCCTTAGTAAGCCATGGTTTGTTACAAGGTTTCTTACGAGTATATTTTACTATTTTCTTGGGGAAGCAGTTTTCAAATGCATTTACAAAAATGTCATGAAATAAATTATATTTTAAATTGGCATCAGGTTCATGGTACACCTCATCCCAGTCTAACTGCTCTAGGCTTTCCCTGAAATTAGCAATTGTTAAATCGTTGACTGAACGTACTACTTTGGAGGACTGTTTAGTATTGCTGAATGGAGCTATGTCATATATTGTAACTAGCTGTGCTCCATGATCAGAAAGACCATTCTCAACAGGCTGAGCATTTATCTGGTTAAACTTATCTTGATCTATAAAGAAGTTATCTATCAGTGAGCTGCTATCCTTTACCACCCGAGTAGGAAAATCAATAACGGGTGTCAAATTGAAGGAACCGAGTAATACTTCAAGGTCATTTTTCCTATTACCCTCTTTCATAGAATCTACATTGAAGTCCCCACAAATAATAATTTGCTTCCCCCTGTCTGACAGATAGCACAACAAGGAGCCCAAATTTTTCAGAAATAGATGAAAATTTCCTGATGGGGACCTATATACAGTTACAATTATAAATGTGCCTTTATTTAATTTAAGCTCACAGGCACATGCTTCTATATGTTTCTCTACACAAAACTTTTTTGTTTCTATACTTTTTGCACAATGATAACTTTTGACATATATGGCAACTCCTCCTTTCTCCATATTTTCTCTCATTACATGTGCAGAGAGCTTATATCCATTTACATTTACCTTATCAATATCAGTAACAATGTGATGCTCAGACAGGCATAGTACATCTATTTCATCCTCAGCTTCTAAATCTTCTAAACAAACCAGAAGCTCATCTATTTTATTCTTTAAACTCCCAATATTTTGATGAAATATACTTACATTATTTTTAATTGTACTTTTATGAGAACCTTTCCTTATTCTAACATTTGCAGTACTCTCCTGTCTGAGTTTCTCATTGTGCTTAGGCCTAGTTGCTATACCAGTGGTCACATGGTGTTCAGAGAGGCAGATTATGTCAACTGGGTTGGGTGACTTTAATTCATCAATGCAATTACCTAGGACTGAGATACAACTTGGTGGAGATAAAATTTCTGGTGATTGGTGAAAATTTATAATTGACAGCTGTGACTGGTGATCCAAAGTGCTAGAATTGTGCTGTTTAATTTCTTTCCTAAACTGAAGATTTGTTTCAATCCTGACCTCTCGTAGAACTTGACATCTTTCTGTCTTACCTATCCTAAAAAAGGTGCTGCTCCAACACCTGTAACCACTGCTATTTTACCATTCATGGCAGTGCCTCCCCCCCTTAAATTTCCTGCTATTACCCCAGCCAGTTTCCCCTTCCCTTTCCTGTTGAGATGTAGGCCGTGCCTGGTATAGTCCCACCTACTGAGAGCATCAACAGGAACCACACCAATATGAGCCCCCGCACCCAACCCAAGCAGCCGTTCCAACTCCAAATTAACTCTCCCAACAGAAGAGTTCAAATGAGGCCGGTCATGGCGTCTCAGGACAGATACAAACTCAACATTGGTGTGTCTCGATGCCGACGCAATCTTTACCAGGTCACACTCTATACTGTACCCAGGATCTCTGTCGATGCTGTTCCCTGGCCCTCCCACAATAACCACGGTGTCTTCCCTGGTAAATCCTTTACAGAGTGAACCTAAATCCTCTGTCACCTGATCCAGACTAGCACTTGGTTTGAAAAAATTTGTGACCTGGTATTCTGGTCCTAATTCCTCCTGCAGAAGTTGGCCTACACCTCTGGCATGAGAACTGCCGAACAACAAAACTTTCTTCCTTTTTGATGGCTTTCCTACATTCTTTTTCAATTTCCTATTGAAAGTTTGTTGTGTCCTGTCTACACCTACCTCTGCTTGAGGCTCATCAGTTTCTAACTGAAGCAACAGGTCAAACTTATTTTTAACATTCACCACAAAACTGTCAGACTTAGTTCTAGGCCTGTTCCTTCTGCTACCTGTTGCCACTTCCCACCTCTCTTTGCCCTTCTCCCTCCTTAACCTGTCCAGATCTTCCCTAGCCTGATCTAGCTCAGCCTGAAGGGCAGCAATTTTCCCCTCCTGTTCCACTATCTTCCTATCTCTGCTGCAAATCCTACATAACCACTGATGAGCCTGATCCACTTTCCCGACACCCACGCCACTGCAGTCCCCCAGTGAAAAAAACTACTGCATCCATCACACCAAATCCCGGAACTAACAATTCTACGGCAAGTCAGGCACTTCTCACTCATGGCAAAAATAATACTTTAGCTAGAATAAATCAATTAAATTACCGAAAATAAAAAAAAAGACGTTACAAGAATTAAGCCTATTCACAAATGTATATAAGCAAGTTTCTGATTTAAAATTCCGCTGTTTATCTGAGATCTGTATTACAACAATGAAGGTATACGCTATTTATTATATATTTCACTCGATGGAATGAAAAAAGGACAATTAAACGAGATACTTTAACTTTGATTCTGCAAAAACGTTACGAGAATTAGGCCTATAAACAAATGTATATAAGCAAGTTTCTGATATAAAGTTGCGCTGTTTTTCTGAAATCTGTATTAAAACAATGAAGTTATACGCTATTTACGGTAGTTTACTTATTTGTTACCGAGAAATTAGTTAAATTACCGTGAAACAAGAAACAAACACGTTTACAAAATTTAAGCCTAAGCGCGACTTCGCGAAGTTACGATCTTTTCGTGTTTTCTGAAAAAATACGCAAAGAAAAGTCAAACCTTTAACGGCAAGACTAAATGATACACTAATGCATGTATTTAATTTGTTGTCGGCGTTAAACTAAATTATATTCCTGTCTAAATCACTTAACTTTCTGGTAATGGTTTCTGGCGTCACTTACTCGGCAGCCATCATGATATTTACATTAATCAAAATATCCACGGGTATGCTGCCGGTCTATAGTGTCCAACGGGCACAATATTTCGGCGATCAAACATGTCGCCATCATCAGGTGAACTGACGGACTGAGCTCCTGTGAACGTGCCGGCACGGAGATCCGTACGCTATGGCTGCTCAAAGGGAACTGGGTTCGGTCGCGGCGGCGGCCGATTTAAATACCCTCCGCCCGCGGCGCGCTCCCTCCGCCGTCCGCGCCCAGCGCCACGGTCGCGCGGTGGAACAGATTGCGACGGCGTCTGAGATGACGTCGGTGTGATGGCTCTGTCCGCCGTGGTCGTCACAACTATACGTCTGCTCGATTTACTCTTGATTAACCCGATCGCTGGTTCCCAAGCCTTGCTAAGATTATAGCCACAGTCCCGGTTTATGAGGTCGTCATTGGTGCGAATTTCGATGGCCTCTCTAACAACGCTGTCCCAGTATCTCGACGTCTGTACCAGATACCGAGTATACCAGTATACCGAGATACTGGGACAGCGTTGTTAGAGAGGCCATCGAAATTCGCACCAATGACGACCTCATAAACCGGGACTGTGGCTATAATCTTAGCAAGGCTTGGGAACCAGCGATCGGGTTAATCAAGAGTAAATCGAGCAGACGTATAGTTGTGACGACCACGGCGGACAGAGCCATCACACCGACGTCATCTCAGACGCCGTCGCAATCTGTTCCACCGCGCGACCGTGGCGCTGGGCGCGGACGGCGGAGGGAGCGCGCCGCAGGCGGAGGGTATTTAAATCGGCCGCCGCCGCGACCGAACCCAGTTCCCTCTGAGCAGCCATAGCGTACGGATCTCCGTGCCGGCACGTTCACAGGAGCTCAGTCCGTCAGTTCACCTGATGATGGCGACATGTTTGATCGCCGAAATATTGTGCCCGTTGGACACTATAGACCGGCAGCATACCCGTGGATATTTTGATTATCAAATACGCCGGGAGAAACTCAAGAATCACATGATATTTACATTACTACAACGTGCATCTCTTGCTCACTCAGATTATTTCTATTTTGCTTTCACTTTTTTGGAAATTTTATTATTAGGTCCTCTCCTTCCACACTCATGAAGAATAAGAACACAGATGACCAACACAATTGTTGATTTCAAACAATGGATTATCTAGGATAGAATGTAACAATATTATGAGAAATAAAGTTGCTACTCACCATATAGTGGAGATGCTGAGTCACAGATAGGCACAACAAAAAGACTCTTACAATTAAAGCTTTTGGCCAATGGCCTTCATCAACAATAGACTTGCGTGCACACACACACACACACACATACACAACAGTGGCTTCAGTTGCCTGAGACTGCAGTCGTGTGTGTGAGTTGTGTTTGCGCATGTGTGTGTGTGTGTGTGTGTGTGTGTGTGTGTGTGTGTGTGTGTGCATGCATGGCTACTGTTGATGAAGGTCCATGGCTGAAAGCTTTAATTGTAAGAGTCTTTTTGTTGCGCCTATCTGTGACTCAGCATCTCTGCTATATGGTGAGTAACAACTTTCCCTCACATAATATTGTTACAGTTGTTAATTTGTAACATAGCACATGAATTTGCAAGAAGATGGTGCAGAGTAACTTAATTCTGTGTTGTGCTGCTGTGCTTGCAATGCCTCTTTCTGCAGCTCAGTGAGGAATGTATGAGGAAGTAACAAAGGAGTTATCATCAATTCTATTTCAGCAACATTCTGCAATCTTCTGCATCTGCCATGACTATAGGACAGTGCTGAAACTGTCTCCTTAAGAAGGAAACAGTATAATTTCCCGTGAACAGCCCAATAACAAAAAAATCTATATTTCACAATGACTGCTAAAGCAATCAGCAATTCTAAATCTGTAGTTCAGTAAAATCACTGTCAATCATTTCTATAAGTGTATGAAAATTTGTAGTAAGTAAAAGTCTATTAGGACCTGACAGACTGCATCCACAGTAACAGTCAACACACCAGAAGGCCCATGCCTTAGCAACCTTTATTTTGTAACCGTACAATTTAGACTTAACACAAATACTATGGCTCTGGATGGATGAGACAAAACTAAAATATGGTGTGAACATGCTCTGCTTGCTGGCAATGCAAAGGTGCAGTTACAGCTATTCATTATACATACCTGGCGCCCATTATTGCCAACAAAGTCCCAGATTTAGCAATTCCACTGACTGCAAACAGACAAAGATACTACTGTTAGTCAACGAAATATGCAGAGAAGGCTCCATATAATTATGAAATTGTTCACTTCACGTCAGAAGATGGTTCAAGTGCAATGAAATATTGAATTGTGGATAGGAAGGCATCTACTTATGTGTGGCAGTAGAGAGAAAACAGCATTACTATGTGTTGCTGCTTAAAACAACGAATAAAATTGTACCAACCTTGTATGCAGTTCAGTTACATACAGAAAGGGGAAAAATGTGTAGAATCATAGGCATCCTCTCTCTCTCCTGTATTATTCTTGTGGTCCAGATGAGCAAAGTGCTTCAGTAGTAATGTGGGCCCCAGATGGTTAGTATTATGTTACAATAATATTTTGCAGTATTACTGAAGTTCTTCCTAGACTTTTCAATTAAAATGTGCATTATTTCATCTGGTGCAAAATGATGTATGGTCAAGATGCTGATGCCATGGTAACTGCTCTTCTTTGTTGCAAACAGATGGAGAAAAAGAAGGCAGAAGAAAGATTTGTATAAAGAGCATAAACAATTCACTTCTCAAAACTTGTTGAAAGAATTGAGATTGAACAGGACAAATGATTATCAGAATTTTTTGCACATTGATGATCCAGTATCTGATTCTTTACTGGAAATGGTTCCCCTTAGGTTTGTTTTTAAAGAATTATTTTAAATAATATCTTCCCTTGTAGCTGTAGGACTGCTCTCTACATTTAATGAGCAACAGCTTAGAAGAATAATTCTTAATTTTCCAGGTTTTTGTATTCATCTGTCCTAATGTTCCAATAATTTGTATATTTCAATCAATTCTACGGTGAATCATCTTTCTTTTTGTTTTGAACTATTTGTAGCAAATAAACAGAAGAGTGCACACAGTAAAGCACATGGAGCAGCTGGCAAGAATATCATCAGTACTACTCTCAGAGAGAACAACATTTCTCAGGTAGGTCAATATATTTTTAAAGTATTTGATCTTCTCAATATTACTGCACAGCCTGTCAATTAACCCATGCATATTTAATACTACTGTGCATCCTGAAATACTGAGCAATAATGTTGACCGTCTAAGGGCCACTCAAGGCACTGTACACACATGCAGGACAGTAGTCCAAATCTACATATAGCTATCCAGATTTAGGTTTTCTGTAGTCTACTTAACTCATTTGTATTGTTGTTCACAGCTGAAAAGAATGCACACAGCTCATGTGCAGTAGCGAATCAGTGGGTGCACTTTGATGTGTCGTGTAGTTGAGTCGGTATAAGGAAATCCCTAGCGATTGCAGTGGGCTGGGTGCGGCAGCTTTGTGCACCTACATCAACTTATCATGTAATGTGATTGTGTAAACATCTCTATGGTAATGCCTCAATGTTGTCACAGCTATACATATGACAATTGTTTTTGCCTGCAGCTGTTAGTACTACACATCTAAAAGCTGGCAAAAGTACCGTTAACTATTACCCAACTTTAGACAGAACAGAATGTGGCATTCTAAAAACATCAAAATGGAACTTAACATGAAGAAGTTCAACCAATAAATAATGAAAAAACAGTGACAGTCAATTTGCACAATTCACAGAAACTACATCCTGCAAGACCAATTTTTAAAATTGATGGAAAAACTGTCTCATCCGTGAGTGACACAAAATTATTAGGTATACATATTCAGCATAACCTAAAATGGGAGACACATCTTAACCATGTAAATAAAAAGCTTAACACACTTACGTACACAGTAAGAATCCTCGCACAAAATACAAGCCGTGCGTCTGTGATCACAATGTACGATGGCAGTATTCAGTCACTGCTGATGTACGGCATTATCTTTTGGGGGAACTCCGAAGGTACAAACAAAACATTTAGGCTACAGAAAAAGATTGTTAGAATAATAAACCATGCTAAGTACAGAGACTCCTGTAGGCCAATATTTAAAAATCTCAGTATACTGCCTCTTCCTTGCTTATATATGTATGAAATATTAAATTTCACAAAAGGAAGTATTTTAAAAGATGGAAATATCTTCAAATATAACTGTGATTACCACCTTCATTATACTAGGCAGAAGCATTACTTACATGTCAATACAGTAAGTACAAACATTTGTAAGAGAGGAGTGTATCATACTGGCATAATGCTGTACAATCACATGCCATCCTATTTGAAACAGATGCAAAATTTACAAAAGTTGAAAGTGAAACTGAAAGAGTACTTGCTTGACCACTGCTTCTATTCTGTTTCTGAGTTTTTAGAGTACCAGAAAAGTGTAGTGTAATTGCTCAAATATTCTTAATAAGTCTATCATTTTATTTTATTATATTAAATGAATGATTTTCAATTATTTATCCTTTCAAAATAACAATGTGAATGATGTTGTATATACTATACCAACCTGACCTGTCCTACATCGTTTGTGCAAAATATGTACCCAAACACGATTTACAGGACCAATAAAGAAATACAAATACAAATACCAACATAAATCATCTTACATCTTCAGTGTTCTGATACCTCCAAAATAATATACACTATCCGATCAAAAGTATCCCAACACTCATATGTAATGTGTATCAACCACTAGATGTCATGAGAGGTGGATTGGTCAGTATAAGGGGAGTCAGGGAATAATGTGTTCTCAGCAGACAAGCAGAAACAGCAGAAAGATACAAGAGATCAGCAAGTTCAAAGGTGGACTAGTCACTTGATGTCACCTGAGTAACAGATCCATCAGGGACATTACTATCCTTCTAAAGATAGCCAGGTTAACTGTTGGTGATGTAACTGTGAATGATAAATGCAAAGGAAGGTCTACAGTTAAATCAACACTAGGCAAATGTAATGTAGTGATGGACAGGGATCATTGAGCATTGTGGAGGTTGGTTGTAAAAATTCACATGAAATCAGTAGAAGGGATTATTCAGAAGTTTTAAAGTGCTACCAGCAGTCCATCTAGTGCAATGACTGTGTGTAGAAAGTTAAAAAGAATAAAGTACTTTGTGTAATGCTTGAGCAACTCCTCATCAGACACATATTACAGCCACACAACATTTCATTTTTTTGCAGTATAATTGCTAAGTGATTCTTGAGTTGATGTAAAGAGTAACACCACTGGGCAGCGGATGACTGGATGAGTGATGAATGCTGTGGCAATCTTACTGGAGGGTTTGAGTCTGGCAAATGTCTGGAGACCATTACCTGCCATCCCTTTTAGTGCCAAAAATGAAGTATGGAGGAGATGGTGTTATGGTATTGGGGCCGCCTTTCATGATTCAGATGTGGTCCCCATTTTGTGCTTAAGAAAACACTAAATTCATAATGATATGAACATACTTTACAGTACAGTATACCATGTAGAGTAGAAGAACAGCTGGGAATGATGATTGGTTTGCATCAACTTGACAAAGCATTCTGTCATAAAGCAGCACCAGTAAGGAAAAGAGTGCAAACCAATGATGGTCAACACTGTGTGCAACACCAAGGATTCACCCCTTCAATTTTATAAATGACTGAACCAGCTAACTACCACTTGGAAAGATATGGCAAAAAGAAAATCCATATTACGTAACAATTATTTATTATGTCCTGCTCATATAGCTTAAATACAAATGATAGGAGATTAAGGATTTAATTTTTTGTATATTAATTGGACTTGGCTTTTTTAGTCATACCTGTAATGTTTCACAATGTTACGTGACAAATATTATAACTCTCAATTGATTTTTAGCAGAAAGTAATTAAAAATTTATGTCCTGTACGTAAATAGCAAAACGTTCCTTGCTGTCTTTCTCGCGTTTTTATTCTTTTCGCTTACCGTCGTGTATCTAGATTTCAATATTGAACGTGAGTAAGAGCTAAGATTGAAAAATCTCATGCTGTTACAAAATCTGAACACCGTTACACAGTATCAACTCCTCCTAAGTTTTCTTTTTGCGAAGTACTTAATAATCTCGTAAGTATCTAGTTAGCGGTAATCAAAGGTTTATAGTTTTTCGGAGCCTTTGGGGTCTGTAAGTTTCAAGCGCGGTTACTAATTTTACAGTAATTTCCTTTGCACTATTTACAGCTATTTCAAATCTTAAGTCAGTTCGACAGCCGATCAAAAAGTTAAAAAATCTGGTATAGCAACCAAGGCGACCTGCATATTCACATGTTTTGACTGAAGAATTTTACTAACAAAGTTTACTTACGTCAAAACATCGTGCCATACATAAATTGGGCTAATAAATTAAAACATACATGCTTTGTCTGCTAGACATTGCGCGTCATCTTTTGCTTTTTGATCAAAAGAAAAAGCGTTAGTTATTTCGTTTAAAGTATCATAAATCACTGGTAAATTATTACCTCTTAAAGACTTAAAGCGTTTTTTATTAAATCCATAAATAATTGTACGACTCTTGCACTATACTGAAAACATATGTAGTGTACCTAGTAATTTATATTAGCTGCGTCGTTAACAATTATATTTAAACAATGGGCAGCACACGATACGTAACAAGCCCATGGATTTTGCAACCCATTGTTTTTACAGCGCATGTTTGAACCATTGTCATAGACCTGCCCCCTTAAATTATTTATATTCAGATTATGTTTTGGTAGCCTTTCTGTAATAAAAGAAATCAAACCGGCGCCAGTAGCATAAAAAATTGGACAAGAAGCTAAGAAGTGCCCTCTTATTTCCAACTGTCGTAGTGTTTCTTGAAACTAACGAATCTAATGATAATACCGATTATTCCATACGTGAATAATCGAGAGTACAGTCAACTAAAATTGAAAAATGTTCGGCATAAGTTTAAAATGTGACTTTGGTTTTGAGTTGCAATTACAGAAATTATTTCATTTTGAATTTTATCTCCGACATCTGTCGGCGTATTCGTGACACTTCTGCATCATTCATCACATGTCTTGTGTTTTCGGTGATACTTAGATCGAATTTTCGTAACATTTGAATGCATTTCAGAAAACTGCCATTGTTCCAGTTAAATTATTTTCTTTCTGTTCTTTCCGCAAAACGCCAAGTTAACTCACCTATAAAACCCTTTCGGTAATATTGTAACAGCGCTCCTTTTAAGGATCTTGAAGTTTTTGAAGGGCGCTGTCGACAGTTCCTTTTTTTTAAAAAAAAAAAAAAAAGACTTATTGTACTCAATCTATTAAAATTTCCTGGCAGATTAAAACTGGGTGCTGGACCAAGACTCGAACTCGTGACCTTTGCCTTTCGGGGTCAATTGTTCTACCGACTGAGCTATTTCTTTTTCCTTGAAAGGACTTTCCCGTCACCCAAAGGGAGGGGTGGCTGCAGAGAAGGCAGGGGTCGCAACCCGAGGCCTGGCCACCACGTCCCGCTCTCACCCTCCAGGAACCGAGGAAAGCGTAAGGACCATCGTTTATTTGTTTATTTTTCTTTACGTTCTTTTGTTTTTATTGTTATTTATTTATTTTTGTCGTTAATACCGCGGAGAAACCGGCGTCACGCAAGGAGGAGGACGCAACATGACGCCAGACTGATTGTGACTATCAACGTAAACTTTTTCCGAGAAGAACATTCCGATTATAAGTGAGTATATCGGTTCTAAGCGTGGAGGAGGCAGGGATCAGCTGTTCATGACAGGAACACCACACACCTCGGGGTGGGTTAAGGAAGACACTACAGAGGAAATTGGAGAAAAATTGTCTGTATTTTGGATTGCGGACAATTGCACAATGGCTTTAATTAAGGAACTGCCAAAAGACAAGGATACTTTTCCCGCCATCAGCAAACAAGTAGTGCGCTGCGTGTCCACATATGCACGTCACAGAGTTCGTCTTCCCTTGCGGGAAGCATCCCGCGCCCGGAAAGAGGAGCAGTTGAGTAGGTATCTGATGAGGAGTCGTATGAGTAATTAGGGGCAACATCTGTCGCACTAAGAACCAGACACCTCTAGCCGATCTGCATTCCGGGTGGTGCTCGTCTGCGTCCATAACATCACATTCGACACACAACAGGGTGTCTGCGAGGTGAATCCTGTGAAGGCGTGACTGGCACACTTGCTTCCCATTGACAGTAAGGTACCATACAGACTGGACATCAGTGTCAAGATAAGGAGCGCAGACCGATCACCACACGGCACGCCCGTCAACGCGGAGAAGCTTCGCCTCAACCACATTCGGTGACCTGTGCTGCCGAAGGAAACCATAGGTCGGTCGCCTTTGTGGATGTCAATTGCGCCGGCAGTATTACAGTACGGACGCAGCTCAGTTCAAGGAAAAACTGGCGGAAATAAAAGAAGAACGGGGGGACTTCGGAAAGTTGGATAGGTGCTGAGAGAGTGTGTGGTGCAAGGGCCTCCAGCAATAGGCTGGTAAGGCACGTAGGACTACAGCACCACAACGTCATGTGAGAGCCAATGAAAAGGGCTACCACTCTGTCAGGCACATGATACAGACCTAAACCGCCCCTGCACCGCGGCAGGGTAAGTGTTTCGTACCTTATCTTGAGCAGCAAGCAGTGGAAAACAAATGAACCCAATGCCGCTAGCATGCGGCGGGCCATTGATGGCGAAATAGAAAGCTTCTGTGCCATGTGGGGGATACGTGACGCCAAATATACATTTACGTATCGTGTGCGTTGCAGAAATCGAGTGCTCGTAAACGGTAATCTAAGAGCCGAGCAGTTGAGGGCAATTGCCCGCCGCGGATCACTTGCAAAATCGAGTCCTAAGCATCGGAGAGCATCAGCTACACGCAAAGGAGCAGTACTGTCCACAGGAAGTCCCACACCCATAGCCATGGCGCTCGATTTGCGGACGTTAAGGCAGAAGCTTCGCCGTAGGTGGTAACCCATGCCAGTGACTCTCTGACCTCAGCACCGCTACGAAGAACGATGGCGAGATCGTCTGCATATGCAGTGCCGCTGAATACATGGTCACCGAGATATCCAAGAGAGGCGTTGACAGAGGCCGCATAGCAATGGTTCCATGGCAAATGCATACAACTGGGCAGAGAGCAGGCAGCCCTGACGCTCTGTTTGACGGATCGAGAAGGGAGGAGTAAGATAGCCATTGTAGAATACACGAGACGTAGCTCCACGACGGAGACGCTTTACGACGTCGACGGTAGTATCAGGGTAGTCCATATTGCTGAGCACCCCTTCCAGGAAGTCATGATCGACTCAATCAAATGCCTGGCTGAAGTCAAGAGCTGCCAAAAGTCCAGGCATACGACGAGCGTGAGCAACAGCGATTATGTCCCGATAGCGGAAGAGGGCAGTGTGGTTGTGATTGGTACCTCCCAAAGAAGTTTAAGTCGCACAGCCAACAGCCAGGTGAAGATCTTTGTATCGCTATTGAGTAATGTCAAGGGGCTGTAATCTCATAGCCGGCCGGAGTGGCCAAGCGGTTCTAGGCGCTTCAGTCTGGAACCGCGCGACCGCTATGGTCGCAGGTTCGAATCCTGCCTCGGGCATGGGTGTGTGTGATGTCCTTAGGTTAGTTAGGTTTAAGTAGTTCTAAGTTCTAGGGGACTGATGACCTCAGAAGTTAAGTCCCATAGTGCTCAGAGCCATTTGAACCATTTTTTTTTTTTTTTTTTTTTTTTTTTTTTTTTTTTTAATCTCATGTCCGTGAGATACTCCGAGGCTGGGAATGACGAAACCACCGAGGATACCGTCTGTAACCGACACGAAAGGTGACATAAAGTCCTGACAAAACTCGAATGGGAAGCTGTCAGGGTCAGGTGATCCGATCGTAGAGCCTGCCTGGATAGCGTCATGGACTTTGTCCTCCATGTCATTAGCAATGAGATCCATCGTCGCATCCACGGGAACCAAGCCAAAGGAGAGTCTGGAGATGAGTCATGGAGTAAAGCCAGTTTGTGGCATACGCGAATAGTATTGACATTGACCGTGGCTATGCGATAAGTCTGGAAGGTTGTCATCGCCAGAAGGACAGGCGATTCAAACACGGGGAGAATCACAGGCAACTGCTGGTTAGGTCCCCACGGAAGGGCACATAACTATGATGGGGAGGGAGCATTCTCCGCCAAGTGGGATCCATCGTTCTGTAGACTTCCAGAATGTCGATCCTCCGCATCGACGTCGTCCGCCCAGGAGACAGACGTATCACTGGGGCTACGCCCACAGGTAGCGTCAGACACAGAAAGTGAGGTTACCGCATCAGACGCAGGCAGGGCATCAGAGAACAGCGCACCATCAGTAGCAGGGTGGTCATCCTGTGCAGACTTCCTATGGCTCTGAGCACTATGGGACTCAACATCTTAGGTCATAAGTCCCCTAGAACTTAGAACTACTTAAACCTAACTAAGCTAAGGACACCACACGCACCCATGCCCGAGGCAGGATTCGAACCTGCGACCGCAGCAGTCCCGCGGTTCCGGACTGCAGCGCCAGAACCGCTAGACCAAGACTTCCTATGGACGCAATCATCAGAAAAGGGGTACGGCGTTGTCTCTTCCGTTTGCTCGGCGACCGTTGCTTCCTAACGCTGTTCTGTGTCGGGTGGCGGAAGGCTATCGTCCGACATGTGGCCTGATGGGAGAAAGGCGGAGGTAGATACAGCTCCATGACCAACAACCACGGGTTCGACGTAGTTAGCTTGTGCCTGCAGACAATCGTCGTTCGTTTGTATTGCCTCCGGCAGGAAGTGTTGGAGAGACAGGTGAAACTACCACCGCGTCGTCAAGAGGATGGTTCAAATGGCTCTGAGCACTATGGGACTGAACGTCTGTGGTCATCAGTCCCCTAGAACTTAGAACTACTTAAACCTGACTAACCTAAGGACATCACACACATCCATGCCCGAGGCAGGATTCGAACCTGCGACCGTAGCGGTCACGTGGTTCCAGACTGAAGCGCATAGAACCGCACGGCCACACCGGCCGGCCCGTCAAGAGGAGCCGACACCAGTATCGACTGATTCAGAGGGGGTGTAGCAGGCAGTACCGCTACAGACGAATAAGACGAAGTAACTCAGTGGGCGCCGCAGGAGGAGCGTCGTCTCCGATCGGCGTCTGAACCAGTCTACATCGGAGACTCTCAGAACGGACATGGCCTTCCCTGGCTCCAACCTGAACAGGTGCGCGGCTGGCCATTGTACATGACAACAGCCCTGCAGCCGGCAATAACCAAGTAAGAAGGCACGTGTTTCCGTAGTTCAATGTGTATCTGACGGACGCCATTGAGAACGCAGTATGTTTCGAACGTTTTCCACGTTTCAGTCACGTGACTGACGACGTTGCCGTAAGGTTTAAAAGCGGCCACCACAGCGTCCGACGGTACTTCAAACAGGAGTTCGAATTACCCGAAACGTTCGGAGGCCAAAACCAGCGTGGTCAATCACTTCAGTCTTTGTAAGTCCGTCAGAGTATAACTTGAGATCGTTAGCGTGTACGCAGCACAACGTCGGTGCAGAGCTCGTCATTCGCCAGCTTTACGTACACAGCGCGGATCGAAAAATGTATTCCGAGAACGTCTTGTGGTGGGAGACGCATTTGATCCCGTATAAAACGTTTAACTTCATACGCCTTCGGTCGGTCATGATCTACTTTGGTCCTGGCTTGGCGGTAAGAAAACGTCATGATGGTCAATGAAGTCGGACTCTGAAACAAGTCGCTACGCGAAAGTAAACAAACGCTCGCAAAAAGCACAACAGGCGAGACGCAAACAAGGTGTGTGCGCCTCACCATAGCCAAAGGCCGACTCTTAACCTGCCGGAAAGTTTCATATCAGCGCACATTCAGCTACAGAGTGAAAATTTCATCTGGAAACATGCCCAAGGGTGTGGAAAGCTACGTCTCCGCAATATACTTTCTTCCAGTAGTTCTGCAAGGTTCGCAGGAGAGCGTCTGTGAAGTTTGGAATGTTGGAGACGAGGTACTGGCAGAATTAAAGTTATGAGGACGAGTAGCTAAGTCGGTAGAGCACTTGCCCACGAAAGGCAAAGGTCCCAAGTTCGTGTCTTAGTGCGCCACACAGTTTTAATCTGCCAGGAAATTTCATATCAGCGCACCCTCTGCTGCAGAGTGAAAATTTCAGTATGTAGTCAGTCTATTGTTCGTAATTACTAAAATGTACAGAACGTTTCCAGTATCTGTTGTATTCTGTTGTATTGTATTGATCCAAATAATCATAACAGTGTACAATTTGTACATATGATATTGGACCAGTCAGCATTCATTTTTACAAGTAATTTTTACAGTTTTAATCGTTTCATGAAAGTTTGTTCAATTTGACAAGAAGATAATAGAGATCACGTTGTAATTGCACTTGTTAGATTGGTTGTAACTTCTTTTTACCATATGATAAAACGCATTGGAACATGGTAAGACCAAATTGGGAGTAAATACAGACCAGTATGTCACATACTTGAAGGGAAGATGCTCTATAATCAGGCTTAGGTGATCAATTATTAAGAAATTAATTAACGTTTATTACCTTTTTCAAAAAAATCATTTCCTGTGTAAAATATTTGAACCAAAGGAATTTTTTTAATTTGTGTGTGAACGTTCCTGGTATTTCTGTTTTTTCTTTTTCGTTTTTTAATCTCTGCTGGTAAGTTATTATACATCCGTATCCCAATATGTTGAACACTTTTCTGGTAACAAGCTGTTCTGGACAGAATAATATATAGATCAGACTGCCGTCTTGTTTCATAGCTATGAATGTATTCATTTAATAGTAATGGCCTGTCTTTGTTTAATAGGTAGGTTTTAAAAAATGATATAATACTATAAATGTATGCAGATGGCAGTGTCACAATGCCAAGTTCATTGAAATGTTGCCTGCATGATTCATTATATCTCAGACCGCATATTATACGTATTACCTTTTTTTGCGTTTTGAAGGTATCTCTGCTACAAAGTGAGTTCCCCCAAAATATGATCCCATACTGTAGTATGGAGCGAAAGTGAGAATAATATGTGCGTGTAAGGATTAATTTGGTGACTGATTCGCTGAATACCCTTAGAATATAACACGCAGTTGGCAGCTTATTTGAGATATAACTGACATGAATGTTTCATTTAAGATTTTCTTCAAGCCATGTACCGAGAAACTTAACGGATCTCACACTGGAGAGCTCTTGGGTTTTTTCGACCAAGTTGGAGATTTTTCGTTTGTGAGATGAGATGTTGATACTTCTGTAAGTTGTCTTTTGCACCTTTATGATGAGATTGTTCTCATTGAACTATTCGCTCAGTGATGATTAATGTGGTTTAATACTTCGATCCTGGCCAGCTTTGTCTGTGCTTGTTACCAGATTACATGTGTCATCTGCAAATAGTGTATCATGCCCTGAAGTAAGCTTCGTGTTTATGTCATCAATATATAGCAGAAACAAAATGGGTACCAGGATTGAGCCTTGTGGTACATCATATGTAACAGGCATTTTCTCAAAGGAGTACACTGATGAATATTAGTATTCTTTTTTTCCAATTTTTTGCACTGTGTTTGACAGAAACGATTCTAACTGATCGTTTGTGGTTCCTCTCACACCTTTGTTAGCTAAATTTCTACGGCATATGGTGTGGACAGTAACGTTAAAAGCTTTAGATAAATCTACAAAAATACTAGTAGCAGTTTGTTTATTATCTAATATTTGCTGGTTATGTTGAGATATTCACATACTGCTGTGATTGTTGTTTTAGCTTTTCTAAATCCATGCTGGTGCTCAGATAGTAAAGAAAATCTGTTCATAAAATTTTCTAATGCGGTGTAAGACAATTTCTCAGATGTTTTTGAAAATGTGCTGAACTGTGCTTCTGGCCTCTAATTAGTTACATCATTTTCTGGTCCCTTTTTGTGGAGTAGCGTAACTTTAGCAGTCTTTAGGAGGTCAGGGAGAACACCATTATTAAAGGCTGTATCAGTTAGAAGAGTTAATGGTTCTACAATTCATTTCCCACAATTCTTTACAATAAAATCTGGTATGTTGTCAGTGTCACTGGAGTATTTATTTTTTAGTTTTTTATAACTGCGAGCAGTTCAGTGTTTGAGGCTTTCCGGAGAAACATTAATGCTTTTATGGCTTCTTCATGTGTCGGGTGGTGAGTACTGACTCTATGGCAGTTCTTCTTTATCTGGTTTTCAGTTTTTTTTTGTCATCAGTCTACTGACTGGTTTGATGCGGCCCGCCACGAATTCCTTTCCTGTGCTAACCTCTTCATCTCAGAGTAGTACTTGCAACCTACGTCCTCAATTATTTGCTTGACGTATTCCATTCTCTGTCTTCCTCTACAGTTTTTGCCCTCCACAGCTCCCTCTAGTACCATGGAAGTCATTCCCTCATGTCTTAACAGATGTCCTATCATCCTGTCCCTTCTCCTTATCAGTGTTTTCCACATATTCCTTTCCTCTCCGATTCTGCGTAGAACCTCCTCATTCCTTACCTTATCAGTCCCCCTAATTTTCAACATTCGTCTATAGCACCACATCTCAAATGCTTCGATTCTCTTCTGTTCCGGTTTTCCCACAGTCCATGTTTCACTACCACACAATGCTGTACTCCAGACGTACATCCTCAGAAATTTCTTCCTCAAATTAAGGCCGGTATTTGATATTAGTAGACTTCTCTTGGCCAGAAATGCCTTTTTTGCCATAGCGAGTCTGCTTTTGATGTCCTCCTTGCTCCGTCCGTCATTGGTTATTTTACTGTCTAGGTAGCAGAATTCCTTAACTTCATTGACTTCGTGACCATCAATCCTGATGTTAAGTTTCTCGCTGTTCTCATTTCTACTACTTCTCATTACCTTCGTCTTTCTCCGATTTACTCTCAAACCATACTGTGTACTCATTAGACTGTTCATTGCCTTCAGCAGATCATTTAATTATTCTTCACTTTCACTCAGGATAGCAATGTCATCAGCGAATCGTATCATTGATATCCTTTCACCTTGTATTTTAATTCCACTCCTGAACCTTTCTTTTATTTCCATCAAATGCTTCCTCGATGTACAGATTGAAGAGTAGGGGCGATAGGCTACAGCCTTGTCTTCCACCCTTCTTAATACGAGCACTTCGTTATTGATCGTCCACTCTTATTATTCCCTCTTGGTTGTTGTACATATTGTATATGACCCGTCTCTCCCTATAGCTTACCCCTACTTTTTTCAGAATCTCGAACAGCTTGCACCATTTTATATTGTCGAACGCTTTTTCCAGGTCGACAAATCCTATGAAAGTGTCTTGATTTTTCTTTAGCCTTGCTTCCATTATTAGCAGTAACGTCAGAATTGCCTCTCTCGTCCCTTTACTTTTCCTAAAGCCAAACTGATCGTCACCTAGCGCATTCTCAATTGTCTTTTCCATTCTTCTGTATATTATTCTTGTAAGCAGCTTCGATGCATGAGCTGTTAAACTGATTGTGCGATAATTCTCACACTTGTCAGCTCTTGCCGTCTTCGGAATTGTGTGGATGATGCTTTTCCGAAAGTCAGATGGTATATCGCCAGACTCATGTATTCTACATACCAACGTGAATAGTCGTTTTGTTGCCACTTCCCCCAATGATTTTAGAAATTCTGATGGAATGTTATCTATCCCTTCTGCCTTATTTGACCGTAAGTCCTCCAAAGCTCTTTTAAATTCCGATTCTAATACTGGATCCCCTATCTCTTCTAAATCGACTCCTGTTTCTTCTTCTATCACATCAGACAAATCTTCATCCTCATAGAGGCTTTCAATGTATTCTTTCCACCTATCTGCTCTCTCCTCTGCATTTAACAGTGGAATTCCCGTTGCTCTCTTAATGTTACCACCGTTGCTTTTAATGTCACCAAAGGTTGTTTCGACTTTCCTGTATGCTGAGTCTGTCCTTCCGACAACCATATCTTTTTCGATGTCTTCACATTTTTCCTGCAGCCATTTCGTCTTAGCTTCCCTGCACTTCCTATTTATTTCATTCCTCAGCGACTTGTATTTCTGTATTCCTCATTTTCCCGGAACATGTTTGTACTTCCTCCTTTCATCAATCAACTGAAGTATTTCTTCTGTTACCCATGGTTTCTTCGCAGCTACCTTCTTTGTACCTATGTTCTCCTTCCCAACTTCTGTGATGGCCCTTTTTAGAGATGTCCATTCCTCTTCAACTGTACTGCCTACTGCGCTATTCCTTATTGCTGTATCTATAGCGTTAGAGAACTTCAATCGTATCTCGTCATTCCTTAGTACTTCCGTATCCCACATCTTTGCGTATTGATTCTTTCTGACTAATGTCTTGATCTTCAGCCTACTCTTCATCACTACTATATTGTGCTCTGAGTCTATATCTGCTCCTGTGTACGCCTTACAATCCAGTATCTGATTTCGGAATCTCTGTCTGACCGTGATGTAATCTAATTGAAATCTTCCCGTATCTCCCGGCCTTTTCCAAGTATACCTCCTCCTCTTGTGATTCTTGAACAGGGTATTCGCTCTTACTAGCTGAAACCTGTTACAGAACTCAATTAGGCTTTCTCCTCTTTCATTCCTTGTCCCAAGCCCATATTCTCCTGTAACTTTTTCTTCTACTCCTTCCCCTACAACTGCATTACAGTCGCCCATGACTATTAGATTTTCGTCCCCCTTTACATACTGCATTACCCTTTCAATATCCTCATACACTTTCTCTATCTGTTCATCTTCAGCTTGCGACGTCGGCATGTATACCTGAACTGTCGTTGTCGGTGTTGGTCTGCTGTTGATTCTGATTAGAACAACCCGGTCACTGAACTGTTCACAGTAACACACCCTCTGTCCTACCTTCCTATTCATAACGAATCCTGCACCTGTTATACCATTTTCTGCTGCTGTTGATATTACCCGATACTCATCTGACCAGAAATCCTTGTCTTCCTTCCACTTCACTTCACTGACCCCTACTATATCTAGATTGAGCCTTTGCATTTCCCTTTTCAGATTTTCTAGTTTCCCTACCACGTTCAAGCTTCTGACATTCCACGCCCCGACTCGTAGAACGTTATCCTTTCGTTGATTATTCAATCTTTTTCTCATGGTAACCTCCCCCTTGGCAGTCCCCTCCCGGAGATACGAATGGGGGACTATTCCGGAATCTTTTGCCAATAGAGAGATCATCATGACACTTCTTCAATTACAGGCCACATGTCCTGTGGATACACGTTTCGTGTCTTTAATGCAGTGGTTTCCATTGCCTTCTGCATCCTCATGTTGATCATTGCTGATTCTTCCGCCTTTAGGGGCAATTTCCCACCCCTAGGACAAGAGAGTGCCCTGAACCTCTATCCGCTCCTCCGCCCTCTTTGACAAGGCCGTTGGCAGAATGAGGCTGACTTCTTATGCCGGAAGTCTTCGGCCGCCAATGCTGATTATTTATCAAAATTTAGGCAGTGGCGGGGATCGAACACGTTTTGATTATGAATCAAAGACGCTACCCCTAGACCACGGGTTCAGTTATTGTATTGAAATAGTCACTAAAAGCATCTACGATTTTTTCTGATTCTGATGTCAATTCATCATTTAGATTCCGTTTCAAAGTTTCTTACAGCTCTCTGAATGCCTTTTATTTTATTTTTAGACTGTTATTGATTTCTCATTATATAATTTTTTGCTTATTTAATTACCTTTTTGTAGACAATACAGTAAGACTTAAAGTATGTTCTAAACTCATAATCAACCTAATGGTGTTTGATATAATTCCTTAGGTAGCGCTAATTTTAAGCTACATTTTTATCCGTTTTGTTTCCATGAATTTATGCGTTTGTTTCCATTTCTCCTGGACTTTAATGGAAATGCAGTATTAAAATAGTAAAGAAATGTTTTATGAAAGGAATTAAACATGCTATTAACATCATTTTCTTCATATGTCTCTGACTAGTTCTCAGTCCTTAGAAGATAAAAAACCTTAGGTCTTCATTATTAAACTCCCTTTGCGCGGTAGTTTTTATAAGGCATTACTTTTATCAGTTTCAATTCACTGTTAGCATCGGGGCTTCGTGGTCACTGCAACCTGTGTTAACGATTTCAGTTGAGTAGTATTATCTGTCTACGTTTATAAAGATCTGGTCGAGAGTTGATTTTGAGTTTTCAGTGATCGTGGTTGGGGTTTCAACAGTGAAATGATTTAGTAATATTTAGCAATTCATCTTTCCTTTCCCAGGTTTAAGCAAGTCGATGTTAAAATCTCCACATATTAGCATAATTTTATTGAGCGCATGTAGTTTATTTAGTAGTCCTTCAAGAGAGTGATTGAAAGTCTGGACATTGCCAGTGGTAGATCTATACACATTCCGTATCAGTATTTCAGAGTCTGTCAAGACAATTAAAGAAAATTCAGAATCAAATGGTTCAAATGGCTGTGAGCACTATGGGACTTAACTGCTGAGGTCAACAGTACCCTAGAACTTAGAACTACTTAACCCTAATTAAGCTAAGGACATCATACACATCCATGCCCGAGGCAGGATTCGAACCTACGACCTAAGCGGTCGCGCGGTTCCAGACTGTAGCGCCTAGAACCGCTCGGCCACATCGGCCGGCTAAAATTCAGAATCTTTTTCTGTTAGTATATTACTGCGCTTTGTGAGGCATTTTTAGTTCACATTCTTTTTAACATAGATAGCTGTATCACCTCCCTTACTTTCATTTCAACAAGAACAATTAGCTAGATTATATTTTCCAACTGGTGTTTTTCCAGTTCTATCTTTTGTTAACCAACGCTCAGTGATACATAAAACTTCTAATAGTAAATTAGTTTTCAAGACTAGATCTATTTCCAATAAATTACTAAATATTGAGAGCACATTATGGTGTAATATTTTAAAAGGAACTGCTGTCCGTTTTTCGTTGGGACAGATGGCTTTTTTATGTGCTTTAGACTGTAGATAATGTTTTGAGACATCACTCGCCACGTTCTCCTCTAATGTATGTTTATGCAGTTTACTCTCTGCTCCTGTTGTATTTTGGTAGGGTGCTAGCTGGGAGCTCTTGTTCCTGACCACAGAAAATGCTGATTGTAGGCTGGAGGTCTGCGTTGTCGTGCGGAGGATCTGGTCGCAGCTTTCAATGATGCTGATTTAGAGTGTAGTTGCACATTTCTTGTTGTTGAATCTTGAACATCTTCGCACGTAGAACTTGGTAGAGTTGCTATTTTTGGGCGAGATGCTGCTGCTGGTATCACATCCTTTGATAGTTTTGTTTTGCTGTGTCTACTTCAACAGAAAAGCTTACAACATATACAGAAAACAGCTTTTCTCGAATATTAGTAGAGTAGCCATTCTTTGTGAAACTTCTCGCCGTTTCCTACCTGACTTTCATAATAGTAAGTTGAAAATCTTCGATTTGAAGTGTCACGCGGATAATCAAGCTTTCTAATTTATTTGGGTAGGTTTTCTATCAAATACCACACAACTTCAGAATTTAAAACAGCACCCCAAAGTCCAGGACCATTTTTAGAAATACTGTAGTTCTAAAGGATTCGCAGGAGAGCTTCTGTGAAGTCTGGAAGGTAGGAGACGAGGTACAGGCGGAATTAAGGCTATGAGGACGGGTCGTGAGTCGTTTTTGGGTAGCTCAGATGACAGAGCACTTGGCCGCGAAAGGCAAATGTCCAGAGTTCGAGTTTCGGTCCGGCACACAGTTTCAATCTGCCAGCAAGTTTCATATCAGCGCACACTCCGCCGCAGAGTGAAAATTTCATTCTATGTACATAATACTTATTTCAACCTTGGCCTCCACTCTGGGATGTGCCGTCCAGGGGTACATGACGGCACAGTCAACTAAAACACTGAAGAGTCGTTTTAGCTGAAAGAACAAATAAGTGACTGAACCAACAGAAAGACTGCGCCGGCCGCGGTGGTCTAGCGGTTCTGGCGCTGCAGTCCGGAACCGCGGGACTGCTACGGTCGCAGGTTCGAATCCTGCCTCGGGCATGGGTGTGTGTGATGTCCTTAGGTTAGTTAGGTTTAAGTAGTTCTAAGTTCTAGGGGACTTATGACCATAGTGCTCAGAGCCATTTGAACCAACAGAAAGACTTGTTTGTATTGAAAAGGAGGAATTACTACACAAAACTACAACGGACTGAATCAATTATTTTGTTTCGGTTGCTCCTACAGATTGCTTTCTCTTGAAATAAATAAATGAACTATAATCGAACTGACTGAATCGATTGTTTCTTCACTGAAAAGAATGAATGAATAATTCAGCTGATACTAAAAGGCTCCTGTCAACTACAATTTGTCAAACTTCACTAGTTTGTTAAACTATTTGGTAGTTTGTGTTTGCTTGATGTGTCTAAGAAATATTTTGTTTAATGGCTGATTTGATAAGATGTCGGATGTTGTACGTACTGATATTTCGCAACGCATGTTTAGCAAGAAAGTGTTTTCATTTCAGTTTACCTCAATATAGTGTGGATTTACACAATTCAGAATATGGATAAAAACAAAAGAGCACTGGCAGTTATCAAAATGGTAGAAGTGCTGCGTGTTTCCTAGCCATATATTATACTGAAAGGCGTTAAGAAATAGATCAGTATTTGACACACAACACTAAATTGGGAGTGCAACGAAATCTCAGTAACATTTCCTTTAGCAGATTTTCTGTCAATTTCAAACATTCCCTGGACCAGTGTGTTGTTTTCTTTTTCTTCTTAATCCACGGTGCTAAATTCATTGCAAGAAATGCTTTGTCGACACTGATAACCATTTCCGATAGCGTCAAAATACTTCATGACATGATACACACAGCACGAGAGCTGCTTTAAAAGTGAGGTTAAATTTATTAAACTTACAAACAACCCTTTTGGAGGAGCATCTGCAATTGAGTATTATAGCAGAGGTTGAAAATATCGATTCAGTTGCAAGGTTTCAAAAATATATGGAACTTCTTTTTTGCTTTTTTATGTTTACTACTGCGTGTAAGAACTATTATTAGCTCCGATGTCTTGTTTATTTTCATTATAACACCTGCTTATGGGCATGTATGAGCAAGAAACTGGTCGTCTTTTAAATAAAAAGCATTTTATAACTGAAGCGGTATTTTCAGTCTCTGTTATTAAACTTAATTCGTACATCAGCATGCTTCTTTGAGAACCCGTGGACAGGGATAGCGAATTTGACAAAAAAAGTTTGATGGTTTGGTTGGTTGATTTGTGGGGGGGGGGACCAAACAGCCAGGTCGTCGGTCCCATCGGATTGGGGAAGGTTGGGGAAGGAAGTCGGCCGTACCCTTTCAAAGGAATCATCCTGAAATTTGCATGAATCGATTTAGGGAAATCACAGGAAACCTAAATTTAGACGGCCGGACGCGGGTTTGAACCGACGTCCTCCCGAATGCGAGTCCATTGTGCTAACCACTGCGACACCTCGCCCGATTGATCGTTTACAGGGACCTTAAAACTGCAACTGAATTAGTCGAATGTTTTCCAACAAGCGACTGTATCGTCTGTTTTCATTCAGTTGTTGCCATCACTAGCACCTCCCCTACGGCGCACAACCGCAAGCGACCTAACCCCCATTGATACCTTTGTCTCCCCCCCCCCCCCTCCCTCACCATCTGGCCTACGCAGCGCAGGCTACATTTTTTGTGCGCACTTTACCTGATACGTTTAATGGAGAGACATCTACGGGTACCACCTGTAGTCCAGAGCTCACAGCCTGTCTCTGCCAATGAAGGGGTAAGTTGGAGCCTGGAAGACAGAAGTTATCGCTGCCCCACATAACTCACAGCAAGGCAGGTGGAAGAAGAGTAAATGACATTGGCTGTCGGCGGATAGTAGAGGAGGATTCGCAGTACGCGTCATAGTTGGGCCGCCTTCTGACGTGAAGCGCACTGTAGGAGAGGTCTGAAGATAGCTTACCATTGTTGAGTATCTGCACGCGGTCGTACTGGAGGCCCTTCCAGAACGGCTGCTTCTGACGGCGCCGGCGCACCCACACCGACAGCTCCTCCCATGACAAGGTCACTCCACTGACCTTGTTGAACCCCATCGACAGTTCCATGTGGAGCACTGCCTGCAACAGAGGAAGCGGCACCCATTAGTGGCATTCGTGAAGTATTTGAAGCAATAAAAGCGATTTACCGGGTGATCAAAAAGTCAGTATAAATTTGAAAACTGAATAAATCACGGAATAATGTAGATAGAGAGGTACAAATTGACACACATGCTTGGAATGACATGTGGTTTTATTAGAACCAAAAAAATACAAACGTTCAAAAAATGTCCGACAGATGGCGCTTCATCTGATCAGAATAGCAATAATTAGCATAACAAAGTAAGACAAAGCAAAGATGATTGATGTTCTTTACAGGAAATGCTCAATATGTCCACCATCATTCCTCAACAATAGCTGTAGTCGAGGTATAATGTTGTGAACAGCACTGTAAAGCATGTCCGGAGTTATGGTGAGGCACTGGCGTCGGATGTTGTCTGTCGGTCGGCCACGATACACTTGCGACTTCAGGTAACCCGAAAGCTAATAATCGCACGGACTGAGGTCTGGGGACCTGGGAGGCCAAGCACGACGAAAGTGGCGGCTGAGCACACGATCATCACCAAACGACGAGCGCAAGAGATCTTTCACGCGGCCAGCAATATGGGGTTGAGCGCCATCCTGCATAAACATCAATACGTTCCAGCAGGTGTTTATCAGCCAGGCTGGGGATGATGTGATTCTGTAACATATCGGCGTACCTCTCACCCGTCACGGTAGCAGTTACAAAACCAGAATCAAGCATTTCCTCGAAGAAAAAAGGCCCGATAACGGTAGATGTGGTAAATCCAACCCATACTGTGAGTTTCTCGTCGTGCAGTGGAGTTTCCACGACAGTTCTAGGATTTTCGGTAGCCCAAATTCTGCAGTTGTAGGCGTTGACAGACCCTCGGAGCGTGAAATGAGCTTCGTCGGTCCACAATACATTACTCAACCAATCGTCATCTTCCGTCATCTTTTGAAACGCCCACACCGCAAATTCCAGGTAACAGTTCATGATGCTGATGGATTTTGTACGGATAGCATCGGAGGGTACGCCTAAGTGGCAACCAAACAGTAGTGTATGGAATTCCGGTGCCACGTGCGACTGCACGAGCGCTGACTTCCCCGTGCATACCCAATAAAACCCCATGTCATTCCAAGCATGTGTGTCAATTTTTACCTCTCTATCTACATTATTCTGTGGTTTATTAAGTTTTCAAATTTATACTCACTTTTTGATCAGCCGGTACATCTACCAAAAGTAGAGATCAGCGGGCTTATTGTGGATGATACTCTGTATGTGAAGTTCCTGGGCATCCAGATGGGTGACAAACTCTGGTGAAACCAGCATGTGGTTAAGTTAACCAAAAGGCTCAGGTCTGCGTGCTTTGCACTCAAAAATGCCTCTTACCGAGTAGACAAGCAGGCGGGATTACTAGCACACCACTCCGTTTTATGCCATACACTACAGCTAAAGTGAGACAAGTATTTGTTCTACAGAAGCGTGCAATAACAATGTAATAATGTAATAATGACAATGTAATAATGTATAATGTAATAATGACAACTGAAAATCTATCAGAGGCCTCTTCACGGACCTAACTGTAACTTACTTGCCGAAACATGTACACCCTAACGGTATTTTTGGCTAATAACAAGAGTCAGTTTAGGATGAACTCAGCAATTCTCAACCGAAATACTAGAAGTAGAAATAATTTCCCTGTAGACTATACATCCCTCTCAAAGTTTCAGAATGGAGTTTTATACAGGAAAAGGGATCCTGCGAACAGCTGGAAGACATGGCCCTAGAACAAGAGCAACACAGACCTCGAACAAACTAACGTAAAACCCGCGGCAAAAACGCTGAATGCAACTGACAGTGTAAAACCTCCAAAGACCCTGCATCAACAAATATTATAAATAAAGCACGGGTACCGAAAACGAAGATGTGGCGCAGGATTTCAGTGGAAATGGAATTTGGTAAGGGGTTTTGTAAACGTGGGCTCTTAACCAAGTAGTGTGTTTTATTAACATCACTTAATTATTCCAGAAGGCATGCACAAAGAAACAAGCCAACCACTTGCGCCCAGTCTCGCAAATTTCTAAACTTGTAATATATCGATATATATTTGATAAGAATAATTACTCGTTTCACAATAATAACACGCCTATAATTTGAAAGGTGCATCAAAGAACATACAACAGAAGAAAACTTAACGTAAGGTATATGTGTGCATATCATTCATAAGAAATATTGCTACGCCCCATTGAAACTAATTTTGCAAAGGGGGCACAAATAATTCCGCGGCAACAACAAAGCTCAACAGATATAACAGCACACAATTATGCATATCACCAAAACTTTAATCACACATCAGACAGACGAAACGTATAAACAGTAGAATCTGCACTGACACAGGACACTAACGTACAATCATCTATGAAGGTACGTGGACTGGCAAAAGATTCATTAAGGCTTATCATTAGGATACAGTTTGATCACGCCACAGCCTCGCCATGTTTTATTAAATCAAGTAAAAATGTGAGTATAGTACAATCAGAACACACCATGGGTTTTCCATGCTTTTTCAATTAAAGTACAATTATATCAGCGGAAAAATTCTCCTTGTGGAGCATAAAAAAAGCAAATATGTTCCTCTTTAAAGACTCTGGCAGAAAAGTGGGGAACCGACAGCCTGAAACCTCACTCCACATTCCTTACCAAAAATTTTGGCGTTCGCGCTCTTTTAACACATCATTCTAAACCCTTTTAGCCAGTCTCTCTTTGTAGTTAAGCCTTTATACTCAGCATCTCCCTCTCAATTCCACCGTCCATGTGCATCTCTCTCCCGCTATCTCCTTTTAGTCCCAATGATTTACAGTATATCCCACCACCACTCTCTCCTCTCTCACCTACACTGTCTCCTTTTGTCTTTTTTCCCACTGCCATTGTCTCCACTATATCTCGGCACCTCAAAATTTCTGGGGGCCCGACATATGTTTTGTCCTATACCCACAAGCTTAAAATTTCGGTCCAAATTACACTCCTGGAAATGGAAAAAAGAACACATTGACACCGGTGTGTCAGACCCACCATACTTGCTCCGGACACTGCGAGAGGGCTGTACAAGCAATGATCACACGCACGGCACAGCGGACACACCAGGAACCGCGGTGTTGGCCGTCGAATGGCGCTAGCTGCGCAGCATTTGTGCACCGCCGCCGTCAGTGTCAGCCAGTTTGCCGTGGCATACGGAGCTCCATCGCAGTCTTTAACACTGGTAGCATGCCGCGACAGCGTGGACGTGAACCGTATGTGCAGTTGACGGACTTTGAGCGAGGGCGTATAGTGGGCATGCGGGAGGCCGGGTGGACGTACCGCCGAATTGCTCAACACGTGGTGCGTGAGGTCTCCACAGTACATCGATGTTGTCGCCAGTGGTCGGCGGAAGGTGCACGTGCCCGTCGACCTGGGACCGGACCGCAGCGACGCACGGATGCACGCCAAGACCGTAGGATCCTACGCAGTGCCGTAGGGGACCGCACCGCCACTTCCCAGCAAATTAGGGACACTGTTGCTCCTGGGTTATCGGCGAGGACCATTCGCAACCGTCTCCATGAAGCTGGGCTACGGTCCCGCACACCGTTAGGCCGTCTTCCGCTCACGCCCCAACATCGTGCAGCCCGCCTCCAGTGGTGTCGCGACAGGCGTGAATGGAGGGACGAATGGAGACGTGTCGTCTTCAGCGATGAGAGTCGCTCCTGCCTTGGTGCCAATGATGGTCGTATGCGTGTTTGGCGCCGTGCAGGTGAGCGCCACAATCAGGACTGCATACGACCGAGGCACACAGGGCCAACACCCGGCATCATGGTGTGGGGAGCGATCTCCTACACTGGCCGTACACCACTGGTGATCGTCGAGGGGACACTGAATAGTGCACGGTACATCCAAACCGTCATCGAACCCATCGTTCTACCATTCCTAGACCGGCAAGGGAACTTGCTGTTCCAACAGGACAATGCACGTCCGCATGTATCCCGTGCCACCCAACGTGCTCTAGAAGGTGTAAGTCAACTACCCTGGCCAGCAAGATCTCCGGATCTGTCCCCCATTGAGCATGTTTGGGACTAGGTGAAGCGTCGTCTCACGCGGTCTGCACGTCCAGCACGAACGCTGGTCCTACTGAGGCGCCAGGTGGAAATGGCATGGCAAGCCGTTCCACAGGACTACATCCAGCATCTCTACGATCGTCTCCATGGGAGAATAGCAGCCTGCATTGCTGCGAAAGGTGGATATACACTGTACTAGTGCCGACATTGTGCATGCTCTGTTGCCTGTGTCTATGTGCCTGTGGTTCTGTCAGTGTGATCATGTGATGTATCTGACCCCGGGAATGTGTCAATAAAGTTTCCCCTTCCTGGGACAATGAATTCACGGTGTTCTTATTTCAATTTCCAGGAGTGTATGTCCTCCCCTATACCCATTTGTTAAAACTCGCTCGTCTGGGAGGTTCGGACCGCCCAAGCCTATGTAGGGTCTCCACTCATCCCTAATTTCCACTGTCTCCTCTCTCTTTTGCTCCCTCTGCTACTGTCTGCATCCATCTCTGTTACCCTTCTACTGCCACTGTCTCTAACAGGCCGTCAATATCTCCTCTCTCGTTTGTTCCCACTGCTATTGGCTCCATCAACCTCATTTTCTCTTTCATTGAGACTTTCTCTCTCCCGTAAATAAAATAAATATAAATACTGCAACGATGGATTGATATTACGAACAGAAAAAATATTGGCGGGAATATCCATACCAACACACGAGAAACTGCTCTCCGAAGTAGAGGAACGATACTCTTTGGATTTTTGCAATGACATTCTGCTGACATTGGGGATTATTTATCGTTTTTCAAATGCGCGTCTCGCCGCCAAATAAATTGCTTCCTGGACGACAAGTATAAAGAGCAGATGCCACTAAAATGCGATTATCAGCTGTTGTCTGCACATGGTAACTTCTGAACATTTCAGCAGTGGAAATCAAACATAAACAGTGCAGTGATCGACAAAATTAATATGGTTTTAGAATTCCTCTTTCGGACTTCCTCTTTTAAACAGCCTCAAGTACACAATTTTTAAAAAAAATGTGAGCCATTTCTATTGCCACAGTAATGCTCGAAATTACGTTTCTCGTGTTTGCACTGAAAGTATAACTTATTAATATTTTCTACTAAACATGATTATGTAATAACTGAGAAAGGCTAGTTATCAGATAGAGGTGCAACTGAATCTGCTACGCTATTCTCCTGTATTTTTACACTACTGCTCATTAAAATTGCTACACCACGAAGATGACGTGTTCAGACGCGAAATTTAACCGACAGGAAGAAGATGCTGTGATATGCAAATGATTACGTTTTTTCAGAGCATTCACACAAGGTCGGCGCCGATGGCGACACCTACAACGTGATGACAGGAGGAAAGTTAAACAGCAGGTGACCAGCGTTGCATGGTGAAACGTTGTTGTGATGCGTCGTGTAAGGAGGAGAAATGCGTACCATCACGATTCCGACTTTGATAAAGGTCGGATTGTAGCCTATCGCGATTGCGGTTTATCGTATCGCGACATTGCTCCTCGCGTTGGTCGAGATCGAATGACTGTTAGCACAATATGGAATCGGTGGATTCAGGAGGGTAATACGGAACGCCGTGCTGGATCCCAACGGCCTCGTATCAGTAGCACTCGAGATGCCAGGCATCTTTTCCGCATGGATGTAACGGATCGTGCAGCCACGTCTCGATCCCTGAGTCAACAGAGGGGAACGTTTACAAGACAACAACCATCTGCACGAACAGTTCGACGACGTTTGCAGCAGCATGGACTATCAGCTCGGAGACCATGGCTACGGTTACCCTTGACGCTGCATCACAGACAGGAGCGCCTGCGATGGTGTACTCAACAACGAACCTGGCTGCACGAATGGCAAAACGTCAATTTTTCGGATGAATCCATGTTCTGTTTACAGCATCATGATGGTCGCATCCGTATTTGGCGACATCGCGGTGAACGCACATTGGAAGCGTGCATTCGTTATCGCCATACTGGCGTATCACCCGGCGTGATGGTATGGGGTGCCATTGGTTACACGTCTCAGTCACTCCTTGTTCACACTGACGGCACTTTGAACAGTGGACGTTACATTTCACATGTGTTACGACCCGTGGCTCTACGCGTCATTCGATCCCTGCGAAACCCTACATTTCAGCAGGATAATGCACGACCGCATGTTGCAGATCCTGTACGGCCCTTTCTGGATACAGAAAATGTTCGACTGCTGCTCTCGTCAGCACATTCTCCAGATCTCTCACCAATTGAAACCGTCTGGTCAATGGTGGCCGAGCAACTGGCTCGTAACAATACGCCAGTCACTTCTCTTGATGAACTGTGGTGTCGTGTTGAAGCTGCACGGACAGCTGTACCTGTACACTGCATCAAAGCTCTGTTTGACTCAATGGCCAGGCGTATCAAGGCCGTTATTACAGCCAGAGGTGGTTGTTCTGGGTACTGATTTCTCAGGATCTATGTACCCAAACCGCGTGAAAATGTAATCACATGTCAGTTCTAGTGTAACACATTTGTCCAATGAATACCCGTTTATCATCTGCATTTCTTCTTCGTGTAGCTATTTTAATGGCCAGTAGTGTACATTTGTGAAACACGTAAATCATAAGAAAGAACAAACCCTCGGCATATATTTGTAATATGGTATAAAGCACTTCACGAAAGAGCCAGTGTCACCGTTTAAAGCCGTGTGTTCCTTTGTATTAACAAAATAGAATGAAGGAAGATTAGAATTTGTCCTATCGTCACCCAAATCGTTAACGACGGAACATCGGCTCAAGTATACGAGTATAGGGAAGGCATTCGTCCCTTTTGGGAGGGCCCATTCCGACGTTAGTGTCAAGTTCTGGAAATTCTCGGTGATTCAGACAAATAACATGCCTTTGCACCGCTAGAGGGCTGGACAGAGACTTGGCAAGGCGTAAGATGTTCGTTCGTATAAAAAACTGAGCTTCCACTTTCGGAGGAACTTGTTTACACGTAACCCAGGTGACGAAGGCCGGGACTGGTGGTCGTGTTACACGCAAAGCACATGCCCGTGGGTGTTGTATACTCGCAGGCGCCGGCCTTCAGACTGGCGGACCGCAGCGTGCCTTAGCCAACGAGCGTTTGGTTTCGTTGCCGAAGGCGAAAACGTCTTGTGAGTCTGAGCTTCAAGTGGCCTTTTGCCAATAATTTGCACGGATGTTTCTGTCCGAGAGAAAACGACCCTTAAAATTATCATAAATACAGTGGTTAGCGCCGTGATGGTTGCATGAAACACTGCACACCTACGTCAACAGTTGGACATTATTTGCGAATCGAAGCAATTCAGGTTTCGACAGTAAAATGTGTGTATTGTGTATTAGAGGAATGACTTTTTGTTGATAAGTCATTTGGACGAGAAAGGACAGAATAGTCTAAGAAGGCAAAATTTTGTATCTTTTTCGTGATCGGAGTGGAACCTTCTACTCTGGAGTAATACATTTCAGTACCGTAGCTATTTCGGTTCAGGATAATAAGAATGGTAAGTTCACATATTTTCATATATTTAGTTACTCTGCACTGTTAAAGTATAAATCGGACGATAGGGTACGGCTTATAGCCAGCAACATATTTCAGAAATGTGGACAAGTGACACACACACGAAAAAAATGGTTCAAATGGCTCTGAGCACTATGGGACTCATCTTCTGAGGTCATCAGTCCCCTAGAAGTTAGAACTACTTAAATCTAACTAACCTAAGTACATCACACACAGCCATGCCCGAGGCAGGATTCGAACCTGGGACCTTAGCGGTCTCGCGGTTCCAGACTGTAGCGCCTAGAACCGTACGGCCACTCGGGCCGGCACACGAAAAAGGAAATGATCAAAAAATGTAAAAGGTAGTACTCATGATTTCATAATCCTTACTTTTAAACCGTTGACGAATGTCACACCGACAATTACATAAGCCGAAATGGGACTTCATCGGAAAATTCTAACGAGATGACTCCTAACGCCTCTCTCGGTTCGGTAATTCTGTTTCCCCTTCGTCTTTCCTCTTCTTATACTGTTGTCTCATTTTGCAGCATCCGCTCATCGTCAACTCGTCCATTATTTTCTCGTTGCCGGATGCCCTTGCTGACAGCAGACCGCCATTGTTATGTAACTAGGGGATTATTATCTATCTGCTAATCGTATAAACTCTGTCCTGCGTGTTTTCTCGCTTAATGTTTCTGCGATGTGTTCCTAGTGTGCGGACGCGGCACGATAACGGCAACATCCCAAACAGGTGTGCAAAGCAGCTTGTGGGCCACACCCAGGCTGGGCAGTTTTGCCGTCCAACGGTTAAAGTCGGTGCACGCACTCGACCTGTTTCTGGTTGGCATTATGCGTTAAGCTGTACATGAAACTTGGTCGCCCATTTCAGCTGTATCAAGTTTGTTCGACACCAACGATACAGCTACATTTTCTCTGACCCTTCGAAGAAACATTGTTATAAAAGGGGCTACTGTGCAACAGTAGTTAAGAAATAAAGACTCAGCTAAAAGACGCGTTTACACCGGTGCGCCTTGCGCCTGTGTTTGCCTCATACGGCATTCGTGCACGTGTACATTTCTTTCTCGATATGTGTACATGCGTGATTTCACACCCAGCTAGACACAACCACACACGGCGTTCTAGTGATCAAGATGTCTTCTCTGCTAGCAGTAACTGTCGCCGCTGCCTGTATATTCTGAGACAAAGACGAATTGTAGAAAAAAGGGCAAGTACTGGGATAATTAATATCTTTGGTATGTGAAACTTCCTGGCAGATTAAAACTGTGGTATGTGTTTATGTGGTTTAAAGTTAAATATGATAGGGAGTATTTTGTTGAACAGCTGTTCTCATGACTTCGAAGCAATACCTCATCCTGTTGGGCCACCCACTCCGAAGAAACATGCAAAATACAGAGAAGCTACATCAGAGGCGACAAGGTTGGCTTCGAATTCTTGCTATCGGAGATAACGACTCCAGTCTGTAGTTCCAGTTCAAGGTATCTACAGCATCGAAATCCAACATATTCCCAGACGTTACCCAGGCTCTCACGCAAACCCTCAAAAACTACATTAAGTTGATGACCATTTAACATTTCTTTCTCTGGACAACGAAACACTTATTCGATGCTGAACGTTTAAAGCCAACAGTTCAGTTAGTTTTCAACATGCAACACTTTGGGTTTGTACTGACTGGAAGCACTGAACGGATAAAAAAATTCTGTTAGTCGAATCCTGTCAGCATTGGTTTTCTTGTGTGTGTATGTATGTATGTATGTGTGTGTGTGTGTGTGTGTGTGTGTGTGTGTGAGTGAGTGAGTGAGAGAGAGAGAGAGAGAGAGAGAGAGAGAGAGAAGGAAGCTGGACAAAGCGTTCTGCTGAAGGATGCACGATTCATTCGCGCCTCCACACGGTTCTAGCATGGTTGCAGAAGCATCAGTTCTTACTGGAAATTTGCCAACCGAATGGCATGTCCTTTCCTGACTGATCAGTTGTGCTGTTACTGTTTCTCTGCTGACAACACAATATTCCCCGCCTCCTTTCATACTGACGGATCTGTATCTCGTGACATCTGGTGGTCAGTTCCCGCATTACATAAGCGTGTCCAAATACTTTTGATAAGATACTCTATATATTATCGTTATTACTGTTATTATTTATTTTTTATGGCAGTAAACACAACAAATGGGATCACTATGTTGTTCATATCTTATCTCTAATCGGATTCTTCCCAAGCGTCTTGGAATGCTTGGCGTAGCAGCAAATAATTCGTTCAGACAGAAGTAATATAGCTTTTTACAGCTTACAAACGGATATTTCATAAGTGTCAATGATTTTCAACTTCTCACAGCGACTGGGGCCGCTTACTCCGGCATAACGCCAGTGTCGTTGTACTCCGATTTTGCACCTGGTAAGTTGTTCTAGTTTTTCTCGTCCATTCTGTTGTCACCTGGAATGAAAACGTCAATAATCTACATTTTCTTTTCCTCAACAGTTGTGATGTTTAGTGACTGTACTCCAGCATTCTATTTATCTGAAGTCGGAATTGCCACAATAATTTGCCAGTTTCGTTTTCGATAATTTTCTCTGAACTCACTCCCACTACTTTTAGCATAAGTTACACTGGATCATTTGAGCTACAGCATTGTGCCTCTGCTTGCAATGAATCTGAGGGATGTTCTTGCAAAAGCTCTTGATGCCGCCCACTGTTTACTCAGTTTCCTTGTGGCATCTGCACTTTGCACCTTATGCTGATTTCTCGATTCTGAATTGGATGGCATTAGTTCTGATGGCTTGCTCCTGTGCAGCACAAATCAGTCTTTCACTTTCCTTCTTCAGGGTTCCGTTGGCCATCCATGCTCAGGCTTTTAGTTTAGGAACTTCATTATTATTATTATTATTATTATTATGGGCGACTGAACGCTATCGGATCACGGAAAACTATTATATTTCAATCTTCGGAGTTTCCAAGCGTCTCTCATTTTCTCTCCGTGCTTTTCTTTCTTCAGTCCATTTTGTTTCTGGTCTGTTGTTGACTTCATTCTCTGAAAATACTTTCCATTAGCAACTTTTTTGTCTGTATCAGTTTCTGTTAATGTCTGATGGGGTTATATGAACATTTTCTAAATTCTATGTGACCTGCTGAGTTCGTATGATTTTGATGATGATGATGTTTGGTTTGTGGGGCGCTCAACTGCGTGGTTATCAGCGCCCGTACAATTACCCAATCTTTGCTCAGTCCAATTTCGCCACTTTCCTGGATGATGATGAAATGATGAGGTCAACACAAACACCCAGTCATCTCGAGGCAGGTGAAAATCCCTGACCCCGCCGATTCGTATGATTTTTGAATTGTTCTATGTACAACGCAATTTTGTGTGTCAGTATTGTTGCTGGAAGCCTGTGGATATGCCAATCAAATTTCAATCTTTATTTTCTTATCTCTGTCACGAGATTCGATAGTTTTTCAGTTGTTTTCGGGATTGTAGTCTGTAACCATCTTTTGTTCTCTTTCGGCCGAGCATCTTTCTTAGAACTTTGCTTTCTTCTCTTAGTATATGTTTCCGTAGATTGTAAGCGTTTCGCTAGCGTACAAAACGTACAAAACTCAGGACTTGATAACTATGTTGTAGAGCTTGATTTTTCTGTGTATGGGCATACATTTTTTTGTTGTGGATGTAGATTTTACCGGAAGCTCTCCTAAGTTCTGCGATCCAATTTTCAGTGCCATTTTCTTTCCTCTTGTGGGTTCAAAGACTTTGCCGAAATGTTTCAAGTATGGGACATTCGGGTAATTATATGTCGTTTGGATTTGCATAAAAGTGTTCAGGAAGGAAAAAGATGGGCGGAATCAATTTTTAACTGATCCATGAAAAAAGTACTTTTCATTATACACTCCTGGAAATGGAAAAAAGAACACATTGACACCGGTGTGTCAGACCCACCATACTTGCTCCGGACACTGCGAGAGGGCTGTACAAGCAATGATCACACGCACGGCACAGCGGACACACCAGGAACCGCGGTGTTGGCCGTCGAATGGCGCTAGCTGCGCAGCATTTGTGCACCGAAGCCGTCAGTGTCAGCCAGTTTGCCGTGGCATACGGAGCTCCATCGCAGTCTTTAACACTGGTAGCATGCCGCGACAGCGTGGACGTGAACCGTATGTGCAGTTGACGGACTTTGAGCGAGGGCGTATAGTGGGCATGCGGGAGGCCGGGTGGACGTACCGCCGAATTACTCAACACGTGGGGCGTGAGGTCTCCACAGTACATCGATGTTGTCGCCAGTGGTCGGCGGAAGTGCACGTGCCCGTCGACCTGGGACCGGACCGCAGCGACGCACGGATGCACGCCAAGACCGTAGGATCCTACGCAGTGCCGTAGGGGACCGCACCGCCACTTCCCAGCAAATTAGGGACACTGTTGCTCCTGGGGTATCGGCGAGGACCGTTCGCAACCGTTTCCATGAAGCTGGGCTACGGTCCCGCACACCGTTAGGCCGTCTTCCGCTCACGCCCCAACATTGTGCAGCCCGCCTCCAGTGGTGTCGCGACAGGCGTGAATGGAGGGACGAATGGAGACGTGTCGTCTTCAGCGATGAGAGTCGCTTCTGCCTTGGTGCCAATGATGGTCGTATGCGTGTTTGGCGCCGTGCAGGTGAGCGCCACAATCAGGACTGCATACGACCGAGGCACACAGGGCCAACACCCGGCGTCATTGTGTGGGGAGCGATCTCCTACACTGGCCGTACACCACTGGTGATCGTCGAGGGGACACTGAATAGTGCACGGTACATCCAAACCGTCATCGAACCCATCGTTCTACCATTCCTAGACCGGCAAGGGAACTTGCTGTTCCAACAGGACAATGCACGTCCGCATGTATCCCGTGCCACCCAACGTGCTCTAGAAGGTGTAAGTCAACTACCCTGGCCAGCAAGATCTCCGGATCTGTCCCCCATTGAGCATGTTTGGGACTAGGTGAAGCGTCGTCTCACGCGGTCTGCACGTCCAGCACGAACGCTGGTCCTACTGAGGCGCCAGGTGGAAATGGCATGGCAAGCCGTTCCACAGGACTACATCCAGCATCTCTACGATCGTCTCTATGGGAGAATAGCAGCCTGCATTGCTGCGAAAGGTGGATATACACTGTGCTAGTGCCGACATTGTGCATGCTCTGTTGCCTGTGTCTATGTGCCTGTGGTTCTGTCAGTGTGATCATGTGATGTATCTGACCCCAGGAATGTGTCAATAAAGTTTCCCCTTCCTGGGACAATGAATTCACGGTGTTCTTATTTCAATTTCCAGGAGTGTATATGCTATGAGATCAAGACGCTGCTGCGTTCGATTATATTGTTTATTACAATAGGCCTATATCTGTATAGTTGCCATCTTCAGGTTACACCAGGTGGTCACATAAGGGCATTGTGTACAGTTTCCTTATGTGAGATAAAAGACGCAGCGGGCCCAGATGAATACAAAAAGTGCTTTTCATTGCGAATCAAGCCGTGCTCGGACATTAAAGTCATTTTATAAAAATTATATCATACAACGATGTCACGTGGCGTTATTTTGGGAATCGGGTACGAATGGTCTCCAGGTGTGAATCCGCCATTAGCTGCTACTAACAAAAGTAGATTCCTACCGATTTTAATTGGGAACGGAGCTGGGGCTACTGTTGTTGAGAGTGCTCGACTGTCGAATACGAAAGGCTGCTTGGGACAAGCAGGAAATTCCGGTTCTAGTCCCGGTCTGGAACAAATTTTCATTTGTCGAAACGTATTTCTTACACTGCAGATTCAGCATTTCCGAACGCTCTTTCACTGATATCACTCCGTGTCATTGCAGCTTAATTGGTTTCTTCTATATTGACTCTATTAAAGCTTAAAGAACGTGTTTCAGTTGATAGACGAACCTCTGCCTCACAATTAACGGAGTTTTGTTGAGTACAGGTGTAAATATGAGGAGCGTAATACAATGAGGTTATCGAACGGACTAACAAGTTGTAGCCAACAATCATATCAAGAAACAGGTGAACAGGTTAATTCCGTCTTCCTACATTTCCGGGTGACCATGCGGAGTATCTTCTCAGTTTTGTGATTGGCATGGTGGATATTTGATTAACGAAACCTAGCACGTCATGCTATTCGACTAATGCTAAACAGGATGGAAGGTAAACGTCGAGTCTCTCCGAAGGAAACGTAATGAGATCTCTATGTTGCTCTCTTCAGTCCAGAGACTGGTTTGGTGCAGCTCTCCATGCTACTGTATCCTGTGCAAGCTTCTTCATCTCCCAGTACCTACTGCAGCCTACATCTTTCTGAATCTGCTTAGTGTATTCATCTCTTGGTCTCCTTCTACGATTTTTACCCTCCACGCTGCCCTCAAATGCTAAATTTGTGATCCCCTGATGCCTCAGAACATGTCCTACCAACCGGTCCCTTCTTCTTGTCAAGGTGTGCCACAAACCCCTCTTCTCCCCAATTCTATTCAATACCTCCTCATTAGTTATGTGATCTACCCACCTAATCATCAGCATTCTTCTGTAGCGCCACATTTCGAAAGCTTCTATTCTCTTCTTGTATAAACTATTTATCGTCCAAGTTTCACTTCCATACATGGCTACACTCCATCACTCCATACAAATACTTTCAGAAACGACTTCCTGACACTTAAATCTATACTCGAAGTTAACAAATTTCTCTTGTCCAGAAATGCTTTCCTTGCCATTGCCAGTCTACATTGTATACCATCTCTACTTCGACCATCATCAGTTATTTTGTTCCCCAAATAGCAAAACTCATTTACTACTTTAAGCGTCTCATTTCCTAATCTAATTCCTGCAGCATCACCCGATTTAATTCGACTACTTTCTATTATTCTCGTTTTGCTTTTGATGATGTTCATCTTATATCCTCCTTTCAGGACCCGGTCAATACCGATCAGCTGCTCTTCCAAGTCCTTTGCTGTCTCTGACAGAATTACAATGTCATCGGCGAACCTCAAAGTTTTTATTTCTTCTCCATGGATTTTAATTCCTGCTCCGAATTTTTCTTTTGTTTGCTTTACTGCTTGCTCAATATACAGATTGAATAACATCGGGAACAGGCTACAACCCTGTCTCACTCCCTTCCCAATCATTGCTTCCCTTTCATGCCACTCGACCCTTAAAACTGCCACCTGGTTCCTTTACAAATTGTAAATAGCATTTCGCTCTCTGTATTTTAACCCTGCCACCTTCAGAATTTGAAAGAGAGTATTCCAGTCAACATTGTCAAAAGCTTTCTCTAAGCCTACAAATGCTAGAAACGTAGGTTTGCCTTTCCTTAATCTATATTGTAAGATAAGTCGTAGGGTCAGTATTGCCTCACGTGTTCCAACATTTCTACGGAATCCAAACTGATCTTCCCTGAGGTCGGCTTCGACCAGTTTTTCCATTCGTCTGTAAAGAATTCGTGTTAGTATTTTGCAGCAGTGGCTTATTAAACTGATAGTTCGGTAATTTTCACATCTTTCAACACCTGCTTTCTTTGGGATTGGAGATCTCTATAACACACTCAAAACATTTATCAGATACCATCAACAGCATTGTCAGACTGTTCGCTCTGATGCTGTTGTCCACAGTAAAGTATCGCCTTTGGACAATTAAAAGTAAATTTGGCCAAAATTATCGCTTGGTGTAATGAGTGGCAGCTCGCTTTGAATTTGGATAAATACAGGTTAATGGTCATAAAAAAGACAAATAGCCCGACACTACCTTGTTACATATGTAGCACTGCCACTGTTTTTTGGGCGTCGCTTTGGCAGAACAGCAGTGCAGCACTTGCGGAAGCCATAGGCAACAAGTGAGCAAAGGGTGTTGGCATGCCAATTACAGCAACAGGACTGTTTATACATTGCGAGACGGACCAGGCTTAGCACCGCAATCCTGCCTGTGTAGCGGTAAGACTGGATTCTTAAGGGCCAAGCGGTTTCTTCGTTTGTTAAGAACGTGACTGGAAATGGTAAATAGGCACAACAACAAGAAGTGAGCCACTATCCCGTATGTACAACCGCCACGTTTTAGCAGAGAGATATTCTCAGTCCAGGAGACCTACTATGTTGGGAGGGACGGGGGGATGCTACGCCAGCCACTGCTCACTGCTGTACTGTTTGTCAGCAAGAAGCAGCCACTACAAGTCTTGTCAGCCGCAACGGCTACACCATAGCATCGATCGCTCCTTTGACTTGATGTCTCTCCACTGGTGTGCCAACTCGAGGCTCATTCCAGGAGGAGGAAGAGGAGGAGATTAGTGTTTAACGTCACGTTGACAACGAGATCATTAGAGACGGAGGACAAGCTCGGATTAGGAAAGGATGGAGAAGGAAATCGGCCGTGCTCTTTCAAAGGCACCATCCCGGTATTTGCCTGGGGCGATCTAGGGAAATCACGGGAAACCTAAATCAGGATAACAGGACGCGGGTTTGAACCGTCGTCCTCCCGAATGCGAGTCCCGTGTACTAACCTCTGCGCCTCCTCTCCAGAAGCAGCTCGGCTCCTGCCCAGCGGGCAGCGGCACCTTATCGGGCCGGTGCAGCTGCTCTCCCTTTTACGCGGGTCCGGACGACGATGCCTCAGGAAGGCTAGCCTTCTCTTCAAGTGTTCCAACTGGCCGTCTTCCGCGACGCTTACACCACCCGCAAGCAGCAGTGGCACTCTTTACTGGTTACATGCTACTAGCCGGCCATTGAACGTCGGCATTCTTGGGCACATACGTTACGGCCTACCGACTGGGCGCTAGCGAACACGAACAGTGCGTTGCCCTGAGGGGCGGGGCTATTACACCGCTGCCTATGATTGTAGGCACATGGGTTATAATAAAGTAATTGGCTTCTAATATTGTTTTACCGAGCTGCCATAGGCCTGCTCCCTGCCACGACCCTCCGCTATTGCCCAGTCTTGCGCCGAAGTGGCCCATCAACCCTGAGTCCACTTCGTGTGATTAGTGGTGGACATCTTGAACAAGTCAGGTGGTATAAATATTTGTGGGGAATACCGAAAAAGCGTGATCGCAAGGGACGATCACGTACAACCAGTATTAGGGAGGACGAATGGAAGACATACGAGGGGCGTTTGAAAAATCCGTGCAAAAATAAAAACTACTTACGTGTTTGGGGTAAACCTCTTTTATTTTTCGACATAGTCTCCTTTTAGACTTATAAACTTCGTCCAACACTGTTCTAATTTGTTGATCCCTTCCGAATAATACGAATTGTCCAAGTCTGTAAAATAACTATTAGTTGCTGCAATCATCTCCCCGTTTGAATAAAATCTTTCTCCCGCCAGCCATTTCTTCAAATTTGGGAAGCCAAGTCTGAAGAATAGGGGGTATGTGAAATGAGCTGGAATCCTATTTCCATTTATTTTGCGAACACAACTGCTGAGGTGTGTGCTGGTGCATTGTCGTGATGGAAAAGGACCTCTTTGCGGTCCAATCGCCGGCGTTTTTCTTGCAGCTCAGTTTTCAAATAATCCAATAACGATGAATAATATGCATCTGTAATAGTTTTACCCTTTTCCAGATAGTCGATGAGGATTATCCCTTGCGAACCCCAAAAGACAGTCGCCATAGCCTTTCCGGCCGAAGGAATGGTCTTCGCCTTTTTTGGTGCAGATTCTCCCTTGGTAACTTATTGTTTAGATTGTTCTTTGGTCTCAGTAATATTGTAATGTATCCATGTTTCATCCACAGTGACGAAACGATGCTTAAAGTCCTGCAGATTCTTCCTGAATAACTGCAAACCACCCTTGCAACACTTCATACGATTCCGTTTTTGGTCAAGAGTGAGCAGTCGCGGAACCAATCTTGCGGATAGTTTTCCCATGTCCAAATGTTGATGCAAAATATTATGTACCCGTTTATTCGAGATGCCCACAGCACTAGCAATCTCACGCATCTTAACTCTTCTGTCATCCATCATCATATCACGGGTTTTATCAATGATTTCTGGAGTTGTAACCTCCACAGGGCGTCCAGAGCGTTCAGCATCACTTGTGCCCATATCACTCCGAAAATTTAGAAACCACTTATAAACTGTTCTAATCGAAGGTGCAGAGTCACCGTAATGTTTATCAAACTTCTCTTTAGTCTAATGGTTCAAATGGCTCTGAGCACTATGGGACTTAACATCTATGTTCATCAGTCCCCTAGAACTTAGAACAACTTAAACCTAACTAACCTAAGGACGTCACACAACACCCAGTCATCACGAGGCAGAGAATCTCTTTAGTCTCGTGAGGCGTTTTGCCTTTCATAAAGTAAAGTTTAATCACCACACGAAATTCTTTTTCGTCCATTTTTTGACAATCACTCGACTTCCCCGAGCCACACGAATGCCAAACACGAAGAAATAGACCAATATGGCTGAAACTTGGTGTGCGTTCTTTCTAAATATCCTACTAACTAAACATGACCTCGATACGCGCCGGTGGTGCCATCTCTCGGACTTTGCACGGATTTTTCAAACATCCCTCGTATATTTGTTGGATGGTTTCTGGGAAAGTGCACTGTACCGGTAGAGGAAATTGGATACAAGATGCTATTACTACCGATTCTAGAGTATTGTGCAAGCACTTGGAGCCCTTAGGCACGGCAACAGACACCGAATAAATTCAGGGGCGCGTTCCTAGGATCCTAACAGGTCGGTATAGCCCTTACGAAATGCCCGACGAACGTATATGGGACAACGCATTCCTCACAAAACGCTGTTGGATAGATTCAAAGAACATTTAGGTGAGGAAGACAGCGTGAAGATTCTGCTTACATCACATTTCGCGTGGTGACCACTAGAAAAAGGTAAGGGAGATTATGGCGCTTACGGAGGCATAGAGACTGTCATTTTCCCCTCACTCATTACGCAAATGCGATACGAAAGCCGATCACTAATAATGGTACGAGATATCCTACGCCATGCACTGTACAGTAGCTTGCGCAGTATATATGTAGATGTTGGAACACTCCATTCCCTTCGCTCAATAGTTCTCTTCACAATCGCATCCTGCACTGTACAGACCTGTGTAATTCTTTAATGGAATACACAGTTTACGGGAAACTAATAAAGCATTCTTTTACTGGATATTGCTTTCATGTTTTCTCTTATCGGTGTTCACATTCGGTAACAGTCTGGTTACGTTAGCACTTTTATTCGATCTTAAAGTAGTAACTGAAACTGAAAGGACAGAGCAATGTGCCGAAAAGGTTTGCTGAGTGATGGAATGAAGGCTGCAAGTGGTGTACAATCCTGTTATCACTTGTTTTTGTAAAACCTGTTAGACGTTGAGAACGCCCTAGTCATCACTGAGGTGCACGCTCCAGGGCAGGCTGTACCTCGACAGAGGACGCGTCAGCAGTGGAAGAGACGAACAATTATCCAGAGGTCGACAGATGCTGTTGCCGCGCCTAAAGAAGATTTAATTTACACTGTGTACACGTCAGTCTTTGTTTTGTGTTCGCTACTGACTGGTGCTGATTTTTTTTTGCGCCAGGCCAGGATAATCGATGTTAATACTGAATGAATAATATTTAAGGAACATTAGTAAGCAGATAATGCAAGGAACAGTTATAGTATTCATTTATGTCGCCACGTTGTTCGTAGTTGATTTATAATTATCGAAGGTATTTTAATTTCGTCTTTGCAACTACAAGAAAATGCGTCTTTTTATCATCAAACGCGTTTTGTTTTATTGAAATAAAACATCTGTGTTGGAAGTTATTGAAAACTGACTTTCTTTCTCTATCGAAAAACAATTTGTTACAAAAGGTGTCAATTTTACTTAACAGTATTTGGTGCCTGGTTTATGCCCACTTCAGGAAACGCCGTCTGATTCAATGTTTCCGAGTTATTTCTTCGCTTGGCACTGTTGATTCTGGCCTAATCCCACACTGTTTTGCTGAATTATGCATTTTTTTTTTATTCAAGCAGGCTACAATATAGCAAACTACTGTCTGGCTGTGCCTTTCTGGTTACCTATTCCTCTGTGCTTTGTCTAGTTTTGCTGTATTTACGGATAGTTTTTTCTTTGATCTAAAAATATTCTCTTTTTTGTGATTCTTCGTATGTACACACATCAAAATAAGTTTTGTATCACCCCGGTTCCCAGAACTCTGGAAGATAGACACTGACTTTGGACATTGTATCGCAAACACAGTCCCTTTGACTGTTCAGATATGTTACTGAACCCGCACAAAGATGTAAACAACCATGCATGAGCAGCGCCTATTAGACGGAGGACGTCCGACAGCCGATCAGTTCCAGTCATTCCACAAGGAAAGAGGTATACGGCTCGTGTTGTCTGTAGTTGAACCACGCCTAGACGGTCAATACCGCGGTTCCAACGCGTCCGCATTGTTACTTTGTGCCAGGAAGGGCTCTCAACAATGGAAGTGTCCAGGCGTCTCTGAGTGAACCAAAGCGATGTTGTCCGGACATGGAGGAGATAGAGAGAGAGTAACTGTCAATGACTTGCCTCGCTGAGGCCGCCCAAGGGCTACTACTGCAGTGGATGACAGCTACCTACTGATTGTGGCTCGGAGGAACCCTGACAGCAACGCCACCATGTTGAATAATGCTTTTCGTGCAGCCTCAGGACATCGAATTACAACTCAAACTGTGCGCAGTGGGATGCATGGTGAGCAACTTCGCTCCCGACGCCCGTGGCGAGGTCCATCTTCGCAACCACGACGCCATGCAGCGCGATACAGATGGGCCCAACAACATGCCGAATGGACCGCTCAAGACTGACATCACGTTCTCTTTACTGATGAGGGTCGATGTGCCTTCAAGCAGACAATTGTCTTAAACGTGTTTGGAGTCAACCTGGTCAGGCTGAACGCCTTAGTCACATTGTCTAGCGAGTGCAGCAAGGTGGAGGTTCCCTTTTTTTTTTTTTTTTTGGGCATTATGTGGGGTCTGCATTCGCAGCTGGTGGTCATGGAAGGAACCTGAATGGCTGTGGTATCCGTGAATGTCATCCTCAGATCGATAGTGCAACCATATCGGCAGCATATTGGCGAGACATTCGTCTTCATGGACGACATATCGCGACCCAATCGTGCTCATCTCTTGAATGACTTCTTTCAGGATAACGACATCGTTCGACTAGAGTGGCCAGCATGTACTCCAGACATGAACCCTATTGGACATGCCTGGAATAGAATGAACAGGCCGTTTATGGAATACGTGACCCACAAACCACTCTGAGGGACCTACGCCGAATCGCCGCTGAGGGGTGGGATAATCTGGACCAACAGTACCTTGATGAACTTGTGGACAGTATGGCACGACAAATACAGGCATGCATCAATGCAAGAGGACGTGCTGCTGGGTATTAGAGGTACCGGTGTGTACAGCAATCTGGACCACCACCTCTAGAGGTCTCTCTGTATGGTGGTACAACATGCAATGTGTGGTTTTGATGAGCAATAAAAAGGACGGAAATGATGTTTATGTTGATCTCTATTCCAGTTTTCTGTACAGGTTCCGGAACTCTCGGAACCGAGGTGATGTATGTGTGTTATATCGTTGAATTATAATATCAATGTGTAAGAGAAATGAAGGTGTAGTGATGAGGTTGCAGATTTAAGATAGTTGGGGCAAAGTTTGGAGGTGGGAGGGTTGGGAGGGACAGGGAGGGGTAGAGGGGAAGACAATTAAATAGTGAACGCAAAGGAATGGAATGAAGAGGGTTTTGAAGGAAAAGAGTAGAAATTTAATGGGTGCGAGATTATGGTGTTTTGTTCTTGAATAGTGTATGCAGCATGTTTAGTTCAGTGATAGGACTTTTATTTTACTGGGATGTGCGAGATAGTGTAATGAACTTTTTTCAACCGAGCGCAGTTTTCGTTTTTATTTAATGACTACCATTTGAAGTCGGAAGAGTGTTTAAATGCAGTCAGATCGAATATTTTAAGCTCCAGTATGACTTCTGTACTGAAACACGTAAAACAGTAGGGGGAGCCCGTTATCTAGCTGTGGTGCTCCATTAGAGACTTCTCCGTATGTCAGCATGTATAAAATAATATGAAATTGCTTGCGAAGTATCACTTATTTGCCGGCCGTTGTGGCCGAGCGGTTCTAGGCGCTTCAGTCTGGAACCGCGCGACCGCTACGGTCGCAGGTTCGAATCCTGCCTTGGGCATGGATGTGTGTGATGTCCTTAGGTTAGTTAGGTTTAAGTAGTTCTAAGTTCTAGGGGACTGATGAGCTCAGATGTTAAGTCCCATAGTGCTCAGAGCCATTTGAACCATTTGAACCGATCGCTTATTTTTCGCAGTGCATTGTGCGTCGTTGTTAGCAGTCGTCGCATAGCAAGTCTCTTCTTCTACTAATCTCAAAACGTTTCCTGTCAGTATACAAACTGAAGCAAATTTAAGGCATTTGCACATGTTAAGCAAAATGTTTGCATGTTGATGTTTACTCAAAGCCAATTTCTGCAAAATAAATACGCAAACTACTTGTAAAAGGCAAGCGCAATTCAAAGTTAAGGGAGTTACAGGATGACGTCCTCTGACGCAACGGCTGAATGAATAGCCATTAACTGCAGTATTACGTAACCTGTCTGAGTCAAACATTTTATATAACGAACTCATTCGCCTTTACTCTTCGTACCCAAGCCTACCTGGCTATGAAATTAGTTTATAGCAAGTGGATTCTAACAATTCCAAGCGCTGACATTTCCTATATTTATTACCCTACTACTAAGAAACTGCTCTGCTATTCGTTAAGGTAAAGATTTTCTGACTGTTGCTTAGAAAGACAACCCGCTGATACGCAACTTCGTGATGAACGGCGTGTGTTACATCGTCCACAAAAAAAGAAAAAGACTCACGTGTTGTTGGTGTGTAGGAAAAGCATGAATGGACACGTCCGTACATGGACGTTACTCATACCGAATCATTTGTAAGCTAAGCTCCGTGTCCGCGGAACAAACAACATTTGAGTAACGAGAGTAAAGTACGAGAAGGTTGGTTCTTGTTAACCAGACTTCGCGTTAGTCTTCTGGGCAAATCCCGAAATTTTGCGCAGTGTCTTACGGACAGAACGTGACCATGTTGACGGTGACACATACGTCAGAGAAGTAGCCTCTGGGCCGGCTTTTGGTTTAATCCACTGTGTTCTCTCTCATCTTCATCAAGAACACAATCATTGCTCTAAATTCCACACCCAGCTACAGTCGCAGGTTCGAATCCTGCCTCAGGCATGGATGTGTGTGATGTCCTAAAAGGTTAGTTAGGTTTAAGTAGTTCTAAGTTCTAGGCGACTGATGACCTCAGAAGTTATGTCGCATAGTGCTTAGAGCCATTTGAACCATTTTTTCCACACCCAGTCATCACAATCACCTACATACAACAGACACACCTCAGACACAGCACCCAATTTTTGAGATGGAAACAGATCATTATGAGCAAAAAGAAAAACAAAATCTTTACGTCATGGATGCTGAACTCAGACATCGTGGCCTGGTAGCCAACAATGCCACACGAGTTAGGCTTGACTGGGAACTGATTGTAAAGATAAGCAGACGCCCTTCACTACACACTACACTGCTTGACAGTTGCATAGGAACAACTGACACTTGTTACGGTATATTGGACCGTCTAACTACAACTGAATGAAACAATTTTCATGCTCTAACCGTTTCGCCTTTATTCTTTGCAAGGCATCTTCAATGGCAGATTCCGTGGATGATATTCCACATGTTGCGTTTTTTCTCCATTTTTGGCGCTGTTTTTCTTCTTTTGTCTTCCAAACTTGACAGCACTGGGAAGTGAACACTTGTTTTGACGCTGACACTTGCTAAGGAACAACTGCCATTTGCTACGGAACAACCGGTAACTATTGAGAAACACACGAGCGATGGGTAGTAAAAGGAAATGTAGAGGTCGGGACGTGTTAACTGAAGTTAAGCCTCCAAGAACGCTATGTATACATTTACCAGTTTATGTAGTACGATGTTTGGCGTAGGTTGTTGTGGAACCGATTCGTGCTATATTCCGTGTGGTACGGCATCTGTACAAGATCTCATTTGAGTGCTTACGAACGTGGGCGAACAGTTGGACGGACGCCGGCCGAAGTGGCCGCGCGGTTCTGGCGTTGCAGTCTGGAACCGCGAGACCGCTACGGTCGCAGGTTCGAATCCTGCCTCGTGCATGGATGTGTGTGATGTCCTTAGGTTAGTTAGGTTTAACTAGTTCTAAGTTCTAGGGGACTAATGACCTCAGCAGTTGAGTCCCATAGTGCTCAGAGCCATTTGAATCATTTTTGAACAGTTGGACGGCTCGCAGCCGGTCGAAGTGTCACTACTGTGGCCACAGTAATGGGTGTGTCCAAAAGTGTCATCTCGCTGTTAAAAAAGGCCGTGCAGTTGGAAATGCTATGCTAAAGCACGCCGGTTGTCGTACACGCACTACCACACTGTAAGAAAATCGATGTGTAACGCTAGTGACGAAAAGGACCAGACATCTCACTCCTAGGTAGATTGCTGCAGATCTTTGAACCGCTACCGTTACACGTTTCTCCGCCTGAATCATGTCGCGGCGATTAAATCTGGCTGATTTGTATGCTCGGAAACCTGTTAAATGCATCCCACTTCAGAGATGCCATCGTCAAGAAAACATTCGTTGGTGTAGGGAGCATGTTCTTTAAGTAATAGAACCCAGTACGTTGTCCTCGATGGTGAGTGTTCATCGGAGGTGAGGGTATCATATGGAGTGCCCTAGGGAAGTGTGGTAGGTCCGCTGTTCTTTTCTATTTACATAAATGATCTTTTGGATAGGGTGGATAGCAATGTGCGGCTGTTTGCTGATGATGTTGTGGTGTACGGGAAGGTGTCGCCGTTGAGTGACTGTAGGAGGATACAAGATGACATGGACAGGATTTGTGATTGGTGTAAAGAATGGCAGCTAACTCTAAATATAGATAAATGTAAATTAATGCAGATGAATAGGAAAAAGAATCGTGTAATGTTTGAATACTCCATTAGTAGTGTAGGGCTTGACACAGTCACGTCGATTAAATATTTGGGCGTAATATTGCAGAGAGATATGAAGTGGGACAAGCATGTAATGACAGTTGTGGGGAAGGCGGATGGTCGTCTTCGGTTCATTGGTAGAATTTTGGGGAGATGTGGTTCATCTGTAAAGGAGACCGCTTATAGAACGCTGGTGCAACCTATTCTTGAGTACTGCTTGAGCGTTTGTGATCCCTATCAGGTTGGATTGAGGGAGGACATAGAAGCAATTCAGAGGCGGGCTGCTAGATTTGTTACTGGTAGGTATGATCATCACGCGAGTGTTACGGAAATGCTTCAGGAACTCGGGTGGGAGTCTCTAGAGGAAAGGAGGCGTTCTTTTCGTGAATTGCTACTGAGGGAATTTAGAGAACCAGCATTTGAGGCTGACTGCAGTACAATTTTACTGCCGCCAACTTACATTTCACGGAAAGACCACAAAGATAAGACAAGAGAGATTAGGGCTCATACAGAGGCATATAGGCAGTCATTTTTCCCTCGTTCTGTTTGGGAGTGGAACAGGGAGAGAAGATGCTAGTTGTGGTACGAGGTACCCTCCCCCACGCACCGTATGGTGGATTGCGGAGTATGTATGTAGATGTAGATGTTGATTGGGGTCAGCAGCAGTGGTCCAGAATGATGTTCTCCGAGGAGTCTCGCTTCACTGTGGTAAGTGATTCTGTCCACTAACTAGTGTGGAGAAAGATGGGAACAGGTTACACCCACGAAACAATGTTCATGAACGTCATTGGCGAGGCGTAGACGTTACGTTGTGGGCAGGAATTATGCAGAAGAGCCGAAAATCGCTGCACATCTTTGCGCGAGGTACCGTTACAGTACAGCGGTATTGCATGGAGATTATTCTGGATCATGTCCCACACAGGACAGCTGAGGTGTCTGACATTTTGGTAAGTGAAGATATTGAATGTATGGACATAAACCCTAAAGGGCAGGTTTGGGATGCGCTTGGCAGACACATTTCTCAACGAACAGCGCCTTCCCGAACCGTGCAAGAACAAAAATCCGCCTTCAGAGAGGAATGAGGCAATATCCGCCAAGGACTCTTCAACAGTTTGGTACCTAGCATTAGTAACAGGTGCAAAACCTGCATTACCGCCCGAGGAGGGCACATTCCTTACTGAGAGTCCGTTATCGACCTTTATGTTGGGAGTCTGACCTGAGTCAAATATAGACCTTATTTATATCTGTTAGCCCGCTTTCTCATATTGTGAAATCTGTACCACTTTTCGATATAACTAAACCACTCCATCTCTGTTACGTAAGTACAGTATTTCAAGTCGTTCATCGTTGTCTGTGATTATTCCTGTCCAACAATGTCTCTGTCCCTTAGCCATTGTCAAGCAGTGTACTCATCTTTGTCTGAATATAGTGACAAACTACTGGACACGGTAGCAGCGTTTGAACATCATGGTGTGATTTTTAAATGCAACAAAACATGAAGTAGTCTAGCGAAAAATGTAGTGGACAACGCTAATGCAATGCTTTGATCCACTATAAGATTTCTGGAAATGTGTAGTTATTTTAGAATAAATTTGCCCAGTTTCACGAGACCGTTACATCTACAAGCGGCGGTGAATTAGTAATTTTCTTTCTCGATCAATTTCGGTGGAAAAAAATGTGGAATTTATTGTGGGACATCGTGGAATATTCCCGATTCAGCCTTTATAGTTTCATGAAGTTTCGATAGATGGCAGCGGTATTCATAGCCTTCAAAATGGCGTCTTAACGGAGGTGCGTTCCAAGCAGAGAGGCTTCATTGAGTTTCTTTTTGGCGGAAGACAAGAGTATCGCAGATTTTCATAAGCGCTTATGGAATGTCTACGGAGACCTGGCAGTGAAAAAAAGCACGGTGAGTCGTTGTGTGAGGCGTCTGTCATCATCGCAACAAGGTCGCACAAACCTGTCCGATTTCCCGAGTTTCGGACGGCCGCACACATCTGGGACTACTGCAGTGTTGGAACGTGCTGATACTCTCATTTTAGGTGATCGAAGGGTCAAACCAAACACCTCACTGCTCAACTGGACGTCTCTGTTGGTAGCGCTGACACACTCGTCCACCAGCTGAGGTACTCAGAGGTGTGTCCGCACTGGATTCCTCACCATCTAACAAAAGGCCATGAAGAACAACGCAGGACCATCTGCACGGCACTGCTTGCGCGTTATGAGGCTAATCGTGACAGTTTTTTGTCGAACATCGTCACAGGCGATGAAACATGCGTTCATCACTTCAAACCGAAAACGAAACGGTAAACCATGGAGTGGCGCCACACCACCTCTCCTCTGTAGAAAAAGTTCAAAGCCACCTCCTTAGCTGTAAAGTATTGACAATGGTCTTCTGGAACCCTGAAGGAGTTATTCTATTTGTTGTCCTTCATGGAGCAACGATCAACTCTGAAGTGTAATGCTACCCTGAGGAAACTGAAGAAACAACCTCAGCATGTTCGTCGCCATAAAAATGCAAACGAACTTCTACTTCTCCATGATAACGCAAAGCCTCGAGAAGAGTCTGCACACCCGAGAGGAACTCACAGAGCGTCATTGGATGTCCTTCCTCATCCGCCCTACAACCCGCATCTCGCACCTTCCGACTTCTATCTAGTCGGCCCAATGAATGATGCTCTCTGTGGGAAGCAGTACGTGGATGATGTGGAGGTTATTGAGACAGCAAGACGTTGGTCTGACATCGACCAGTAGGATGGTACCATGTGGGCATACGTGCCAATAAGGTGGCGGGAGATCGTCGCACTGAACGGAGATTATGTTGAAAGATAGGTTTTTGTAGGAAGAAGAGTAGGGAATAATATGGTGTATTTGAACCCTGAATAAAACCAACCTGCTTTCAGAAAAAAAAGTGTTGGATTACTTATTAAACGCCCCTGTACATGAAAGAAGATAAAATCTTGGAGCCGGCCGCTGTGGTCGAGCGGTTCTAGGCGCTTCAGTCCGAAACCACGCTGCTGCTACGGCCGGTGGTTCGAATCCAGCCTTGGTCATGGATGTGTGTGATGTCCTTAAGTTAGTTAGGTTTAAGTAGTTGTAATACTAGGGGACTGATGGCTCAGCTGTGAAGTCCCATATTGCTTTTAGCCATTGAACCATTTGAAAATCTTGGACCAAATTTAAATTTGTGCGTCAAAACTAAATTTTTACTTTGTAGCTAGCTGTCCCTGGAGCAGGTTAGCTCGCTGACTCTATCGTCGATTACCCAACATACGTTTGATCGAGATGGAGACAACACAGCAACAAATCACTTTTGTGTTCTCCGTTTCAGCACCTGCCATTCTTTTACAACCGTGCGGTGTGATTCTCGTCGAGAGTATGGCGCTGCACCTACTGCGTACTAACCTCGCAGTGCATCACTGACTTTCAAGGCCGTTTGATCTCACGGTATATTTGTGGAGGTTTGTGAAAGGCTCCGTCTGTGCATCCCATATCAACATCTTTGGATGTACTGCAACGCAGCATAGCAACCGCTCTGAATGCAGTAACTCTATATAGTTTCTTCTCTTTCTTATCTCTTTGTACCGCACCGCCGCAAGGTCGTCATGCTTATTAACGGATTTTTAATAGTTTTAAGGGATGACCGGATATCCTTCCCGCTGCCACCCCGTTACCCTCCGCGGCGGAATATATGTATTCCAACTGTCTGCCTGTACTGTTTATTCCTGCGAAAGGAAATGACAGGTAATATGCTCGCAAAAGTATGAGACGAGTGTAATTATCCATCTGGATGTAGTGCGTCCGGTGGCGGGTAGATTGAACATTTGTAAAAGTAAATAAAAATTTTGATCTTCAAAGCAATTGTAGAAAAAATACCCCAAGGTAGCATATGCTTGCATGCAAAATTAATACCCTTATAACATCTGATATTTCAATGCAAATAAAAACTTTGTAGTCACATGTTTAAGTTGAAATTTACTTCAAGTTTCTGACACTGATGTAAAAGATATATAGTGTTGTGAAATCGAATGAATCTTTTTGAAACATTCTGTGAGTTCCGTGCATAACTCTCGCGTAGTTCCTCTCTGCACATCTGTATGTAAATTTTATTGTTTAAGTCAGTCTTTCCACATGTACGATGCCGTCCTCTGTATCTTCCTGCCTTTTGCTCATCTTTTTGTATCTCTGTATCCACTATACACAATAGCCTGGACAATCCGTTCTAAAAGAAAGGCGGCATTATGCCGTAAAACTAAATACACCAATCCTTATGTTGACATCTGTTACTTTAGACCCGTCTAATCACGACTGACTAAAACAATCTTTTCTTGCCTTGTGCGTTTCGACATTATTATTTGTAACGCATCTTCACTGGCCGGGAATATATACACATGTATATAGAACTATATATGGAAGTCATTAGGGCAAACAACCACAACGCATCTTCACTGGCCTGGAATTTATACACATGTATATAGAACTATATATTGAAGTCATTAGGGCAAACAACAACAAATGCCTTATACCAGTGCAGCATCACTATCATATCCCGAAAGCAGAGAACAAACATGTAATAGACGGCAAGACAAACATCAACACAAATTCTTTGCTGAACTTGATAAAAGAAATGAGAAATTAATTTTAAGAAAATCCTTTCGTACATACAACATTGTATAAATACATATTCACACACACACACACATATATATATCACTGATTACAACCACACGTTCAAGAGAAACTAATAACATTCAACAGTTAGCAACACCGTTCGAAATATAACTTCAAATAAACAAGCGTTCGTTTTCTAATGCTGTGAAAACTAAACTTTGTATGGCGGTAAGCGTAAGAAGGACAGCTATAAAACAGGAAAAATTATGTGGTGTCACCGCCAGACACCACACTTGCTAGGTGGTAGCTTTAAATCGGCCGCGGTCCATTAGTACATGTCGGACCCGCGTGTCGCCACTGTCAGTGATCGCAGACCGAGCGCCACCACACGGCAGGTCTTGAGAGACGTACTAGCACTCCGCCCCAGTTGTACGGACGACTTTGCTAGCGACTACACTGACGAAGCCTTTCTCTCATTTGCCGAGAGATAGTTAGAATAGCTTTCAGCTAAGTCCATGGCTGCGACCTAGCAAGGCGCCATTAACCATATCTAGAGAGAGTCTCACTTGTATCATCAAGAATGCTGTATACAAATGATGGATTAAAGTTAAGTATTCCAGCAACTACGTACTTTTCTTTATAGCATTCATTACGTATCCTGTTTCAGACTTAACGCAAGCCGGCGTGAGTTGACGCGTGCATTTCGGCCTCCTCTCTAAATTAGTGCGTTGTGTTGGCTAATCTGCCGACACAACAAATTACACATGGAGATCTGCATCTATTAAATTCATAAACCATAGAAAAGCAGACAGTGCCAGAACTGTTTGTAATGTCAATATATAATGTCCAAAATGTGAATCAATATAGTTCAAGCACAAATATGGAAGTGTTCCAAGCCACTGAAGATGCCTTGCAAGTAATAAAGACGTATAACAAGAGAAATTTGTTTTATTCAATTGTGATTAGAGGATCTAAGGTAACAGTTGTAAGTAGGCTGTTTATGTTTTCTTATTGGCAAAGTTACGTAGCGCTCTATATGAAAATCACTGGCTGTGCTGTGCTGTTTATGTTTTCTTATTGGCAAAGTTACGTAGCGCTCTATATGAAAATCACTGGCTGTGCTGTGTGCAGCCTGTGGCTAGATTGCATTGTTGTCTGCCACTGTAGTGTTAGGCAGCTGCAGCTGGATGTGAACAGCGCGTAGCGTTGCGCAGTTGGAGGTGGGCCGCCAGCAGTGGTGGATGTGGGGAGAGAGATGGCGGAGTTTTGTAATTTGTCATGAACTGCTATATATATTATGACTATTAAGGTAAATACATTGTTTGTTCTCTATTAATATCTTTCATTTGCTAACTATCCCTATCAGTAGTTAGTGCCTTCCGTAGTTTGAATCTTTTATTTAGCTGGCAGTAGTGGCGCTCGCTGTATTGCAGTAGTTCGAGTAATGAAGATTTTTGTGAGGTAAGTGATTTCTGAAAGGTATAGTTTAATGTTAGTCAGGGCCATTCTTTTGCAGGGATCTTTGATAGTCAGATTGCGTTGCGCTAAAAACATTGTGTGTCAGTTTAAGCACAGTCATGTATAATTTGTTCTAAGGGGAAAGACGTATAACAAGAGAAATTTGTTTTATTCAATTGTGATTAGAGGATCTAAGGTAACAGTTATCAACTTAGTATTACACGCAACGGCTGGTCCCGGCGGAGGTTCGAGTCCTCCCTCGGGCATGGGTGTGTGTGTTCGTCCTTAGGATAATTTAGGTTAAATAGTGTGTAAGCTTAGGGACTGATGACCTTAGCTGTTAAGTCCCATAATATTTCACGCACACACATTACACGCAACAGAGGACGACAGAACAACAAACAGTTAACGTTGTTACTCAGATCTTCTTTTCGGATCTGTAGTTGCACAAACTCGTCTCTGCCAGAATGTCCTGATAGCTTTCTCTTAGGTAAACTACTCTGGAAGCAAAATGGTCTCCCATTCGGATCTCCATGTGGTGACTACTCAGGAGCAACTGAACAGCGAAAAGAGTTAGAGCAGTCACGTGGAATATTGGAACGTTAAGGCAGTATGGGATAACAGAAAAAAATGAAAAGGACTTAGGTAAATACTCTAGGAATCGCTGAGAAGCGATGGCCAGAAGAGAGACATTTGTGGAGTTGGGACCATTTGATTGTTAATACTGGGTCGGATAATGGTAAAACAGGAGTGTAAGCAGTAATGATTAGGGAAATGGGAAACAGAGTAAAGAGATATCAAGAGCAAATAGAAATAAATTTAATGTTCGAATTGGATGGGTATGCAACAGACGCTGTAGTCACACAAGTGTATATGTCAGTCACAAAACTGAATGGAAGGGAAACTGAAGAATTGGATGACAATGTTAGTAAGCTCGTAATGTGGGTCAAAGGGGATAAGAATTGGGATACTGGAATCCGGTTATACATGAATATAGATACAGAAAATAATGGAAGAGTTTCATCTCGGCAAGCGAAATGGAAGGGGAAAATATTAGAGAATTACATGCTGGGCACGAACTGGTCATCGCGAACACATTTTTTAAGAATCCCCCGAGAAGAAAATGCACAAGTACGATGATGGGATGAAAAAAAGCTACCAGGTCGAGATTTAGGAATCAAGGACAACATAATAATCCTGATGCTGACACTGATAATGACAATAACCTAGTAATAATGAAATGCCTGTTGAAATTTAAGAAGTTTGAGAGAAAACAGACGAAACATGTGACCTAATAACGAATAAAGATGTTCTGCAACAATACGACGAGAAAAAGACTACAATATAGTGAAACGAAGGGATAGAACAGTTGGACAAGTCTTACTGAATCGAACTGGACAGAAAGAAACGCAATTTCTGATACAATGTGACTAAAGGAAAGGATCGATTGATAGGGACCCATCTTCAGGCATGAAAGGTTTGCCAATTTGATGATTGAGAGAAACGTCGGACCGATGGGGAGGGGGGCGGGAGGAGGGGGAGATGAGGATTGTAGAGAGAGATCAAGGCTTGATCACAATCAATAGGTTCAATGAGATGTATACTGAGTGTTGAAGATGAAGAAACTTGCATAGAATACACTAAGGTAGAGCGCTGTATCAAATAAATCATCGGGCTGCAGACTACGACAGCATTGTGGCATGAGTCATAGCTGAAAAGAATAGTTGAAGCGATAGTGCCGTAGGAGATGGCGTAATTCGCACTCGACTCGTATTCTAAAAGAGCGAGGTCTAAATCGTGTACGACCAATCCAGTTTCCGTTTTCAGTGTTTTCCATTAGATACCAGAGGTGAAGGCCGGAATGATTCATTCAACGAGGCCACGGTTGATTACCTTACTCTTATTCACTGCATGATAAAGTTCCGTCTGTAATACTGCGGCGTTAACTGGACGCTAAATTCTAACATTTACAGCCTTCTTACTCCTATTTACGTTTCGACACTTTCATATTAGCTTCGTTTATTGTTAATCTAATTTCCGTGGTAAGCTGCCTGTGCATTCAATTTAACTGTTGTCTCAAGGTCTCTTTGCTTTACGTCAGAAGACTGACGTTTACCAATCTCCTCATTAAAAAAGGATGGAAGGAAGATAAGGGTCTCTTGTCTCGTCATCGACGCCGTCGTTAGGAACACAGGACGAGCTCCGTTTGGGAAGGACGGTTAGGAAATAAAACGTCATCTTCACAGAAACCATCCTGGCATTTGCCTTAAGTGATGTAGCGACAGCACGGCATACCGAATCCTATGATGCCCGGACGGGGATTTGAACCGCCGTCCTAGGAAACGCGATATACTTTCCCACTGTGACAGATCTCTATGTCTCATCAGAATTCTTGTCAGTCTGCAACGATTTAATAGCGGGAAAAAGCTTTCAGAGAGTTCCGCCGCTTCTGAGGAATTTGCAGCAGCTCAAGAAACGTGACTAGAGTACTTGTCTAACTCCGCTGTCAGGTTCCACAAGAAGTGCGTCCTTGAATACCTGAGGGCTAGTTACAAGAGGCGGATGACTTGGCTTCACAAGATATCCTAAGATCGTATTACCTTGCCGGAAAAGCTGGAGACATTAGGCCTCATACTGAAACGTAGAGGAGATCATTTGACGCACGGCGCCTATGAATCAAGTAAAAGTGAAAGGGGTAGGTGTGCGAGGTGGGGGATGGGGTAAGGTAACTAGTAACGTAAGGGGCTGGAACCCTCTGCTTAGACCACGGGGCAGTATTGTTTAATTATTCTGTTATTTGAATCAAATCCTTTTGATTAGTTTTTTGCAGCCCACCACGAATTCCTCTCTCGTCCGAATCTCTTCATCTCCGAGTAGTACTTACACCCTAAGTCCTCAGTTATTTCTTGACTGTATTCTAGGCTCTGTCTCGCCCTACGGTTTTTACTGTCTACATCTTCCTCTAGTACCCTGGAAGTTTTTCCCTGGTGTCTTAACTGCTGTTCTATCGTCCTGTTCCGTGTTCTCGTCGATGTTTTCCACGTGTTCCTTTCTGCGTCGATTCTACAGAGAAACTCCTTATTCCGTATCTTATCAGTCAATCTAATTTTCAACATCTTTCTATAGCACCACAACTCAAACGCTTGGATTTCCTTCTCATCTGGTGTTCCCACAATCCACGATTCAAAATTTCTTCCACAAATTGAGACCTATGTTTGACACAAGCAGAGTTCTTTTGGCCAGAAAAGCCCTCTTTGTCTGCACTAGACCTTTTTTTTTTTCCTCCTTGTCTCGTCCGTCATGTGTTACGTGTCTACTGACAGCCTTGATGGTCCGGCAGATGTGGAGTCGCAAACCAAGCCCAAGGTGTACTGATCCTGGGTTCAGGTTCCATAGGCGCAGAAGTTCTCATATTTCACTGCGGTATCCGCTTTCGTATTTTTCGTCTGAGCAATAAAACAAGCTGTCATTCGCAAGTAGCTGAAGCGAACAGCCAACGGGTTGGTTGGAACGGGCCACACCCCGCTGATGGATCGTGTTCTAACACTGGCCTCAGCTGTTATGAAGTTCATTGCCAAGGGTCAGTTCCTGGCGGGTGTACAGAATAACACAAGGCGCAGCACGGCAGTGTTCTCATCAGGGCCTGTTTAAGGCCCAAGTGACACAAACCGCAGCTTGGGGCGCAAGAAGCGTAACAATTTTAAGATTTCTGTACTGGACATACCACAATCAGTAGCGGCCGCTTGAGGTCTCAAGCCGAGAATGGCCCCGGGAGCATCGAAATATAAGATTTGTGTACAGGGTTGTACAATTAGTATCGAAAACTGACACGCACCGGCACTGGTTCTCACGATGCCTAATGAAGCGACACTTCATTATCTTTTTGTCCTGCACACCGAATTATTATGTGCCTACAATATACTCTTAATCCTCTCGACCTTGTTTTTGTGCAGCTTCCCATTTCTTACACAGGATGCGCCAGGAAAAAAAAAGCCCACTCTGATGTCGTTTCCCTCATACCATAACAACTAGAGAAGTCCATATAAATATATGTCCGAAAATGCTTCGTTTTTTAGTTTTTATTAAAGGATATTTCAAAAGTTTTCAAATCAAAAACTGCTAAAAAACGTTGAAAATTGTGCAAAGCTGTTATTTAACCACGACTGTTTGCTAAAATTAGCTAATAGAACCGCTACCAGTAACAACTCGCTGTGAACGTCTTTAACTTAGTTTAATATTGCTACACATGACAAGGTACGACTTCATTAACAGTCAAAAGTATCAATACAAATACATTTAACAGGAAAACACATACAGTATATCGCAAGGCTAGTCTCCTTCCATTATTATGGCTCTCTGAATTTTTTTGTCTTTTTCTCATGAACACGTAAAGCACACTTACAACACGATTTAGTGTTGGTCGTAATAAACTAAGTGTCGTAAGCGTATCTCACAACTTCACGAGCAAACTTACAACACGCAGTTTAATGTTGATTTTTACACAGAATATGAACATGAAATGAGATACCTTACATTCTAGCGGAGCAGGAATACATCTACTTCTACATTGGTACTCCTCAAGCCAACTTAAGGTGTGTGGCGGAGGGCACTCTGTATACCACTGTCATTTCCCATATCTCCTGTTCCAGTCGCGTATGGTACGGAGGAAGAACCATTGCTCGTAGCCTCAGTCTGGGCGCGAATCTCTCTAATTTTTATCTTCATGGTCTTTTTGCGAGATACACGAAGGAGGAAGCAATGTGTCGATTGTCTCTTCTAGGAACACACACTCTCGGATATACTGTGATGCAGAACGCCTCTCTTGCAGCGTCTGCCGCTGGGGTTGACTTGAGCATCTCCGTGACGTTTTCGTGCTTGCTAAACGAATTTGTAACGAAACGTGCCGCTCTTATTTGGATCTTCTCTATTCCCTATATCTATCCAGTCTGGTGGGGATCACTGTCTAAAGCAATATTCAATAGGAAAAAATATAACTTCACAAACAAATAAAGAAAAAATAGTGACAAACGAAAACAAACAACAACCAAAATAAATGCTGTCTGTTCGAAAATGTATATCTGTGAAAATGTGTATTAGAACAAGAATTCAGCTGTCGCTGATTTATCTCCACGTGATATCAAGCCAAGCGTTCACAGATAGAAGCATTTGGGTTTGATGAATGTCTGGAGAATGTCACCTGCCACCATGTGCTTTGCCATCAGTGAAGTACGGAAGAGGTGGTGTTACGGTAAGGGGTATTTTTCGTCGTTAGGGCGTTGCGCTTAAGAGATCGCTAATTGCGGAAGAATATGAAGACATTTTACGGTGTTGTGTAGTGCCCATACTTGTGGAGTGCTTCGGAGACGATGACTGTTTGCATCAGCATGACAAATTCCTCTTTCAAAAAGCAGCATCTGTGAGGCAATGGTTCGCGTGTAGTAACATTCCTGAAATGGAGTGGGTTGCCTAGAGTCCCGACCTAAACCCAATTGAACGCCTTTTCGATGAGCTGGAATGTCTATTTCGCTGCAGATCGCAGCGTGCGACATCACTTCCTTCTCTCGTTTTGGGCTCTTGTGGAAGAGTGGCCTGCCATTCGTCTGCAGAAATTCAGTCACCTCATTGAAAGTGTCCCCAGTAGAGTTGCAGTCGTCACAAAAGCGAAGATTGGACGTACTCCAAACTACTGTCCTCCAACAGGTGTCCGAATGCTTTTGATCAGATAACGTACACAAGCCGCATTGTCCATTGAGTATTTGAGACACTGATCTCTACCGAACTGATAGTGCTGACTTACTTCTACCTCCATTACCTGTCTGTTTCACGTGGTAGAAAGGGTATTGGCAAAGATGCTTCCGATTGAAAAAAAAATATTTTTGAGAGGTTTATCAACGTAAAGCGAGCGACATGGGCAGTGGTTATGGTACTGGACTTGTATCCCGAGGAAGGGGGTTCAAATACCCGGCCGGCCATCCAGATTTTAATCTGGTTCCCTAACTTCCTTAAGGCAAATGCCGGAATGGTTCATTTGAAAGGGAACGGCCGATTACCTCCCCCGTTCACCAATTCGAGTGTCTGCACTTTTAATGACCTCGCCGTCAATGGAATGCTTACGTTAATCTTCCTTTTCTCGGCATCAGTTAACAGGCATTGACGGAACAAAAAGTACTATCGTTTGTGTAACACGCATCACCAATAAGGACATGTCTAAGACTAGCTGTATTCCACAAATTAAGCCTAGGGGAATACGCAACGGACTGTGATTACAGGATTGTACTTTATTTCTGACTTCCAACATTCAGAATTGCGTGGTAAAGTCCTTACGCAATGTGTTCCTACGGAATCTCTCTCTCTCGCTGCGTGGTTTCTATGCGAGTCTACAAAACATCAATAGTATATGGAGTACCTTGATGAGTAAGTTATTGACTTACCATACCCTACACATGTTTGACAGGTGATACGCCGGGCGAACTTGGAGACCAGCGAAGGAGTGGCATCTACAGATCTTCAAGGAATGCTTACGCGGACCGACACGAACCACGCAACGCAGAAAACGTCGAGAAAAGATCCACCAATCCCCATACGCGAATTCTGTCACTTGTCCTTACGGTGGAAGAGCATAAGTCGCCGAAGTGGCGTCAAATCGAAAGACTTGCACCCCGCGAACGGTCTACCCGATGGGAGGCCCTCGTCACACGACATTTACGTTGTTACCTTCGTACAGCATCTCCACCTCCTCCGTACGTCATTGTTGGCGCTATGCATGATACAAAGTAACATTCTCCAGGGGCTCCCAAATTCCAAACCCTACCATCCGACCGCCACACGGTATAGCGTGATTCATCACTCCAAATCAGTCGTTTCAAGTCATCCAGTGTCCAATGACATCGCTCTTAACACCACGCGAGGCGTCGCTTTGCACTGACTATGGAAATCTGTGGCCTATTATGGGCTTTCAACTCCATATGCACAGCCATTGTGCTAGCTGAACTGCTAGTACCAGTCTGGAATTCACGAGTGATTATTTCCTCTGATTTCACGGGTTTTTTACAATCACCCCCTGCAGCGTCCGTCAGTGCGCGATATCTGCCTGGCATTGCTTTAGCCGTGGTTGTTCCTTCGTGTTTTCACTTCACAATGACTTCACAAACAGTCAACTTGCGAAGCTGTAGAAGAGTTGAAATGTCCCTGATAGATTTGTTATTCAGCTAACATCCAATGGCTAGTTCATGATCGAAGTCGCTGAGCTCTCCTGATCGACAAAATATGCTATTGCTACACGGTTCAGTCACATTGACTCTATCACCGCCTAATTCGATGTAAACGTCCACGAACCACTGACAGCCGATATGTGGCAGCAGTAGCAGTGGAGAGTGTATAAAGTGCGTCGGGGGGATGCAGAAAACAGTGCAGTCGTCGTCGTAAAGCGGAAACGAAGCGATTCATCTGACACCCAAAAGGCTATCGTAGAAATGGTGGAAGCATTTCCGAATCGGCTAGTTTTGCAAACTCTTCGCGTTGCGCCGTGGTCAGAGCATACCGTGCATGGTGAAATGGCGCTATCCAAAACCGGAGCCGAGGCAACCCTGTTGTACCACAGGCCATAGATGATAGTCGTCAGCCGGCCTGTGTGGCCGTGCGGTTCTAGGCGCTTCAGTCTGGAACCGCATGACCGCTACGGTCGCAGGTTAGAATCCTGACTCGGGCATGGATGTGTATGATGTCCTTAGGTTAGTTAGGTTTAAGTAGCTCTAAGTTCTAGGGGGCTGATGACCACAGATGTTAGGTCCCGTAGTGCTCAGAGCCATTTGAACCATTTGATAGTCGTCAACGACGGCTGCGGAGATGCATAGGAGTGAATAGACGCGCAGCTGTTGATTAACTGACGGCTCAGATGAACCAAGGACCGCTCAGGTCCTCAGGGACCGCTCAGCGAACGTTGCCAAATATGGGCCTCTGCACCAGGTGCCTGGTTGACGCGCCCATGCTAACGGTTGATCATCGTCGTCGAAAGCTGGAATTGGCACTCTAGTACTACAACTGGACGTCCCTGAGGGCAACAGCGGTGAGACACCAACCAACTGTCACCCGACCTAAGGCCCGACAACCACAAGAGATGTCTGGGATGCCATTTCTTTTCACAGCAGGACGCTTTTGCTTGTCGTCCGCGGCACCCTTATAACATACGTCGACGATATTTTATGCCTCGTTTTGTTGCCCTTCATGGCAAGTCATCCTGGGCTTACATTTCAGCAAGATAATGGCCTCCCGCACACGGTGAAAGTTCTACTGTTTGTCTTCCTGCTTGCCAGACCCTACATTGGCCAACAAAATCACTGCATATCTTCCCAATTGAGAACCTTAGCAGCATTATGGGCAGGGCCTCCCCAACCAGATCGCGATTTTGACGAGCTAACGCGTCGCTTGGAAATACACTACTGGCCATTAAAATTTCTACACCACGAAGATGACCTGCTACAGACGTGAAATTTAACCGACAGGATGAAGATGCTGTCATATGCAAATAATTAGCTTTTCAGAGCATTCACACAAGGTTGGCGCCGGTGACGACACCTACAACGTGTTGACATGAGGAAAGTTTCCAACTGATTTCTCATACACAAACAGCAGTTCCGACTTTGATAAAGGTCGGATTGTAGCGCATCGCGATTGCGGTTTATCGTATAGCAACATTACTGCTCGCGTTGGTCGAGATCCAATGACTGTTAGCACAAAAAATGGTTCAAATGTCTCTGAGCACTATGGGACTTAATATCTATGGTCATCAGTCCCCTAGAACTTAGAACTACTTAAACCTAACTAACCTAAGGACAGGACACAACACCCAGCCATCACGAGGCAGAGAAAATTCCTGACCCCGCCGGGAATCGAGCCCAGGAACTCGGGCGTGGGAAGCGAGAACGCTACCGCACGACCAAGAGATGCGGGCCACTGTTAGCACAATATGGAATCGGTGGTTTCAGGAGGGTAATACGGAACGCCGTGCCGGATCCCAACGGCCTCGTATCACTAGCAGTAGAGATGACAGGCATCTTATCTGCGTGGCTGTAGCGGATCGTGCAGCCACGTCTCGATCCCTGAGTCAACAGATTGAGACGTTTGCAAGACAACAATCATCTGCACGAACAGTTCGACGACGTTTGCAGCAGCATGGACTATCAGCACGGAGACCATGGCTGCGGTTACCCTTGAAGCTGCATCATAGACAGGAGCGCCTGTGATGGTGTACTCAACGACGAACCTGGGTGCACAAATGGCAAAACGTCATTTTTTCGGATGATTCCAGGTTCTGTTTACAGCATCATGATGGTCACATCCGTGTTTGGCGACATCGCGGTGAACGCACATTGGAAGCGTGTATTCGTCATCGCCATACTGGTGTATCACCCGGCCTGATGGTATGAGGTACCATTGGTTACACGTCTCGGTCACCTCTTGTTCGCATCGACGGCACTTTGAACAGTGGACGTTACATTTCAGATGTGTTACGACCTGTGGCTCTACCCTTCATTCGATCCCTGCCAAACCCCACATTTCAGCAGGATAATGCACGACCGCATGTTGCAGGTCCTGTATGGGCCTTTCTGGATACAGAAAATGTTCGACTGCTGCCCTGGCCAGCACATTCTCCAGATCTCTCACTAATTGAAAACGTCTGGTCAATGATGGCCGAGCAACTGGCACGTCACACTACGCCAGTCACTACTCTTGCTGCATGGGCAGCTGTACCTGTACACGCCATCCAAGCTCTGTTTGACTCAATGCCCAGGCGTATCGAGGCCGTTATTACGGCCAGAGGGGTTGTTCTGGGTACTGATTTTTCAGGATCTATGCACCCAGATTGCGTGCAAATGTAATCACATGTCAGTTCTAGTGTAATATATTTGTCCAATGAATACCCGTTTATCATGTGCATTTCTTCTTGGTGTAGCACTTTTAATGGCCAGTAGTGTAATTTGGCACGACATCCCTGAGGGCGACATCCAAGAACTCTGTCAACCAATGCCAGCATAAGGGCCAGAGGTGGACCTATTTACTTGCTCAACTTGTAAAGCTTTTTCTCTTGAATAAATCATCTAATTTTTCTGAAAATGTAACCATTTGTTTTTCTGAACATGTACGTCACATCAACCGATTTCAGTCCCATTCAGGTAATTCCTTCGTCGAGCGTCGTTCTTCTGTCTTAAAGTGTATGTCAGGGAAGCGGCTCTTGGCACTGTATGTATTACTTTCTTGCGCTAAAAGAAAGGATGGGAGGTTGGAAGGAAATTTTGAATTTAACATTCCGTCGACTGCGAGATCCTTAGAGCCGGATTACGAAAGGATGGAGAAAGAAATCGGCGTGCGCTTTTCTAGGGAACCATCATGGCATTTACATAGAACGATTAAGGGAAATGGCAGGAAACCTAAATCTGGATGGCACAACGGAAATTTGAACAGTCGTCTTCCAGAATGTGAGTCCAGTCCTTGTGCTGTTCTGTATTACATGATTTATGATTCGTATCGTGCATGTGTGTACTGACACACAGTTTTATTGTTTATACCTATGTTGTAATGGGTTCATTGGGGGTTCATTACTATTCGCTAGCGCACTTCAGCAGATGTAATTTAGATGGTTCAAATGGTTCAAATGGCTCTGAGCACTATGGGACTCAACTGCTGTGGTCATAAGTCCCCTAGAACTTAGAACTACTTAAACCTAACTAACCTAAGGACATCACACAACACCCAGCCATCACGAGGCAGAGAAAATCCCTGACCCCGCCGGGAATCGAACCCGGGAACCCGGGCGTGGGGTAATTTAGATGGATTGCTCACGCGCTGCCTGCGATATGGAATAGCTATGCTACAATAGAGTCGCAGGTCAGAGCAGTGTTGGCAGTAAGTCGAGTTTAGTAGCTCGCAGAGACCAGTCGTGTTTTATAGCTCGCACAGAGCACTTGAGTTACGGAGTTCGGACAGGGCAGTCTAGCGGTTGACTTGTGTTGGGCCGGCCGTGCAGAACGATAGCGGTGCCTGAGCGATGTCGTATAAGGTAAAAAAAAAATATTATTGTTCTTTGTTGCCGCGCGCATATGTTAATTGCCACAACTGATTTAACCACAATTGTAATGTTAATGTCCCAAGTAATTCCTTGCAGAAATGTTTCAATAATAACTTTTGTTCTGAATAAAACTTTTGCCAGTCATTTATCTGAGTTTAAAGTTTTTACGAATTTTTTTCTGTGCATACTCATGTTGATTAAGCAAAAGAAAATCAGTTACTTTCCTACAAACGAAAATCTAGTGGTCAGCATTGCGCTGGGCTGGGCCAAAACTTTCTTATAGGAACAGATATATAGATAGCGTCATCCGGCGACATCATTGTAAGAATTTTTCAGTTTATTCAGGATGATTTCACAGGGCCATTACGCAGCGCTGCTGACGTCAAAACTTATTAATCTCGATATGCGGTCAGTCTTTAATGGAAGGTCACATTAAAACTTGAAATTTTATTATTGGAAAGAAATTTTTATTGGGAACTTAAACGAGATTTTTGCTGCTGGGAGGTTACACTAAATGTTGATGTTATAATTTATTTTTTCTGTTGGGAGGTTACAATGTGGTACTTAAATCGAGCAAGGATTTTTACATTCTGTCTGCCCTATGTAAAAAAAAAGTAGTGGGTAACGCATAAGCTATAGTATTTATCGTAAGCCTGTTTCATATTAGTTACGTAAGATAAAACTTAGCATGTATTTTAGGTGATTTAACAGATTTGTAGGTAAAAATATGCACGAAACAGGTTGTCACTGCAAAGAGAAACGTGACACTAGACTGTAATAAATACATTAGAACAATAATTCACGTGTCACGGATTTATCTCTATTTAGTATCAAGCCAAGCGTTCAGAGAGACAGAAGTCATGGGGTAACTCCTATATCATTTCGGACCTAGTTTCCCCCCGCGTAGTACAGCAGCTCGACGTAGCATGGTGTTAACAAGTCGTTGGAAGTCCCCTGCAGAAATAGTGAGCTATGCTGTCCTGTAGCCTTCCACAACTGCGAAAGTGTTGCCGGTGCAGGATATTGTGTACGATAATGTCTCATAAATGTTCGATAAGACTCATGCCGGGAGATCTGAGTGGCCAAATCATTCGCTCGAACTGTCCAGAATGTTCTACAAGCCAATCGTGAAGAATTTGGCCCGATGACATGGCGAAATGTTAATGATAAAAATTCCGTCGTTGTTTGGAAACATGAACTCCATGAATGGCTCCAAGCAGACGAATGTAACGATTTCCAGTCAATGATCGGTTCAGCCCACAGCCTTATGGAGTCACCGCCAGCTTGCACAGTGCCTTGTTGACAACTTAGGTCCATGGCTTCGTTGCGTCCTTCGTTGGGTCTGCGTCACACTCGAACCCTACCATCAACTCTTAACTAGCTGGATTCAGGACCTGTCTGACAAGGCCACGGTTTTGCGGTCGTCTGCGGTTCAACCGATACGGTCACGAGTCCAGGAGAGGCGCTGCGGGCGATGTCGTGCTGATAGCAAAGGCGCTGGCGTCGGTCATTTCGTCGAACTGTCCTGACGGATGCGATCGTCGTACGCCCCACACTGGTTTCTGCGGTTATTTCATGCAGTGTTGCTCGTCTGCTAACACTGACAACTCTTCGCATACGCCGCTGCTCTCGGTCGTTAAGTGAAGGTCGTCGGCCACTGCCTCGTCCTTGGTGCGTAATGCCCAAAATTTGGTGTTGTCGGCCTACTCTTCACACTGTGGACCTTGGAATACTGAATTCCCTAACGATTTACGAAATAGAATGTCCAATGTACCTAGCTTTCGCTTTCGAAGTCTGTTAATTCTCGTCGTGCGTCCATAATGACGTCGGAAACATTTTCACATGAATCAACTGAGTGCAAATGACAGCTCCGCCAACGTACTGCCCTTTTAGTCTTGGTGTACGCGATGTTACCGGCTTCTGTATATGTGTATATTGCTATCCCATGACTTTTGTCGTCTCAGTGTACCACGATGAGGACAATACATCTTCCCTTCCAAATGTTTGGGCATGAAAGTCATCTATGCTCTGGAATGTGTGCGAGAGTTATACTGATTTTAATTCTTCGCTCAAATTTGCGCACCAGAAAGAGACAAGAAAACCATAAAAATAGTGATGAAGACAAAACTGATTAATGGCATAATAACGAACAAATGGCCCTTTCAGAAGTGTTTTCGCACCAAGCTAAAGTGTTATCATTAAATTCAAAATATCTTCAGAATGAAAGTAACTGCAACTAAAGCTAATTATTACGCACTTTCTTTCGCTTAAACACATTTTCTGTCTGGCAGAATATTTAGGATAATAAATTACCTTTTGTAAATTCTGTAATAAAATGTTTTAATACTCTTTAGCTTGTAACGGAACATATTAAAGGCTTTACTGTACCGAAGTATGCGATACCCTCCAAATTCAACCAGTTTAACGAGTATTTATGATTATAGAAAAGTTATTGTGTATGTTAACAATGATTGCATAACATGTCTCCATAAAAAGTCAACCCATTAAATTATACTGAATAACTGACCCACACAAAAGTTAATATCACTTGATCACTGATACAGCAAATGTCATCATGTAAAAACACTAAGTTCATCTTAAATAATTAATATGAAGTACGAAAAATAGTGGCAAACTTAGGTATTTTGGATCTCCTTAAATAAAAATCACCCAGTGAAACCTATTTGTTCACTAGGAGCGGTTTCACTCAGTATTCACGAAATCAATCCTATTTTAGACGAAAACCAATGTAATTCTTAATAATTCATGTTATTTACTTATTTATGCATATTAGAGAAGTCAATTGACAAACTTCTAAAAAACGGCCTTTTTGTAACAAAGAATTATTCTGTCAAGTCAACAAATCTGTTTGTCATTTTAATAACATGTTAAATTATGTCACTCGAAGCAAATTAATAACTTTTCTGCACAAATTATGATAACAGATGTACATGTGACTTATAAACTATATCTCTTTTTAGTAGTTCTTTGACAATGTTATAAATACAAGCAGCAAGAAGGGTCGGGGCGCAGTCGGAATGTCACTTTGGTAAAGTGTGTTTGTGTGTTATTGTTTGAGGTGGATAAACAATGCAAAGAACATGTAAAGGAAGTACTACTTTGTGTTGTGTCATGGTCGTTGGTGGACAGTGGAATTAAGATAGCCACCAGAGTAATAAATATTTGAAGTTTACATATTTGTTGGTTTCGCTCGTTCTTTATCATCAAAAGCACATAAAAAACACGGGACCTCATGTTTTTAACCCTAGACAACCAGATTTAGAGCCAGCATCAGCATCGAGACACGGCAGCCATCCAGCAAGTAGCAGCGATTACCACAACACAATGCATTTTAATGGCGCCAACCTAACATCAAGTGCTAACAAGCTCCGTAAATGGGAGTGAAATAGTGCGATTATAGCAATTAGCAATATCTACGACTAGGCGACCATTACAAGTTTAACATTGCTACCCTTTAGTTTAACATTGCTGTTCTTCGGTTTAACTTGCTACACTCGTAGCTTACGGATGCGATAAGGGGAATTTGCCAATAAAAAACCGCAGGTCTTCTGCTAGTTTTTGAGTTCGGGTACTGGCGGTATGGACAGTGGGCCAGTTGCGGAGTTAGAATGATGAGCACATAAAAGTTGCGCAGTTGGTTTCAAGAGGCTTACACATTCATTGTGGCAAACGGCCCGGCGTAGTTTGCTGAAATACAGCCCATTGAGATGCCTGAATGAGAGGTAGTACCTTAAACTCTAATAAAACATATCCAATATAGCCGTTGCTGTTCAGATTTCTCAGAGTATCTAGTAGTAGTGTTGCAACAGCTGTCCACGCCTGGCATTTGCTTGCTGTGCTTCCCAACATATCACGCTGCCAGACCACGGTCATCACCCTAGTATCTAACACATGACCGTGCATCACTTAGGGCAGACTTGAATATAGTTTCCTGTAGTTTTCCAAGGTCACTTCTATGCTATATGTGCTTATTATAATTAAAGTTCAGTGTTTTTTGGAACAAATACGTCAGTGAAGCTACTGATCAATCTGTAACATTTGTTGCCGGCCGGGTTGGCCGAGCGGTCTACGCTCTACAGTCTGGAACCGCGCGACTGCTACGGTCGCAGGTTCGAATCCTGCCTCGGGCATGGATGTGTGTGATGTCCTTAGGTTAGTTAGGATTAAGTAGTTCTAAGTTCTAGGGGACTGATGACCACAGATGTTAAGTCCCATAGTGCTCAGAGCCACTTAGGGCAGATTGTTTGCGTGTCATCAGTCCAGTCCATGGCAGACGGGGTAGTACCATCGAGACACGCAGGTGAGGGACTGATGAACAAAGATCGTTAGTCCTTTAAACCCATTATCATCATTCTCATCTTCATTGTCATCGCACGCAGGTCCAGAACCGCTGAAGTGATCCATCGTGAAATCAACACCTTGCAAAAAACCTACCAATCCATTAAGCTATGTGAACAAGATAGCTTTTATCCCGTGCTACGGTGATAGTACGCTTCAGTATCCACCTGTCGCTGTGCACGACACTTACATCCATTCGATCCAAACACGCATCGCCACCGTAGTGGCATGTTCTATATCGTCACTGTCTAAGAAACTAATTTTCTAGAGACGAATTATCCTGCCTCGCTGGAACTCGTTCAAAAGTTAATATTGCACCCCTTAACGCCGACGAAGCACACTGTCACTAGGTTTTCACTTCGTTCAGAAGTTGTCCATCACGAACATTAATCGATAATCTCTCTTCATTCTTTATATTACATTATGGTTTGCTGGAAAATCTGGCAAAAACAGTTTATCGACGTAAACTTAAATCACAACTAATGTGGTCGAAGTTCTGGTGCGTCATTACACGATACACGTATCTATACCGGTTTGACAACTTCTAGGTATGGATTTAGTGCAGCCTCGACTAAGCAGTTATAACCGCATTCGCTTGTTTGCATTCAGGGACGTGAGAGCAGATTTCTACAGTGCAACTTTGCGTCTCTGAGTCGCACAATGCAAGATTAACGATTGAGCTGAAACAAGGAGAAACACTATGTGAATGCTTTATACTGGAAGTCAGAATTCGCTAGTTCCTTTTACGAATGTGAATGACCACCCAATCATTTTGATTAGACAGTTTAGTTCGAATGCTGGAGCGGTCTCTTTAAAAAGACTACAGATCATCGCTTCCCACATCTACGTCATCGTCAGGCAGTTACGCTTTGTATTACGTCTCGTGAAGAAGTCGGTGCCTACGAGATGCTCGCTCTAAGATTTCCCCTTTTTCGAAAGACGGGTGTAATCTGAAAGACTATTATCGTGGTCGGCACATCTGCTAACAAACACAACAACTCATTTGCAATGTACTGTTTGCAGTTTTGTGGGAAGGTGTATAAGCATAGCTCGAGTCTTCAGCACCCTATAGATTCCAGATTCGGCTGGAACTTCGGCAGTTACTCTACTGGGTGTCAAAATCTGTTCTAGGTTCTTTAAGCAATGCTTGTGTTTTTTGCTATTTATGTTTTTACTGTCGTATAATCCGTGGGACCTCCATTAGCTACGTTACATAAGTGGTCGCTGAGTAAATATGACAATTTCCTGGTATAATCCATCAACTCCATAATCACATACACTTCGCTATTTTCTACTTTAATGACGCCGATATTGCACTTCTTTCGCAATATATTTGTTTTCAGAGGCTTAACTTGTGTCAGAATCATCACAATTTTTTCCCTGACTTGCTACATCTCAGTTCGAGGCATGTACTGAAGCTAAGATTCCATAGATTCAATGATCGTTTGTTTCGGTTATAATTTACGCGCCAGCGCCAGCCCTTAGGCCAAAGCGCCAGACTAGCATATTACTGGGGTTGCGGTTCGTAAGTTTTGCCAACGTCCGCAATATGTACAGATTCGATGTGTTTCTGAGAGGAGACAAAAATTACCTGGGGTCACAAGCTGCGACATTGTCGCGACTAAAACAGTGGCCCGTATATACAGGGTTATTACAAATGATTGAAGCGATTTCACAGCTCTACAATAACTTTATTATTTGAGATATTTTCACAATGCTTTGCACACACATACAAAAACTCAAAAAGTTTTTTTTAGGCATTCACAAATGTTCGATATGTGCCCCTTTAGTGATTCGGCAGACATCAAGCCGATAATCAAGTTCCTCCCACACTCGGCGCAGCATGTCCCCATCAATGAGTTCGAAAGCATCGTTGATGCGATCTCGCAGTTCTGGCACGTTTCTTGGTAGAGGAGGTTTAAACACTGAATCTTTCACATAACCCCACAGAAAGAAATCGCATGGGGTTAAGTCGGGAGAGCGTGGAGGCCATGACATGAATTGCTGATCATGATCTCCACCACGACCGATCCATGGGTTTTCCAATCTCCTGTTTAAGAAATGCCGAACATCATGATGGAAATGTGGTGGAGCACCATCCTGTTGAAAGATGAAGTCGGCGCTGCCGGTCTCCAGTTCTGGCATAAGCCAATTTTCCGCGGGCTACGCGTGAAACTTGCCCGCACGCGTTCAACCATTTCTTCGCTCACTGCAGGCCGACTCGTTGATTTCCCCTTACAGAGGCATCCAGAAGCCTTAAACTGCGCATACCATCGCCGAATGGAGTTACCAGTTGGTGGATCTTTGTTGAACTTCGTCCTGAAGTGTCGTTGCACTGTTTGACTGATGTGAGTGCATTTCAAGCACGACATACGCTTTCTCGGCTCCTGTCGCCATTTTGTCTCACTGCGCTCTCGAGCGCTCTGACAGCAGAAACCTGAAATGCGGCTTCAGCCGAACAAAACTTTATGAGTTTTTCTACGTATCTGTAGTGTGTCGTGACCATATGTCAATGAATGGAGCTACGGTGAATTTATGAAATCGCTTCAATCATTTGTAATAGCCCTGTAGAATAAATTTCCTTTAGCATAGTCTATGGCCACAAACGTTTTGTTCACAGATTACCGATTTCGGTCTATAATGACAATCTTCAGATCTGTGTTTTATAGGACACTGTTTTTATAAAACACAGATCTGAAGATAGTCATTATAGACCGAAACCGGTAATCTGTAAACAAAAAGTTTGTGACCATAGACGTAAATTTAAGGAAATTTAATTACCTGGGGCTTCCTCTCTTTTAATTTTACGCCCGATTCTGCGACAATCCAGAGTTTGAACAGAAGACGTCATTAACGTGAGTGACGACATCATATGTTTTGGCTGTAGATCGTAGGCATTAGTAGACCGTAATATTGTTGCACCTGGGATTGAGAACGCTTCGGTCGGTATACCGTAAGTCAGCGCGTATATGCAAAAGTGAAGCGAATAATCGTTTTACTTAGTCACCACTGTATTTGCTTACTTTAGCTTCACCATGTGGTCGCGATAACGCCAAGTGCAACAATATCGTGTTTGGTGTTTACAGGAAGATAATATCGACGAGACATAGTAGGAGAACAGTAGTGGGCCTACGGCCGGCCGTTGTGACCGAGCGGTTCTAGGCGCTGTAGTCCGGAACCGCGCTGCTGCTACGGTCGCAGGTTCGAATCCTACCTCCGACATGGATGTGTGTGATGTCCTTAGGTTAGTTAGGTTTAAGTCGTTCTAAGTCTAGGGGACTGATGACCTCAAATATGGTTCAAATGGCTCTGAGCACTATTGGACTTAACTGCTGAGGTCATCAGCCCCCTAGAACTTAGAACTACTTAAACCTAACTAACCTAGGGACATCACACACATCTATACCCGAGGCAGGATTCGAACCTGCGACCGTAGCGGTCACGCGGTTCCAGACTGCAGCGCCTAGAACCGCACGGCCAAACCGGCCCGCTGATGACCTCAGATGTTAAGTCTCATAGTGCTTAGAGGCATTTGAACCATTTTCAGTAGTGGGCCTACACTGAGCTTATGGCATTCCCGAAAGGAATCGCTTCTATATTGCAGTTTCATTCTCACAGACAATTCGGAGCTGCCTGTTATCTAGTACCTTTAAACTACTTGAAGAAAACTTTAGCATCACAGTCTTGTGAGACTTATATCAAGCTACCGACCGTATAAAGTGAGTTGCTAATGTTTCGTTATGAACACGTGTTTTCATTTAAAGCGCGTATGTTTGGTTGGTTTATTCGAGAAAGGGAACCAAACAGCAAGGTCATCGGTCCCTTTGAATTAGGGAACGATGGGGAAGAAAGTCGACCGCGCCCTTTCAAAGGAACGATCGCCGAATTTGCCTGAAGCGATTTAGGAAAATCACGGAAAACCTAAATCAGGGTGGCCGCACGCGGGTTTGAACCATCGTCATTCCGAATGCGAATCGAGTTATGGCCTTACTGAAAGTTACTCAGGGAGCTATTTAGAGATGCATATCGGGGATTACGAGGACAGACAGAATAACAAACCAAATCATAAGAGAACTGAAATGACTGTAATAAGAGTTTTCAGGTGAGCGAAACATGCAGCGTGGCGAATGGATTGTAGATATACCGAGGAAATTGTTTGCTGGATTCCAGGAGATAAGAAACGACCAAGACAACCGTCTAATGGATGATGGGTAGATGATAATAGGAAACAGACAGGAGCTGAAGGCCAAAACACAGTGACCACCAAATAGCGTGTTGGTCCATCTTTGGAGAGCAATACGGTGGCGATTGTGTGTGTCATGAATTCGACAAGTCCTTGGTAGTTTTCCGAGGGTATGAAGCACCAGATGCCTGCGAATAGGCCACACGGTCCCCCGTAAATTATGGTGTGGTAGTTTGTGGCCGCGCAGCTGGTGTCTGACAGCGTCCCAGATGTGTTCCACTGGGTACATATCATGTGAATATGGTGGCCAACATATCTATGTGAGTTATGTGCACTGCTCCTCAAACCACTGAAGTAAGATTTTGGCCTTGTGACGCGGACAATTATCCTGCCATCGCCGTCGCGAAATATGTCAAGAATGGAGGGATGCAGATGGCTCGCAGCTGCCAAAACAGGTCTCTTGGAATGTCTCCCAGGCACAATACTGATCCCACTAGCAAGCCTCCTTGACGCGGTGCATGTTTCGAGCAGTCGTTCGCCTGAATGACGGTGCATCCGGACACGACCAACGACCCGGTGTAACAAGAAAAGTGGAGTCACTCGACCAGGCGACACGATGATCAACGGTCTAATCTCCATGTTCCCCTGCCTGTACTGTATCTGTAATTGAATGTCTTCAGGTAGACATGAGAACAAGTAGGTGCAGTCTGCTGTGGATCCCCATGCTCCACAATGTGCACTGAACGGTGTACTCGAAAAACTTACGTACCTGCATCACCACTGTACACTGTCGTCAGATCTGCCACAGATCGCCTTTAGCATGCTTTAGAGAGCGGGCAAGCATCAGACCTTCTCCTTTTGTGATAATGCGTGATCTGCATCAGCTTGTTGCCTACTTGCTGTTTCACCTTAATTCAATCAGTTTCCACAGTTTTTTACGACAGCAGCATGTGCACTCGACCAGCTTGACCGTCTCCAAGCCGCCAGAATGATTCCCTATTCGCCGCTGCTCCGCTTTTACACTTTCCTTACAACGTCGAGAGGCCGTAACAGCACCAAGAGGCATTCAGGCTCGCAGTGTACAACGGTCATAATGTATTGGACCGTGAGAAGATGAGTGAGTGTGCCATTTCTTTCTTCTTTTCCAAAAGAACAGACACAATTTTTGATCCCAGCAGCCATTAAGAATTTAGATGCAATGAAATTACAGGCATTGGGTGCGAGTATTGACTGAAATCGGTGGAGAAAATTGAAAATATGTGCCGGGCCGGGATTCGAGCCCGGGTGTCCTGGTTTCTACGCAGATGCTCTGACCACTAAGCCATCCGGACGTCAGTGGTCATTGTAGCTGATCGTACTACCCTAGCACTCCTACCGCCAGACCAGACTTTTCAACTTACCCACATACTACAGATGTAGTGCCCCTTGCCCAGTATCCTCATGCCGCGAGTAATGAGAATGGTGGGCAAGTGGGACTACATCAGTAGCGTGTAGGTCAGATGAGAATTTGGGTCTGACGAGAGGAGTGCTGGGGCAGTACCATCAGTTACAATGACCACTGACGACCGGATGGCTTAGTGGTCAGAGCATCTGCCTAGAAAGCAGGACACCCGGGCTCGAATCCAGGCCCGACACATACGTTCAACTTTCTCCTCTGATTTCAGTCAATACTCTCAGCCAATGCCTGTAATTCCTTTGACTCTTAACTCAATGGCTGTCGGATCAAAAATGCTGACTGTTGTTTGTCCAAAAGTAGTTCACGCTAGTTTTACAGAATGAATGCTTTTTTCGAAATAGGCTAATTATTAACAAATGTTACAAAAAAATGGTTCAAATGGCTCTGAGCACTATGGGACTTAACTTCTGAGGTCATCAGTCCCCTAGAACTTAGAACTACCTAAACCTAACTAACCTAAGGACATCACACACATCCATGCCCAAGGCAGGATTCGAACCTGCGACCGTAGCGGTCGCGCGTTTCCAGACTGTAGAGCGTAGACCGCTCGGCCACCCCGGCCGGCAACAAATTTTACAGATTGATCAGTAGCTTCACTGACGTATTTGTTCCAAAAAAGACTGAACTTTAATTATAATAAGCACATATAGCATATAAGTGACCTTGGAAAACTACAGGAAGCTATATTCAAGTCTCAGAACAGTAAAATACCTAATTTTTTTGTTCACTCTAAGGAAAAAAACGACGCACAACGAAAGAATATCCGAATGGCATGGGAATCGGTAGATGTGATGCACACATATGGGCAAGAAAATGATTAAAATTTCAGAAAAATTGGAAGATTTATTCAAGAGAAGAGCTTCGCAAATGGAGCAACTCAGTGACGCGGTTGTCTGCCTCTGGCCCTTATGCAATCAGTTACTCGGATTGGTACTGACTGATAAAATTGTTGAATGACATCCTGAGGGATATCGTACCAAATTCTGTCTATTTACGGCGTCAGATCATCAAAATCGCTAGCTGGATGAGGGGTCCTGCCTACACCGCTCAAGACGTTCTCAACTGGGGAAAGATCCGGTGGCCTCGCTGGGAAAGTTAGGATTTGTAAAGCAGGAAGGTAAGCGAAAGAAGCTCTCGTCGTGTGCGGGCGGGCATTATCTTGCTGAAATGTAAGCCCAAGATGGCTTGCCATAAAGAGCAACGAATCGGGGCGTTGAATATCGTCGACAGACCGCTGTGCCGTAAGGGTGCCGTGGATGACAACAAAGAAGTCATGCTGTGAGAAGAAATGGCATCCCAAAGTAACACTCATGGTTGTTGGGCCGTATGGCGGGCTACCCGCGGCATCTCCAGACACGCCTTCGGCCTGCAGTCTCATTGACTGGAGTAGATTTGTCTTCAGTGATGAGTCCTGCTTGCAACTGGACCTTGATGACCAGAGAAGACATTTCTGGAGACGCCCCAGACAACGGTGAGAAACCAACTCTACTGTCGCCCTTCATAGAGCCCGACAACCAGGAGTGATGGTTTGGGGAGCCATTTATTTTCATAGGAGGACTCCTTCGGTGTTCTTCCGTGGCATCCTTACAGCACAGAGGTACGGCGACGATATTCAACGGCCCGTTTGCTTGCCCTTCGCGGCAAGCCTTCCTGGACTTACATTTCAGCATGATAATGCTCGCCCGCACACGAGGAGAGCTTCCACCGCTTGTCTTCGTTCTTTCAAACCCTTAACTTGATCAGCAATGTCATCGGAGCTTTCCCCAATTGAGAACGTTTCGAGCATTATGGGCAGGCCCTCTACCCAGCTCGCGATTTCGATCATGTAACATTCCAATTGGACTGAATGTGGCACAATATCCCTCATGAGGACATCATAAAACTCTTTCAGTGACAAGCCGAATTACTGCTTGCATAACGGCCATAGGTGGATCAACGCGTTACTGACTTGCTCTACTTTTGACGCTCTTTCTGTTGAATAAAACATCCATTTTTTCTGGAAATGTAATTATTTGTTTGTACATGTACATGACACCTATTGATTTTAGTCCCATTCGGATAATTCCTTCGTGGCGCGTCTTCTTTTTATTTTCGGCTTAGAGTGAATTTTGAGCATCATGTGGAACGATTTTGTCATGGCTGGCTCCCCCAAGAATCACAATGTTACTGACGGAATGTCGACTGCGGCAGGGTCCTTGTTTCCCCTCAGGTCTTGCAGCGCTTTGTCATGTTCTTCTCGTAGAACCTTATCTCCCGTCTAACATTCACCTACTTCTCTTCTTTTTGTAATATTGTTCTTAAATGCCGGCCGGCGTGGCCGTGCGGTTCTGGGCGCTACAGTCTGGAACCGAGCGACCGCTACGGTCGCAGGTTCGAATCCTGCCTCGGGCATGGATGTGTGTGATGTCCTTAGGTTAGTTAGGTTTAATTAGTTCTAATTTCTAGGCGTCTGATGACCTCAGAAGTTAAGTCGCACAGTGCTCAGAGCCATTTGAACCATTTGCCCTTAAATTTGTTCCCATTATACAGGCACTCACTGTATTCCTTGTATCTTTCAGTTTTCCCTTAACAGAATCTGATGGAGAATGTATGTGTATGTGTGTGTGTGTGTGTGTGTGTGTGTGTGTGTGTGTGTGTGCGTGTGCGTGAGCGAGCGCGCGTGTGCGTGTGCGTGAGTGGGTTGATAAAAATTGTAGAGGGAAACATAGCCACGAATAGGGTAACGAGGTTCAAATGGACTTAGCTTGCAGAAGTTACGTAGAGATGAAGAGGAAGAAGGAAGGAAGGAAGGAAGATTGGGTTTAACGTACCGACGACATGGAGTTCATTGGGGGCGGAGCACAACATCGGATTGTGTCAAGGATGGGGGCGGAAATCGGCCGTATCCTTTCAAAGGAACCGTCCCGCGCATTTGCCTGGAGCGATTTAGGGAAGTTACAGAAAACCTAAATCTGAATGGCCGGATGCAGTATTGAACCGTCGTCTTCCCTAATGAGATGAAGAGCTTGCTCAGGATAGACTAGCGTGGAGAGCTGCACCAAACGACTCTACGGACTGAAGACCGCAACAACAAGAACAACAACAATTAAAACTTTATTAATACCCCTCATTGCGCGAAACTATGTTTCCATTAATAGTGTTCTTCCGGGTATTCTGCTAGTTACTGTTTCCATTTTATGCACAACATTTCGACGTCGGAACCAGCTGTCTTCTTCAGGTGCTGCGAGTTTTGCTGTCATGTGTACTCGCTTCCTGAACTCCAACCAGGCTCGCCAGAACACCGGGAAACACACTACTAATCAATCGTGTGGAGAAAACCTGTAGATCAGAAGTCTTCATTGTGCATGATGCTACAGCGCTGGACCAGAAGCCGTTACCCACTCACAGGGGATTTCAGATGTACACAGGTTTGTACGGGCTCTGTCTACCATTACTCCCTCGCGCTAGTTTCTCAAAGCCGGCAGCACTAGTGCACAGAGTCCTGGAAGTGACTCTGCTCTACTTCCGCCCACTTTCGCAGTGACCCTGTTGCATCAGAAAAGGCGATGGATGTGCCCACAAACCGGTTCTTCCCCGGGGCGCTTTGCCCGGTAACCGGAGCCAGATATAGAAAGCCCCGCCTTCTGCGGGGTTGTCCCGGTTCACCGCGCAACGCTTTTACCGTGGAAACTCGTGCAAATTATTTTGTCACCTTGAGTGCACGAGCAGCGAAATGAATTCATCACTTTGCAGGCTTGCATTTTAATTACAGATCAAACTATGATTAAATCAAGACAGGACTACTCAAATTGCAGAATAAACGTAGCTTGTGGATGTGAACAGAGCACAATACCTATAATTTGTCGTTTGTCAATCCATCAAGAAAATGCTAAATCATAATATAAAAGTTATTTAAGTTTAAAAAAAACGGATAATCGTTTAGTAAAATCGCATTCGACGCAGAATACTGAAATCGATGGAAAAACCGTCTTGTGTTTACGTCAGAAATCGTGTTTGAAATGCGAGTTACCACTGAGATCTCCCAACCTACTTTTACGTTAGCTTCCCGTTGACACAGCCGTCGACACATACGCTAAATTGACTTTAAGTTTCTATTCGTTTGTTAACGTCACGTCAATAAATGGGAAACCGATCAGCTAAAATGTCTTAATTGGAGGACCGGAGTTAACAGAGCACAGTTTTGGATGAAGTACTCAACTGTGACATAAATGTGGTCAAACACAGCATTTGCATCGTTCAGACAGAGGTAGGGCTCTGCCTTGGTTACGTCTCAGATATAGCATAGGTAAGTGAAGCACGGAACCGTAGCACAGACGGAAAATAGAATGATGGCACAATATGTCCAACCCCTCCTTGTGAGGGAGATAGGAAAAGTTCTTGTGCATAATGATATACATCGCGCTGATCGTATATGCCTATTCTGAAATCGAATTATGAGCAAAGTACAGGAAACGGATAGATGAAAATTAATGAAAACTAATTTATAATTATATCTTACATATTTGGTTGTTGCAATTTTGATTACGCATCTAAGATCCCAGCAAAGTAGGGTTGATCCTATATCCACTTCCTGTCATTAATCCCTGAACAGTGTGGAGTTACTTGAATTTCTGGGTTTGATTATGTATTGTCTTTCACATTACCAGTTTCTTTATTAGGTTAGCACCTAAATTTCTTTTAAATATTATGTACGGAATAATTCATTTTATCACAACATGCATTTCTTCAATCTCTTCATCATATGCGAAGCTACTTGCTATACTGTTGAGGGTGTTGGCTTTGTGTTTTTATAGGTTATGACAATGCGTTCACTGTGCAGTTCATAGTAACTTATCTGCATTTCTATTTTCTTATTCGTTATTAAACCTACTCCTGCATTACCCCTATTTGATTTTGCATTTATAATCACAGCCAGAGTGATGTGGGAGGTAACACTTTGTACAAAAATCACGTGATTGAAAATACAGTCCCATGTGAAGTGAGGCAGACGATACAATCACTACTGAGTGTTTCCGCCATTGCTGGCTATAACCGTTGCTACATACTCCGGCAATGAATCAAAGAAGCTTTGCATGTGTTGTCGGGATATAGCAGTCCATGCTGCTTGTACATACTGCCAAAACTTATCTGGTGTAACAGTGGGTGATGTATCCTGGACCAGTCGTCTCGCAATCACCGACCAGACGTTTTCGATCGTAGGCGATAGATCGGGAGAACAAGGAGGCCAAGGCAGCAAGGCAGTGCGATGGGCGAAGAAGAATTCTGAGCGTTGCTTGCCAAGTGTGATCGCATACTATCCTGTTGCAATGTGGCTGACGGTAAGCTCCCAAGTTATGGAAGGACAGCAGTCTCCAACACTTCTGAGATGTAACGCTGGCTGTTTAGTGTACCGGAAATCAGCACTGGGCGGATGGGAATGGAATCCAAATTCAATACCACCCCAAATCATAATACCAGATGCAAGACCAGTAAGGCAATGCATAAGGCACTGCGTCTCTAGACTATAACCCTACCATCGTGGTGGCGCAGGCAGAATTGGGTAAAAACAATGTCGTTCCATTCGGTTGTCTGTATCCGTTGTTGGTCGCACCATTGCCAGCACAAACGCCTGTTGTGTTGACTCGGTTGCAGATGCAAGTGTGTGTCATCACCACGGGCGGCAATAGATGCTCTACGTCATTCCGTGCTGACCACGTGGTTGGATAGAGGTTCTTGTGGTAGGGCGGTCCATTACTCCACCAGCACAGTTGACAACTGCTGGATGGTCGTTGATGCATGTAGGCGTGCTGCAGTACGTATCCCCAGTGCATCCCACACATGCTCAACGGGATTTAAGTTGGGGGAACATGCTCGAAGGGATTTAAGTTGGGGGAACGTGCTCGATGGGATTTAAGTTGGGGGAACGTGCTCGTTGGGATTTAAGTTGGGGGAACGTGCTCGATGGGATTTAAGTTGGAGGGAATGTGCTCGATGGATTTAAGTTGGGGGGGGGGGGGGGACGTGCTCGATTTAAGGTGGAGGAATGTGCTCGATGGGATTTCAGTTGGGGGAACGTGCTCGATGGGATTTAGGTTGGGGGAACGCGCTCAATGGGATTTAAGTTGGGGGGGAACGTGCTCTTCCAAGAACTCCTCCTCCTGCGCTGTTTGATGTGGTCGCGCATTGCCACCCATAAATATGAAGTCATGGCCGAATGGAAATCTGAAAAAAACGCTTTTGGGAAAGGAGTACAGCGTCACAATAACATTGAACGCTGAGTGTAACGCGTTAAAAGATTCGGAGGCCAGCACTCCACTGCAACAATATGCCTCCCCACATCATAACACTTGGATCGCCAAAACGAACATGTTCGACAATGTTCGTGGGTGTCTCACTTGTTCCCATCTCTCGCCATGTGAAGATACTCCCAAACTCAGTACTGAGATTGAATTTCCTCTCATCCGAGGACGGCACGCGATTCTGTCCCTATTTGGTCCAGTCCTTTGAACGTGTCATCATGGCAGACGGTATCGCCGACACGCGGGTGTCAATAGATCAAACGTATTGGACGTCGGGCAAGGAGACTGCCCACATACAATCCACGTGGCCCTGTGGAGTATGGGATTGTGTGCCTTACAGTCCTGTTAAATGTGACTGCAGTTTCAACTGCTGTTTCAAGTGGGGCTCTTCTTGCCTGTCGCACAAGTTAACAATCATCTGCTGCTGCAGCTGACCATGGTGGACCACTTCCTCGCCTTCGGGCAGCAGTGCCTGTGGTTAGGAACGATCTCCATGAACGTGAAACAATGTTGTGAGCAATACCAACCTCCCGGGCCACACTCATCACACTTCATCCTTCTTTCAGTTTCACTATAATTGTTTCTGCGTGAGGTCAACGAAATGTTGGCTCTGGGCCATGTTGTACTAAAGACCACCACCACAGTGTACCGTAACTTGTTGCTGATTGAGACACACTGTCTTCTCCAGTTCCTTCGACTGCCTCGTACTGCGGTGCCACCTGCATTCGGTGCTAGAGCCACGGTTACCTCGCGTCATGTGACGTCTAACTCTGTGTACGACTGAGAGACCTCTGGCGACAAGCCTCCGCACTTTCGTTCATTTCCACCAAGTAGTTGATTCGTTATGTTGGTTTATCTAGCTCGTCTTTAACTTTTGCAGAGCGATGTATTTTGACTCATCAGTGAATGTAAAGTTACTGGAAGTAGTTTCCTTGGAATGTAGTCTTATAAGGAAGTGAATGGTGGATACTAAATAGTCCAGAGTAGAAGGATAGAGATGCTTGTGAATTGTGGTGTGCAGAGGGACGGTGGAGGTTAGTTGAGCAGATCGATTAACCTATGAAGAACTACTGAATCGAATCGGAGGCAGAACCATTAATGGCATTACTTGATTAAATTAAGTAATAGCTTGACAGGACACACCCTGAAGACTCAAAGAATTGTTAATCTGGAAATGGAGGAAAGTGACAGGGGTAAAAATTGTAGAGGAAGACCAAGGCTTGACTTCAGCAAGCAGGTTCAAGCGGGCGTATGTTGAAGCAGTAAAGGAGAGATGGAGAGACTCACACAGTAAAACAATAAACTACACACAGTAAAAAAATAAACTGGTAGCCAAGATCACAGGAATTCTTTTTGTTCCATGATTACCGGTTTCGGCGAAACTAAAGTCGCCCTTAACTATGCTCTCACTCGGGCGAAATAGTACACATCGCTGTTCCAGTCACAGTCTTTCACTGGCCGGATGCTTGATACGTAGCAGACGAATACATTTGGACGGAGAACATCGCTTTTTGATTCTCTCCACATTATAGCTGTTGCATATTGTGTTCACTCGTTACTAAGTGATGAGTATAGCACGAGACTGCAAATACGCTTCGTTACTGCCTGAAACGTTTAGTTAATACCATGATTTCCCTCCCCCTCCCTCAGCATGCAATTCGCCGCGGCTCCCCCCCGTCGGAGGTTCGAGTCCTCCCTCGGGCACGGGTGTGTGTGCCGTCCTTATCGTAAGTTAGTTTAAGTTAGATTAAGTAGTGTGTAAGCTTAGGGACCGATGACTTCAACAGTTTGGTCCCATAAGACCTTATCACAAACTTCCAAATTTCCATGCAATTCGTGCCGCACTGGGGCCGAGTCGGTAGTTTTCGTATTCCTCCAATTTCTTAGTCTCCGCGGAGCAATTTGCTAGTGACACGAAGAGCCGAATATATTTTATGAATTTAGTCGTAATTCGTCTCCGACTTTGGCGGGGTCTCCAGTATTGTTACTCTTATTCCATAGTTTCACACGCTACGGCTGATGCAACTCTCCATTCTAACGTATCCTGTGTGAGTCTTGTAGGGAGCACATTGTGCTCATGTGGGAGCGATCTAGATGCTTGTAAAATAGTAAATTGGTAGCCAAGATCGCAGGAATTCTTTTTATTCCATGATTACGGGTTTCGGCGAAACTAAAGCCGCCATCATCGGATCTTAGGACACATACAGGTTACATCATTAAGGCAAACAACGGTGCAACTATTAATATCATCATTGTTGCCTTGACATGGTAGCCTGTCTCACTACAGAGACAACGAAAGAGGCCAGCAGGGAGGCACACGTACCTGAGTAGCGCAGCCCGCGGCGTGACGCAAAGGACTGCTACTCGCAACCCAGAGAGGAAGCCGCCGTGGCATCCGTTCTGTTGATTGCGGGCGGCGCTAAGAGGATCAGCTGTCAGCCACACGTGGCCGGGACAATAGAAACGTAAAGGACTCTGTCTGTCTGTAGCAACCCGCCGCTCGTTGTCGCTTATCAGTAATGCCCTGCCCACCTGTCCCGAACGTGTGACTGTACATCGCTGCTATAAACAATGCTGCATTCGCCACAGCTTCTATGAGGTCTGATTAACAAAGACGGAGACTGATTTTTTCTTGTAGCTTCCGTGATGTACCATGAATATTTGAAAAGAGATGGACCTTAAATGTTATGCCCACAGGCGGCAACCCTCTCGTATCGGTAGGTTGATAGTAACGCTCCGTTTTGTAGACGCTCTTTGCATTTCGCATACCTAACAATGAAACTAACGCGAGGGAGAAGTACGGCGCAATAAAATTTTGTATTCGCTTAACTCAAACTTACGAAGAGTTTGCAGCGAGGGTGGTTCAAGGACTCCAAAGAAGGCCGGCTTGTCTGTGCTCAGCAAGGTGGACCTGGTGTTCCTGCTTCTGCTGTGACTGAAGTGAACAACACAGCTGCTTCGATCGTCCGTTCAAAAATGGTACAAATGGCTCTAAGCACCATGGGACTCAACATCGGAGGTCATCAGTCCCCTAGACTTAGAACTACTTAAACCTAACTAACCTAAGGACATCACACACTTCCATGCCCGAGGCAGGATTTGAACCTCCGACCGTAACAGCAGCGCGGTTCCGGACTGAAGCGCCTAGAAGCACTCGGTCACAGCGACTGGCGATTGTCCGGGAGGATCGGCGGACAACATCACGTATCCCCAGTGAAGCGCTGATAGTTTCATATACCAGTGTCTTTATCATTGTGTGTGATCAACTACGTATGCCCCGTGATTGTGTCTGCTGGGTGACAGGTCTGTTGACTCCCGAACAAAAGGCCGTGTGTGTAGAGAAAAGCCGTGAGGTGCTGCGTCTCTCTGCTGATGTAGGGGATGCGTTTCTGGAATCGGTTTTCACCGGTGATGAGTCACGGCTGCATCATCACGATCCTGAACAGGAAAATGAGACAGTACAGAGTGGAAATCACCAGGTCCTCCGAAACGAAAAAGGGAAAAGTGTTCCACGTCATACGTAACAATGAACAACACCTACTACCTGTGTACTCCAGGATCCTTCCTATCAACGCTCTTCTGTCTCACATACAAAACCTGTGTCAAAACCACCACCACCTGTGTACTTCCTAACGACATTGTCATCCTTTCAATCCACTCTACCATTCATTGATCTCAACGACCAATCCAAGAACTCGACAACTTCACCTCCTGGTACAGTCAGTGGTATCTGTCCATCAAGCCTTCAAAACATGACCAATAGTTGTAGGAAAAATCACCTGAGCGTTCAGGCCCAGAGGGCTTTCTACACCTATATCTACATCTACGTTTATATTCCACAAACCACCTTACGGTGTGTAGAGAAGGGTACTTTATGTAACACCGTCAGTCCTACTTTCATGGACTTTTCGCGAGATGTAAGTAGGATAAAGCAAAATATTGGTTGATTGTTCTAGAAAGTTACGCACTCGGAACTTCAACGATAAATTACATCGTGATTCAGAACGCCTCTCTTGTCTCGTCTGCCACTAGAGTTACTTCAGCATGTCCGTCACGCTTTCACGTTTACTAAATGAACCTGTAATGCGCTGCTCTTCTTCGGTCCCTCTCCATTTCCTCTATCAATTCTATCTGGTACAGATCCTGGACTGACGAACAATGTTCGGTTGTTGGTCGAAGGAGAGTTTTGTAAGCTACCTCCTTTTTGAGCGGACTGCATTTCCTGGGGATTCTTCCAAAGAACCGTTGTTTGCCATCTGCCTTACCAGCGATTAGTTTTATGTTCTCGCTCCTCTTTAAATCGTTCTGTATGCGTACTCCAAGATATTTTAAGGATGTACCTGCTTCCGCTGATACAAGAAGAGCAGAGGAAGACTTAGACAGACGTTCTATGTGGTGTGATGAGTGGCAGCTAGCACTGAATGTAGAAAAATGTAAGTTAATGCAGATTAGCAGGAAAAACAATTTGAATAAAGTATCTGTGGTCTGCTGCTAGACACAGTTAAATCTATTAATTATGTAGACGTAACGTTGCAAAGCACTATGACATGTAACGAGCAGATGACGATGATAGGAAAGCCGAACAGCCGACTTTGTTTTATTTGGAGAATTTTAGGAAAACATAGCTCACATTAAAGGAGACCGCGTGCAGATCACTAGTACGCCCCATTCTTGAGTACTGCTCGAGTGTTTGAAAACCCAACCAAGTCGGATTGAAGGAAGACATAGAAACAAATTCAGAGGCGTGCTGCTAGATTTGTTACCGATGTGTTTGATCAACTTTATTACTTCGTGAACTCAGACAACAGTTCCTGGAGCGAAGTGGACATTCTTTTCGCGAACCGCTATTGAGAAAATTTAGAGAACCGGCATTTGCAGCTGACTACAGAACGATTCGACTGCCTCCAACTTACATTTCGCGTAGGGACCGCGAAGACAATATAAGGGAAATTAGCGCTCTTATGGAGGCATATAGACAGTCTTTTTTCCGTCGCTCCTTTGAAAGTAAATGTTGGAAGTACATTAGTAGTGGTATAAAGTAGCTTCCGCCATGTACCACACGCTGGCTTGCGGAGTGTGTGTAGACGTAGATCCGTGAAAAGCCTCATTTAACTTTCGATGTTATACGTACCGCCAGAAGGAATAATACTATAACACACTCTTGGGGTACACCTGAAGCTATTGTTACTTCTGAAGTTTTCTCTCGGCTGAGAATGAAATGCAGAGTTCTGTTTGTAACAAATTCTTCAGTCCCGTTACACAGCTGGTCTGATATTCCGTACGCTCGAATTTTTTCATTCTCTGAAAATCCACAAATGTTTAGTCTACCAAACAAAAACACTGAAATACCTTGGGCTAACACTGGACCAAAAACTATTCTCTAATCCTCACCCACTAATCATCCAAATCAAAGCCCACAGCAGATTGTAACCTCTACCCGGTCGAAAATAGGATTTAAACCCCATAACCTTCGTCAGTACTTATAAAACCATGATTCACTCCGTCCTTACCAGTGTCAGTGTAACATGAACCTCCGTTTCCCCAAAGTTTTATCCCTTCCGTGCAGTCCTGGAACAACGTGACGTCTGCCTCGCTTTTTGTGCCCGACAGTTTTCTCCCATTCGTATCCTGCACCAGTTTACTTAGTTTACATTCCCTCTCAAATACAAACAACACCTACGTCCCTCCTACCCCTTCCGCAAGCTTATTTCCAGCAAACTACAGTTTCCCTCACCCTGAGAACCAGCCCCGCCTCTATCAACACATCCCATGTTCCCTTCATCTCTATATTCTCCATTGTTGTCGTTGTCGTGGTCTTCAGTCCTGAGACTGGTTTGATGCGGCTTTCCATGCTACTCTATCCTGTGCAACCTGCTTCATCTCCCAGTACCTACTGCAACCTACATTCTTCTGAATCTGTTTCGTCTATTCATCTCTTGGTCTCCCTCTACGATTTTTACCCTCCACGCTGCCCTCCAATAGTAAATTGGTGACCCCTTGATGCCTCATAATATACCCTATCAATCGATCCCTTCTTCTAGTCAAGTTGTGCCACAAATTTCTCTTCTCTCCAATCCTATTCAATACCACATCATTAGTTATCTGATCTACCCATCTAATCTTCAGCATTCTTCTGTAGTACCACGTTTCGAAAGCTTCTATTCTCTTCTTGTCTAAACTATTTATCGTCCACGTTTCAATTCCATACAACACCTTACAAATACTTTCAGAAACGATTTCCCAACACTTAAATCTGTACTCGATGTTAACAAATTTTTCTTCTTCAGAAACGCTTTCCTTGCCATTGCCAGTCTACATTTTATATCCTCTCTACTTCGACCATCATCAGTTATTTTGCTCCCCAAATAGCAAAACTCATTTACTACTTTAAGCGTCTCATTTCCTAATCTAATTCCCGTAGCATTACCCGATTTAATTCGACTGCACTCCATTATCCTCGTTTTGCTTTTGTTGATGTTCATTTTATATCCTCCTTTCAAGACACTGTCCATTCCGTTCAGCTGCTCTTCCAAGTCCTTTGCTGTCTCTGACAGAATTGCAATGTCATTCATCGGCGAACCTCAAAGCTTTTATTTCTTCTCCATGGATTTTAATTGCTACTCCGAATTTTTCTCTTGTTTCCTTTACTGCTTGCTCAATATACAGATTGAATAACATCGGGGAGAGGCTACAACCATGTCTCACTCCCTTCCCACCACTGCTTCCCTTTCATGCCCCTCGACTCTTGTAACTGCCATTTGTTTTCTGTACAAATTGTAAATAGCCTTTCGCTCCCTGTATATTTCCTCTGCCTCCTTCAGAATTTGAAAGAGAGTATTCCAGTCAACATTGTCAAAAGCTTTCTCTAAGCTTGCAAATGCTAAAAACGTAGGTTTGCCTTTCCTTAATCTATTTTCTAAGATAAGTCGTAGGGTCAGTATTGCCTCACGTGTTCCAACATTTTTACGTAATACAAACTGATCTTCCCTGAGGTCGGCTTGTACCAGTTTTTCCATTCGTCTGTAAGGAATTCGTGTCAGTATTTTGCAGCCGTGGCTTATTAAAGTGATAGTTCGGTAATTTTCACATCTGTCAACACCTGCCTTCTTTGGGATTGGAATTATGCTCCATACTCTTTCCTAATGGAATTTCAGTTGCCTCTCCCTACCAGATCACAAATTCATTCCTTTGATGTACCCTTCCTTACAACACTAACTTACCCCGCCAATATCTTTCCATACCAAATGAAGGTTCCAAGGTAGCAGGTAGACAGGTAAATTAAAGTTTACCGTCCCGTCAGTAACGAGATTGTTAGAGAGGGAGCAAAAGTTCGCATTAGGAAAGGATGGACATGGGAAGCGGACGTGCCCTGTCCAAGGAAATCATCCCGGTATTTACCTTGAGCGATTTAGGGAAATCAGGAATATTTAAATCAGGGTGAGTCGGAGATTTGAACCGTCGTTCTCCCAACGTGTGTTGAGTGTGCTAACCACGACGCCACTTCACTCGGTAAATGGAAGTTCCAGTTCATCCTTTCCTTGTGAAGCTGCCATCCCACTCATCTGCTCACATCCACACCCCACTGCTAATTTTTTTTTCCACGTATACATAATACATCCCTTTACATATAATATCCGCTAAATATTATTCCACAACGGAATCCCTATCCGTAGTTACCAGAAGACCTCCTATGATGCTCCTAAAGATGAAAGTACATTAAATCATCATCACCTGTTTTACCTCTAAAATATTTTATACTAAATTCGTAAAATTGTATTCTGATTTTGCTAAAGAGTGGCGATTTGTCCGCCGCTAGGCGGGCTACAGTGGAGGAAATGAGGTAAATAAATAATAACTAAAAATTCCGGCTCATAAGAATGAATCATACATCGTGACGTACTACTTATGTTCGTGGAGATACTGCATAAAGTATGGTTTGTACTTGAGGAGCTAGAACTTCCTGTCGGTAAGGGACTCGAACCAGTTCACATCACAGGAACCGACTTAAAAATTCAACCGGCAGGAAGTGCCATCTGTAAAAGTCAAGTGCATACGTCTCAGTTACATTCCTGAGAAAGCAGGAGCCAAGTTCTCCATCCTAATATTTCTCCAGGATATATTAATATATTAGTTCCACAGCATCAGGACCTAGCGAGATACACACAAAGGAGGAGTATGAAGAGAGGATCTGTACAAGCAATCGAGTAGGGAAAGTTAAAAGTTATTCCTCAGTAACTCCAGTTGAACTTCGGTTGGTCAACTAGCTCTGGAATGGTCCAAGTAAATTGTGGAATAGAACAGGGTGGCACGGATGGCTACGCATCTGTCCAGTTGTTATTGTATAATTTACAATAAGCCGATACCTGACTAGCAGCGGAGTCTTTTCGTGGTGACTTATGCGAAGGGCTCTAGTTTCCAAGTGGCCTCATTTGTAGGTATTCGCTTGGCCAGCTGGTCAAATCTTACACTATGTAGGTCTGTGGGGCTCACTATGTTGAACAGTCTCACGCACCATTGGTCTAGATGTAAAAAAAAAGCAAAACTCCGCGCTCTGGCTCTGACGGACCAATCGGGGTCGACCGACCGCCGTGTCATCCTCTGCGAATGGCGTCATTCAAATGTGGTACGGTGGAGCGTGGGGTGAGCACACCGCTCTCCCGGTCGTTGTCGGCATTTTTTAAGCTGGAGCTGCTACTTCTCTCTCAAGTATCTCCTCAGTTGGCATCACGAGACTGAGTGCATCCCGTTAAAGTCCTCCCACCGAGGAAAAGTCCCTGGCAGCACTGGAAATCGAACCCGGGTCCTCCGCAATGCAGCCAGACTCGCTGACCACTGAGATTCAGAGGCGGACAACTTAGATGGGATCAGAATAAATTTATGTGCGTTGTACACTTTCCCTATGTGCTTCATATGGGATAAGCAAGACGCAAAAGTTCAAAAATGGGTCAAATGGCTTTGAGCACTATGCGACTTAACTTCTGAGATCATCAGTCGCCTAGAACTTAGAACTAATTAAACCTAACTAACCTAAGGACATGACACACATGCATGCCCGAGGCAGGATTCGAACCTGCGACCGCAGCGGTCGCTCGGGTCCAGACTGTAGAGCCTAGAACCGCACGGCCACTCCGGCCGGCACGCAAAAGTAGTCACTCTGGTCAACACTACACGTTTACATTGCACGTTAGTTGGGGGTGTGGCCTTATACTACGAAGCGTCTTCCTTGCATTCACTTGATGTACAAGAATTTTGCCAACAGTTGCTGAGCCATGAATATTTTCTTTACGCTCACGCTCACGCTCCTTTCGTCGACTCTGTTGTCTCTAAGCTCGCTTACGTGGGCTTACTATTCTAGTTGGATGTAACAGTATTATTATGCCCTCTTGGCTTAGTGAATTAACTGTAGCTTTTCTTTCCCTATTCCGGGCAGCAAATGTTCTCATGGGTCGTGAATGCTATAGGAGGAGGAGATTAGTATTTAACGCCCCGACGACAACGAGGTCATTAGAGACGGAGTACAAGCTGAATTCTAAAAAGAGGTATGTGGGTGAGAAATATTATTTGACACGACATACGAGTAATATAATAAGATACGGAGGACTAGCCAGTCGTACACGGATGGAAGAACAGAATACAAACACTGCAGCAAAAGACGTGTGGCACATACTTGTTCACGTATCCCATTTTTGCTTATCTGGAGCTATGTTCGACCCAAATAGTTATCAGTAGTTCACCAGTGTATGCATGTACTGAGTTGCCTCTTCAGTCTGTTGTAGAAACAGTGAAAAAATCCTCCGAGTTAAACAAAACGACAACTAATCACTATTTAGTGTACCCCGATTCTTACTACTAGCTGTAAGTTATAACGACGCAAAAGTGGGCATTGGTGATTGAGAAACCGAAAGGATTCGAAGGGGCAGATGTCCACGACGTTTAGTACTTTAAAACCAACTATTCAACATTAATCATAATTATCGGAAGAATCTCGACTAGCATAAACCTTCCCGTGGGAAACAGCGGCGTAAAATTGATTGTAGTTTATTTCGGCTACTTCAGTGTGCGCCAGACAGTCTAAAACATCATCAAGTGGGGTTGGCAGGTATCGATGGGATACCGCATATCAGTTTATAGCGAATGCCAAACGCAGTTTCGACAAGTTACGGTTACAATCATATCTGGAATTTCAAGGAAACAGATTCGCAAAATGACCTTCTTGAATAACTACAACATTTTTCACAAAAGAAAGACAGCTGTGAGTGTCTTGGAGATTAAAAAGATGCCTGAGCGGCCTTTCTGACGGCCACCTTAAACAGGTCTTTGGCAGACAGGCCTGCCACATTCAGTCGCTTTTCTTTTACCTTTTTCAGAGAGGAAGACACACTCCATACTGTAACACGTGTTACTGTTTCGGAGAGAACCAAACACCAGAACGAAGTAGCTGTGGTAAACCGGTTCCTAGCGTTCTTCTCTCTACAGGGCGTCTCTCCTAAGAGGCGTCAAGCGCATTTTCTCTGGCGCTTCAGTAGATATTTGCAATTTCGTTTTTGTACTGTGTGTCTGGGGTCACACCCCAAAAGACAGTGCTCATAACGACTTTCATGCAACGCCCAGTGTTGAGGAAGAGCTATGGTTTGTTTCCTTTTACATAATTTTTTCTTTTGGTCATCAGTCTTGTGACTGGTTTGATGCAGCCCGCCACGAATTCTTCTCCTGTGCTAACCTCTTCATCTCAGAGTAGCACTTGCAACCTACGTTCTCAATTATTTGCTGGATGTACTGCAATCTCTGTGTTCCTCTACAGTTTTTGTCCTCTACAGCTCCCTGTAGTATCATGGAAGTCATTCCCTCCTGTCTTAACAGATGTCCTATCATCCTGTCCCTTCTCCTTATCAGTGTTTTCCACATATTCCTTTCTTCTCTGATTCTGCGCAAAACCTCCTCATTCCTTACCTTATCAGTCCACCTAGTTTTCAACATTCGTCTGTAGCACCACATCTCAAATGCTTCGATTCTCTTAATAGCCTATGTTTCACTACCATACAATGCTGTGCTCCAAACTTATATTCTCAGAAATTTCTTCCCCAAAGTAAGACCTGTGTTTGGTACTAGTACTCTTGGCCAGCAATGCCCTTTTTGTCATTGCTAGTCTGCTTTTGATGTCCTCCTTGCTCCGTCCGTCATTGGTTATTTTACTGCCTATATAGCAGAATTTCTTAACTTCATCTACTTTGTGACCATCGATCCTGATGTTAAGTTTCCCGCTGTTTTTATTTCTACTACCTCTCATTACCTTCGTCCTTCATTGGTTTACTCTCAATCCATACTCTGTACTAATTAGAGTGTTCATTCAGTTCGGCAGAGCATGTAATTCTTCTTCACTTTCACTCAGGATAGAAATATCATCAGTGTATCGTATCATTGATATCATTTCACGCAGAATTTGAATTCCACTTCTGAACCTTTCTTTTATTTCCATCATTGCTTCCTCCACGTACAGATTGATCAGTAGGGGTGAAAGGCTAGATTCTTGTCTGCACCTTTTTTAATACGAGAACTCCGTTCTTGGTCGTCCACTCTTATTATTCCTCTTGGCTCTTGTACATGTTGTGTGTTATTAGTCTCTCCCTCTAGCTCACCCCTGTTTTTCTCAAAATTTCGAACATCTTGCACCGTTTTACATTGGCGAACGCTTCCAGTTCGACAAATCCTATGAACGTGTCTTGATTTTTCTTTATCTTGCTTCCATTATCAATCGCAACGTCAGAATTGCCTCTCTGGTGCCTTTACCTTTCCTAGTATATTATTTTTGTCAGCAACTTGGATGCATGAGATTTTGATTTGCGATAATTCTCGCACTTGTCAGCTCTTGCAGTTTTCAGAATTGTGTGGATGATGCTTTTCCGAAAGTCTAATGGTATGTCGCCAGACTTATACATTCTACACACCAACGTGAATAGTCGTTTTGTTGCCACTTCCCCCAATGATTTTAGAAATTCTGATGGAATGTTATCTATCCCGTCTGCCTTATTTGATCGTAAGTTCTCCAAAGCTCTTTTAAATTCTGACTCTAATACTGGATCACCTATCTCTTATAAATCGACTCCTGTTTCTTCTTCTATTACATCAGACAAACCTTCCCCCCTCGTACTCATACAGGCTTTCAATGTATTCTTTCCACCTATCCTCTCTCTCCTTTGCATTTAACAATGGAATTCCCGTTGCACTCTTAATATTATCACTCTTGCTTTTAATGTCACGAAAGGTTGTTTTGACTTTCCTATATGCTAAGTCTGTCCTTCCGACAATCATTTCTTTTTCGATGTCTTCACATTTTTCCTGTAGCCATTTCGTCTTAGCTTCCCTCACTTCGTATTTCATTCCTCAGCGATTTGTATTTCTGTATTCCTGAGTTTCCCAGAACATTTTTGTAATTTATCCTTTCATCGATCAATTGAAGTATTTCTTCTGTTACCCATGGTTTCTTCGCAGTTACCTTCTTTGTACCTATGTTTTCCTTCCCAACTTCTGTGATGGCCCTTTTTACAGAGGTCCTTTTTTCTTCAGCTGTACTGTCTACTTAGCTATTCCTTATTGCTGTATCTACAGCCTTAGAGAACTTCAACCGTATCTCGTCATTCCTTAGTACTTCCGTATCCCATTTCTTTGCGTATTGATTCTTAAACTTCAGCCCACTCTTGATCACTACTATATTGTGATGTGAGGCTATATCTGCTCCTGGGTTCGCCTTACAATCCAGTATCTGATTTCGGAATCTCTGCCTGACGATTTTACAATCTAACTGAAATCTTCCCGCATCACCCGGCCTTTTCCAAGTATACCTCCTCCTCTTGTGATTCCTGAACAGATTATTCGCTATTATTAGCCGAAACTTGTTACAGAACTCAATTAGTCTCTCTCCTCTCTCATTCCTTATCCCAGGCCCATATTGTCCTGTAACCTTTTCTTCTACTCTTTCCCCTACAATTGCATTTCAGTCTCCCATAACTATTAGATTTTCATATCCCTTTATATACTGTATTACGCTTTCAATACCGTCATACACTTTCTCTATCTCTTCATCTTCAGCTTGCGAGGTCGGCAGGTATACCTGAACTATCGTTGTCGGTGTTGGTTTGCTGTCGGTTCTGATAGGAACAACCCTAACACTGAAGGGTTCACAGTAACACATTCTGTATCCCGCCTTCCTATTCGTAACGAATCCTATTCCCGTTATACCATTTTTTGCTGCTGTTGATATTACCCTATACTTATCTGACCAGAAATCCTTGTCTTCTTTCCACTTCACTTCACTGACCCCTACTATATCTAGATTGAGCCTTTGCATTTGACTTTTCAGATTTTCCAGTTTCCCTACCGGGTTCAAGCTTCTGACATTTCACGCCCCGATTCTTAGTACGTTATCCTTTCGTTGATTATTCAGTCTTTTTCTCGTGCTAACCTGCCCCTTGTCAGTTCATTCCCGGATATCCGAATGGGGTACTATTCCGGAATCTTTTTCCAATGGAGAGATCATCATGACACTTCTTCAATTACAGGCCACATGTCCTGTGGATACACATTACGTGTCTTTAATGCAGTGGTTTCCACTGCCTTCTGCATCCTCGTGCTCTGATCATTGCTGATTCTTTCGTCTTTAGGGGCAGTTTCCCACCCCAAGGACATGAGAGTACCCCGAACCTCTGTCCGCTCCTCCGCTCTCTTTGACAAGTCCTTTGGCAGAATGAGGGGTGACTTCTTATGCCGGAAGTCTACGGCCGCCATAGGGAGAGAGGGAAGATGGACCGCTCTCCATAATTTCTGCCACTGTATCTCCGAATACTTCTGTTCGACCGGGTTTTACTGTTGGCAATACACTCGCTGACAGATGACGTCCATCGTTCATTCGCCATACCCACGCCCTGCCATCGGATCGCCACATTGTGTATCGTGATTCTTCACCCCACACAACGTTTTTCCACTGTTCAATCGCTCAATGTTTATGCTCCTTACACCAAGCGAGGGGTCGTTTGACATTTATCGGCGTGATGTGTGGCTTACGAGCAGCCGCTCGACCATGAAATCCAAGTTTTCTCACCTCCCACCTGTCATAGTACTTGCAGTGGATCGTGATGCAGTTTGGAATTCCTGTGTGTTGGCGTTGATAGAGGTCTGCCTATTACACATTACGACCCTCTTCAACTGTCGGTGGTCTCAGTCAGTTAACAGACGAGGTGGCCTGTACGCTTTTGTGCTGTACGTGTCCCTTCACGTTTCCACTTCACTATCACATCAGAAACAGTGGACCTATGGATGTTTAGGAGTGTGGAAATCTCGCATACAGAGGTGCGACACAAGTGACACCCAATCACCTGACCACGTTCGAAGTTCGTGAGTTCCGCGGAGTGCCCCATTCTGCTCTCTCACGATGTCTAATGACCACTGATATCGCTGGTATGGATTACCTGGCGTAGGGGCAGCACAATGCACCTACTATGAAAACGTATGTTTTTGGGGTTGTCCGGATACTTTTGCTCTCATAGTGTATACTTTTGAAGAGCAATTTGGGGATGACGATTGCATGTTTCAACAAGATAGAGCACCTGTTCATAATGCACGGCCTGTGAAGGCCTGTGGCGGAGTGGCTACACGACAATAACATCCCTGTAATGGGCAGCACAATGCATCTAGTATGAAAAATGTGTGTTTTTGGGGTTGTACGGATACTTTTGCTCTCATAGTACATACTTTCCACGTCTGAATCAAATGACTTGTCTTTCAAGTGTAAAATCTTTATGATGATTGAAAATATAGACATGGACAGCGTATGCCACTCGTTGTGGGCTGTATGCCGGGTCTGGTAAACAAACGTCTTCTATCAAACGATAAGAAGCTCTGCCAGCTAACTTCTCAGACGTCGCAAACACCCTTCTTTGGCGTCATATGGGATAATATTTTGCAAGAAGTCATTGCGTGCAGGAAAAATTTGTTTAAAACAAAAACGAGCCCTCAGGAACATGCGTGACGTTAATCGACGAAGCTCAACTTGATTATTTAAAAAGACAGAAATTCATATCCTGACTTTGAAATAAAGCTACTGAATTATGAGATTTGTGGTTGACCAAATGAATCTCTTTTAAAAGAAGAACAGTATTGAATTCGCTGAACACGAGCCAGAGGAGCTATATTGCAAACAACCAAACTTTTAGAAGAAACCAGTCATGCGTTACTTACACTCTCTGACGTAAATTTTCACGTGGACACTTGTGGCGGCAGCTCCTTCACGTATTGTGTTTCCACCTGCAACAATGAAAAATTTTATGTTGCCATGCGAGATAACCGTTGTAGTCAGTGATGGTAAAAACTGTAAATGTAATTATTCGCAAAATATATTTTAGTATTTCAGTCCCCTGCAAATGAGAGTTCTACAGCTCAATTATTGCATCTGCAAACACTCCAGCGCAAAAGCTCCAAATTGCAGCCTGCTTCATTTTGAGGTATGACATTTGGTACGCAGTACATATTCCACATTGGTGAAAAGAAATGAAAATGTTTAAAAGCATACAGGGTGCATAAATAACTACAGATTGGGTATAATAGGATATACTGTAGTGACTCCGTAAGCTATCAACACAGGAAGTATATAAGACAATCGAGTCGAGAATAAGAGTATTAGAGACGGAATACAAGATCATATGGGCAAAGAAGGAAACTTGTGTCGTTCAGTAGACCCCGCAGCATACTATACGCCATGGCACGACATTGTGGAAGGAAAGATCCAAACAAGCTGCAGTAAGTTTAATATTTTTTGCAACAGCTGTTTCGGGTTTATTGTCATTCTCAAGTAAAGTCTAGATTGATTTTACGTCCATATTGAATCTACAGTAAACTGTCATTGTCTAAGTTGTAGTTATTACATGGCATGTAGTGATTATAAACGTATGAAATGGGTATTGACACTTATTTGATAGATCTTTTACTATGAATGTCAAATAGTACTTGATAGTCAACGAACTATAAAATAAGTGTCAAAATGTATTACACACGTTTTATAATTACTACAGGTCATGTAATAACTCCGAATTAGACACTATAGTTATTATGAGTGCAATGTGGATGTCAAATCAAACTAGATGTGTCAAAATGTATTACACACGTTTTATAATTACTACAGGTCATGCAATAACTCCTAATTAGACACTATAGTTATTATGAGTGCAATGTGGATGTCAAATCAAACTAGATGTTACTTGAGAATGGCAATAAACGCAAAACAGCTGTCGTAAAGAATATTGAACTTGGCATTGAAGCATCGTCTGAAAGGACTTAGATTAAGCGAGTAAAGTCTAACTCAGGTAGCCTGAAAGGGAATTCCACTTACTTCCAGTATTTTAACCATTTTTTTCTACTAATGAGGAAGTATTTTCGGAAGGAATAGACCGAGGTTTCGTAAATTGGACGGGGATTTGAGCTATTTTCCTTATGAATACCATTCCTTTGTCGTTATCACTTCATCTCGCTCTTTCTAATTCATCAAACATCGCATCATTTTCGTCATACGGGACCGCAGTTCGGTTTTCTGTGGCGTTGTGCGAAATCAGATGACTGCCTGTTAGAATGATAATCGTAATAGTTGCCTGAATGAAGGACACAGGATCTGTAATACTCTTTAACATGTCCCGTGGTGATAGACATATGTACTCTGACCCGCTTTGAAACTTCTGTTGCGCTGTCGCAACTTCCCACATGCGACGCGTTCAGCCTTGGACCGAAGATTATCATAATACAAGAATAATTTGCCGATGGCTCATATCAGGCAATATATGACAGTTCAGCATAGTTTCCTCAAACTAGATTTAAGTGTTTGACAGTTATCACAGTGGTAATCACGTCTTATGCCGAGATGGATGACAAACAAAAACAGTATATCTCAAAATAGTAACTGTTATCGAAATAACAGACACCATTGATGACCGTGCAGCTTCTCTAGGATAAATGATAATTAATTGAATGCGCACAGGTTGCCGAACTTTTACGGGAATCGTCACCTTAGTGTGCGTGAGTAATGAGTGGATGGGCAAATATCTATTAGGTACAGTTACGTATGTAGATTGTGGACAATTTGGAATTTAGGTCTCACGGGAAGCATGCTAGGGATAAGTCTCTGCAGTCGTGCTCTTCATCTGGGTCCTCGGTGGCTCAGATGGATAGAGCGTCTGCCATGTAAGCAGGAGATCCCGGGTTCGAATCCCGGTCGGGACACAAATTTTCAGCTGTCCCCATCGAGGTATATTAACAACACCTGTCGGCAGCTGAGGGTTTCAATTAATTATCATTTAACAAAAATAGTGGTGGAAAATACAGTAGTACAAGAGGTGAGTCATTTTAGTTATGTGCGATGTGATATCGTGTACGAATATGACAAAGAGGTATATCAGAAAGGAGCAAAACTGGACACATGTGTAGAACAACAAGACAAAAAAAGTAACAAGAATGAAATTTAAAATACAGCAAAATCGAACATTGCGCTAAGGAAGTGAGTCGTGCGTCATTAATAAACAGTAATTATTGAGTACATTTCTCGTGGACAATATTAGCGGTCTTCATAAAATATTTTTAAGTTGAATTAAAAACAGTCTTGACGGAAAAAAATAAGCTGGCAAGAATAACCGGTTTCGGTCAAAATGCGACGATCACCATAATGACAGGCGGTGTGGTGAAAGGAGCAGGTATCGTGGATCCACGAACAACTGCTAAAATCAGCTAATGAGCAGTTGGCGTCACGTATCCACGATCTGCTCCGTTCACCGCCAACGCCTCTCGTCGTGGTGTAATAGGTCCGAGGATGATCACATTTTGACCGAAACTGCTTACCACTGCCAATGAAATTTTTTATTGTGGTCAAAACTGTTTTAATTCAGTTTCAAAATCATTTACAACCGACAAGAACGTAAGATCCAGAGCCGGCAGCAATGGCCGAGCGGTTCTAGGCGCTTAAGTCAGGAACCACGCGGCTGCTAAGGTCGCAGGTTCGAATCCTGCCTCGGGAATGGATGTGTGTGATGTCCTTAGGTTAGTTAGGTTTAAGTAGTTCTAAGTCTATGGGACTGATGATCTCAGATGTTAAGTCCCATAGTGCCTAGAGCCATTTGAACCATTCGTAAGATCCAGGTAGCTGAAATTAGGTTTCTTGCGGTTGTGTAAGGCTTTAGCAACGTTAACAGATTAAGAAATAACAGTCCGTCTGTCAGAATTTCTTCTGGAATCACAGCGGCCTGCTTTCCGACGCCAGAAATTCCATTCTCATCGGAGCGGCGCCTCCGGTGCTACGTGGAGCTGCCAGCAGCCATTGTGGCCTACACCACAGAGGAACCTGCAGGTCTTGGGGTATTATGACGGGTCGTAGTGTCCGTGCAATGAGAGACTATTAGCACACCACGTGATTCTAGTAATTGTGATTCAGTCTTCCATGGCTGACAGTACATCCGACTTAGCGGCTCTCACCTATTTCAAGGCAGCGACTTGAGAACTATTTCTCATTTTTGTAGAATTAATCTCCAAAGAGGTACAGGAGAAATTTTTATGTTTTCATCAATAAGTTGTTAACTCACATTCGGCCTGGGGATCAAATTTTGCTTTGTCGATCCCGACATAGGCTATAACGTTTTCCACAACCGACTTGGTAAATACTGAGCAACAAGGTACACACATATTTAGAAAACGTCAGCACACTTTTAAAAAAGCTAACTTTAGACGTAGACAGTTGGGTTGCGTAGATGCCCTCACGGGGGGAGGGAGTGGCGGAAGGAGGGAGGAGGGATGGCGGCAGCCGGCCGGAGTGGCCGTGCGGTTCTAGGCGCTACAGTCTGGAGCCGAGCGACCGCTACGGTCGCAGGTTCAAATCCTGCCTCGGGCATGGATGTGTGTGATGTCCTTAGGTTAGTTATGTTTAATCAGTTCTCAGTTCTAGGCAACTGATGACCTCAGAAGTTAAGTCGCATAGTGCTCAGAGCCATTTGAACCATTTTTGATGGCGGCGGGGAGGGCATCCGGGCACCCTCTTACCAATAGCATTGCCAAATGCGAAAACTGAGTTGCCGACTTCGTAAGACACGGGATAAATGTCAGGAAAAGGAAAGGAGTGTAGATTTCCATGAACCGTTATCGGGTCTCGAGGTTTATGTTTCTAGATTTCAGAAGAGGCTTGTTTTTATGGAGACCTGTATGGTTCCGAAATTGTTATCGTTTATTTTCATTTGTTTGATATATATTACAAAGTTTATTTCATCCACATGTCCTCTCCCCGATGTTATTCAATCTGTATGTTGAGCAAGTAGTAAAGGAAACAAAAGAAAAATTCGGAGTAGGTATTAAAATCCAGGGAGAAAAAATAAAAACTTTGAAGTTCGCCGATGACATTGTAATTCTGTCAGAGGCAGCAAAGGACTTGGAAGAGCAGCTGAACGGAATGGACAGGGTCTTGAAAGCAGGATATAATATGAACATCAACAAAAGCAAAACGAGAATGATGGAATGTAGTCGAATTAAGTCGGGTGATGCTGAGGGAATTAGATTAGGAAATGAGACACTTAAAGTAGTAAAGGATTTTTGCTATTTGCATTGGAGGGCAGCGTGGAGGGTAAAAATCGTAGAGGGAGACCAAGAGATGAATACACTAAGCAGATTCAGAAGGATGTAGGTTGTAGTAGGTACCGGGAGACGAAGGAGCTTGCACAGGATAGATTAGCATGGAGAGCTGCATCAAACCAGTCTCAGGACTGAAGACCACAACAACAACAACATGTCCTCCTTCGTGTTACAGTTTCACTATTGGTAGAATGTTAGGCCTAATTTAAGTCTCTCAGGGACATAAGCAAAAATGCAAACCTGTAAGAGGAAGAACGTGAACTGTTGGTGGATTCTCGCAACCAGCAGACGAGACGATGAGAGTCAGACAGCGTCCCACGACCGATTGCGGGTCGAATCGCGTCGCTTAGACTCGTAGTCTCCCAATTGCCTACGTTTTCTCGCCTCCTTCCTTCTGTACAACCCTGCTCTGTGCACACTTTTTCTTTGGGGCTTGGTCTCGTTATCCATTTTCTTGTTCACTTGCAAATCAAATAACTTTCAAACTAAACTTCTACTGCGGTAAAAACATGGTTTTTTTCTTTTTTCAAACACTGGTATCCATTTCTTTTAAGGAGAAAAATGTCCCTTTATCGAAGCTGACAACAAAAACTTCAGGTTTCTTGAAAGTTGAGAAAAATTTTATCTCCTGCAAAATAGAAGCAATTCCTTCCTGGCGGGTACTGTCGTGGCCCTTTCAGCTGGCAACGTGTAATACCATAGCTTAGACACTACGTACCTTTTGTTGATTCATTTTTTTCTATTTTGTTCAACACCCCATCGTTGAACTTCTGTAATTAGCGAATGCTTAATTCGATACTGTAATATGCACAATAAGAGCAAATGATGTTTTGTCTTCCTCACATAATCTCTTCGGTTATCTTGGAGGTTGATCAATTTTGTTTAAACAATTTTTTGTAGAAATGTCAATATGTGCAAATGTTCTGTTTTAATTAATATGTTTGGTTGTTATTATGTAATTGCTGATCCTCACTTACGGTTATTAGTTATTTTGTATGTGAAAGATGTTGTGGTTCCCCTCGGGAACGGAACTGTGTAGTGCGGGCAAATTGTGGTTGGCCTAGGTAGAAAAGATGGAACCAAGAGTCAGTTGGGGACGAGCTACCAAACTATCAACTGCTCATGTAAAAGTTGTGTATTGTGCTTGTTCCGAGAGAGAGACTTTTCCTGACGCTTTCCAATGCCTCGGATTGATGGAAAAGAGCTGGAACTATTCTGGAATTGGTATCTGTCATCGCCACCAAGAAATGACAGAGTCCAGCAATTCTACCTGAAAATCCACCTATCAACATTCAATCGCCACCACATTGCGCAATCACTGTAATGGAACACTATAGTAATGTACAGTGAAGGATCAGCTCATAGGATGTTACGGTGTACCCAAATATAAGGTAAAATTTGACTGACTCTTGCACCTACCGTGGTTTATCCTCAGTCACATATCCTCTTAGGGTCCCATTCACGCTAAAGTGTTTACCGAGTGTCCTTTATTGAAGGCATATTAAAATTAATATGGCAATAGAGTGTGCTAAAATAAATATTGTTTGTTGAAAGGATCTTACAAATATCGCTGCAGTAAAAGTTCAGAACTGCAACTGTTGAGAGTTATATGTTCATGCTTGCTAAGTGTTTCACTGCTGTAATGAAAGTGTGTTTAGTTTTCTCTGCTACAGTGGTCAAGATTAAGGCCCCCCCTCCATTGAAATTAGTTCAAAGGCACATAGTTACGTAATTATAGAAAGTTTAAATTACTCTTGCTATTCAAGTCAAATCCTGTACAATATTGGGTTCCTCTTGTGTATTAAAAGTGCATATTAATGCTGTAATAGGATGCACAGTTTGTCTATTACGCTCATGCTACATAAAAATTAATAGAAAGACAACTATCTATGAAAACAGTAACTTCTTTATTCAAAAGACAGTGAGAAGTAATCTGTTAGTGAATTACATTTAATTTTCATTCTAAATAAAAAGGTGTTTAGTAGTGAGAGACTTAAACTATGCACAATAACTAATTTTGCTGTACACCATATCTGTATTTCATGTCAGATAGGAATATGTTTGAAAAGTCATATTAAACCTATGTCCAATTCTTGATTCTAAAGTGCATTGTAATAGTAATATCATTGAAACCACTCAGTTTGACTACGCCCTGAAGGTAGTAGTTTGTATCGTTATCTGTTATATTTATGCAAATAGTTTGTTCTGCTCTAGCTGTCAACTCCAAACTTAACGTTAACATATGCAGGTGCCAGAGTTCATTGCACTCGCGTGTGGCAAAATATAGGTTGTGTTTGTCCGTTAAAGTTACTCATACCTGCTTTCTTAAACAAGAATGTTAATCATTCTCCTGCCTAATTAGGCTGGCGACAGTTTTCTTTATTCTTTGAACAGTGTGGATAAGTAAATTATTGTTTGGTACTGTTTAAATATTTATCTAATTTTGACTTTCACTCCCGATAAGCCACCTCCGTTAGATACAACACGGTCAATATAACGAAATTCCTCTCAGAGGGTAACACTGCTCTGCTTCTTTATACTATAATTGCTTGAATGAAAATAATTTCATTGTACGAACTGCCCCCAACTGCAGGGTTATGGTATAGCAGTAGCGGACAGTAGTGTTATAAACGGTTGGGCTTTACATCGATGCAAAATGTAGCACTAGAAAGATCGAAACACATAAGGGCCCTATGAGCCACGGAGTTACTCCTACATACAGCCGCCGGTCGCTAGTATCAAACGCGAAATCTTTCAACCGCTTGTATTAGTTATGTACATGGCTACAAGTATACAAAAAGTGTTAGTGGGAGAAAGGTAAGACGGCTGGCACCGGTGGCGGGCGACTAGCGCCTACTGCGTGGCTTGGAGGTCGTCCGCCTTCCCAAGTGGTGGGACCGGCTCTCCGACTGAGGCGGTGGCTACCGCGCGTTGCAGCCACTGCAACACGTAAAGTACTTGCAGTAGCAGAGAAACTCCGTGGGGAGTTCTTCGAAAATCTTCCCAACAAAAAAAAAAACGACTTTTCTACTGTTAAGGAAGAACTGATGAGAGGTAGGGAATGCATGTGATGCGCTAATTGCTGATAGGAACTTAAGAACTTTGGAAAATAATAATAATCAGTATTCTGTAAAACAAAGTGTGACGGAAGGGGGCCGGGGACAAGAGGGCTGCCACAGGTTTGTATACATCGTCCACTGTCTCCACTGACATGCTGAATATTAGTATTATCCTCTATACATGGCATTTCATCAAAACATTGTTTGCTTTTGACACAAAATGTAGCACAAATGATTTAAAAAACAGAATATTATAATGCTGCTCATTAAAAGTGCAACACAAAGAGTGTAAGCCCACAAATAAATATTATTTATTGCTCACGTACAGTCTGGCAAAACCATTACGTGATTAAATTTGTGAGTGATTATATGCAGGAGGATTCAACTGCCTCAACCAATGGGTTATATGCAACCCGCAATGCCTTTTAATACCACGCACAAGATTTCCATATTCTCTCACTCGCTATGCACTAACTGTTAGTCCTACAGAAAAAAATGAACGGGATCTGTTACTAGGAAATTTAATATAGTTAAATGTTGTTCTGGGATACGTTTCGGCTGGAGGCAGTGGTTTTCGAATTATTCAAGAAAAACGTACAAAAGTGACCTTCAAACACGCTTTTCTTGAATAACTCTACAACCGTGGCCTTCAGCGAATGGGTGCCGTATCCCAATAAAAAATTTAACTTCATTAAATTTCCTACAAAAACGTACTGTTCATTTTTTTCTGTAGGGCTAATACACTTCTGGCCATTAAAATTGCTACAACAAGAAGAATTGCAGATGATAAATGGGTTTTCATTGGATAAATATATTATATTGGACATGTGATTACATTTTCACGTAATTTGGGTGAATAGATCCTGAGGAAAAAAATGGCTCTGAGCACTATGCGACTTAACTTCTTAGGTCATCAGTCGCCTAGAACTTAGAACTAATTAAACCTAACTAACCTAAGGACATCACACACAAATGGTTCAAATGGCTCTGAGCACTATGGGACTTAACTTCTAAGGTCATCAGTCCCCTAGAACTTAGAACTACTTAAACCTAAATAACCTAAGGACATCACACACATCCATGCCAGAGACAGGATTCGAACCTGCGACCGCAGGGGTCGCTCGGTTCCAGACTGTAGAGCCTAGAACCCCACGGCCACTCCGGCCGGCAGATCCTGAGAAATAAGTACCCAGAAGAACCACCTCTGGCCTTAATAACGACCTTGATACGCCTGGGCATTGAGTCAAACAGAGCTTCGATGGCGTGTACAGGTGCAGCTGACCATCCAGCTTCAACACGATACCACAGTTCATCAAGAGTAGTGACTGGCGTATTGTGACGGGCCAGTTGCTCGGCCACCATTGACCAGACGTTTTCAATTGGTGAGAGATCTGGAGAATGTACTGGCCAGGGCAGCAGTCGAACATTTTCTGTATCCAGAAAGGCCCGTACAGGACCTGCAATATGCGGTCGTGCATTATCCTGCTGAAATGTAGCGTTTCACAGGAATCGAATGAAGAGTAGAGCCACGGGTCTTAACACATCTGAAATGTAACGTCCACTGTTCAAAGTGCCGTCAATGCGAACAAGACGTGACCGAGAAGTGTAACCAATGGCACCCCATACCATCACGCTGGGTGATACGCTAGTATGGCGATGACGAATATACGCTGCCAATGTGCGTTAACCGCGATGTCGCCAAACACGGATGCGAACATCATGATGCTGTAAACGGAACATGGATTCATCCGAAAAAATGACGTTTTGCCATTCGTGCACCCAGGTTCGTCGTTGAGTACACCATCGCAGGCGCTTCTGTGTGTGATGCAGCGTCAGGGGTAACCGCAGCCGTGGTCTCCGAGCTGATAGTCCATGCTGCTGCAAACATCGTCGAACTGTTCGTGCAGATGGTTGTTGTCTTGCAAACGTCCCCATCTGTTGACTCAGGGATCGAAACGTGGCTGCACGATCCGTTACAGCCATGCGGATAAGATGCCTGTCATCTTGACTGCTAGTGATACGATGCCGTTGGGATCTCGCACGGCGTTCCGTATTACGCTCCTGAACCCACCGATTCCATTTTCTGCTAACAGTCATTGGATCTCGACCAACGCGAGCAGCAATGTCGCTATACGATATCAAAGTCGGAAACGTGATGGTACGCATTTCTCCTCCTTACACGAGGCATCACAACAACGTTTCACCAGGAAACGCCGGTCAACTGCTGTTTGTGTATGAGAAACCGGTTGGAAACTTTCCTCATATGAGCACATTGTAGGTGTCGCCACCGGCGCCAACCTTGCGTGAATGCTCTTAAAAGCTAATCATTTGCATATCACAGCATCTTCTTCATGTCGGTTAAATTTCGCGTCTGTAGCACGTCATCTTCGTAGTGTGGCAATTTTAATGGCCAGTAGTGTATTTACAGAGATCAGACACAGGTGTAGCTCTTTTTTGTGTCTTCTGACACTTGTTGCGGGCCACCACGAATTCCTCTCCTGTACCAATCTCTGTGGCTTAGAAGGGGTAGAGCGAGAGTTGAATCAGAAACTCTAATAGTATCTGCCCAAGATTAGGCCTAGAGGATGAAGAACTAAGAAAAAGTTGTAATGGGAACCACTCAAGACGACAGAAGTCAGCTTTTCTGACTGCCCTCTAAGACCAAAGGACATACAATATCAAGCTCTCTTATATTGGCAAACAATGTATGTCTCCCAATAAAAAGTGCTCATACCTTCATTGGAAAATATGCAGTGCTCTAGGAGCACCAGCTCTCTCCATAAAATAGTATAACCAGGTGGCTAAACTGGTCACAACAACTTTGGATGCAATTGGCATCCAATATGACCAACAATTACTTACTGACCAAACGGGTGCAGCTAACAACTCTGACAATTTTGTGTGTCACCTAGATAAAAATTTGTGTCTCGCTATCAATGCATCAGTCCTATGTAATGGGAATATTAATGGTATGCCAGGTTAGAAGAAAAAGATATGTAAAGATCTGATTATCGAGACCGTTCGAATGTGGAATGTTAAAATCGATGTCATCCACTTTATTATCGACACCCTGAGATCACATAACCTGAAGAGCTTGAAATACGCCGGCCGGAGTGGCCGAGCGTTTCTAGGCGCGTCAGTCTGGAGCCGCGCGACCGCTACGGTCGCAGGTTCGAATCCTGCCTCGGGCATGGATGTGTGTGATATCATTAGGTTAGTTAGGTTTAAGTAGTACTAAGTTCTAGGGGACTGATGACCTCAGCAGTTAAGTCCCATAGTGTTCAGAGCCATTTGAACCAATGAAATACACAAAACTCAATTATTCATAACCCTCATCTGTTGTGTAAATTATTGTAAAACACTTAAGTCACCAGGCCTATTCCTGAGGAAGCTGGAAGAAATCTGTACTAAACTTGACTGAATCCAGTAACATAAACTTTGTTGGGAAAAATAAAGACAATAATACATATAACGAGGAACACACGGAATTAAAAAAATTTCAGAGTTATCAGAGTTGTGAAAAGCAATTTTTCTCACTGCGATTTTGTCAAAGATAGTGAAAACTAGCAGAAATGTGTATCACGAGCACAGAAGGAATCAAATGAAGAGAAGTTCACTTGACACAGGAAGAGCGAGAAATAATGGAGTAATATCAACAGATTAGGTGGAAAGAAATAGAAATAGATAAAGGCGAGAAAAGTATGGCTCGTCGTTAATACGTCGGAGATACTGGTTCATTGTTGGGCAGAAAGAAAATGGGTGGGATATACCGAGAAGATAGCTACGCCGATGATAAGAAAGCCATTATCTCCTCTTGAATGCAGAGTGGTTTAGGATAAGACGTAGGTTACAGATATTTTATTATTTATTTCTTGTGATAGACTACGTCACGACTTTTCCAAGGGCGTGTAAGAACTCGTCGCCAGCAAATTGCGCGTGCGCTGTCACTGAGTTGATAGATGTAGTCAAATTTTCGTAGGGTGAGGACCCAGTCGAAGGGCGAAAAAATTCGCATAATGATGCACCACAGTAAACAGTTCCATACCAATGCAATCAGTTCTGTTTCTTTTGCCGTATTAATCTTTCCGAAGGATTCTCGGAGAGACAGAAAAGATGTTCCTATACGTAATCTTGATTCGCCATGTCTACTCCCCTGCTCTCACGGCGGCAAAACAAAGGCAATTCAACAAGATTAATAGTCCGCCCCCGGCAGCTGAGTGGTCAGCGCGACAGAATGTCAATTGGGGCCCGGGTTCCATTCCCGGCTGAGTCAGAGATTTTCTCCGCTCAGGGACTGAGAGTTGTGTTGTCCTATTCATCATCATTTCATCCCCATCGACGCGCAAGTCGCCGAAGTGGCGTCAAATCGAAAGACTTGCACCCGGCGAATGGTGTACCCGATGGGAGGCCCTAGTCACACGACATTTACATTTAACAAGATTAATATATCCATACCGGCCATCGTTGCCCAGGTCGCTGGCAGGCGCGTGCAGTGGCTTTCGGTTCGGAGGTAAGTCGGTTCGAATCCTTGGTGGCGGTACATTTTCACTGCCCGTATTTATCCGGTAAGGCGAGGAGAGGTGGTGTCGTAAAGTTCCTGATCGCCACCAGTCTTTGCGCTAATGTCCTGGATTTAGTTCCCAACCTCCCTGTAGTGTCTCGTGAAGTCAGGGCATGCTACACTGTTGGTGGTGATGCATTCGGCAGAGGAGCACGGGGATGCTATTGAAGATTCGAAGGTTGTGTGCCGGCACCATATTTAACCCCGTCCCTTCCCCTCTCTCATAACAACACAAACCCGTCACTGCACTGCCCAAGCATTCATTATGGTCATCCACAAGAAGCAGATAGGCCTACAAACTTGACACTTCCTAACGGGTCGGAGGAAGACAGTAGCAAACAACCTCCACTAGGACCTTGCCAAGAGCGGTTATGCAGGATTTCTGCATCTGCTCCGCTGATCACATTCCCTCAGTATGGGGCTTCTTTGCCTTGACTGTATCCATATACTTCCACATCCACGTCGCGGCCTAGATCGAGTCCCAACAAAATGTATTACCTACACGTAATACTTATAGTGTGACTTTCGGCAAGTTACTAATAGTGACATATTAGTAATTGTAGCATAAATTCATTATGTTTGACAGTTCTTTGTAAACTTTAACAGCCGTGCATAATTGCGCAAGACGTTTGCGCGAACTAATGTTTAGTCAAGATAAAGTATCAAATTAACTAACCGCACAGTTTCTAAAACAAATATAGAGTATTTAATTACAGTGGAACTAGATAATTGTAGTTTCTTTATTTTAATTGCATCTGAGCTGGAGAGCAAGCGTCGACCAATAAAAACAGACATGGGGCCAGCAACTCAGGAACCGGTTTCCACGGAGATCGAAAAAAAATGCGGGTTCCGAGGTCCCAACCAGAGATTAAGACTGAATAGAATAACCAGCTGCGGGAATCAGATGGCTAGTTCAATCTTCTTAATTGGAAAGCCATTCTTAATTACAGTTCAGTGGCTCGTTTCCATGCAGCGCACGCTAAATTAAGTGTTCAGATCTGTTGACAGTGTTAAAGAGTTCGAATTGTTGAAAATGGACGCTGGAGGCAAAAAAATAGAGACGCTGAAAACGGAGATAAAACACAGCTCGGTACTTTCTAAAAGCATCCAGCGGCTCATCAGGCTCAAATTAAGTGTTCAACGGACGGAATCACTCAATAGTGCAACGTTCCCAAATTCCATACGGAGAAAGTTGAGGTACTCAGAATGTGATGCAACAGGGAACCATAGTAAATTAAGTACAGAGGTAGAATATATAAACATGAGTGGAAAAAAATCTATGAAAGACCTTCGTCAAAATAGGGAAAGATTGTTGTAACGTGCGCTATGTGATTCAGGATTAACTAAACGGACATAGGCAGACATTGTAGAAGAGAAAAACATGTATAGGCATGCTAAAATTAGGACATGAAAATGGACTTTACAGAACGCTGAATGTTGGAGGTATAGGTAAATAGAGCGATAACCACAGGGTAACAGATGGAGCAATGCTTCAAAATAGGCGGGGGGTCTTCCGGCGCTGCGTGGTTAAAAAGTTCATATTCATCGTTGTAAAACTCAAACTGTGAATGTTCTATAGTATTAGTAATATTATTTAACATCCATAGTTTATACTTTTCATTGATAAAGACATTTATTCATATTTATGACGACTTGGTATCCCCCTGTTCGATACCCGTTTAGTGAGCATTGGAAACAGTACAGGACTCCCATATAGTTGCCTTGGGCAGAGTCCTAGGTTTGCTATTGCCTTCCATATTACTTTTATAAACTGCCAGGAGGGTATCTGTAACCTGTGAGATACTGTGATGAGTAGGGCAGTAAAAGTAACGACTAAATTTTGTACCGTACATATTCGGGATTGCCTTGATACATGCCATTAATAAGTATTCGTTGCTCATTACTTTCGTAACTGGACATAATTACCGGTGTAGTCATTACCATAAATACTTTCTTGCTAACCTATGAAGCTGTGAGTATAACCGTGCCCTTGAATGTGCCATTTGAGTGAGATTTCTTTCATGAACGGATTTTTGTCTTCTACATCGATCTGATTTGATTAACGCAGGGAGACTAAACCAACAGTGATCTTAGCCGATTGTTGCCCACACCGAAACTGGGGTCATTATGCGGTTACGCACCCTGTGATTCTAGTGAAGCCAACTGGTTCCGTTAAGAAGTAGTAGGTAGACATTTTACATAGACGTTGAACGCATCCGCCAGAAATCCGTTCACCGTGCAGCTCGATAGCTCAACATTGGCCCCAAAGTCCATCTGACATGTGTTACGTTTATACATGAAACCACACAAAATTCAGCTACTAGAAGCTCTTCGTGAAGTTGACAAACAACAACGTGTGGAGTAATGTAATTTCGTTCTTGGCAAGGTGGAGAATGACAGTTTTCTTCCACGCTTAGCGTTTAGTGACAACGCAACATTCCATTGAAATGGAAAGGTGAAGCGTCTTAATGTGAGAATATGGGGTCGGAACAACCACAGGAAGTTGTACAACATGACAGGGGCTCTCCAAAATTTAATGTAATCTGTGCAGTTTCACGGGAAAAGATTTATGGTCCTTTCTTCTTTGCCGAGATCACTATTTCAGGAAGCACATGCCTCGATATGCTTGATAACTTTGTTTTCCCACAGTTGGAGACTGATTCGAACGACTTCATTTACCAGCAGAACGGGGCACCGCCACACTGACATCTGGAAGTGCGGGAATTTTTCAATCAAAGGATTACTGAACGATGGATCGGTCGCACTGGACCAAATATTCAGCCTTACATTACTGGCCCCCAAGGTCACCAGACCTGACTGTATGTAATTGTTTCTTGTGGAGGTTTATAAAAGACTCCAGGGGTGCATATTGAACACTTATGAAAAGCTACGAAAAATACTTCTTGAGTTTCCCGCTCATCAAAAAATAAAATTTATTGTATATGTCTATTAGTTTCAGAAATAGAAACGTGCCAAATCGGATGATTGTTTTTGATACAACCTGTACATCTCTTATATGCTGACTAACTTTGCAATTAAAAAATTTTTTCGAGTACCAAAATTCGAACCTTCAGTTGGAGCCTGATTGTGCAGGTGGAGGAGCGTTAGCGACGGTTATAAAGCGTAAACAAGGAAACTCTTTAATTGTGGGTAAGCGTAGCTGAAAGTGAGGCTTAGCTCGCGCTGGTCCTTCGCGGATTTCTGACAGCTCCAAGAACCCTTCCAAGGAAAGGCTATACAAATTTCTGCGCCCAAAAAACATGATTATCTTCGACGTATTTTTAAAAAGATTTGACAGTGAATTTCATTGGTTATGTTCTTGCGGGACGAAATACATTGGGGTAAATTCAACATATCGCATCGTATCATTCCTTTGTCAACAGATGAGTAACTTTATCAAAAATGTATATTGAATTTCTATAGTTCCTTCTACACCCAAGCCGGAATAACAAAGTGATAGCTGCTTTTTTACAGGAACCCAAAATAGTAAAAACCAATTACTGTAGATAATGAGGTTCCTTACGCCTTCCGTTCTAGTCACCTTTGTCATGCCACTCTGCTGTCTCAGGCGTAGCTCCCACCGTCAGTTGCAAACGATCCTTTCAATCGGTAACTTAACACTTGTGATTCCTTTTCATTGTTTGCGTTGTTTCTCTGTGCAACGTGTTTTTTTTTAATAGGGCGAGTGTCCTAAACTTACTGCGAAAGTGTGCAGAAAAGTGATAAGACTCTTACTACCCTACTAAGCAAACACGATACGTTAACGGGCAATGTGTGAATGTATCCAGAGAGGAAAGGCTGCTTGCTGCTGCCACAGCCAATATTGTATGCAGAAGAGCCGAGCCGACAACATCACCCATTCTCACACGCGATTGTAAATCACTTATTTTTCTATTTGATCTATGTTTGAAGCCGCAACGCAGAAGAATGTAAAATGTTCGTCGTTGTTACGGGGCAGAAGGCTAGATTCCAATAGTGCGTCAATATCATGTAGACTTCTGTTTTGATGAGCACGTAGCGTGAATGTAGTTGTTGCCAGGCCACAATTCTTTCCTTGGCACTTGTCCACGCCTCCCCTCCCCTCCCTCAACCTTCAACACGCGGGCGCGGAGACGGCAGGAGTGGTTGTGCTGCTGCAAACTTCTGAGTGCATCGAGTTGGACGCTGTCACGAGAAATGACTCGTGCATATTCATTACTAGTGAACGCGCAATGTTCAGAGGAGGCGTAATCTGAGTACAGGATTGTCTAATCTTGACACAATATATCTGAAATGTCACACAAGGTATCTTAAATGTCAAACAAAAATGTTGTAGTGGATATAATTTCACAATTTTTCGAGTAATACGCATGTGGCGCCAACCGAACCGGCATTACAGTGAACGCATTAATTCTGGTACCACTTGTATACTTGTATTTACGATTAAATGTGGTAAAACTGTGTGTCAAACTGGCCTACGAAAGAGAATACTAGCATTCCGAAAGCAGTGTTACCAATTGTAGTCCCTCAAGTACAACTAAACTCCGCAAGAGATTAGAAGAAGAGCGTCTGAACATAATTTGTATCCAAATAGGCGGCCACTTTTCACGACATTGGGCAAGTATTCTGGCCGAACGGGTCAAAAGTCCATTCTAATCATAGTCTTCACCTTATTCCTAAACAATTTTAAATGAATGCTGGCGTGGCGCCTTCCGAATGAAAGTGAATGACATCCGGCTCCACCTTAGATCAAATATTGTGCTCCGTAGCTGTTAGTCTAGTCGTCGGCGAAATGTTTAAAACTAACAGTATCTACTTCTATGAACCGTTACAATGACTGTTTATATGCAAGTAGGCTCTTTTCACTAGCTACTTTTTTCGTAGATATCTACTTCACCTCCGAAGCATACGATCCTGAATATGCTCTTACGAATAAACGTTTTAAACCGCAGAAAATTTAAATATACTGAGGTCGCGCTTTAACGAATAACCTGCCTGAGAAGCACAAATATAGATACAGGGGACTGAACAGAAATATGGAAACACCAAAAACACCACACGTTTCCATGCCTAATGTAAATGTAAATGGCGTGTGTCTAGGGCCTCCCGTCGGGTAGAGCTTTCGCCGTGTCTTTCGATTTGACGCCACCTCGGCGACTTGCGCGTCGATGGGGATGAAATGATGATGATTAGAACAACAGAACACCCAGTCCCTGAGCGGAGAAAATCACCGGACCAGCCGGGAATCGAATTCGGGCCCTTTTCCTTATCTCATTTTGTTCTACATTGTTCGTTGAATTTATTCGTGGCGGACGTCCGATGACAGCCGTTCAGGTCCTTTGTTGATTCGGCTACTCCGTTTTTTATTACAGAGGGTTAGCTAAGTCTCTGACCGAGCATGCTGAGCTACCGTGCCGGCTATGCGTTTTTTTCCGTTTTGTTCGTTGTTGATCGTTGTGTTTGGTCGTTGCGGACGTCACATGACATCCGTTCACATTCGTTTGTTGATCCTTCCACTCAGCTTTTTATTACAGAGGCCAACCAGTTCTCTGACCGGACACGCTGAGCTACCGTGCCGGCTATCCGGCTATGCCCTTACGATTGACAGTGTCGCGCTGACGACTCAGCTACCGGGGGGGAGGGGGGGGGGCGGACTCCATGCCTAATACAATGTTGGAAAATCGTTGGCATTCAAAACAGCTTTCACTCCTCCCGGAATGGATACATGCAGGTTCTGTACGGTTATCAATAGAATCTTGCACCATTCTTCCCGCAAAATAGCGGAAAGTTCAAGTAAAAATGATGGAGATGGCAGTTATCGCGCACCCTCCTTTCCAGTCACCGAAGGAGGGGGCATAGTGCTTAGCATAATGGGCTCGCATTCTGCAGGACGACGATTCATTCCAGCGTCTGGCCATCCCGATTTAGATTTTCCACGATTTCCCAAAATCGTTTCAGGAAAATGCCGAAATGGTTCCTTTGAAAGGGCACCTCCCCATGCTTCCCTAATCCGAGCTTGTACTCCGTCTCTAATGCCCTCCTTGTTGACGGGACATTATGCACTAATCTCCTCTTCTCCAAAGTAGACCACAAATGCTCAGTAACACTGAGCTCTGGTGTCTGTAGTGGCCAGAGCAGATGCGACAACTGATCTTCGTGCACACAAAATCAGTCCTGGACGATGCGAGATGTGTGAACGGGGACCCTGTTTTCTTGTAACATAGCATTACCACCGGGGAATAAAACTGTACAACTGAATGGACATGACTAGCACAGACGGTCATGTAATCCTTGGCAGTAATACAACCTTGGTGAGTAATCATGGGACCATCGAATACCACGATATGGCTGCCCAGATCATGACGGAACCCCCGCCATGTTTCATTCTTGGGACGTAAACTCTGCCAGAAGTTCGAAACAGTGTGAAACAAGATTCATCCGTCCAAATAACTTTCTTGCTTAGCTCAATAGTCCAGTTGTTATGGCTTTGGCACCACGTTTTCCTGTTATGGACACTTGCATCACTCAAGAATAGTTTGGGAATTCCAGCTCGCCTTGGAATTTCCAGCTTATGGAACTCCTCTTCGCGTTGTTTCGGTGCTGACAGGGTTCGCGACCGCGACATTCAGTTCTGCAGTGACTTTTGCAGCTGTCGTCCTCCTATACCTTCCGTCACAATCCTCTTCAATGACCGTCCGTCACATTCATTCAATATACATCTTCATCCACATTGTGACTTAGCGGATGATGTGTCTCTGCTTTCCGTGTATGCTCTATTAAATTTTGATACGATGGCTGTTGAAACACGTAACACTTCGGTCGTGGCAGTGGCTAGGATGGATTGTGTAAGAATTGGACTGTGTCAAAGCTGGGACTTTGTACGGACGCTGATGACCGCGCAGTTGAGCGCCCTACAAACCATACATCATCATCATCATCATCATCATCATCATCATCAAACACTTTGGTTTCCTCGGTTAAGGTAGCGCACAGCCAGCGAGCAACACTTTGCCCACATTCGAATTCACATAGCTTTGATATGTGAATACAGTCACAATTGCGAAGCATACTGTTCTGACCACGACTGACTCTTGCAACGTACTGAGCACATTGCATAGCGGCCGTCCGTTGTCAAATGCAACTGCGAAATCTATTTTCGCAACAATTTGACAATTTGCAGCGAAACGTCGTACTGTTCTCTACACAGTACCATTAAAATGGTAGACAGACACAGCTGCCAGATTTGTCCTTCCCTCTCTAAAGCTTTTGAAACAATAACATTAAATTAATTTTGGGTCGATGCCTGGCGTAAGATAACAGTATTACACACTATATTCTTCCTAACCTTCTTCAAAATTATGTTTATTTGACCACGAACCGTCTTTTAGCTTCTAGAGTCGGCGGCATATACAGGCATTATTTATATGGAATATACAAAAGACACTGTAGTGGTGACATTTAGGATATATATATATATACACTCCTGGAAATGGAAAAAAGAACACATTGACACCGGTGTGTCAGACCCACCATACTTGCTCCGGACACTGCGAGAGGGCTGTACAAGCAATGATCACACGCACGGTACAGCGGACACACCAGGAACCGCGGTGTTGGCCGTCGAATGGCGCTAGCTGCGCAGCATTTGTGCACCGCCACCGTCAGTGTCAGCCAGTTTGCCGTGGCATACGGAGCTCCATCGCAGTCTTTAACACTGGTAGCATGCCGCGACAGCGTGGACGTGAACCGTATGTGCAGTTGACGGACTTTGAGCGAGGGCGTATAGTGGGCATGCGGGAGCCCGGGTGGACGTACCGCCGAATTGCTCAACACGTGGGGCGTGAGGTCTCCACAGTACATCGATGTTGTCGCCAGTGGTCGGCGGAAGGTGCACGTGCCCGTCGACCTGGGACCGGACCGCAGCGACGCACGGATGCACGCCAAGACCGTAGGATCCTACGCAGTGCCGTAGGGGACCGCACCGCCACTTCCCAGCAAATTAGGGACACTGTTGCTCCCGGGGTATCGGCGAGGACCATTCGCAACCGTCTCCATGAAGCTGGGCTACGGTCCCGCACACCGTTAGGCCGTCTTCCGCTCACGCCCCAACATCGTGCAGCCCGCCTCCAGTGGTGTCGCGACAGGCGTGAATGGAGGGACGAATGGAGACGTGTCGTCTTCAGCGATGAGAGTCGCTTCTGCCTTGGTGCCAATGATGGTCGTATGCGTGTTTGGCGCCGTGCAGGTGAGCGCCACAATCAGGACTACATACGACCGAGGCACACAGGGCCAACACCCGGCATCATGGTGTGGGGAGCGATCTCCTACACTGGCCGTACACCACTGGTGATCGTCGAGGGGACACTGAATAGTGCACGGTACATCCAAACCGTCATCGAACCCATCGTTCTACCATTCCTAGACCGGCAAGGGAACTTGCTGTTCCAACAGGACAATGCACGTCCGCATGTATCCCGTGCCACCCAACGTGCTCTAGAAGGTGTAAGTCAACTACCCTGGCCAGCAAGATCTCCGGATCTGTCCCCCATTGAGCATGTTTGGGACTGGATGAAGCGTCGTCTCACGCGGTCTGCGCGTCCAGCACGAACGCTGGTCCAACTGAGGCGCCAGGTGGAAATGGCATGGCAAGCCGTTCCACAGGACTACATCCAGCATCTCTACGATCGTCTCCATGGGAGAATAGCAGCCTGCATTGCTGCGAAAGGTGGATATACACTGTACTAGTGCCGACATTGTGCATGCTCTGTTGCCTGTGTCTATGTGCCTGTGGTTCTGTCAGTGTGATCATGTGATGTATCTGACCCCAGGAATGTGTCAATAAAGTTACCCCTTCCTGGGACAATGAATTCACGTTCTTATTTCAATTTCCAGGAGTGTATATTCCGAAATATATGCTGTATTAATTTTCGATGCGGTGACTGTTGAAACACGAAACACTTCGCTTGTGACAGAAGTAGAAAAAAAAATATATATATATATTCCATTTCTTGACATTTTGTATATACCGGGTGATCAAAAAGTCAGTATAAATTTGAAAACTTAATAAACCACGGAATAATGTAGATAAGAGAGGTAAAAATTTGCACACATGCTTGGAATGACATGAGGTTTATTAGAACCAAAAAAAACAACGAAGTATTGCTTGATGCGTGAAAGATCTCTTGCGCGCATCGTTTGGTGATGATCGTGTGCTCAGCCGCCTCTTTCCTCTTGCTTGGTCTCCCAGGTCCCCAGACCTCAGTCCGTGCGATTATTGGCTTTCGGGTTACCTGAAGTCGCAAGTGTATCATGATCGACCGACATCTCTAGGGATGCTGAAAGACAACATCCGACGCCAATGCCTCTCCATAACTACGGACATGCTTTACAGTGCTGTTCACAACATTATTCCTCGACTACAGCTATTGTTGAGGAATGATGGTGGACATATTGAGCATTTCCTGTAAAGAATATCATCTTTGCTTTGTGTGGTGTGTGTACTGTAAGACCTTTGGTACACACACCATCAGATTATTTGACTTGTCGCTCTAACGAAGTAGGTGAGTGTCAGCAATAAGTCTCGTGGTCTTATTGTGGTGTGTTTATCTTCTGCCGTTAGGTCAGACGATAGAAATGCCACTTGCACGCTTAGAGTAGCAGATTGACGGTGACCAACTTTAAACAGAACTTGATTAATTTTCACACACATTTATTAAAATAATAAAAAGGATAGACATTACGTAACTTGATTCTGGATGCTGTTTACAACTGACAATCTGAAGTTCCTTTGGTCTTGGTACGTTAATCTTATTCTCACATATCTCTGATACTTGACAAAGTGTCTATTCATTTATCTTCATGGCTATGATAATCTTATTAGGTGCAGACTGAAACTTGACTATAGACTAATGCAGGCTAATGCAGATTAACGCAGACTGACTAATCGGAGGTCTGTACACTCGTTATAATACCTCGCGCATTCAGGTATCACTGCACGAGTGTGATCCACGAGGAGAAAAGGTTCTACGGTAGCAGCAATCTCATTGGCTACGTTACATATTAATACGCAGAAGCAGAATTTGGTCCGTCTCTAAGACAGCGCCACCTCGTAGTGCGGAGACGGACGCGCGCTGCGCCTGCGCTTTTGTGCTTAGCGGGGCGCGCTCTAGTGGGAAAGTTATGTACGCGCTGACTACGCGGAACTGTGTACACAACACTTTGTCTTACTCTGTTACGCTAATTTTTGCTATTCTGATCAGATGAAGCGCCATCTCCCGGACATTTTTTGAACTTTGTATTTTTTTTTTTTTTTGGTCTAATAAAACCCCATGTCATTCCAAGCATGTGTGTCAATTTGTACCTCTCTATCTACATTATTCATTGATTTGTTCAGTTTTCAAATTTATACTGACTTTTGATCACCTGGTATATATATATAGGGTCGAGCAGAAGTAGTCACTTTAACTGAAAAGTAAAAATAAAGTTTTTTATGTGGCTGAGAAGGGAGTGAGACAGGGTTGTAACCCATCCCCGATCTTACTCAATCTATACATTGAGCGAAAAGTAAAGGGAACCAAAGAAAAATCTGGAGCAGAAAATAAGTCTAGGGAGAAGAAACAAAAACTCTGAGATTTGGCGATGCCATTGTAATTCTGTCAGAGACGGTACATGACTCCGAAGAACAGTTGAAAAGTATGGAGAGTGTCTTGAAAGGAGGATATAAAATGAACATCAATAACAGCAAAACAAGGATAGTGGAATTTAATCAAATTAAATCAGGTGATGCTAAGGGAATCATATTAGGAAACGAGACACTTTAATAGTACTGAATTTTGTTATTTCGTTGGCAAAATAACTGATTATGGCCGAAGTAGAAAGGATATAAAATGTAGATCGGCAATGGGAATAAAAGTATTTCTAAAGAAGAGAAATTTTTTAACATCGAATGTAGATTTAGATGTTAGTAAGTCTTTTCTGAAAGTACATTGAAGGAAAAAGATTGCAACACCAAGAAGAAGCTGTGCGACATAAGTCAAAGTCGGTAGGAGTCTTTTTATACCTGGAAGACGACGTCGATCCAAATTTCGCGCAATCGCATAAGAATAGCGCTAGTTGCGCCACTTTGAGGATACAAATCAGGTTTGCTTTAAAAACACGTTGTAATGGTCGTGAGGGTTAGTTACCGTTGAGATGGGACGTTGTGAGTTGACGTTGGTCAAGAATGCTTTTAAGGTGACAAATAGCCATTATCAACATCTCACTGAGTTTGAACGAGGTCTTGCAATAGGGTTATGAGAACCTGGATGTTCCTTCTGCGATACTGCAGAAACGCTTGACTGGAATGTAGCCACTGTACGTGAATGCTGTCCGCAGTGGTCACGAGAATGTACAGTCGCAAGAAAGTCAGGTGGCACTATGCAGAGGGAAGTCCATGGTGTTCGGCGTGTGGCTCTGCTGCATCGTACTGCATCTGCAGAAGCAATTGAAACTACAGGGACACAACGAACTGCTATAAATCGGTTATTTCGTTGACAACTCCAAGCCAGACGCCCTATAGCGTGCGTTAAACCGACCCCAAACTACCGTCATTTGCGACTTCAGTGGCGTCAAGCGAGAGCTCATTGGAGAGCGAGGTGGAGATCCGTTGTGTTTCCTGATGAGAGGTGAAAGCTGGTTCTGCCCCGGTGCCAATGATGGTCGTGTGTTGGTTAGAAGGAGGTAAGTTGAGGGCCTGCAAACAGTCTGTCTGAGTGCTAGACGCATTGGACCTCTACCTGGAGTTATGGCATGGAGTGCGATTTCTTATGACAGCCGAAGCACTCTCATGGTTATCTCACACATACTGGCTGCAAATTTGTACGTCAATCTGGCGATTCTGCTTGTCGTATTGTCATTCATGAACAGCATTCCGGGAGGTGTTTTCCAACAGGATAACGCTCACACACATACCGCTGTTGTAAGCTCTATCACCATATTTGTTTCCGATCGAGCACACATGGGTCGTCATCGGACGAAAACTCTAGCATCATCCACAGACAGCATTAACGGTCCCTGTACTGACCGACGAAGTGCAACAGGCAAGGAACTCTGCTCCACAAACTGACATCCAGCAGCTGTACAACGTAATGCAGGTAGGTATGTTTTTGGATAGGATCCGCCTTTAGCAAAACACTATTTTGTTTTTTTAACCCAAACATGTTTCACTGCAGTTGCAGTATCTTCAGTGGGCTTTTATTTTTCATCTGTTAAACATTGTTCTATGCTGTTTGTATAAATGTAACCATTAGTTTTTAAATCGTAATTACAGATATTTGAAAAACACTAAAACTAATAGTTACATTTATACAAACAGTACAGAAGAATGTTTATCTTTAACAGATGAAAAATAAAAGCCCACTGAAGATGCTGCAACTGCAGTGAAACATGTTTGGGTTAAAAAACAAAATAGTGTTTTGCTAAAGGCGGATCCTATCCAAAAACATTCGTATTGTTAAAGCAAACATGGAAAAAAGAGCTTCAACCCCAAAATGATTATAAAGCATGTACGTTTGCATTCAACAATCTGACGGTTACACAGGTTATTAATGTTCCAGCATTTCACATTTGCAGTGGCTTATCTCGCGCTTATATTAACGTGTGATATTACAATGTTAATCACTTAAATATGTTACCTAGACAAATACATTCCCCAAATTTGATTACTGTAAATTAATCTTTCGTAGGTATTACGATTTTTTTCCGTCAGTATTTGTATGGAGTGTAGCCTTGCATCGAAGTGAAACATTGACGATAAACAGTGTAAACAAGAAGAGAATAGAAAATTTCGAAATGTGATGTTACAGAAGAAGGCTGAAGATTAGTTGGGTAGATCTCGTACCTAATAAGGAGATACTGAATACAGTAGGGGAGAAAAGAAATTTGTGTCACAATCTCACTAAAAGAAGAGATTGGTTGCTAGGACACAGTCTGCCGGCCGGAGTGGCCGAGCGGTTCTAGGCGCTACAGTCTGGAGCCGCGCTACCGCTACGGTCGAAAGTTCGAATCCTGCCTCGGGTATGAATGTGTGTGTTGTCATTAGGTTAGTTAGGTTTAAGTAGTTCTAAGTTCTAGGGGACTGATGACCTCGGCAGAGCCATGTGAACCATAGGACACAGTCTGAGACATCAAGCGATCACAGATTTAGTACTGGAGGGAAGTGTGTGTGTGTGTGTGTGTGTGTGTGTGTGTATGTGTGTGTGTCTGTGTGTGGAGAGGGAAAGGGGGGGGGGAGGGGATCGTAGAGGGAGACCGAGAGATTAATGCAGTACGCAGATTGAGTAGAATGTGAGCTGCAGCAGTCATTTGGAGAGGAATAGGCATGCACAGTATAGAGTAGCATGGTGAACTGCATCAAACTAGTCTTCGAACTGAAGACAACAACAACATTTAATAACAGATTAAAAATAAATAAATCTGAATTTACGATTTTAATCTAATTTTTGTTTAAGTAGAACTTAATTTAACAGGGGGGTAACTGAGTTTGGTCATAAGTCGACTTTCTGTGTTATGTGTATTTTATTGATTTCCAGTATTTCTAGTAGGGTCATCTTTCTGCTTTCTTTAACAGAATGTAAAACTCACAGTTTGCATCATATGGGTGGTTTCGTCCCAAAAGATGTTCGACAAAGGTTGAATCTTCCTTTCTTAACCTCCAGCTTTTTTTCCTGTTCAGATAACCTAACTGTCACAGCTCTAACTGTTTGTCTTTACTACTGAATAAAATTTTTAATTTGCTGGTGTTATTATAAAATGCAGGGTTGCAGTTGTGAGACTAACTATTTTGCAACATAATTGGAATTTTATCAACATATGGGATGATGTACCAGTGTTTGCAACTACTAACTGGTTCCTGTTGCTCAACGTGCAGAAGTGATACAATTTTACGAATTTTCTTTATTCATAGTATATTATACATCAGAGCAGGGCTATAACCATCATGAAAGCGGTAAGTGTTGTGGTCTGTAGTTCTGTTTAAAAGGCAAATTCATAAAATGGAACAGATATGAGGCGATGCACCATCGAATTATAAGGTTCGTGTTTGCGGCTATGCAGGAGATGGGAGCTTGATGGGACTGCCTTATCTGTTGCTACAGTTTTTATTTAAATGCTAAATAATTGTCTTCTTGCCCTAATGTCTATATTAAGGTCCGGGAAATTCATAGAAGACCTCCCAGCTGCACTGCGAAACGAATGTTCTTATTTTGGGAGTTTAAATGTTTTAGCAATGTAATTTATTGTCTAGTGGTGCAGGTTCATAAAGTCAGTAAATTGTCCACACACCTGATCAATTATATTATTTCGCGTCTCTAACTATTGTCACAGCCACAGGAATCGACGTCCTTTACTAACAGCTTATTAAGATGAGTAGGAAAATTGTCATGATTGAATCCATTGAATAACTTCTGAGTGCGCTGCTAAGCCAGTTCATTCCATGAAATGCCTTATGACTAAACAAATACGTCACTGATAAAATGGAGTCACCGTTGTTTTCAAACAATACGATTTGTTGCCGAAATATCAGTAGAATAAAGCACTTTCGTAGTTTCTCTTGCAGTCAACGGTTAGATGTTTCAGTCATACAGTAAACGATTTCTTACTAAGCATTTCAGTGTACTGAGGCTCCTTGTACTGCGTCATTTGATTTGAAGGTATTCGATATAGTAAAAGCATTTCTGGTATGACTGGATAAATATAAGATTAAAGAAAAAATTATATCATCACTGCGCCTCCTCGAATCAAAAAATTAAGCCATCTAATACAAAATTAGAAAATAATTGTATAGCTCCCCATAGATGTTGAAACAATATATTCATCGGGACAGATACACGCAATACATAAAATATATTAGTGAATACGGTTGTAGCAAAAAGAATATTAACGGACGTAGTATAGGAGAACGATTACCACAGGACAGAACGCTTGGACCAGACAAGACACAAAGAAAGAAATAGCAGCTGGAGACAAGTGATAGGACTTAACTGAGATCGGAACACGTACATAGATCGATAGGAACGTAGGGTATAGCAGGTACACCGATGTGGAGAAACTGCATGGTATACCAAGACCCGATCGACAGCTTCCTACCAGTCGAATGACTAGTGGTTACACGTACACACTAAAAATTCGCGGCATGTGCCATTCTCTAGTATCATATGGAATATTTCCTGGAGATCATAGCGGCGTTTAATAATAAATTACCTCGAACTGTAAAAGTGTATTTTATTTTATTGAATGAAAATGTTGTAGATTGTAGTAGCCAAATTTGTAGCATCTGTAAATCACACATTTTGGTGCGAATTTGAAATCGGCGGTATGTTATAGAATCAAGTTGTGAGATATTATAAATACGACCTGTTTTTCTTTATTCCTTGTTTTTCTCCTATTCTAATCAGGTAGGTACATACTGACCATTGCGTTATTAAGTTTGGTTTAGCTTTCATGGTCAGTACGGGTTTCTTATCGTAGACTATGCGTTGGGAAGCCGACGGCATCTGCCGCTGCCAGCGCAACAGTCCCAGTGAAACTACGTTTACCCCAGTTGAAAAGTGGAGAACGTTCTAAGCGCCATTTTTTCATGTATCACGTTTTCATTGCTACTGTATTCTCGGTACTTGATCAAGGTGCCAAACCACAGAGAACGTCTTTAAAACAAATGTCAGTAGGTAGCACGTGGTTACACGTACACATTAAAAATTCACGGCATGTGCCATTCTTTATATCACATAGAATATGTCCTGGAGATCATAATGGCGTTTAATAATAAATTACTTCGAACTGGAAAAGTGTACTTTATTTTATTGAATGAAAAATGTTGTAGATTGTAGTAACAAATTTGTAGCATCTGTAGGTCACACATTTTGGTGCGAATTTGAAATAGGCGGTATTTTATAGAATCAAGTTTTGAGGAATTATAAATACTACATGTCTTTCTTTATTCCTTGTTTTTCTTCTATTCTAATCAGGTAGGTACATACTGACCATTGCTTTATTATGTTTGGTTTAGGATTCATGGTCAGTACGGTTTTCTTATTGTGGTATCGACAGCTACGATGCCACAACGTAGGAGGGCTCTGCTAGGTTGGCACTACGACATACATCGACGCCAGCGCACTCCAGCCGGAGCGGGAGAGATCTACGAGCTCCGCTCCAGATTCTGCCCATTTAATTAAGAGCAGACGGCCGGGACACTTCGCTTGCTATTGAGACTTTGTACTACTTACGACGGGTCTAAGGCTTCGCACGTCAGTGCAAAGTTATGTATTCAGTTAATATTGTGATATAGTAAAACCATTTCTAAGAGCAATACCGAGAGATTTTCACCTTTTCCTGTTCCTACTCACTTCCTTACATTCGGCCTACCATTCAGTTTACAGGAGCAGACACACGCGCCGCCTTCCAGGCGGGATACAAAACCTATCGTAGACTATGGGTTGGGAAGAGGACGACTTCTGACGCTGCCAGCGTAACAGTCCCAGTGAAACCACGTTTACCTCAGTTGAAGAGGAAAAATGGAGAACGTTCTAAGCGCCATTTTTTCACGTATCGCGTTTTCATTGCTACTGTATTCTAGGTACCCTCTTGCTTGTCACTTAGAACAGAAAGTTTCGTGCTACTATTTTGTCGAAAAGTAACATTTCTGAAACGCATGGCTGTGTACAAAATATAAGTTGATTCTTGCAGAGAAGGGAGCAGCAGCCGGCTACTGTTGATAGTGCTGTTTATTTACACAAATAGCGCCGTTACCGGTGTCGACCGGATGGGTTCATTTTCAGTTGACTGTTCACGCTTTCATTCCATCTTTTCTTTTACATTAGTTGTGAAAAAACAGCCAAAATCTAATTCAAACAACAACAACAAGTGTAATATAAAATTGTACAGCCGTCTGGAGGTGAACCTGTCGGTTCCAAACCGTTAGCGACACTATTTGTGTAAATGAGAGTTTGAGGGCTTGCCGGAAGGTATTGCCTCCGAATTTTATACTCTTAAGGCTTTTTAAATAAAACAAACTTTATAACATTCTGCATCTCTATTCTTCATGTCTACATATCTAGTTCTCAACATAGTCACTCTGGCGACAAACGCATTTCTCCCAAAGACAGACGAGTTTGTTGATAGCGCCAGTGTACAATGTTTGACATTGTTGACGGTGCCGCTTCCTCATCTATGCTTGCACCGCAGCATCACTGTTAAAGTGAAGCACTCGAAGGTATTCGTTGAGTTTTGGAAACAGACGAATATCGGATGATGCCAAATCGGGGGTGTGTGGAGAATGATCGATGACAGTGAACCCAAGGCGTCGTATTGTTGTAGATGTGCAACTCTCGTGTGTGGTCTGTCGTTGCCTTGTTGAAGAAGAGGGTGCTCCTTTTGTGGACGAAGTTTTCTTCGGTTAAAAACTCGATTACAGAACGCTATTTCTCACACACCGACGTAATTATGTTACACACCGCCAAGTCACACGCTACAATTTGGAGCGGCTTGCTTTAGCGAAGCAAGAAATTTGACCGAGTAATATGCACGGACATGTAATACCTCAACCGATATTGAGAACAGAATAAAGAATTCGGATGCACTGCTTTTCAGCACGCCCTTGTAAATAACATTACTAACAGTGGCTGATTGTGTAATTGGATACCGCTTCGAGATTGTTAATTTAAGTGAAAATGTGAAAGGGACCACTGTTTCTGACAAATGTTAGTTATACAAGCTTCAAAATAATGAATTAGTAGTCCTACGACTACTAAATGAGACAATCACAATTTCTTTGGTTTATTCCGATAAAATCACTCATAAAAATTTACAATCAGTGGCAGTAATTATACAATAAGACCTTGACACATATGACAAAGGGATCAGGGGGAAGGCTGTTAATAAGTGTGCAAGAGAATAAATTGCAGTCGCGATGTGTATTGTCATTGTCATGACGTTAATTGAAAGGAAATAGTACTACAAAAGGGAACACGCCGAACCTGTGACTGGAATTGAAAGCAGACTATTAATTGGATCAAAATATAAGACTTCATAGTGAAGCTTGGAATGGATTTAATTTCCCTATGCTCGATCTCACCATAGTACTCAGGTGCAGGCTAAAGTGGCTGCAGAATGAGGCATTGGTGGCGCCAACGAGCCGCGCCACTGGCAAAGGGCAAATCACCCTGAAATCTCTCAAAGACTCTCGATACATGGTTCAAATGGCTCTGAGCACTATGGGACTCAACATCTTAGGTCATAAGTCCCCTAGAACTTAGAACTACTTAAACCTAACTATCCTGAGGACATCACACACACCCATGCCCGAGGCAGGATTCGAACCTGCGACCGTAGCAGTCCCGCGGTTCCGGACTGCAGCGCCAGAACCGCTAGACCACCGCGGCCGGCACTCTCGATACATCAGCAAGGCGGAGGAGGGTTGTCAGTGGCTCTCGGCAGACCCTGTAGTCCAAGATGAAGAAGTCTAAGATGAAGTGATATCTGATCGATTGCTTTCTATAAGGAAACCCCAGACTGCCGCTTTTCACGTCTCGTACTGTATTCAGATTGTCTGGGCTTCGGATCTTCCGATCGCCGACCAATAAAATTGCTCCTTAGAACACACTAGTCCTCTTCCTAAGACTATCCTCTACTCAGCTTACTAGTAATGCGAGTTCTACCATTTCACACATAGTCTCGCTCTGTGACTAATTAGGCACTTCTTGTCAGCGCAGCAGAAGTTCTCTGTCTAACCGCTTGTTTATTTGTGTTAGCCAATCCCTGTAATTCATACATCATACAAACATTGGGTTTTTGTGAATTCAGCACATCCAATGGCTTCTAATACCTTCAAAGGCTCAAAAATTGAGGGTCTCTATTCCATTTTTGTGATGTTTATCTGTGTCGTCCGGTGCCTTACTGAGAAAAACTTAGCTTCCTACTTCTGTGCACAGTAGTGCCATCTGCTAAAAATATTCCTCTTTGCTGGGTTGTAAAGTGCTTTGCAGCAGGGGGATTTCGCCACAGAAAATCCTATCTGTTTCATCCATGCTGCTTTCGAGTGCGGCAATATGGGTCGTCTGGCCCATGGGCTATTGACCTGCACCTCCCTCGGGCATCCTTCTGCGAAATGACTGAGTGTGGTGGCCAACTTTAACCCACCTGGTAGCCTGTGTGCTTCTGCATCACCCAAAATGCTATCAATGTTCTCTCATTTACATAAGGCATGAAAATCTGAACAAAAAGCAAATGAAGGGTAGTGGTACATTAGTCAATTACCAACAATCACTAGTACTGTGGTTTATGATATTCCTTGTTGTCATATTAACAGAATCTTCCGTCGGTTCATGGTAGAACAACATTATAATAAATGAAAAGCACCAGTTTGCTTTTGTTCTACAATACTACTTTTATTGTAAACCGGTCATCTTCAGACATCTGAAGATGGCCTTGTAAACCGGAAACCGATTTACAATAAAAATAATACTGTAGAACAAAAGCAAACTGGTGCTTTTCATTTATTATTCCTTGTTGTCAATTAAATATTATAATCAAATTGACTGGGCGATGAGGTTGCCACCCTCTCCCTCCTAGTGCCATGACAAACGGAAGGCTGAACTTTATATGCAGTCCTGCCAGATGCCCTTTCACGGATTGAGCGCCACAGACTTTATATTTTTATTTGTGGAACATCCACAACTGTCCTGCAACATGCTCATAGTAAACAAATCTGCCACAGTTTAAGATGCTTCTATGGATCGAATTTTCACGTGAGAGAAGTTGCTACCCACCACCAGATGTATCTGAAATTTAAATAAAACAATAATTGTAAACTGCCCCTTCAAACAATTTAAAAAATTAAAACTCAGAAACTAAGAAGTCAGATGAAATTATTAAAAAGTAGCTTGCTTAGCAGCAGAAGTTTTCTGACTAGTTTGATGGGGCCCGCTACCACTTTTTCTCCTGTGCGAGCCTCTTCATGTCAGAGTAGCACTTGCAACCTACGTCCTTAATTACTTGTTAGATGTATTCCAATCTCTGTCTTCCTCTACAGCTTTTGCCCTCCACAGCTCCCTCTAGTACCGTGGAAGTCAGTCCCTGATGTCTTAACAGATGTCCTGTAATCCTGTGGCCCCTTCTTGTCAGTGTTTTCCACATATTTCTTTCCTCTCCGATTCTGCGCAGAACCTCTTCATTCCTTACCTTATTCAGTCCGTCTAATCTTCAACATTCGTCTGTAGCACAGCATCTCAAATACTTCGATTCTCTTCATAGCACCGAGCGGGGTGGCGCAGTGGTTAGACACTGGACTCGCATTCGGGAGGACGACGGTTCAATCCCGCGTCCGGCCATCCTGAGTTAGGTTTTCCGTGATTTCCCTAAATCACTCCAGGCAAATGCCGGGATGGTTCCTCTGAAAGGGCACGGCCGACTTCTTTCCCAATCCTTCCCTAATCCGATGAGACCGATGACCACGCTGTCTGGTCTCCTTCCTCAAACCAACCAATCTCTTCATAGCCCATGTTTCACTACCATACAATGCTCTGCTCCAAACTTACATTCTCAGAAATTTCTTCCTCAGTTAAGGCCTGTGTTTGATACTAGTTGACTTCTCTTGGCCAGGAATGCCCTTTTGCCAGTGGTAATCTGCTTTTGAAGTCCTCCTTGTTCCGTCTGCCATTGGTTATTTTGCTGCCTACTTCTCATTACCTTCATCTTTCTTCGATTTACTCTCAATCCATACTCTGTACTCATTAGAATGTTCATTCCGTTCAGCAGATCATGTATTCTTTTTCACTTTCACTCAGGATAGCAATGTCATCAGTGAATCGTATCATTAATATCCTTTTACCTTGAATTTTAATTCCACTCCGGAACCTTTCTTTTATTTCCATCATTGCTTCTTCGATGTGCAGATTGAACAGTAGGGGCGAAAGGTTACATCCTTGTCTTGCACCCTTTTTCGTACGAGCATTTCATTCTTGATCGTCCACTCTTATTATTCCCTTTTGGCTATTGTACATATTTTACATGACCCGTCCTCCCTATAATTACCCCTACTTTTTTCAGAATTTCGAACATCTTGCACCATTTTACGCTTTTTCCAGGTCGGCAAATACTATGAACGTGTCTAGATTTTTCTTTAGTCTTGCCTCCACTATCAACCTCAACTTCAGAATTGCCAATCTGGTGCCTTTACCTTTCCTAAAGCCAAACTGATCTTGATCTAACACATCCTCAATTTTCTTTTCCATCCTTCTGTATATTATTCTTCTCGGCAACTTGTATGCATGAGCTGTTATGCTGATTGTGCAATAATTCTCGCACTTGTCAGCTCTTGCTGTTTTCGGAATTGTGTGGACGATATTTTTCGGAAAGTCGGACGGTATACTGCCAGATTCATACATTCTACACACTAACGTGAATAGTTGTTTTGTTGCCACTTCCCGTAAATATTTTAAAAATTCTGATGGGATGTTATCGATCCCTTCTGCCTTATTTCATCTTAAGTTGCCCAAAGCTCTCTTAAATTCTGATTCTAATACTGGATCCCCTATCTCTACTAAATCCTGTTTCTTCTTCTATCACATCAGACAGATGTTCCACCTCATATAGGCCTTCAATGTACTCTTTCCACCTATCCGCTCTCCCCTCTGCATTTAACAATGAAATTCCGGTTGCACTCTTAATCTTACCACCCTTGCTTTTAATTTCACCAAGGTTGTTTTGACTTTCCTATATGCTGAGTCAGTCCTTCCGACAATCATTTCTTTTTCGACTTCTTCAATCCTGAATTTCCTCAACATTTTTGTACTTCCTTCTCTCATCGAACACTCCAAGTATTTCTTTTGTTACCTATGGTTTCTTTGTATTTACCTTCTTTGTACCTATGTTTTTCTTTCCAACTTCTGTGATGGCTCTTTTTAGAGATGTCCATTCCTCTTCAACTGTACTGCCTCCTGAGCTATTCCTTATTGCTGTATCTATATCCTTAGAGAACTTCAAGCGTACCTCGTCATTCCTTAGTACTTCCGTATCCCACTTCTTTGCGTATTGATTCTTCCTGATTAATCTTTTAAATTTCAGCCTACTCAAACAACTAGTAGACAAAAAATCTACTGTATGTGGACCGTCATAACAACATCGCAAATTGTTGCTGGAAAGAACCCCAAATTTCAAGCGCGTCCTGGGAAAATGCCACCGGGTGCGCATGCAATCTACATAATTAATCCTATCATAGGTAATTAGGTGGAAGACAGACATTACACAAAAGTTAAACTAAGTGCTGTGGCGTGCCTACCATGGAGCGCGAGTGGCCACAATATTCAAACGCCCACGGCTCCACTCGTACCACGGCAGGGCGGAGAAGTCAGCAGGGAGACTCCGGCTGCTGCGCCGATAGTGCAATCGTCACGCTCAGTAGAATCGAAGTGTGCAGATCGTCAGTATGTTCTCCTTCCGCTGCCCAGGTCTGCAGCCAGTCAAACGAAGTTAGTCCCCGCGAAGCGAGCATTTAATCTGTCGTCGAAGCAGCAGAAGGCAGTGACATCGCCTGCCCGGAACTGATGATCATAGCCAGAGCCGCCGCCACTGCAGCTGTAATCGTCCAATACTCCGTTCACCGATGGTCTGCTGCACAAGACGTCGCGCTACTGGGTTCCAGACATTATCAGCTAGGCGGGTCTGGACTAGGACATCATCTCGGGGATTGCAGTGAGGAAATTTAACTTGACATCGCTCGTACTCGTAAAAGAGCATTCGAGACGAGTGGACTAACAGCGTTTGAAAACCTAACTTTTGTTTCCACTATATGGTCTAGCAAGTGATTCAGATCTTGGAAGTAGCAAGAACAGCATTTACGCCATGTAAAAATTATCGAAGAAGAGTTTGTTTAATCTCGAAGACTCTCCAAGTGCTTTTAAGTTGTTGTTCTAACAGTCAGAATTATGCGAATAAACAATTAGTTGGTTCAAATGGCTCTGAGCACTATGGGACTTAACTTCTGAGATCATCAGTCCCCTAGAACTTAGAGCTACTTAAACCTAACTAACCGAAGGACATCGCACACATCCATGCCCAAGGCAGGATGCGAACCCGCGACCGTAGCGGTCACACGGTTCCAGACTGTAGCGCCTAGAACCGCTCGGCCACTCCGGCCGGCAAACAATTAGTCAATTCAGTCGAGAGCGTGTGTCTTGGACATAAAACTGAATAACGATGGTGAACTGTGACTTTAGACGCCAACAGTTACCGAACTGACATACAGTGGCTGTGTAACCTGTGTGTATACTGCATGCGTTTCTAGTAGCAATTTGGGGACAAAAGACATTTTCGCAAGCTGCGCTTTTAACTTTGCAGCCACTGTTTGCGATGTTGTTATGACATCCCACCTATTGTAGACGTTTGACTACGAGTTGTCTGGGCATGGACATGACGTCCTTCTTCTCCTAGGTAGGCTATTTTTTAATCATTTCGCCTGATTTTTTAGTTTCTAAATTTTAATTTTTTTAAAAATTTTACTTGGTTACAGGAGTAGGTTAAAACCGTTGTTTTTCTTTAGTTTTAAGATAGACTGATACGCCAAAACATTATGACGACTGCACGCCGTGATGATGAATGCCGCCTGCTATCTAAGCGGAGTAGACACGGACGGGGGAGCACCCTAGCGAAGATATGGGCTGTGAGAGGGGAAATCCATTGACATAACGACTTTGACAAAAGGCAGATCATTATTACACAGAGCCTGTGAACAGGCATCGCGAGAACGGCGAAGCTGCTCGAATGTTTTCGCGTTTCTGTCGTGATCATCTAGAAAAGAGGTACGACACTGAAAATACCACTAGGCGCTAAACAGTTGGACATTCACGACTCTTCACAGAACTTGAGTTTCGGAGTCTTATCTTCTCTGTAAAGTAGGTACATCGTGATCTCTCGCATCTCTGTCAAAAGAGCACAATTCTGGTTCACGCACAAACGTTTCGGGGCACACCGTTCATCGTAAATTGTTGAACATGGAGCTCCGCAGCAGACCACTCCTACGTGTTCACATGCTGGCCCAACGACGTTGTCTATTATGATTGCGGTGGGCAAGGGACGATCGGGATTCAACCGCGATCAATGGAAACGTGTCGGTTCTTCGGGTGAACCACGTCCTTGCTACAGTAGGTCTCTGATCATCTCCACAAATGCCGTCATCGAGGTAAACGGCGGCTCGAAACGTGCAGCCCGCCACGTAACTAAGCTGCTGGGAGCAGTATTATGTTATGGGAGACATTCTCCTGCGCTTGTATGGGACCTGTAGTAGTAATCGAAGACACGCTGACAGCTGCGAATCACCTGCATCGCTTCCCTAACGGCTATGCCATCTTTTAGCAGTATAACAGCCCGCGTACTGGAGCCAGAACAGTGCTATGGTGGTTTAAGGAGCGTTATAGTGAACTCACGTTGATGTCTCGGTGAACAAATTTGTCTAATGTAAATCCTATGGAACCCATCTGGGTCGCTATCGGGCACCATCACAGCGTACACCTATCAGCTACCCTTTCTTTACGCTAAGAACTGTGCGAAGACATCTAATGCCATATACTTCCACAAACCTACAGATAAACTGTCGGATCCCTGGTACGCAGAAGCGGTGATGTATTTCGTTCCAAAGACGGCCAAACGAGCTATTAAACAGGTGGTCATAAAGTTTTGGTTCATCAGTGGATACCTGACGATGGGGCCGTGGTAGTGTGTAGCGACTTCTGTCGCGTAAAAAATCGATCAATAAAACCATTTTGCGGCTGTGACGAATTTATTTATCATGAAGATGCCACAGACTTTACTTTTTTCTCTCATCATGATCGTATCATAGACCAGATTCCCGCATGCTCTTCAGCAATATGTAAGGAGTCTGGTTATGATAGCCTTTTCGATTTTCCTTTGATTGGGAAATCTAGATACTAAGCTATAGAGAGTTTGAAATAAAATTAATGTTAAAAAGTGAAATACACCGGAGAGATCAACGTAATGAGAGATTAGTATTCCGTAGGGATATGAATCTGACTAATTAACTGGTGGCTCTTTCTTTATTACACTACTGGCCATTAAAATTGCTACTCCACGAAGATGACGTGCTACAGACGCGAAATTTAACCGACAGGAAGTAGATGTTGTGTTAAGAAAATGATTAGCTTTTCAGAGTGTTCACACAAGGTTGGCGCCGGTGGCGACACCTACAACGAGCTGACATGAGGAAAGTTTACAACCGATTTCTCATACACAAACAGCAGTCGACCGGCGTTACCTGGTGAAACGTTGTTGTGATGCCACGAGTAAGGAGGAGAAATGCGTACCATCACTTTTCCGACTTTGATAAAGGTCGGATTATAGTCTATCGCGATTGCGGTTTATCGTATTGCGACATTGCTGCTCGCGCTGGTCGAGATCCAATGACTGTTAGCAGAATATTGAATCGGTGGGTTCAGGAGAGTAATACGGAATCCCGTGCTGGATCCCAACGGCCTCGTATCATTAGTAGTCGAGATGACAAGCCTCTTATCCGCTTGGATATAACGGATCAGGCAGCCACGTCTCGATCCCTGAGTCAACGGATGGGGACGATTGCAACACAACAACCATCTGCACGAACAGTTCGACGACGTTTGCAGCAGCATGGACTATCAGCTCGGAGACCATGGCTGCGGTTACCTTTGACGCTGCATCACAGACAGGAGCGCCTGCGATGGTGTACTCAACGACGAACCTGGGTGCACGAATGGCAAAACGTCATTTTTTCGGATGAATCTCGGCCGGCCGGTGTGGCCGTGCGGTTAAAGGCGCTTCAGTCTGGAACCGCGTGACCGCTCCGGTCGCAGGTTCGAATCCTGCCTCGGGCATGGATGTGTGTGATGTCCTTAGGTTAGTTAGGTTTAATTAGTTCTAAGTTCTAGGCGACTGATGACCTTAGAAGTTAAGTCGCATAGTGCTCAGAGCCATTTGAACCATTTTTTTACAGCATCATGATGGTCGCACCCGTGTCTGGCGACATCGCGGTGAACGCACATTGGAAGCGTGTATTCGTCATCGCCATACTGGCGTATCACCCACTTGATGGTATGGGGTGTCAATAGTTACACGTCTCGGTCACCCCTTGTTCGCATTGACGACACTTTGAACAGTGGACGTTACATTTCATATGTGTTACGACCCGTGCTCTACCCTTCATTCGATCCCTGGGAAACCCTACATTTAAGCAGGATAATGAACGACCGCATGTTGCAGATCCTGTACAGGCCTTTCTGGATCCAGAAAATGTTTGACTTCTGTCCTGGCCAGCACATTCTTCAGATCTCTCACCAATTGAAAACATCTGGTCAATGGTGGCCGAGCAACTGTCTCGTCACAATACGCCAGCCACTACTCTTGATGAACTGTAGTATTGTGTTGAAGCTGCACGGGCAGCTGTACTGTACACGCCATCCAAGCTGTGTGACTCAATGCCCAGGCGTATCAAGACCGTTATTACGGTCAGAGGTGGTGGTTGTGGGATTCCTCAGGATCTATGCACCCAAATTGAGTGAAAATGTAATCACATGTGAGTTCTAGTATAATATATTTGTCCAATGAATACCCGTTTATCACCTGCATTTCTTTTTGGTGTAGCAATTTTAATGGCCAGTCCTCAAGCACTGGTGTGCGTATCTGGGAACGTGACGAGGCTGCTTTGAGCTGTAATGTGTAAGTATTGTTTCCAGAAAAAATCGAATAAAACTAGGAAAAAAAAGAAGTTCCTCCCATAGATTAAGTGACAACTATGGCGGCAGGAAGGACCTCTTCTCACAACGTTTAAAAATATAACTGCCGATTCGTGATACCACAAAAGTGAAACAAAGTAACCACGGAAAAATCGCTAGGACGGAAAAGAACACTCCACACAGTTCATGTGAGCCTGCTGACGATAGAATTTTCCATCACCCATAGCGGCGGTCAATAGTGCGAGGAACTCGGGGCAAAGCGCTGTGCGTGTGGGAGAGAGAGTGCTTCGAGGGCTGACAGGGAACGTCCCGTTGGGTGTTTAATATGTGAGGTTGGCAGCGAATCGAGAGTGGTGCGGTCCCGCAGACAGGCTAGGCAAGTGGCGTTCCTGCGCAGACAGCGGGCAGCGGGGAGCGGGCGTCCTTGGTGTGTGTAGGCTGACCGCAGCGGTGGGCGCCAGCACAGGAAAGTTTCCATTTTACCGGCCTATTATGCTCGGTGTCGTCTTCGTCTACAAGCAACTGCTGAATAGCATTACTTACTGTAGGCAACGAAGTGCCACGTCATCAACGCAAATAGACTAAAAAGAGCTCCTTGTATTGTGGCTCCCTTCTACCTCCTGCGTACTTGTAGGACTTGTAGTCAATGCCCGGACGTCAGTTTCCTAATGTAGTACGACGCATTTCTAAAAAAAAAAAAAAAAAAAAAAAAAAAGATCTCAGAAACTCACCGTCGAAGATGAGAAGGTGTCCAAGAACTGTTAAGTACAAAACAGTTATCGCCAGTTCACGTACTTGGGAGCCTAGCATAACAGGACTGTGATAGCAAAGATGTTAGCTCGACTCTAGCTAGATTGAATACGAAATACTTGTTTTTTGCTAGTTACTAGCAGGTGTACCGGTATGAAATGATGAAATGAGCGTTTAGATACAAATGTGTCGATAGGGAACATTTGTTGTGAACGAGCCTTATTATTTTTTGTTTTTTGTTGGAATGACATCTGTCAAAAACATTTAGTATACATCAAGTCATGGAACAAACAACATCACATGTTTTCATCGTGTTAACAATGTCGAATTTTGTACCAGAAAGTGATGATTTGCGGAAAGCATTAATTTTTTGTTTTCATTTGAAAAAAAGTGCTGCAGAGTCGCATCGAATGCTTGTCGAGGCATATGGTGATCATGCTCTATCGGAAGCAACATGCAAAAGATGTTTTCAACGGTTCAGAAATAACGATTTTGATGTAAGAAATGAAGAACGTGGAAGACCACCAAAAAAATTCGAAGACGCCGAATTGCAAGCAGTATTGGATGAAGATGATACTTTGAGTCAGAATCAAATGGCAACAATGCTAAATGTTGCACAACAAACAATTTCTGACCGTTTGAAAGCTATGGGAAAGATCCAAAAGTGTGGAAAATGGGTGCCACACGAATTGAATTAAAGACAGATGGAAAACCGAAAAACCATTTTTCAAATTTTGCTTCAAAGACATGAAAGAAAATCAGTTTTACATCGAATTGTTACTGGCGATGAAAAATGGATTTATTTTAAGAATCCTAAACGAGAAAAATCATGGGTTAATCCGGGACAACCATCAACATCGACTGCAAAACCAGATCGATTCGACAAGAAGACAATGCTCGGTGTTTGGTGGCATCAGAAAGGTGTAGTGTATCATGAGCTTCTAAAACCCGGTGAAACTGTGAATACTAATCGCTACAGACAATAAATGATCAATTTGAACTACTCATTGATCTAAAAAAGATCAGAATGGGCCAGAAGACATGGCAAAGCAATTTTTTTACACGACAATGCACCTGTACACAAAGCAAAACTGGTTCAGGATACAATCAAAACACTTCGCTGGGAGCTGCTACCCCACCCGCCGTATTCACTAGACATGGCCCCTTCCGACTACCATCACGCATTGGCTGAGGAACACTTCGATTATTACGAGAAGTCGAAAATTGGGTGTCTGATTGGTTTGCTTCAAAAGACGAACATTTCTATTGGCGTGGTGTCCACAAATTGCCAGAAAGGTGGTCAAAATGTATAAAAAGCAATTGTCAGTACTTTGAATAAAATGTTTTTACTTTTCAATTCAAAATTAGTGTTTCATTTTCACAAAAAACGCTCATTTCATACCGGTACACCTGGTATTTTGTATGTTTATTTTTTATCGTCTCTTTCATTACTGATTTCTCCTTCGTTGGGACTACACTCATGTAGAGCTTAGTGAATGAAATTTCTGCCATATTTTAATGTTTGTTTATTTCACACTGTCACGTTTTCAGCTTTACAGCCATTAGTGCAACGATGAACCCAATTGTTCGTTTCGCTGCTTGTGACCTCGTTTGGTCTTCACGTGTGTGTAATTAGAAACCACGTGATTAGCTCCACACTTTTTGTTAAATCTAATACATTCTATCGGTTTAAATAATGGTTTATTCATTTTATACCATTACTGTGTCAAGAGCGAAAAAAAAATTCCATTGCAGTATCGGATTAACTATGCAGAGTTTAAAAGATGACAATAAAAATTACTTTAAGAAAGTACATAACGTATGTTCCGCCTTTTCTTTTTTTTTTACTTTTGGCTGAATTCCATATTTACTAACGAGTGGAAATTTCACTTCAAAAATAATAAAACGTAATTTTTAAGAAAAGTAAAATTTTATTGTTTTTAATTAGTATTCGGATAAAAAATGCGAGTATTCACGATACATTAAAACTGGGTACAAAAATACGAAGCATGAAATAAGAAATAAAACTTTTTCTTTTTTTAATAAAATCAATTCCTTACAAAAACTGCGTTAGTTGTAAAGTTTCCTGTGAAATGATTAGTGGACGTCTAACGCCTTGTCGTCTACTCTCCGCTACACGGCGAGCCGTCTACTTGCGATAGGCACTGTTGATGCCAGATAGTCAACATCCAGTGATCTTGGCCTTACCAATGTTATTTGTTTATAGAGTTAGAGCCATCTTGACTGACGGTTGGCAAATCTGGAAAAGTGTGCAGCCTCCCCATTCTCCGCAGACAGAGCCCATCGAATTACGTATCGGTATGCCCGGTACGCGTTACGTAACTTTAGACCGCATCACACGTCCTCCGTGTGACTTAAACATGTCGCTGTCATTGCAAGAAGACCAGTCACAAAATTCAGACTGATCAGTGTGTACACAAACCAGACTGTTACGTAAATAGTCTTCGGACTAGTTGCAATATGACTAAATGAGCGAAAACATTTAATAATCTACCGATCGGTTTGCGTAATTTCGTACGCTTTCACAGCCATAGTCATTTAATATAAACCTTTTTTGTATGTAGGGTCACGCCATGGTGTAAAGAAACAGCTATCAATAAGTGGATAAAACTGACGTTTCATTTTAGAACTTGACGCGGTATTGTATTCAGTAAACACTTACATGCTATTGATCAGTTATACCTTTGTCCGCCGGCCGCGGTGGTCTCGCGGTTCTAGGCGCTCAGTCCGGAACCGCGCGACTGCTACGGTCGCAGGTTCGAATCCTGCCTCGGGCATGGATGTGTGTGATGTCCTTAGGTTAGTTAGGTTTAAGTAGTTCTAAGTTGTAGGGGACTGATGACCACAGATGTTAAGTCCCATAGCGCTCAGAGCCATTTGCACCATACCTTTGTCCTCCTCGTAAGCTATGTCGAATCAAGGACACAAGAACATGATGTTTGCTTCAATGAGAGCATAGATGAAGATTTTTAATAGCTCTTTTCCCCAACAAGGTCCTTGTTGTAGTTGTTGAAACTTCGAAACTACAATTACAGCGGATTTCTTCCGCAGTCTGGCCTTACATTCTTGTAAGTTCTAGAGCTTACGCGGTACGACTGAAACAAATCTCAAAGAGAAATCCGGAACAAAAGATATCCTAAAGCGTCACAAGGTTATCCTGGTTTAACGTTGTATCAATACGTGTGCTTTGAATGAAGTAGGTGAGGCACACATTAGAAGCATGAAAAATGGGGATCCTCATGCTGAAGCAGAGCGAATCAAATCACAAACGTTTGTATAAGGATAGAACCAGGAATGGAAACGATAGTGAAAAAAAAAGAAAATGCAAAAAAAATTTAAAAGAGAAAAAGTGTTTTCCAAATGGCACAGGCAAGAACTGCAAAGAGAATTCTCCACTAGACCCTTTCAAGAGGGAGAACTGTGCTAAAGCTGAGGGGAAGGTGGTGATACGAGAAAAGTACGTCCAAGCACGAACCTGGTACGGCAGAATAGGGAGTAACTACCGTTGGGTTTCCAGGTGCTGTAACTCTAGAAAAGCGACTTCATTCTTGCCGAGTGACCATTCACGTTCTGGCACAGGGGTGGCATGTAACGTCAACTGTGATATTTTTTACAAGCATGTTACAAAAGCGACAGCCATTGCCACCACGTGACTACCGCAGTAACACTATCGACACAACAGCCAAAGCTTTTCCTTTCCTTTTATAACATTTCTGCTCATGTTCCTTTCGAGGAGTCTACTTGGAATTTTACACACGCTGTCTCGGCGAAGTCTATAAACAGCACAGCCTTTGGTTACTCATTTTCCCGATTCTGACTGAGGCCTCTCCCCCAACCCCTCTAGTGTAACAAACAGTGACGCCACATGAATATTGAAAACACTGCTAAAACAAAACGTAAAACGACAAGATGCCCACATTACGTAAAGCTTTCCAGAAACTAGATACGAAATTCCTCGCTTCTCGAAGCTGTCAGACCTGACTCTCACAAACCACAAACCGCCTCGCCAAGGAGGAATTCGATGTTTTCCATGTAGCAAGAAAACGTCTCGTTCAAGAAATAGAGTGGTGTGGGAGCAGAGAGAGGAGAGGAGGAAAGGAACAAGGAATTATTGCTCATTCAGCAAAAAGGAAACATAAAACATGTATCCATTGAATTGGAACATCACATCATGTCAGCCACGACCGAAGAAGAGATGTAAAATAGCGAACATTAATTAAGAAACAGGCAACTAGAGTCATTTCAAAATAGAAACAAATCATACTCTTTGAAACATTTCCAGCGTACGGATCCGTCCACGAAATTTGGGAAAGGGGGGGGGGGCGGCTGCCGGATGTCGGTAATTACCTACCACCATACTTCGGTTCAGAGTCTTCTGCCTATCTTCCGGTGTTTATTTTGGGGGAAGTACACTGTGACTGCACTCTGCTCTTGGTGTGGTGTATCCTGTGATAGAATTGCACTGCGAATGGGGTATGTCGACTGAAGTTATGTTTTGAATAAGGTTAGTTGTGTCGGTTTGACTTACCACCTGCAATTTGAACTTCATTCATCGCCCCCTTAGGAATATACAGTGGGCCGTTACAGTGACCGAGACACCGTGCTTATACTGTGTTGCATGTCTGAAGTGTACTGGTACCTTGTTGCTTCAGTTTAGCTAATGCCATGAACGTGTTACTGACTGGCACTGAATGTTTGTGGGCGAACGGGTTATTTGGCAAAGAACAAAAGCCCGTAGGACAGTTGTAGCTGAACTACTGTATGTTTATTTAGTAAACTATTCATTTAACTGAATCTACTTGTTAAGTTATTAATGTGCCACGTGAGTATCGAAGTTACTTCTTGTGATGGTTAAATGGTTCAAATGGCTCTGAGCACTATGGGACTTAACATGTCAGGTCATCAGTCCCCTAGAACTTAGAACTACTTAAACCTAAGTAACCTAAGGACATCACACACATCCATGCCTGAGGCAGGATTCGAACCTGCGACTGTAGCGGTCGCTCGGTTCCAGGCTGAAGCGCCTAGAACCGCTCGGCTACACCGGCCGGCTGTGATGGTTAATATTATGACTGCGTGATGTCAACAAGAGTTGTGTTGCAGATTCCACCTAAGGTTAATTTGACTTGCTTTAGGTTAAGACATGCACTCAGTGGCCATGCCCTGGGCAAGGGTGGAATCTGTCTAATTGGGTTAATGTTAAGCCCTTGTCTCAGATGCAGAACCATCTGTATCTCTACTCTTGTTTTAAAGGATTTGAAAGTTTTAGGATTTTGTAAACTTTCTCACAGTGAATATTTTATTGTTTTTTAAAAACATTGTTTTTTGATAAAATTGTATGTGGTTCAGAATAGTCTTTTTGTATGAATATTGTGTTCAAAAAACATTTTACCTTTATAAAGAACTTCTATGTATAGTAAATAAATAACGGCATTGTGATGTTCTTATATAAATCTCTATGTGAAAGACAATGTCCCGACTGACTGACTCACTCACGGACTCATCATCACCCAGACCGAACCACTACGGACAGAAACTTGAAATTTGCAGAGGGCTTTGGTCTTATACTGCGGTCGTTGTTTAAGAAGGGATTTTTTGATATTCCATCCCTAAGGGGGTGAAATAAGGGACGAAGTTTTTTTTTTTTTGAAAAATGTCGGAATTAAAGCAATTTTGAAGTTATACATACGAAAGTTGGTATTTGGGTTTCTTGATTAGAAATAAAGACATGCTTGTTTCTGCATTCTTGGGAATTTACTCACTTTCGGGGTGAAATATTGGGTGAAAGGTTTTTTAAGAAAATATCATTATTAAAGAACTACTAAAATATTTGTAAATCTACACGTATGAACATTGGTATTTGACTTCTTGGTTACAAATAAAAAAATACGTGTTTCAGTGTTCTTGGACATTCATGGGGCTAAAATAAGGGCGAAAGCTTTTATGAAAATATTTCACTGTGCTAGCACTTTTGAACCTAAAACTATGAAAATCTGTGTTTGGCTTCCCTGTTAGAAATTAAACACAAGTACGTCACTGTTTTTGGAAATTCAGTCCCAAGGGGGTGAAACGTTTTATGAAAATACTTTATTGTGAAAGTATCTTTAAACCTAAATCTCTCAAAATTGCTGTTTTGCTTCTCGGCTAGAAATGAAGAAATACGTGTTTTATTGTTTTTGGAAATTCAGCCCCTGAGGGGGGTGGGGGGGGGGGGAGGGGAATAGGGCCAGACAGATTCACTGAGTTCTCATCGCCTAGCCCAAACCGATAAGGATAGAAACTTGAAATTTAGAGAGGTTGTGGATATTATACTGCAGGCGTCGTTTAAGAAAAGATCGTTCGGAATTCCACTCTTAAGATCATGAAATAGGGATGAAACGTTTTATGAAAGTACTTCGTTATTAACGTAATTTTGAAGCTAGAAATATGAAAACGGGTATTTGGTTTCTCAGACTAGAAATAAAAAAAAAGTGCCTGATCAGTACTTTTGCAAACTCAAAGACTAAGAGGGTAAAATGATGGAAAATTTTTTTAAAGAAATATCTCATTATGAAATAACTATTAAAGCATTTTTAAACCTATACCTATGAAAATTTATGTTTGACTTCTTGGTTAAAAATAAAAAAGTGTGTTTCAATGTTTTGAAAATTTTAATCCCTAAGAGGGTAAAATAGGAGATGAATAATTCAAAAAAACATTTCGTTGCACTACAAAGATTTTAAAGTAAAACTAGTATTTCAATCCTTCATCAGATATAAAGAAATATGTGTTAGAGGATGAAAGTTTTTAAGGAAATATCTCCATAAGAAAGCAAAAGGTATGATTAACAAAAACCTTGGACTCCAGCTACCACATTTGCTTTTTGGTCAGAAGAACATTCGAAAAAGTCTATGCTTCTATAGCCTTAATTAGTGTGAAAAATTTAGAAGGTATTGCAGTCTGTGAACAACTCTGTGTGGTACAGAACACTAGGTGACACGTTTCCACAGGTCCATGGTCCAATCTCGATGATCCTGTGCCCACTGCAATCGTAATTGATGATGTCATTGGGTCGACATGGGAACACATAGGGGTCTGCTGCAAATTCTCACGTTCTATCTACATTGTGTGCCGAATGGTGTGCTCCAAAACACTTGTGCCTGCATCAGCATTGTGCTCTGAAACAATTGTGCCTGTATCAACACTGTGTGCCAAAACACTTGTGCCTGCATCAACATTGTGCTCCGAAACACTTGTGCCTGCATCAACATTGTGCTCTGAAACACCTGTGCCTGCATCCATCAGCATTGTGCTCCGAAACACTTGTGCCTGAATCAACATTGTGTGCTGAAACACTTGTGCCTGCACCAACATTGTGCTCCAAAACATTTGTGCCTGCATCAACATTATGCTCCAAAACACTTGCACCTGCATCAACATTGTGCTCCGAAACATTTGTGTGTGCTTCAACATTGTGCTCCGAAACATTTGTGTGTGCATCAACATTGTGCTCCGAAACACTTGTGCCTGCATCAACATTGTGCGCTGAAATACTTGTGCCTGCATCAACATTGTGCTCCGAAACACTTGTGCCTGCATCAATACTGTGCTCCAAAACACTTGTGCCAGCATCAACATTGTGCTCTGAAACATTTGTGCCTGCATCAACATTGTGCTCCGAAACACTTGTGCCTGCATCAACATTGTGCTCCGAAACACTTATGCCTGCACCAACACTGTGCTCTGTTACAGATCGCTTCCTATTTTGCTTCACAGAGCGGACGAACATCAGATCCCCACTTCCTGTAATGAGGTGCCCACGCTCACGCATTTGTCACACAGTCGTCGTTTCACCGTCCTTCAACCACTTGCCACAACAGTAGCGCATGAACAGCCAACCAGTTTTTCTGTTTCCAAGACGCTCGTTCCCAGGCACCAGCCCATAACAATTTTCAGTGTATTTCTCTACTTGCTGTCCGTATCGTCGGTAGAATGATACCTAATCGTCTCTGCTCCGCTTATACACCTTCCCTACAACATCATGAGCCTATAACCTCACCAGTCATCTTTCAGTCTCGAGGTGGGCAGTGATCGAAATGCTTTGGTTCATCGGTGTATGTTGGAAGAATTATTATGTTTCTTGACCTGTCACTGAGAAAGCGTTTCAGTGTATAACCACAGTGGGTTAATGATATTACTGTGGCACCAGATTTGTCCATAATTCTGCAGTACGCCACCATGGCCATGTCACACGATAGGTAGGTCGTCGCATACCCTCTTAACCTACACCCACATTTCACCCCTTTCTTTTCTTTGTTTGATGCCTCTGCGATGGAGGTTATAGCCGCGACACCCAGTGTTGAAATCACGTAGTTATAGTGTCGATGGCAGAGGAAAACATTTAAAACACACTGCCGCACAGAATTGACACAAATAGGCCTCTGGGCGAGGCGTAAAGTGGTATCAATGAAACCAGCCATTTGCTTGGCGCCGTGATTCCAATACATTTCGCGGTCGGAAGCAACAGGTTGCAGTGCGGTGAGCAACACGACGACGTTATTGGCAAATTTGGCCGCTGCTGCCACCCCCTGACCATTTCAACTCTAATCTACGGATATTCCGAGGCTCCCTATTGAACGCCGTCGCACCACTTTGAAGTGTAGCGTGACATTAGTTTTTGCTGTGCCATACAGTGTGGAACCAGTAGGGACCTGTCAAAACAGTTCGACGAAATATGAACGTGATCCAAAGTAGAAAAGTGTTTTTATGTTTTTCATTCCTCCTCTCTCGCGCTCTCCTGTGGCGTGATCATGGGAGTGTTCAATATCAACACAAGCGTGAATAAAATGGCAAAGTGTTCTTCTAAGACCACCCAGGTCGCCAACGCCCTTGGTGCCACCCGTGCACCTTTCTCGAGCATGTTAAAAATGTACCTGTCGCAAACTTTGCCGTGGCGCCTGAAGGTTAGCAAATTGTACCTAAATGCGTCGAAGGAGTTGCCTAACCCTCAGGCACTAGAACAGTTTCGTGGCTGAATCGGTGCTGAAGTCTGTTACAGGTAGATTTTTAACGTGCGCAACAAAGGTTCATGGGTGAACTGGATAGTCTTAGAGGGACACTGTCATTTTATTCACGCATGTATCAATGTCGAACCCTACTATGATCACGCCACAGGAGGGTGCGAGAAAGGAGAGATGAAAAAGCATAAAAATACGTAATTTTCTAATTCGGAACTCGCTCAGATTTAGTTGAATTGTTTTGAATAGTCCCTAGTAGATCAATCCTGTATAGCACAGCAAAAATTGCTGTCACGCTACACTCCAAAGGGATGCGATCACGTTCAGTAGGGTTGCAACCCCGCAATTTCCATAGATGAGGGTTGAAATGGCCGGCGGGTGCATCAGTGGCCAAATTTGTGAAGAATGTCATCGTGTTGCTCATTTCACTGCGACATGTCCTTTCGGACCTAGGTGAAGAGGTGGTTTAATTGACGGCCTTTATGCTACCCCCTGAGGCATTTTCGCCTGATTCTGAGTGGTGGTGAGTCTGAAATGTTATATTCGACCACCCAGAAGAAAACTGCATTATTTCGCCACTGGGTGTCGTGGCTCTGACCTCCGTCACAGAGGCTTCGAAGAAAAGAGGTGAACGTGGTTAAGAGAGGGTGTGACGCATTTCTCATAGCGTGACACGACCACGTCGACGTTGAGCAGAATTCTACGGTGAAATTTTATGCCAATGTGGAATCGTTAACCCACCTTGCAGCTCACATGAATATCTGAGTTGCGATCTTTTTTTTTTTTTCGCACCTAGCTGTCTAGCTGTTTGAGGCGTTGCCGAACCGGAGGGTGAAGTCACTGAGTGTCAAGCTTTTGCACCATTACAGTGGAAGGTTGTACTTACCATTGAACCAAAAATCAAAGTTCTACGTCGCAATGGAAAATATTATGAGTTTCGAAAAAGTGATCCTTCTTGTTGCGCAGTGTTAAGTTAGCTGATGAACAGTCAGAGCTACGCAAACTTTAAACTACTGTGCACGGCTGTTTGCATTAGACGTAATTTTTTTGTTAAATACACTTAACCAGCGGAAAATTGCTCGTATCGGAGCACAAAAATGGCGATTATGCTCCTGTTTAAAAGTATCTGACTGAAAAGTGGGGTACCAGCTGCCTCATTCCACATTTCCCAGCATCCTCATATTTTTCTCAAAAATTTTAGCATGCGAACATTTTATTTCCTGACACGTACCTATCGTGAAATGACCACAACGAAAAAATGCGAGACATTTGAGCTAATACATAGATTTAGCCACAGTGATTCTTCCCACACGTCATTTGGGAATGGAACGGGGAAAGGGGGATCAGTTAGTGATACCAGAAGTATAGTCCGCCTCACACCGACGGGTATCTTGCGGAGGATAGATGTAGATGTAGACATCAATTTTCTTCGTAACCGGTACCACAACCGTACAAAAAATTGTTCAAATGGCTCTGAGCACTATGGGACTTAACATCTGACGTCATCAGTCCCCTAGAACTTAGAACTACTTAAACCTAACTAACCTAAGGACATCACACATATCCATGCCCGAGGCAGGATTCGAAACTGCGACCGTAGCAGTCGCGCGGCTCCGGACTGAAGCGCCACAAGCGTACAGTTATTGAATGTACGCGGAAGTTTATCTTCGTGCTTTTCCTGCCCTATGTGAACCAACTACTGCGAAACCACCAAGAACAGATTTGTAAAACAAAACGAACGGAAGCACGTAATGTGAATACGCTGACGTTTTTATACACGTAATAATTTGTAATAAATACTGGATAAATGCTTAAAAAGATGAACGTAGTTATGTAACAATAATAAAAATGCAGTCTACGTGGAAAAATGCTACTTTTCTGTAAAGCTGACGGCGACTAAGAAATGATGGAGCCGGCCGTGGTGGCCGTGCGGTTCTAGGCGCTACAGTCTGGAACCGCTGGACTGCTACGGTCGCAGGTTCGAATCCTGCCTCGGGCATGGATGTGTGTGATGTCCTTAGGTTAGTTAGGTTTAAGTAGTTCTAAGCTCTAGGGGACTGATGACCTAAGATGTTAAGTCCCATAGTACTCAGAGCCATTTGAACCATTTGAAGAAATGATCGACGATGCTCCCGGATAGCATAGCAGCAGCTTAGTCGAACGCATACCGTAGAAAATTCCGCGCGCTCGTCCCTGGCTGTCTGTGATTTTATGTCTCAACAGCTATTTACTTTCGACCTATGTTTGTGTGGAAAATTTTCCTCGATATCCCGCACCCCGCTGCGATCAGACTGTTTCTCCCCACACTGTACAGCCGCTGAATTCAACAGTTACCAGAGCCCAGCTATTACGGAGCTTTTACCTGTTCTTTACAGCCTTTTAATGCTGTGAACAAGGGATGGAAAATCAGGGTTTAACTTCCCGCCAACGAAAAGGCTACCAGGCACGGAGCACAATCTTGGGTCAGTCAAGCAAGGGGAATGAAAATGGCCGTGACCTTTTCAAAGGAAACAGTCCAGCTTTCGCCTTAAGAGGTTTACGTAACAAGGAAAACCTTAATTTGCATGACCGGACGAGAACTTGAAACGTCTTTCTTCCGAATGTGAGTCCAGTGTCTTTTCTTAGCGCGAACCCGCTCCATCGAGGACTAGAGGAGAGGAAAGTTCACCGTTTATTTCTCGAACCCTCGTGTTTGTTGGAATTAGTTGAATAGAACCAGATAAAAATAGACGCTGTCAGTCACTAACGTCGTTTTCGTTTAGTATCCAATACCGCTTGTGAGCTGTTGGAATCATCACCAGATAGTAGTTTGCATACACAAAGAACGTTGCAAGAACAAACGAGTGAATGACTGTATTGCCGTACAAGGACCGCAACCGGTCGCAGGCCATTAAGTAAAACTGCTTACGCGATTTATAGCGAATTTCCCATTACACTTATCTCACATCGGCGCTGTAAATATGTTTGTTGTACTGCTTACCGATTACAGACCCATGCATATTGTGACGCCACACAAGACTATGTCGATTCTGTTAAATAAATTTAAATTTAAGCAAACAATATCATTACATCACCCTAACTGCACAGTTTCTAAAAAATCTTCTATCGTATCTGACGATAAACAAGGCCCACTTTCGCATTTTACAGTCAAGGATATATCCTGTCAAGCTGCTTTATCTCCAGTACACAAACGACGTTCTGAAAGACCTTCTGCCGTACATCTACTTCATTCTTCCGACGACACCGCTTTCCTTCCTTTTCATCCCACCTTCAATTCTTCCGAACGCTCCCTCTGACGCCTCCTTAATAACTGCGCCTCCTAGTGTAACCACTGGTACCTGTACATCAATTCTACAAAAATAATGGTAGTAATTACATTAAAAATCAGCCGCCATTTCCTCCCGAGGAATCTGCTTCATAGTCCTTAACCTTTCAGTTCACCATTTAATTCTTTAAAATACCTCGGACTTTTTACGCTCGATTAATAGCTAACGTGGAACCACAACCCATCCTCAAGAAAGCATATCGTGGGCGAACTATATCTCACGATTGTCGTATACATTCGTATCTACAAGTCCCTCATCCGTCCTGTTCTCATCTATCCGAATGCGTGGGTCTGCATCTCCCCCAAGAGTTACAACTCTCTCCAAATCCTTGAAAGTATCGCTCTCCGTCTCTCTTTCCGTACCTATATACTGTCCCACACTCATATTCTCTTGTAACTAATACAGTTTCCAAGTTTGATTAAGCATATGGAACACCTTTACCAGTCTTACGTCTCCCTCAATGTCGTATCCCAATGACCTGGTCTCCTGTCGTAGCTGTATCACCACGATCCATCTTCCGTACCTCTCAACGCACTCCATGTCATTTGCCATGATAATTCAAACCGTCTTTCCCTCGAATACCATGCAATCATTCTTGAGCTGTATTCATACTACCAAATATGACCTACCTTACCTGTTTCATTCCAAACGAACGCTACTAACAGTCTGTAAAATGCTATCCCACCCGTCTCCTCTCACCTCCATTCCCTCCTGACACTTAATAATACCCATCCCACATGCTGTCTCATTTACTTCTTCTAAAATACCATCTACATCAAAAATGATTCACCTGACATTACTTTAGCACTATAAAAGTTTTATTGAGGACAAAATTGGACAAAGGACAATAAAACTGAAAAAAAACTCTTCTGCATTAATTGGATAGCGAGCTAAATAGTGTAGAAGGAAGGTGCATGTGATTTCAGTGCTGCCAAATTGCTTATGTCTGACGTCCACTTTTTACCGAAAATATGCACGTGACAAAATTTTTCTTAGACGTTTTTGTGCTGTTACCATGCAAGGAATCGCCCTGTGCCATTACTGTGCTAATTTTTGTTCATCTTGTATACTAAAAATACTTATACTAAAAATATGTGTTCATAAACATTACCACTATACTGATAAAAACTAAACACCGTCCGAACAGGTCCAACGGTACCAGCCGACCGCCATGTCATCCTCAGACGATAGGCGTCACTGAATGCGCATATGGATGAGCATGTGCTCAGCACATCGCTCTCCCGGCCGTTGTCAGTTTTTGTGACCAGAGTCGCTACTTCTTTTTAGTTCAACGACCGCAGATGTCAACCGGAAGGATATGTTGCATTTCTTAAGACAATGGACTAAAACCTGGCAGGGGCATGATTCATATCCCCATCAGGCCGTACAGGTGCAGGTGTTTTCCGTAAGTTGTTTGAAGCAAATACTGGAGTGATTCCTATGACGAGACTCCTTCGCCACCATTATCCAATTCGGGATCGTGTTGCACCTCGTCTTCAACGGGATGGTAAACCGTAAATTTCTTTTCTTCTTTCTTCTCATGTCACGAAACAGGGTCGCTCACCATTTATTATCTAAAAACCTTGCACCTTTTGACTTCTAAGATAATATTCAAATCGATGCTTGAGGTGAAACCACGTAATTAATTTATGATTCTCGTAACTGAAAGCAGCGAATACCGTGCAAAAATGTAGCGCACTTAAAATTTTGGCGTCATCTCAATACTGAATCCTCGGGAAACCTCTGATAGTCCACAAAGTCATGCGCTAATGCTAACACTGCTTTGGTTAACGTTAATCAACTTTTTGATACAATATTCGGTGAAAATAAAAGCAAGATCATCGAAAATAAGAGTGAAGAAGGCAGTATACTGTAAAAGCACTGGAGATAACGGATAAGTGGAAAGAGTACACTGATAACTCGACAAGTGAGAAGGATGTCTATTGACGTGATAGGCGGAGAAATGACCATCGATTTGGAGGATGCAGTGGATCTACTATTAGAGTCAAAGTCTTACATGCCTTTGGGAAACTTTCGGTCAAACGAAGTAGAAGCAATAGATAACATCAGAAGCACTGGGAGAAGTAGCGATCAAACAATTATTAATCATTAGTGCTTAGAATCCATAAGATTGGAGAAATACAGTCCGACTTCCGAAAGAAAATCAACATAAATCCAAAGTAATAAAAAGCAAGCAAATACGACAGCCCCCTATCGCACAGTCAGCTTAAGTCTTTTGTCCAACTCTCCATGCTTGCAGAATTTTTTTAGCCGTCTTTCCAGAGTCTAATTAATTCACCTATTTTTGCAAATGTGGAACTTTATCTTTAAAAATGGATTGCAACATGATATTAGCAGAGATTTAAATTTTATCAGAGTAGTTCTATGGTGAAGAAAAATACATCACTTAACCTTAGTCAAAACGACTCACTAGTAGCTCCTTTGGTCAGGGGAAAGTACCCAACATTTTTCAGCCGATTACTGGAATAACAGGTCAGCAAATAGCAGCCTGAATCATCTGTATTACCAAAAAGTACCCTATGGCAGGTTTTCTTCACTTGCTGAATCGATAAGAGTCTCAAAGCAAAAATACGAAATCTCGCCTACAACAATTAAATTTGATAAATTTTTTTCATAGTCGATATCTTTTTCTTTCTGTAAGATATTTCCAAAAAAGTATAAAATACAGGATAACCCTCATGACACATATTCAATTCAAGGCATACTGAATTTGTGCACGCATTTACTACTGATTTCATGAAGATAGTACTTTGTTCTTAGAATATGATGTTCCAAAATAATGATTTGCATCGCAAACTTTACTGGTTGGTTATAGATCATCAGTGGAAAACACGCAGGCGTGAAAATCTGATATTTTATAGTGAAATGAATACTCTTTCAAATAGTGGTTACCACAAATATGCTTCAGGCTTCTCTCTTGAGATACAAAGTCTTAAAAGTCATTTTTGTGGAAATTCCAACCTCATGTGCCTAAAAGAAACTAAACATCCAAAAGTTATGACCCTGTCAGGTGTTATAAACAATCAGCTGCACAATAGGGTCTCAGAAGAAATGTTTCCTGAGCTAAATACGAGAAGAGACCAAGCTACTTAAATACGTGAGAAATTTTGTCGTGAAAAATTTTATTGATGGCGCTGAATTGCGCTTATAACGAAAATAGTGAATCAGAATGACGCAAAATACACTCCTGGAAATGGAAAAAAGAAAACATTGACACCGGTGTGTCAGACCCACCATACTTGCTCCGGACACTTCGAGAGGGCTGTACAAGCAATGATCACACGCACGGCACAGCGGACACACCAGGAACCGCGGTGTTGGCCGTCGAATGGCGCTAGCTGCGCAGCATTTGTGCACCGCCGCCGTCAGTGTCAGCCAGTTTGCCGTGGCATACGGAGCTCCATCGCAGTCTTTAACACTGGTAGCATGCCGCGACAGCGTGGACGTGAAGCGTATGTGCAGTTGACGGACTTTGAGCGAGGGCGTATAGTGGGCATGCGGGAGGCCGGGTGGACGTACCGCCAAATTGCTCAACACGTGGGGCGTGAGGTCTCCACAGTACATCGATGTTGTCGCCAGTGGTCGGCGGAAGGTGCACGTGCCCGTCGACCTGGGACCGGACCGCAGCGACGCACGGATGCACGCCAAGACCGTAGGATCCTACGCAGTGCCGTAGGGGACCGCACCGCCACTTCCCAGCAAATTAGGGACACTGTTGCTCCTGGGGTATCGGCGAGGACCATTCGCAACCGTCTCCATGAAGCTGGGCTACGGTCCCGCACACCGTCAGGCCGTCTTCCGCTCATGCCCCAACATCGTGCAGCCCGCCTCCAGTGGTGTCGCGACAGGCGTGAATGGAGGGACGAATGGAGACGTGTCGTCTTCAGCGATGAGAGTCGCTTCTGCCTTGGTGCCAATGATGATCGTATGCGTGTTTGGCGCCGTGCAGGTGAGCGCCACAATCAGGACTGCATACGACCGAGGCACACAGGGCCAACACCCGGCATCATGGTGTGGGGAGCGATGTCCTACACTGGCCGTACACCACTGGTGATCGTCGAGGGGACACTGAATAGTGCACGGTACATCCAAACCGTCATCGAACCCATCGTTCTACCATTCCTAGACCGTCAAGGGAACTTGCTGTTCCAACAGGACAATGCACGTCCGCATGTATCCCGTGCCACCCAACGTGCTCTAGAAGGTGTAAGTCAACTACCCTGGCCAGCAAGATCTCCGGATCTGTCCCCCATTGAGCATGTTTGGGACTGGATGAAGCGTCGTCTCACGCGGTCTGCACGTCCAGCACGAACGCTGGTCCAACTGAGGCGCCAAGTGGAAATGGCATGGCAAGCCGTTCCACAGGACTACATCCAGCATCTCTACAATCGTCTCCATGGGAGAATAGCAGCCTGCATTGCTGCGAAAGGTGGATATACGCTGTACTAGTGCCGACATTGTGCATGCTCTGTTGCCTGTGTCTATGTGCCTGTGGTTCTGTCAGTGTGATCATGTGATGTATCTGACCCCAGGAATGTGTCAATAAAGTTTCCCCTTCCTGGGACAATGAATTCACGGTGTTCTTATTTCAATTTCCAGGAGTGTAGAATGAGCAAAATGTGTGTTTTTGAACCATCTTGCCATGTTTCACAGCTTTCTGACAAGTATTCATTGAAATGCAGTACTTCATAGTAGGCAAAAAAAAAAAGAAATGTCGCCACATTTTGTTGCCATTCATGCAACCGGCTCCTACTCACAAAGTCCTGAAATTTGTGAGCTAGAAATCTGTACATCTTTCTTTGATCACTCAGAAAACCTTCACCTAAAATCTGATTAAAATCCGAGATGACGAGTGAGGAACATCCGTAAAATTAGTGCACTTTGGAATCACCCGTTATGAATCGCACTTGTTGACAAGAATAATATACAGAACAGTGGAAAAGAAAATTTATGATCTGTTATATAACAAACGACAACGTCCTCGCCGCTATGGTAACACCAGTTCCCGTCAGATCACCGAAGTTAAGTGCTGTCGTGCATGTGTGACAGTCTGGGTCTACCGAGCGCTGTTGGCAGGCGGGGTGCATTCAGATCGTGTGAGGCCAATTGAGGAGCTATTTGATTGAGACGTAGTGGCCAGGAGAGTGGTGTGCTGACCACATGCCCCTCCACATCAGCAATCAGTGACGCCTATCGTCTGAGGATGACACGGTGGTCGGTCGGTACCGTTGGGTCTTTCGAGGCCTGTTCAGGGAAGTTTCACATGACAAAAAGTTTGGTTTTAAAAAAAGCGAAGACTTAAAAGAAGCCGGCCACTGTGACCGAGCGGTTCTAGGCGCTTCAGTCCGGAACCGCGCTGCTGCTGCGGTCGCAGGTTCGAATCCTGCCTCGGGCATGGATGTGTGTGATGTCCTTAGGTTCAGTTAGGTTTAAGTAGTTGTAAGTATAAGGGACTGATGACCTCAGATGTTAGGTCCTACAGTGCTTAGAGCCATTTGAACCATTTGAACCATTTGAACTTAAGAGAATCAGTTCTGATGTTGTGCTATATGATATAGGAAAGAAATTTTCATAGAATTGATCCACGTAGATAAAGCGTCCTACAACGGAACATGGTGCAAGGTGAGTGAAATTCTAAGAAAAATTGGTATAAGCTATAGGGTAACACGGGTAGTAATAGGGAAACACGCGTAGTAAGCAATACGTACAATAAGCAACGGGAAACACTACGAATGGAAGACAAAGAGATAAGTGCTGGGATTAAAAAACGTGTAACATAGGGATGTAGTCTTCCTCCCACATTGTTGAAATTGTACATCGAAGAAGCAATGACGGAAGTGAAAGAAAGGTCAGGAGTGGGATTAAAATTCTGGGTGAAAATGTGTGGATGACAAGATCCGCTGATAACATTCCTATCCTCTGATAAAGTGAGACAAAAGTATAAGACCTCTTGAATGGAATGGACAGTCTAATAAGCGCAAAATATGGGTTTAGGGTACACCAAAGCCGAAAGTAATTGTGAATAGGTCAAATGATATTATCAAGTAATTTAACATTAACAAGGGGCCACGTAGTAGATGAAGCGGTGGGATTTTGTTACCTTGGAAACAAAGTAACTAACAAAAGAAAAAGCAGGAACACATGCGAAAAAAGTACCCTCTGGTCAAGAGAAGTCCGCTTGTATCAGTCATAGACTCATAGACTTTAATTTGAGGAATAAATTCCTGAAAATGTACATCTGGAGCACAGCACAGTGGGGAAGTTAAACATGAGCTGTAATAAAACTCGTAAAGAATAGAAGTATGTGGACTGATACGTTAAGAAATCAACGGTTCTCCCCACAAAACTGCCGAATAAAAAAATATGCAGAAAACACTGAATAAAGGAAGGTACAGGATGGAAGGACCTTTCCTGGTATTAGATAGAACCATAGTGTGAAAACGGATATTGGAATATAACCAACAAATAATTGAGAATGGTGATGAAGTTGGCAATGGATTGAAAGTCACTGGAAGTCGCGTCAAAGCTGTTAGAAGACTGATGACCCCCAAAAAGAAAATAAGAAAACAGAACTCTCCATTTTAAAATGCTGAGAAAAATGCTTTGAATCAGCAACAAGTCCCGTTGGCTCGCAAACTCATTCCTTCTTTTTTTCCGCAAGGTAGTGAGAGTAAGGCCTAGCGGATAACTTCAGCCTGAGATCGTAAAACTTCAGTGGTCGAAAAGACAAGAAACAGCGACTTTGAATTTCAGATGAGATTTCAAAGCTGAAATGACTCCACTGCTGGGCTCGTGTCAGTCGCCTATGCAAGAAATGCGGCGCAGATTGAGGGCAGTGTAGCAACACAGGAGAGCTATGAGAGTGCGTTAATACGTAATGGTGTACGGTAACAAGCAGAGAGAAATACAGCTGCAACTGTCAAAGTACTTTCAGGGCTGAAAGCCAGAAAAAAACATCATTTTTGTGGCACAGAAGGTACTACACGTAAACTGTAGCATTAAATACCTAACGCTAAATTACACATTTTTAATAACGCCTGGAAATGTTAGATATGAGGCATTTCGACTGCAAGTGTAGGAAAATAGTTAACATTATTTTTCTGTGCAGTGAGTTGTAATGTCCAGAGCTCCTCAAGCAAAAATCGGAAGCGAAATAGTTACAATTTTTAGCTCGTTGTTGTGGTGGTTTATATAACACGCTTAGTTCAGAATCGTAATAATGTCAATGTAGTCCACCCAGTGTTTAATGCAAGTTCGCCGCAAGTTACAGACCGTGGCTTCTACTTGAGATACGAGCCCTACATCTCCATCCACTGTACGCTGATGTGCGGAATTGTTTATAAAAAATAATTCAGGGCGAGGTCCATACTCCAGATACATCAGTCACTGTTCAGAGTAACTAATACATTCTGATATAAGTCAAAATTTGGCTGTACTATTCACATTTTCCGTATTCATGGTTGCTAACAAAGTCAAACAATTACACACACAAAAGCCAGAAACGTAAGCTCCTCCTGACACACTGTTCCCGTACAGGTGTTTTTCTACTTGTCAGCAAGTAATCAGAGTCCACTCAAAAATCACCGCAGTCTTTTATTCCTTCCAGTTCACACAGTTCCCTGCCAGTTCAGAGCTTTGGACACGACTATCAGTGTTTCTCTCCTGTAAGCTTCACGAAGCAACCACAAGTCTCCAATTCGTATTTCTATACAGTGGCGACTCAAGATACCGCGTGGTGAAGCAAACTTATTTCACGACAACAACTGATTTTAATTACAATCAGTTTTTAACAAGAATACACAAGGAGCACATCTTGGTTGCAACCACCTTATCGCGCGCCCACACGCGGCTCTCTCTAGTAAACAAATTTTATTTTTTCTAATTTCTGTCGCAGTAGCATTCAATATTTTTTATTTGTGGTGGCTAGTTTCGGTTTAAACTGTCTGTTCTCAAACTACAGCCAACAAACAATACACAGTTGTTGATACAATTTTTTTGTCAAGCAGTTTAGTTTTTTTGAATGAGATTCAAGAAATTTCGATCACTGACGACATGACGATATACCAATTGTTCATATTTAAAAAATTAAGGATAATCTGTTACACAACAACAAAATGGGAAAGTATCGGCGCTAATGAAAGCGTAAAACAGCCACAATTTATGAACAGATAATCTTACTAATGTTATTTCGTATAAAAAACATTAGCTTATTGCAGCTGGCTTTCAGTATTCGTTTCCATTATGTCTTATACTGAGGTGTACTGGGTGGTTACAATTAATCTTTCGAAGCGCTGGATAAATAACGCCACTGCTCAGAATGACGTCAAATTGCAACGGAATATTATCGGAGAAGGGGAAAACGTACGGCAGAAGAAAAAAATTTGAAAATTGATCAATAGATGGCACTGTAAGTGTCAGAATACGTAAATGAGAACACTTGCCATGCGCACGACCCATTGAACCTAGTATAAACACGCCGGGAACACGGTTTTTCCTCCTTTCGCGTCTGCGACATTCACAATGACTGTCTCATTGCAGGATCGCGCTCTGCTTAAAAATCTGTATTTCAAGAAGGGTGACTGTGCACACGTCGCTCTGCAGAGGTTCCGGACACTGAAGGATTTGAAAAAAGACTTTGGTCCGATGACTGCCGTGGGTCTGGAGAAAATGATTCGGAAATTCCAAAAGACAGATTCTTTTGGTGTGCAACCTGCTAGGATGGAGGAAACAAATTGATTCGACGTCAGGGGACGAATGGTGGCGTGCAAACGTGTAGTGGACGGAGAATTGCCCGAACATTGGACATACCCGTGAGAGCACGGTGCGTAAAATCCTACGAAACATCCTTCTCTGCTATCCTTTCAAAATTATCCATGTGCACGAATTGCTTCCTGTTGACCTGCCAGCAGGAGAGACGTTTGCTTTAGAATTTCTTGCTCGCATGGACAATGATTGGCTGTGGAAGATTTTGTGGACTGACTAAGCCCACTTCCATCTGAGAGGATACGTCAATACACAGAATTGTCGAATATGGGCAACGGAAAACCCACACGCAAACCAACCAGTACCACTTCATCCTGAAAAGGTCACTGTGTGGTGCGGTTTTACGGCATCATTTATCATAGGACCATATTTTTTCGAAGAGACAGATGCTTCCGATTCTGTTCCGTCCCTGGTAAGCGCTATGAGTTTTTTTTTCTTTTTTTTTTTTTTTTTTTGATCGCAACCACGTTATTCCAGCTCTCCAACAGCGTGTATGTGTGGATGGGATCATTTTTATGCAAAATGGTGCACCTCTGCACATTGAAAATCCAGTTAAGCAGCTGCTGAAGCGCCATTTCGTAAACGCTAGAATTATTAGCCGCCATTTCCCTACTGCCTGGCCGTCCCAATCACCTGATCTTAATCGATGAGACTTCTTGGTGTTGGGCTATCTGAAAGATGACGTGTTTAGTGTTCTGATTGCAAACTTAGCTGCGTTGAAGGTTCGCATTGCGCAACACATTCTGAGCGTGACGCTGGAAACACTTCAGTCAGTTGTGGAACGTGCTGTTTCTCGATTTCAACTTGTTGCAGAAAACGGTGGACAGCATATTGAACATGTTTGGCACCAGTCACACGGAAATTAATAATCCGATTTGATTTTTATTGAATATTTTTATGCGGTTTTTGGCCTCAGGACAATTAAAAACCGATGTGGTTGATGCTTCTTATGCGGTTTTTGGTGCCAGTACAATTGAAAACCAATTTTTCCCATCCGATGTGATATGATCTTACCGTGGTGGATGGGCTTACGTAACTAATAGTATCACACCTGTACAACGATGCACACTGAGTATTACAGTTTGTTTAACGTCAAACGTACACCTTAGGCATTGTATGATTCATTTAGCATTTCTAGTCAACAACTATCCAACTATGATGATAAAAGCGCCATTTATTGCTACATTTTGTAACTATTTATTTTTCTACTGCAGTAAGTTTTTCCTATTCTCCGATAATATTCCGTTGCAATTTGACGTCATTCTGACCAGTGGTATTATTTCTACAGCGGTTTGAAATTTTAACTTTAATTATAATCACCCTGTACTATTCTGCGCAACAGAACGTAACACGTTTTTATTTCTTAAATGAACAACCACCAGTTGAATGTATTGTTGTCTATTTAATTAGAACCCAGGTTTCAGCCTGGGTTGTAATTAAATAAACAATGCAGTCAAACGACCGTGTGTTCATTTTAAAATTATTGTGTGACTGTTGCTCATCAACATCAAAAACCCAGAGCGGAAATGAGTGAGGGCCGCTTTTTAAATTTTAGTTCAAATTTTAACTACTTTGGTTTCTACGCTAAGGTGTACCAGCAAAAACAGGGTCTTACGATTGGCAGTTGCCTACCAGACCTGATTAACTTAGAAATAAATGTGTTCATAAATAGTTCCGAGTTGACACAAAAACTTTTTATGCTAAAGATAGGTTTATGTTCTCAGGAGATGAAACACAGATTTAGCAGCCCTTCAACAACTGAGAATATAAGGAGAAGGAAGTGGATAGAAACAGAACTTTTTTTGATTTAACGGTCACTAGAAAGGAGGATAAAATAGGGTTTTCCGTCTATCGTAAATCAACGCCGCCAGATACAGTAACAAGGGCAGATTCTAATCATCCTACGCAGCATCCTTTCCTCAAGAATTACTGTGGTTCTTAGACAAACAGAAAGTGGCACTAGAGATGTTCAACAAAGAATGGCGCCAACTCTGAATCGCATACTATGACTGGAGGAACCGTGTGTAAAAACAGCATGCTAGACTATGCACATAACCCGCAGTGTGTGTTTCTTCCCGGAATCTCAGCTGAGTTGTAGCAGTGAATGGAAGTGGCTGCTCGTTTCTGGCACCTCTAAATCCACCGTTTCTGAGTTTCGTGAACAGTAATACAAGATAAAACATAGTGTTCGCCTCAACAAAAATGTTAGTGTGGCCAATGGCGAACTGAAGACAGCCTTTGGCGAGTCTGTTGTGTCCTGTAGAGCGTGTTTGCTTCTGTACAAGGTTTAGTATCGTCACAGGATTCGGAAGTTGGCAGTCCAAGAGTTGTATGGTTCTTACGGCTGCACCGCGGGCGGCGTGAACTAAGCGTAAGTTGGCAAGACATTCTGCTGGCGGCTCAACTAACGAGGAAAGTTAGTTTGCTCGATCAGTTGTGTTGGTGTATCCGAAGCTTTCCGGTAGCCGATGTTATTACTCGCACACCGTCACACACTTGTTCTTGCTCTCGATTCGCTATTCAGATTTTTGCTTGCACGATGCTGAAGATTCTAGGCTTTACGATTCAACTACTCTCTGTTCGTCATTTCGGAATTGCGTACGGTTTGCCGCCGCCCACTCGGTCTTTTCAGTCAATTACGGTTTTCTCTGAAACAGCGTTGTGGCAGTTCCCGCATCTGATAGTGCCTTGCGGAACAAGGCATATCAAGACGGCCAGAAAAGTTGCTAACATCAAGGAAAAGAGGGCGCGCCTGTTATGCTCTTGAAAATGACAACAATCACAACTGGGGCAGCCATTATTCGCAATGACCCACGTCTCATGATCAGACAGCTTGTACGTATTCTGGAGAACCAGCTGGAAGTGCTCACACCCTTTGAAAGAAAAAATGGCCACACTCTGCATACTGCGATTGCTTACTTCGAAGCAAAAGCAGAATTGTGTTGATGTGCTTCGCTATTAGAAACACTGAGTTGAAGATGATGGTGACGCATGGTGGAAAAACATCTTCAATACTGATGAAACGTTGGTGCGTTGTTACTGTCCAAAAATAAAATTTTGTAGCACAGCGTGGGAGCAACATGGTCAACCATCACCAAAGAAAGCACCTGTGCAGATGTTTGTGAATAAGGCCATCATCATCACATTCATCTATTACAGAGAGACTGTGTACACACATACTATTCCAAGAGATACTGCAGTAACTGAAGCATGCTACAGAAAGATCGTGAACAAATTGAAAGAAATCAGATAACAAAGAAGGTGGAAAGAAACTTGTTGGGTGGTGGTTGCTTCATCAGGATAATGACAGGCTTCATATTGTCCAAAGTGTGATAGAAATTTTAACCAGAAAAATCATTATAAGACACCCTGCCCATCATACAGGCCAGACGTGATCAAGTGACTATTTTCTTTATCCCACTGCCTGTAAAAAAGTTATTTTCTAAAAATGGTACTTCAGAAAAAGCTCTATTCCACTTGGGTGTCTGTAGGTTAGAAGTTTTTTAAATGTATATTGTAATAGAAGTTCTCATTTTTCAGAATTAATTAATGTTGGTGGGGTATTTTGCAAACTTTCAAATTATTACAAAATTCGAGTATATAGTTTTCAAGAACGTTATTAGATATCAACTTTTATACGAGAAATATTTTTTGTATATCATCGTTTCGAAGATATTCGCTCCAAACCTAACATACAAATTACCTTTCAAGGTGTGTATTACCCCCCAAAAATGAAAATGGGCACAAACAAAAAAATACATACTGTACTGCAGTGTGTTTCCCCCTTCTACACACCCGCCAAGTTTCATTAAGATCGTTTATTGACACCTGAAAATGTTCCCTTGTTAGTTGTAGATCGCTATCTTTGTTAACTAGACCACCGTGGACTCTAATTTCAATGGCCTCTTTACTTACGCAATCCTGCTTGCTTAAGCCATGTGATTTTGTAGTAATCTATAGTACGACCAGTTTTTATACTATGGTCGGCCACGGAGGATTTGGTGGTCTGGAGTAATTCATGGCACATCCCTTCTTTCACGTGAACAGTTTCCCCTGGGTGTGCATTACACATACGCAAGGTGTTTTGGTACACACCTGGTTTGCGAAAGATTAGATCATCCTCTTCTGTACCTTAAGAGCGTCAAGATCTAAGGGTGAGGGGGGGGGGCGACAGGATATGTATACTTAATTAGTGTCAACATTAATGAACATATATTTTAGTCCTAATCATGCAACTACACTTAAAAATCAGATGTGTTTCTCGTCTTTTACAGAGTACCAGTTCATAAATAAAAATTCGTCCAAGGAATAGAAGTTGTCGAAGAGAAATGCTTTATATTTTTATAACTTGATTTGCTACCTGTCAGACATTTTATGATATTGGGCAAATTATGAACACATTTGTTGCTCCGTAGTTAACTCTTTTCTGAGCCACAGACAGCTTTAATAAAGGGTAATAAAAATCATGTTTTCGTGTTGTGTTGTTGGTATGGATGTCACTATTCTTCTCAAATTGCGATGCATTATTTATGATAAATTTCATTAAGGAACATATGTAATGTGATGGTGCAGTTAAAATTCCTAATTTCTTGACCAGGTGTTGACGGAGGTGAATACCACATATTGTTGTTATTTTCGCTTTTGTACCATCAATACTTTGATTATAAATGATGAGTTACCCCAGAAAGTTATTCCATAAGATATTATTGACTGGAAATATGCGGAGTGAGTCAGGAAGTTGATGAGTTAGTTTCCAACACAGGCAAATATACGAAAAGCAGAAGTAGCTGAATGTAATTGTTTGAGCAGCTCAGTAACATGCTTCTTCCAGTTCAAGTTTTCATTAATGTGTTCACCCAAAAATTTGGAGCATTCTAACCTGTTTACTGACTCCTTTTTAGGTGTTACATCAATTGTTGGTGTGACTATTTGTTGTACATAACTGAATATAATGTGTTTTCTCAAAACTAAGCAAGATTGCATTTTCAGATAATCACTTAATAATATCTTCAAAAACATAATTACCATTGTCTTCTGTTGCTTTCTCTGTAACGGGGTATATTATTACACTAGTATCGTCTACAAAAGTATCAATTCTGCGTGATAAATGTTACATGACTGGTCATTCACACATACAAGAAATAAGAATGGACACAAAATTGAGCCATGTCGGAGTCAATTTATGAGTTCTCCCCAGTTACTAAAATTTTCTCTCCTTTTAAAATTCTGGAATTAACGAACATAACTTTGTGCATTTTGTTTCTTGATTCAAACCAGTTACACTACTGGCCATTAAAATTGCTACACCAAGAAGAAATGCAGATGATAAACGGGTATTCATTGAACAAATATATTGTACTAGAACTGACATGTGATTACATTTTCACGCAATTGGAGTGCATAGATCCTGAGAAATCAGTACCCAGAACAACCAGCTCTGGCCGTAATAACGGCCTTGATACGCCTGGGCATTGAGTCAAACAGAGCTTGGATGGCGTGTACAGGTACAGCTGCCCATGCAGCTTCAACACGATACCACAGTTCATCAAGAGTAGTGACTCGCGTATTGTGACGAGACAGTTGCTCGGCCACCACTGACCAAACGTTTTCAGTTGGTGAGAGATCTGGAGAATGTGCTGGCCAGGACAGCAGTCGAATATTTTCTGTATCCAGAAAGGCCCGTACAGGACCTGCAACATGCAGTCCTGCATTATCCTGCTGAAATGTAGCGTTTCGCAGGGATCGAATGAAGGTAGAGCCACGGGTCGTAAGACATATGAAATGTAACGTCCATTGTTCAAAGTGCCTTCAATGTGAACAAGAGGTGACCGAGACATGTAACCAAAAGCATCCCATACCATCACGCTGGGTGATACGCCAGCATGGCGATGACGAATACACTCTTCCAATGTGCGTTCACCGCGATGTCGCCAAACACGGATGCGGCCATCATGATGCTGTAAACAGAACCTGGATTCATCCGAGAAAATGACTTTTTGCCATTCGTGCACCCAGGTTCGTCGTTAAGTACATCTGCGGGCGCTCCTGTCTGTGATGTAGCGTCGAGGGTAACCGCAGACATGGTCTCCGAGCTAATAGTCCATGCTGCTACAAACGTCGTCGAACTGTTCGTGCAGATGGTTGTTGTCTTGCAAACGTCCCCATCTGTTGACTCAGGGATCGAGACGTGGCTGCACGATCCGTTACACTCATGCGGATAAGATGCCTGTCATCTCGACTGCTAGTGATACGTGGTCGTTGGGATCCCGCACGGCGTTCCGTATTACCTTCCTGAACCCATCGATTTCATATTCTGCTAACAGTCATCGACCAACGCGAGCATCAATGTCGCGATACGATAAACCGCAATAGCGATAGGCTACAATCAACTATTTATCAAAGTCGGAAACGTGATGGTACGCATTTCTCCTCCTTACACGAGGCATCACAACAACGTTTCACCAGGCAACGCCTGTCAATTGCTGTTTGTGTATGAGAAATCGGTTGGATACTTTCCTGATGTCAGCACGTTGTAGGTGTCGCCACCGGCGCCAACCTTGTGTGAATGCTCTGAAAAGCTAATCATTTGCATATCACACCATCTTGTTCCTGTCGGTTAAATTTCTCGTCTGTAGCACGTCATCTTCGTGGTGTAGCAATTTTAATGGCCAGTAGCGTAGGTGCAAAACCCTCAGTTTCATAAAGCTACAGTTTTTTCTGAGAGAGTAACATTATCTACGCAATTAAACGCCTTGGAAAGAGCATAACTATACCAGCTTGAGACATTTTATTATTTAAGCCTTGCAATAATAGGTGAGTGAATGTATAAATAGCAGTTTCAGTCGGGCAGTCCTTCCGGAATTTAAATTCTAACACATAAGCTGTCTCTCCTTAAAAGTGAGATTTATGTTGCGTATATTAGTTTTTCGAATAATTAGGAAAAGTCGTAGTGAGGAAACTGGACAGTAATTACTTAAGGCTTTCTTATCAGCTTTCCCATAAATAGGATAAACAATTGCACAATTTTTTAATGTGTATAGCTCCAAGATTCTGCTGACTCTGCTGGAGGTATTGCCGACAAACGGGATGCACGCTAACTGATTTGCGCTCCTCTTTTTTCGATTTACAGCCAATGTCTACCAGTGGAGATAGCTTCAAAGCGAGCGTGGACCCTGTCACCTTGCAGCAGCAGCGATGCTTCTGGCCTTGACAAGCGCCGCACAAGGCTCTCAGCGGAATGCGTAGCGCGGGTTGCAGACCGCCTCTGCTTCCTCCCTGCCCGTTACCTAACGCATTTAGGCATGAATCCAGAGGACAGGAGTGCCGTTAATGAGCGTCGCGTACTGCAGTGTAAGCAACAATTTTAAGTGAACATTTTCCTGAATGCCAATGTAAATCACCTGTCGCCTCTTCGGCGATACTTTGTAAATGGATTGAGGCTAGCAGTCAATCACGGGCGTTCGCAGAAATTTTTCCTAGAGGGGCAATGTTCTGAAATTGCTAATTTTTATGTCACGGACACAATTAGTATGAGAAAGTATATTGCCCCAAGAACTACATTTGACAGTAATTGCATAAAACATACTGTATCTTAAACGATAAATATGAATATCGTTTCCATGTTTTAGGCAGAATAATCTGACATGCGAATTAAATCGGGTGATGCTGAGGGAATTAGATTAGGAAATGAGACACTTACAGTAATAGATGAGTTTTGCTATTTTGGGAGCAAAATAACTGATGATGGTCGAAGTAGAGAGGATATAAAATGTAGACTGGCAATGGCAAGGAAAGGCGTTTCTGAAGAAAAGAAATTTATTAACATCGAGTATAGATTTAAGTGTCAGGAAGTCGTTTCTGAAAGTATTTGTATGGAGTGTAGCCATGTATGGAAGTGAAACATGGACGACAAATAGTTTAGACAAGAAGAGAATAGAAGCTTTCGAAATGTGGTGTTGGAGAAGAATGCTGAAGATCAGATGGGTAGATCACATAAGTCATGAGGAGGTACTGAATAGAATTGGGGAGAAGAGAAATTTGTGGCACAACTTGACTAGAAGAAGGGATCGGTTGGTAGATGTTCTGAGGCATCAAGGGATCACCAATTTAGTATTGGAGGGCAGCGTGGACGGTAAAAATCGTAGAGGGAGACCAAGAGATGAATACACTACGCAGATTCAGAAGGCTGTAGGTTGCAGTAGGTACTGGGAGATGAAGAAGCTTGCACAGGATAGAGTAGCATGAAGAGCTGTATCAAACCAGTCTCAGGACGGAAGACCACAAAACAACAATTTGACAGGAAAATCGTAAGCGTATTTCATTAATATAAGTTAAGTAAATAACACTACGTTATTAATGTTAAAATGTAAATCACAGTTTTTATTTAACCATCTGAAATTACATAATTTTTATGATTGATTCTATGGTGTTCAATGAGTTATGTACAAGGAATATTTTTATTAATACGCCACAAATTTTACTTTGCCACGGAAATTTAAAAATCTTAAATGAACGAAAGTCAGAAGGAACAAGAAAATATCTGTTGGAATGCACAAAATAAACAGGAAAAATGGTAAATTCTTACTGTCTGAAAAAAGGAAGCGTAAACAGACTCCAAAAAACCGCAGTATTTCCTACACCGTGAAAGTTATATCTGCTATTCAATAAGATAGCAGACAGGTCTTGCTAAAATTGCGCGACAATGTTATAATCATCATAAAATCTACAGCCCCCAGGTGCCCCTCCCCCTACTTCCTGCCCCTTCCATCCCTCACCAAGGACGCCTAAGCCCATCAGTCCTGTGCAATGCCTCGTATACATCACTAACTAAACCGGATGAATTATGAACAACAACAACAACACCACGACCCCGTACCTATATGGTTGTGGTGCGACGAACTATGTCTTCAGTGCAGCTCGCTGTCTACCGGTTTATCGGAAGCAAAATACAGGGCAGGAAAACAAATATTACACCAATTTACAGGTTTCCAGTTCACTCAGGATTTATTGTTACAACAGTGCATATGGAGTACATGAAATGCTTAGATTTACTGAACAATAGGACAGCGGTTTTGAGGCAGCAGGTATCGACCCACGCTGAAACACCCACATTACTACGTGGGTTGCCTCCGCTGCCAGCAATGCACGCGCTGATTCCGGCATACGGTCGGTCGTATAAATGTCGAATACTGTCCTGTGATACGTTATGTCACGCCTGCTCGACCTGTTCACGCAGGCCTATACGAGTTTTCGGTTGACGAACTGCACGAGTCTCTTCTAGTCCCATCATATCCAACAAGCGCTCGTTTAGAGACAAGCCTGAAGATCGTGCTGGCCAGGGAAGTTGCTGCAAGTCTTGCAGCGCACGTTTACTTTCGCTGGTAGTATATGGACGAGCATTATCCTGCTGGAACAACACGCCACCTTCCTGTTACAAGAACGGGTCTAACAACGTTCTGCGCGTACCGAGAGGTGGCTAATGTCCCTTTCAGAGACACCAAAGATGAACAAGAGTTGCAGTTTCTCAGACCACAGACCATAAGACCTGGCTTGAGGACAGTACATCTTGGACAAATGCCCTCTACTAGACAGAGATCAGGAAGCCTAAGTCATACGTGTAAATGACCATCACTTGCGTTCAGGCAGAATCTGCTTCCATCGCTGAAGACGACGGCGCACTATTCCAAGTGATCCTGTGATGGCACCACTCGAGCCGAGCACGTCGTTGCTGTGGCGTGCGTGGAGGACGGGCTAGAGGTGTGCTGCCCGTAGTACCGCTGCCAATAACTGGTTCGCAACAGTTCGTGTTGACACGTCTGGCCCGCATCTCGTGGTCGTGCGGTAGCGTTCTCGCTTCCCACGCCCGGGTTCCCGGGTTCGATTCCCGGCGGGGTCAGGGATTTTCAATGCCTCGTGATGGCTGGGTGTTGTGTGCTGTCCTTAGGTTAGTTAGGTTTAAGTAGTTCTAAGTTCTAGGGGACTGAGGACCGTAGCAGTTAAGTCCCATTGTGCTCAGAGCCATTTGAACCATTTTGACACGTCTGGGCTCACAAGCGCTCTTACCTGGGCTGCGGTAGCCCTACGATCTGCTACTGCTGCCCTTACAACACAATAATCCTGGAGGCTATCTGTGCTGCGTGGACGTTCAGAACTGCGTCCACAGGTGTGAAAATGTTCAAGTGACCACTTATACCAGTATCGTTCCACAAATCACGTAATACGTCCAACTTACGTGGCCATTCTCCGAAAGTACCATCCCACAACTCGGAAGGTCATGATTTGACTCCTTTCAAACTGGCTCAGTTGGCTGTAAAAAGCACGATGGTTCAAACTTTTACACCACACTGAGCCTTGTGGCGTTCTACTGAGCGAGGTGGCGCAGTGGCTAGCACACTGGACTCGCATTCGGGAGGACGACGGTTCAATCCCGCGTCCGGCCATACTGATTTAGGTTTTCCGTGATTTCCCTGAATCGCTCCAGGCAAATTCCTGGACGGCCGACGCCGCCGGCCGCTAGTGGCCGAGCGGTTCTAGGCGCTACAGTCTGAAACCGGGCGACCGCTACGGTTGCAGGTTCGAATCCTGCCTCGGGCATGAATGTGTGTGATGTCCTTAGGTTAGTTAGGTTTAAGTAGTTCTAAGTTCTAGGGGACTTATGACCTCAGATGTTAAATCCCATAGTGCTCAGAGCCATTTGAACCATTTGGACGGCCGACTTCCTGCCCTAATCCGATCAGGCCGATGACCTCGGTGTCTCGTCTCCTCCCCCAAATAACCCAACCACCTCTGAGCCTTTTTTTTCCTTTATTGTGTTTCAGTGTCCCATCTGGGGCGCTGTTCCTTAGCCGCAAGATAGTAATTATACAAAGAAGACATTTAAAATAACAGAATGGAGAAAATATGGCGTACATAAATATAAAAAAGTGGGGAACAGTACGGAAGGGAACAGACAAAAATGGGGGACTGTAAAATGGAGATAAAAACCGTAAAAAGTTATCGCACACAAAACAAAACCACACACTGGATCATAAAAATATCGACTGACGGCGTAGCACATAGCAATCACTGACAATAACACTTTGTACAAGTCCAGCACACAAAATCACAGCACTTGACGCACAGGGGAACATCACCAAACAACACTGACGTACTACGATTAGCAAACAGAAAGGATCTGCCAGGGGCATACAAACGAGGGAGGAAGGAAGAAGGGAGGGAGGGGAGGAGAGAGGGGAGGAGGGAATAATGGAGGGAGGTGAGGAGAGGGGTGGAGAAGGGAAGAAGGGAGTGAGGGGAGGAGATCTGGGGAGACGGGCGGGGAATATGCCGAAGAGGGCAGGGGAGAGAAGGAGGTGGGAAGGAAGCAATCGAGGACAGGGTGTAGGGACTCAGGGAGGGAAGGAGAAAAATCCGCTCTGGGAGAAGGAGAGGAGAGGAAAAAACGGGGTCCTGGGGGAGGGGGGCAATAATGACAGGTTACAGTTGAAAGGAAGGGTATATGTCATGGTGAAGTTCAACATCCGGGAGAGGCAGGTGCTGGAAATTGCCCTGATGAAGGATATGGAGGGTGTGGAGGTGGAGAGATGGGGGAGGAGAGGGGGATACAGTGATAGAGACGCGGCAATGGGTGGGGGGTGGAGAGGAAGGAGGAAACTACGGAATGGTGGGGAACCTCTGAGCGTTCTCTATAAAGGTTTAAATACAGATGGAGCTGTGACAAATATACCACTACACTATCTGTTGGCGAACGACGTTGAAACTATGGTTCAAATGACTCTGAGCACTATGGGACTCAACATCTGTGGTCATAAGTCCCCTAGAACTTAGAACTACTTAAATCTAACTAATCTAAGGACATCACACACATCCATGCCCGAAGCAGGATTCGAACCTGCGACCGTAGCGGTCGCGCGGTTCCGGACTGAGCGCCTAGAACCGCTAGACCACCGCGGCCGGCGTTGAAACTATTAGCAGTACATCTACTATCCCGCAGGTGCCATATGCCGGTACCGCATCAAAATCCACGACGTCTTTCCGGTGTATTAACCTTCTTAAAGGTGTTGTACAAGTGGCCGCTATAGCTCCTCATCATAAAACGAACGATTTTCTAAAGAAGCTTGCGCTCTTCCTTGACTGAGTACTAAGTGTCTTGTTACAAAATCGTGTTACAAACAAACGGCTGTCAATTTTCAACTTCTCCGTTGTTTGGTACTTATGACGTGTACTTCGAGGACCTTTTTTCCGAGAGGTAAAACGAACTGACCAGCAAGTGTGCTGTGTATGTGCTTAATTAGAAATATGATGTTGCTGCAAGTAGTTTAGGCCAGACTAAACGTTATTTTCTATCAGGCATCTCATTATCAGCTAGTGTTATTAGATTCCTCTTTGCAACGTTCGGCATTCTGTCATACCGATATTTTTGTGGTACGACTGAGACATGATCGTGTCCGTACAATGACCAACAACTCCGTAAGGAACACTTAATTGTGTAACTAACCATCGAGGAAGAAGATGCATCAAAATACATTCCATCACCAGCCATCCTCACTAGTATTGGCAATGATGCGTTACACGTGGTTAGCTGTACAACTGTGCAGGATGTAACCTTTATGGATGTAAACCAAGTCTGTTTTTCTACAGAAACTTTAAAATAACTATCTAATTCTAAAAGTACGGCGTTTATAACGTGTACAAAATGCAGAGACAATTACTGTCTCCCCTGTTTTTATGGTGAATATCACCCCAGCACGTGTAGATCATCAACTGTAAAGTAATAACAGTTATCTAAATTGATAAACGAAGTTCATTTGCCGCGCGGTCTAGAGGCGTCTTGTCACGGTACGCGCGGCTCCCGCGCCGGAGGTTCGAGTCCTTCCTCGTCCATGGGAGTGTGTGTTTTCCTTAGCGTAAGTTAGTTTAAGTTACATTAATTAGTGTGTAAGCCTAGGGACCGATGACCTCAGCAGTTTGGTCCCATAGAACCTTACCACAAATTTCCAAAAAATTCCGAAGTTCACGTTTAAATCTTACAACTCCTACCTGGAAATTTGTTTACAATCGAAAATTTTCGTTTGCCTTTTCTTTTCATGCCTTTTATGAAAATAATAATAAATGCAATTTAACGAGCATTATTTAGGTTTATTTGCTGTGAAAGTAACGTAAATACTGAAAGTAAAATAATTTTCTGTGTAGGGCCTCGAACCCACGAACCTCTGTGTACAGTTCTGTGTTCTTTCCGCTGCACCAGCCTCTGCCGGATAATTATTCCAACCTACATTTCAATGTCCCTCCCCATGCGCGCCAAAAATGCTATTTTTTCTAAACGCTTACTCGTCTCGAGCTCCCACTTCTGTTGCTTTCATTTCTGGTCAAGTCCTGCATATACAAGCACCATAAAATTGGAAGAAATCGGTGACGATGAGTAGGCGAGGTCCCCTTGTTAGTGTATTAAGGATGGCCAGATGATAAAAATTATTAATAGGAGAGATTGAACGGATGCATAGTAGACTTTTCCTTACGAAGTGAGAAACGCACACAGTAATTGTTGCTATGCTATCTTCTTTTAACCTTCTTCTTGACTCTAATTATATTGTTTATTTTTATATATTTCTTTAATCATACATACTTACACGTAAACTGTCAGAAATAGCAGTAGACCTTGACTTGTAATATCAAAATCAATATCAACAGTACGAGTAGTAGCTTATTGTTGTACTGTTTCTGTTTTAGGTAAGGTTATGAGACGCTTCTGGTCCTGACATATGCATACGAGAGTTGCCGGTAGTAGTGTAAACCAGAACACAAACGAGAATTTTTTTGCACTAGATTTTTGAAAGACGAAATTTACTGAAAAAGTTCATAATAAAGGAGACGAAAACTTCCATCATCACTATCGATGTTACAGTTTGTAGTGAGCTACCAGATTAGAAATGTTTCTGCAATAAAATGTAACAACGACAACCGCCCTTACGATGTTATTTATTATGTGGCTATCAGTTTCGGTGCTTCAGTACATCATCCTCGATCCTTAACTGGCGTTGAGTCTGTTAAGGCATTAAGGTGGTATACTGAAGCACCGAAACTGATAGCCACATAATAAATAACATCGTAATGGCGGCTATAGGTGTTACATCGTATTACATAAGTGAACAGCCGATGACCCTCAAGCCTCCAATCAGAAGTATGGACATACAAAAGAGAAGTGCTTCTCGTTCACAGGCACGAGGTAGCAAAAAATAGTAACTCTAACGTCACTTGCCTCTGCTCAGGTATCTAATGATTAATAAAGATAGCTACAGCGCTTTACCTACATACGGAGTGACTAATATCAAGAACAGAATGAACTGACAGTCCAATCTGCCTGACTTACGAAACCTGTTTCAGAGCGCAGTTGCAAAAAATTATAGTTTATTACTCCCGTCTACAGCTGTATAAGTTACTTCACTAGGGAACTAACTGGAATACACAAAAGGGGAGGAACGCCAGTCATAAGGAGAGAGAGGAGGGAGAGGGAGGGTGGGAAGAAGGAGGAGGGAGGGCACGGAGAGAGAGAGAGAAATGGAGTTGAATGCAGCCAGAGAAGCCTGGGTGTTTGAGATATGTGATTTGGTTGGGCACAGCGCCACCTGTGAGCGCAGAATGACGATCAAGCCGCCTTGCCAATGGCTGAAATCCCTAATGCACGGCCGACACAATGGATGATCTACATTATATGCAGTATAGCAGGGCCCTACATCCATCCCCGATGTGATGCTGGGTGGCAAGTTCCATAAAACTACATTTATACACGTAACTGCGTAAAAGTACAATGTGCCAGTTTTTTGTGCAGGAAGTTAAGCGTCTGTGTTTCCATAACAGTCTTTCCAAAATTTTAGGATGACTCCCTATTTGCGATATGATCATAAAGTCGATACTAAGGACAATCTATATTTAAATTTGTGGAAGATTAAACTTCCACAAAACTGTCACAGGTGTTACAAGCCCCTTATGTTCCACGGACCTAACGAAACTGGTATATAATTGACATAAGAATCATGAGAAACATTAGAAATTATGAACAAAGATAATCCCTCTATTATTTATGCGTGTGCTGGTGATGAATACGTTACCTACGTATTTTCACTGCAACTCTGAAGAGAGTAAAGGCTGTCTGAAAAAGATACAACCGATTACACAAAACTATATCTTCTAAATCAACGAAGATATAACACTGGAGTAGATTTAAATTTGCATATAAGAGTATAAAGCTTTTTTTTCCAAAAGCATCTTCCGATTCTACGTGTTTTACATGTACATAGACAAAACCTCGACGTTGTTCGAATTACTTTCTCGGTCCATCGCTCCCTAATTGTATTGTATTGGATGGACTTCCGTCATCCTAAAAAATGAAACTTTCGGTATGTTCTCGCAATTGTGGAAAAACCCAGGTCACAGTATTTCCAGTTACGTGGTCATGTGACCGTCTTTTCCCAAAAAAGGTAGGGCCTTAAATCTTCTCTGGGGATTGAGCGAGGTGGCGCAATGCCCAGCACGCCGGATTCACGTTCAGGAGGACAACGGTTCGCATCCTATCCGGCCGTCCAGAAGTAGCTTTACCGTAATTTTCCTAAATCTCTTAAGCCAAATGCGGTGATGGTGCCTCTGAAAGGGGCAAGGTCGATAAGGCCGATTTCCTTGTCCATGCGCTCCTAATTCGAGATGTAGTGCAGGCTGGTCATCGAACACTAAACTTGAAAGGAAATTGTTCATACCCATACCCAGAAAGAATTCACAACACTGTTTACTTTGTTGTTTATCACTTTATGAAGGTTTTGTAGCTATTGAATTGAGCGTGCTTAGAAAAAAAAATACCAAGTCGGTATATAGACGCATGAGGAATGGCTCTGAGCACTATGGGACTCAACTGCTGTGGTCATAAGTCCCCTAGAACTTAGAACTACTTAAACCTAACTAACCTAAGGACAGCACACAACACCCAGCCATCACGAGGCAGAGAAAATCCCTAACCCCGCCGGGAATCGAACCCGGGAACCCGGGCGTGGGAAGCGAAAACGCTACCGCACGACCACGAGATGCGGGCAGACGCATGAGGAATGACTAACCCTCATCTAGCGTGATGAGTAAACTTCTCTGAACTATGTAAAAACCTGTTGAATGAGCCCTACGTTTTGAGCGAGCACATGACGACAGGATGTCCACTTTCCTGTACATAAACAAACAAGTGATTGAGTCATCGTCGAAGGCTTTGAGTTGTAGGTGGATCAGTTCCGTACACTTGACGAAAATCACACGACACAGGTATAACTGAATTGTATCTGCCGAAAGGTAGAAAAACGCCTTATGCTACTGCGCTATTGCCATCCCAAGTCGAAGCATATCGACCAATGAACGACACACAAAGCGACCTAGATGTACCAGGCAGACACTTGCAACCACATGAAACAAGAACTGACAATTGGCACAATGGTCAACTATTAGTATCGATACTTCTACGTTGCACTGGAGCGCCAAAGAAACTGGTATAGGCATGAGTATTGTACAGAGATATGTAAACAGACAGAATACGGCTCTGCGGTCGGCATCGCCTACATAAGACAACGGTCTGGCGCAGTTGTTAGATCGGTTACTGCTACTACGATGATAGATTATCATGAGTCAAGTGTGTTTGTACGTAGTGTGACAGTCTGGCACGAGCGATGGGACACAGCATCTCCGAGGTAGCGATGAAGTGGAAATTTTCCTGTATGAGCATTTCGCGAGCGTACCGTGAATATCAGAAATTCGGTAAAACATCAAATCTCCGACATCGCTGCGGTCGGAAAAAGATCCTGGAAGAACGGGACAAAATACGACCGAAGATAACCGTTCAAAGTGCAATCTTTCCGGAAATTGCTGCAGTTTTCAATGCTGGGCCATCAAAAAGTTCAGCGTTCGAACCATTCAACGAAACATCATCGAGATTGGCTTTCGGAGCCGAAGGCCCACTCGTGTACCTCTGATGACTGCACGACACAAATCTTTACGCCTCTCCTGGGCCCGTTGACACCGACATTGGGCTGTTGATGATTGGGAACATGATGCTTGGTCCGACGAGTCTCGTTTCAAATTGTATCGAGTGGATATTGAAACAACCTCGTGAATCTATGGACCCTGCATATCAGCAGAGGACAGGTCAAGCTGGTGGTGCTCTGTATTGGCGTGGGACGTGTGCAGTTGATGTGATACGGGTACCCTGATACGTCTAGATACGATTCTAACAGGTGACACTTACATAAGCATCGTGTCTGATCACCTGTATCGATTCATGTCCATTGTGCACTCCGCACTAGGGCAATTCAAGCAGGACAATGCGACACCCTACATGTCCAGAATTGCCGCAGAGTGCCTCTAGGAACACTCTTCTGAGTTTAAACACTTCCGCTGGCCACCAAACTCCCCAGACATGAACATTATTGAGTATATCTGGGATCGTGCTGTTCAGAAGAGATCTCCACCCCTCGTAGTCTTATGGATTTATGGGCAGCCCTGCAGGATTCATGGTGTCAGTTCCCTCCGGTACTACTTCAGACATTAGTCGAGTCCACGCCACGTCGTGTTGCGGCAGCTCTTCATGCTCGCGGGGGCCCTACACGAATTAGGCATGTGTACCAGGTTCGTCGGCTCTCCAGTGTATTTATACTGTGATTCTGTTTGATAAACAATAACATTTACTAGCAACAGTCACGATTCTGCTTTATATGTTTTTACTAGCGAAGCATTTTTATATTTGTTGTATACGGCAGTAGAAAATTATTCAACAAATGGAAAACTTCGTAAAAGACTGGCTATGCGCGAGAGAGAGCTGATCGACAGCCAAAATGCAGTCGTCATCAGTCAACAGTAATCGTTTGTTAAAACTCCGAATGATAAACAACACTTTTTTTATTCGCAGAGAGGAATAATCCATTAATCTGCGAACAATTTATTAGCGAATAATATTTAATGAATCATTTATTTACTAGTGGTTAGCACACTGGACTCGCATTCGGGAGGACGACGGTTCAATCCTGCGTCCGGCCGTCCTGATTTAGGTTTTCCGTGATTTCCCTAAATCGCTCCTGTCAAATGCCGGAATGGTCCCTTTGAAAGGGCACGGCTGATTTCCTTCCCCGTCCTTCCCTAATCCGATGAGACCAGTGACCTCACAGTTTGGTCTCTTCCCCAAAACAACCCAACCCATTTATTTTCTTATACATACTTTTTCTGTCTGGGTCTCACTTTATTACACTGTCGGAAAAAGTTGCACAACTGGAAAGACGGAGTCTGTTTTGATCAGATGACGGCATGTACAACGTGGGGGATAGTAGGTGTACCGATAATGGTTTCAACGTCGTCTGCCAACAGATACCGTAGTGTCATAGCTACCACAGCCTGCCTTTTAATAGGGAATGCTCACAGCCAGAAGCTTCAGTATGGCGCAAACGTGCGAAGCAAACAGGCAACCATGCCACGGGGACGCACTGGTGCTTCCTACAGCCAACTGAGCGAGTTTGAAAGGAGTCAAATTGTAGCCTTCCGGGTGACAAGATGGTCCTTTCGGAGTTCGACGTGCTGTGTCAGTTGTGAAACGATGCTGGCATCATAGGTCACGTGAACATTATCACACCTCTAGACAAGGTTCCGGGCGTCAACGCAGAACAGACGGGGTAGTTTGGTGGTCAGCAGAAGTGTTTAAACTCAGAAGCGTGTTCCTGGAACTAGTCTGTAGCAATTCTGGACGTGTGGAGTGTCTCATTGTCCTGCTGGAATTGCCCAAGTCCGTCGTATTGCAAGGGGGGCAGTCGCAGATTGTAGAGCTACCAAAGCACAGATAGTTTGGCTCGTGAGTCCAGACTTGTCAACAAGAAATGTTGCGAACCGATTATTAGCAATGAGACTATGGGCACGCACACATCTTCACTCAAGCCACTGAACTGACATGCACAGATCGACTAGTGCCGTCAGAGGGTCACTTGGAACATGGAATGGTGCGCCGTGGCCTTCAGCGATGAAAGCAGATTCTGCCTGCAATCAAGTGATGGTCCTTTGCGTACGAAACAGACCTAGTGAGTTCTGTCTCGTACAGTGTATTCGTCCAAGACCACTGGCTCCACCTCTCGGGCACAGAATGATGTTAGACCCGTTCTACTTTCGTTCTTGTAACAGGAAGACGATGCTTGCCCACTCACTGCCTGTGAAACTCAGCGTGCACTGCAATACATGTAGCGACTCCCTAGCCATCATAATCTCCAGACTTGTCTCCAGTTGAGCATGTGTGGAATATGATGGGACGAGCAGTGTATTCGCGTCTTGTCAACCATTAGCTCTTGCAGAACTACATCAACATGTCGAGCAGGTGTGGCATAACATATCCCAAGACATAATTTGCCATCTGTATGATCTACTGGATACCAGAGCCGGCACCTCCATTGCCTCCATGGAGGCTAAACCACTTACTAATATGGGTGTTCCAGCGTGGGTCGATACCTGGTACCGCAGAACCACTTGTGCTACTGATTTGTAAATCTAATCATTTCATGTACTCAATATGCACTGCTGCAGTAATAAACCTTGAAATAAATAGTTCTTGTCAGAGCAACTTACGACGGAGCTGCTGTGATATGCAAATGATTAGCTTTTCAGAGCATTCACACAAGGTTGGCGCCGGTGGCGACACCTACAACGTGCTGACATGAGGAAAGTTTCCAACCGATTTCTCATACACAAACAGCAGATGACCTGTCTTCCATTACTAATTATTTCTTTTTTCGAATACTTTGTTAGCGTCATATTTATGCGAATAACGCCTACGTCTGATGTTTTTTCCTTTGCATTATCTCACGTTGCCTTATCAGCGACGATCCAGTCACCAACGATGTGGAAGCGACGTGGGTGTCCAGCAGCTTCGATTAAACGTGCGGCGCGTCTGGTATGTGAGCGCGGCTCTTCCAGTCGGCCACTGGCGAGAAGCCAGCAGCCGGCGGCGCAGTTCGAGGTGGGGCGCTGAGGAAGCCCTAGAAGGCCTTATAGCAGCGAACTAGGCAGGCCGCGTGCTGTGGGTAGTGAGGGCCGCCTCTGCGGTGTAGCGCCAGCGGTTGGCGTTGCGTCACGCGCTAAGTCATCCCAACAGATTCTGTTTTCCTGGCGCTGTACCACAAAGGAATATTAGGGTTAACTTCTCGTCGACGACTGGGCGATAATACGTAAGACTACAAGCTCGGGAAGAAAAGGAGTGGAGGAGGACATAGACCGTGTCCTTTTCAGAGCAACCACCCCACATTCCCCTTTAACTGATTTAGTGAAACTATGGAAAGCTTAAAGGCTATTTACAATTTGTTCAGAAACCAGATGGCAGTTATAAGAGTCGAGGGACATGAAAGGGAAGCAGTGGCTGGGAAGGGAGTGAGACAGGGTTGTAGCCTGTCCCCGATGTTATTCAATCTGTATACTGAGCAAGCAGTAAAGGAAACAAAAGAAAAATTCGGAGTAGGTATTAAAATTCATGGAGAAGAAGTAAAAACTTTGAGGTTCGCCGATGACATTGTAATTCTGTCAGAGACAGCAAAGGACTTGGAAGAACAGTTGAACGGAATGGACAGTGTCTTGAAAGGAGGATATAAGATGAACATCAACAAAAGCAAAACGAGGATAATGGAATGTAGTCAAATTAAGTCGGGTGATGCTGAGGGAATTAGATTAGGAAATGAGACACTTAAAGTAGTAAAGGAGTTTTGCTATTTAGGGAGTAAAATAACCGATGATGGTCGAAGTAGAGAGGATATAAAATGTAGACTGGCAATGGCAAGGAAAGCGTTTCTGAAGAAGAGAAATTTGTTAACATCGAATATAGATTTAGGTGTCAGGAAGTCGTTTCTGAAAGTATTTGTATGGAGTGTAGCCATGTATGGAAGTGAGACATGGACGATAACTAGTTTGGACAAGAAGAGAATAGAAGCTTTCGAAATGTGGTGCTACAGAAGAATTCTGAAGATAAGGTGGGTAGATCACGTAACTAATGAGGAGGTATTGAATAGGATTGGGGAGAAGAGAAGTTTGTGGCACAACTTGACTAGAAGAAGGGATCGGTTGGTAGGACATGTTCTGAGGCATCGAGGGATCACAAATTTAGCATTGGAGGGCAGCGTGGAGGGTAAAAATCGTAGAGGGAGACCAAGAGATCAATACACTAAGCAGATTCAGAAGGATGTAGGTTGCAGTAGGTACTGGGAGATGAAGAAGCTTGCACAGGATAGAGTAGCATGGAGAGCTGCATCAAACCAGTCTCAGGACTGAAGACCACAACAACAACAACTGAGCAAGCAGTAAAGGAAACAAAACAAAAGTTCGGAGTAGGTATTAAAATCCATGGAGAAGAAATAAAAACTTTGAGGTTCGCCGATGACATTGTAATTCTGTCAGAGACAGCAAAGGACTTCGAAGAGCAGTTCAACGGAATGGACAGTGTCTTGAAAGGAGGATATAAGATGAACATCAACAAAAGCAAAACGAGGATAATGAAATGTAGTCGAATTAAGTCGGGTAATGCTGAGGGAATTAGGTTAGGAAATGAGACACTTAAAGTAGTTAAGGAGTTTTCCTATTTGGGGAGCAAAATGGTCGAAGTAGAGAGGATATAAAATGTAGACTGGCAATGGCAAGGAAAGCGTTTCGGAAGAAGAGAAATTTGTTAACATCGAGTATAGATTTAAATGTCAGGAGGTCGTTTCTGAAAGTATTTGTATGGAGTGTAGCCATGTATGGAAGTGAAACGTGGACGATAAATAGTTTAGACAAGAAGAGAATAGAAGCTTTCGAAATGTGGTGCTACAGAATAGTGCTGAAGATTAGATGGGTAGATCACATAACTAACTGCATCAAACCAGTCTCAGGACTGAAGACCACAACAACAACAACATGGAAAGCTTATATCTGGATGTGGCTTTAAACTTCGCTCCATTCGAACTGGAGTTCAGTTGATTAACCCTTTGTTTACCAGTGATTACCATGGAAAACAACCTTTTCTATGTCGACTAACTACCAGTGGTTTGGTAACAGAACCATGACGTTTGCTTTTCGCGCTCTCCTTGATGACACTCGACACGGTAGATGATGCGGGGCTAGCTAAAACGAGCGGTAAGTGATAGGGAGCTAGCTGAAACTAGCAGTGGGTTATAAGGGCTAGTTAAAACGAGCAGTGGGCGATAAATGGTAGTTAAAACGAGCGGTGAGTGATAAGGGGTAGCTGAAACGAGCAGTGGGTGATAGAGGAGTGTTGGGCGATGGGGCTAGCCCGAAGTGAGTAGTGGGTGATAGGAGCTAGCTGAAACGAGCACAGTATGGTGGGGACTAGATAAAACAAGCGGTGGGTCATGAGAAAGGAAGGGAGGAAGATTAGGGTCCAACGACCCATTTCCATAACAGTCGTTAAGAGACAGATCACAAGTCCAGAACGCTTCAAAGGTGAGGAACTATATCGGGCGTGCCCTTTCAAAGAAACCACACTGGCGTTTGGCTGGCGCGGGTTGGGGAAATCACGGGAAAGTAAATCAGGATAGCTAGACGTAGGTGTCAACCATATTTCTCCCGAATACGAGTCCAGTGTGCTGACCACTGCCCCACGCCGCTCGATGTTGATAATGCGTCTAGCTGAAACGACGTAAGGGCTACCGACTGGCACTGACACCTTTGCCTCGACACCAACCTAGTCTCATTGCACTGGCACACATCACTAATGAATTTAGTTTTATCATCATTAGGTCGTTGTCCAAGGCATTTTCTGTGCCAAAAGTTTTGTCTCCTAAGGCTGGAGACATAATCAGAGGCTATAAAGACTCAAATAGCAGTTTGAAACTTAAACGAGCTCTGCAAGCCGAACTGTGTATACGTATCCACGCAACGGTCGGATCGTGTCGTCCTCATACCACTACTCGACATCGCGGAGTCACGCTGACTTGTTTCACGGAGCTACTATTGCGGAAGAGTTGGTGCCGTTTGCTTCATGAAGCACTAAGCTCCACAATTTGCCTACCTTAAAGCCTTCTTCTTTTCTGTTGAAGCTGCTATAGTGCTTCTGAATTCCTATGCCCTCTGTGTACCTTTAAGCACGCTACCTCGGGAAGACAATCAAACGTGACGAGCCGATAACAAGAAACCAAAAGATTAATGAAAGGCAACACCAGTACATCCACCGGGAAGGCATGCGCGATAGCACCCTGCTTCCGGGATTAGGGGAGGCGAGGCGAACTTGCCCGGATCGAGTCCGCACAGCGGATTGACGGCGAAGGCGGGTGAGCTGTCCAGCGTGGATGTGGGTTTTAGGCGGTTTCCCACAGGCGGGGTACACAAATTCCGTCCCGAGGGTGTTTGGAAAGGGGGGGGGATAGAAGAGGTAGGGGAGTGACGACAGGAAGGGCATTCGGCCACATTCTACTACTAACATAACCAACTCGAATAATTAACATACCGATAGCGAGAAGACAGTGGATTAAGGCTAAGAAAAAGGAGAGGAGAACACCAATAAATTTGAACTTTACCGCCGGCCGCGGTGGCCGTGCGGTTCTGGCGCTGCAGTCCGGAACCGCGGGACTGCTACGGTCGCAGGTTCGAATCCTGCCTCGGGCATGGGTGTGTGTGATGTCCTTAGGTTAGTTAGGTTTAAGTAGTTCTAAGTTCTAGGGGACTTATGACCTAAGATGTTGAGTCCCATAGTGCTCAGAGCCATTTGAACCATTTTTTTGAACTTTACCAAACAAAACAAGGAAGAGGATAATTCCTCCTCTCCTACCAATCCATCGTACAGTAGATTTTCTGGACCCTGTGACGCCCAAAGTCATTTCCGCCCACCATCCACAGCGCGCGCCGTTTCCTCGCATCACGACAGTGCTTGACAAAATAGCCTTCCGTCGCCCACTAACCGCGCATACGATCAATAAGGCGTGGCAGCCTTCCTGGCAGCCGCCAATAGCCTTCGCACCGGCCGTAAGCTAGGGTCCTCTGTTCCTACACCGAGCAGGACTCAGACCCGGACCACCAGGACAAGGGATGCTGACCAGCCCTTCCCTGCCACATCACACCTCTACAGAGAATTTTGCATAGCAGCGACCCTCCGCCATCGTTTTACTCGCCTCAACGACAGTGGGGAACTAAAGAATTGCAGTTATCTTTGGATGAAACGCGACATATCGAAAATAACTGACTACAGGAGAAAATATTAAAACTGCAGCATACGAATCAGGCAAAAAGGAATACAGACATCTAAAAAATTAGGTTGATAGGGGTTCAGACTGGCAAAGCAGGATGGCTATACAAGAAATGCAAGGCTGTGGAGGCGTGCGTGACTATGGGAATACAAAGGCATCTCTGTGGTGTCACCGCCAGACACCACACTTGATAGGCGGTAGCCTTTAAATCGGTCGCGGTCCGTTAGTATACGTCGGACCCGCGTGTCGCCACTATCAGTGATTGCAGACCGAGCGCCGCCACACGGCAGGTCTAGTCTAGAGAGACTCCCTAGCACTCACCCCAGTTGTACAGCTGACTTTGCTAGAGATGGTTCACCGTCTACGTACGCTCTCATTTGCAGAGACGACAGTTTAGCATAGCCTTCAGCTACGTCATTTGCTACGACCTAGGAAGGCGCCATATTCAGTTACTATGTCTTCTGAACAGATAATATTGTGACTCATGTATCGTCAAGAGCGACGTTCATCATTAATGGATTAAAGTTAAGTATCAAACTAATTACGTCCGCTTTCTGAAATCTAATTCCTTGTCATGTTCCAGACCTCACGTCAGTATATTTCTTCCCTCCTCACGCCAGCCTGCGTGAGCTAAAACGCGTGCATTTCGGCCTCCTCTAGTGACACGGTGTTGGCTCTTCTGCGAACACAACATCTCCATGAGTGTTAACAGATCAGATGGTCACTCCGTACTAAACAAAGAACGGAAGGCTGAAGGGCGGAAGAAAGATAAGGGAAACATACTTGGAAACAGTATTATAGAAAGAGGAGACGAAGTAGATGGAGATGAGATGGGAAGTACGATATTGAGAGACGAACTTGACAGAACACTGCAAGACGTAAGGTGAAGCAAGGTCTCTGAAGTAAACGACATTCCTCAGAATTACTGATATCCTTACGAGAGGTAATTATGGCAAAACTATCCCACCTGGTGAGCAAAGAGTATGACACCCACAAAATATCCACAGACTTCAAGAAGGAGGAAACAATCCCAATGGCAAAAAACAGAGGTGCTGAGAGGTACGAATCACTTAATAAATCACTGTTGCAATATACTGCCACGAATTACTTATAGAAGAATTGATAAACTGGTAGAAGTAGACCTTGGGGTAGATCAATTTGAGTTCCAGAGAAGTGTAGGAACACCTGAAGGAATACTGAGTCTACGACTTATCCTGGATGATAAGTGAAGGAAACGCAAAATACGTTTATAGCGTTTGTAGAACTAGAGAACTTTTGACACTTTTAACTGTGAAATTCAGAAGGTAGCTAGGATAAAATACAGGGAGCGAATGATCATCTGCCATTTGGACAGAAATCAGATGACAGTTGTAACGGTCGAATGGCATCAAAAGAATACAGTAATGAGAAGGGACTGCGACAGGATTGTAGCCTGTTTTTGGATTTAAACTTGGGATTTGAAGTTTAGAAAGAAACAGAAACTTGTCGGCTTTCCGATGACATTGTAAGTCTGCCAGGGGCGGCAAAGAACTTGGAAGAGAGGTTGAACGGAGTGGATATTCTTGAAAACAAGTTATAAGACGAATATCAAAAAAACTGAAACAAGTGTAATGGAATTTAGTAAAATTAAATCAAGTCATGTTGAAGGAATTAGATCAATTAATCAGACACTACAAGTAGTTGACGAGTTTTACCGTTAGGCAGCAAAGTTACTGACGAGTGCCAAAGCAGAGAGAGTGTAGAATTTAGACGTGCAATAGCAAGAAAAGCATTTTTGAAAAATAGAAATTTGTTTCATCAAATATCAATTTAAAAGTTAGGATGTTTTTTTTTCTAAACATGTTTCTCGGGAGTATTGTCCTGTATTTAAATGAAACGTCGAGGATAGACCACACAGACAAAAAGAGAATAGAAGCTTTTGAAATGTGATAACACAAACGGCTACTGAAAATAAGATAGGTTGATCTAATAACTATGGCACAACTTGACTAAAAGAAGGGATCATATGATAGGACACATCCTGAGGCATCAAAGACTCATCAGTTTGGAAATGGATGGAAGTATGGGGAGTAAAAAATGTAGAAGCAGATCAAGGCTCGAGTTCAGTAAGCAGATTGAAATAGATACGGGCATCGGTAGTTATATAAAGACGAAGAGACCTGCAAGGATAGATGAGCCTGGAGAGCTGCATCAAGTCACTCTTTGGACATAAGACCACAACAACAACGCTACCTTTGAATTATTCTAGTTATCACTAGTAATGATGCAAGAATAACTTAGCTCATTAAACCAGTACACAGAATCGGAATATGAATCTGTATCTTTGCTTCCCTCAGGGAACTCCCTGATATCTTTACCATCCAAGCAGTGCAAACTGGGAGAAAAGTTCTGCCCGTAAAGGCAAACATTCAGTTTCGAAACCAGACCAGTACACGTGTTCAATGCTGATAAGTTCTGTACGCATATCGACGCAGCACTAGAGTTCGATGTGTACCAATTGGCAGACAGGGACAAGCGTTTTCTTGTATCCTGTTTATTTTCCTGTCGACATTATGTCATTAGCTTATGGATCACAGGTCACTAAGTAAAGCTTGAGCCACATTGAAATATACGAACTTTATCCACACACCCTATAAGTCATTTCTCTTCTTGTCCCGTAGCATCTTTGGATGTAACACTGGATATGCGAACGTGTATCTTCTGCTGAACATTAGTTTCCCATGTATCAATAATATTATCTTGGAGCTCTTCCATTTGGTCCGTGTTTGCATAGAAAAACAGTAATATCGAATCCGCCTTGATCCAAAACACCTTGTTATTCGTTTATTTCTTTATTATCCCAAAATAGTTTCGACGACAAATATCACCATCATCAGTGGGATTTTTTTTTAAATCTAAAACATGCAGAAAATGACGTGATTGTACAAATACAGTAAAATATTATTACATTTTTACAAATCGTCTTTTGAAATATAGTTTTATATTTATATTTTCATATTACCTTATATATTGTATGCTACAGCATGTTTTAAGCAATTATTGGTGCTATTTGTGACATATTTTCTGTGCTCTTTTTTTCTGTTGCTGTCTTTTTATTTAGCGAACATCATGTCATCTGCAACCATGTGAGCGGCTGTTAGTAAACAAATACTCGAAGGTGAACTTCGTATGTCAGCAGTATATACTTGGGGTTATGGTAGTGTTGTGGAAACCAGTTATTTTGGTGTGTATTTAGTTGTTGCTTAGCTGTTCGTATACTCAGGTTCGTTGGATGGTGTGTGACTGCTTTTTACACACAAAAAAAACAAAACTTTTGCACTTTGTTTCAGAACCAGAATATTACACCATCTTGCTGTTCGCGTGTGTCGCGAGAGGCGTATCAGAAGTGGCGAGAAAGGCTATGAAAAACTGTAGCGTGAATTACGACGACTTCTGTTCATTATTTATGTCTCTGTGTGTGATGGGGAAGTGGTTCTTTTGTGTGTGTGTGCTTTCTGTTCTGTGTCCTTGGTCAGTTCTCTCAGAGCGGTAAAGAGTGTGTTGTTGTAGTAGAGTGTTGTGTTTTCATTTATTACATTTTTCCCTTCGACTAAAGCCTTTTGTATGTGGCAATTTTCTTCTAAGTAGCATACAATATATAACGTAGTATGAAAATACCAATACAAAACTATATTTCAAAAGACGATTTGTAAAAATGTAATAATGGTTTACTGTGTTTGTACAACCGTACCATTTTCTGCATGTTTTAGATTAAAAATGCCCCACTGATGGTGGTGATATTTGTCGCCGAAACTAGTTTGTGATAATAAAGAAATAAACGAATAACAAGGTGTTTTGCATCAAGGCAAACTCAATTTGTGATATTACTGTTTTCCCTATGTATCGTCTATGGCTTGCCTCTGTAGTATATCTTAGTTTCTACCTTTTCTTTGGGTTTGTACAGGGCTTGGACAAAAGTGAGGAAACACTTCGAGAAATACATGCCTGAAATGCAGCTGTTAGCCATTCTGCAGTTTGCACTATTATATTCGACCACGAACGACATCTTTGTCATGTTCTCAATGCGTCGCAAGTGTCAGTCGTGCTCCGAACGTGGGTAGAATGTTGGTGCTTGTGTGCTGTGTGCTTCCGTAATCAATGAATCCGAAGTGTTCAGTGTTTCAAGAGGCACCGTATCGAAAATTAATAGCTGCAGAAGTCACTGCAGAACTGAATGACGCCCTTGCAACCCCTTTTAGCATCCCAACAAGGCGGAGGAATCTTCGTAATCTGGGAATTACTGGGTAAGTTGGAATTCCAAAACCTGCTCAGCAGTGGTGCAAATGCCCGTAGCAGAAAAATGTGGTGCCGAAGCAATATAACGTGGACTATGGAGCAATGGGTGAATGTCATTTGGTCGGATGAGTCTTGTTTCATGGCAATAAATTGAGCAAGCATATCGTGGTATTCCGTGTACCCTATGGTTACTCTGCAAGGACGCATTACCGCCAAGAATTATGTGATCATTGTGGCCCCCTCGTGCTACAATGTCTGTTCACCAATGGCAATGCTGCGCTCCAGTACTGCAGGGCCCTGTTTACACACCTCGCATCGTCCGGGACTGGTTGTGTGAGCACAAGGATCAACTGTCGCGTTTCTCCTGGCCACCACAGTCACCATACCTCAGTATTATTGAGTGATTATGGTGTACCTTGGAGAGATTGGTACATGATATCTATCCAACTCCATCATCGTTACCTGAGCTTGCTATTATTTTGCAGCAAGAATGGTAAAAGATTCGCTTGAAAACGGCACAGGACTAGTTTTTATCCGTTAAGTGACGACAGGAATCTATTCTGAATGGCAATGGGTTTCTTGCACCGCCTTAGACATGGTAATGTGTTGTGATTTTGGTGTTTCCATATATTCGTACACCTCCCCCCGCCCCGCCCCGCCCCGCCCCCCCCCCCCCCATCCAAAAGGGAATTTTAGGGCACCATGTATAAATGCATTTATAGCAGGCTAATGACGTTTAAAAAAGAAACGAGCCGGAGGCCGTGGAATGAAAAGAGGCGAAAGGGTCGCAATGTTATTGTCCGCGGAAGAAAGTTGGATCGCTATAAGAGCGTTGAATCCCAAATTCGCCGATGTAAGGACATGGGTGCACACCCACCTGACGACAGAGTAAGCATGAGCACGCATCGACCATCCACTGCATTCAGTCGTGCTGAAAACGGTGAAATTGAGGTTTCAAAAGAAGAGAAACGGTCCGTAGAGCTTCTTCTGATTGCGAAGGAGTCCAGGGAACGAAAATCCATCGAAGAATAGAGCAAGTGTACGGAGAGGATTGCATGTCCGTAGCAAGAGTCGAGGAGTGACGCAAGCGGTTCAGGGAATGTCCGATGTCGTTGGTCACTAAAGTACGGTCTGGAACGCCACACCGCATTACCGATTCCATGCAGGCTGTCATTGTTCATGACTGGTGAATTGATGTAGCAGCCTTTGTTGCAGAGGTCGGCTTAAGCGTCGGAAGTGTTCATGCCATCATTAACGACACACTGAAATTTCACGAAGTGTATACCCAATGGGTGTCTCTCAGTCTTCAACCACAACAGGAAACATGTCGAATGGGACTCGTTCTTCAACATCTGCAGCGCTACGCCAATGTAGGGAATGAGTTCCTGTCACGATTGGTCGCTAAGACATGTCATTACTTCGAACTCAAACCAATACGACAAAGTCTACAATGCATGGTAGCAGGGTTGCCCCCCACTCAAAAAAATCCAACACCGTGCACGCAAGTCCGGAATGGTTGCCCTTACCTTCTTCTTTGGTAAAAAGGGTCGCCTTCTTCTCGACTTCCTACAGTATAGGACAACGGTGAACGCGCAGATGTACTCAAAAACCTTGAACACACCTCTCAAAATGATCAAATCGAAACGACCAAGCCTGCTCACCCGTGGTGCTATACTGCTCGACGACTGTGCTGTGGCCCTTACGGCAACCGCAGTCAAGGAGCTGCAGCAGACATTCAAGTGAGAAGTCCCTCGTCACTCTCCACACGATCACGACCTGTCTCCCTGCAATTATATCATTTTCGGTGACATAATGAAGACTCTGAGATGCAAAAGATTACTCCCGAACGAAGACGTCAAGCAGCACACTCGGAACTAGTTGAGAAAGCAGCCCCAGGAATTTTACGAGACGGCGATTCACCGCCTTGTGTCGTAGTGGGACAAGTGAGCGCTGGGCAATACTTTTAAAATAAAGTTTATAGAACTTAGGCTTTTTAACGTCCCTCATAAGTTTGTGCTCAGCCTGCCGATCTTCCAGAGTAAGAAACAACATAGCGTTATCTGTTGCAAGCGCAGAATTTATTTACAAGTTGCGCACAGATTTCGTAATCACGGTCATATCATCACTTACAGTAACACATTGGCAACCACTGTTCTGCCTTATGAATATACTGACGAAAAAAATTCGCAGCACCAAAAGATAATTAATGTAGAGTAATGAAATTTCGGGAATACATTTGTCTGGGTACATGTTTAAGTGAATAACTTTGCAGGATCACAAGTTAATGTAATCGCGAGATAAGCCATTGCAAATGCGAAATACCGGTACATTAATAACCGATGTAACAGCCAGAATGTTGAATGAGGGGACGCAAACGGAATACATTATATGTTGCACGTGTGCCGGGTATCAGTTTGTGGGGTGGAGTTCCATGGCTGTTGCATTTTGTCGGTCAATACAGATACGGTTAATGCTGGTTGTGGATGGTGCTGGAGTTGTCGACCGATGATGTCCCATATGAACACCATTACAAACAGATCTAGTGATCAAGCAGGCCAAGGCAACATGTCGACACTCTGTAGAGCTTGTTGGGTTGTAACATCGATATGTGGGTTCAAAAATGGCTCTGAGCACTATGGGACTTAACTTCTGAGGTCATCAGTCCCCTAGAACTTAGAACTACTTAAACCTAACTAACCTAAGAACATCACACACATGCATGCCCGAAGCAGGATTCGAACCTGTGACCGTATCGGTCGCGCGGTTCCAGACTGTAGCGCCTAGAACCACTCGGCCACACCGCCCGGCAACGACGATGTAATAAGTGTCGTTCTCATCAGATCTTGTGGGGCTCTCACAGTCAAAAGGCTGCATTTTGACGACTACATGTACTCATGTCAGATAGTCTTATATTCTGACAGAATGTAACTTTGCAGTCTTACTTGAAAATGGCCATAAGGCCGAAATTGCAATAGTAACAATAAATATTTTATACAGTCAAAGGCGACTATGATGTCTTTTAGGTAATTATTATGGTTTATTGGTCCATGTTTCATTTCCATACATGGCTGCACTCCATTCAAATACTTTCAGAAAAGACTTCCTGACACTTAAATCTATACTCAATGTTAACAAATTTCTCTTCAGAAACGCTTTCCTTGCCATTGCCAGTCTACATTTTATATCCTCTCTACTTCGACCATCATCAGTTATTTTGCTCCCAAAATAGCAAAAGTCATCTACTACTTTAAGTGTCTCATTTCCTAATCTAATTCCCTCGGCATCACCTGATTTGATTAGACTACATTCTATTATCCTGTTTTGCTTTTGTTGATGTTCATCTTATATCCTCCTTTCAAGACACTGTCCATTCCGTTCAACTGCTCTTCCACGATTTTCCCTGTCTCTGACAGAATTACAATGTCATCGGAAAACCTCGAAGTTTTTACTTCTTCTCCATGGATTTTAATTCCTACTCCGAATTTTTCTTTTGTTTCCTTTAATGCTTGCTCAATATACAGATTGAATAACATCGGGAATAGGCACAACCCTGTCTCACTCCCTTCGCAACCACTGCTTCCCTTTCATGCCCCTCGAGTCTTATAACTGCCATCTGGTTTTTGTTGAAATTGTAGATCCCTGTATTTGATCCCTGCCACCTTCAGAATTTGAAAGAGAGTATTCCAACCAACATTGTCAAAAGCCTTCTCTAAGTCTACAAATGATAGAAACGTAGGTTTGCTTTTCCTTAATCTATCTTCTAAGATATGTCGTAGGGTCAGTATTGCCTCACATGTCCCAACATTTCTACGGAATCCAAACTGATCCTCCCTGAGTTCGGCTTCTATCAGTTTTTCCACTCGTCTGTAAAGAATTCGTGTTAATATTTTGCAGCTATGATTTGCTAAACTGATAGTTCAGTAATTTTCAAACCTGTCAACACCTGCTTTCTTTGGTATTGGAATTATTATATTCTTCTTGAAGTCTGATGGTATTTCGCCTGTCTCATACATCTTGCTCACCAGATGGTAGAGTTTTATCAGGGCTGGCTCTAATGGAATGTTGTCTACTCCTGGGTCCTTGTTTCCAGTTAGGTCTTTGAGGGCTCTGTCAGATTCTTCGCGCGGTATCATATCTCCCATTTCATCTTCATCTACGCCCTCTTCCGTTTCCATAATATCGCCCTCAAGTACATCACCCTTGTATAGACTCTCTATATACTCCTTCCACCTTTCTGCTTGCGTCCACTGAAGACAACCACATACGTGAACCGATTTTACCACGGCTGACAGATGCTGGGATGCTGTGCAGTTAAATCGTGATACTAAGACCGCAACCTATACGTTATTTCCCTAGCGGTAGCCACTTTGCAGATGTACTACCTAGAACTATAAAAGAACGCACTCACGTAGCGGAAGATTTTGGATAAAATCGTCTTTCATTATTAAAAACCCGTTGTTATAGTACTTACAAAATGTAAAATTGACATCTGTGAAAATTTTACCTCAAAACATCTGATTTTAACAGCATAATATTAACAACTAAAACGCTTTGTTTCTTGCTGCGAAACTCTTATATTTTTACGGGTTACATTTCTATCTAATTATAAAGTTAATCCGTTGTGCATAACGTTTACAAGAGTCTTTTTTTTTTCTTTCATTGCCCTGACGGGAAAGTTTAAACTGATGATGTTGACGAAACAGCAGAGTAAGCCAGTGGCATAAGAGAGCGAGAGGATACTGAAAATCTCCCACGGTGCGCCTACGCTGCAGCTTAGGTGGCTTTTGTATGCCGGTTTGACCCGACTCGATAGACCACTAGTGTCTCATATCAAATTGTTCGTCTTCGCTTACACCACTGTGGCACGTTGTTAACAGTTATAGTTTACACCCGGTACTGTTACGCACTCTACAGATCCGCGAAAGGCAATAGTAAACTGTTTCGAAATAGAGCCTTGTGAAGAAAAAAGTGTCTGCACTGTCGCAATAAGGAGCAAGAGATATTCCAATGAAATGACGCCATCTGTCCAAAGTCCCTGGACTCAGATGAGCACGTCTCCTTATGAACATCGGGTGGCTAAAGAATTTCAGGCCCCGTCGACGGGAAGGTCACCTTGAGAAGCTTTCCTTGGCAGAGCGTGTGGTAGAACACCTAGTCGCTGCTACGCTGATTAGCAGTTCACGACTGGGACACTGTGGCCTCGGCGCAGCCAGATTACTAATGATTTACTGGCTACTGTAACGTGAAGACGTCTATTATATTTGGCGGCTAAACGTAAATTCCTCGTCATTCTGATTTTCGTAAGGTACCAGTCTATTGGAATGTAATGTGTTCACCTCCAAGTATGGGACCAGCAGAGCAAGTGTCTATTAGGCTGGCTTGTAAATCTAAATGTCGTATGATATACTTGGCTGAGATTTCCCCTAAACTGAAAAGAGCAGACAGGAAGTTTCCTCTGATCACGTCTACCCACAACCATGCAGGAGTGGCGGCGTGTGAGCGTTGTGTAACTATTTCGGGTAAGAGCTTGCATCATTTCGCTTTTGTGTTGTTTATGATGATAATGATACGAGAGAGAGAAAAAAAGATAAGTGAAAAGGAAGGAAGAAAGTTGGGTTTAACGACCCGTCGACATCGAGATCATTAGAGACGGAACAAAAGCTTGGCTCGTGTCGGGAAGGGGAAGGAAATCAGCCGTGCCCTTTCGAAGGAACCATCCCGGCATTTGTTTGGAGCGATTTACGGAAATCACGAAAAACCTAAATCTGGATAGCAGGGCGCGGGTTTGAGCTGTCGTCCCCCAGAATGCGAGTCCAGTGTACGTACTAACCACTGCGTCACCTCACTCGGTAGAAAGAAAAGCGTTCGTGTTGTCGATACGAAGAGAGAAAGAAGGGAAGCGGTGAAAACCCGAGCAGACCCTCTCGAATGCCGCCAAGAAGGCCGCCGTCTTTTAAATTTACGCTCGACAAAAGAATCGCTATCAACAGATGATCAAATAATTTATGACGTCGTGTGTTCCCATATCCAGGCTAATACTGATGAAAACGTCTTCGACCCCCAGGTATTTGTTCCTGCTACCTTCTTTCCGATGTGGACCGTAGTACTAGTGGACTTTCCCTACGGTAGCATACAAAGGATAGATATTAAATAAGATGTCAACACTTATTTTTTATCAATTTTAAGTTGCTGTGTGCACAGTAGGGCCAACTGTCAATACAAGGAAAAAATGAAAACACGCCACGCAAATAAAAGAACCATACACTGATAGTCCAATATTTTCGTTCTGCTGATAAGGGAAAAGTAAACCGCCTGAATATGCATTAACGGAAAACGACGACCTTCATCCATGAGGGCAGCTCGATTCTGTATATTATAACAGATGGCAACGATACGGACTATTTATTATTCCGTAGTTTCTACACGCCTGCGGAAACTGACGAGCCACAGAACAGGCTAGCAGGACTGCACATAAAGCCACAAAACTTCGTCTTTCAAGAGATCAAAAACATTAAATTCTTTCAAGGATGCTGGATTTAAAAGTTTCTGGCAGTTTAAAATTGAGTGCTTGAGCGACACACGAACCTGGACCGTCTGCTTTCCGAGGCAAATGCTTAATCAAATAAGCTACCGACCCGCCCTCACAGGTTCACTTCCGTCAGGAGCTCTCATCCTACGTTCCAAACTTTAAAGAAGTTCTCCTGCAAACCTTGCCGAACTAACATTCCTGGGTCGGTAAGGCTTAGCCACTGAGTAGTGGAATGTTTCCAGAATGAATTTTCACTCTGCTGTGAAGTGTGCACCGGTTTGAAACTTCTTATCGGACTAAATCCGTGTTCCAGACTGCGTCTCGATTCTGGGACCTTTGTCTCTCACGGTGTTCTACCGACTGAGCTATCCGAGCATGACTCAGGACCCCTCGAACAGCTCAGTCGTTGGAGCACATGCGAAAGAAAGGAAAGTTCCCAAGTTCGTGTGTCGGTCAGGCATACAGTTTTCATCTGCGAGGAAGTTTCGTCGACTGGTGATATGTGCCGGGCGAATTATTCCAAAAAGGGTTATCTTTACTCTCTACTATTTTTAGATGATGAAACAAACGAGGTACATGCAAGGTAACTTCATGGTGACGCAATGCTACGACGTGACTTGGAGGTAGTGGTCTTCTTTTAGAGTAGAGTGGATTGACTAAGATCTTCCACCATTTTTTTTTGTGCAGAGAATGATGTGATGTCATTAAATTACGGTAATTCTGCCACATACTGCAATGTCGAAGAATCTTATCTCAAAAGGAATGGCCGGCCGCGGTGGCCGTGCGGTTCTGGCGCTGCAGTCCGGAGCCGTGAGGCTGCTACGGTCGCAGGTTCGAATCCTGCCTCGGGTATGGGTGTGTGTGATGTTCTTAGGTTAGTTAGGTTTAAGTAGTTCTAAGTTCTAGGGGACTTATGACCTAAGATGTTGAGTCCCATAGTGCTCAGAGCCATTTGTACCATTTTTTTTTTTCAAAAGGAATGTTGAGCAATACTCCACCATCTTATTCGGTACTTTTTGACCTTCTCGATCACATTAATAACTTTTTAAATGCGTTCCTCCCGATAATTAGCCAATTTCAGTTGAAATTCAACAAAGATTGGAATAATAGAGAATTGTGAAGTTGGTTCATGAACCCTCTGCCAGGCACTTCAATGTGATCTGCAGAGTATCCCTGTAGACGTAAAGGATTTTTCGTTATTTATTTCACGGCCTCCTTAGCCGCCTTTTTCAAAACTAATTATATCCATTTTTGACAAACCTTAAAATTTTGTTTGCTATTATTTTTCATCGCGTCAAGACTCAGTTCACAGACACTGGGATTTTCAACTTTTTGATGTCCCAACTGCGTTTTGCCGATTTATTCGCGTTGTGTAATCATTTTAGGGACGACGTGCGCCATGACCAGTTTCTGAAAATTTGATGAGAACTTTTCCCGTAGAATACGTTTCTGCTCAATGTTGGATCAGGACGTTTCCTTAGTCTTATTTTTACAATTTTTTGCTTTGTAGATAATCTGAAGATGCACACAACAGGCGAAACGCCTAATTAAAGTTTGAAAACAAAACCCATCTCAACCAAGACTGTATTTTTATCTCAGAAAAGACATTATACTAACAAGGACGTAGTTGACACATTCCAAAGCTGCTACAATTTGAAGACGGAAAGTGACACAAAACGAAATAGCGCAGTACATGAATTTGAAACAAGATGTTACTTTTAACATTACATGGAAAAATTAAAATTACAATTGCTCAATGAACATAAAATTTGAAAATGAAGAAAAAAGGGAGCAAAGACACTTATTACGGTGACGCTGCATTCCGATTTCAAATTTAAGTACCTTGAAGCGCTGCAGCAGCTATGGCCTTTTCGGTAGAAATTTTTAATTGCAGTGACTGACTATTTGTGCAGTGAAATTGTAATGATTGAACTCGATATTACAAGCATTATCACCCACTAGGCTATATATGCCAGTCCTCCCTTGTAATCGTAGAAAGCGTCCCTGTTCCCTTCCTCCCATATTTTTAAATTTTATATTAATTGATCTATTTTTAATTTTGATTTTTCCATGTAATATTGCTTTTAACATCTTGCTTGAAATTTATATACTGAGATATTACGATTTCTGGCACTTCCTATATTCAAATTCTAGCAGCTTTGCAATGTAGCATTTTTGTAATAAGCGTTGTCGTAACAGTGATGCCTCATGTGATAGCCATTACTGTCATTAACGCCACCTACTGGCAAAATTGTTTACCTTGTACCTTTTCGAACTGATTGTGTCTGTTTGTGCACTGATGTTACGAAATCGAATAGGACGAGGGAAGACACTTTGTAGTGATTTTCATAGTTACGTTTCTCATATTGACTGGGTTGTTCCAATGTACTCCTTTTAATATATTGTCTGATGAAAGGGTTCTCCCGAAACGCGCCGTGAAATGACAACATTACTATGGGGATCAAGGTAAGTGTTTTACCATTTAGTGCCAATATGGTCGCAGATCTCCTCCGAGCCTTTTGTGTAAAATGATAAAGTACTGATATGTACCTATTTTTAATTCGAGCCACCATTAACAATGCAGATTCCCAAATCCAAATCCCAAATCCACAACATATCGTGCAGTCGTCGGTTGTCCAGGGTTGTAGGTCCACATAACTACTTTTTTCTATGATCTTAACTTTATAAATAAGAAACAAAAAACTTTCAGTAATTTTTCTTGTTACTGTTCCGTATGAAAACAGTGACAAGCGAATTACATTGAAATACTTCACTGCGTCAGTATTGCCACATTTACCCCGCCCAAATAGTTCAGTGCTATCACGAAAAATATTCACATCTACATCTGCAACAGCGTCTGCTTGCTGCACCCACCGATGTCACGTTATCTGCTGCCGAGGCTGCTGCTTTTATTCTGGTGCTTCTGGAGGCTTGTGACGTCATTCCCAGGCGCAAAACAAGTCCCACGTCAGAATTACGAATGAATCAGATTAAGTGTCATATAATTTATAGTTACGTTGATAGTCGCGTCGATAACTATCGGAGAGGCCTGGTATTGCCAAGGTATTTATGTGTGGCTGTGCGTCCACGCAGCGTCAGGCTTCACGCTTAATGTTTATGACGTCATGTCCCCTGAACTATGTGTCGAGCAGAAATATAATTTTATATTTACACTCAGTGGCAAATGTACAAACTGTCTGTAAAATGTCTCGCGAATACAGTTAGTAATAAAGAGGTAATAAATTATAACGTCATGGCTCATGCGATACTTTCACTGCATGAGCAGTGGAAAAGTGGTAAGCAATAAACATTTTATATTTCATCATTTCGAAAGAGTTGTCACCAGACAAAATTTCGTTAAGGTTTCACATTATATGCTTGATAATTTACAACTGACTTTGACTGCTGAAGCATCACTTCATGCGCTTTACAAACTCTTCTCTTTAACTGAAATGTTCAATAGTTATAAAAGTACATTTCCGCCTGAGAATTGAACATTATCTTAGTCCTGCTCTATGATGTTGATGCTTCAGCTGAGATTATGGACTGGGCGGAGCGCTTCTATGCTCGGTTCTATATTCACCTTCCTGTGATGATGATGCTGTGCTGAGAGAGAGGGTGTGTATTCTTCAGCCTCTCCCATTCGCCATTGCGGATTGTAGCGAGACGATATCGCTAATGTCTGTGGTATCGATGTGCATTGCTTACTTTGGTGTGGCACCGAGATCTCTAGGCGGCACCACAAGTGGAATCACTCAACTCATACAAGTACCTGGATATAGTACCTCGTAAGGGTGTGAAATAGAACAATCACACAGGCTCAGAAGTGGACAAATCAGGTGGCAGATTTCTGTTTGTTGGTAGAATACTGACCTGGCGTGGACTTGAAGATAGAGGCAAACTATCCAGAGGAAGGCTACATACCAAATTTCAAGAACCGACTTTAAAAGATTAATGTAGAAATACACTAAGACTTCAGAAGTATCGCTCCCGTAGTGATCGTTAGGCCAAGATTAGATTAAGAGGCTTTGAAGAGTAATCTATTTCCCTCGCTCCATACGCGACTGGATTGGGGAGGAGCCGTAATAACTATTGGGAGGGGAAGTACCCTCTTCCATGCACTTCCTAGTCATTTGCAAAGTTTGGAAGTAAATACAGTTGTAGAATAAATTTCGTATACACTCAAAAAAATTAGAATATTGCCAATAGGAAATTGTTCTACATCCACCATAAACATATCTCTTGGTAAGTGGTAAGTTTTTGCTAAAAATATTCTAAAGCCAAAACCATATAAAAATTTCTATAGTTAAAACAGCCTGTTTATGCAGACTTTGCTGTCATCTTCAGATCTTAAAAAAACCTTTGTTATCAAACGTTTTCGTTTTAAGTTGTGCCTAACGCCAAATTGTCATGCGGCTAAAAAACAGCACCTTTTAAGAGATTTGCCACAAATAAAATATTTAAAAACATAAAGCACCATGTGCAAATGGTCATGCCCATATATGTACCGCTCACAGATGATTCTGCCGTCACAAAAACACAGTACGCAGTTGCACATCTGGTTAGATAAACTGGACATTAACACTTTTCATAACAAAAAGATTTTTTAACATCTGAAGACGACAGCAAACTCTGTCGAAACCGTTGTTTTAAATAAAGATCTATTAATGCGATCTTAGAACACTTTTAGCAAGTAAAACGGGTCACTCCCGATGTCTTCTCAAAATGAGAAAATTCGATAAGTTTTTGGTCGTTTCACGTTTATTTAGCAGCTACCTCGGCGATTTGTGCGTTATTGTAGTTACTTCTGTATTCAAACAGCGCTTTGGACCTGAAATCGTTGAGTGGACAGCAACCTAAGCACTGGATAAATCTAAGGTGGACGTTGCGAAACAGATGAAAAACGTCAGCGCCTATGGTCAGTAACGCTAGCTCGCTACTCCATGTTCAGTGTCATGTTGTTTTAGTGTAGTTCTGAAAGCACTTGAAAACAAAATAGAATGCATGCTGGTATGGATGAGTGGAAAAGGCGACGGAGGTGGTTGAGTGAGATCCAGTTTCACATGGCTTGCTGCTGAAAAACGCATTAGCTACGTATCACACTCAGCAACCACCCTGCCGTTAACAGAATTCACATCGACGACATATTACACAACTGGCAAAATTTGATTTGCAACTCCTTCAAATAGCTAGTTTGGTGATTAACAACGGGACACCGATATATGACTACGATCGTGTAGCACATCCGTTTAGAGACGTATTTTGGAACATGTAGTGTTTAACAACTCACAAAGCACAACGAGTCAAGAAAAAGACCTATAAACCGTCATCAACTCCGGCGAAAGTTGTCGAGACAAGCAGTTGCCCTTCAGGTTCTATGCAACGGCCGCCAATTAGCCGTAACTTCCACATGTACCTCGAGACTTACCACACAGTTTCCTCACCTGCAAGTTCTGTCCTATGATCGCGCCACTGTCCTTGGTTCATTACACCGATTACACAGGCAAGAAGTCTATATTGCTTGGGACACACGCATCCAAAATGACATTCTGCAGTAACTCTTTATGATGTATATTTGGTATAACCGTTTACTGAAGCGAGGGGGATAATAAATTGACTTTCATGTCGTCACGTGTAAGCTTGCACTGTCTCTCACACAATACACACTAAATCAGTGCCAAAACACTTCGTTGTCGGAGTGTGCAGCGAAAACCACTGGCACAACTTTGGAGTAGTAAACGTCGCAGAAAGAAAAGCGCAGGCTTTTCTGCGACCAATTGAGACACTAACGAGGCGCCAAATGATGTCGAAAGGTCAGACGCGAACGGTGCGAAAGCATTTTACTGCCACCAATCGAGGCTCATTGAGAGGTCGAGAGGTACCTGCTTTGGAGATCTCAAGAAATACTTACAAATCTGAACATGGCGACGATTTGACTCGTCATTTGTGTCAGCCTATTTCCGTATATTCTCTACTTGCTGTCTATAGTGTGTTGGTGGTACTAGCACATCGTCTACTTCAGGACTTCTAAGTGTCCACATATGCAGACATGGTGCTACGACAGTGCCTGTAGGACTGTATGATAGACCGGTCCAGTTCCTCAGATTTCGGAAGTATGCCCCATGTTCAACTCTTCTTGAGAATAATGAGCACGGGCGCACTAACATCTCTGAGACGTCAGTCACGCTTTGACTCATGTTTCCGGCGTGTGTCGATGAGCATGTGGTTGGTAGGGAATTTCATTCTGTTTATTGGTTTCGACAACATTTTGTGTTGTGCCTTATAGTTCAGAATGCTAGCGTGTTATGTTCGATTATTTGCGCCTCATGGTTTCGGTCACTTTGCAAAATTTATTGATTCGAACGACTTGGAATCTTAGGTCGGCAAAGTTGTTAGGTATTTCGTTTCTTGTGTAAGAGAAGGGGAGAAGCGGCTTTCCATCCATTTTGCTATGTGAAGGTTGGGATAACCTAAGCTTCTCTTCTGCTTTTGTGCTACCTTCCTCTAATGCTCCAACACAGATAATTTCCACATTTTTTTTTTCCTCTTGTTTGAATCATTTCTGATATGCTTTATGATGTGATACGGGTATTTCACATAAAATTTTCTTGGGTCTTCTTTAAATTTGGATCGGCCGTGTAGCCTCATGATTCATGTCCCTGAATTACCTGGAAGTTCTTTACAATCAATATTTAAGTATTTACTAATGCACTTTCAAAACATTTACTTCGCTCCCAGCGGATCCAAAGAGGAAGGAAGGGAGATTATAGTTTAAGGTTCCGTCGATTGCGTGATCATTACAGACGGGGAAGAGGCTTCAGCTATCAAAATGGCTCTGAGTACTATGGGACTTAACGTCTGTGGTCATCAGTCCCCTAGAACTTAGAACTACTTAAACCTAACTAACCTAAGGACATCACACACATCCATGCCCGAGGCAGGATTCGAACCTGCGACCGTAGCAGTCGCGCGGCTCCGGACTGAGCGCCTAGAACCGCGAGACCACCGCGGCCGGCTTCAGCTATCCCTCAGGTATTTCTTTTCCTATTTCAACACCGTGCATTTAATGACAGTTAACAGCGACGCAAGCAGAGAAGTTACTCAGGCCAGATCAGATAGATAGATAGATAGATGGTCATGGAACAACATTTTTTTCATAGAACAACATTTTTCATGCGTCTCTATAACAGCCATCATTAAAATTTTGGTTTTTTGGTTGTATTAATGAAGTAGGATTAATCAATACCTTACAGAACCCTGTTATCAAGAACTGCCTTTTAAATTGTATAGCTATACAAGAAACAGTCACATGTTACTAGTATCAAACAATCTAAAGTTGTGTTACAGTATCAGCTAGAGACCCTGATGAGCAGATACAGCTGCCTAACTGGAAATACTTTCTTTCTTCGCGCATGTATTCATCTTCCATTTTCGAAGTTTGAGTGTAGGTTTTAAGTTACTAGCGTGGACCAGAAACAGTCAGTCGGTGAGGCGTGTCTCCCAGAGGTCAGGCATTTGTAGGAAAGGAGGAAGTGGAGCTTTCGGAGGTCCCACAGACAGAGGGGTGATGAGGGGGGGAGGGGTGAATAGGCACCCGTATACTTCACAATTACAAGTCTTCAAGCCAACTACCTCCTGACAGACCATACCACGGCAATATCATAGGTTTGTGACTTCGACTACGGTAAGTTTCGTTTTAAATAGTACTATTTGAGTACCCGGCATTCCACGGGTATGTATTTATTCTGATTTTGTGTTAGTTCATCTTCTTCTTCCCCCTTCCTCTGTCCATCTCCTCGTTCACGCCTCTCTAACTCTTCTTTCACCCTCTCTCTGCATACATCTCCTTCATACCCTCTTGCTATCTGCCTCCTCTATCCACCCACTCTGTCCATTTCCTCCTGTCCCTCTCTGTCCACCTCCCCCTCCCCCCTCTAATTCCACCTCCTGCTCCACCTCTCTTCGTCCATCTTCTCCTCCCCCTCTCTATCCAGCTCCCTACGTCAATTTCCTCCTCTCCTCTCTCTCTGTACATCTCCTTGTCTTTCGTTTTTCTGTGGAATTCCGCCTCTCCCCTCTCTCTGTCCACCTCCCCCTCTTCCCTTTCTCTGTCGATTTCCTCCTCCTATCTCTGCTCATCTCCTCCTCCCCCTCTCTGCCTATCTTTTCCTCCCACTGTCTCTTTCCTTTGTCTGTCCATCTCCTACCCGCCATCTGTGACCCTGTCTTCCCTCGCTGTCTGTCCCCCTTTTCTCTTCAGTTTATCACACTCATCCCAACAGGAGGGTGGTGGTTCTTACCTCCTACAGTATTTCATTCCAGATTGTAATTATGTGCACTAAATCTGGCTGACATCGTTCCAGGGTTTTAGGATGAGCTTTTTATCGGTGGCTTTGCCCACGTTTGTCAAATACATTTCTCATACATTTAACGTATTTCAAACGTATTTGTACACACGTCTCAGTTGTATCTATAGCGAATTTCACGCTGTAGTTCGATTTTCCTGCAGCTCATAATTTATGACGCTGTGTCTCCTGGGCTATGTGGTGTTCAAAAATGGTTCAAATGGCTCTGAGCACTATGGGACTCAACTGCTGTGGTCATAAGTCCCCTAGAACTTAGAACTAGTTAAACCTAACTAACCTAAGGACATCACACACATCCATGCCCGAGGCAGGATTCGAACCTGCGACCGTAGCGGTCGTGCGGTTCCAGACTGTAGCGCCTTTAACCGCTCGGCCACTCCGGTCGGCGCTATGTGGTGTACAATGATATAATTTTGCAAGTGTATCCAGCGATATCTGTGGCTACAGTCTGCAAAATTTTTTGTTAATATAGTTACTAGCGAAGAAGTAATAAATTAAAACGTTATGCACTATGCGGCATTTTTCCACACATCTCAGTGTTCATGACCTCATTTCTCCTGAACTACTTGTCGAACAGTGATATAATTTCGCTGGTACATTCAGTGCTATATGCGAATACTGTCTGCAAAATGTGTCGCGAATATGGTTAGTTGTAAAGAAGTAATAAATTAAAACGTCATGATACACGTGAGAGTTTTACAGCATGAACAACGAAACAACGAAAATGTAGTATACGATAAACTTTTTTCCATTCACCATTTTGTGGAGGTTATCTGCTACAAAAAGTTTCGTAAATGTTTGAAAGTATGTGTAAGACTGTTTCAGGTCACCAAGTGCCCTCATTCTCAAATGCTGGATGACTGAAGTGAGTGAACTCGCCCTTCGGGGACTGCACTCCTATTTCACTCCCACCTCTCGCTTACCCCCTGCGGTATGTAAGTGGTTCTTATCCCTATACCGTTTCTTTCCAGACAGGAACTGATATGTGTACCAAGTCTAGTTGAAATCGGTCCGGTGGTTTGGGAGGAGATGTGGAACGTGCATACATACAGTATATACATACATATTTACATCCATTAATGCAATATGTATGGATGTAGCAGATACGCTGAGAAACAACGCGTTCCTGTTGTTCCACTTTAGTTGATGGTCATAAGAGGTATTTAGGTGTTGGAGAAAAAGTATATTTCCTAGAACCAGTTTCTGGGTGTTGATGTCGTTAGATGGAGCTTCTTATGTAACACCACTCGAAAATGAGCACGCTCTAACGTTAAGTATAGGTTATCAGACACACAACGCTTCACACAGCAGGTTGTGGAAGTGTTGCAAAAGTGTTCACCCGTCTGATGCAGTTTCACATGCCTACTCACACGATTGTAAAAATGACCTCCAAATTTCTGCTGTCCTGCACAGGACTCTATGAAACGCAACTGCATTTGGCAAAGTCGATGGTGCTGCAAATAAATACTGCAACTAACGTCTTTATTTGTGAAGTGAACCAGATATCGTCTTCTTTATGCCAAAATAACGAATGTGCCTCATACTTGTTTTGGGATAGATATTTCAAAGAATCTTAAAATTCAATTATTATAGTTAAAGAAATCGATTTTCGTTTGATTTAACACAGTGCTTATCGCATTTACGAATATTAGGATATGTGAGTGAATCATACCTCCCTGTCCTTTGGAGGTATGACTTTTTTTCTTCTGGAATTCTCAAGTTAGATTGATTTTTGGATTTTGGTATACGCACTATTAAGTAAATCAGACTATCGGATGTACGAGTAAATTTTAATGTTACTGCTTCAAAATAAACAAGGGAAACTGTAAACCACACACTAAATTAACAATAAAACTGTAAACAAACAATCTAATCCCCACAAAAGTGTAAGTGTGTTCTGTACATGGTCCCAGAAGTGCGTCACATACAGGTTCATCGCTAGACAAATTTAGCTAATATTCTTGCGTAATAATCTGTTTGTGACACATTATAAGCAGATCCTTAAGTTTTACTGCAACTATTGGAAGTTGACCCATACTTTCCTACCTCTACATCGAAGAAGCAATGATGGAAATAAAAGAGAGGATAAACAGTGCGATTATAATTCAGGGTGAAAAGATATCAGTGATAAGATTCGCCAACGTCATAGCTATCCTCAGTGAAAGTGAAGAAGAATTACGGGAGCTGTTTAACGGAATGAACAGTCTAACGAGGACAGAAGGGTGGGAGTAAACATAGGAAAGACGAAAGTAGTGAGAAGTAGCAGAAATGAAAACGGCGAGAATCTTAACATCAGAATTGATCACGAAGTAGGTGAAGTTAAGGAATTTTTCGAACTAGGCTGGAAAATAAACCGTGACGGACGGAACAAGGAGGACATAAAGAGCAGGTAGTACTGGCAAAAGAGCATTCCTGGCTAAGAGAAGTTCACTAGTATCGAATATTCCTCAATTTGAGGACTAAATTCTGAGAAAGAACGTTTGGAGCACAGCATTTTATGTTAGAGAACCATGGACTGTGGGAAAAGCTGAAGAGAAGAGAATCGAAGGAGTTGAGATGTGATGCTACCAATGAATGTTGAAAGTTAGGTGGACAGATAAGCTAAGGAATGGGGATGTTCTAAGCAGAATCGGCGAAGAAAGGAACGTACGTAAAATACTGACAAGAAGAGGGGACATGATGGTAGGACATCAATGGTACTAGAGGGAGCTGTAGAAGATAAAAACGGTAGAGGAAGACAGAGTTTGCAAGTGCTACTCTGAGATGAGGGATTGGTGGCGGGCCGCCTCAAACCAGTCAGAAGACTTTCTCAGTGAAGTAGGCAAACATTGAGTATCGGGATTTATGGGATGTCTTTCTAGTCATTTTTGAAGTGCAGATAATTATCGTGAATTACAATTCGGGCGACGATTTCCCCTGAATCTCCACTACTGGCCATTAAAATTGATACACCAAGAAGAAATGCAGATGATAAACGGGTATTCATTGGACAAATATATTATACTAGAATTGACATGTGATTACATTTGCACGCAATTTGGTTCAAATGGTTCAAATGGCTCTGAGCACTATGGGACTCAACTGCTGTGGTCATAAGTCCCCTAGAACTTAGAACTACTTAGACCTAACTAACCTAAGGACAGCACACAACACCCAGCCATCACGAGGCAGAGAAAATCCCTGACCCCGCCGGGAATCGAACCCTGGAACCCGTGCGTGGGAAGGGAGAACGCAACCGCACGACCACGAGATGCGGGCACACGCAATTTGGGTGCATAGATCCTGAGAAATCAGTACCCAGAACAACCACCTCTGGCTGTAATAACGGCCTTGATACGCCTGGGCATTGAGTCAAACAGAGCTTGGATGGAGTGTACAAGTACAGCTGCCCATGCAGTTTCAACACAATACCACAGTTCATCAAGAGTAGTGACTGGCGTATTGTGACGAGCCAGTTGCTCGGCCACCATTGACCAGACGTTTTCAATTGGTGAGAGATCTGGAGAATGTCCTGGCCAGGGGAGCATGCGAACATTTTCTGTATCCAGAAAGGCCCTACAGGACCTGCAACATGCGGTCGTGCATTATCCTGCTGAAATGAAGCGTTTCGCAGGGATCGAATGAAGGGTAGAGCCACGGGTCGTAACGTATCTGAAATGTAACGTCCACTGTTCAAAGTGCCTTCAATTCGAACAAGAGGTGACCGAGACGTGTAACCAATGGCACCCCATACCATCACGTTGGGTGATACGCCAGTATGGCGATGACGAATACACGCTTCCTATGTGCGTTCACCGCGATGTCGCTAAACACGGATGCGACCATCATGATGCTGTAAACAGAACCTGGATTCATCCGAAAAAATGACGTTTTGCCATTCGTGCGCCCAGTTTCGTCGTTGAGTACACCATCGCATGCGCTCCTGTCTGTGATGTAGCGTCAGGGGTAACCGCAGCCATGGACTCGGAGCTGATAGTCCATGCTGCTGCAAACGTCGTCGAACTGTTCGTGCAGATGGTTGTCGTCTTACAAACGTTCCCATCTGTTGACTCAGGGATCGAGACGTGGCTGCTGGATCCGTTACAGCCATGCGGATAAGATGCCTGTCATCTCGAGTGCTAGTGATACGAGGCCGTTGGGATCCAGCACGGCGTTCCGTATTATCCTCCTGAACCCACCGATTCCATATTCTGCTAACAGTCATTGGATCTCGACCAACGCGAGCAGCAATGTCGCTTTACGATAAACCGCAATCACGATAGGCTACAATCCAAACTTTATCAAAGTTGGAAACGTGATGGTACACATTCCTCCTCCTTACACGAGGCACCACAACAACGTTTCACCAGGCAAAGCCGGTCAACTGCTGTTTGCGTATGAGAAATCGGTTGGAAACTTTCCTCATGTCAGCACGTTGTAGGTGTCGCCACCGGCTCCAACCTTGTGTGAATGCTCTGAAAAGCTAATCATTTGCATATCAAAGCATCTTCTTCCTGTCGGTTAAATTTCGCGCCTGTAGCACGTCATCTTCGTGGTGTAGCAATTTTAATGGCTAGTAGTGTATGCATTATTTGTGCTCATCCATCGTACTATTATTTTCTACCTTGGAATGAATAGTTATGCACTTTATATCTGTGTGATCCGTTTCAAAAAGTGACTGATCAGTTGACTGTGAGTTTGGATGGTTGACACACAGAGCAAAACGCGTAGGCACAAACGTAGAGTTCTTCCACTGACAATCCACACCCATCTGGTATCGTCCTCACTTGTGTACTTTCTAATAGCACGATGATGCCATCATATCCATGAGAGGTGATTTCAATAGATTCACTTTCATAGTGTGTATCATTCCACTACTAAGAATTGCGATCTTGATTTCTCGTATTGTACATTCTCAAATTATACACTTCCAGCTTTTTACTGTAGAATATTTGCCCACAAGATTTCTTTTGAGTGTTTCACATAGCTTGGAGAGCAAAATTTACAGCCACAACGTTGTGTCACGTCTTGCTAGCATTTTGTGTTCGTTACGCTTCTTTCGAGCCAAACCTCCTCTCTACGAGTGTTTGTCATGATGTTGCTTCAACAAATTGCAGTTCTCGGCCAGAGAATTAAATGCGGTACATTTGCGGCACTGATCTTTCTTCGGTCTGCAGAATCTCGGAATGTACTCACGGAATATTTGCCGGTGTTTTGGAAGAGACGCTGCCTGGCAAGTGTCCACTTGACATTTGGTTGTATACCTTAATGTAACAGTCAGATTTAAATGAAGGTACACTCTTTGACATAAAACTTGACCGGCGGCCGGCCGCTTCAGAGGCTAAGTCCGCGCCGATCGCGACATGGGACAAAGAAACTGGCCAACTCGCTAATTCTCTAAGTCCGGTTATCTGCACAATCTGACAACACTGTAGACTGCGGCACTTCCTGGAGGAAAACTTGTCCCAAGATAGAGAGACTTCAGACTGATTACGCCTGTGGTCTAGTGGTAGCGTGCGTTGTTTCTGTTCATAATGTCAGTGGATCGAGAGCAGCTGGCATAAAATATTTTTATAGCCTCTTCTGTCTGAATGCTGAAGACGTGAATGTAATGGTAGCGCAGATTCAATCTATTTCGCTTTGTGACACACCGATATCAAAATTTTATCTAGTAACGATTTTGCGGCAGATTTCCTGCAGACTGTCCTCCTCTGGACGCCGTATGCGGCAAAGCTCCGGGATCCATTTGCTGGCTACTGGCAGCGGCCGTGGCGACAGCAGCGGCGCTGCACTCCCCCGTTCTTTATCGAAAGCGCCTGCTACCGCTCATCGCTTTTGATGATTTGAAACGCTTTATTATTAAATGTTGCTCCACAGAAAATTTCTACAATTTCCATTCACGCTCAAAAGCAACGGAGACAGACGCCCTGATTAGTAGGCGGGTAATCGGCAAGAGCTGAGTATGGCCCGAAATTAATTTTATAGACTGGGACGAAATTAAACCACCTCACTACATTCGATGAATTTATAAATGCTTCATACCTCGTTTCTTTTCCTTTCAAACTTAATTATTTGTGCAACTTTTGGTCAATGTTTGGATGTTTTCGTCAAGCCAGAGTGAGCGTCTGTGGTGTAAAGTGTATTACAGTTCTTGTTTCATTCCTTATGGTAAGTCTATGCGGTAAACTGTGTGAATACCTTGCAATGCTTGCTCTGTAGCAGTGCAGGCACACTGCACATTTGGAGTTCCATGTATGGGTTCATGAAGTATTTATTGTTGATCGGAAGTGATAGTTAAGGTCATCAGATTTAAACCAGAAAAATTTGTCGTTTTGAAGGTTTCAGAGAACGGAAAGGAATTGCTAACGCCGGTGTTAGAAAACGTCTACAGTTAGACGCTATTGCAAAAATTTAGAAGATGTGAACTATATTAATGAACATGTGCACTTCATAAACAACCTTCTGACATGTTAGACCTATATGACGAACAAAGCTCAAATTTATATCGTTGACAGTCGGTTTGAATCTTTTCAGGACCTATTTTACAGTGAAGCACCTTGGAATTTGCAAAGCAGAAATCCATGATATTAACTTAATTTACTAAGTCGAAATCGGACGAAGATTGATGTTTAAAGGCATTCTTCAGATTTCGCATAAGAAATTTTTACTAGCAGTTTGCAACTCCATTAATTAAAATGGAAAATAAAAGGTTTTAGTCAGCGGCTTCTACCGTGATTCGAGCTTATAGTACAAGCACTGCAACGCACAAGGGAACCTCTGAGCTAACGACACACTGGCGGCCAGGGGCGGACTATAGTCACTGCGATGTTGCCTGAGCCTCAAAACGCAACCTTAAACACAGAAACAGAGGAGGTGGAGATTACTGTTTTAACGTCCCGTCGACAACGATGTCATTAGAGACGGAGCACAAGCTCGGATTAGGGAAGGATGGGGAAGGAAATCGGCCGTGCCCTTCCTAAGGAACCATCCCGGCATTTGCCTGAAGCGATTTAGGGAAATCATTGAAAACCTAAATCAGGATGGCCGGGCGCGGGATTGCACCATCGTCCTCCCGAATGCACACACAAACAGGTGTTACTTATGTGAAGAACGCCGTTCTTGGAGTCCAGAAATTAAATATACTTTCTAATTGTGTCATCTTGCAGTGGATTATATCGTACGAGTCTTCGATGTGGAAAACGAATGTTAAGTGAATTTAGCGAGGTAACGCCGACCTACACCCGGAAGTAAATGCACTATCAGAGTGTTGACAAATACTTGCTACGACGCTGCTATTTCTCGGCTCTCTGACGAGGCAGCTCTTCAGCGAAATGCTTGCCGTGATTCTCCGATACGGTTCTTCAGAGTGGAGACGCGCGCGCACGTTTGGTTTTTATGCGGCGTTCTCCCCTGGTGGTTTCTGACGTCGCCTTGTGGGCTATGTATACATATGAGACATTCAATTATCATTAATCCAGAATGATACAAGTTTCAGCTTCCGGCGTGGAAGAAGGCTGTTGACGCCGACATTATATCATTTCAACGTAAGGAAAGCAAAACGGATCAATCAATGTTTCTCATTCAACATAAAGCATGTGAGATAAATTTCCGTAACGTTCATAATCATCTAAAAATACAAACGAAGTAAAAATACACCGGAATCTTATTCGAATTGAATATAATGTAAGATACCAAACGCTTTGCACCTCGATGTCGAATTTGTCCACTTGCAATCGTTTGCAGCATGCACATAGATTGTCATGATTACCACGAGAATGAAGAAATATGTTGGTAAGGATGGAAGCAAGAAGAGACGCAGTCAACAAATATTCTATTCCTCATGGCATTCATTTCATTTGACACGTAAGAAGAGGTAAAGCGGGAATTTACTTTCGTTAACACGAAAGATATGCCGCACATATTGATAACGAGGAAGTCTGCGTCTTCATACGTTTCCTCCTTGAAATCTGTATGCTCTATTATATACTAAGTAGCCCGATCATTGTTTCAGTAATGTTACCCTCTTGTTTGACCCCGTAACGATGAACAGATTCCAAATGCATGTCTCTGCGTGAAAGTAGCTGTTCGAACCCTTCCTGGGTTGTTTTTTGTGTTTTATTGCTTGGAATTCCTGAAGCAGACCACTGTGCCTTCCCCCCTCGTGGGTTAGGTCTCAAAACTAAACCGCTTTGTATCCAATGGCATAATTTATTCATACAGCATCAGCATAAGACTCTTGCGAGTGAGAGAATGACAATAACAATCGTAACAAGAACAAGCAAATAATGAATGATGTTTATTCCAACGCAGAAAGAGAATGGCTTTAAATATAAAAATCTATATCTATATCCATATCTATTGATCTTTGAGTTGGCACAATGAAAATATATTCTTAGCATTTAGTTACTGAATTTAGTTCTGGATGTTTGCAGAGAAAAGGAAAAGTCGGTACTTCTCGCTAGTGTAATATAATGTGAACCAGCAACTACCCTTTCCTTAGAACACGACTCAAGCAGGTCCTCAAGTAGGCACTGCTGCACTCTGTTCCCTGACATTGCTCTGATGACGGTTAATGCAGATAGTTCCGATTATGAAATACAAAACGTATTGCAGGTTAGTTCCTAGGATAGTAACATTAAATTTGCGTTGTAGGCGGCACATGAACGTGACGACTATCCATATTACTCATCAATATAAAAAGACAGTATTTTGGGAATTTAGCAGGATTACTCAAAATGAATTCTGAAATTGGGTGACTGACCGCACAGGTGCTAAACGTCGTCAAGAGTATACGATGTCCTAATCGCATTAGGAATATGAAGATCGTCTTCGACAGCTCGCAACTTTCACATAGCTAACCCCACCCTACTCCAGACAGCTCTCGGTGGAGTTGCACTACGTTGCCGATGTTATGGAAGGCCTTCAAACCGACAACAGACCACATATTGAAAAATACAAGCGAATTCTCTTGCAGCGTAAGCTTATTGTAACTAATCTAAAAATTATTGGAGAGGAACATTGTCCTATTCAAAAAAGTAAAATGTTTCACACTGTTGACCCGGAACCGATTGTTAACTAAGAAAAATCAAATGTTACGTATCGGTTTTTCTTACGAGCCGCTAGGTGTCTGAATCTAAAATAAGGATACAAACTTTTGTGCCTAAGCGACAATCGAACTGCACACCTACCGCGCATCCACGAATATAGCTTAAGTATCAGTTGCTTACTCATGAACAGTAAGATGTGTGCGTGTTTGACCAGAAATAACGACACCCGTTGCGATTGTTGGCAACACATGAACAGACATTGAAATTGCGCGTTAATTTTCACTAGCAGGTGGGTGTGCACTTGATAAAGCTAGAAATGAAATTATGAATATTTTTGTACTGGATCAGGTTTCAGACCCACATACTTACCTTTGGAAGAGAGCTAGAGAAGATTGCAGTCTTGGGAAAAGGAACGAAATGACTGAACTATACTGTTCCGAGAGATTCAGATCCTCGAAAGAGGAGATACGAATTCGAATCACAGTCCAGCACCAAATTTTTAAACGTCTCTATTCCAATCAAGTACAAGTAAAATAAGAGCCCTGTCCCTTTAAATGGCTATCGGTTCATCAAATAAAATAAAATTTTCTAATGTAAGTAAGTTTACTGGCGACTGTATTTCTGTTTACCATGACTTCCGCTTTGTCATTTCCCAACGAAAACTGGCTCTGCTCAGTTGGTTATGAAGGAACGTGATGTTTAATGCGGATTCTGGATTATAACGTCTTTCTCTTGAGGTTACCAGAGGTAAAATAAATCTGTTTGTGCCTCTTAAAAGTAAATGCCTGAACCCACGCATTGCACCTGTAATAGCTCGTTCCACCAGACCATTGTGGCCACATTACCCAGCCCCAGGAGTGTGCTGTAACGGATGATGTGCTTAGCTTACAAAATTAGTCACGGTGGAAAAAATGCGAGTCTATTAAATGGTCAAGTAGAAGCAAGCTTCTGACGCAGAGATTATGCTATTCTCATGTCAGCAGGATGTAAAGACTCTTCTAGGCATCATAGGCTGGATGTGAAGCCATTTTGATTTTTCACAAATTCAGCAAATTTCTTAGTTCGAGAAAATCCACTGTGAAGTGTGAAGTTGCCGGATAATTCGATTATTACTGTTATTATTACTATCATTTTATTCGTACCGCTGATGGAACACGACCGTAGTCTTGAGATAAAACGCGAGACCAGCTAATATGACGTCTGGCGACCGAAAGCACATATCGACAGAATTTTTATCGCCCCTTTCCTCTCGGTGCTGAAGCTATGAGTGTAATTCAAGCGAATCTACAATATCATATTAGCTGGTCTCGCGTTTAACCTCAAGACTACGGTCGTAGTCTAGAGTAATGTACTAAGACTGGAGTCAAGACTTCCTCTGGGAAGTGCCGCAGTCTACATGTTGCTAGATCGAGCATATTGCCAGACATAGAATTCTGAGAGGAGCATGACTGTATTGTCCACCTTACGTGAACGAATCGGCGGTCAATTTTTTGGTCTGAGACTGTATCTACAACACATATTGCTCGCTTAAGACCCAGAAGAATTTAAAAAAAAGTAGTTTATGAGAGCAACGTTAACCATAGCGTTCGAAGTATTCATAGTATTGTATACGTGTGTGTAAACGCCTTCCAGTGACCACTCAAGAAAGACAAGGATACACAGTCTAGCTTCAATATTATAAATACGCCTCAGTTTGTGGATGAACTCAGACTTAAGTTGATAATAATTTTGAAAATATTGCAGCACTGTACCCATTGGTGTTAAACTCGTTTTCAACCAATGATTCCCACAGCTACAGGGATACTACTTGTGATACCTCTTAGACAAAATACTTAAGCAGTGTTATCAGACGAAAAGATCAACCTGACACAAACTGTGGGAAGTTTGTTTTACAACCTTCGTACCTGGATATTCAGCTTTTTCCTATTTGAGATATCTGTGAACGTTGCTGCTTAAGACGATTTAAGCAGAAAATAAATTCCCTCAGCTTCGACAATGTTTAAAGAAATCGTCTTATCGGCACTAAATCGTGATTTGTGATTTGTTTACCGGCTGTACTCTTCCGTATTTTGCCGGTTGGAAGGCGAAAGCTTATTGACAAATTTCACACAGAAATTACTGTTACAGTGTACTTATGGAGCCAAATGAGTCAATTGCGTATTTTCCGGTGAGAAAGAGCACTGGCAAACAGTCTTCGCTACATTAGGTTATTTAAACTGGTGTCACTCTGAGCTAGAATTTATGGTCAGCGACTAAGTGTAAGGTCAACGTTTCGGATGCGAGTTTTGCGACTGTGAAATACTTTTATACATTATAGAAGCGAATATTAAATGTGCACTAATATTGCGAAAATTTTGTACTTGGACAGCTTAGAATGAAAATACTTCTGTTTATTGCAAAGGGAAACAATAGATTTTCTAAAACACTGTCTGTCATACACTACTTGAAACAGGTCATGTCGACCAAATCATGTGGAAGAACTAACAGCAACGTATATCGGAAGGCAGAAATAATATTCTTCAGAAGCTTGTTGGTACATCATGGGGAGCCAATACTAACGTCCTGAGATCTACAGCATTAGCTCTGTCATATTCTGTTGCTGAATATTGCTGCCCAACCTGGATCAACAGTGTTCACACTAAGAAGATAGACGTGCAACTCAATCAGGCAATGCGATTAATCACAGGATGTATTCGGAGCACAAACACGCTGTGGCTGCCTGTTCTAAGCAATATCCCACCTCCAGCCCTAAGAAGATCAGAAGCTCTCCTAAAGACGTGGAAAAACATTCAGCAGAACCCCCAGCTCCCCATCCATCAAGATATTGTACAAGGAACACACCAACGCTTGAAATCGAGGAAACCACCATGGCGCACAGCACTCGACCTTGAAGGATCTGCTTTCAACATTAACAGTTCATGGAAACTCCAGTGGGAACAGTCTTCAGTAGCCAATAAACATCTAGTCGAGGACCCTTCCAAGCAGACGCAAGGATTTGATCTTCCAAGGCGTCAGTGGAGGATCATTAACCGCATTCGAACTGGACAAGGCAGATGTGGCTATCTACTGCACAAATGGGGATGGGTTGGCTCTGCAAATTGTGACTGTGGTGCCCCCTCACAGACGATTCATCACATTGTTGCTGACTGCCCTCATCGTACTTTCAGAGGAACTTTAATGGACATTCACCGTACATCGGATGAAGCAGTCAAGTGGATTGAAGAACTAGACATAGAGCTGTAAAATTGTACGAACTTGTGATTGTACATTTTAGTCCTGAAAATATTGTATATAAATGTAAATCAATGTACACATCATACGATAAATAAATAAAATCGGAAGGCAGTAAGATCTCTTGCCTTTTGGTTTGTCAGTACTCGATAGCCACTTCTAGGCGAAAGTAAATGAAGAAAGGCAGTGCGTTTTTGTTACCAAGTAACGTCTTCGTCAATTACTTTAGTTTTAATGTAATCTACGAGTAATTGCTGGTGTTTGATATTAACATGAAAAGGATTCCGTAGACAGGGAAAGAACCTGTTCTTGGGAAACTACTTCTATAGTGACCAAAAGATACTAAATGATGTTCAAGCACTTGTGTTACAGCAGCAGTATGAATAAAATGATATTAATAATAACAGTAATAATCGAATTATCCGGCAACTTCACACTTCACAGTGGATTTTCTCGAACTAAGAAATTTGCTGAATTTGTGAAAAATCAAAATGGCTTCACATCCAGCCTATGATGCCTAGAAGAGTCTTTACATCCTGCTGACATGAGAATAGCATAATCTCTGCGTCAGAAGCTTGCTTCTACTTGACCATTTAATAGACTCGCATTTTTTCCACCGTGACTAATTTTGTAAGCTAAGCACATCATCCGTTACAGCACACTCCTGGGGCTGGGTAATGTGGCCACAATGGTCTGGTGGAACGAGCTATTACAGGTGCAATGCGTGGGTTCAGGCATTTACTTTTAAGAGGCACAAACAGATTTATTTTACCTCTGGTAACCTCAAGAGAAAGACGTTATAATCCAGAATCCGCATTAAACATCACGTTCCTTCATAACCAACTGAGCAGAGCCAGTTTTCGTTGGGAAATGACAAAGCGGAAGTCATGGTAAACAGAAATACAGTCGCCAGTAAACTTACTTACATTAGAAAATTTTATTTTATTTGATGAACCGATAGCCATTTAAAGGGACAGGGCTCTTATTTTACTTGTACTTGATTGGAATAGAGACGTTTAAAAATTTGGTGCTGGACTGTGATTCGAATTCGTATCTCCTCTTTCGAGGATCTGAATCTCTCGGAACAGTATAGTTCAGTCATTTCGTTCCTTTTCCCAAGACTGCAATCTTCTCTAGCTCTCTTCCAAAGGTAAGTATGTGGGTCTGAAACCTGATCCAGTACAAAAATATTCATAATTTCATTTCTAGCTTTATCAAGTGCACACCCACCTGCTAGTGAAAATTAACGCGCAATTTCAATGTCTGTTCATGTGTTGCCAACAATCGCAACGGGTGTCGTTATTTCTGGTCAAACACGCACACATCTTACTGTTCATGAGTAAGCAACTGATACTTAAGCTATATTCGTGGATGCGCGGTAGGTGTGCAGTTCGATTGTCGCTTAGGCACAAAAGTTTGTATCCTTATTTTAGATTCAGACACCTAGCGGCTCGTAAGAAAAACCGATACGTAACATTTGATTTTTCTTAGTTAACAATCGGATTACGTGTTGGGTTCGTATCTCCGTCACAGAACTTCACATCATGCACTTCATCTTTAAATGCATGCACACTTTGTTACTTTAGAATGGAGGTATATCAGACATCTTTCGTGGTTAGATAACAGGGATGAAAGGGTCTTGATAGGAGTCACGGTTTATTACAAAAATTGTCGTCTTTTATTTTCAAGTTTAGATTTGGTTACTGGTATTGGCAAAACTTTCGGTAGTTCATGACTCTTCATGGCTAATAATCAATATGATGTGATTAGATTAGATTACATTACATTACATTAGATTAACTCTTGTTCCATAGATCATGAATACGACATTTCGTAATGATGTGGAACGTGTCATTTTAATGAAAGATTTCTTTAAATACCATGATTCAATTTCTTTACAACAATTTTTTACACACTCTCTCATTGCTTTTTATTTCTCTCTCTCTCTCTCTCTCTCTCTCTCACACACACACACACACACACACACACACACATTCTTTTTTATTTTTATTTGTATGTTCTGCTCGACTATCGGCGAGGCAGGAAAACGCCTGTGAATGACTTTCTTAGTTTTGAGTGCACTTACGAAAGAAATATAAAAACAACAATGAGAGTTACTGATTTATGATGCTCAGTTTGCAGTCAGTTCTGAGTATTATTAGTAACTACACTCCAGTCCCTAAACCTAGTTACAGAAAGCGAATCAGACGCATTACGTATTCCAGGCCGTAGCAGCCGCGACTTGGAGACACCAGCTATGGTCACTTCCCAGACCGCTGTAGGATCACATCGGTTCGTCTTCTTCCTGCTGGTACTGTAACTGAGATTTGGCAACAAGGCAACGTATGTTTGGCAACTCTGTGATCGACGAGTTACTTCCTGGTGTGCACGGAATTAAGCCTCAAAGTTCACTTGATTTTACCTGTCATTTCCATTGAATAATCTGAGTTATTATAGCTTGAAGGGTAACAAAAGATTGAAAATTTACGGTTTTCAGCCCAAGAAAGTCGTTGCAGGTGGAAATTGCAACTAATCTCGACCTTTAAATAGCGGTTTACGAGTTCTAGTTACTATTGCCGTCGTAATAGGAAGCTGAGACCCATACCCCCTCGCCAGCTCTGTGGTAACGTGCTGACATGTGAAACAGCGTCTGTTACGGTTCGCAGTTCCAGTCTCACTGACTGAAACGTTTTTATCCCTTCTGTGAAAGAGCTACAAGCAGTCAGATCAAACATCAATACGGAAATCGCAAGAAAATGCTTTCAGCTCATAGTGCAATGTTGAAAAACTTACAATGCTGCACAACAGGTAACGCCTCTTTCCGCTGCTGACAAGCGAATTTTGGGTTTCTAGGAATACGTAACTATATTTATGAAATGCCACATTTGCATACCTCTTGAGTATGACACAGCATACCAATTAAACACAGACCCTATCAAAATCTAAGTGAGTAGTATTTTACTAATTCGTGTCGATAGAGGCATGCTTGTGTACAGATACTTTCGTCGTAAGGTTATCATCGTTAGTTTTATTTCATTTCTTATAATACAGTGCACAATTTTCGTAAGGTTTCCTTTAGTGTTGTTAAAACAATAGTAAACATGAGAGAGAAATTAATCATCAACGATATATGCGAATTCTCTGATGTTACCTATGACAGTCTGACAATGCACATGCAGTTTATTGATTACATGCATGTAGAAAATTTGTTCTGAGTTAAAGCTGTCAATCAAAGTTTGAAGAAGAATAAAATATCACTACCACACGACGGCTAATGTAGAAAATACTTTTCTGACATATTATGGCACGATGCGCTCTCCCTGCACATCTTCGAGATGCATCTGCTGCCTGCTGTCTATTAAACCTGAATAGGACAAAATGTCACAGTAGTTCGTCCTTTTTCCACATGCGACTACTTTGGGTTGAGAAGTGAAGGGAATTTGTTCAAAGTTCCATTAGATTGATAACTTCAGCAGAGAGCAGAATTGCGTTTTAAAAAATGTAGCACTGAATGTATTCGAACTCGCGACATCTTATCTATGCTACAAGCTGACACGGAACTACAACAGCTCCAGAGCTCGGCAACTATTCCTTCAGAACTTTTGGATTCCACAGCACTGTGAGATTATGCATATGGCCATGTCTTGACTTCTGAGAGACAAACAGTTACAGCTTTTCTTTTGGACTGAACGACGTTTTCTAGTAACAGATAGCGCAATAGAATAGCTCAAGTGAAAAGGAACACTTCTTATTTAAACTTCTGCATCCTACAATGTTGGCAGTTGTGTGTAGGTGGCAGTAACGTGATTTTATTTCTGTGATTACAAAATAGTCGAATGTATGCACTGGGTAGCCGAGGCAGCTAGTTCATGGTGATTCGGTCAACCAAGTAAATGAATTTACTGAACATGCTGCAAATTACTACAGGGAGCCTGTGTGTCAGAATTCTCATCCAGTGTGGCACAACTGCGTTACGATAGAAAAATGACTCGCAGAGAAGAGGATTTCGTGGTCTGTTGGACGGATGGTAGGTTGTTATACCTATGGTCTGGGTTCGATTCCCACTTCTGTCAATGATTTTAGATAGGGAGAGACAGATTCCATTCTCTCCTGGCTACACCAAGTGAAGGAGATATAATGGCTGCATGGTCAGAAAATTCACATTAAAGATGATATTCCTTCTTTACCAAGTAGACGGTAGGTTGAACCACAATAAAGTCTGGAGTGGCGACATGTAGAAACTCTACCACCAGTAACCTTTCTTATACTAGTTATTTATTTCAAGTGACGACACAAACGCTATGTATGGTCACAGGACACTTATTCCATCTTTTATTTGAGCTTCTGTATGTCGATAAAATTGGTTCTGAACTGGGAATGCAACTCAGACCGCCCTTAACGCGGAATTTGATCCCTTCGTGGCAATACAGCTCGGCTACAATTTGTTGTTTGTTCAAAACTGCAGATTCCTCAACACCTTCACATATTATGCGTGAATGGGATCGAATCCTGGCCCGGCCCTAAAGATTTAATTATGTATTATCAAGCTCTAGCATGAGAACACCTGTCTGCTGGTGGATAATAATTTTGATTTTTAATGTATTTTCATTCGCTGTCACACTAACGATATCTGACGTTTTTAACTCCCAGTGAGACACAGAACTATTTGCGAGATGACTGTAAGTTCAAGATGCTATTCTGAGCAGCTGGTGGAGAAAAATTCGGTAGCTGACGTCTCTTTGTGTGTAGTCAACAACGATATGTGTGGGGCTCTATTCCCAGTGAGCGCTGAACTCTTCGTCATATTATTTCAGTTCAAACATGCTCACATGTCACTGCTGGTGCAACAAACCCATATTTAACGTTAGTTTTCTCTAGAATATAACAGCGATAGGTGCCGGGTTGGAGTCCTGGGAAGGAAAAAATTAATTTTTCGTCTCGTCATTTCAGTTATAACATCTAGTTACTGCCGCGAAATTCCGATATGTCACATTTGACTGTGCTTCGATAGCAATCCGATTAGGTTCCGGGTTCGAATCCGTGTCCAACACACAGCTTTACCTCACGGCATTTCAAGTAAGTTACTTGTGAAGAAGCAATATTTAACATCTCTCGTAGTTCGTTAACAGGGACAATAGATGCTGGGTAGGAATTCGCGTCTGTTAAAAATGTTTGCGTTATGCAATTTAAAGTTGATATTTGCTAACTGATACTGTCTAAAATCGAGGTATATCACTCTCTGTATGCCTAATCAGGAATGACTGTTAGTTTCCGTCAGTCACGAAATCTTTGCTTAGTCTGCATGAGCTGGGTTTGAATCCATATGCAGAACATGACGGTTCGTCGTGTCATTTAATGTTCATACATATTCTCAACTAGCTGCTCGTGAATAACTTAAATTTTTAATGTCATTTTGTGGTAAATAGATCAAATGGCTCTGAGCACCATGGGACTTAACTTCTAAGGTCATCAGTCCCCTAGAACTTAGAACTACTTAAACCTAACTAACCTAAGGACATCACACACATCCATGCCCGAGACAGGATTCGAACCTGCGACCGTAGCGGTCACGCGGTTCCAGACTGAAGCGCCTAGAACCGCACGGCCACATCGGCCGGCCCCCACCATCTGGTATCAATGCATTACCTTATAATCCATTATATATAATCATTTTCATAGTACACTTGATATTATAAATGAGTAGGACACAAGACAGGACATAGATAATGTCCGTTTGACGTCAACAGTGTGTAACATTTTACTTTTTTGAATAGGACAATGTTCCTCTCCAATAATTTTTAGATTAGTTACAATAAGCTTACGCTGCAAGAGAATTCGCTTGTATTTTTCAATATGTGGTCTGTTGTCGGTTTGAAGGCCTTCCATAACATCGGCAACGTAGTGCAACTCCACCGAGAGCTGTCTGGAGTAGGGTGGGGTTAGCTATGTGAAAGTTGCGAGCTGTCGAAGACGATCTTCATATTCCTAATGCGATTAGGACATCGTATACTCTTGACGACGTTTAGCACCTGTGCGGTCAGTCACCCAATTTCAGAATTCATTTTGAGTAATCCTGCTAAATTCCCAAAATACTGTCTTTTTATATTGATGAGTAATATGGATAGTCGTCACGTTCATGTGCCGCCTACAACGCAAATTTAATGTTACTATCCTAGGAACTAACCTGCAATACGTTTTGTATTTCATAATCGGAACTATCTGCATTAACCGTCATCAGAGCAATGTCAGGGAACAGAGTGCAGCAGTGCCTACTTGAGGACCTGCTTGAGTCGTGTTCTAAGGAAAGGGTAGTTGCTGGTTCACATTATATTACACTAGCGAGAAGTACCGACTTTTCCTTTTCTCTGCAAACATCCAGAACTAAATTCAGTAACTAAATGCTAAGAATATATTTTCATTGTGCCAACTCAAAGATCAATAGATATGGATATAGATATATATTTTTATATTTAAAGCCATTCTCGTTCTGCGTTGGAATAAACATCATTCATTATTTGCTTGTTCTTGTTACGATTGTTATTGTCATTCTCTCACTCGCAAGAGTCTTATGCTGATGCTGTATGAATAAATTATGCCATTGGATACAAAGCGGTTTAGTTTTGAGACCTAACCCACGAGGGGGGAAGGCACAGTGGTCTGCTTCAGGAATTCCAAGCAATAAAACACAAAAAACAACCCAGGAAGGGTTCGAACAGCTACTTTCACGCAGAGACATGCATTTGGAATCTGTTCATCGTTACGGGGTCAAACAAGAGGGTAACATTACTGAAACAATGATCGGGCTACTTAGTATATAATAGAGCATACAGATTTCAAGGAGGAAACGTATGAAGACGCAGACTTCCTCGTTATCAATATGTGCGGCATATCTTTCGTGTTAACGAAAGTAAATTCCCGCTTTACCTCTTCTTACGTGTCAAATGAAATGAATGCCATGAGGAATAGAATATTTGTTGACTGCGTCTCTTCTTGCTTCCATCCTTACCAACATATTTCTTCATTCTCGTGGTAATCATGACAATCTATGTGCATGCTGCAAACGATTGCAAGTGGACAAATTCGACATCGAGGTGCAAAGCGTTTGGTATCTTACATTATATTCAATTCATATAAGATTCCGGTGTATTTTTACTTCGTTTGTATTTTTAGATGATTATGAACGTTACGGAAATTTATCTCACATGCTTTATGTTGAATGAGAAACATTGAATGATCCGTTTTGCTTTCCCTACGTTGAAATGATATAATGTCGGCGTCAACAGCCTTCTTCCACGCCGGAAGCTGAAACTTGTATCATTCTGGATTAATGATAATTGAATGTCTCATATGTATACATAGCCCACAAGGCGACGTCAGAAACCACCAGGGGAGAACGCCGCATAAAAACCAAACGTGCGCGCGCGTCTCCACTCTGAAGAACCGTATCGGAGAATCACGGCAAGCATTTCGCTGAAGAGCTGCCTCGTCAGAGAGCCGAGAAATGGCATCGTCGTAGCAAGTATTTGTCAACACTCTGATAGTGCATTTACTTCCGGGTGTAGGTCGGCGTTACTTCGCTAAATTCACTTAACATTCGTTTTCCACATCGAAGACTCGTACGATATAATCCGCTGCAAGATGACACAATTAGAAAGTATATTTAATTTCTGGACTCCAAGGACGGCGTTCTTCACATAAGTAACACCTGTTTGTGTGTGCATTCGGGAGGACGACGGTGCAATCCCGCGCCCGGCCATCCTGATTTAGGTTTTCAATGATTTCCCTAAATCGCTTCAGGCAAATGCCGGGATGGTTCCTTAGGAAGGGCACGGCCGATTTCCTTCCCCATCCTTCCCTAATCCTAGCTTGTGATCCGTCTCTAATGACATCGTTGTCGACGGGACGTTAAAACAGTAATCTCCACCTCCTCTGTTTCTGTGTTTAAGGTTGCGTTTTGAGGCTCAGGCAACATCGCAGTGACTATAGTCCGCCTCTGGCCGCCAGTGTGTCGTTAGCTCAGAGGTTCCCTTGTGCGTTGCAGTGCTTGTACTATAAGTTCGAATCACGGTAGAAGCCGCTGAATAAAACATTTTATTTTCCATTTTAATTAATGGAGTTGCAAACTGCTAGTAAACATTTCTTATGCGAAATCTGAAGAATGCCTTTAAACATCAATCTTCGTCCGATTTCGACTTAGTAAATTAAGTTAATATCATGGATTTCTGCTTTGCAAATTCCAAGGTGCTTCACTGTAAAATAGGTCCTGAAAAGATTCAAACCGACTGTCAACGATATAAATTTGAGCTTTGTTCGTCATATAGGTCTAACATGTCAGAAGGTTGTTTATGAAGTGCACATGTTCATTAATATAGTTCACATCTTCTAAATTTTTGCAATAGCATTTAACTGTAGACGTTTTCTAACACCGGCGTTAGCAATTCCTTTCCGTTCTCTGAAACCTTCAAAACGACAAATTTATCTGGATTAAATCTGATGACCTTAACTATCACTTCCGATCAACAATAAATACTTCATGAACTCCAAATGTGCAGTGTGCCTGCACTGCTACAGAGCATGCATTGCAAGGTATTCACACAGTTTATCGCATAGACTTACCATAAGGAATCAAACAAGAACTGTAATACATTTTACACCACAGACGCTCACTCTGGCTTGACGAAAACATCCAATCATTGACCAAAAGTTGCACAAATAATTAAGTTTGAAAGGAAAAGAAACGAGGTATGAAGCATTTATAAATTCATCGAATGTAGTGAGGTGGTTTAATTTCGTCCCAGTCTATAAAATTAATTTCGGGCCATACTCAGCTCTTGCCGATTACCCGCCTACTAATCAGGGCGTCTGTCTCCGTTGCTTTTGAGCGTGAATGGAAATTGTAGAAATTTTCTGTGGAGCAACATTTAATAATAAAGCGTTTCAAATCATCAAAAGCGATGAGCGGTAGCAGGCGCTTTCGATAAAGAACGGGGGAGTGCAGCGCCGCTGCTGTCTCCACGGCCGCTGCCAGTAGCCAGCAAATGGATCCCGGAGCTTTGCCGCATACGGCTTCCAGAGGAGGACAGTCTGCAGGAAATCTGCCGCAAAATCGTTACTAGATAAAATTTTGATATCGGTGTGTCACAAAGCGAAATAGATTGAATCTGCGCTACCATTACATTCACGTCTTCAGCATTCAGACAGAAGAGGCTATAAAAATATTTTATGCCAGCTGCTCTCGATCCACTGACATTATGAACAGAAACAACGCACGCTACCGCTAGACCACAGGCGTAATCAGCCTAGAGTCTCTCTATCTTGGGACAAGTTTTCCTCCAGGAAGTGCCGCAGTCTACAGTGTTGCCAGATTGTGCAGATAACCGGACTTAGAGAATTAGCGAGTTGGCCAGTTTCTTTGTCCCATGTCGCGATCGGCGCAGATTTAGCCTCTGAAGCGGCCGGCCGCCGGTCAAGTTTTATGTCAAAGAGTGTACATTCTTAAAGGCTTCTGTCCGGACTACGTGACTCGATGAAAGGTTAAATCAAGATGTGCTGCTTTATACGACAGTTCGTTACGTAGCTTGTGTATGCCACGTTTGCCTTGCCAGGCAAGTAACTTCACAGCTTTTTGCGCCGCTTTTGCACGGTCTTATTGCTAGCTACACGATTGAAATACATTTTTTTCCTGCAATCATGCTGTATATAATGAACCGAGATGTTAAATGAGCAACTGAAGTGTTATCAGTCACATTCTTAGGCGCGAAGTGACGTTAATAATGACGAAATAAGTGATTTTAAATGAACGTAAGAAAATTTGTCATGATATCCAATCAAAGCATGTAATTAATTCATGTTTGCTCAAAGCGCTGAGGGCTCTTATCAGAGCGCCAAAATCATGAATGTGGCATACTCGCTGTTATGACGTTACAAAGTACGCTCATTTTGCGTTTTCGTGATAATGGGTCTTCATTTTTACCTTCACCACCAAGGTAACTTGTCATATGGTTTGTCATAACAAAGAACTGGAAAAATGAAACTCGCCGATGTATATAAGTCAGAAGGTTCATTTTTACACTGCCCTGATTTTGGCTAAGTCTGACAATATGAGCAGAAACTGTCGGAGATGACACTCTCTTATTGTGCATAGAGTATTTGAATGATCTTCGTACATTACAAAATTTAGTCTACATATTCGTAGATTCTGAGACATATGTACGCAGTGGACTTCAATATTAATATTAGTATCACCAAGCAATTTTGTACGACATGTTACATAATACCGCTCAGCGCGGTAAGGATTTAATTAGCTGCAATACGAAAATTGATGAAAAGCGATGATTACCTAATGAAATATGGATACCGTTTGTGGTTCAACGTACGAATTCACGAGGAAATGCTTTTAAACGTCAAAATGCAAATATTTCCTCAGCAGTACGGTCAAAGGAATCATAGCGTTGGAGCTGAATACGTAACATCAGCACGCAACGTCTCTGAGGTGTTCTACAGAAATGTCAGGTGACATAACTGATCACGGAAATTCGTCACATGATTCGTAGTTTACAGATTTAATAATGAAATGTGTACAAAAATTATAAAAGGTAATCGATCACATTTTTGGTTTACACAAACTTTGTGTTGCATTATCTGAGACTGAAGAATAGCTTAGGATGCAAAATAGTGGATATCGCTTATCAAACGAAAATTGTTCTTTCGGATGTACTGTGCGACCTGCTTTAGATACACAGGCGGGCAGATTTTATGGCTGCCATAAATAAATAAATAAAGTAAATCATAAATATTTGTAAGAATATATGTAATCACAGGCGCTGATTCTGCAAGTGAGTCGCCGGCCGGTGTGGCCGAGCGGTTCTAGGCTCTTCAGTCTGGAACCGCGCGACCGCTACTGTCGCAGGTTCGAATCCTGCCTCGGGCATGGATGTGTGTGATGTCCTTAGGTTAGTTAGGTTTAAGTAATTCTAAGTTCTAGTGGACTGATGACCTCAGATGTTAAGTGCCCGTAGTGTTCAGAGCCATTTGAACCATTTCTGCAAGTGAGTCGGGTAGAGATCCGCTTTTTTTCCGAATGTCCAAGCCATGATCAAATACGAGCTGACTTGGGTACAAGCGGAGGAAGAGTCGAGGTGCCGCCAGTGCGTTTATATGGGCGCCAACCTATGGCAAACATATAAGGCTCTGAATGAATAAATGTTCTGTAGGTGACTGACAATTTTCAGCCCACTACGTGAAAACATTTACGAGCAGTAACAAAGCGGATGTAACGAGTTACAGGCACTGCTGGGTGGGCTCAGAGTGTACAGACAATTCACAATAACCACACTTGTCTTTCCAAGACGTTGAAAAAGTAAATACAAAACTGTCACGCGAATTAGCTATTATCGGAAGCACAAATATTAAGAAGAGAAAACAGATATTGATTCCTCGATTTGAGCAGTGTCTTAGCTGTCGAAGATCGTATGTATTTGCATATAGGCGGAGTTGAAAAAGTCATGGGATGCCGAATGCATGTATACAAATGGCGGTATTCTCACGTTCACAATGTGTAAAACGGCGGTGCAGAGCAGTCATTTGTACTCAGGTAATGCATGTGAAAAACTTTCAGACGTGATTATACCCGCACGGCGGTAATGAACAGGCTTCGAACGCGGAATGGTAGTTGGAGCTGGATATATGGTACATTCAATTTCTGAAAACGTTAAAGAAATGAATATTCAGATCCACAGTGTCAAGAGCGTACCGAGAATACCAAATTTCTGGCATTACTTCTCACCACGGACAATGCACTGGCCGACGACCGACAACAGCGGCGTTTGCTTAGAGTTAGAAAACCGTGGCCTGGTGAGGTGAATCCCGATTTCAGCTGGTAAGAGCTGGTGGAAGCGTTCGAGTGAGGCACAGACCCCACGAAGCCACGGACCCAAGTTGTTAAGGCGCTGTGCAAGCTAGTGGTGGCTCCGTAACTGTGTGGGCTGTGTCTACATGCAATGGACTGAGTCCTTTGGGCTAGCTGAATCGGTCATTGAGTGAAAATGATTATTTTCGACTACTTGGACATCATCTGCAGCCATTCATGGACTTCATGTTCCCAAACAGCGATGCCCCCTATCATCGGATCGCAATTCTTCGCTATTTGTTTCATGAACATTGTGGACAATTAGAGCGATTGAGTTGGCCATCCAGATAGCCCGACTTGAATCCCATAGAACATTTATGGGACATAATCGAGAGGTCAGTCCGTGCACAAAATTTTGCACCTCCAGGTTTCGCAATTATGGACGGCTATAGGGACAACATGGTTCAGTACTTCTACAGGAGACTTTCAGCGAGTTGTGAAGTCCGTGCCATATCGAGTTGCTTCACTACGCCGGACAAGTGGAACTCCGACGCGATATTAGGAGGTACCCCATGACTTTTGTCACCTGAGTGGAGAATAAAGCAGTTATTGTAGCTATTACTTAATATCCGAATTCGTCCTTTTGTCCTCGCATCGGAACCTACTTTCATTAATGTCACTGTTGCACACATTCTATTCCTTTTTATTAGAGCCGCAATACACTCCTGGAAATGGAAAAAAGAACACATTGACACCGGTGTGTCAGACCCACCATACTTGCTCCGGACACTGCGAGAGGGCTGTACAAGCAATGATCACACGCACGGCACAGCGGACACACCAGGATCCGCGGTGTTGGCCGTCGAATGGCGCTAGCTGCGCAGCATTTGTGCACCGCCGCCGTCAGAGTCAGCCAGTTTGCCGTGGCATACGGAGCTCCATCGCAGTCTTTAACACTGGTAGCATGCCGCGACAGCGTGGACGTGAACCGTATGTGCAGTTGACGGACTTTGAGCGAGGGCGTATAGTGGGCATGCGGGAGGCCGGGTGGACGTACCGCCGAATTGCTCAACACGTGGGGCGTGAGGTCTCCACAGTACATCGATGTTGTCGCCAGTGGTCGGCGGAAGGTGCACGTGCCCGTCGACCTGGGACCGGACCGCAGCGACGCACGGATGCACGCCAAGACCGTAGGATCCTACGCAGTGCCGTAGGGGACCGCACCACCACTTCCCAGCAAATTAGGGACACTGTTGCTCCTGGGGTATCGGCGAGGACCATTCGCAACCGTCTCCATGAAGCTGGGCTACGGTCCCGCACACCGTTAGGCCGTCTTCCGCTCACGCCCCAACATCGTGCAGCCCGCCTCCAGTGGTGTCGCGACAGGCGTGAAGGGAGGGACGAATGGAGACGTGTCGTCTTCAGCGATGAGAGTCGCTTCTGCCTTGGTGCCAATGATGGTCGTATGCGTGTTTGGCGCCGTGCAGGTGAGCGCCACAATCAGGACTGCATACGACATAGGCACACAGGGCCAACACCCGGCATCATGGTGTGGGGAGCGATCTCCTACACTGGCCGTACACCACTGGTGATCGTCGAGGGGACACTGAATAGTGCACGGTACATCCAAACCGTCATCGAACCCATCGTTCTACCATTCCTAGACCGGCAAGGGAACTTGTTGCTCCAACAGGACAATGCACGTCCGCATGTATCCCGTGCCACCCAACGTGCTCTAGAAGGTGTAAGTCAACTACCCTGGCCAGCAAGATCTCCGGATCTGTCCCCCATTGAGCATGTTTGGGACTGGATGAAGCGTCGTCTCACGCGGTCTGCACGTCCAGCACGAACGCTGGTCCAACTGAGGCGCCAGGTGGAAATGGCATGGCAAGCCGTTCCACAGGACTACATCCAGCATCTCTACGATCGTCTCCATGGGAGAATAGCAGCCTGCATTGCTGCGAAAGGTGGATATACACTGTACTAGTGCCGACATTGTGCATGCTCTGTTGCCTGTGTCTATGTGCCTGTGGTTCTGTCAGTGTGATCATGTGATGTATCTGACCCCAGGAATGTGTCAATAAAGTTTCCCCTTCCTGGGACAATGAATTCACGGTGTTCTTATTTCAATTCCCAGGAGTGTAGATGCAAGAACGCTGACTATGCAACGTAGAAACCAAAGGTGAACTTAGTCACAGGCCTCAACACATGTTATCAAGAACATTAAGCATAAATTTACTGCGGAGAACAAGCTCAGCAACAATCTTTTGTCGTCAAGCAACAGAAGCTGACGCAAATGGTAGAGTTTTCAGGCTGACAACGACAAGAATCTAGACAAGCAAAACATTTTTAGGATAGATGATGGTACGAACCTCTGCACTTAAAGATCGTAAAAGCAATTCCTTGTAAAAGTGACGCTGTGTGCTCAGCAAGGGCACAGTGTGGCCCGAAGACCTACCCTTGAAACTCCGGAAGGCACGTTCCTGAAAGAGTATGAACGACTGACGTGGCACATGTTGCCCGACAATAAGGTCGAAGTGTTCCCTAGGAAACAGAAAAGCGAACTATGCATTCTCGTCACCAGTTGTCAGGTGGATTTGTTCTCGTATGAATTTTAGCACGTTGACCGCCACGAGGCCGCCTGATGCCGTGCGCCCTCCTTCGTTGAAACGAAGCATCCATCACAATGCATGCAACAGTCAACGTGTTTATATTTATATACAGGATGCTGAGCCTCGCTCCTATGATCCAATACGTGCAGTTGTTTTAAAGTATTTCAATCGCTCCCTGGACTCGAGCAGTAAAGTCCTCCGCTGACGTTACCGATGTGGCATACATCATACTCTTCACACTACGCTGCAGAAAATAGTCGAGAGGTGTCAGATCTGGCGACCGTGGTGACCGTGGAACTGGTCCAGTTCTGCCAGTCCATCGAATGGGATATGCAACGTCGAGGTGAATCAGCAAATTGACATCAAAATGTGCTGGAGCTCCGTCGTGCTACAGCTGCATGTCCATCCGAATATTTAGCGGCACTAAATCCAATACGGTGTGCAAAACATCTCTAATAAATGTGAAATAGATTGGTCCTGTTAGTCTGTTTGGCAGTAGATATGGTTCAATGATATGGATACCGATTATCCCTGCCCAGATGTAAATACCGACGCTGTGTTGTTGCTTTTGAATCACCTGCGCACGTGGTGTTTCATCCGCCCAAACATGCATGTTGTGCATGTTTAATATGCCGTCTAGTAAACGTGCACTCATCTGTGAATAGCACCAAGCTTGAGAATTGTGGCTCGAGTGTGCACTGCCGTAAATACCATCTACATCTATGTCTTCATCTACATGGCTACCTTGAAAATCATACTTCAGTGCTGGCAGAGGGTTTATCGTACCATATTCACATTGTTTGTTGTTGTGGTCTTCAGTCCTGAGACTGGTTTGATGCAGCTCTCCATGCTACTCTATCCTGTGCAAGCTTCTTCATCTCCCAGTACCTACTGCAACCTACATCCTTCTGAATCTCCTTAGTGTATTCATCTCTTGGTCTCCCCCTACGATTTTTACCCTCCACGCTGCCCTCCAATACTAAATTGGTGATCCCTTGATGCCTCAGAACATGTCCTACCAACCGATCCCTTCTTCTGGTCAAGTTGTGCCACAAACTTCTCTTCTCCCCAGTCCTATTCAGTACTTCCTCATTAGTTATGTGATCTACCCATCTAATCTTCAGCATTCTTCTGTTGCACCACATTTCGAAAGCTTCTATTCTCTTCTTGTTTAAACTATTTACCGTCCATGTTTCACTTCCATACATGGCTACACTCCATACAAATACTTTCAGAAATGACTTCCTGACACTTAACTCTATACTCGATGTTAACAAATTTCTCTTCTTCAGAAACGCTTTCCTTGCCATTGCCAGCTTACATTTTATATCTTCTCTACTTCGACCATCATCAGTTCTTTTGCTCCCCAAATAGCAAAACTCCTTTACTACTTTAAGTGTCTCATTTCCTAATTTAATACCCTCAACATCACCCGACTTAATTCGACTACATTCCATTATCCTCGTTTTGCTTTTGTTGATGTTCATCTTATATCCTGCCTTCAAGACACCATCCACTCCGTTCAACTGCTCTTCCAAGTCCTTTGCTGTCTCTGACAGAATTACAATGTCATCGGCGAACCTCAACGTTTTTATTTCTTCTCCCTGGATTTTAATACCTACTCCGAATTTTTCTTTTGTTTCCCTTACTGCTTGCGCAATATACAGATTGAATAACATCGGCGATAGGCTACAACCCAGTCTCATTCCCTTCCCAACCACTGCTTCCCTTTCATACCCCTCGACTCTTATAACTGCCATCTGGTTTCTGTACAAATTGTAAATAGCCTTTCGCTCCCTGTATTTTACCCCTGCCACCTTTAGAATTTGAAAGAGAGTATTCCAGTCAACATTGTCAAAAGCTTTCTCTAAGTCTACAAATGCTAGAAACGTAGGTTTGCCTTTCCTTAATCTTTCTTCTAAGATAAGTCGTAAGGTCAGTATTGCCTCACGTGTTCCAGTATTTCTACGGAATCCAAACTGATCTTCCCCGAGATCGGTTTCTACTAGTTTTTCCATTCGTCTGTAAGGAAATCGTGCTAATATTTTGCAGCTGTGGCTTATTAAACTGATTGTTCGATAATTTTCACATCTGTCAATACCTGCTTTCTTTGGGATTGGAATTATTATATTCTTCTTGAAGTCTGAGGGTATTTCGCCTGTTTCATACATCTTGCTCACCAGATGGTAGAGTTTTGTCAGGACTGGCTCTCCCAAGGCCGTCAGTAGTTCCAATGGAATGTTGTCTACTCCGGGGGCCTTGTTTCGACTCAGGTCTTTCAGTGCTCTGTCAAACTCTTCACCCAGTATCGTATCTCCCATTTCATCTTCATCTACATCCTCTTCCATTTCCATAATATTGTCCTCAAGTGCATCGCCCTCGTATAGACCCTCTATATACTCCTTCCACCTTTCTGCTTTCCCTTCTTTGCTTAGAACTGGGTTTCCGTCTGAGCTCTTGATGTTCATACAAGTGGTTCTCTTATCTCCAAAGGTCTCTTTAATTTTCCTGTAGGCAGTATCTATCTTACCCCTAGTGAGATAAGCCTCTACATCCCTACATTTGTCCTCTAGCCATCCCTGCTTAGCCATTTTGCACTTCCTGTCGATGTCATTTTTGAGACGTTTGTATTCCTTTTTGCCTGCTTCATTTACTGCATTTTTATATTTTCTCCTTTCATCAATTAAATTCAATATTTCTTCTGTTACCCAAGGATTTCTACTAGCCCTCGTCTTTTTACCTACTTGATCCTCTGCTGCCTTCACTACTTCATCCCTCAAAGCTACCCATTCTTCTTCTACTGTATTTCTTTCCCCCATTCCTGTCAATTGTTCCCTTATGCTCTCCCTGAAACTCTGTACAACCTTTGGTTCTTTCAGTTTATCCAGGTCCCATCTCCTTAAATTCCCACCTTTTTGCAGTTTCTTCACTTTTAATCTACAGGTCATAACCAATAGATTGTGGTCAGAGTCCACATCTGCCCCTGGAAATGTCTTACAATTTAAAACCTGGTTCCTAAATCTCTGTCTTACCATTATATAATCTATCTGATACCTTTTAGTATCTCCAGGGTTCTTCCATGTATACAACCTTCTATCATGATTCTTAAACCAAGTGTTAGCTATGATTAAGTTGTGCTCTGTGCAAAATTCTACCAGGCGGCTTCCTCTTTCATTTCTTAGCCCCAATCCATATTCACCTACTTCGTTTCCTTCTCTCCCTTTTCCTACACTCGAATTCCAGTCACCCATGACTATTAAATTTTCGTCTCCCTTCACTATCTGAATAATTTCTTTTATTTCATCATACGTTTCCTCAATTTCTTCGTCATCTGCAGAGCTAGTTGGCATATAAACTTGTACTACTGTAGTCGGTGTGGGCTTCGTATCTATCTTGGCCACAATAATGCGTTCACTATGCTGTTTGTAGTAACTTACCCGCGTTCCTATTTTCCTATTCATTATTAAACCTACTCCTGCATTACACCTATTTGACTTTGTGTTTATAACCCTGTAGTCACCTGACCAGAAGTCTTGTTTCTCCTGCCACCGAATTTCACTATTTCCCACTATATCTAACTTTAACCTATCCATTTCCCTTTTTAAATTTTCTAGCCTACATGCCCGATTAAGGGATCTGACATTCCACGCTCCGATCCGTAGAACGCCCGGAGATCCGAATGGGGGACTATTTTACCTCCGGAATATTTTACCCAAGAGGACGACATCATCATTTAATCATACAGTATAGCTGCATGCCCTCGGGAAACTTTCGAACTCTGAACTTTCGAACAGCGCGTGCACAGAAACGAACTCCTGTATCTTTCCGTGCGAGCTCTGACTTCCTTTATTTTATTATTACGATCGTTTCTCCCCATGTAGGTCGGGGTCAACAAAATATTTTCGCATTTAGAGGAGAAAGTCCAGAGGCCGCACAAAGTGCCTGTACATCCTATGTCTGCTATCGTTCTAACGCATGAACAATTGACTTACACTTGCTAAGCACCGCCTAACTCCCCTTTTCACGAGCGTTTTTCTTGTCGCAGTGGACTAATCGTGGCAAGGGAATCTAATACAGCTCCCATGTCACAAGTAATCGTTTTCGTGTCAGTGCCATAACTGCGGGAATTGTGAAAGCTGTCTGCTGTGCAGCTTGGCACCTCAGCGGTGAAATTGAGTTATGAGGGACCAAAATTCTCGAAAAAATGGAAACACATTAACGCAAAGTGAGTACAAACAATAACAGGTAGTGTTTGCAGTGTCTGTATTATACGACATTGCATGGTGCACCGTACGACACAGTCACTGCAAATACTATTTCATGCCTACACAACGTCACCACAATAGTAAAAAAAGCTTCTCCCTGTGCTGGAATCACAGCAACTGTGCGAGTACAGGACGTAGACACATGGTGACGAATGGAACTTTGGGTCGGCCCTAAGGGGGTGCTCGGATAGCCGAAGTGTTTAAGGCGACTGCTCGCAATAAGTGGGAAATCTGGGTTCGAGTCCCAGTCCGTCACAAATTTTCATTGTCACTTATCAATTGTGCAGCTGAAGTTTCAACGTATTCGCCGTTGCGAATACATTTCTTTCACTGACAGTAGAGCTTGTTAATGACCGAAGCCAAATTCATACTGACTGTTCTTGACTAATGTCTTATGGTAAACTCTCCACACTCTGGAGAATTGACAGAATAAGAAAGGTGGTGTCCAAACGTGTCACAATACCTACATTTATTTTTTCGATACAAAATTAGCTTACAAAAAATTAAACAAAATTTAGTAGACTGCAGATAGCTTTTTTCCTTTGACGATATCCCAGCAAAACATTCTGAAATGTGTGCCCGAAAATTAGAAACAGCTTCCCCTCACCAGCAAAATTCAGTCTCAAACCTTCTGGGAAACTGCTGATCTTACTGTGATGAAAGTAAGTGGGAAGTTAACCAAAGAAATCTTTCAAAGAGTGATCTACTTCTCTAGCGGTATTGAAACGTCGTCCCAACAGATGATTACACAATAAGGAAGCCAACGGCAACTCTCATTTGTTAGCGTTTCGCCACAATCGAATAATGGTAGGGCGAGTGCTCGTATGTACATAAGATACACCGTTGCTTTGAAATAAAATGAACAATGGCGCATTAGAACGTTCCGTAATACAATCCAACGTCTCATGCACCCCTTCAGACGCTGCGGTTACGGACTTGAACTAATAGTAAGTTGAGAACGCACAAGCAATACGTCAAACATTTTCTGGAGCTGTGTTTGTGGTTTGCCTGTTCGCTAGGTGTCCACGTGGACAGATTCACGTTTACGTAATCAGTACTTCGGACACCCAGAGGTAAAATAAAGGTGATCTTGTATGTATTGTAGGGGGTCTATGAGATGTCAAAGTGTTGTATTAGTATTACATATTTTCGGCAACACATTTCTATCCTGACGATACAGAACATATAAACACACTCCTGCCACTTCATGAGCCGTCATCTGACATATATCGTCACCCTTCGTACCAGTGTGCAAGTTTACTTATTACTTTCCCTTAACAAGTTTGGTTGTAGGGTCAAACAGTTCTGTACGTGTAGCATTTCTCTGTCTTTTCTTACCTTTTTGGGAAAGAAGAATCATATTGAGTCGTTAGGATTACGTAACGAACGAATGAGGCAGACAATGCTGTCAGCATGTTAAGGATCTGCTAATGGCTGTACGAGTATGCAAGCCGGTCGCGCTGTATTTGCATTGGCAACATTAGAAAAACAGAAAACCTCCTGCTTAGCTTTTCTTAACGCATGCAATCTCAGACTGGTCGTTACGTATTCTTACAATTTACGCCGACCTGAGTCGAAGTTATTAAAAACACTATACGCAGGTGCGGCTCGTCATTAAAACAGGGGCCACTTTGGTGTAATTATCTGGAAGGAGCACTAGTGGACAAATACGATGACTCGTAATAAATATGTCTGAAGAAGGGGTACAGCGTCCAATATTTACTTATGTACACCCAATTTTGTTGCCACTACGCAGAATCTCCCGCTATGTAGAAAAGTGCACGATGTTGTGAAATTTTCTGACAGACAAACTGGATAGGAGGGGACGAACGAACGCGTACGTGTCTTCTTTCTCATACTTGAGATATACTTGCACGATTGCAATGAGAGCCGGCCGCAGTGGCCGAGCGGTTCTAGGCACTTCAGTCTGGAACCGCTACAGTCGCAGGTTCGAATCCTGCATCGGGCATGGATGTGTGTGATGTCCCTAGGTTAGTTAGGTTTAAGTAGTTCTAAGTCCTAGGGGACTGGTGACCTCAGGAGTTAAGTCCCATAGTGCTCAGAGCCATTTTAACCATTTTTTTATTACAATGTGATGAAAAAAGTCATGGGATAGCGATATGCACGTATACAGATTTCGGTAGTGTTGCGTGCAAATGTATAAAAGCGCAGTACATTGGCGAAGCTGTCATCCGCACTCACGCGATTCACGTGAAAAGGTTTCCGACCTTATTATGACCGTACGATGGGAATTAACAGGCTCTGAATGCGGAATGGTAATCGGAGCTAGACGCATGGGAAATTCCATTTCGGAAATCATTAGATAATTCAATATTCGGAGATCCACAGTGTCAAGAGCGTGCCGACAATACCAAATTTCGGACATTATCTCTCACAACGGACAACGCAGTGGCCGACGTCATGCACACAATGACTGAGAGCAGCGGCCCTTCCGTAGAGTTGTCAGTGCTAACAGACAAGCAACACTGCGTGAAATAATCAAAGAAATCAATGTGGGGCGTACGACGAACGCATCCGTCAGGACAGTGGGCTATGGCAGTAGACGAGCGACGCCAGTGGCTTTGCTGACAGCACACCGCCTGCAGCACCTCACCTGAACTCGTGACCATACCTGTTGGACCCTAGGCGACTGGGAAACCGTGGCCTGGTCAGACGAGTCCCGATTTCAGTTGGTAAGAGCCGGTGGTAGGGTTCGAGTGTGACTCAGACCCCGCGAAGTCATGGACCCAAGTTGTCAACAACGCACTGTGGAAGCTGGTGGTGGCTCCATAGTGATGTGGGCTGTGTTTACATGGATCGTTGACTGGAAATGGTTATGTTCGACTACTTGGATATCATTGCAGCCATTCGTGGACTTCATATTCACAAACAACGGTGGACTTTTTATGGATGACAATGCACCGTGTCACCAGGCCGCAGTTGTTCGTGCTTGGCTTGAATAGCATCTACATCTACATCCATACTCCGCAAGCCACCTGACGGTGTGTGGCGAAGGATATGGCTCTGAGCACTATGGGACTTAACTTCTAAGGTCATCAGTCCCCTAGACTTAGAACTACTTAAACCTAACTAACCTAAGGACATCATCACACACATCTATGCCCGAGGCAGGATTCGAACCTGCGACCGTAGCGGTCGCGCGGTTCCAGACTGTAGCGCCTAGAACCGCTCGGCCAACCCTGCCGGCGGGGGAGGATACTTTGAATACCTCTATCGGTTCTCCCTTCTATTCCATTCTCGTATTGTTCGCGGCAAGAAATATTGTCGGCATGCCTCTGTGTGGGCTCTAATCTCTCTGATTTTATCCTCGTGGTCTCTTCGCGAGATATACATAGGAGGGAGCAATATACTGCTTGACTCCTCGGTGAAGATATGTTCTCGAAACTTCAACAAAAGCCCGTACCGAGCAACTGAGCGTCTCTCCTGCAGAGTCTTCCACTGGAGTTTATCTATCATCTCCGTAACGCTTTCGCGATTACTAAATGATCCTGTAAAGAAGCGCGCTGCTCTCCGTTAGATCTTCTCTATCTCTTGTATCAGCCCTATTTGGTACGGATCGCACACTGGTGAGGAATATTCAAGCAGTGGGCGAACAAGTCTACTGTAACCTACTTCCTTCGATTTGGCTACTTATACCACCCGAATGAATCCTATAGAACATTTATGGGACATAATCGAGATGTCAGTTCGTACCCAAAATCCTTCACCGGCAAAACTTTCGCCATTATGGATGGTTATAGATGCAGCATGGCTTAGTATTTCTGCAGGGGACTTCCAATGTCATGTTGAGTCCTTGCCACAACCAGTTGCTGCATTACGCCGGACAACAGGAGGTCCGACACGATGTTAGGAGATACGTGTAACTAACAAAAAAGGTCAGGGAATTAACTATGAATCACACTATTGTCATATTTATGAATTCATTTATTTACGTATGGGCTACACATTTAACGCTCTGAGAGATAATAAATACATTGTACTTATCTTAAACTTCAAGAAAAATGTATAACGAGTAATTATGACAGAAATTCTCTTTCGTGAGCAAAATCATTATGTCAGCTTTCCACGGCAAGATCGAATGGTTTTTGGACAACATGCTTGTGGAGATTAGTATGATTAATCAATTAAAACAGTCTTAATCGCATTTATTATTGTTATAATACCGCCAACCGGTTTCAACCCGACGTAGGGGTCATCTTCTGGGCGTTTACGCCATTGGTCGACTGCTGGTGGTGTCACTCCTGTCTACATAGTTTCCTGCCGTTATGTAGACACGAGTGACACCACCAGCAGTCGACCAATGGCGTAAACGCCCAGAAGATGACCCCTACGTCTGGTTGAAACCAGTTGGCGGTATTATAACAATAATAAATGCGATTAAGACTGTTTTTGAATAATTGAAGATCGAATGGTGCCTGATGAGGCTGCAGGCACCTGAGGCGGTATGAAAAATGCATGTGCGGAGCAAAGACGAACGGCTAATCATTCTGATAACGATCAGAATCGCAAACTGAGGAATGCACTGGCAGGTGCGACTTTGACAAAGTGCAGATTACTATGGCCCAGCGTCTGAGAACAAATGTCTCGGAAGAGGCAAAGCTGATCGTCTGTCCTCGTGCTACTGTCGTCGTCGTCGTCTATGTATTGCACAGCAGATTAGTAATTATACGTACTGATAATAAAACCGACTGCGACGACACTAAGTGGAATACGTCCTCCGGGTACGCAACGGTGGAATAACTAGTCTCAACACTCGGAAGTAATGAAGTGCGAACAGAGAAGGAGCTTATTGCCTCAGAGTGAGAGAGGGAGAACGTCATGAACACCTGATTCAGCACTTAGACAATAGTGCAGAGCAGATACAACGCTCTTCTGTAACGAGGCTAGTGTAGTGACCTCACGTAGGGATGAGACAAGAAGCTTTCCAGGCTGCAAACTTCACATAAAGGAATGCTCTGAATCTCTGATGTTAAATATCAAGCCAGCCGCGGTCACACATCTGGTCACCCAAACACCGGAGGGGTGGGGGGGGGGGTAAATAAGAAGTAAAAATCATGTTATCAACTGTTATAAAACGCTCGACTTCCTTCCACTCATTCTCAGAGTTAGGCCACTCTATTTGCATCAATGGTACCGATGGAAGATCAGCTCTACTAGTTGCAAGATATCTGGTGAATAAAACAAAATGTCAACAGCTGTCGCCACCTTCGAGTCCACTGGTAGGAGTCCACAGCCATCTGGCTGTGGAGGGAACTTCGACTCTGCGAGGTGCACCCCTGTCGATCGTAGTGGTGACTAACTGAAGTGGGGACCAGGCCAATCTTAGGCGAATGAAGAACCGATATTCCCATCTGCGGGCTGTTGAACTTGGGAGCAAGTACTTTGCAGTGAACACATGGTGTTTATAAAACCATATGGACATCATGGCACCATCAGATGGTCTACCTCATGTGCCATGATGTCAATGTGGTTGTATAAATGTTAATCCACGTTTCAGATCCGATGATGGCGCCTTCAGAGTGCTGAAACCGGTGATCTAATAAACGATGTTGAAGCGATCGTGGCTTTTCAATTATTTTAAGAACAAGTACTGCCTTACTATCTGTACGGTAGAACCGCCTACTGCGCTGCCTCTCGTGTCACTGTTGGATCTTTCGCCTACACGCTATCTCGACAATCGACGACAGGGGCATGTGGGGTTCTGGATTTCTGTGGCCGAGCCTAGGTGCAGCTTCACTCGAGAGCGCTGAGGTTACGGCAAGAAAAAGGAATAAAAGTGGGATAGTGTTAATACTTTCATCCTTCTTTACCTCCTCTGCATTACTGCAGATGACGTGTCACTGAGCGCAGTTTTACTGTGCATGCAGTACACGTGAGGTGCCTAGTTGTTTCCACTGCCCTGTGTGGAACACACAATTTCTTGTACACTTCACTATCCTGCTGTCTTCATGATGAAGATGTCCCCAGCGCAGAAAACAGCACGCAGGTCGTGGATTCTTTTTCTTGAGGCTGAAATTAACTTCGCGAGGAACTGATGCTACGAATAAACTATAACTCTTTTGGGATGCCACTCGTGTTTTTATTGATATAGACACGAGAAACTATTCTTGATCACAACGTATTGAACATATCTTTCCACAGTCATTATATCTGGCTAAAATAACATGAAATACATCCTGCCACAGACAACATGTCTGTCTACTGGAACCGTCAGAACTGGAGAATAAAATTACATGAATCAAATACTACTATTACAGACAACATGTTTGTACCTAGCGACGGTCGGAACTGTAGTAAATAAAATTGCATGAAACAAATACTGCTATAACAGACAACATGTCTGTCTACTGGAACGGTCAGAACTGGAGGGCCGGACTGCCCGAGACACTTACCGCGCCAAGCCAGCAAGGCGGGACACGAACGCCACCGAAGTGCATCGACAATAATATCGCCAGTCTTTTGTTTTAGTAATACTTTGATTTTAATAATTTTGAAATTACTGATTGATAGCTGGCTGTTGAGAGATGTTTATTTAAAAAATGAAGTAATTTGGATGACAGGTTTAATTAATAATATCAACTAAAGTTTAAAGTTTTGGCGCCCTACCGCCGAACACAGCAGCCAATCACAGAGCAGCAGCATCATGCAGGCGGTCTTTCTCACGGGAATGGTACCGAATCTAACATCTGTCACCGGTACCTCAGCCCACATTACGTCATCTCCACTACCCTGGGAATAGCTTCCTGGAGCCTAATATGATGGCTGAATAAGCCAGAAATATTTCAAGGTTCCAACAGACGCACACAGCGACGCCGGACTGTAGCGACGCGTCGGCTGTCTGATCCTCCGAGACAGGGCAGTGGCACTGGCCGTAGACAACGCCAGAGCCGGCGCCTACAAAGGCATCGCCAGGCTCTGACGAGCTACGCTGCACCTTCGCGCAACGCGGGCTCAGCACGCCACAGCCAGGCGGAACTAGGAAGAGGATAGAGTGATTGTAAAACTATTGAAAACAAATGTCTGTTAATCGAATGATGTCTCATTAGCGCCCTGGCGTTCCACAGGGCCCCACCACTGAACTTCCGCTCGTCCATCCCGCACTCACGTAGGAGACTGCAAATGCTCTGAGCACTATGGGACTTAACATCTGAGATCATCAGTCCCCTAGAACTTAGACCTACTTAAACCTAGCTAACCTAAGGACATCACACACATCCATGCCCGAGGCAGGATTGGAACCTGAGACCGTAGCGGTCGCGCGGTTCCAGACTGTAGCGCCTAGAAACGCTCGGCCAGGAGACTGCATCTCACAGGCTCCTACATATGGTATAAGGAAAGTGATTCAGAGACGGTGAAACGATGAGCAAGTGTTGACACTCGGGTTAAGGGGGTACGTTAATGAAATTGACAAAAAATATCGCCGGCCGCTGTGACCTACAAGTTCTAGGCGCTTCAGTCCGTAACCGCGCTACTGCTACGGTCGCAGGTTCGGATCCTGTCTCGGACAGGGATGTGTGTGATGTCCTTAGGTTAGTTAGGTTTAAGTAGGTCTAAGTCTAGGGGACTGAGGGCCTCAAATGTTAACTCCCATAGTGCTTAGAGCCATTTGAGCAATTTTGAACCAAAAATGTCAATTTTCGATTTCTTTTTTATTTGTTAGTACAACTCATGGACAATAAGTTACCAACGTTTCAATGTTTAAATCGCATCTGAATTGCCTGAAAATTAATTAAAAATGTGACGCGGCCTCCCTGCCACGTCCACGTTTTGAAGCAGCACTTCAATACCAGCCCAGTGAACAACGATTCTGTGTATTACTTTCAACAAAACGCGTGCGGGATACAACGAGAAGGCCGTGATACATACTCTTTGATTTTATAGATCATCTTTGGCCGATCTTGCACTTCTCAAAAAGTGTGTTCATGGCAAAACCCAAAATCCAAATGAAACTCTAAATTCACTCATATGGAAAGGATGCCCTAAAAACACATTTGCATCTGCTACAGTTGTCAGAATTGCAAATTACGATGCAGTTATTGTATTTAATGATGGGAACGTCGGGAGGATGAAGGTATTAGAGAGAATGGTCTGTAAGACAGGAAATTTTACCTAAGCCATCCTGAGAAAAATAGATTTACAGCGCGTCTCTGCAGGTGAAAAGTCAGTTGAAGACCTGTTAAAGGAAAGAAGACAGACAACAAGAAACCAGAAGAGAAGACTTGAAGGAAAAAACGATCCAGAGTACAAATGTGGTGCCTTCTGAAGAAGTGACATAAGTAAAAAAAGTTAGGTTGAACATTAAATTGCGTTTCCTGAAAAGTTTTTTTTTTAAGATTATGTACCTTTTCCTCAGATTCTATGAATGCTAGAATTATGAAATTTTGTAAACATATTTCTGTAAACCTAATAAACGTTGTCTCAAAGGCAAATTTTGAAATTCTGATAGCAAGCTGAGATATGGGGCAAAGTGCCTGGAATTTCGCATGAATTTAAAATTGTACTTGTGGAATTATAATTAAAAATTATGAAAATTCTTCTATTTGACCTATTCCAGAAACCTCATGAGAGAAGCTTGGAACATATAAAGAGATGAAACAGAGAATTTTTTGTAGAAATCTCTTGAATACTTTCTGAGAAAAGGGAACATACATTATTTTTTGAAAATAAAACTTCAAATTTAATTTAAAAAGTTGAATATATATAATCAAAGCATTTTATATGTAAATGTGTTACTTTCATGTAAAGCGTGGTACGAAATTTCATTGCCATATCTCCAAAACTGTGGATTTGGTGCATTTTTGAAATAGTGTGCGTTTTTCATCAATGTCCCCTCTTAAGGAAAACAAGAACAATTGTCATTTGAGAATCGTGAGTAAATCTGCAGTAGTAGATTGTGTTCCAGGACCAGAAGACCACTAAGTCTGTTTCTCCGACATTACCGTTTATCAAGATCGTTACTATGCTAGAATGTAGAGATAGCCCATCCAAATTCGAAAGAGACTGAAATTATTCAAACTGTGGGCAAAGAAAACAGCGTCAGATCGTCCCCACTACAAACACACGTTACAGCCACTCCTCCATCTTAGGCACTGATCTGATGGCGTCACGGACTGACCGTTGTGTGGATACATACAAAGAGCTCGTCTGGTTGAGCTCGGATAAGTCTGTAAAAGCGATTTGAACCGTTATACCTTCTGATGTGTCCGCCCCGGTAGCTGAGTGGTCAGCGTGACAGACTGTCAATCCTAAGCGCCCGGGTTCGATTCCCGTCTGGGTCGGAGATTTTCTCCGCTCAGGGACTGGGTGTTGTGTTGTCCTAATCATCATCATTTCATCCCCATCGACGCGCAGATCGCCGAAGTGGCGTCAAATCGAAAGACCTGCACCAGGCGAGCGGTCTACCCGACGGGAGGCCCTAGCCACACGACATTTCCATTTTATTACCTCCTGATGATGTCGCCAGGATTAGAAGACCGGTGAAAGCGTGCGTTTTATGAGCCACTATGGGATCCATCAGGCTTACCACTACACCACTCTAACTTCTAGGGGATCTACTAGGAAATCCAGAAGCCTGGCAGCAGTGACAGAGCTTACAAGCATTATTCATGAAGAAACACGGGCGACCTTCATTGAACACTCAGGTGAAAGGCGTCAGATCGGTCTTATACGTCGGAGATATGCTGCTGACGTGATGTGGAAGGACCTGTTGCTTCTTTTTCGCGAATAGGCGCTTGTATACGTGCCTGCACTACTTTTGCGAAAAACCGGTCTTACTTCGAATCAGATGGTACATTTATTTAACACGTTCCTTTCACGTAATTTTTTCTCGCCTCCTATTGTATGTCATACGCGACGAGAAACCACAAATAGTTGTGAATAAAAAGGAGTCGGCCACACCTAGAGTGACTACATTCCCGTAGAGCATAATATTGTAATAGGAAAATGGCACGGTGTAATTGATGGTTGTTAGTAGCGATGGGAGACAGCGAAGGTGCATTCGAGAATACGGCGGTTCAAATCACCGTCCAGCCAGATTTAGGCCTCACGTGATTTCTTTTAATCACTTAGGGCAAATGCTAGTGCGGTTGTTTTGAAAGAGAAACGTCCGGTTTCCTCCCCTAGTCCAAGATAGTACTCCGTTTCCTCCTTGCAATGATGTTACGCACTACTACTTCTTTCTGTTCTGTGAGGTTGTTTCAGTCTCCTCAAGTGACTAACTTAGAAGATTACAAATGCTCATATCTGCTTTATTCTGCTCAATTCGATGCGTTGTCTACTTTGGGTGGCTATTCGCAACGAAAATAGACCGATATTGAAACCTATCGCAATTCCGAGTACAGGCTACGGAATCTCTCTCTAATTTCAACATTTGTTTTATGGGTTACGAATTTTATTAATAATCTCCTCGAACTACAACAAATATGAGATATATTTATTACCCAGTTACCAGCTTTTGTGCAGATGAACACTTCCCGACGCAAAAAAAGTGAAGACGCCCGGTAGATGTTGCTAAAAGCGAATCGGAGGGAACAAACTCCACCTTCCCGACGAAGCGCCCAACTACTACGTATTCAGTTTGTGGTTCGCAGCAAGCAGCTCCTGGAGTAGAAGTGAAATGGTGCTTATTGCCACAGATTACGACATAAAAAACAAATCATTTACTAACGACTCCTAAAGTGGTACCCATGCTCCATTACAGCGGCACCAGTTCGAATCCGCCTGGCGTATTAACGACGAGAACGGGCCTGCCGGTCAGTTTGGATGTAGTTTTTAGGAGATTTCCCTCAGCCCACTAGGTGAATACCGGGTTGGTACCCACGTACTGCCTTAGAAACGCTATGCAAACGTTTATAAAACTTTCTCACAATTGCACATAGAATTTACTCTAGATGCAGACTGATGGGTTACACTGTAAAGGCAGGGTGAGGGAGCATGTGAATAACAGATTGATGATTTCAGATATTTCGTCTCTTTAACCCCATAATCAACAGCAACATCACCCTACGCAACATTGTTTGATGGCTGCGACTATCAGTGGCCAGACACAAAAAACTAGCGTCTTTCAGACTCCAACAGTACTAAACAGTTCAGAATAAGAGAGGCAAGCACTCAAACACTTTGCAGACAGTAGATACTGAGGCACAAGATGATAGTTGTGACAAAGTTTAATTCTCCCCGTCGAAGTATTTTAGGCACGTATCTAGGAAATTAAAATGACATTATTACCCAAATCGCAAAAGTTTTACACATCTCAGCGACCCTCAGATTCTATCATAGGCCAGTAACAACCATCCCCGATGATAAATGATAATGACGTCTCAAACAGGTCGCGCAATGGCAGCTTTCTTAAATACGTTTGCGAAAGTCAGATATAAACACGCAAGTGTGAGACGGTTGATGGTTTTATGTTGCTATTTTCATGTTTTTGTTTTGAATTGTCACTTCTACTTACATTGTAGTAGTGTGACTTCAGAAGCGTATAGTGATTACGTAGGTCAGGGAAACATATTTTCGTGACAGCGCAGGTCGTAGATATTGAATGATGTGGTTCCGCAAATCCTGTTAATATGTCTCTGGCTAGTCAACAGCTTCAATTAATTTCTATCGCCACTCATGACTGCAAACGCACGACATCGTTGGACAGGCTATTGTCCTCGCCATAACGGAAAGTAACAGTTTGCATTCCGTTCTGTGCTTCGGCATTGTTTGCACGTTTCGTCATGGTTCAAATGGCTCTGAGCACTATGCGACTTAACTTCTGAGGTCATCAGTCGCCTAGAACGTAGAACTAATTAAACCTAACTAACCTAAGGACATCACACACATCCATGCCCGAGGCAGGATTCGAACCTGCGACCGTAGCGGTCGCTCGGTTCCAGACTGTAGCGTTTCGTCATGTTTTGAATTATTATTTTCTGATACATAATGATGTGTCTCTTCAATATGATAACTGTTACGGCACTGACATTCATTATTCTTAAAATAATCTATTTTTGTGATACACACTAAAAAATTCAACCAAAAAGCGCCTCGGTTTAATAGTTACAAGCATCCTAAGGTGTGGATGACATAAAATCTTACTCTCAAATTTGAGACAAGTCGAAAACCATGTTATTTCCTTCCATATGCGTTTCGCTTAGCAGTAGAAAGTTATATAACTCGGGTTTATATTGAGATGTACCGACAACTGTTCTCTCTGCACACCATCTGTGAATGGAATATGAAAAAGGAAGAATGATAGTGACGCACATATATACGTCTCTTTTATAACATAACGTAGGGTGGCTTGCCACAGGCAACGAAATTCAGTATATGTAAATCGAATAAAGACATTTCCTGACGGAGCGTATATTTGAACGCACGTTCTTGTAAACGAGTGGAGCTACTATCCTCTAAGCCTGTTTCTTGTCCGGCGGCAACTACGTGTCACGCATATTTTCTGCGCAGGGAACTGTAATTTCCATGAGGAATGAGCGCAGGTAATCTGACATAGAATGAGGAATGGTGACAGGGTGCAGCTCACAGCTCACCTGCAGTTTTGTCTGACGCAACTGGAATGAAACAGCGATGTTAAGAAATAATGGACTGCTGAACGACAGGACTAGGGTTCAGATTCTTTCCCTCGCCCGTATGTAAACTTCATATTTCTTCTTCCTGTAAAAATTGTGCAAGACAATATGGCGTACGAAGAATGCTGCACTGAACGTAAAAAGGTTGGATAAGATTTAACGTCTCCCGATGACTAAATCATTACAGAAGCAGTAGACGCTCGAATTCTCTAAGGTTGGGGGAGTAAATAGACCGTAATCTTTTCAAAATGTTCATATAGCCCCTGTTACATGTACACTAAGAACGAAAAAGAGCAAACCAAGCAGGCTGTAATCTATTTTTTGTCTGTGTTATTAGCTAATTTCGACCCTCGGTCATTCTCAAGCATTTATCACAAGCCTCAGACTTCATGTCATATTTGACTAAATAGCCAGTACATATAATTATAACGGCACACATCGCGTTCCTGTTTGTGAGTAGCACAAGTGCAATTTAGTAATGCCGTTACATTAGCTAATAGCACACACGAATAGATTACAGCCTGCTTGTACGATGTTTTCGTTCTTAAAACATATTGAGGCTATGGACCCATACATCAAAATTTTCTAAAATCTTGTAAAATTGTTGGACGTATTCTCAATATTTTTTCCTTTTAATAATATGATTGTGGTAAAGTAAGAAAAAGTTTGTTATTCGCTTCCTCAAATAAAGACTATTTGTGCACTTCAGCGATTATCGCTTGATACAGTTTACCGTTCCCAGTCGACTGTGATCCAGTTCAAACCTAAGGAGATTGCCACAGTATATTTCAAAGAAACTTGTGGTAGTTTGTGGTGTTCCGACAGGTTTGTCTGTTAGAGCTATGCTTAATTTGTATTATAATGTCTCATGATACAACACATAATTTTTACGGTGAGAGTATTTTACCTCCTATCTGTGCCTACCACGGACATAGACTTATGGATCACAAAGTCCATCGATCGCAAAAGTTTCGTGAGTTTTGCGACTCCGGCAGACGTGGTGGTAAATGCACGACCACACTACTTTACAGACGACAGCCTGAATCCTATTCACCGACCTACAGTATACCGCCACTGCAACGCCGACACAACGGGTGGAGATTATACGGCCTGGACGATCGTCATATGCTTCCCCCGGCGACGCACAAAGATCCCTCCATAGCAAGTGGGCAACGAAATTATTGGGCAAAAAGGCGAATACCCTAATGGAAGCCGGCCGTTGTGGCTGAGCGGTTCTAGGCGCTTCAGTCCGGAACCGCCCTGCTGCTACGGTTTCAGCACAAAATTTGGTCTGAACATTCGTAGATTCTGAGAGATATGTATGCAGTGGACTTCAATAACAATATTAGCATCACCAAGCAATTTTGTACGAAATGTTGCGTAATACGTCTGAAGCTCAGCGCGGTAAGGATTTACTTAGCGGTAATACAAAAATTGTTGAAAAGCGATGATTATGTACTGAAATATGGATACTGTTTGTGGTTCAACGGATGAATTCACGAGGAAATGCTTTCAAACGTCAAAATACAATTATTTCCTCAGCTGTACGGCCAAAGGAATCATAACGTTGGAGCTGAATACGTAACATCACCACGGCAACGTCTCTGAGGCATTCTACAGAAAGTCTCGTCAGGTGACGTAACTGATCACGTAAATTCGCCACATGGTTCGTAGTTTATACATTCAATAATAAAATGTGTCCAAAAATTATAAAAGGTTATCGATCACATGTTGTGCAACTTTGTGTTGCATTCTCTGAGATTGAAGAATAGCTTAGGATGTAAAATAGTGGATATCGCTTATCAAACGAATATTGTTCTTTCGGATGTTGGATTTAATTGCGATAGGTCATCTGGAAAGTGAGATCCGTCGAAGAATCGTGGTAAAATTCGAATACGGCTGCTATTTTTGTGCACGTGGCACAGTAAGATTACTTTGTTAGTTTGAAAAACAAATTGTTTCCATTTATTTGCGACTTGTGTGCGAATCATAAACATTGTTTGCTTTTGTTTCCTAACTACTTACATTTTCTTTACTTATATAATTATTAAGTTTTGTGTTTAAGTTAGTATCTTAATACTGCATCATTATAGTTTAAGGGAAAAATATATAATATTCTGTTAAGGATCTGCTGTGGACTGAGGTACTGTGCGATCTGCTTTAGACACACAGGCGGGCAGGTTTTACGGCTGCACTAAATAAATAAATAAAGTAAATCATAAATATTTCTAAGAATATACGTAATCACAGACGCTGATTCTGCAAGTGAGTCGCTGGCCTGTGTGGCCGAGCGGTTCTAGGCGCTTCAGTCTGGAACGGCGCTAATGCTACGGTGGCAGGTTCGAATCAATCAAATTACATACCATGCTGGACAGCGACAACACAATGAGGAAAATACACTTCCTGAATTTACGTCAATGGCCAGGGCAGGTAACTGGAACGTTAACGGCCACAAGGCAGAATATTCCGCTGGTGCACTTCAATTCAAATAACCAAGTACAGTTAAATTCTACCAGAGGATGGCTAAAATTTGCCAACTTGAAAACACATGTTGTTGCTCGCAGGAATATTCCAACAGCCAACAACGAAATCCAAACGACACAATGCGGACAGTCGTGACTTGCTGGTAGATTAAGTCAAAACTCAACTCTCATGTCCAGGACCGGTGAGCCACGAACCTCGTAGCTATGGGAACAGCACCACACACTCCGGCACCGCATAGAGGCCGCCAGCGGGCCCGGCCAAACTACGCGCCGCGGAGATTTCCTCCCTACTCCATGCCAACCGACCAACTGCCCAGGCCCGGAAACGGTGAAAGGGCCAAATATAGGTACGCCGATGAGACGACCAACCGAACGACCAACCAACGGTCGTCCCGCCCCAATCTCCCTCCGTCGGACAGTTCATGTGTGTCGCCAGCGGTCGGCGAGCACTGGCTGTCGGCGCCTCACCGGCGCTCCGCCTCCGACTTCACTGCTGCTGCGTCCCGACTGCACTGCTGGTCCGTCCCGAACTGACTCCCAGACACACGACGACCCGGACGCTCCAGAGATGGTACGACAGAGCACTTATCGATACGCGCTGCTACTGCCGCTACGGACAAGTAAGGCAGGAAGTTGGTGACGCCAGTAAATGGAATAAGAGAACGAGGCGGCAGTACCGTAATAAAAGATGACAAACAATAAATGGCATGAACACGATGGCTAATTGCGTTACACTTGAAAGTCACGTGGATACATGACACTATTTTTCAGCAATCGCCAAATCTCCGCACACAACATTCTAAACGTTCTACCAATCGTCCAGTTCCTGAACGATAGAAATCCACTCCTTGGTCACGAAGCCATTAGAAAACCGGTGTATGAACGTCCTCACCGTTGGATAATCTCTTCAATCCCAGATATTCTTTTAGCTTGCCGACAAGAAATTACAAGGTGTAGGAAGTCTCGTCATCGATCAGAAACACCCTCGTATGTACGGCCTTGGTCAAATTGTTGTCACCATTCCACTACGGCTACACGCGGGATTGAATCTAGTCCACATATCGCCAGCATTCCGCGGTGAATATACGTGTAGTTTACACGTCTTGCCCCGCACCCTTCAGCGTCGGAGTACGTTTCCAGTTGCTGCAGTATTTCAATCTCCGCTGTGCTACCCAGTTTACCCATAGCGCAGCAGAACTGTTTGTACAGGAAACGCGGAACATGTCATCTCTTCTGACGATACGTCACTCTTACCATGCAGGGTCTTACTGTGGAACGATATGTGTAACTTACTGTCAGAAGTCCCTATGAAATGGGGTTTCCCCATGTCAGAAATGAGAGTTATCTTCTCGTTCCTGGCACGTCGGGCGTTCCAGGTGAGAACAGATAATCGGACGACAGTACATCATTTGGTTAAATCAAACGAGATTCAAGCATCACTACCGAGACAGATTACCTACCCACAAAGAATTGTTGGTAAACGGTTTCAATAACTTATTTTAATTTTAAACGCCACTTCACGTTTCCGTGTTCGTGCTGTCATCTCCAGGTAGAGGACCATATTTTTTACATTGTTGACTTTGTTTGCGATTTACAAAGTTTTTGTACACGTGTGTTGCCTGTTTGGCACACAGCGCTGTGGCAAGGATTCCGAAGGACGACGGTTCAAATACCCGTCTGGCTATTCAGACTTGTGTTTTCCGTGATTTCCCCAATTCGCTTAAGGCAAATGACGGAATGGTTTCTTTGAAAGGGCAAGACCTATTTCGCTCCCCATCTTTTCGTATGCCGAGCTTGTGCTCCGTCTCTGATTACCTCGTTGTCGATGGGACGTTAAAAAGTTATCTTCTTTCTTCTGTGGCAAGGAGGTTATGTGTCGTCTTGCACTGGCGATGAGTTATTTACAGTGAAGTGACGAATCACGTTACACAGTGTGTCGATACGTTGGCGAGGTATGGGTATGGCGAATGCCCGGTGAACGTCATCTGCCAGCGTCTGTAGTGCCAACAGTAAAATTCGGAGGCGGTGGTGTTATGGTGCGGTCGTGTTTTTCATGGAGGGGGCTTGCACCCCTTGTTTTGCGTGTCACTGCCACAGCACAGGCCTACACTGATGTTTTAAGCACCTTCTTGCTTCCCAATGTTGAGGAGCAATTCGGAGATGCCGATTGCACCTGTTCGTAATGCACGGCCTGTGGCGGAGTGATTACACGGCAATAACATCGCTGTAATGGTCTTGGCTGCACAGCGTCCTGGCCTGAATCCTATAGAACACCTTTGGGAAGTTTTGGAGCGCCGACTTCGTGCCAGGCCTCACCGACCGACATCGGTACCTCTCCTCAGTGCAGCACTCCGTGAAGAATGGGCCGCCATTCCCCAAGGAACCTTCCGGCACCTGATTGAACGTATGCCTGCGAGAGTGGAAGCTGTCATCAAGGATAAATACTGAATTCCAGCATTACCGATGGAGGGCACCACGAACTTGTAAGTCATTTTCAGTTAGGTGTCTGGATACTCTTGATCACATAGTGTATATCCCACGAGAAGACCTTGTAGGGAAAATTAGACACATTTGTGCTCACACGGAGGCGTGCCAGCAATTGTTCTTCAAGCGAACTGTTCTCGATGGGAACAGAAAAAGTGCAGAAGTGACGGTGGTACATAACGTATCTTCCGTCTCACACGTTAAGATGACTTGCGCAGTATAGCTGCAGGTGTAGATACAGAAAGGTTGCCAACCTTTGCTATAGATCACCCGCTACACGGGCGTTCCCTACAATTTTTATGACTAATCTGTATTCGTGTATTCACATTCCTACATTTTTTTGAAGATACTGACTCGTGTTGTGATTCAGTGGTGTAGTTAACGCCTTTTAAACCTTCAATTTTAGAGAAGTGCATAACATAACATAGCTTTACTCTTACTGCCAGTTTTCAAATATTTTTACCCAGCTGGCATCCTCTCGAGCTGTGAGTACAAATCACACAATTTTTGTTGAATGCGGATATTCAAGTAGTCTCAAAATAGTGGTTGTTCCAAAGGGTCATGAGCTTTTTGCCTGTGCCCTAGAAACATACCTTATTTTTCGCCCATGAGATATTGTGAATTCAGCTATTCTGTACCAGAATGTATTTAGTTAGGGAGCTGAAACGTGATATGCATTACCGGGCATTCGACGTTATAAATGGCTACCTTTGTATTGTATGCACAATCTAATCGTGTGTGCAGCGCCGTTTTAAGTATGATAGCTCTACACGCATCCGCTAGCATGTCTGATGAACAACTGGAAAAATTTATTGGTAAAATGCTAACCGCATGCATACCGCCCTGTTGGCAGCGGCTGCCGTGTTGTGACGCAAGACGCTGCTGAGTCCTGAATAGAGCGCGACAAGGCTGCAGTCTCCCATTCAGGCGACGCCTCTGGCCGTTCTACTTACGTAAGCGTCTGATTCACTGATCTCTCAGTGATCTCTGCTGCGGCCAGGCGAAGCGACACATTTCAGGTGCTTAATTAGCTCCCGATTTTTTCAGTAGGTGTCGCTGCCGTACAAAGGTCTGCACTGAGTCCACTTCAAGCAAAAATTATGTACTTGAATTGTCTCTCAGCACCACAGACTTCATAGGTCCGCTCTTTATTATTTAATTTATCGGACTATTTTTGTCTTTTGAATCAACATCTTACCTCCACAGAAAGCGCCACATTAGTGATAATCTGATTAAAATAACAGACAGGATAATGGTGAACACCTATCATACATTATCACAAGACTTTTATCCACAGCTTGGCCCCCGTACACGTATGGTACATATATTGCTCATGACTTCTCCTCCCCCACCTCTCAGCCCATCATCTCATTCCGCTCTTCCTCTTTCACCTTCTCACCACTCCCGTCTTCCAGCTGGTTCCTGCACTTCCCCCTCCCTCTGTCCGTCTCAACATTCACCTCTGTGCATTTCCTCCTCCCCACCCTCTGTCTGTCCGTCTCATACTCTCACCTTTTTCTGTCTTTCTTATCCACCCCCCTCTCATTATCCATCTCCTCGTCCCCCCCCCGCCCGCCTCCTCTCGCTGCTCTGTCATGCCTGTCTGCACGTATATCGTCTGGAGTGTTTTCCGATACTCCCCACGCAGCCTAGACGTCAGCCATCACCAGCCCTACTAACCCCTTTTCCACCCTTGAGAAGCTAAATGGCCCTTACCCCCACAAAACTTCTTCGCATATAATAAATAGTATGTATATCAAATTTGGTTAAAATTGATCTAGTGGTTTAGGAGGAGATGTGGAAAAAACCATACACACACACGCACACAAGCATCCAATTAAATATATGTGTATGTTTGTTATCACTATTGCCACACTTGAACTGCCAGAAGCGTTAGTTAACTTGGTTTTCTTGTTATGCCTATCTTCCCAAAATTTCATCTTTTCACTATAGATCTACCGTCATCCTTTTGTGCACGCCTTTAAAAGTTTACGACACTTTTCTGTCACTTTTTTGGATGAGAACTTGTATGCATTGATCTTCTGTCTTTACGTAGCTGTAGTTGCCCGGAGGTCAACAGCTATCGTTGTTATTTCTTTTTCGTTCCTGTTTAGAGTGTCTTCTTTATTTCTTGTGAGGCGCTCATTCGTGAAAAAGTGCTTGTATGAGTTCATGCGTAATTCCCGTGCAACAGAACTACCGGAATACAACCTTTTTCAGGTTTTTCGCATCAGATACCGACGTGTAACTCGCGTCCGAGTATTTTATTCGATATCTGGCGTTCCGTTTTCTCGATGACATTGATGGGAGGCGTAGTAAGGCGTAACGTCTCATTGACGATGACGTCATTAGAGATGGAGCACAAGACCACATTGAGAAATGTAGAGAAGGAAATCCGCTGTGAACTTTTCAATGGAAACATCCCACTGTTTGTCTTGGGCGATTTGGAGAAACCGTGGAAAACCAAAGTCCGGATGCTCAGACAGAGATCTGACCCGCCGTCTCCACGAATGTGGGTCTGCTTTCCCCAGTGCTACCTCACTGGGTCGACGATACTGATATTGTTGTTAATTATGCGTAATGCATTGCTCCATATTCGCTATAAATTTCTTGAAAGCAGTCATTTTCATGCCTAGGATTTTTAAGTTGAAATAAAAAAAACACGTCATTTAATAATTAGTGAACGGCTTATTTCGCTCTTTAGCTCGACATTGCCGAAGGTGGTAGAATTACCTAATCATTGATAACGAAGTAAAGTTCTTACTTTAAATAAAAAAGGACTACGTAGGAAAAGTTATATACATACACTGTGGAGCCAAATCACTACAACCACTGCCCACGCCGAGACTGAATGGAGTTGCGGGCACGTGACATGGAAAGCGACGTGTACAGGGTGGCCAAAAACAATCTTAAATGCTTGCAAGGATGTTGCAGGAGATTTTAGCTGAGAAATAACTGCTAAGATGGATACGCTGAGTCGTTTCCGAGTTATTTAGCATTGAAGTTAGCCAATCAGGTCGTTGCGCGTGCAAATTCAGGCACCTGCAGTCGCTAAAATGCGTTAATGCACGGACATCTGTAGGTCCCTGAGATACCACATGTTGAAATGCTCACCATGAGTTAAAATGTGTCTGTTTTGTAAGTAAATGTCGTGTGACTAGGGCCTCCCGTCGGGTAGACCGTTCGCCGGGTGCAAGTCTTTCGATTTGAAGCCACTTCGGCGACTTGCGCGCCGATGGGGACGAAATGATGATAATTAAGGTAACACGACACCCAGTCCCTGAACGGAGAAAATGTCTGACCTAACCGGGAATCGTACCCGGGTCCTTAGGATTGACATTCTGCCGCGCTCACCACTCTCTCTTTTTGCAAAAATGGATCAAATGGCTCTGAGCACTATGGGGCTTAACAGCTATGGTCATCAGTCCCCTAGAACTTAGAACTACTTAAACCTAACTAACCTAAGGACATCACAGAACACCCAGTCATCACGAGGCACAGAAAATCCCTAACCCCGCCGGGAATCGAACCCGGGAACCCGGGCGTGGGAAGCGAGAACGCTACCGCACGACCACGAGCTGCGGACCTCTTTTTGCATTTTGTTCGTTGTTGATCGTTGTGTTTGGTCGTTGCGGACGTCACATGACATCCGTTCAAGTTCGTCGTTCATTGTTCCTTTCATTCAGTTTTTTATTTCAGAGGCCAACCAGCTCTCTGACCGAACATACTGAGCTACCGTGTCGGCGAACACTCAGCTACCGGGGCCGGACTGTTTTGGAAGTGATAAATTTAAGCTAGATGAGCAAGAGCTATTTTTGTACGGTTTGAGGAAATCAAACCAGAACACCACTGCTGGCAGGCTGCTTGAATCTGTGCGCGCGAACGTCTGATTGGCTAACATTAATGCTAAATAACTCGGACACGACGCAGCGTATCGAATTTTTTTCGTAACAACTATTCCTCAGCTCAATCCGTCTGCAACAATCTTACAGGCTATTCAGACTATTTCTGGCCATCCTGCATAAGCAGGACCAAGACGAAAGGGGAATCACTCTATCGATGATATGGGACGCAGATGGAGAAATCCACTGATATAAGAGACTCTTGACAAAGAGCTGAATGTTATGGTCTGGCACGTGGCAACGAACAACTCGGAAGCGGTGAAGATGTTCGGCGGATCGCGTGCTATTGTGGTGAGCACCTATGGAAAATGGTTGAAGGATGGTGAAGCCATGAATAGGCCACAAGGTAGTGTACGTCTGCGCTTCATTACCGAACCTGGAGGTTGAGGACTCCCCGATCGGTAAGCAGCCATTTGTGGCAAACCTGACGACAGGGTAAAATGCTCGTACAGGCACAAGAGTTGGTTACGCCAGCTCGATGGTCGTGTCTGGATGCGCCGTCATCAAGGCGGACAGCTGCACGAAATATGTACGGCGCCACGGACGTTGGCTGTTGGGGAAGTAGTATGGTATGGGGACATTCATCTGCGTTTCCGTAGGGCTAGTGGTAGTTATTGAAGGCACCATGACAGCAGTGGACCGCCTGTACTTTATTGTGTACCACCTGCATCTCATCGTGCTTGATGTCTTCCCCGATGGCGAGCCGGCCGGGGTGGCCGAGCGATTCTAGGCGCTACAGTCTGGAACCGCGCGACCGCTACGGTCGCAGGTTCGAATCCTGCCTCGGGCATGGGTGTGTGTGATGTCCTTAGGTTAGTTAGGTTTAAGTAGCTCTAAGTTCTAGGGGACTGATGACCTCAGAAGTTAAGTCCCATAGTGCTCAGAGCCATTTGAACCTGATGGCAACGGCAGCATTCAGCGGGATAACTGCCCGTGTTCGAAGACCAGAATCACTCTACAGTGGTTAGAGGATTATGATGGCCAACTCACGATGATGTTTTGGACACCAAATTCGCTTGATCTGTAACGGATGGAACACGCCTGGAACGCTATCGGGAGCCAGCGATGTTCTAACGATTCACGGATTTACGGAAACTTAATGTTTAGTCTGAATTTGAAATATTTTACCAAACAGGACTAACAGGGGATACTGAACGTGTACAGAGAAGGGCAGCACGAATGGCTACAGGTTTGTTCGGCCCGTGTGAGAGTGTGCCACTGACGCTGATGAAACTGAAGTGGCGGATTCTAATATAGGCGTAAACTATTCCGAGAAAGTTTACTAAGAAAGTTTCAAATACCGGCTTTAAATGAAGACTCTGGGAATGTACTACAATTCCCTACAAATCACTCACATTGGCATCGTGACGATTAATTACAGCACGCACGGAGGCACTCAAATAATTCTTCGCGTGCTGCATACGTGAATGGAACGAGGAGGAACACTAGTAATTGGGACGTACCCTCTGCCACGCACTTCGCGGTGATTTGCAGAGTATGGATGTAGATGTAGTGTCTTCCACTTACTTGTTCTTCACTTTACTGTTTTTTATCTTGTCTCTGTTCTTCATTACCGCAATTTGTTTGTTTTACCACTATATTGCCCACACACTATTTTAGTGAAATTAGAATTGTATTAATACCGTCGGCTGCGCACGGGCGTTGATATAGATCAACGAGGACAGGTGAAAATGTGTGCCCCGACCAGGACTCGAACCCGAGATCTGCTTACATGGCAGACGCTCTATCCATCTGGGCCACCGAGGAAACAGATGATAGTATGACTGCAGGGATTATCTCGCGCACGCCTCCCGCGAGACCCACATTCTACCTTGTATGTCCACACACTACATTCGTCGTGTCCCACCCCAACACACTCATTACTCGTGGGAGACATTCTTCCAAGTCCCGTAAGAGTTCGGGTAATATGTGTGCATCCGCACAGAAGCAGAAGGTCATGGCCGGTATCGCCAGAACTATATACTGATATGGATATGGTGTCTGTTCTTTCAGACATGTCCGGAAGAACGGACACCATATCCATATCAGTATACATAATTTTAGTGTCTTCAACGGTCTTTATGATTGGTTCGTATGCTCTTTTCACTTAATTACTCTTCTAATTATTTTTGCCGTTCATCCACTCTTTGTCATACAAGTATTGGTGATGGAATGTCATACCGTTTTCTACATTTTCTACAATGAGCCAATGTTCTTGAGTTCTCATCCTTAGTTTGTTATTTTTTAGTAAATATGTAAAGTTGGTAAGCATGCCGCTACTTTTTTGCTGCACGTGTGGTTATTATTCTTCTCTCAATTTACTTTCAATGTTTCATCTTACAGTCAGATGCATATTATTCTCTGGACAACGGAGTATTTTTTGTTATTTCTCAATCGCAAGGTGTGCCACATCACCACATCTGTCCGATCCACATCTTACAAAGGTGAGGTACCTGTACTGTCCGATGTTCGCGTGCTCTAGATGCAAAGCGCTCGATTAAACATCAGTTACAAAGAAACTGAAAGCGAAATTTCTCTGTGTTTCAGTGAGAACAGGTGGTGGCAATCCAGGGAGCTAGTTTCTCGTACGCGGCGTGATACGTAATCGTCACAATTAGTTCCGTGTTGCTGGTAAAAAACTCGTCGAGATTTTAATCACTTGCTTGTAATCGAGAGTATGTTGTAACAATGCTACCTGCTGTTAGTTCCGTCTATTATTCTTGGCAAGATATCAGTCTCGACTTTTAACCTTACATTCAACATTTCCTCCTATTAGAATAAAGCGTTGTTGCATTAATGGGAAAATTGAGTCGTAAATCAGGAAATGTCTCATAACGTCTGCCTTTATATTTGATTCTTGTTGTCCGTACAGTTTCTGTTATTTACTTGTTTAAGGCCATCTCCAAATCCATGAATGATATGAAGGTGTCATGGTTTCTTTTCCTTCAAGAAATATGTATTTCCATACCGGTTAATTTTTACAAACGATGAAAAAACAGGAAACCATCACTGTTAATAATTGTATTTATTAAAAAAATACCTTTGTTAACAGTTTCTAACTGACTGTTTTTTCATCAGACGGCTATTCACATTTGGTTTTGTAATTTAAATTACGTTGCACACCAGACGTCGACTATTTCTGACTGTGGGGGGCAACCAAAAACTTATACTATGAAAAGTGGTATTTTAACAACTTAATTATATACTAAAACAATACAAACAAGTTTCAAAGATGAGAACTGAGATCTTTTTGTGCTACTCGTGTGGAACGGCTATTCCTGGGTCATTTTTACGGCTCGACTGTTGTTAGAGTGCTTCATAGGCTCACAGGGCCAAATTTAGTGACCATCTTGAAGTATCTTGGAGCGCTGTAGATAGTGTAGAAGTGCTACGTGGCCGAGCGACGTGGCTCACCAGTACTGGCATAAGTCACGACAGAAACGTGATTTATTTGATATCAGCGCGGTAAGACGTGTTCATCTGGAGACGTAATAGAATGACAGAAAGGGTCCATTGTGTTCGGGATTGCAAATGATCGCACAGTCAATGAAGTTGTCTGTTCAAAAAATTCCGAAACTTTGTCCACAAAATTTTTCTACGCCTACCTTTTAGTTATTGTGCATGGTCTCCGAAATACTCTGCTCCACAGTTGATACAACTTTCCCAACGCCGTTTCCACTTCGGAAGCAGTCTTCGTACGCCTCTTGTTGATCGCGCGAAGCGCCGTCTGCTAATTTTCTGTTATCTCTTCTATCGTTTAAAATCTTCGTCCTTTCAACTTTGGAAATAAGAAACGTCCGCAAGGACCAGGTCTCGAGACTACAGTGGATAAGGTAGCACAGTGATTTCGTTTTTAGTGTAACAGTCACGCACCAACAGGGATGAATGTACGGGTGCGTGATGAATTGTCTCGCCACATTTCGGGTCGTTTCCTTCTCGCATTTTCTCGCAGACGTCGCAAAATGTCCCGATAGTACCATCGATAAACAGTTTGTCCCTGTGGCACTAATCCTTCAAAGTCAAAGAAAACTATCAGCATGGCTGTCATATGACCTGACGACCTTTTCTTGTTTTGGAGAACCTTTTCTGACCCATTGTGAAGACTGAACCTTGGTCTCAACAGCATAATCGTAGACTCGCGTCTCGTCGCTAGTTACGATTCTCCTAAGGGGAGGTTTACTATCTTTGGCCCGAATAAAGAATGTTCTTTGAAAAAATTTTCTCGGGATATGTTACAGATATCAGTGTAAAATTTGGTCAAAATGTTTATTGATATTTCCTCTACAAACTGGAATTGTTTTCGACCGGAAATGTCGAAGAGCAAAGGCGGAAGTGCCGTCGGAACGAAACAAAATTTCGATGTAGACCTCCACGCGCGGTATGTCACAGGTCAGCCGGCTCGTCTGAAATCAAATTTGAGTTAACGATAGCGTAACATACAAGATTCTTTAGGAGTTGTACCTCGCTTAAGCTATTTGGACCATAGGGAACAAAGTGGCGGCCATTTGAAAAAAAATAGGGTTTTTTTCATCGATTTTTCGACTTTGTCGGCCAAGTAAAAATACACTCCTGGAAATTGAAATAAGAACACCGTGAATTCATTGTCCCAGGAAGGGGAAACTTTATTGACACATTCCTGGGGTCCTGGGGTCAGATACATCACATGATCACACTGACAGAACCACAGGCACATAGACACAGGCAACAGAGCATGCACAATGTCGGCACTAGTACAGTGTATATCCACCTTTCGCAGCAATGCAGGCTGCTATTCTCCCATGGAGACGATCCTAGAGATGCTGGATGTAGTCCTGTGGAACGGCTTGCCATGCCATTTCCACCTGGCGCCTCAGTTGGACCAGCGTTCGTGCTGGACGTGCAGACCGCGTGAGACGATGCTTCATCCAGTCCCAAACATGCTCAATGGGGGACAGATCCGGAGATCTTGCTGGCCAGGGTAGTTGACTTACACCTCCTAGAGCACGTTGGGTGGCACGGAATACATGCGGACGTGCAATGTCCTGTTGGAACAGCAAGTTCCCTTGCCGGTCTAGGAATGGTAGAGCGATGGGTTCGATGACGGTTTGGATGTACCGTGCACTATTCAGTGTCCCCTCGACGATCACCAGTGGTGTACGGCCAGTGTAGGAGATCGCTCCCCACACCATGATGCCGGGTGTTGGCCCTGTGTGCCTCGGTCGTATGCAGTCCTGATTGTGGCGCTCACCTGCACGGCGCCAAACACGCATACGACCATCATTGGCACCAAGGCAGAAGCGACTCTCATCGCTGAAGACGACACGTCTCCATTCGTCCCTCCATTCACGCCTGTCGCGACACCACTGCAGGCGGGCTGCACGATGTTGGGGCGTGAGCGGAAGACGGCCTAACGGTGTGCGGGACCGTAGCCCAGCTTCATGGAGACGGTTGCGAATGGTCCTCGCCGATACCCCAGGAGCAACAGTGTCCCTAATTTGCTGGGAAGTGGCGGTGCGGTCCCCTACGGCACTGCGTAGGATCCTACGGTCTTGGCGTGCATCCGTGCGTCGCTGCGGTCCGGTCCCAGGTCGACGGGCACGTGCACCTTCCGCCGACCACTGGCGACAACATCGATGTACTGTGGAGACCTCACGCCCCACGTGTTGAGCAATTCGGCGGTACGTCCACCCGGCTTCCCGCATGCCCACTATACGCCCTCGCTCAAAGTCCGTCAACTGCACATACGGTTCACGTCCACGCTGTCGCGGCATGCTACCAGTGTTAAAGACTGCGATGGAGCTCCGTATGCCACGGCAAACTGGCTGACACCGACGGCGGCGGTGCACAAATGCTGCGCAGCTAGCGCCATTCGACGGCCAACACCGCGGTTCCTGGTGTGTCCGCTGTGCCGTGCGTGTGATCATTGCTTGTACAGCCCTCTCGCAGTGTCCGGAGCAAGTATGGTGGGTCTGACACACCGGTGTCAATGTGTTCTTTTTTCCATTTCCAGGAGTGTATTTATAGTTGACGGATCGGAATAAAACTGGTACAACTCGTACATAATTTAGTTAGCTTCGTCGGAAACAAAGAATCATGCCAATCGGTTCAGTAGATTTGAAGTTACCATACCGTGCGATAAAAAAAAAGTCTTTTCTAGAAAAACGCGTTTGAAGTTTCGACTGCATATAAATGCAACATTATGCACGGTACGTTCAATCTGCTATTCCGGGTTCATAAAGTAGTCCTTTCTCTTCCACACAGTGGGCGTTCTGCTCGATCTGGACCACCCTGCGCTGCTCTAGAGCCGCTCGTACGGCCGATGACAAGAGGTTTTCGGCCGCTTGAATCTGGTGGTCGTCCGAATGCTAAACGAACTGCGTCGAATACAGTCCCAGGCTGACGTCCACCGTTGTCATGGTCTTCAGAATTGCTGAATACCCTTCACTGAAGCTGCTCACTGCAAGGAAAGTCGCAGTCTCCACAGTCTTCGCGCCTGAATGCACATGCTTGAGGGCTAACTTCCAAACATACTCGTTCAAACTGTCATCTGAATTTTGTGTGTTTCCTCCCAAGCACCGATACAATAACTCGTCCTCCGAAAGAAAAAAACTGGTGCGTGAAAAACGCCGATTTCAAGCAGGTGCATTTTTTGTTCAACATTTCCGTTCCGTATTCGGGAAAACCGTTTCAGGGGTGGATTGTAAACACTTTTATGGATCCAAAATTCCAATTTGAAAAAAAAAATTTTTTTTTGAGCCGAAAGATAGTAAACCTCCCCTTGAGAAAGATCTCGTTCTCATTTGCGCGACTCAAAAGCTCTTCACAGATTGCGAGGAGAGGGTCTCTCTTCTTGACTCATGAGCCATGGGATGAACCTGGTGGCAACACGATGCATTCCAAGATGCTGTGTCAGGATTTCATGATATGATCGAACTGGATTGTGACCTCCTTCTGCAATCTCTAGGACAGTCACTGAAACTAGGACAGTCAGATTGTCACGCGCAGTTTCGTTGGCGTTCCTGGCATGAGCGTCGTTAGTTACTTCGAAGGGCGTCCTGAATGACGGTCATCTTCAACTTCCGTCCGGCCATTTTTAAATCGTGCGAACCATTCGTAACACCGAGTACGGCCTAAACGCTCAACAACGTAGGCTTCCTGCATTATTCGGTGTGTGTCTGTAAAGGTTTTCTTAAGTTTCGCGCAAAATTTAATTCAGACACGTTGCTCCTCGAACTTATCCGTCTAGAAATTCGCAGACTGTGCACCACAACGTTCTACTCAATACAACACTGAACCATGAAAAACAAACACACAACAAGAAACTTCCGGCAGCTACACACTAAAGTCAGGCGTATGCAGGGATGCCAACTGCATTTCGCTCCAATAATCCACTGGCGCGAAATTACGAATGTTCCGGTATTTCTTGTACAGACCTCGTACGTTGATGTATTAAGGTGAATTTTCTACAAGAAGTGGTGTACAAGTCACAGCCATTTGACAGAGTGTACAAAGAATGGTCGTAAAAATATCCTTACGGACAGGAACCGGAGATGGTTCCTCGCCTTGTCGAGTACAGTCGGTTTCAAATCTGATAGGAACTGTTGATGTCGGTAAATGCATATCCATCACAAACAGTTTCCTAGCGAACATTTCGAAGCGAATTGCATGAAATGAGCATTTGGAATCGGATACCTCGTTGTTGTTCGTAGCGGCGCATATAGCTTCACTGCACAGAACGGCACAGGAACTTGACGGTAATCTAGCGTCGCGTGCTCTGATGTCTCGCGGATTTTCACTCTTTTTTTTTTAAGTGACGTAAGTTCTCGAGTTCTAACGACCCAGCGAGGCGATTAACCCGCAGTGTGTAGCTGAGGCCCGCGGTGGTTCCGTGGCGCTTTGTTGTGTAGTGAAATGGGTTCAAAAATGGTTCAAATGGCTCTGAGCACTATGGGACTCAACATCTTAAGTCATAAGTCCCCTAGAACTTAGAACTACTTAAACCTAACTAACCTAAGGACATCACACACACCCATGCCCGAGGCAGGATTCGAACCTGCGACCGTAGCAGTCCCGCGGTTCCGGACTGCAGCGCCAGAACCGCTAGACCACCGCGGCCGGCGTTGTGAAATGGGCTCATCCATTCAGGTTACCGTGATGTTTATTTCAACATCTTGATGTTGCCTTATCTTCTGCGTCTTCATGATGAGTAGGTTGTGGGCACCGACGTGTTCCAGGATCATGACAGTCGTGTTCACTGTGCAGCACATATACGATCCTGATTGGTCGCACAATAAGGCTGCCTATCAACTCTATGAAAACCGGTAATGCCGCTATTTCTTTTTACTGTATAGCATTATTAGTAGCCGCTGATCGTTCTTTTATTATTGTGTTAAGTAATAAGTACGTACAACTTAACCTTTAGCTTCACACAGCCTCGGTCTCAACATGTCACCACAAAGTAGCCTTTTTGTCGTTAGCAACTGTAAGGTTAGATTTATTTCTTGGATGCTCTCGTTTTTCTTGGTACAGCCGAGTGTTACGAAACGAACTTTTAGGGGACGCGCGCGACCTTGGCAGCTGCAGCCGAGCGGGTTTCCTGCGGCAGTGGGCAGGGCAGGCGGGGTGGCTACTAGACAGCCAGCCCAGCTAGCTGCCGACGGATGCGGCCGACCGCCTCGGCGAGGCGGCGGCGTTGCGTTACGTAAGCTTCCGCCACGGCGCCAACCAATGGCAGGACTGCGAACGACCGTCACCTTCCAACTGCAGAAGCGTCCTCTACAGATGCTGACGACTGCCAAGCAGCGATGTCTAGAAAACGGTGTTCCGAAAAGCATCTCCGCCTTCGAGTTTAGGGGAAGTACAGGGAAACTATGTGGCCAGTTGGTGTTATGTAACAGCGGTAGGCAGTTTCAGTTCCCTGGGAAGTGGAGACCGTGTCGCCGTAACTGCTCATCCACTCAATACGCTACAAAAGTCGCTCACGTGTTTAGTATGTACCGGAACGTTCGCTGATCGAGAGTCATCCAGAAGGAGCAGTAAGTATTGTGAATACATTGACATATCATGAACGCAGATCGTTTTGTATAACCACAGGTGGTCGGAATTTGAGTTCGATGCTTTCCTGAGACTCGTTCATCACTTACACGAAACTGCACTGTAGGTGTTAACAGGGGCAACTTCAGGGTTCGGTTCTGGGGTGGGGACACAGTTTTTACTGCCTCTCTTCTCACTCTCTAAATATAACTCGCCGTCATCCCCACTTTTTGTGCGCCATAGTTAATTACGATTTTTATAACAAAAACGATAAAATATATAAAACGTTTGGAAGCAGTAACAATAAATGTTTAACTACCAAAAAATACTGTATATCTTCTTCCTTTACTGGGCGTTATTCGCGTCTAGTAGGCGGTCGGTGTAGTCAAGATTTGACAAATGTATTTTATTTGCTCCGTGTCTCCTTCCTGAACACGCAGTCAAATGGTTTAAATGGCTGTGGGAGTTAACATCTGAGGTCATCAGTCCCCTACAACTTAGAACTACTTAAACCTAACTAACCTAAGGACATCACACGCATCCATGCCCGAGGCAGGATTCGAATTTGCAACCGTAGCGGTCGCGCGGTTCCAGACTGAAGCGCCTAGAACCGCTCGGCCACTTAGACCGACAAGCCGCAGTCATCAGTTACCTACGGCAGGTGAACTGTATAAACTTTGTTATGTGTGGGGCCATACTTCAGTCGTTTGTGTGTCTTATTTTCTGAGTCTAAAATTGGGGACCAGCCCAGCATTCGCCTAAAATAGAGTGGGAATTCGCCTAAAACTAACCTCAAGCTGGCCGACGCACGGACGTTAATCCGCCGCACTGATTCGCTCCTGGTCTGATTGACCTTCCTGTCTCGTAGGCCAGCGCACTGCGCCTTGCGCAATACGAGCAGATAACTACGTACTATAACATAGAGGCTGATTCAGTTGCCCCTACCAATGTTTTATGCAACTCGCAAAGTTAGTATATCTAGCCTTAAAAAAAAACACACGGGAGATTTTCATATGCTCTCGTTTGCTACGCGAGAATTATTAGTCCTAAAAAAATAAAAAAATATAAAATAAAAAAGCAAACAGAAATTCTTTGTAGAGGTGTAAGTAGCTAAATTTTGTACTGGTATACGTGTTCGCTGGACGCCACGATTTTCGAGTTGTTCAAGAATGACGTACCAAGGTTACTTTCAAGAGCACCTCCACCCACACACTCATCCCTCACCAATCGGGATTTCTAGTACTGTTCCCGATATTCGACCTTTTCTGGTCTCTATTAATTAGGCTATCACGCCACAGACATAGTGGGCTCCTTCGTTAAGATTATTAATGTAATTCGCCCGCGAGGACAATGAAAGAAAAATGGCCTTAGTAAACGATACGCTAAAATTAATTACGTTGATAATTAGATCCATTTTTACCCCCCCCCCCCAAAAAAAAAGAACATAGTAGTTTCGTACTCGGAAGGCCTAACGAATAAAATAATGTAATTGTTTATTTTATGCTGTTAAAATTCACAAAAAATTTGTAAGTGCTCGACTAGGCCGGTGGCGTAGTAAGTCCAGACAAAGAAGACCAAAAAATGTCGAATGTGGGAAATAATTCGTGGAGTCGCAAATTTTTGTACAGTGGTAGGAGGGAAGGTCATGCAAAACGCACTAGAAATCCTGACCAGCGGAATCTGTGAGTGGGAGCGAGGGAGGGGGGGGGGGATGTTTGAAGGTCGATTTTGTACGTTTTTCTTTAATTCTAGCCAGTGAAAATCATTCGTCTTCAAATTTGAATAGTACATGTGTCACGCAATTAATTTAAGAACTACGGTAGCAAAAGACCCTCAGAACTTTGATAAAGTCGTAATTTAAACAAAATGAATCGCAGTTACCAGTATTTCACTGAGCACTACGATTGCAAACACTGGTCTGCCAACTGTGGTTATTGGCTTACGAGCGAGCAAGTAAGAAGAATGCTGCTCCATAAAATTTAGGGAGTGCAGCCGTATAAAATCAACTTCTAATATTTCGGGCGTATACCGTTCAGCAGTCTCGAGAGTGGGCCGAAAGCCTGACGCTACAGCACTCGCTTCGACCTTTTAAACTCGCGGACCGCACCACTGCCCATGCGGCCACAGATATATAAGCGCCAGAGACGTTGATAGCGGGCAAAGAAGTACACCTTTACATGAACTGCGAGACCTTTTGGGAAAGTAACGTCCGATCGGTCGCAAAATGGAAACCACTGTGAAAATCAAAAATGTTTTATTTGCAACAGTTAACTAAAACTTCAAGTTACTTCTCTACATAGTCGCCGCTCCGATTTAGACATTTGTCGTAGCGTTGTACCCAATTTTCCAATACCCTCATCAATGAAGGCAGCCGCCTGTGCTTCCTGCCAATTCTCTTCGCTGGTCTACAGCTCGATGTCTGTGCCCGAACACTGTCTTCATAGCCAGCGGTTCATGTGAGTAGGAATGAAACTCAGGGAGAGTCAATTACGGGCTCTATTCTGGGCATCAAACACTTCCCATCGAAAACGCCGCAGGAGCAGCTTCATTGCCCCTGCGGAGTGCTGCCCATAATTGTCATGCAGAAGGAAACGTGTGACAGCTATGTTATGTGGGCTGCCTGACATCAGGCGAAATCTCACAACAAAATGGCTCTGAGCACTATGCGACTCAACTTCTGAGGTCATCAGTCGCCTAGAACTTAGAACTAATTAAACCTAACTAACCTAAGGACATCACACACTTCCATGCCCGAGGCAGGATTCGAACCTGCGACTGTAGCGGTCACGCGGTTCCAGACTGAAGCGCCTTTAACCGCACGGCCACACCGGCCGGCAATCTCACAACAGGCCGTCATACTTGCCGGGAGACAAATCAAATCAAATGTATGTGAAATCTTATGGGACGTAACTGCTAAGTTCATCAGTCCCAAAGCTTACACACTACTTAACCTAAATTATCCTAAGGACAAACACACACACCCATGCCCGAGGGAGGACTCGAGCCTCCGCCGGGATGAGCCGCACAGTCCATGACTGCAGCGACTTAGAGCGCTCGGCTAATCCCGCGCGGCGCCGGGAGACACTATTGTTCTAAGCATCTTTACGTGCTCACTGTGTTTTCAGAATTGAAAAGAGCGACTTGACGCTATCGACAGGCATACTAGAGGCACTGCCCAACGTATCTGTGCAAAAGGTTCATCAGATTTTCACTGTGGTTTCCATTTCGCACCCCATCGTTCCTTACTTTCCGAATAGCCCTCGTATATCCGTCCACCAATGCACGCTGGGAAGTCGATTTGTCACTGTGAGCTGCAATGTGGCAAAGTCTTTGCAAGTTGATTAAAGAAAGTACCGGATTTCATCATTTATCCGAGCTGAAACCGCTGTCTCTACTAACTAAACTCGTCGTGAAACGAATTTCAACAACTTCTTTCATCACTGAATTCCAAAAAGATGAAGATGCACTAGAATTTTGTCGTTTTCGTACAGCATAGAGTGACCAGTGCTAATAGACTGCTCTGCCGCAGCCGATTTATTGGGCTGTAAGAGCCAGGTATACCTATGGCGTTCCGTGCGTGTTTCATGGACTATCTGATCTACGAAAGGCCACACTCGAAGAGGAAACTTTTAAACTCTGGCCTTCCGGAGCATCAAATCATCTATAACGGAACACAAGAGTGCTGCTGTCTTCGATGGAGGGTGAAAAATTACTTTCACTTTGTGTTCGCTAAGAATCTATCCAATTTTTGACGATAGTTTACCAACATATGGCAGGAAAGCCATGGATTTGTGTCTTCTTCTCCGGTGCTTAGATTCATATTTGGTTTCATTTGCAGCACCTTACGTATCTGCTCTACCCGTTGGCTTCAGAAACTAACTGTAGGACCTCGTCCTGCAGACCGCTCTCGTCAGCAATGACGTGTGTTCCGTGAACCAAAGTTCTGCGAACACTCGTCTGCCGTCTTTCGGCTCACTTTCAAGAAGGCTCAAGGTTGAATTTGTTTATAAATAACAGTCACGATTTTTCTTTTATTTATACACGGTGAACCTTAATAAAACCGACAAATTGCAGGGACGGCTTTCTGAATGGAAACGGAGGGAAAAAGCTCCAACGAACATGTGTCCGAAAATGGACGGTGTGCGTGCAAGGACAAAAAATCGTCCCGGAACACAGTACATAGCTGCAGTGCAGCCATGTCACAACGGATGTTCACAGTTTCCTCCATGGAATGGAATGCACGCGTTCACACGTCGCATCATGGATTCCCGCACTCATTCGCACATTCCAGCCTCTCCGAAGTAGCGTCAGAGATGTTACGCACACACTGTTCAAGAACCTGTCACATCAGGAACTGGTTCAGTATACACAACGCTCTTCAGATGCTCCCAGATGTAAAAATCCAAGGGGCCATGCAGGATACACATAATCGTTGTTTGAGTTACACTATGTTTGCGGGCCACTTGCCTGGAGCCTGTACTAGGATTCGTCTCAGTATCCTGTAGAACCCGATCGTATAAATCCGGTGTACACACAGCCCGTCGCCTTCCTGCACGTTCACTTGTCTGAAAAGACCTATGGTCACACAAACGCCCACAAATGGCTCGAAAATGTTGTGTGATGTGGTTGGTGTCTGCTTCTCAACCGTTTCCATTTCCTTGGCCGTACACGACACCCTATCGGTTTGTTCCCGATGTGAATACCTGACCATTCTGTTGTTTACAGTACGCTCCGCCAATTACACAGCCTGCAACACACAAGGCACACGGCGTGTGGTCAGAGGAACTGTCGTTCGTCAGCGCCATTTACGATGCATTTCCGGACACATATTGGCTCTGAGCACTATGGGACTCAACTTCTGAGGTCATCAGTCCCCTAGAACTTAGAACTACTTAAACCTAACTAACCTAAGGAGATCACACACATCCATGCCCGAGACAGGATTCGAACCTGCAACCGTACCGGTCGCGCGGTTCCAGACTGTAGCACCTAGAACAGCTCGGCCACCTCGGCCGGCGACACACATTCATAGGACCTTTTCTCCTCCATTTCCTGACAGTAATCCATCCCCGTAGTTTGTCGATTTTATTAATGTTCACCCTCTATTTTACAAGACTGGTTTCGGGAAATGATTACCATTTTCAAGTGTGTGCTTTTTTTCCTTTTTTCGTCAGCAATAGCTTTATTTTGTAGTGAACACATAGTGCGTAGTGGCGCGATCACTCTTTATATCAGCTGGTCTGCCTCATGTATCGTTATACCCAAATGGTTTATAAATGTTAATCTACATTCAGATCCGATGATGGCACTGTTGTGTGATGAAACCGGTTATTCAGTTACCAGTATTTAAACGATCTTGGCTTTTGACAATAGCTTTATTGCTTTATAAGTTTTACTATGCTGCTACTTGAACGTATTTTCACTTTTATACAATTCAGAATTGTATCTAGTTGCCAACAGGGGTTGTTGAATTTTATACGATCAACCGGTTTTAGTACTTTTATTTTAAGATTTTTGTATTTGTACATACATCAGAGTTCGGGAACCTCTACAGAAAACTGAAATAGAGATCAACATAAACATCATTTCCGCCCTTTTATTGCTCACACATTGCACGTTGTACCACCATACAGCGAGACCTTCAGAGGTGGTGGTCCAGATTGCAATACACATCGGTACCTCTAATACCCAGTAGCACGTCCTTTTGCATTGGTGCATGCCCTGTATTCGTCGTGGCATACTATCCAGAAGTTCATCAAGGCACTGTTGGTCCAGATTGTCCCACTTCTCAACGGCGATTCGGTGAAGGTCCCGCAGAGTGGTTCATATTGGTTCAAATGGCTCTGAGCACTATGGGACTTAACTGCTGAGGTCATCAGTCCCCTAGAACTTAGAACTACTTAAACCTAACTAACCTAAGGACATCACACACATCCATGCCCGAGGCAGGATTCGAACCTGCGACCGTAGCGGTCGCGCGGCTCCAGACTGAAGCGCCTAGAACCGCTCGGCCACTCTGGCCGGCGCAGAGTGGTTGGTGGGTCACGTCGTCCATAAACAGCCCTCTTCAATATGTCCCAGGCATGGTCGATAGGGTGAAGAACAAGTTGGCCACTCTACTAGCGATATCGTTATCCTCAAGGAAGTCATTCAAAAGATGCGCACGATGGGGGCGCAAATTGTCGCCCAAGAAGACGAATGCCTCGCCAATATGCTGCCGATATGGTTGCACTATCGGTCGGAGGATGGCATTCACGTATCATACAGCCCATATGTCGCCTTCCATGACTACCAGCGGCGTCTGTCGACCCACATAATGCCACCCCAAAACAGCAGGGAACCTCCACCTTACTGCACTCGCTGGACAGTGTGTGTAAGGCGTTCAATCTGACCGGGTTGCCTCCAGACACGTCTCCGACTATTGTCTGGTTGAAGGCATATGCAATAGTCGTCGGTGATGAGAACGTGATGCCAATACTGAGCGGTCCATTCGGCATGTTATTGGGCCCATCTTTACCACGCTGCATGGTCTCGTGGTTGCAAATATGGACCTTGCCATGGAAGTCGGGAGTGAAGTTGCGCATCATGCAGCCTACTGCACACAGTTTGAGTCGTAACACGACGCCCTGCGGCTGCACGAAAAGCATTATTCAGCATGGTGGCGTTGCTGTCAGGGTTCCTCCGAGTTATAATCTGTAGATAGCGGACCTCCACTGCGGTAATAGCCCTTGGGAATCCTGAGAGAGGCATCTCATCGACAGTTCCTGTCTCTCTGTATCTCCTCCATGTCCGGAAAACATCACTTTATTTTACTCCGAGACGCCTGGATACTTCCCTTGTTGAGAGCCTTCCTGGTATAAAGTAACAATACGGACGCTATTGAACCGCGGTATTGACTGTCTTAGGCATTGTTGAATTACAGACAACACGTGCCATGTACCTCCTTCCTGGTGGAATGACTGGAACTGATCGGCTGCCGGACCGCCTCCGTCTAATAGGCGCTGCTCATGCCTTGTTGTTTACATCTTTGGGGGGGTCAGTGACATCTCCGAACAGTCAAATAGACTGCGTCTGATACAAAATCCACAGTCAACTCTATCTTCAGGAGTTCTGGGAACCGCGGTGATGCAAACCTTTTTTATGTGTGTATATTGATTTTATTCCTTGGCTTGTTGTTGTTGTGGTCTTCAGTCCTGGGACTGGTTTGATGCAGCTCTCCATGCTACTCTATCCTTTGCAAGCTTCTTCATCTCCCAGTATCTACTGCAACCTACATCCTTCTGAATCTGCTTAGTGTATTCATCTCTTGGTCTCCCTCTACGATTTTTACCCTCCACACTGCCCTCCAATGCTAAATTTGTGATCCCTTGATGCCTCAAAACATGTCCTACCAACCGATCCCTTCTTCTAGTCAAATTGTGCCACAAACTTCTCCCCAATCCTATTCAATACCTCCTCATTAGTTACGTGATCTACCCACCTTATCTTCAGCATTCTTCTGTAGCACCACATTTTGAAAGCTTCTATTCTCTTCTTATCCAAACTATTTACCATCCATGGTTCACTTCCATACATGGCTACACTCCATACAAATACTTTCAGAAACGACTTCCTGATACTTAAATCTATACTCGATGTTAACAAATTCCTCTTCTTGAGAAACGCTTTCCTTGCCATTGCCAATCTACATTTTATATCCTCTCTACTTCGACCATCATCGGTTATTTTACTCCCTAAATAGCAAAACTCCTTTACTACTTTAAGTGTCTCATTTCCTAATCTAATTCCCTCAGCATCACCCGACTTAATTTGAATACATTCCATTATCCTCGTTTTGCTTTTGTTGATGTTCATCTTATATCCTCCTTTCAAGACACTGTCCATTCTGTTCAACTGCTCTTCCAAGTCCTTTGCTGTCTCTGACACAATTACAATGCTTAACACTAATAATTTCACGAAGCGTTTCTAATGAATCATATCAATTGGATGAACGGTTAATGGTTGCAATGTTAGCAGAAACTTCAGAGAAGCTTCGCAGGAAAGCTTTTGTGAAGTTTGGAAGGTAGGAGACGAGGTACAAGCTGAAGTTCTTGGTAGCTCGGTTGGCAGCCGGCACTGTAGCTCAGCGTGTTCGGTCAGAGAGCCGGTTGGCCTCTGTAATAAAAAAACTGAGTGGAAGGATCAACCACCGAACTTGAACAGGATGTCTTGCGACATCCGCAACGACCAACCACAACGATCAATAACGAACAAAATGAAAAAAAAAGGTTGGTAGAGCAATTGCCCGCGAAAGGCAAAGATCCCGAGTTCGAGTCTCGGTGCGGCACACAGTTTTAATCTCCCAGTAAGTTTCATATAAAATATTGTTTATAATCAAGTTCTGAGTTAAATAAACATTACAGAGAACTTTTATTTTGCACACTACGTTTTCTTTTTAATTTGGGTACTGTACTTACATATTTGCGCATTGTGCATAGGCTATTTCTCTGTGCGACTGTTCTCAATTTCGAAGGTGTTTTTACAAGTACAGGGAAACAAAATCCTTTCGATATTACACTAAAAACGCACTTCATATTTTCTCTTAGTTTGTAATAGAAAATTGGCAAAATGAATACCCGGAAAATGCCTGGTTTATCAGATGGTAATTTATATAACAAAGATAGACAGACATATGATGATGAAATCGTGTGTTCGAAACCAGCCATTTGAGTAATCTAGAAGATAATCAGATTAGCTTCAAACACAAACTGAAATCATGTCAACTTGGCAATTCTCTCCAGAAGTATTTTTGAAAGTGTAATGGCTGAGAAGGGGCAGAGAGAGAAAAATGGGACGTAGCTTTATGAACTGTCACAAGCAAAAGGAAAAAAATTAAGGATAGCTTGACAGTGACGTAAAAGACAATCATGTAAAAAGTCGGCGAGTTGCCAAGTATTTCACTGATTGAGTGTATTACGTTTGTAAACAGGCTACCACGTTCCACCTCGTAGCGAGAGGCAGCAACTATGTCGCACGGATCACGTGAATGCTCGTAACTGCCCATGTACGTGGTCGCGCCGCGCGCGCCGCAGCCCACACAGGGGCACGCCTCCCAGTTATGCAACGCGAGCGACGCCAGCGCGCGAAACCTCTCTCTGACAGGAGACTTACACCTGGCGTTTTCCATCATTTCACAGAAAGCCGTTTATTATTATCACGGATTCTTTTCTGGTTTTCATTCTTCCCGCCACACAGCCATACACCTTGTACACATTCACATAAAATACGCACAAACGCATCAATTTATTTAATGTACTGAACAGGTTGTCGTCGTGTGACTAGGGCCTTCCGTCGGGCAGACCGTTCACCGTGTGCTAGTCTTTCGATCTGATGCCACGTCGGCGACTTGCGCGTCGATGGGGATGAAATAATGATGATTAGGACAACACAACACCCAGTCCCTGAGCAGAGAAAATTTCCGACCCGGCCGGGAATCGAACCCGGATCCTTAAGAGTGACAGTCTGTCGCGCTACCACTTTTTTTTTTCAGCTACAGGGGGCGGATACTGAACAGGTCATATAACAACAATCAATGCGTAGCTTCTTGTTTTACAACAGCAGTACTACAATTACTGTTAACATATCATAAACCCTACAATAACAATTTTTCATTCATTGGTGTTATATTTTCCTGGGAATCTAAATACGTACTTTTCTTATTGTGAACATGTTCTGTACATAACACTAGGTGGGTGCACAAGTTCGTAGCGTTTTTTTTTTTTCCCTTGTTGGTATTCCGATTAGTCTGGGTTTATCTATCGACTGTCAGTTTTTATTTGTGGTTCACTGATGCTATTTGATTTTACATATTGTCATTTTGTCACTTGCAGATAGTGAGTGAGGCCGTGGAAGCCAGAAAATTGAGTGCCTATTGGAGAAATCGGAACGTTCCCGACATATTATTCTATTTGAGTTCAATACAGAGGTGACAGCAGCGGAGACATCCAGAAACATTTGCGCCGTGATTGTGGATAATGCCATTGGACATAGCACAGCAAGAAAACGGTTTCCTCGTCTAAAGGAGCATCTTTTCACGTTAGTGAATCTACGTTCAGGAAAGCCTTCGGGGATTGGTGAAGATCGTTTAAACGCATTAATCCACAACGACTCATGTTAGTGTACTCGGGAACTGGCAAAAATGTGATCTGTGCTCATTCCACCATCGTGCGACATTAGCTTGCAATGCGGAAGTCTCAAAAATCGAGTGTGTGGGTGCCGCATAGTCTTAGCCAAAGTCACAAAAATCAACGAGTGGCTATATGTGCACCTACGCTTGCTGGTGCCGGCCGCGGTGGCCGAGCGGTTCTAGGCGCTTCAGTCCGGAACCACGCGACTGCTACGGTCGCAGGTTCGAATCTTGCCTCGGGCATGGATGTATGTGTATGTGATGTCCTTAGATTAGTTAGGTTTAATTAGTTCTAAGTTCTAGGGGACTGATGGCTTAAGATGTTAAGTCCCATAGTGCTCAGAACCATTTGAACCTTTTTTTTTATCATCCATTGGTTCGTGACCACCATTCCTGTTCTGTATCGTGGTGACGGTAAAGGGTGTCTTTATGCTAACATAAGGAAAATAAAGGAGCGGTTGAGACCAGACTTAGCTTCAACTGGACCTGTGCGCATCCACAAAAGATAATTATACGCATCTGGTGGGACAGCGATTGTGTGGTGTACTACGAATTTTCCCCTGTGGTGTAACCATCACTGCTGACATCTACTGTCAACAACTGAGACGTCTTGCAGACGTAATTCAAGAACAACGACCAGGAAGACTGCGCCAAGTGATACTATTCCATAACGACACCCGCCTGAATTCTGCTACACTGACCAAAAACTCTATTCACCTGAACTTGCGCCCTCATATTTTCATCTTTTACGCTCTCTGACGAACAATCTTCGAAGAATTTCTTTTTCGGATGAAAATGCGCACCGAACATGGCTCGACGAGTTCTTCGCCTCAGAACCACGTGATTTCTACAGCCGCGGAATCGAAAAGTTACACAAGTTGGCAGACTGGTGTAAAGAGTGAAGGAGAATATATTATTTATAACTAAAGTCTATGTTATGTGTATCTGTTGTGCATATTAAACTTATAGAAAAACGCTACCAACTTACGCACCATCCTAATAAAATACACACTAAGAAATCAATTATTAGTTAAGGTAGTGAACAGGTCATATACACTCCTGGAAATGGAAAAAAGAACACATTGACACCGGTGTGTCAGACCCACCATACTTGCTCCGGACACTGCGAGAGGGCTGTACAAGCAATGATCACACGCACGGCACAGCGGACACACCAGGAACCGCGGTGTTGGCCGTCGAATGGCGCTAGCTGCGCAGCATTTGTGCACCGCCGCCGTCAGTGTCAGCCAGTTTGCCGTGGCATACGGAGCTCCATCGCAGTCTTTAACACTGGTAGCATGCCGCGACAGCGTGCACGTGAACCGTATGTGCAGTTGACGGACTTTGAGCGAGGGCGTATAGTGGGCATGCGGGAGGCCGGGTGGACGTACCGCCGAATTGCTCAACACGTGGGGCGTGAGGTCTCCACAGTACATCGATGTTGTCGCCAGTGGTCGGCGGAAGGTGCACGTGCCCGTCGACCTGGGACCGGACCGCAGCGACGCACGGATGCACGCCAAGACCGTAGGATCCTATGCAGTGCCGTAGGGGACCGCACCGCCACTTCCCAGCAAATTAGGGACACTGTTGCTCCTGGGGTATCGGCGAGGACCATTCGCAACCGTCTCCATGAAGCTGGGCTACGGTCCCGCACACCGTTAGGCCGTCTTCCGCTCACGCCCCAACATCGTGCAGCCCGCCTCCAGTGGTGTCGCGACAGGCGTGAATGGAGGGACGAATGGAGACGTGTCGTCTTCAGCGATGAGAGTCGCTTCTGCCTTGGTGCCAATGATGGCCGTATGCGTGTTTGGCGCCGTGCAGGTGAGCGCCACAATCAGGACTGCATACGACCGAGGCACACAGGGCCAACACCCGGCATCATGGTGTGGGGAGCGATCTCCTACACTGGCCGTACACCACTGGTGATCGTTGAGGGGACACTGAATAGTGCACGGTACATCCAAACCGTCATCGAACCCATCGTTCTACCATTCCTAGACCGGCAAGGGAACTTGCTGTTCCAACAGGACAATGCACGTCCGCATGTATCCCGTGCCACCCAACGTGCTCTAGAAGGTGTAAGTCAACTACCCTGGCCAGCAAGATCTCCGGATCTGTCCCCCATTGAGCATGTTTGGGACTGGATGAAGCGTCGTCTCACGCGGTCTGCACGTCCAGCACGAACGCTGGTCCAACTGAGGCGCCAGGTGGAAATGGCATGGCAAGCCGTTCCACAGGACTACATCCAGCATCTCTACGATCGTCTCCATGGGAGAATAGCAGCCTGCATTGGTGCGAAAGGTGGATATACACTGTACTAGTGCCGACATTGTGCATGCTCTGTTGCCTGTGTCTATGTGCCTGTGGTTCTGTCAGTGTGATCATGTGATGTATCTGACCCCAGGAATGTGTCAATAAAGTTTCCCCTTCCTGGGACAATGAATTCACGGTGTTCTTATTTCAATTTCCAGGAGTGTAATAACAGTGAGAGCGTAAATTCTTGTTTTATAAAAGCAATACAATAATTATTGCTAACAAATCATAAAATTTGCAATAATAATTTTTCATTCATTGGTGTTTTTTTCTATGAATATATTTTTGTATTTTCATTAGTGTGAACATGCGTATAAATGAAATACTTTTGTTTAGGTATTTCATCACTGTTGTAGATCACTGATCGCAAGACAGTGCTACAGGACACAGGAAGACGTACATTTTTGCGTACCAGTTTTGTTCTTGGTGAATGCTTAATAGGGTGCAAGCAAACAGGAGATGGTTCAAATCAGCAACTACTTCATTTCTGCACTCATGAAGACCGAGGCGCTACAGATGGCTTGCAAAATTCCCGTAGTTTGCGAGATGCCGGGATGGAAAGTGTGTGTAACAAATTCATCGGAATTTGTATGAGAGCTACTCATGCACTCCACCCCTTCCCCTTTTTAACTACCACCGTAACTTAATCATAATGGAGAAATGAACGCTAAGAGAATTAATGAATGACCCTGTAAATGAGTAGTAAAAAGGACTGCACACACGGTATAATTTAATGGAGTTATTAGTCAATCTCTATGCTCAATAGTTATAAAAATGGGCAGGAAATGAAATTTATCATCAAAGTACTAAATGACGAATTAATTATCACAACGAGATTTAATTTATCTAATAAACATGTGAATATGCGATTCACTAAACAATTTTTTAATAGAACAAGGTCACAAAATAATGGTGTTGAGATTAAGTAGTTGGTAGGTTTGTTTTAAAGGGGCACCTACTCTGAAATACTGAATACAGTAATCTATGAGTGGGTCAGTCAATAAAGATAATGATAAACTCTGTGCGACAGAATGCCGCGTGGAAATGGGAACTCTGCGAAAAATTCACATGCAAAATTGTGAGTATTGTAGCGCCGAAAAGAGAGCATACGCTGTTGAGGCCGTCAGAAGAACTGCAGGTCCCTATTACGCCGGTGCTGCAAATACTTTACCACCAAGATTTCAGTCATTGTATAGCAGCAGTCGACGGTGCAGCCACTGGCCTCTGTACTGCTTTCTGATGATCGATGACTGCGGATCAAACCCGAAGACATAAATCCCGGAAAGATTGCGAACATCTGTCCGAACTACCGAGGCAGTGTAACTCGTAAGTCTGCGCAAGAGTGTATCCAGGAGACAACAGTATCAATACACCTATCCTCCCTTGTGTTCCAGAGGACACTCTCCGTCTCGTGCACTGCGTACCTACACAAAAAACTAGTGCTTCGCGACCCCACCATTCCCCAATGTTTCCAGTCGTGGGGGGCCGCGGGAAAATGCTCCAGTTATCTGTGTTCAGTACACTCCGCAAAATCCCAGCAACATTTTTTGTGCCAATCATGGTCGTTGTCGCTAATTCTCCGACGTCACATTAAGTCTTACTGAGTTGTCCAGTCAACTCGCTGCGTTTCCTGGGACGCGCAAAAGCGGCCGTGAAGACCGCCGCCAGAAACGAACAAAATATCGCCTGGACGCTAGGCGGCGGTGTGTCGGGCGTGCCGTCTCTGTAGACTTCAGATCCTGGGAACCACTAAAAACGATACCAACATCTGACGTTGGCCAAGCGAAACCCAGACGGCAACGATAGCAAAACGTTTAACGCTGGCTCCAGCGAGCTGCGCTCGGCGTCGCTTCCTGGCACAGTGGCCAAGAGCCGTTGCAGCTCGGCCGCCTGAGGAGCTGACACACGCTATGTCCACTCCCCGTCGTATCTGCAGAAAAGCCGTCCTGATGCGACTGGACGTTTTCCTGCCACACTCAACGCAGTTGGCCCTGGTCCAGCCCTAGCTCACGCACACAAGGAGGACGAAAGCGCAAGCGATGTCCCGACAGCAGTTGAAACATCACAAACAAAAATAGTCCTCATTACCGTTTTCATTTATAGCACTAACCTTTCTCGGCTTGCCCCCACTGAGACACATTGATAAAATGATATCAAATCAAAAAAAGTGAGAGGAGACAAGCCCCAAAAGGATTGTAATCTCTCATGACCCGGAAAATTCTCATAGTTTAATCTCGTCCTTATGAAACTGGAGATGCTTCTTCTGCTGTAGTTTGTTCTGTGCAAACAAGATTTCGATGGGTCCTTCTCTTCAGCGGCTACACTACTGGCCATTAAAATTGCTACACCACGAAGATGACGTGCTACAGACGCGAAATTTAACCGACAGGAAGAAGATGCTGTTACATGCAAATGACCAGCTTTTCAGAGAATTCACACAAGGTTGGCGCAGGTGGCGACACCTACAACGTGCTGACATGAGGAACGTTTCCAACCGATTTCTCATACAAAAACAACAGCAGTTGACCGGCGTTGCCTGGTGAAACGTTGTTGTGATACCTCGTGTAAGGAGGAGAAATGCGTACCATCACGTTTCCGACTTTGATAAAGGTCGGATTGTAGCCTGTCTCGATTGAGGTTTATCGTATCGCGACATTGCTGCTTGCGTTGGTCGAGATCCAATGACTGTCAGCAGAATGTGGACTCGGTGGGTTCAGGAGGGTAATACGGAACGCCGTGCTGGATCCCAAAGGCCTCGTATCACTAGCAGTCGAGATGACAGGCATCTTATCCGCGTGGCTGTGACGGATCGTGCAACCACGTCTCGATCCCTGAGTCAACAGATGGGGACGTTTGCAAGACAACAACCATCTGCTCGAACAGTTCGACGACGTTTGCAGCAGCATGGACTATCAGCTCGGAGACCTTGGCTGCGGTTACCCTTGACCATCGCGGTTAACGCACATTGGAAACGTGTATTCCTCATCGCCATACTGGCGTATCACCCGGCGTAATGGTATGGGGTGGCATTGGTTACACGTCTCGGTCACCTCTTGTTCGCACTGACGCCACTTTGAACAGTGGACGTTACATTTCAGATGTGTTACGACCCGTGGCTCTACGCTTCATTCGATCCCTGCGAAACCCTACATTTCAGCAGGATAATGCACGACCGCTTGTTGCAGGTCCTGTACGGGCCTTTCTGGATACAGAAAATGTTCGACTGCTGCCCTGGCCAGCACATTCTCCAGATCTCTCACCAATTGAAAACATCTGGTCAATGGTGGCCGAGCAACTGGCTCGTCACAATACGCCAGTCACTACTCTTGATGAACTGTGGTATCATGTTGAAGCTGCATGGGCAGCTGTGCCTGTACACGCCATTCAAGCTCTGTTTGACTGAATGCCCAGGCCTATCAAGGCCATTATTACGGCCAGAGGTGGTTGTTCTGGGCACTGATTTCTCAGGTTCTATGCTCCCAAATTGTGAGAAAATGTAATAATATGCAGGTTTTGGAATAATATATTCGTCCAATGAATACCCGTTTATCATCTGCATTTCTTCTTCATGTAACAGTTTTAATGGCGAGTAGTGTATTTAGTGACTACCCTTTAATTGCCTTGATGAATCTCAGTCTTCTTATAAAAGGGAATTAATATTGGATATGATAGTTTTATGAAGTTCTGTACGTGGTAATTTTACACCAAAATTTATCCCACTTTTTGTTGCTTTCTTACCAATTTCATCCACTTTATCATTATTTCTGATTCCACAGTGTCCTTTCACCCAAATCGTCTCTATGGTTTGTCCTTTACTGTTATATGGACTGCTCTGTTCTATTATACAGTTGGTATAGCTATTCAAAGGCTCTCCAGTTTCTTATTGACTCTGAATTTAAAACATACAGATAATCAGTGACTATCAAAATTTCTGTTTGGAACTATATGTATAGCGTACTTTAGTGCTTCGAGAACAGCAACCGATTCTGCAGTAAAAATTGATGTGTTTTCTGGTAATTCATATTTTCTGTAGTTTCCTGATTGTTGGCAGTAAAAGGCGCAGCCTACATAGCCGTTTAAAGTGCGCTTTCATCTATAAGTGTAAATGAAGACCTAATCTGGCCATTTATTTAGCATTTCCCTATAAGTAGAAGTTTACTATTTCTTTTATCTCAGTGGAAGAGATAAATAAACATCTGTTCCTCGCGATTACAGACACATTGTTGGAGCGTTTAAGCCAGTGGGCAGTTGTGGGTATTCCACAGTATTCGTGGATGTGCTATAGGAACAATTTTTCTCAGTTCAAAAATGGTTCAAATGGCTCTGAGCACTATGGGACTCAACTGCTGCGGTCATCAGTCCCCTAGAACTTAGAACTACTTAAACCTAACTAACCTAAGGACATCACACACACCCATGCCCGAGGCAGGATTCGAACCTGCGACCGTAGCAGCAGCGCGGCTCCGGACTGGAGCGCCTAGAACCGCACGGCCACCGCGATCGGCTAATTTTTCTCAGTCTCATGTTAGACGTCGAAATGTATAGAAGATTAACGACGGGTGTATAATGGAAATAACTGCAATTATTTGCCGTAATTCAAAATAATATTTTAACGTGAAGGTTCAAATAATAATAGTAGTAGACTGTTGTGTGTGAGCCTGCCGGGGTGGCCGAGCAGTTCTAGGTGCTACAGTCTGGAAACGCGCGACCGCTACGGTCGCAGGTTCGAATCCTGCCTTGGGCATGGATGTGTGTGATGTCCTTAGGTTAGTTAGGTTAAAGTAGTTCTAAGATCTAGGGCACTGATGACCTTAGAAGTTAAGTTCCATAGTGCTCAGAGCCATTTGAACCATTTTTGTCGTGTGTGATGAGTTTAATATGTTGTATATGGAGCAATAAATAATTACTATTTGCACGGTAACTGTGTTGAAACCCTGTCAGACACAACCCTTGATAAGACATCTTCCTGGCTAACCACCCAATGAAAGGAAAGAAATCTAAGTAATGGTTCAAATGGCTCTGAGCGCTATGGGACTTGACTTCTATGGTCATCAGTCCCCTAGAACGTAGAACTATTTAAACCTAACTAACCTAAGGATATCACACACATCCATGCCCGAGGCAGGATTCGAACCTGCGACCGTAGCGGTCGCGCGGTTGCAGACTGTAGCGCGTTGATCTAAGTTATGAAAAGGGGGCAGTGGGTGATGGCCGACAGCTCAAATAAGCATGAACGTTAATTTAAAGGCTGTATCACACGGCGACGTGTCGCATTACCACCAAACAGGGTAGTACTGCAGTGTAATACGCGCCTCACATCTCGATGCTTCCGAATCGCTCTTCTTATGTCTTTGTTCCCACACGTTAGGCGGCAGGCACATTGCTAGCAGGAATAAATGTTGCAACAAGTAGCCACCAGCTGAGTGTTTTCCTACTCCAGCTGTGTTTATTATAAGTTCATATATTACCAGCGTCTTCGATATTTGTAACAGTAATGATCAATGTGTTAACCAAACTGAGCGGCTGGGTATCTACCTCAGAAATCAGAAATTACAGTGATGACACTGATCGTAACCAGGGTAACTGGCGACCGGGGAAGCATCGTCCTTACTTCCCTCCCGTCCCCGCTTCCCACCCTCCGATGTCTGTCGACAGCTCCCTCCTTTTAAAAAATCCTTATTCGATTATGGAGATGAACAGACTTTACAATGAATTAAAAAGAACACATTCTGATAATTATTTTTTGAATGATACAATTAAAGACACGGAAGAACAACAGTCCAAAATCGCTTTGATTTAAACAATATGAAAACTCATTTTTCGTTGTTTCATTCCCGATCAATGCTAAGCCGTGACAAAACAAAAAATGCAAAATATGCTCTTCAGATTATCGTTGCGGTAGTTCACTTGACCTAACCAGAGTGGCCCCATCTACAATAATATTCGAAAATAAGCACAAACTTCTCCATACCACGAATAGGTAGGTCTTATGGAACTGTTGCTCAACACAGTCCAATACGATTCTTCTCATGATTTTCTGCCAAATATCTCCGTCCTCTCCCATTGTAGAGACTTCCAGTCCTTCGATTCTTCTTGTTCTTGTTCTTGTTCTTCTTCTACTACGCCTGCTTTTGCTTCGTCCTCTCTTCCCTTTTTCTTTTGCTGTTTCTCATCAATTTTCTCAAAAATGGTTCAAATGGCTCTAAGCACTATCGGACTAAACATCTGAGGTCATCAGTCCCCTGGACTTAGAACTACTTAAACCTAACTAACCCGAGGCAGGATTCGAACCTGTGACCGTAGCAGCAGCGCGGTTCCGGTCTGAAGCGCCTAGAATCGCTCGTCCACAGCGGCCGGCTGATTTTCTCCCTTCACAAAACAGCGCCCTCATGGAAACAGCAGCCAGAGCACTCGCTATACCCTTGTAACGCCACCAGATACCAATTGTAGTAGCGTACACAGACTACACGTAACCATATGATTCAGTTCCCAATGGTAGGCACTTAAAAGTTTCTACAAGGCGTATGAGCAACAATTTGAATCTTGAAAGACATGATGGCACCTTAGAATACTAGAATCATGTTGCATACCAGTTCAGAGGGCAATAAGCCAAGAAGTTTCAATCGAGAAAGGCCTCTTTCAAGGTCATTCGCCCGGTGCTCTCAGGTCCATATTATGTGTGACTTTTTCTTTATTTATTTTGGCTATAGGCAATACGCAAGGCAATTACTATAACTATACAGACGTAACAGAGATTTCGAGTTAAAGTAGCCTCACAGCATTAGCATAGCATTGTGCTTAATGCAATATATTAGAGAGATTTAGTAAGTCACAGTTAGATAACGTACAAGTCTACTCAGAATAGTTTCATACCGAGTACCTTATGCCGGCCGCGGTGGTCTAGCGGTTCTGGCGCTGCAGTCCGGAACCGCGGGACTGCTACGGTCGCAGGTTCGAATCCTGCCTCGGGCATGGGTGTGTGTGATGTCCTGAGGTTAGTTAGGTTTAAGTAGTTCTAAGTTCTAGGGGACTTATGACCTACGATGTTGAGTCCCATAGTGCTCAGAGCCATTTGAACCATTTTTGAACCGAGTACCTTATTCAAGGCACTTTGAGCCCTCGCATATATATGTAAGTACTTTTTAAAAGAATATGCATAGGTATAGTAGTTTGAGTCTTCATATACAAAAATAAGATCTTAATGTATGTGCACAAAGGTATAAAGCATTATTCAAAAACTGCTTGTGCTGGAGTTTTTGTTCAAAGCATAAATCTGTATGTCTGCTTCATTTAAACATTTCGCTATGAAATTGTGCTCATTTACATCGAATCTGTAGAAACTCTTTGAAATTTATAATCTTTGTCTCGTAATTCGTTAGCCATTGCATCATCAAACAACACAGCCAAGTTATAGACCAAGAGAAAATCGAAACTACTCTCTCTGGTCAGTAAACACATCTATAATCACATGACCCGAGCGAGTGCAATTCCTTTCTCTGAATTTTTAAATAACTGGTCGTTGCGTTAGGCCTTTGCCCAGAATTTTAGCTGAAACTCTCAACTGCTCACTTAAAGACTCTTCATGGAGGGGACGACTCAACTTCCCACTCTTGGTGCACAAAAAGTACATTAATAAATGTAATGTTGTTACTCCTCGAGAACATTATGTTCTCGATCGATAAGTCTTCGCATCAAGGACAGTGGCTACTACAAAATTTCCGAACGAAGGCAACCAACGTTACCATACTGGTCGTAGCGCGCCACTTTGTTCCGAGATTCTTGACACTCACGGTTGCCGTCAAGATAAGTAGCCTTCTTGATTGTAGGTTTGATATCATAATGAGGGATTGATGTTACACGGAACTGTCCTTCATTTCTAGGTGGACTATTCCTTTATAGAAAATTCCATGAAATTCTTTTATCCGAAGCGGCTGGTCGTCTAAGTCTTTGTTCCCTGATTCTGTGATGGTGTCCAATATTTCCAAGACGTATCTGTTAGTGTGCTTGTCGAATCATGGAATTTATAACTTCTGTAAAACGTTTTGGGAGTGCATAAATATGAGCATAACTGTCAGTATTCCAAAACAAATAGCCTCCCTAATGACCAGTAACTGTGCTGTTTAGATAGAGGTTTCACGTGAAAGTGCAATTACAAGGTGGGATCAACAAGTTTCCTTCTGAGGACGTTGCAGCGGCATAGACGCAACGTAGCGCGAGTCTGATGCGGGTATACAGGGTGGACATTTATAAAACCGACAAACTGCACAGACGGGTTCTTGACTGCAAATGGAGGAAAAAAGTTGCTACGAATATGTGTGCGGGAATGCACCGTTGCCACGGTAGATGGCACTGACGAATGAAAGTGCCTCTGACCACGTGCGATGTCCGTAGCCCACAAATGACGATTACGCAGCCTGATGGTACCCGTTCTGGTAAAAAGGTAGCTACGTCGGTAATAAGGACTGACGACAGAAATCCCACGATTATGATGGCCTGGTGCAAAAACCGTCGACAAAATTTTCCGGTAGAGGGAAATCCACTGCTGATGATCATTGCTCTCATTGCATGAGATAGGGATAGTAGCGGTTGTCATTCAGTTTACACGTAATCTTACTTCGTCTTACACCATGTTGGCGGGACACTCGCCCAGAGATTGGATAAGGATTCGTCTCAATATCCTGTGCAACTCAGTCCTCCAAATCTGGCGCACGCAAAGTCCTCCATCCCCAGGCACGATCGTCTGTCTGAAAGGAGCCATGATCATACAAACGCCTAAAATGGCTTGAAATGTTGCGTGATGAGGCTGGTGTCTGGAAGAGTCCTGACAGGGTTGACGATCCCTGTCGGACGAAGGTGTGCAGCAGGCAGGGACAGACTTTTTCTCGCAGCAGGATACCGTGTTTTACCAAACGGGTACCTTCAAACTGGAGCGTCGGTGGTATGATTATCTCAAAGTTCACGGCGATTTTTCCTGATTGGCTTACCAATTCTGGACTGTACAGCCTACGAACAAAAGCTTTTTGGTCGTCCTTTACATTCTATATTAGCATCAGAGGAACCGAGCATAGGCCCCGCTGTCTCTTTTATTTTAGAGCCATCTTGTTTTATATAAATACAATGTGGCGAATATATGGGGGTGAGTCAAATGAATATCTTAAATATGTTTTAAAATATTATTTATTGTGCACAAGTGGTACAAAGCTGTATCACTTTTCAACATAATCACCCCAACGCTCAATGCAAGTCCTCCAGCGCTTACAAAGTGAATAAATTCATTTAGAAAAAAATTCTTTTGGCACTCCGCGCAAACACTCGTGCACCGGATGGCGTACTTCTCCATCAGAACGGAACGTCTTCCTCCCATCGCGTCTATGAGTGGTCCAAACATATGGAAATCACTTGGGGCAAGGTCTGATGAGTATGGTGGATGAGGAAGACACTCAAAATGCAGGTCTGCGATTGTTGCAACTGTTGTGCGTGCAGTGTGCGGCCTTGCATTGTCATGCTGCAAAAGGACACCTGCTGAGAGCAATCCACGTCGCTTTGATTTGATTGCATGCCGCAGATGATTTTTTTAGGAGATCTGTGTATGATGCACTGGTGATAGTGTTCCCTCTAGGCATGTAATGCTCCAAAATGACGCCTTTTTGTCCCAAGAGTCAGCATAACCTTCCCTGCTGATGGTTCTGTTCGAAACTTGTTTGGTTTTGACGATGAGGATTGGCGCCATTCCTTGCTCGCTCTCTTTGTTTCCGGTTGGTGGACGTGAAACTAGGTTTCGTCCCCAGTAACGATTCTTGCAAGGAAGCCATCACCTTCTCGTTCAAAGCATCAAGTTCTTCACAAGCATCAACACGTCGTTCTCTCATCACAGGAGTCAGCTGCCGTGGCACCCATCTTGCAGACACTTTGTGAAACTGGAGCACATCATGCACAACGTGGTGTGCTGACCCATGACTAATCTATAAACATGCTGCAATGTCATTCAATGTCACTCGGCGGTTTTCCTTCACTATGGCTTCAACTGCTGCAATGTTCTGTGGAGTCACAACTCGTTGTGCCTCACCTGGACGAGGAGCATCTTCCACTGAAGTCACATCATTTGCGAACTTCCTACTCCATTCGTAGACTTTCTGCTGTGGCAAACATTCATCACCGTACTGAACCTTCATTCGTCGATTAATTTCAATAGGTTTCACACCTTCACTACGCATAAACCGAACAACAGAACGCTGTTCTCCCCTGGTGCAAGTCGCAAATGCGGCGGCCATCTTTATAATGATACTGCGACGATATGTATGCATCTGCACTATGCTGACACCTACAGGCCATTGTGCACGCTGTTTGTAGCACGCTTACCGACTTACAGGATAACGGAGCGAAATTACGATTTGTTATTACAAATTTAAAGTTTTCATTTGACTCACCCTCGTAGTTCAATAAATTGCTCTAATTCGTAACTGACGTCCTTTCCGTGACTTTAACGGTGTGGCAAGTATGACAAAGATGATGTCAAACGGGTATTTAAAGCAAGGTAATTTCTGGTACTGCAGTGTTATTGGTAAGAGATTTCACGATTTCCCGAACTTCTTACGAGCAAGAGGAGTTTTCTTCGTGCTTTTCCTGCGAGGTACTTGTGTTAGCCTTTAGAATTTGGACACTGCCTTTGTGGAGTTATGGTAAGGTATCAATAAACGACTCAAGAGAAATGCGTCTGGCAACATCTGTCTTCATATCTTCAGTGGTAATTCGGAAGCTTGACTGTACTGTGTGCGACTCCACGAATACTAGATTTGCCTTAAAACCTGTCAGTGCAAAACTTCAAATATCGAAGCAGCAATCTTACGTGGATGACATCAAGCTATGTGCAGCAAATAAAGGATAACGACAGAGAACGTCAGCCATCTCTGAAACATCTTCGACTGTCACTGTTATCAATCGAATTCGAATGCAAATCGTTGTACTTTGCACATCAAACTAAGGGAGAAAATGAACAACCTGTAATTATTTATAAGAGTGTAATATAAGTAATTCAAACTTATTCAAATATTTTGCAGTACGACACCTCATGTGAGTTCTATGTAAGTCTTAGCATTACCATATCACAAATGATTAGGTACTAGTGTCATATTTAAAATCCCATCCGAATTAGTAACGTGATCGCATATGCGGTTTGCTAGGTAGGTAATAAGCAAATACTTACCGAATTTAAAATTCGATATTGCAGTGTTTCCAAGTTCGAAGGAACATCTCGTCGTTCTTCTTAATAACACAGACACTGTAATATCGTATTTATCCGCCGACACCAGGCAGCGACTTACAATTAAAATGTCTTCCACTGTACGGGAATTACGTAATGTGTGTAGGCGTACAGGCTGCGACGCAGGAACGACGACATACGGAAGTACGGGTGTGACCGTGGGTCGTACACGGATAGCCAAAGCAATTAAGGCGACCGCTCGCGTAAACAGGAAATCTGGCTTCGAGTCCCGGTCCGGCAGAGGTTTTCACTGTCGTCATTCTCTTACACTGGTGATGGTTGTTCGTATTCGCAACTGCGATTTCATGAATCTAATACTTCTTTAAACGAGTTAGAGCACCAGACTGGAAATCTCACGTCAGTAGCTACATTTACGATTTGGTGGAAATAATGAAAGCCTGAAAAGAAAAGAAAACCTTTCAGCTAATGGGGTGAAAGGGGCACTTGCCTATTCACACAACGAAGAAGTAAATGGCCTCGCAAGGGACAGCATCAAAGAAGGGAAACTGGTCCTTATGCAGTTTCCTCATTCCTACTTCCTTGTCGTTTCAAGAACAGAAGCATACAGTTAGTAGTACAAGCCGTATCGAACACTGAAGCACGAAAACGGGTTCCCGTGCACCAGACCAAGAAAAACATGGTTCAGTCAGAGGAATCATTCGACGAGACACGTGACATAAATTACTCAAGTAAGATTGGAACATGCGTGTTTTGCTTCACACTCCTATAGGATCGGGGTAACTACTCTCTTACGTGCAGTGAACACACAGAAGACGACTGAGACGCAAACCACGTCAGACTAAAGTTCCTTCACTAAACGTTACAGTCCGTAGTATTGTACTAGACGGAAAGTCATCGAATGAAATAGAACTTATATCTGGGGGTCCTCAGGGAAGCATCATGGGCCCTCTCCTGTTCCTAATCTAGATAAATGATCTACGAGACAATCTGAGAAGTCCCCTTAAATTGCTTGCAGATGATGCTGTTATTTACCGTCTGCTAAAATCACCAGGAGATCAAAACCAACCGCAAAATGATTCAGACAAGATATCTGTATGGTGCGGTAAGTGGAAATTTGCTGTAAATAATTGAAAGTGTTAGGTCATCGACACGAGTACTAGTACTAAAAGGCATTCGTTAGATTTTGGTTGCGCGGTAAATCATACAAATCTAAAAGTCGTCAGTTCAACTAAATACCTAGGGTCTTCATTTACGTAGGTCATCCACACGAGTATCAATACAAAATGAAATTCGTTAAATTTTGGTTGCGCCATAAATCATACGAATCTCAAAGTTGTCAATAGGGTTTTCAGTTACGTAGATGACGATGTGGGGAATGCGAACCAAATATTGTGTTTTGTTAGCACACCGCTGAGAAGAAGCAACAGTTATACTAATGAGACTTCCTACATCACGTTTGCTACGCGGAGTGGCCGCGCGGTTTGAGGCGCCATGTCACGGATTGCGCGGCTCCTTCCGCGCAGAGGTTCGAGTCGTCTCTCACGCATGGGCATGGGCTGTTCTTAGCATAAGTTAGTTTAAGTGGTGTGTAAGTCTAGGCGCCGACGACCTCAGCAGTTTGGTCCCTCCCCACACTTTTTTTTCCATTACGTTTGTCCGTTCTCTTCTCGAGTACGACTGCACATATGTGGTCATTACTAGGTGGTACTGACGGAGGACACCGGAAAAGTTCAGAAAACAGCAGTTCGTTTTGTATTACGTGAAAAAGGAGAGATTGTCACGGATATGATACGTGAATTTTAGTGACAATCATTAAAAAAGGCGTTTTTCGTTGCAGTGAGATCATTTGACGAAATTTAAATCGCCATCTTTCTGCTCCAAATGCGAAAATATTTTGTTGAAGCTCACCTACGCAAGGAGAAATAATAATGAAATAAAATGAGTGACCTCACAGGTCACAGGGGAAGATTTAAGAGTTCACTTTTCCCTCACTCTTTTCGAGACTGGAACGATAGAGAAATAGTCTGAAGTTGGCGTGATAAACACTCAGTCAGATGTTCAAGTATTAACTGTAGAGTAACCTTGTAGATGTAAATCAACTGCCGCACCACTTCGCTTGTCTGAAAATATCCACGGTAATATAGTTTTCTTGAGTTGTAGCTCGACCTGTCGGATTCTACTTAAGATGCTTTGTCACCATGCCAGCATTGACCGAGTAAGTGAGATACAACTTCCGTACCTCTCACATATGGGTGTTGTACTGCAGTTCACGTTTATAGGTTTTCGAACTTTCTTGCCTCTACGTTTGGCGAGGAAGACGTCTCTTTCGCCTAAATTTTCAACACAATACGGGACAGTGCACAATATAAGTGAAAGTATTATCCTTCCATGTCTCTCTAGTAATCGAGAGACTAAGGTCTACCCGCCAGGTTAGCCAAGAGCGCTAATGCGCTGCTTCCTTGACTCGGGTAGACGCGCCAGCCCCAGATCGAATCCACCTGGCGGATTTACGGCGATGGATGTGGTTTTTAGACGGTTTTCCCCATCCCACTAGGTGAATACCGGGCTGGTCCCCATGTCCCCATGTATATTAATTCCGTCCCGGGGGGTACAGGGTAGCGACAGGAAGGGCATCCGGTCACCCTCCGACACTAACATCGACAAATCCATAGAAACAAGGCCGACCCCGCGTTTAAGTGGGACAAAGGCCCACGAAGACGTGATGAATCAGGAGACTAAGGTCTAGGTTCAGAGAAATGGTAATACAGTATCTGTACCAGCTAGAAGCGATCTTTGCAATCAATATTTTAACTCTAATATTGTTTACAAACTGCGATAATCTTTCAGTTGAAGATGATATCCTACAGTTTTTATTGCTGTATGTAAAAAATTTAAAAAAGGGTAAAATAATGTAAGTAGACTGTTTAGATTTTTATATTGGTAACGCCACGTATCGCTCTGTACGAAAATCACTGGCTGTGCTGTGTGCAGTCTGTGGCTGGTTTGCATTGTTGTTCGCTATTGTAGTGTTGGGCAATTGGATGTTAACAAAAAATGGTTCAAGTGGCTCTGAGCACTATGGGACTTAACATCTATGGTCATCAGTCCCCTAGAACTTAGAACTACTTAAACCTAACTAACCTAAGGACATCACACAACACCCAGTCATCACGAGGCAGAGAAAATCCCTGAACCCGGGCGCGGGAAGCGAGAACGCTACCGCACGACTACGAGCTGCGGACTCGGATGTTAACAGCGCGTAGCGTTGCACAGTTGGAGGTGAGCCGCCAGCAGTGGTGGATGTGGGGAGAGAGATGGCGGAGTTTTGAGAGCGGATGATCTGGACGTGTGTCCATCAGAGACAGTAAATTTGTAAGACTGGATGTCATGAACTGATATATATATATATATATATATATATATATATATATATATATATATATATATATATATAATGACTTTTGAACACTAGTAAGGTAAAAACATTGTTTCTATGGAAGTGCCTATCAGTAGTTAGTGCCTTCAGTAGTTAGAATCTTTTATTTAGCTGGCAGTATTGGCGCTCGCTGTATTGCAGTAGTTCGAGTAACGAAGATTCTTGTGAGCTAAGTGATTCATGAAAGGTATAGGTTATTGTTAGTCAGGGCCATTCTTTCGTAGAGATTATTGAAAGTCAGATTGCGTTGCGCTAAAAATATTGTGTGTCAGTTTAGTGTTGATCAGAATAAGTAAAGAGAGAAATGTCTGAGTACGTTCAGTTCTGCTCAGCTGTTTGAAGATCAAATAATGTAAGAGGTTTATCAGCACAGTCACTCATTAATTTTTCTAAGGGGAAGTTTCAATAATTACACAGAGAAGCTGACACTATTTATTAGTTCCCATTCCGATAAGTTCTAAGCTCTTTGAATTATCAGACTTGTAAATTAATAGATAATTTCGTTAGGCTTTGCTAAGAGAATATGTAATGATACTTTAAGTTTATACTTAATGCCCAGTTGCTTGTTTGATTTGAATATTTTATGTAAAAGCTTAATTTTGAATGAAACGCTGTTCATCGTCTTCATATTCACGATTACAGTGTGTAGATATTCATTTTAAAAATTTCACTTTGTCCACGCCCAGCATATAAAGTAATTACAATTTATACGCAGTTTGCAGAACGTTCAAGGAGTAAAATCCAGGTGTTAAAATTGGTAACACTGATGAACACGTAGCTGAATGAAAGCTCGTTAATCCACCATAGCTCTGTCTATTGACACGCTTGCAGAATATCACTGCAAGTTCCGCAACATTTTTAGTTGCATCTTCTGGTGGCATCTACTGATGTTACATGTAGTTACTATAGTTTACGACTGACCGGGTTGTAATGGCGATGCCGACTCGCAATATCCTCAGCAACTGTGAAAATTAAAACATGCGTCCACCTCTGGTGTGTGTCGTACCGACACACTGGTCGGCATCGACCATCACACCCGATCAGTTGTAAACTATGGTAACTACATCTACCATCACACCCGATCAGTTGTAAACTACAATAGCTACGTGTAACATCAGTAGATGCTCCAGAAGATACTACTCAAAAGGTTGCGAAACCGGTATGGCAGTCTACAAGAACTTTAATACATACAGTGTAGTGGAGTAACGAGCTTTCAATCAGCTTTATGTTCATCACTTTAGCCGATTTTAACATCTGGATTTTACTGCTTGAAAGTTCTTTAAACTGTTTATAAGTATTTTAGCTGGGTGGTTGCCCTTGCTTTGGAATTATCTGCAACTACAATTTCATTTTGCCCGGTCAAATGTAGGCGGAGATGTTAACGAACGCTCTACAAGGGACACAAAATGTTGTTGCTGGCAACACTAAGGGACGTGATATAACCTACCCCACCCAGGCACTTCGCTCACTAACATACTCTATGTGTGAGCTATGCTCCCCTTGCCTTCTGCTCTGCTCACTGATCACTGACAGCAGAGGAACAGTGTGCTGCTCGTAAAGTCTTTTCCCGCAACACCACAAGAATACTGACAAGCTTACGACTGGTAACTTAGTCACACTGGCCACGATGTCCACTGGCCGCATTAAAGATGTAAAACATTTGTGGAATAAAGATAATGCTTCAGTTTTTGAACTCCTTAAGGCGGGTCAGCCAAAATATTCATAATTTTAGACATATAACTTATGGAATTACAGTGACTGATTATCAAAGAGAATAGAAGCTTTCGAAATGTGGTGCTACAGAAGAATGCTGAAGATTATATGGGTAGATCCCATAACTAATGAGGAGGTATTGAATAGAATTGGGGAGAAGGGGAGTTTGTGGCACAACTTGACTAAAAGAAGGGATCGGTTGATAGGGCATATTCTGAGGCATCAAGGGATCACCAATTTAGTATTGGATGGCAGCGTGGAGCGTAAAAATCGTAGAAGGAGACCAAGAGAAGAATACACTAAACAGATTCAGAAGGATGTAGGTTGCAGTAGGTACTGGGAGATGAAGAGGCTTGCACAGGATAGCTGCAGGAAAGCTGCATCAAACCAGTCTCTGGACTGAAGACCACAACAACAACAACAACTTTTAAAATAGTCCAAGTCGCCTAGAATAAAAAAGGAAAGCGGCTTGCACTGTCAATATTAGTTTCAGAAATATATATGCCAGCTTGATTTACTGTGTAAGTGCTGTCTGGAGAATCCTCCTCAGATTAGTTAAAGATTTTCCGTCACCATGCTCGCCCAGCAGCGCGGATTTGAATGCAGCCACATTTCACACAGCTTTATTCGGCGTTCTCCCTGATTCTTGCCGCTGATATTACTTTAGAACTTATTTATTTCTTCAGTTACACATGATCATGGGAGTCTTCACACATCTATGCAAGGGGGCGGGAGGAGGGGGAGGGGAAGATTCTAAAACTGCCATATTTTATATAAATGAGTTGGTAAATATGGAGATGTGTTATTCCACAAAAAGTAAATTTTATAGGCGAAACAAAAAACTTATTATTTCAGGGAAAACCGATGGTTATCCACTCATCTCTAGAAGTTTACGAGTATTCTGTAATGAATAAAAAGTACTCTGCGCTCCAAACTCCAGATCCGCTAACTTTCCGGACGCTTATGCACATGGCTCGTATTATATAACTCTTAGTCGGCTAGGTACTCCTGTTAAAATCTGTAATTGAATATCCAACCACAAGAGGCGTGATCTGCCTATTTTTTATTTAAGTCTACGAAATATTTTAATACTCCCTCCTTAAAATACGCTGACGATGATTTCAAACCTATTAACCTCTAGACCATGAAAATTTTACTAACCATGATTCAGATTTTTTTCTTATTTCTCCTCGGTTCTCATTTCGTACTATATATTTCAAGCACCAATGATAATGGGAAATATCATAGACGACAATGAGTCAGAATAGGACATACATTTGTATGATGCACTCTATTGGCCATCACACCACTTCATTGCATTTTCTAAGGGCAAATAATCTTTAGAGGAGAAGGCGTAATCTACTGACGTAGAGACAAAATTTTAGTTCGAGACGTTCTTTATAAAATGCAGAAAAAAAGCAGGTCTAAGATACGTTTTTCCAGCGGCGCGCAGCCCCCAGTAAAGATCGTGGTCTTCTGTTTATATATCTTTCGTAAATCCGAGTACGTCAGTGTACCCCGAACGTAATAAGCTGTCAAAATTCTAGAAGTAGTACATTTAAACGTAAAATTTGTGGACTAAACCCATACAATGTGTCACCTATTGGCTCAGAATCACGTTGCGCATCAAACGGTCTCTATTCAGTAAATGTAAGTACTTTATTCTGTCTGTAGTTTGTTTAAGTTTGCCTTTAACATTGAAATGGTGATTCAAAAGATTGCACAAAAAAACCTCATAAAACCTTAGTTAAACTACTTTATAATAGTTAGCGGGGACGTGGAAAAAACTGCATTTGCTTGCAGAATATATTCGAATATGAACATGTTTGAAATTGTAGAGCATTTTGACTAAGAACGTAAAATAAACCATTAAAAATATAACATAGAATAACAAATAAGAAATTCATGACGAACAGAATCAGTATATAAAAAAATACTTAAAAAGTGTCGATGCTGACACTTCCCGGCTTGTCTTGACACACAGTCTTCGTCCTACTTTATAGATTGATAGATATCTCATTACAGACAGGTTGATTAAAAATCGAAAATGTATTGCGCATGTAACCATAATCATTACCACCATTAACGAATCGGCTCTGTTCCGCAACAGAATGTGACTTTCAGTATTCAAAAACATCAAGTATGCAATGTTCGTAATAGAAGAGGAAAATCAGGTCCCTCAGTGCTACGTGCTTTGCACTACGTTCTTTAGGCAAATCTGTAAGACATAGAGTGATATCATCAGCGTATAACACAGCATCACTTTTCTAAGAGTTACAGGAACACAAAGGCACCGAGGAAACAAATTGCACTGAGAATTTGCAGCTTCCTTTTTTTTTACTTCCTTCTCTCTGCTTCAGGGAAACATTTGGCATCTATGAAGGAACATGGAGATTGGCAGTAGCGGCGAGTTTGGCTCATCACTCCATATGACTAAACCGAAATTACATCCAGGTCATTCACCCTCTCGATGAAACACGGTTTGTTCTTCATTCACCAAAGCACATAGTCATTTCACTCCACTACCCATGCAAAACAGTTGAAATTTCACAATTGACTTCTTGGCGGGGAGGAAGCTCGCAAATGTTATATAACACCCACCGACACCTACGTCGATTGGTATTTTCTAGTACAGCGCATCGCACATCGGAGTATCAGAGGAAGTGGTTTGCAATTGCCACCTGAATTGGACACTTGTAAAACTCAGGCGATATTCACGAACCGACATATATGAGTAGCGTTTGCAAAGTGTTTATGTAAGTCATCAACTTCCATTGTTACGTAACGCGGGCTCACAAACTGACTCTAACAGAGCTCGATCGCAACACACGAAAAGATATCCAGCTCCGGAAGGCGGAGTATAGATCGCGTAAGTGCGTAAGCGAACAGAGAGGCTTTTGCGAGCGGCCTACCTGTTTCAAAGTGACAATTGCAGGACCTCGTGCACACACGACAGCTGCCTGGACGGTGTGGCACTGGTTCCAGCGCTGGAAGCCGCAACGGCACCTCGCGCATGCAGCGGCAGCGGCCACGATGCCAGCGCCGCCAACAGGACCTGCCGGCAACTTCACGTAGCGCTGCAGCGGCGCGTCCGCACAACGAGGCCTCAAGGACAGGTCGGCTGCGGTATCCTTGGCTACTATAGGCATACACGTACAGCCAGGGAGTGGCACGTATCTTCCTTGTGTTTCAGATTTATTGTCGCACATAATTTGTTTTTAATTGAGCAAGTTTCATATATATACCGGGTGATCAAAAAGTCAGTATAAATTTGAAAACTTAATAAACCACGGAATAATGTAGATAGAGAGGTAAAAATTGACACACGTGCTTGGAATGACATGGGGTTTTATTAGAACAAAAAAAAAACTTCACAAAATGTCCGACAGATGGCGCTGGACACCAAAACGTCAGTGACTGCACATGACAATCGTGTATAAAAGGAGCTGTAATGAGAGAGAGATCCTCGAACATATCCGCATCCTCTACACCTCCCGCCGTCTTGAACCCCCTCACCCCCTGGTTGCTCCTCTCCTCTCCGATCCCCGCCCCCTGCCATGTCTTCACCGTTGTGTCCCCCCTACCCTCCATCTCTACACCCTACATCTCCTTTCCCAAGGTGGCTTCCATCAACTCCCCCTCCCGGATGATGCCCTCTCTCCCTCCATTTATCCCTCCTATCAACTCTGATCCTCACTCCCCTCCTTTCCTCTGTCCTTTTCCTGGGCTCCCTCTCCCCCCACCTTCCATCCTCTTTCTTCCCCACCTCCCCTCTCTTTGCCCCCTTCTCTCGCCCGAGTCCTTTTACATTTCCCTCCTCTGCCTCCTCTCATTCCCTTTCGCGTCTGCCCTTCTCCCCCTTTTTTAATCCTCTCCCTCCTTGATCCCCCCCCCCTTTTCGTTTTTTCCTCTCCTCCCTCCTTGTTTTTCCCCCTTCTCCAGGTCCCCCCCCCAAATCTGCCTTTGGATCGGGAGTGCCATATATGTGCCGCCATTTTCGTGCAGTGTTTTACGGTGTGTTTTTCCAGTGAGTGTTCCGTGTTGTGCCTTTTGGGAAGTGTAGCGAACAGCCTTCATACTGTCGCTGGGTGTGATTTTTTATCTCTTGCGAACAGAAACCAGACTGTCGCCATGTTTTTTAATTGTGTGTCTCCTATGTTACTTGTCTGATTCCTGTGTATTTTATCAACATTGCCAACCCCTTTTGCTTTCTGTTTTAACTTTCCGCATATTTACGCCATTTTACACTTTAAATCACCATTTTATCGCCTGTTTTTCCTTGTTTCTTTCTTCTTTTAAAAAAAAGTCTGTAGGCTGTAGAGCAGCGTAGTAAGCTGCTGCCAGACCGCCCCCTTCGGGGGGAATTGAAAATCAATAAGGAAAAAAAGAAAAAAAAAAGAGAGAGAGAATCAGATGCGAATGGACAGGGTCCACCTCGCCCTCTACGCGGATGATACTGCGATGTACACGCGCAGCATGAATGCAGCTCTGCTCCAACGACGCATGCAGGCAGCAGCTGACACACTTAGTCAGTGGGCCAGGAGGTGGCGCCTCAGCTTCAATGGGGCTAAGACGCACGCCCTCCTCATCACCAAGCAGCATATCCCAGCCGACCTACCGCAGATCACCATCAGGGGAACCGCCGTACCTTGGGGCAATACCGCTAAGTACCTGGATAGAGGGCTCACATGGAGATACAATATCGACAACATCGTCAAAAAGGTCAGGGGTAGAATGACTCAACTCTACCCCTTTCTCAATCCGACACCTGCGCTCCGGCCAGAACTGCGTGTTGCGCTCTATCTTACACTTATACGCCCGCTTATCGACTACGCCGCTGTGGTTTGGGGCAATGCTGCAGCGACCCACGTCGACCGCCTGCAACGCCTTCAGAACCGGATTCTACGTCTGGCATTGCACCTCCCTCGAATCTCCAACATCCCTACTGTTCGGGACAGGTTTCGTGAGGCTGTCGGGCTCTTTTACGAGAAGACCGCGCAGTCCGAAAATCCGCTCCTTCGAGCCCTGGGCCACCGGGTGCAGCGTCTTAACACAACCAGATGGCCCCACCTCCTTCACGACCACTGAGTTGCCAGCACGTCCAGAACACCGTCCCAGCAGACTGACAGGTCATCAAACACGAAGTCAGGCCACATCGCACGCTCCGTCAGTTTGGAGGAATAGCCTTCCGGCTTAGACTCCACCGACCCACAGGGGCTCCTCTGTCCCTGTCAGGCAGCAGCAGCAGCAGCAGAGAATCAGATGCGCCAGCAGTCGCAGCATGTTGACGTTACATGAAAAGGCACTTTTAGTGAAGCTGTATTATCAGAATGGGGAATGAGCTAGTTCAGCGTTACGATCCTATCGCCATAGGAAGGGGATTCGAACAGGTAAAGGTCCGTTGACAAATGCAGCTGTGGTGAGAATGATTTCGAAGTTCGAAGCCACGCGTTGTTTAGACGAAAGACTCCGTAGTTGCCGACCGAGCACAAGGCGTAATGCTGCTGAGACAGTCCAGGAAGAAATAGAGACTGTAGCGGGTTCGTCTATGCACGGGGAAGTCAGCGCTCGTGCAGTCGCACGTCGCACCGGCATTCCATACACTACTGTTCGGTTGGCACTTAGGCGTACCCTCCGACACTATCCGTACAAAATCCATCGGCATCATGAACTGTTACCTGGCGATTTAGTGTAGCGGAGGGCATTTCCGGTGTGGGCGTTTCAAAAGATGGCGGAAGATGACCATTGGTTGAGTAACGTGTTGTGGACCGACGAAGCTCATTTCACGCTCCGAGGGTCTGTCAACGCCCACAACTGCAGAATTTGGGCTACCGAAAATCCTGTAACTGTCGTGGAAACTCCATTGCACGACGAGAAAGACACGGTATGGGTTGGATTTACCGCATCTACCGTTATCGGGCCTTGTTTCTTCAAGGAAATGCGTGATTCTGGTTTTGTAACTGCTACCGTGACGGGTGAGAGGTACGCCGATAAGTTACAGAATCGCATAATCCCCAGCCTGGCTGATAAACACCTGCTGGAACGTACGATGTTTATGCAGGATGGCGCTCCACCCCATATTGCTAGACGCGTGAAAGATCTCTTGCGCGCGTCGTTTGGTGATAATCGTGTGCTCAGCCGCCTCTTTCGTCATGCTTGGCCTCCCAGGTCCCCAGAACTCAGTCCGTGCGATTATTGGCTTTGGGGTTACCTGAAGTCGCAAGTGTATCGTGATCGACCGACATCTCTAGGGATGCTGAAAGACAACATCCGACGCCAATGCCTCACCATAACTCCGGACATGCTTTACAGTGCTGTTCACAACATTATTCTTCGACTACAGCTATTGTTGAGGAATTATGGTGGACATATTGAGCATTTCTTGTAAAGAACATCATCTTTGCTTTGCCTTACTTTGTTATGCTAATTATTGCTATTCTGATCAGATGAAGCGCCATCTGTTGGACATTTTTTGGACTTTTGTAGTTTTTTCTTTTGTTCTAATAAAACCCCATGTCATTCCAAGCATGTGTGACAATTTGTACCTCTGTATCTACATTATTCCGTGATTTATTCAGTTTTCAAATTTATACTGACATTTTTCAAAGGAGAATAAAATATTAAAAAAATGTCTGTGGGACCATCCCTATTGAACAGGGACGAATATGAAATACGGCAGAACTGCTGCGCTTCACGTAATAACTTAAAATCGTTGCGGACACATCAATAAGCACCTCCTTATACCCACTTCCAACCTTGTACTAGTTTCCAAACGGAAAATGATGTGGATGACAGCAGGATACGGCTGCTTGAAGGGAAGGACTAAACACAAGCTGAAGATATACCAATAATATAATTTTTATTTTGGCAAAATATTCCAAACATGCAGTAGTAGCACGCATAGAACGATTAACTAAAACGCTCTGCAGAACAGGCTCAGCAATCTGAATCACTCTCAGATAACACAACCTTAAAACACAGAACCAGAATAAATGCTTAGGCAAATTTTAATTAAAGGCAACAATCCACTGGACCTAAATTCAAAAATGCAAAAAAATCAGAGTAATAAAACTTACAAAAAATTTAGATACTTAAAAGTGTACTTCAACGTAAGATCAACAGGACTTAAGGTTATGCAAAACATATAGCAGCATGTGGCACGTTTACAGAACCAACCTTTCGTACTCGCGCGACTGAACTTGTTCTGAATAAACTTCAGATGTCCATAAATTATTTGTTCAATTATTAGATGAAATTAATTTTCTTACTATGGCACCCTTGATACCTCAGGGACAATGTGTGACATTGCCATGACGCGTTCGGCTTCTTAACTGTTCTAAGCTCGCAACTTCGCGGGGAGTAACTACCATCAGAATTAAAAAATAGATTAAGTTCATTTAAATACACCAAATTGCAATTATTATATATACCCTTACTTCTGCTAACCAGCAGATCAGTGTGAACAAAGTAATCAACACTTACGCTAAATTTTAACACAATCACTAATAAGAGCATAAAGGGAAACTTTAAATCTTAACTTTGAGCCAATGATCACATCAGGAAAAAAATTATACTGACCAATCTTTAAGAGGTGAATTAAAACTTTTCAAAATTTTAGGCAAATATTCAATACTGAGCCACTTTAAACTATTGACTTACTAATATGTTTCCCCATACTCTTTAAATTTATGAAAGTCAGCATATTTTATCTTGCAAACTTTTCTGAAAATTCTGTAATTTTTTGATAGGAATTCCTTATAAAACTATCCTTACTATTTATTGAAGTGAGGAGCAGTGAGGATAATACAGTTTTAGAAGTTTTTGTTGGAGCGGTAAATCTGAAAAAAAACAGACAGTGCAACAACATTAGACCTTCACATGGTGTATTACTTTTCCTCTTCCTTGCTTTGCACAACACGTAACTTCTGAAGGGTGTTTGCTTGATGGGACTCAGTGGGGATAAATCTAACAAAACCGGAAAACGATTGCTTATAACTCGCAATGTATCGAAAGAAATTTAGTATGTTATACATCATCAAATAGACCGATTTCCCAGTTTTCCAATGGTATATAACATTTCATGCCACCTAGAAGATTTCGGTCTCAGAGCCGGCAATGTAATAACAAACTTCTGAAACATACGGCCGGCTATGAGGCAGCTGTGTAAGTCAGTGGGTTGGACAGTGAGTAAAACCTTTTTAAAAGACCGTCCTTAGCTCAAGGGCATAAGTTTCATAATTAAAAACACCCAATTATCAATTATTAAACAAGAAGTTCCGTAGAACATGGCACGCTGACCGGGACTAACAACCCGGGCACAGCGAAGCCAAACCAGATAATGTGATACACCGACGTGAGATATAAGAATGCAGTGCACTGCATGCAGGGGGACTTTAACGGTAACCCCTAATGGTCGGAACCGAAGAACAACCTTCGGAACAAAAACGTTCAGATAAAGCAGCTCACCAAGAAACAGTAGTGGTCGGTAGCGCGGTGAACCAAACCCGAGCGAGACTGGACGACTCAACAGGAGTCACGGTAGCTTACACGGACTCAGCACCGAAGGCAGTTCTGTGAGGTACACCTCGGATTACCACCACGAAATCCAGTTCCGCCATTCGCCCGCTCCTCGTGCGCTGCACTTCCGACACCGACTGAGTGACACAAGCGACCACCACAGGCCGCGACGCTTCGCCGTGACCCCTGAAGGGTCTCTACGTGAGCCTCATCATCATTTTGTTCAGCATTTAATTTAATGTATCCGCCTCTGGCACCTCAATTCTTGGCGCAGACTGTAAACTACATAAAAAAAAGACTGAACATCTGAGTATGCCTATAGTGGCCACAATGCATATTACCTTTATTTCACCTCACATTTCATTAAGATTTATAATAATTATCGGAGCCCCTCACGTACATTCAATACATCTATGTGCAGTATGTCAGTACGTACATCCTTTTCTCCTCTCACCTGATGAATGAAAAGCATGAATGAGAGTGTAAAAGGTTAATTTCAGTACCTATCTAGATCTATGGGAGTGAAAGTAGTCTGCAACTGCGGCATAATAGCCAATCCTATAAAACATGTACCAGGAATTAAATAGGTTTCTGTTCGCCTTGGACGAAGCTCTTGTACAGGCTGGCAGCACACAATAGGGAGCTATCTGGGCACTTCCGGAGGAACGGGACTCGTGGGTTCCAAAAGAGTTCGAAATTCAAAATGGTTCAAATGGCTCTGAGCACTATGGGACTTAACATCTGTGGTCATCAGTCCCCTAGGACTTAGAACTACTTAAACCTAACTAACCTAAGGACATCACACACATCCATGCCCGAGGCAGGATTCGAACCTGCGACCGTAGCAGTCGCACGGTTCCGGACTGAGTGCCTAGAACCGCACGGCCACCGCGGCCGGCCCAAAAGAGTTCGCTCAGCAGTTCTCCGGGAGGTGCGAGTCGGGCGGCACTGGCTAAGTGTGAGTGTGCCTATTCATAGTTAATTCATTATCTCATTTTTGTAGATTTCAGCTCCAGTCAAAATTAACATCTTTCTCTCATTGCTCATTGCTCATTGAGCCGTATACGGAATGTTTCTGGTTGATTGCGGAACATTATAACCAGTTGCACTTCGCCACGCATGCTAGCCATTGTTCTACCCTACCTCTTTTCAGACATGTAGATTCGTTACGTATCTTCCCAGTTCAGTCTGACTTAATTCGTAGGTGATCTCACGAGTATAGTATAACTGAACAGATTTCTGAAACTTTGCTAATTTCGATTTCAGTTCGAACTCTAGTTTCCACATGTCTCTGTTGTCTCAGCACGTGTTAAGTACGGATGTGAGAGCCTTAAGTTCGCAGATCGTGACTCACAGTAATGTATCCTGTCCAAATTTTGTCAGCTATTCTGAATTTTACCACTCACTTTATGCAGAATTTTTGTTTGTGGAGACCACGTGTCCGTCGATCGTGAGAATCGTTACATGTCACAGCTACTGATTCTCGGGGTAAAACTTCCAGATTAGTTTCAGAATTGCTTCTATGGTCTAGCTATTCACAGTTTATTCTTATCGATGAATTCTTGTTCACTTGCTTCGTGCAATCAAGCCAAGGGAACGACCGTTTGCCAACCACGTGCATACTGGTGAAGTTTTTCTTTATTTGTCCTTAATATCTGTTATATGTGTATATGTGCTTGACTATCGTCATTGAAAGATTCCACTTACCCTTCCATAATTAATAATTAATGATAAATCGTACTGGGGTCTCTAATTTTGTAACTCATCAGAGAGTGTTATGTGTTACTAGTTGTCTAGCTTATTAGTTTGCTCAGTTTTTCTTTAATAAACGTGATATTTTTTACCTGAACACATGATTACGTTTTCCGTCGCAAACTTCCATTTTTCGTCCTACTGCTATCCGTTGTGCAACAGATAAATATTTATTCAACTCACCCAATGATGCCCTCTTAAGACCCTGCCAGACGAAAGAGTCCAGTGACAGACATACTACACGCATGGGGAAAAATATCTGGCCATAGGATACGGCCGCTACAGAAACAGAATGCACGGATCAGAAACTTTGGCTCGAAATGTGGCAGGAAGCCCAAAACAGAGCTCCTGCCCGTATCCAGGGCATAATACCGGCAATGTTCAATCAATACCTTTGCTGCATGATACCAATCGTATTCTTACTGATCACAGCGCCACAAAAGCAGAGTTACTGAAAACTGTTTTCAAAAAATGGCTCTGAGCACTATGGGACTTAACATCTGAGGTCATCGGTCACCTAAAACTTCTAACTACTTAAACCTAACTAACCTGAGGATATCACACACATCCATGCCCGAGTCAGGATTTGAACCTGCGACCGTAGCGATCGTGCGGTTCCAGACTGAGGCTCCTAGAACCGCTCAGCAAACTGTTTTCCGAATTTTTTCCACCAAAGATGTGATAAATATTTCAGAATTTTGATCGAGAACAGCTGGCAACATGAGTGACGTGGAAGCAGGAAGAAATTAAGATCAGAGGTTAACATCCTGTCTACATCGATATCATTAGAGATTGAGCACAAGCTCAAATTGCGAAAGCAGCGGGAAGGAAATCAGTCGTGCCCTTTTCAAAGGAACTACGTAATTTGGAAGAAGACGCCCTCTGTGTAATGAAGCAACATAAGTAACTTAATAAAGACAGATCTTCCTGTCCAGACCGTATACCAATTACGTTCGTTTCTGAGTATGACGACGAAATAGCTCCATTTTTAGCAGTCACATACAACAGCTTGCTCGTACCTAAAGACTAGACAGTTACACAGATTACACCAGCGCACCATAAAGAAAATGGAACTTACCTTCCGAATTATACACCCATAACAATGATATTGACTTGTATTAGAGTTTGGAACATATACTGCACTTCATCATAATGAAAAACATCGAGGCAAACGGTTTATTGACACATAACCGCCGGCCGCGGTGGTCTAGCGGTTCTAGGCGCTCAGTCCGGAACCGCGGGACTGCTACGGTCGCAGGTTCGAATCCTGCCTCGGGCATGGATGTGTGTGATGTCCTTAGGTTAGTTAGGTTTACGTAGTTCTAAGTTCTAGGGGACTGATGACCACAGATGTTAAGTCCCATAGTGCTCAGAGCCATTTGAACCATTTTTGACACATAACCAGCAAGTGTTCAGAAAATGTTATTCTTCATAAACGCAACTATCTCATTATTCATACAAAGTAATACGTGCTACCGACAGATAAACTCCTGTTCTAGATTTCCATAAGGCTTTCGGCACCCTTCCTAACAAGCGGCTTTTCCTGCCAGAAGGGTCACAGTTAGCAGTAGTTGACGGAAAGTCAGCCGGAGAAACCGATGTTCTATCTTGGACTCCACAAGGACATTTTACAGGCCCTCTCTTGTTTTTAATTCGTATAAATGATTTAGGACACAATTTGAGCTCCTTTCCTGGATTGTTTGCTGATAATATCGTATGCTGTTTAGTAAATTCATTACAAGATCAAAACGAATTACAAAAACATATAGACAAGATATCTGCTTGGAGTGAAAAGTGATAATTTACTCCTAAACATGTTTCGGACTACATGATTCCATTGGCTTTGCTCCAGGTTTAGTGCTCCTCCCACTGCTGAAGGATATTTGTATTCGTCTTGTGACGCTTGTCCGTCATATAGGTCATTTCTCTTCAATAATTTGTATCACATTCGAGGTACATAATTGTTAGTGTATTTACAGGTCGTGCTACGAGAAGCGGGATTGACCTCTACCCTATTTAAGATCTAACATTTCTTCTACACACGAATCAACGTGATGAAATTCTCTTAGACGAGAAGGAAATGTAAGAAGTAAATAGCAGAACCGTCCGCGGATTATTGTCTTCGTTATGATTTTTCATAAAGCAGCAGATAATGAACAGAACGAGGCCAGGTCGTAAGAAGGGAATTCTAAGAAAGAGATGAAGTAGAAAAACAACAGTAATAGGTGCTATTTCTGACCTAATAGTAGTCGAGATGAAGTGCTTGAACTGGGGCATCTCAGGCCACCATGTGAGTCAGTCAAAAGTCCCGAAATCTTATAAATCCACAACAAAGATATCTGCGATCTGAGGCTGAAAACATATGACTCAAAACATGCAAAATACTGTTCCATAAAATTTTGGGCCTGTAGCCGCATGAAATCAGCATAATCTAATATTTCGGCTGAATACCGTCCAGCCATCTTCAGAGTGAGCCAATGTGACTAACGCTCCGGCTTTTTTTTTCTTTATTGTTATTTTGATCACCTCATACAAGGCGGGCTGTCAGATAAGACAATAAAACGGCGGGCAAAAACTGTAGATACGAAAAACAATAAACATGAAGCCGTTCACGCTGGACGAGGAAAAACACTAACACTTGTTGACACGGCGCACATAACACGAACACAGATGACTGCGACGGCACACGTGCACAGTGGTGGTGTGACGGCGAAAGAACACTAAACACAAAACGAAGGCACACACACGAGACACTGATGGGCGATGATCTCCGGCGCGCGAATGTTCACTGAGCGTGTGCGAGTCCGGGGACCTGCCAAGAGAAGAGGAGGGGAGGGGGGGAGAGGGAGGGGGGAGAGCAGAGATATCACGGGCAGGGGTGGTAGGGGGAAAGGAGGAAGAGGGAGGGGAAGCCCGGGGGAAGAGGGGTGGAGGAAGGGGGATGGGGGAAAAGGAGACAGAAGGGAGGGAGGGTGCCTAAAGGAAAAGACACAAGAAGTGGGGGGGAGGATCAAAGTTGATAGGAGGGGTAGATGGAGGGGAGGAGGACATCATCAGGGAGGGAAAGCTGGCGGAAACCACCTCCGGAGAGGGTAAGGAGGGTGGATACACTCCGGCTATTGCTCCGTCTTTTTAAACCCAAGGACCGAACCACTGCGTATGCGGCCAAAGATACACAAGGCGCCAGAGACGTTGATAGGCGGCAAAGAGGTGTAACACATGAATGGAAACTAAATCTACGGCTTCGCAGTCGATCCACATTGTGATACCGATGTGTTACGTAGAGCTGCACCGTCTCGACGTCTTTGTGATTTAATTACAGAAATTCCCTGATTCCATTATTTGTCCCAGCTGAAGCCGGTATCTCTATTAATTAAATTCGTCACCAACCGAATTTCAATTGGTTCTTTCACTATTGAGTCCCAGAAAGATGAAGTAAAGGCTAAAATTTCGACATTACGATGTCATCAGGAATCTCAAAGGTCTTATTTGTTGTTCCTGACCTTGAATTCCCTTTCTAAAATTCATTCTTGGCTTCCTTAACTACCTGTTATATACAGACTGAATAGTATTGGAGAGAGGCTTCAATCGTTTCTCACTCCATTCTCATTATTCCCATTTTATGCCTTTAGACTCTTATAACTGTAGTATGGTTACTGTAGAAGTTGTGAATAGCTTTCGCTCCCCATATTTTATCCTTGTACCTTAAGAATTAATTTAATTAATAGATATAGCGGCTTCAGCTGGGACAAATAATGGAATCCTGCAAATTCTGTAATTAAATCACAAAGTCGTCGCGACAGTACAGCTCTCCGTGACACATCGGTATCATCGTGTGGGTCGACTGCGCAGCCATAGATTTAATTTCCATGCATATGTTAAACCTCTTTGCCGTCTATCAACGTCTCTGGCGCCTTGAGTATCTTTGGGGGAGGGAAGGGACGGGCGGGAAGGTGACTACAACTACGTCAGTACTCCACAAACCACTGTGAAGTGCAGAAGTGCATGCAGAGGATATGGTGCATTGTATCAGTTATTAGGGCATTTTCCCATTCCATTCGCGTATGAAGTGTGGAAAGAATGACAGTTTAAATACCTCAATGCGTGCTATATTCAATCTATTCCTGTCCTGACGATCCCTATGGAAATGGTAGGTAGGGGGCTGTAGTATGTTTCTAGAGACATCATTTAAAGCCTATCTCGAAACATTGTAGTAAGCCATCTCGGGGTAGTTTCCATCTATCTTTAAAAGTCTGCCAGATCAGTTCTTTCAGCATCTCTGTGAAACTCTCCCGCTTGTTGATAAACCTGTGACCATTCGTGCTGCCCTTCTCTGTACGCGTTCAATATCGCCTGGCAGTGTGGTAATGCTACTTCATGCGGGCCCCACACAGTTGAGCAATATTCTAGGATAGGTGGCACGAGCGATCTGTAAGCAATCTCCATTGTAGACTGATTACATTTCCCATGTATTTTATCTATAAGCCGAAGTCTGCTATCTGCTGTAGTCAGGACGTAGCCTATGTGATCATACCATTTCATATCCCTATAAAGTGTTACAGACAGGAATCTGTGTGAGTTTTCCGATTCCATTTGTGACTCATTGATATTATACGAGGGGTTTTCAATAAGTAAAGTAACACATTTTCTTCTCGAAGAATTTGGTTTAAAAAATATGGGTTTTGTGGCGGGAGATCGTGCAATATTCCCCTATAGTTCTCAGAGCGAGAGGTGGCGCCCTTGCACGCAGCCTTCAAATGGAAGTGTGTTCCAAGCACCGCAAATTGTCAGAGGTGCTTGCAGAATGTCTACGAATACCTGGTAACAAACAAAAGCACGGTGAGTCGTCGGTCGAGTCATCTGTCATTGGCGCAGAAAGGTCGCACCAACCTGTCCGATCTCCAGGGTGCCGGCTGGCTGCACAGCTGTTGCTCCTCCTATATTGGAACGTCCGGACACTCTCATTCGAGGTGACCGACGAATCAGACTCAAACATCTTGCTGCTCAATTGGACGTCTCTGTTGATAGTGCTCACAAAACATCATTGGACTGTTCTTCCCCAGTCACCTGTAACACAATTGTCGATATTACCTATAGTGGTCTTAGCTAAATTGTTTTTCTAGTTTTACTTAATGTGACTTCTGTATAACTATTATCTTTGATGTAACATCGATGGAAATGTTTCATTCCTTATTTATGATAGTTTATATAATTGTAATTAATCTGTGAATATAATATCAAAAGTAATGTGCTGTAAAAGAGGTAGTCGGTGGCTAGCAGGTGATAGGCGAGAAGAACTGTAAGATTATACAGTATAATACAGCTTCGAATGTGGAAGTAGTGCAGCTTATTACACTGTCTCTCTCCTCTTCAACTTCAGTGACTTTATTAACCCATGTAATAATTTTTGCACATTTATTTCCAGATTAACATCAGTTCTAGTGTGCTCATCGCGAATATTACACAGACAATTCAAAATTTCCTCTTGTTTTCATTTTACACTGTTTTATTACGGCGAGATAATTATATACGAATTTTTATGTTACGTTTAAAATCAAATATTATAATGGTTTGTTAGTCATAACTAGTAACAATGGATTATATTATTGTTCCTGGTCTTACTTGTATGCAATATTTTGGATATAAACATTTTGATACCAATTTTAGTGATATTTTTGTCTCTCTCCTCTTCAATTTCAGTGATTTATTTAACCCATGTAATAATTTTTGCACGTTTCTTTCCAGATTAACTACCAGTTGTTCAAGTTGAGTGCTACTGAAGTGAACAAAAATGCCACGAGTTTGTGTTCACAGTGCTGACACATTTTGCTATGTGTGTGGAGAAGTGACATTTGCTTTGCAAATACAGCAAATAACTCAGTTGATTATAAAAGCTTACAGTTGTTATTTTGGGTGCAAAACAGATGAATGGGATAAACCCTGGGCTCCACATGTGATCTGCACCACTTGTGCTTGCAACCTCAGGAAATGGATGCATGGGAAAAGACATGCCCTTTGCAGTGCCTATGATCTGGCGTGAGCCAACTAAACATGTCTGTGACTGCTACTTTTGTATGGTTCCTCCTATCAAGAAGGGAATAGCTAAGAAGAAGAAGCGGACAGTGATCTATCCTAACATTCCATCTCCCATACGTCCAGTTCTACATGGGCAAGAATTGCCAATACCTGAACCACCGACTATCATAAGGGATGTTCCCGAGTATGTGTATAAACGTCAAGCCAAGCGCCGGCCGGTGTGGCCACGCGGATCTAGGCGCTTCAGTCTGGAACCGCGTGACCGCTACAGTCGCAGGTTCGAATCCTGCCTCGGGCATGGATGTGTGTGATGTCCTTGGGTTAGTTAGGTTTAAGTAGTTCTAAGTTCTAGGGGACTGATGACCACTGATGTTAAGTCCCATAGTGCTCAGAGCCACAGCCAAGCCAAGCGAAAACGGTCATCTTCTGAATTTATCTCTGAACAAAATATGTAGTTGTATATACTGTCCATATGGACATTTACCATTTGTAATCCTTTATATACATTTGTGACAAGTTAATTTATATATTTTCTTTTGTGGTTTACGTAGTTCTGCTACAAAGTAGACTTACAAAATCTTTTCATTCATGCAATATTAACTTAATTTTTGTTAGTATTTTACTTTTGTACTTCCAGAGTGGCACTGAAATTTATCAATGCATAACACATAACATACTTGAAGGAATTATTCACTTAAAACTTGTTATGCTGAATCTTGAAACATGAATGCTTATTTAGCTAGTGAGTTATTTATACAAAAATGTAGATCACTTTTTTAAAAAAACTAGAGCTAAATATTTATGAAGATGATGATTTTGTATCATTTTATACTGAAATAAACATAACTAACTCAAAATCATGCAATTTACACGCTCTCACTTCAAACTTGTTGTTCATTGTTATTCATGGCATACTTTGGTTAGCTCTGCACTATGATAAATCCGACGCCAAGAAAAGAATTTTGGGAGCTCGTCAGACAGGAAGAGTCGTGGTTACTTTTGCCGCCCTTTTTTGAATAGCACAGGAGATCGACACTGGCACCACCATCTCACTTTAGCAGTTGAGTACTGTATGAGTGCATCGGCCAGACATATGCTTTCGTTTTCAATAATAATTTTGTGTTCTGTAAACTTTGTGTTGAGCCACCATATTTGACCCTTAGTCATTTACCTAGACGGGGTCTCATTCCAAGTGCTACGATAAATCCGAGTATCCTGTTTTATTGAACTGAAAAGCAATTACTTTCCTTAACAAAAGTTAACAAACCTTGTGGAGCTGTAAAGTATATACTAATTATTTAGTGAGTCTAAGTTTTAAAATACAGTTAAAGCATACATTTCAAAGTTTCTTGTAACTGAAATAATAGTGTTCACAATTTCATGTGTACTATAGTCCACAGTGTTTCCCATTTTGTGTTGTAACTAAAGTGTACCGCCACGATCTGAATATACCTATAAATAAGTTTGTGGGTTGCTATGCTGGTTGGTGAGCAAATTTAAATGTCATATTACAATAACAGCTATGAAAAATAAGCAACTGACTACAATTATTTAAACTACGCTAGATCCAGTTGCCACGTATTCCAATTGAGCTAAATAATGTAAGATAGTGAATATTCGTAGAGAATGCAAATAATTATCAGCACAAAAGATACTGTTATTTCATAACTAATTCAATAATAATTTCTCATATTTAAACTGGCAAAAGGACCTCTTGTCCATGCTAATAGTTCTCAACCATTAGTAATCATTTACCAACATTTATCATCATTTTCCTACAGTAATCTACAGATAGTAAGTGTTACTGAAAGTCAGTTGTCTCCTGAACACATTAATAATTCTCCAGTGTAGTCCAGGTCAATTCATTGGAACATTACTTGCTAAACTGTACTACTGTCCAGTAGCTTATCAGCGAAACAGAAGTTTAGTATCAAGTAAAGTCAATCCACATAGTTAACTTTCTTCATGAATCATGCTAGTACTGAGGACAACTTTGCCTAATTAGGCTGGCGACCGTTTCTTGTTTCGCAATGACAGTCTGCTTGATTACCAATAAACCTGGGTTAGATTCCCGTTCGTTTTGCTATTGATTCCTCACAGTAACAATACTTCCAGAATAGAAAACTAGTTCGACACCTTTCCATTACACACAGTCACGGTCACAAAACTTCTCTCATAGATATAACATTGTCGCTATACTGTAAATTTACTAGGGTCCGGTAGTGTTATACGTGGCGCTGCGTGACAGGACCTTCTTTGCTACACAGTCAAATACAGACCATAGCATGTTCATTCGAGCGCAAAACGAAAGTATTACAATCACTGAATGTCCAGCGGGACTAACCTGCAGTGAATACAATAAAACAAAAATAGTAAATATTACGGGAGTTTAGAAAGTAAACTGTAAATCATATTCAGTATTAAATGGAAACAAAAACAGTACTAAATAAAAGTGAGCAGAAGGAGACAGTACGGAGAGTACCGAGAAACATCATCGATCCCGATAGCAGTTGCCGAAATGAGTACACAGGTGGCACCACAGAACGGCAATTGGCTTACGTAGCACACCACGTGTATGTAAATGATCAGATTGAGATGATGAGCCCGTCGCAAGGAAAACAGGAACTAAAGGAGGAACAAACGTAAAAGATTGCGTGGAAGATGGTGGTTATGCGCATGAAGCGGTTGATATGTTCAGTCCACCACAAATGGAAAAAGAACCGGTCGAGAAACATGAGGTAGAATCAGAACATCAAGATAAAGTAGACAGTGTAAAACCGTTGAGCACGAATGACATGTTAAAAATTCTATCTACACAAAATAAAGACCAAGGTAGTAGCATTAAAGTCAAATTATGGCACAAGTTAATGGTCTTGATAACCAGCTTAAAAAACGGTGTGTAAAGATTGTAAACAGATCGAAAAAGTAGACAAAAATTAGGCGTTTTGAGTATTGTAGTCAAAGATACAAAACTTGGAATAAGTACCATAAATATCAATGTGGCCACTCTGCAGGGGCAGATCAGTGATGTCAACGAAAGGCGTGATTTAGAAATTATAGAGATCCAAGGAACAGTAGAACCTTTAATTGTAACAAAAGTGGACGAAAAAGTTTTCGGTCTGAAAAGTATACTCATGCTCATAAATTAAGGGTAATGCTGATACATGGTGAAACAACGCTCTGGTGGACGGTTTGCGGGTTTAAATCACCTCGGGGTATGACCATGCGGTGCATTTGACCTTCGGTCGTCGCACGGTGGCGCTGGCAGCAGTCCACATACGCAGAGATGTGTTGGTGCATGTCAGAGTACGGTGCAGCGAGTAAGTGTGCAGACGTTTCCAGACGTGCTAATAGCGACTGTGTGTTGAAAATGGCCCAAAGAACATATATTGATGATGTTATGAGGGGTAGAATACTAGGGCGACTGGAGGCTGCTCAAACACAGCAGGTCGTAGCACGGGCCCTCCGTGTGCCACAAAGTGTGATCTCAAAATTATGGCAACGACTCCAGCAGACAGGCAACGTGTGCAGGTGCTACAGTATGGGACGTCCATAGTGTGCAACACCACAAGAAGACCGATATCTCACCATCAGTACCTGCAGACGGCCAGCGGAATACTGCAGGTAGCGGGACCTTATCGCAGCCACTGGAACAGTGGTCTCCAGACGCACAGTCTACAGACGACTGAACAGACATGGTTTATTCGCCCAGAGGCCTGCAAGGTGCATTCCACTGACCCCTAGTCACAGGAGAGCCCGTAAAGCCTGGTGTCAAGAACACAGTTCATGGTCATTGGAACAGTGGTCTCAGGCTATGTTCACGGACGAGTCCAGGTATAGTCTGAACAGTGATTCCCACCGGGTTTTCATCTGGCGTGAACCAGGAACCAGATACCAACCCATTAATGTCCTTGAAAGGGACCTGTATGGAGGTCGTGGTTTGATGGTGTGGGGTGGGATTATGATTGGTGCACGTACACCCCTGTATGTCTTTGACAGAGGAACTGTAACAGGTCAGATGTATAGAGACGTCATTTTGCACCAGTATGTCCGCCTTTTCAGGGGTGCAATGAGTCCCACCTTCCTCCTGATGGATGATAACGCACGGCCCCACCGAGCTGCCATCGTGGAGGAGTACCTTGAAACAGAAGATATCAGGCGAATGGAGTGGCCTGCCTGTTCTCGAGACTTAAACCCCATCGAGCACGTCTGGCATGCTGTCGGTCGACGTATCGCTGCACGTATTCAAACCTCTAGGACACTGCAGGAGCTCCGACAGGCACTGGTGCTATGGGAGGCTAGACCCCAGCAGTTGCTCGACCACGTGATCCAGAGTATGCCAACCCGTTGTGCGGCCTGTGGATATGCGCATGGTGATCATATCCCATATTGATGTCGGTGTGCATACGCAGGAAAAAGTGGCGTTTTGTAGCACATGTATTTAGGTACGGTTTTCTCATCACCAATACCGCGGACTTAGAGATCTGTGTCGTGTGTGTTCCCTCTGTGCCTATGCTATTAGCGCCAGATTTGTGTAGTGCCATGTTGTGTGGCACCACATTCTGCAATTATCCTTAATTTATGAGCGTGCGTGTAGAAATGGTTAACAAATGCAGAAACGAAATCTCACATTTGAGGAAGACAGTGGTTGATTCTGAGGAGCCGGTATTATTATACAATACATCCTACAGCCCGAATCTCGCAGCTTCCGACTTCCATCTCTTTGGCCCAATGAAGGAGCCACTCTGTGGGAAGCAGTATGTGAATGATGGGGAGGTTACTGATGCAGCGCGATATCAAACAGTAGAGCAGTACCATGAAGACAAACAGGCCCTCACAGTCAGGCGGCGTTAGGTCAACGCATTGACGGAGATTATGTTAAAAAACAGGGTTTTGTACCGTAATAGGTGAGGAATAATATGGTGTACTGGAATCCTAAAAAGAAACAACCTGCTTTCAGTAAAAATGTGTTGCATTACTTATTGATCGTCCATCATGGTCATAGGTTATAATATTTATTCGTCTTGTGAAGTGCACAGTTCTACATATCTCAACATTCGAAGCGAGTTGTCAGTCTTTGGACCACTTTGTCATCTTTTCAAGGTCTTAGTCAATATTTGTGCAGCTTCATTCAGACTGTACTAATTGCATCATATGGGAAAATTCTGAGGTTGCTCTTAATATTGGGACCCATCACACATCCCTGTGGTTCATCCGAAGTTACTCCTACATCTGTCGCTGGTTCTCCATTCAAGATAACGTGCTGCGACCTCTCCAACAAGAAATCCTCAGTTCAGTCACAAATTTCGCAAGACACCCCAATACGACCACACTTCTGATAATATGCGTAAGTGTGTTACTGAGAGCGCCGGCCGCGGTGGTCTAGCGGTTCTAGGCGCTCAGTCCGGAACCGCGCGACTGCTACGGTCGCAGGTTCGAATCCTGCCTCGGGCATGGATGTGTGTGATGTCCTTAGGTTAGTTAGGTTTAGCTAGTTCTAAGTTCTAGGGGACTGATGACCACAGATGTTAAGTCCCATAGTGCTCAGAGCCATTTGAACCATTTTTTTGTTATACTGAGTGAAATACTTCGAGGCTGTCATGTGAGAAAATTGCGAATTGGGTTTCGCATGATCGATGTGTTCGAAATCCATGCAGACTCGCATGAAGGAAGCCATTCTGTTCGAATACATCATTACATTTGAGCTCAGAATAGGTTCTAAGATTCTACAACAAACGGATGTCAAAAATATTGGACGGTAAATTTGCGGATCACTTCTGCTACCCCTCTTGTAGATGGATGTGACCTGTGCTTTCTTCCATCCACTCGGCACGGTTTTTTGTTCGAGAGATCTGCGGCAGATTTTAGTAAACAGAGGGGCTAACTCAGGCGCAAAATGGGTATAAAATCAGATCGTGATTCCATCGGACCTTAGTGCTTTGTTCACGTTTAACGATTTCAGCTGTTTTTCAACTCCACTGACAAAATATCGGTTCACTCATTTTTTTAACATCGTGGAGATTAAATTGGGGCAATACTACTGGGTAGTTATTTGTAATGGAACATGTGAAAACAGAGTTAAGCATTTCTGGTTCTACTTTGCTACTCTCAATTTCAGCTCCTGTCTTGCCCACGAGGGACTGCATTAACTTTCGTGCCACTAACAGCCTTTACATCCTACCAGAATTTCTTTAGGTTTTGTGAAAGCTTTCTTGAGAGAATTCTGCTACGGCAGCCACGGAAGGCTTCACGCATTGCTCTCTGGCCAAACGCGTGTCATTCAGCATCTCTTTATCTATAGCCCTGTGCTTTGGTTTATGCAGCAGTCTCCGTTTCTTTAGAAGTTTCTTAATAGTGAGTGCATACCACAAGGAGGACTCCCCCCCTCCCCTCTATCCTGAACTGTTCTATTTTGTACATGTCTACACATTGCACTGATTTTGACGTGGGCCGCCACCATTTCCTCTCATGTGCCAATATCTTCATCTCAGAGAGCATTTACACTCACGATCCTCAATTTACTGTGTAAATACTGCGCGAACTGTTGTACAGCTTACGGCGGAGTGTACTCCGCACCAATATTATCAATTCGAAAATCCGTTCGTGTATTGCGGGAGGGAAGTCTACATACAGTGCCTCCGTAAGTGCCACAATCGCTTTTATTATAATCTCATGATTCGTAAGCGAGATATACAATGGCGGCAGCGTAATGACTACACCATCTTCTTCGAAGCCAGCTTCTCTAAATTAACCCAACAGGATTTGGCGAGAGCTAGGTTGTCTTTCCTCCAAGGATTCGCATTTAAGCTTTTCTGTTGGACTACCGCATGAACTGTATTGATCTTTTACGTTCCTAGCAGTACGTCTCTGAATCTCGTCAATGTTCGCTGCCACGCCTCCTTCATAAAGACTTCAAACAATGTTACAATACTCTGGAGTTGATCATACTAGCGCCTTTTACGTAATTTTCCTGACGCACACACTGCTCTTTCTCAGAACCCTACCAACAAATCTAACCCTTCCATTCGCTTTCCCTATTACTGATTTTGCGCAATCAATCCATTTCATACATCTTCTCAGTACTACCTTCCAACACTTACACGGTGTGATGTGCTTATAATATTCATTACATATGAAGGGCTTATTTCAATAGTGGTTCAAGTCCATTTTTGTTCATTCTGAGATACAGAGTCCTAAAGTTAAATGAGCGCTGAAAAATCTTCGGTTGAGATACCAGAAATATTCAAGCATATGGCTTCCTGCTAGAGATGAAAATTTCTTTCTGTTTCTTTAGACCATTACTTTCAGAAGCATTATAGACAGAAAAGTGGAGGTAATGGACTTGCACCACTATTGAAATAAGCCCTTCATATAATCGTATTCTATCAGGTTCTTCGTCTTCCTTATATACATTATCTTACATTTATCGATACTTAAAAAGAGTTGCCTCTCGTTATGCCAACCGCAAATCTTGACCAAGTCTTTCTGAATTCTCTTGCGACGGTGAAATAGCGACATTTTTTTATCCACAATAGCAACGGCACCAATTTCACATGTGGCCGATTCGTCCAAAATTTTAAAGGACACGAAAAGCTTTTTAATGTTCTCGTAGCTAGCAAAGTATTTCTTTTTAACTACAAAAATAGCAATTGTTAGCTGGTATAGTAGCTGTGTTTGCTTTCAGATGTGTTGAATGTGGTGCCGAATACGATATTAAGTTACTGGAAAACCGGTGTTTCAACGACTATGGCACTGAGAAAACAGGCCGCTGCATCGCCCCTACATATGACAGCGCGGCACGAGAGACAGACGCTGCCTCAAGTAGTAAAAAAAAAAGATAAAGAAAAAAAAACGACACCTGCTGTCTTCACTGTTAACGGACACCTCTTGTTGCTGAGTTGAGTATTGGTACTTAATCTGCATTTTATAAATGCAACTTTCTCCTGACCCTGAAAATATTTAATTACTTTTTGACCATGCACAACCTATGGGAATACATTGTTATTTTTCAAGCAGCTAAGTTTATCTCGGACCTCTCGCCAAAGCTCGATGAGGATACCAGAGCTTGATCTGCAGTAATTTCAACCCACAACAAAGGATATTTCACTGAACATTCACTTCTCTGCTTACCTTGTAGTTTTATCTTCACCATAGTAGTGAAACAGAGTATAGACTGCTAATACAACATTTCCTCTGGGATAGGTACTAACTGAACGAAGATTCACTGTCACCAGATCACGAGGAGAAATTAGGTTTATTCTTTCAGTAGCTATTCAAATATAACAGAAACGAATTTACTTTGTTATAATTAACTGCCGCGCGGGGTTACCGCGCTGTCTCAGTCGCCTTGTCACGGTTCGCGCGGCGGCCCCCGTCGGAGGTTCGAGTCCTCCCTCGGGGATGGATGTGTGTGTTGTCCTTAGCTAAGTTAGTGCAAGTTAGATTAAGTAGTGTGTAAGCTTAGGGACCGAAGACCTCACCAGTTTGGTCCCACAGAACTTACCACAAATATCCAATTTATAATTAACTAGCTGTTCCCAGCCACGAAATGCTATGGCTCAGTGTGGTCACATGGAAAAGACAGAAAAGAGGAATCACAGGTTTTAATCTCCTTTTGCCCCCGTATCTGTCCATCTCGTCCTCCCTCTCTCTTTGACCATCTCCTGCTCCTTCCTACTCATCACCTCCTGCCCCCTCTCTCTCTCTGTCCATCTTCTCCTCCTGTAACACGGCAGCTTATTGTAAAGTGAAGAGACACTTTATTCAGTCACAAAAACGGGACCGCGGACGCACAGGCGGCGGCCAAGATCGGGTCATAATCGTGTTTACAGCTCAAATCTGAAATCTGCCAGTTTCATGCTATGCTCCACACATGGTGTTGTCTCTGGACTTCCACCGGCCGCTAAGGTGACCGCGTGACCGGGAAAACACGTCCGTCGGATAGCACAGGCGCTTTGTTTCTCATCGCCCCTTTTCGCGTCCAGAGTAATATCAAAGCTTACCCCAAAATTAATAAATATTGAACCATATGTATCACTGAAGAGCCAGTAGTCTGGAAAGGATGGACGATTACACGTCTGAAGACCCGCCTTCGACATCCGCATCAGTTATAATTATTGTAAGTTAATTGTTATAAATAATTCCTAAACTGTAAAAATGTATTCCTCGGTAACGTATTATGCGATTTCAATAGATGTGGTATTTACGGATACATCTCATAGAAGTTCATCAGGCTTTGGTAGTAGAGTTACAGGAATTATTCTCATATTTAAATGAGAGGCCGAGAAGTGGATTTTCGCATTTAAAAACAGCTTTTCTTAAAAAATAAACAGAGGAACATTAAAAGTAGCGGCACGCCTGTAAGCTTTAGGTATATAGGAAATTATTTAATGTATAATTGAAACCGTTTCTGAATATTTACACTCATAAATCCAAAAATGGAGGAAAACCGTAGAATTATTGTTTATACGAGGGTATCCGAAAAGTAAGGTCTCCTATTTTTTATAAGTACATAGGCGTGTTTATTTCTACAATGGTTTACATCAGTTTATAGCGTGAACATTTAGCTATTTTTCGGCATAATCACCATTTCTGTCGATGCATTTTTGTAGACGCTGTGGCAGGTTTTGTATGCCCATGTCATACCAGCTCGCCGCCATGCTGTTCGCAAAGTTACGAACCTCTTCTTTCACCTCGTCTTCGGAGCTGAATCGCTTTCCGGCCAATTGTTCTTTTGACCTAGCGAACAGGTGATAGTCACTGGGCACCAGGCCAGGACTATAGAGTATGTGGGTGATTATGTTCCACTGAAACTGTTGCAGGAGACCAACGGTTTGCCGAACGATGTGTAGTCGAGCGTTGCCATGGGGAATGTGTACACCCTTGTTCAACATTCCTCTTCTCCGGTTCTGAATTGCCCGTTTGAGTTTTTTCAGAGTCTCACAGTACCTGTCAGCGTTAATTGGGATCCCAGTGGGCATAAAGTCGACCAACAATACCCCTTTTCGATCTCAAAAAACGGTTGTCATGACGTTACCGGCAGACTGCGTTTGTTTGAATTTCCGCAGCTTTGGCGAAGAAGGACGCCGCCACTGGCGTGGTTGGTGCTTGGTCTCAGGTGTAAAGTGGTATGCCCAGGTTTCGTCACCCGTGGCAATTGAGTCCAGTAAGTTATCCTGTTCGGCTGCAAGGCGGCGAAGAAATGTGCGGTAATCATCAACTCGATGCCGCATGTGGTCCTCAGTCAGCATGCGTGGCACCCATCTTGCGCACACCTTCCGGTAGTTCAATGTTTCCGTTAAAATTCTGTGAGCGGTGCTTCGCGAAACCCCAGGAACCAACGTGCAGAGATTATCCAGGGTGATCTGACGATCTTCGCGCATGCTTTGCTCAACCTTCAACATTGTCTGCTCATAAACTGACGGTCTCCCGCTCCTTTGTTCGTCGTTAATATCGGTCCGACCAGCTGTAAACTCTCTACACCACTTACGAAAATTTTTGACATCCATTCACGACTCACTATACACTTCCATCAATTGGCGATGGATTTCAGTCGGCGCAGCGCCCTTTGCGTTCAAAAACCGAATAACTGCGCGCAATTCGCTCTTGGCGGTAACATTCGACGGGAGCTCCATTCTCAACGGCTGCCAAGCCAAGACTGACCGCCTCAGCGCGGCGTGCGCATGTTTACACACAGCGCGTGAAGCACTCTTTATAACAGTGTGACCAACTGCCACACAGAGTTCTATACTTATAAAAAAAAATAGGAGACATTACTTTTGGGATTACCCTCGTAAATGGGCTATGCCATATAAAAGAAAACTGATAACAGCACAATGTTTCTCGGAAAATTTCTGTGTGATTTTATGTATCATATAAGTACAAAAGGTTAAAATTAAGAATTTCAGCAATTTTCATGTGCGGTAATTTAACTGACTTCAGTGGGGCTTGACCGAGGTTTTCTGCTCTCCACTACATCTGTCCATCTCTTCCTCCCCTTTGTCTATCTCCTCCTCCTTCTCATTCGCTCTATTCATCACCTCCTCTCCCCTCTCTCTGTCCATCTTTTCCTGCCCCCTCTCTCTCCTCCTCTCTCTGTCCTTCATGCCTCCCCCCTTTCTCCATCTATCTTCTTCTCCCCTCTCTCTCTCATCATATCCTCTTGCCTCTCTCTACCTCCCCCCCTCTCTCTCTCTCTTTCTCTCTCTCTCTGTCACATCCTCACCGATTTCTATGTCCACCTTCTCCTCACCTCACTCCACCTCCATCTGTTCCCTTTCTCTGTCCATCTCCCGTTTTCCGCTTTCTTCGTCGATTTCCTCCAATCCCTCTGTCCCATCTAACCTTCCTGCCTTTCTCTGATCTTTAGTCTTGTTTAGTGTTATTGCAAATTAAGATACTGTATCAGAATCGTAATCATAAGCCAATAAGCCACAAAACTTTCCTGTTTGCTAGCAGAGATTTTTCGTAACAATGTTTCCTCTTTATGTTATACATATGTCCACTTGAATATTCATTATAGCATTTACTAAAAATTTTGGTACACAAGACAAGAACTTCTCGAGATTATACTAGATGTTTATTTAATATAACATATATTTACAAAATAAGTTTACAAAAACACACATATTTTCGAATTCAGTGTTGCATAAAACTTTCGGAGCAATTGGTGAAGAATTTTCGGAGATTGAAGGTTTTGAACTAACAAACATTTATATTTTTATATAGAGTTCCCCTACGACAATTACATATATATTTATGTATTACACGTGGCACCCTAGTAGGTATATAAAAACATTTGCGTAATCAAATGCAATGTTGCATCGAAATTTGAAAGCAATCAGTGAAGAACTTTCATAGACTTAAGATTTTGAACAAATGAACATTCATATTTTTATTTAAACAGATGTTAATGTTCGTTTATTCAAAATCTTAAATTTCCGAAACTTATTCCCCGATTGCTTTTAAATTCTGACACATTTACATTTAAATATGTGCATGTTTCTATATTACCCACTAGATAGCCTCACGTTCGTTTGTTCAAAATCTTAAATCTTCGAAGTTCTTAATCGATTCATTTAAAATTTGGATACTACGTTGCATTTCAGTAGGTACATTTTTATTTATTACATACTTAATATATACATTTACATACGATATAGCGATTCAGTTGGTGCGTAGCGTGTGTTAAAATTTCAAAGCAGTAGGTGAAGGACTTTCAGAAGTACACGATTTTGAACAAACGAACCTTTACATTTTCAGTTGAATCAACAATGGGTTCTTGATGAAACATTGTGAATTAACTAAACACACACTGTTTTTTCCCTTGTTTCACAAATTCTGTTGTGGTTACTACACAATCTAGGTTTCGGGTTATCAGCCCATTTTCAAGTATGTTACTGATTCATCGGAATCTGATTCTTTAGAATCAGTTATCTACTTGAAAATGGACTTATAACCCGAAACCTAGGTTGTGTAGTAACCCTAATAAAATTTGTTAAACAAGGCAAAAACAGTGTTTGATTAAGAGGAATCAGCGGCGACGTGCGAAAATGTGTACAGCCCCGGGATTCCAACCCGGGATCTCCTGCGTAGTAAACAGGTGCAGTAACGACTGCGCTAGCCGGTACACAACGCTACCGCACCTGCACGGTCTGCCTCGGTGCGCCTCACGGCCGATACACACCCCCATCGAGCGCCACCCATCCGCAGTCCCTGTCCATTATACTCCTCCCACAGGAGGTCGGGCGTACACGTGCATTCGCACCGAAGGAAGTGGATCCATTATTCAGCCAGGTTTATCAGTTATTTCAATGCACGGTGTCTGTTCCTTCAAAGAATAGACATTACGCAGATACAGCAGTTGTGAAATACTGTTCTAAAATGAAGAGGGATCACTGCTATCAGCTGCGGCGGGTTCGAATCCCAGTCCGGTTTACATTTTCGCTCGTCGCCGCCAATTCCGCTTCATGGCCGGCCGCAGTTGATAACAGTGATCCCCCCTTCAATTTACATAAAATATAAATAGATCTGACGCTGTCTTTTGTAACTTCTTTAACGTTATTTGCCGTTATGACCATCTTGCCTGGCAAATGTCTTTTGGTCATTTAAATTTACACAAAATTATTTAAAGAAGGATACTGTTTGTGATTTTAGGATAAAGAATTTAAGAGACAGTGTTTTAAATAACTGACTATTCAATAATGGAGCATGAAGTTTGGAGCGTAATGTTCAGTACTGTTCTACATATTTGTTTATGGTAGCTGTTGTTGAGTTGGCCGGACGGAGTAGCCGAGTGGTTCTAGGCACTACAGTCTGGAGCCGCGCGACCGCTACGGTCGCAAGTTCGAATCCTGCCTCGGGCATGGATGTGTGTGATGTCCTTAGGTTAGTTAGGTTTAAGTAGTACTAAGTTCTAGGGGACTGATGACCTCAGAAGTTAAGTCCCATAGTGCTCAGAGCCATTTGAATTTTTGTTGTGGTGTTGTAATTGAAGATAGCAGAATGATAATTTAGTAAGCTCTTCACCCCTTCTTTGCCATGGAATTGATGTATTACTACCACATTGCTTGCGGCAGTCATTTTTCTTGCTGTAGCGTTGGCTCCAAATTCCATCATAGATAAATGCTGGATAATCTTGCTTTCCAAAATTTGCAATTTCCAGAGATGACTTTACGACACAGATACCGCTGCCACATCAACTTTCACTCGAATGTGCACAGTTTCAGCACTCAAAAAATGTTAATGTTGCTAGACACGAAACCGCTACCTCCGCACATTAGGCTACCCTGCCTGCGACTGTCACCTTCCACAGCACCCTGCGCCAAGGTAACTCACACAACCACGGAATGAAAACAGAAAATGGATTGTTTACCTTCTTATTATCTTTGTCAAATTTATTATCGTATCTTGGTAAGTATTAGTCAGCGTGGTACGGAGTCGAGCGGCTTTCGAAAACCTAGGAAGAGACGGAATTACCTGTTCACCATCTACTGTTTGCAAGACGGCGTGGGTCACAAAAGCAAGACACAGTTCACACGAGCGGTTTTTCTCGAATGCGAACTCATTCTTTGAGAGGATCTCAAACCTTCTACGGTCCCATCTAGTTGTTGTTGTTTTTGGGGGAGGAGAAATGGTTCAAATGGTTTGGAGCACTATGGGACTTAACATCTTAGGTCATCAGTCCCCTAGAACTTAGAACTACTTAAACCTAACTAACCTAAGGACATCACACACATCCATGCCCGAGGCAGGATTCGAACCTGCGACCGTAGCAGTCGCACGGTTCCGGACTGAGCACCTAGAACCGCGAGACCATCGCGGCCGGCGGGGGAGGAGACCAGACAGCGATGTCATCGGTCTCATCGGATTAGGGAAGTACGGGGAAGGAAGTCGGCCGTGCCCTTTCAAAGGAACAATCCCGGCATCTGCCTGGAGCGATTTAGGGATATCACGGAAAACCTACATCAGGATAGCCGAACGCGGGATTGAACCGTTGTCCTCCCGAATGCCCATCTAGTTGCTTGCAAGTTGTTGCTCGATATCTCAACATATTGCAAGGTTTCTATGTAACTTATCTGTGTGAGAAGCACTGAATATTCTTTTTTCATAGTTTCCCCTCGTTTAACGTGTGCTTTAAATATAGTATTCAACTGCTGAGCAAAACTAACTGTTGGGTGGCCCCGTGATGCGCATGCGAACAGTGTCTTGAAACAAAACTTTAAACTTAATGAAACGAAACACTTAATTTGAAATAATGAAAATGATTTTAACTAAATCCCAAAAGAAAGTAATCGTGTATACAGTGAAACCTAACAACTGAAACTCAATGCTGAAGTACCGGGGATTGTAAGTAACCTTTCCCTATTTAACATGTTATAACACGGAAATTAATTACCGTACTTGGTAGCATTAATGTCAATGACATGGGAAGAGTAATCAACTGAAACATTTTTAGTGTGCTGCTTCCGTACATCGTACCATTACATACCGGTACAATTACTGCTACAAAAGGGGCTCAATATGCACCCATCGTACCCAGAACATTCTGAAAGCAGAATTGCATTCAGAAGGAAACATGTCCGTAGGTATGCCAGCTACCTCTCTTTATATGCTCGGCTTCAAATCAAAACATGTGTGAGAGTGTTCCCCTGGTAAACCCTGTCCTAGAGGTAGCCAACAACCTGAAATCACAGGGAGTGAGATCAGGTGCCGGCCAAACACCGGCTGATAATTCGATCGTTTCCAAACGTGTTTCGGAGAAGCAGGTGAACTTCACGCGCGATGTACGGTGGGGCCCCATCTTGCATGAAAACTGTAGAGTTCAGTGCGTCTCTCTCTCCTGTGGAGCGCCGACCAGTCGCACTGCCTGTTCAAATAAGAATGGGTCAATAATGAACGTAGCCCTCAAGCTGCACCATACGGTGACCTGTTCACCATACAGAGGAACTTCATTCACAGTGAATGGAGGTGAACATCCCGAAATTCGGCAATTCTGTGTGTTCACCTCACCCGTCAGAGAAAAATGAGCTTCGTCTGTCCATACAAGGTCTGTATGAAAAGTAATGAGACGGACTTTTTGCTAACACGACTGTACTTCGCAGCGCGCGCTCGCCCGGGGGTTTGGTGTTGCGGGGTGCCTGGCCGTAAACGCTCAGCGTGCCACTCACCTGCGGGCTCTTGTCTCGTCAGCATCGTGTGTATTATTATTATTGTTCTTATTTCGTTCGTTGCATTTGTTCGGTGCGGATGTACCATGACACCCGTTCAAGTTCAGTGTTGAACCGCTGACGCAGTTTTTCATTAGAGAGGGCAGCTAACCCTCTGACCGACTGCGTTGAGTGGACACGTCGCGAAGTCGTCGGTCGTGACGCAACGTGCAGCAAACGATCGAGCAACGTTACGCCCATTAAGTTTTGTGTGAAACTAGGACAATCGGGTACGGAAATGTTGGATATATGTCGGCAAGCCTACGACGATGATTGCCTGTCAAAAGCCCAAGTTTTCATGTGGGCCCAACCTGGCCTCTCCAGCTTTAAAGAGGGCCGGGACAGCGTTGCGGACGTCAGGATGATAGCAGACGACCTCGCACTTGATAAAATGACAGTGCACAACGTCATCACCAAAGAATTATCGATGAGGAAGATCTGTGCCAAGATGGTCCCGAAGATTTTGTCAGACGTTCAGAAGCAAGCATGTGTGGACGCCTGCCAAGACAATCTCCAGAGCTTTGAAGCTGATTCGGAATTTTTAGATAACGTTATCATTAGAGATGAAACATGGATGTTTCAGTACGACCCGGAGACAAAGTGAGTGATTGCCGAATGGCGCACAGCAGCGTCCCCATGTCCAAGAAAGGTTCGAATGAGAAAATTGAAGGTGAAAGCCATGCTGACTGTGTTTTCCAACGTCAGGGCAGTGGTTCATCATGAGTTTGTGCCACAAGGCCAAAATGTCACCAGTGCCTTTTATCGCGATGTGCTCAAGAGGCTGAAAGTCAGGGTCCATCACATGAGACTAGCCACTGCCGATGATTGGAAGCTGCATCATTATAACGCTCCAAGTCACACGTGCTTCATGGTGGCCAGCTGCCCGGCCAAGAAAGGGATTCCCAAGCCCCCATACAGTCCTGATGTGGCCCTGTCAGCCTTTTTTTGTTCCCCGGTCTAAAAACTTCCCTGAAAGGACACCGTCATGGGAGCCAGAGGAGGTCCAAGTAGCCACCACGAGGGCTTTGAAGGCCATCCAGGACTCAGCATTCGCAGCAGCATTTGAAGCGTGGAAATCTCGCATGCAGCGGGCTGTTGACTCTCAAGGGTTCAAAAATGGTTCAAATGGCTCTGAGCACTATGGGACTTAACTTCTGAGGTCATCAGTCCCCTAGAACTTAGAACTACTTAAACCTAACTAGCCTGAGGACATAGACAGGCAGGATTCGAACATGCGACCATAGCGGTCGCGCGGTTGCAGACTGTAGCGCCTAGAACCGCTCGGCCACCTCGGCCGGCTGACTCTCAAGGGTCATACATTGAAGAGTACTGAGAGGCTGCAGCAATATCTACAATAAATTTTGATTCACAAGCTCAGTCTCATTACTTTTTATACAAAGCCTGTAGGATAGCCCAGGTTAAGCTCTCGTCAGCTTCAATCGTTGCAAGAAAGTGGAAACCGAAGTCAACACGTCGTTGTGCGTCCTGTGGTGCAAGCTGCTGTACGATATGGCTCTTGTACGGATACCATTTAAGAATGGTTCGAAGTACCTTCCGTACTGTGGACCACGGATGTTCAACTGTCGTGGCACAGTAGCGTACTGCCTGACGATCGCGAATGGTGCACAGCGTTGTCTACAATAGCAACAACGATTTCATCAACCACCTGTGGTGCAACCGATCGTCGGTCTCTTCCCGGAGCGACGCCCAGTTCTCCAGATGATGTGAACTTCTTCATCATGCTCCGCACATCAGGCGGAGAAAGAGGGCCCTTCCGTAATCCCTTCACATGCGATACTCTCGAAGTGCAGCTGCAACATTACTGTTTTTTTGGTAATAGAGCTGCTCCAATAATTCCCTGCGCCTTTTCTTCAAGCTCATGTTGACACGTCAACAAGTGAACTGCGACTGGACCGACGGTGCGTCACACACCTGACTCATCACGGCACCTGGTGGCCGTAGTTGGAACTGGACGGCAGCGCTTTCACGCTTCGAAATCATGCACCACATACACTGGAAATTAACGCTATCAAGTTTGGTGCTCATGTGGTAATTAGTTTCTGTCTTATAAAGTGTTAAAAAGGGAAAGTTTAGTTGTAACCACCCAGTACGTTGTGAAAGTCACGTAACATGAAGTGCAATGTCTGACTTGAAATATCCACAAAATAAAATACTAATCAACACGATAAAAAAATAACTGTTTAATACAACCAATATTGTTCACTGTAAATTAATTTGCTAAATTAGCACAACACCTGCAGATTTTGACTACGTAATGTTTGCTCACAAGAATGCAAAGGGAGATCTCCCTTGAAATAAATGCAACTTACCTCTTGCTCAGCATGCTATTTTGTATCTGGTATGCAGACGTTCTCGAAAGCACGTTGCAGTCAGGAAATTCAGCAGCTAAAGAAAAATGATCTCTAATTCTCTTTGCTTGTCGGAAACAATCTGTGGCTGCGTTTGGCGTAAGGTGCAATACATACACAACAAAATATTTTAAACTTTTACTAAGAATGTTGCAGGAGACTACAAAGAAAATCGTTGTTAAAATATTAAAGTATGATTATTGTCAAAAAACAACTGCACAACATAAGAAGATTCATACACTACTGGCCATTAAAATTGCTACACCACGAAGATGACGTGCTACAGACGCGAAATTTAACCGACAGGAAAATTATGCTGTGAGATGCAAATGATTAGCTTTTCAGAGCATTCACACAAGGTCGGCGCCGGTGGCGACACCTACAACCTGCTGACATGAGGAAAGTTTAGAAATGATTTCTCATACACAAATAGCAATTGACCGGCGTTGCCTGGTGAAACGTTGTTGTGGTGCCTCGTGTACGGAGGAGAAATGCGTACCATCACGTTTCCGACTTTGATAAAGGTCGAATTGAAGCCCATCGCGATTGCGGTTCATCGTATCGCCACATTGCTGCTCGCGTTGGTCGAGATCCAATGACTGTTAGCAGAATATGGAATCGGTGGGTTCAGGAGAGTAATACGGAACGCCGTGCTGGATCCCAACGGCCTCGTATCACTAGCAGTCGAGATGACAGGCATCTTATCCACATGGCTGTAACGGATCGTGCAGCCACGTCTCGATCCCTGAGTCAAAAGATGGGGACGTTTGCAAGACAACAACCATCTGCACAAACAGTTCGACGACGTTTGCAGCAGCATGGACTATCAGCTCGGAGACCATGGCTGCGGTTACCTCTGACGCTGCATCACAGACAGGAGCGCCTGTAATGCTGTACTCAACGACGAACCTGGGTGCACGAATGACAAAACGTCATTTTTTCGGACGAATCCAGGTTCTGTTTACAGCATCATGATGGTCGCATCCGTGTTTGGCGACATCGCGCTGAACGCACGTTGGAAGCCATACTGGCGTATCACCCTGCGTGGTGGTATGGGTTGCCATTGGTTACACGTCTCGGTCACCTCTTGTTCGCATTGACGGCACTTTGAACAGTCGACGTTACATTTCAGATGTGTTACGACCCGTGGCTCTACCCTTCATTCGATTCCTGCGAAACCCTACATTTCAGCAGGATAATGCACGACCGCATGTTGTAGGTCCTGTACTGGCCTTTCTGGATACAGAAAATGTTCGACTGCTGCCCTGGCCAGCACATTCTCCAGACCTCTCACCAACTGAAAACGTCTGGTCAATGGTAGCCGAGCAACTGGCTCGTCACAGTACGCCAGTCACTACTCTTGATGAACTGTGTTATCGTGTTGAAGCTGCATCGGCAGCTGTACCTGCCCACGCCATCCAAGCTCTGTTTGACTCAATGCCCAGGCGTATCAAGGCCATTATTACGGCCAGAGGTGGTTGTTCTGGGTACTGATTTCTCAGGATCTATGCACCCAAATTGTGTGGAAATGTAATCACATGTCAGTTCTAGTATAATATATTTGTCCAATGAATACCCCTTTATCATCTGCAATTCTTCTTGGTGTAGCAATTTTAATGGCCAGTAGTGTACAATTACAAAATTCTCTCATCACGAAAATTACAAACATTTCTATCAGTTGGGTAATTTGTGACTTAAGGAAAACACAGAGATCGCATTCACACAAATCATCAATATTATTAGTTACCTACGGAACGTAGATTTCCTTCAGTTGATAATTCTGAAAACAAATCACTTCATTCTTTTTCGTGCATGGGTTACCTTGAAATATATCAGTGTTATGAGCATTTTCATATACACTATGTGGCAGTGAAAATGGCGATCTAGGTACACTCGAAAACGAAATGTAATGACAAGGAGTTCTGCCGTCCGCAATCCTAAGCTTTAGCGTTTTAGGGAGTCGATGGAGTGGTCAATGAGCATGGGGCTTTCTCTGTGAAAGCTTCTTACGAAACAGTGACACGTATGAGAGATCAGTGCATTTGCTCTCCAACGTAACAATCCAGTTCCTCCTTATTAGGCAATGAAAATAATTTCGGCAAAACTGGTTAAATATTAAAGAAGAGTCTTTTACATTACAAGTTCTTTTATGTTTCAAATGAAAACCGTCTGTGTACTTCAAAGAATATTACACGTCTGGAAAAAGACTTCGGGAAGAATCCAACACGATGCGTTTGAACATCTACACTGCATCTTACAGAGTTTGTCGTTAGCCTTTGAAGAATACCGTACACCCAGCTTTAATAGGAACCATACAATATTTAGGAATCGCATACTTTCGTTACAAATTACTGAAAGGGACTGTGTTTCTGTCAGGATTTTTTTAAGAAGTGGGAAAAATTACCTGATCTTTGCAATAACAAAATTACGAGCAGAGAGGTTAGCTATAATCTTTTAAGTCTTGTATAAAAAGCCCAAACTTTCTATGCTGATTACAAGTGAATCTTCAAAGGCTGTGTGGAATGTAATTCCATACCCAGAAAGTAGCAGAATGACGTAAACTACATTTTGAATTATTAGGCTTTTTTTAAAAAAAAATCCGACGGGGAACCATGCTGTCGTCGCTACCTACAAGTCGGTTGGTCGTCGACAGTGTTCGCAGTTAACCACAGTTACTTGACTTCCTGTCAGTACAGTCACATATTAAGACTTTCAGTTCTTCCAGAAGTGGTGAATAAGCACCAGCTGCAGAGAGCTACTTGAATCAACTTTCTGCTCACATGTCTGCTATCTTCCTGCATCTGGCTACCAAAAATTTGCATGCCAAGGGCACCCGCACTCCAACAGACCGGTTGGTGCCTTGAATGTCCATCACAGTCTGGAAATTTTGGCGATCATACAACGATCGTCCATTAAGAAACATAAAGAAACCAACATGTAGGCCAATAAGATTTTTTACCGGCGCCTTATATTTCATTTGGAAGACTTGTAGCTCTTAACTAGTACCTGCTACTAGATTTTGCAACATATCCTAGAAATTGTTTAACTATTATTATCATCGCAGGTGTTCAGACAAACTAACATGGTGAGCAAACTCTAAAAAAACTTCCAAAAGTGATGATGTAATTCTTAAACAGGCATTTACACACATACAAGTGTAGTGTTCCTAGAATGGGACAGGTTGTCGGTCGCGACCTTAAGGTAGGAACCATCACGGTATTTGTCTGATATGTCAGTGACGACGGGCTCTGTTCCTGAATACGTCTGGTAATTAAACAATTTATATGCATTTATAATTGCGACCTTGCAAAGCTTTCTGAGTATCGTTCCGCTCATGATGTAAAAAACTATAGTGTAGAAACAATCGTTTCGGTCACAGTTACAGTGCCTTCTTCAGAGTCTACTTATGTGCTTTAGTTATTATTATTATTGTTATTATTATTTTATTGTTATTGTTATTGTGCAGTGTTTCCAAAGTACTGCCACCTGTGTAGCTGGACACCTGGGGTGGAGATAAATGGGTCAAGTTTATCTTCATTAGTCATGAACAGAGTCTTAGGCTTTGGGTTCGTAGACTCTGCTGTTCCTGATACATTTACTGTAACTTGTTGTGGTCTCCAGTCCTGGGACTGGTTTGATGCTGCTCTCCATGCTACTCTATCCTGTGCAAGCTGCTTCATCTCCCAGTACCTACTGCAGCCTACATCCTTCTGAATCTGTTTAGTGTATTCATCTCTTGGTCTTAATCTACGATTTTTACCCTCCACGCTGCCCTCCAATACTAAATTGGTGATCCCTTGATGCCTCAGAACATGTCCTACCAACGGATCCCTTCTTCTAGTCAAGTTGTGCCACAAATTTATCTTCTCCCCATTTCTATTCAATACCTCGTCATTAGTTATGTGATCTACCCATCTAATCTTCAACATTCTTCTGTAGCACCACATTTCGAAAGCTTCTATTCTCTTCTTGTCCAAACTATTTATCGTCCATGTTTCACTTCCATACATGGCTACACTCCATACAAATACTTTTAGAAATGACTTCCTGACACTTAAATCTATACTCGATATCAACAAACTTCTCTTCTTCCGAAACGCTTTCCTTGCCATTGCCAGTCTACATTTTATATCCTCTCTACTTCGACCATCATCAGTTATTTTGCTCCCCAAATATCAGAACTCCTTTACTACTTTAAGTGTCTCATTTCCTAATCTAATTCCCTCACCGTCACCTGACTTAATTCGTTGATGTTCATCTTACATCCTCATTTGAAGATACTGTCCATTCCGTTCAACTGCTCTTCCAAGTCATTTGCTGTCTCTGACAGAGATGTATACTTGTTTATGTATGTGTGTTCATTCGGCTTCAAATCGACGTCATTACGGAAGATCTTGTACGAGATCGCGGTACCGTGACCCTGTGCCACTGTGCAGGCGCCACAGAGCCGACACACTCAAGGTGCCTGCGTGTCGGACGAAATGCTTCAACCTTGTTGAGGAGTTTCATAGTGGATATCCTAATGTGTTCCCTCAGGAGCGGCATGTCAAGTTCACTGTTGAAGTCCTGGATCCGGACCCAACCAGGTGGACGGAGTAAGCGCCGATTCTGGACTGCCTGGAGGAGGCGTAAGGATGAGGGGCAAACAGCGCCTCATTTCGAGTAACCGCAAATTAGCACCGGGATGACTGTAGCAGAATAAAGGTGGATATTGGTCCTGGTCCGTAGTTCCATACTGGCCAGTATATGGTAGATCTATTGGAGAAGGTGTAGCAACTTTATTCGTTTCTCTCGTACATGTGTTAGTTTCTTCTCCAGGATAATACCGATATATTTAACTCTGTGAGTCCAGTTCAGTGGTCGAGACTGTGCAGAATCATGCGATTATGGAGACCGGAGCATTGTCGTGTAAACATCACGGTTTTCGTCTTTCCTTTCAGTCTCAACTTCCTTCGCCGTAATTGCGGCCGGGAGATATTTTGTGACGGCCTTGAGCATCTTCTCACTTGGAGGTTCTTGTGTATACAACGGAATTTTTGCGTTTTGGAACAACTGCAGTGCTGTCTGTTGGTCCTGTATCGTTTCGAAGTGGCAATTGATCGATTCCTCTTTATACTCGTAGATGGCCCTGATTGGTGCAGCCACATGTCTCTTCAGTTCGGTGTTTAGCGAAAGATGTTTGCCGCGTACTGTATGGTTATTGGACGGATTTTCGTCAGAGGTTACGGAATAATTCTGTTGGGAGGTTATCCCAACAGAATTATTCCGTAACCTCCCAACAGTAAAATAATATTAAATAATCTTCACATTTAGCGTAACTACCCAACAGTGAAAATATGTATCGCATTGACATTTAGAGTAACCTCCCCAACAGAAAACTTCCGTAACCTACCAATAATACAATGAGACTAACCTCTCAATAAAATTGTGGCTCACTTACAACCTTTCAATAATTGACTGTGAATGTAAAGCGGTAAATTTTGGACGTCAGCAGTGCTGCGTCATGGCCCTGAAAGATCATACTGCATAAATTAAAAATTCTTACCTCGATAAGGTCGCCGGATAACGCGTATATATCTGCTCCTACAAGAAATTTTTCTGGCACAGCGCAGTGCAATGCTGGCCGATGGATTTGTCATGTACAAAAAGAAACAACTGATTTTTCTTTACAATAATCTGGATGACCATGGATTGGAGAAATTAGTAAATTTTTTAAATGGAGATGAATGATTGTCAAAAGTTACTTTTTATGAGAAAGATAATTATTAAAAGATTTTTTTAAAACATTTACATGGGACTTGATATAACAATACTACATATGCGCGAGGCTGCTTTTACCTTATACTACAATGCTCAGGCACTGCCATCGCTCCACACGACCGGCCCAGCCAACTCCATACACCAGACTGCCAGCTACTACAAACTCCTACTGCTACAGACACTGCTCTTACTGCATAAACACTGCTCTCTGGTCTGAGATTCTCTTATAGCTTACATATCGCAGGCAGCGCGTGAGCAATCCATCGAAATTACATCTGCTCGAGTGCGCTGGCAACAAATTCCTTGATCATGAACCTCTTTCAAGGTGGCTGCCTTACACCAGAGGTGGAAGGTTGTTGTGCGTCTGCCGTTCCCGGTGAGGCGTCAATTCCATTTATTCGCCCTCCACTTGCAAGGCAGCGAATTGGTTGGAGGCTGGCAGTGGAATTTGTCGCTTAGCGTTATCAGGTGTGTTTTGTGAGTTCCTCCTCTTTTGTTTGGTTCGTTTGTTTCGGATGAATTGCAAGCCTTCGCCTTGGTTTTCACCCAACCGGGAAGTTCCGAATCAGATTCGGTGATTGATATTGGTGTGTGGTGCTTCGGCGTGATTTCGCCGCGTCTAGCTACCATATCACGCGCCAGTTGGTCTCGTCTTCTTCGAGCGTCGTTTGTTATTCGCTGTGGAATGTTGATATATAGTGAAATGTGTGTTGAATGGAGCGTATATTCCTAGTGTGACTGTCCTTCCCGTAGAGCTGTGGCGGGTTCCAGACTTCGATCGTTGACGTGGAGGACTTGGGCTTACCGGCCGCGGCCGGGGCCCAGGATGTGCGCTGTTGAACGTTCGCGCCATTCAAGAAGTTTGCCGTTTCGCAGCCTTGGTCGCCGTCACCAAATTTCCTTCGTGCATGGCCGTTGTCACCTTTTAGACGGAGCGGCCGATGGGGCATTACGCGGCGCAAGCACCGCCAGACAGCGAACAGCTGACAGCCTCAGCCGCGAGCTCGCTCCGAACCACTCTCTTGTGCGTAGCGTACCCGAACACAGTGCAGTACTACTGCTGAGCTCAAGCCAGTTCCAAAACCTGCTGATGTTCTTCAGCTGTGCGGAGTCGTTTATACACTACTGGCCATTAAAATTGCTACACCAAGAAGAAATGCAGATCATAAACGGGTATTCATTGGATAAATATACTAGAACTGACATATGTTTACATTTTCACGCAACTTGGGTGCATAGATCCTGAGAAATCAGTACCCAGAACAAACACCTCTCGCTGTAATAACGGCCTCGATACGCCTGGCAATTGAGTCAAACAGAGCTTGGATGGCGTGTACAGGTACAGCTGCCCATGCAGCTTCGACACGATACCACAGTTCATCAAGAGTAGTGACTGGCGTATTGTGACGAGCCACTTGCTCGCCCACCATTGACCAGACGTTTTCAATTGGTGAGAGATCTGGAGAATGTGCTGGCCAGGGCAGCAGTCGAACATTTTCTGTATCCAGAAAGGCCCGTACAGGACCTGCAACATGCGGTCGTGCATTATCTTGCTGAAATGTAGGGTTTCGCAGGGATCGAATGACGGGTAGAGCCACGGGTCGTAACATATCCGAAATGTAACGTCCACTGTTCAAAGTGCCGTTAATGCGAAGAAGAGGTGACCGAGACGTGTAACCAAAAGCACCCCATACCACCACGCCGGGTGATACGCCAGCATGGCGATGACGAATACACTCTTCCAATGTGCGTTCACCGCGATGTCGCCAAACACGGATGCGACCATCATGATGCTGTTAACAGAACATGGATTGATCCGAAAAAATGACGTTTTGCCATTCGTGCACCCAGGTTCGTCGTTGAGTGCACCATCGCAGGCACTCCTGTATCTCATGCAGCGTCAAGGGTAACCGCAGCCATGGTCTTCGAGCTGATAGCCCATGCTGCTGCAACGTCGTCGAACTGTTTGTGCAGTTGGTTCTTGTCTTGCAAAAACGTCCCCATCTGTTGGCTCAGGGATCGAGACGTGGCTGCACGATCCGTTACAGCCATGTGGATAAGATGCCTGTCATCTCGACTGCTAGTGATACGAGGCCGTTGGGATCCAGCACGGCGTTTCGTATTACCCTCCTGAACCCACCGATTCCATATTCTGCTAACAGTCATTGGATCTCGACCAATGCGAGCAGCAATGTCGCGATACGATAAACCACAATCGCGATAGGCTACAATCCAATCTTTACAAAGTCGGAAACGTGATGGTACGCATTTCTCCTCCTTACACGAGGCATCACAACAACGTTTCACTAGGCAACGCCGGTCAACTGCTGTTTTTGTATGAGAAATCGGTTGGAAACTTTCCTCATGTCAGCACGTTGTAGGTGTCGCCACCGGCGCCAGGCTTGTGTGAATGCTCTGAAAAGCTAATCAATTGCATATCACAGCATCTTCTTCCTGTCGGTTAAATTTCGCGTCAGTAGCACGTCATCTTCGTGGTGTAGCAATTTTAATGGGCATTAGTGTACCTTCTCATTGCTACTCACTGAGCATGCCTTAACGTCCTAAATTTTGGCTGTCGTTGTTATGATTGGTCACTTGAGGTACAAGGAGCGGGGACTTTATTATAACAGATTGCTACTGTGGTGGTAGTGGAGACCCGCTGTGCTGTTACTTCTTGCATTGTTTTCTATGACTGGTGCTCACCGGCGAATAAGGCGAGGGGCTGCAGTTTTCCTCCTGCTGGACGCAGGCCTCGCGGCGGCGTGGCTCGCCGGAGCGCTCGCGTCACTCATTGCTGGGTGCGGCCTGTCGGACTCTGCGGGCTGGCAGCCAGGACGTAACAAGCCTGTATCCATCCTCTCTGTTCGTGCCGTTAGGATGGCTTCTCTCAACGACAAACCCACCTGCTCGGTCAGTATTACATTTGATTACTTTGCCGCAGTCCTGCCGGTTTTCGGCCACTGCGGACTTTCTGTGCTGTTCAAGACGAATGTAGAGCTCATGTTCTCGTATGCGCGTTATTATCGAATCCATGAGTGCTGCGACCAGTGAAACCTGCGCCCCATACCTGTTTGCTTTCTGTCGCTGCTCACTTGCGCCAGGATCGTGAAAGGTGGCTGCACTGAGTCACAGCGCCAGAGATTGCGCCATAGAGTATGATTGCGCCGCCTCCACTGGGGCAGTAGTAGTTCAGAAGTTGCCGTGGGCAGTAGTAGTTCTGAGGTTGCCGTGAGCAGTGCTTGTCGAGAGGATGTCGATAGCAGTACTAGTCGAGGGCATGTCGTGTGCAGTTGTTCTGCTGGGCAAGACAGCAGATGCTGTTCGATTGGGGATGTTGTAATGATCACAGTGTATTTTTCGTCAATATATATGAAGGTAACAAAAATTTTTTTATTTCAAATTTCCTAAATAACAATGCCTCTTGGTCACAGGTTCAGTCAACAAAGCATCTAGCTTGTGTTCATGTATCAGACTGTAATTCTGGTTTCTATGTGCAATTATAGTATTTCTGGTTTTTTTATTACTTCATTGTAAATGGTGTTTAAAATGTCGTATTGAGGAAGAACCCTGCCAGATGTGTACGTTGAACCACACTTCCACACACAGAATACTTACACTTGTGCTTTGTTGTTTCGTAGCTTTTATAGTTGCTGAGGACTTAATTAATCAATTGTGTTAACGCAAATTTCCTTTCATTCTTTATTGTTATTCTATGCAGTCAGATTGCGTACTAATAGTACTCAGGGCCAACCGGTTACGAGACTTCGTAACCGGACACACAGCTACTACTAAAAATTATTTGCATCGTATTTAATTAAGCCCCCATGCACGTTGTAAATTTAAATCTGAAACTTTTTGTACTATCACGCGATCTCTTTCTTCCTGTTCTCTATCCTGGTCCTTTTGTCTAATTTCTGTTGAAATTAATCTATTATTGTGAGCATTCAAAATCGGTTGTACTTCTTCTCCAATTTCTTTCTTCCATTCATCTTTCATGTTTTTAAAACTTGTCCCTATTCGTGAGTCTAACTGTGTTTCCATTGTTTTCATATCAGTTTCTAACCGTGCTGCCAATGTTCCCATCTCTGTTTTTAATTCAGATCTTAATTGTGTTTCCATTGTTCCCATAGCAGTTTTAATTGTTCCTATTTGTGATCCCAAATTTAATATTGCACTCATCAACTGTTCCATATTAACTGGTTCGAAATTATTTTCGCCCCTAACATTTCCCGTAAAACTAACTTCCTTCGGCATAGCCGTAAACCTATCTGCGTTCGATGTTGTTGTTGTTGTGGTCTTCAGTCCTGAGACTGGTTTGATGCAGCTCTCCATGCTACTCTATCCTGTGCAAGCTTCTTCATCTCCCAGAACTTACTGCAACCTACATCCTTCTGAATCTGCTTAGTGTATTCATCTCTTGGTCTCCCCCTACGATTTTTACCCTCCACACTGCCCTCCAATACTAAATTGGTGATCCCTTGATGCCTTAGAACATGTCCTATCAACCAATCCCTTCTTCTGGTCAAGTTGTGCCACAAAATTCTCTTCTCCCCAATCCTATTCAATACTTCCTCATTAGTTATGTGATCTACCCATCCAATCTTCAGCATTCTTCTGTAGCACCACATTTCGAAAGCTTCTATCCTCTTCTTGTCCAAACTATTTACCGTCCAGGTTTCACTTCCATACATGGCTACACTCCATACAAATACTTTCACAAATGACTTCCTGACACTTAAATCTATACTCGATGTTAACAAATTTCTCTTCTTCAGAAACGCTTTCCTTCCCATTGCCAGTCTACATTTTATATCCTCTCTACTTCGACCATCATCAGTTATTTTGCTCCACAAATAGCAAAACTCCTTTACTACTTAAAGTGTCTCATTTCCTAATCTAATACCCTCAACATCACCCGACTTAATTCGACTACATTCCATTATCCTCGTTTTGCTTTTGTTGATGTTCATCTTATATCCTCCCTTCAAGACACCATCCATTCCGTTCAACTGCTCTTCCAAGTCCTTTGCTGTCTCTGACAGAATTACAATGTCATCAGCGAATCTCAAAGTTTTTATTTCTTCTCCATGGATTTTAATACCTACTCCGAATTTTTCTTTTGTTTCCTTTACTGCTTGCTCAATATACAGATTGAATAACACCGGGGAGAGGCTACAACCCTGTCTTACTCCCTTCCCAACCACTGTTTCCCTTTCATGTCCCTCGACTCTTATAACTGCCATCTGGTTTCTGTACAAATTGTAAATAGCCTTTCGCTCCCTGTATTTTACCCCTGCCAGCTTTAGAATTTGAAAGAGAGTATTCCAGTCAACATTGTCAAAAGCTTTCTCTAAGTCTACAAATGCTAGAAACGTAGGTTTGCCATTCCTTAATCTTTCTCCTAAGATAAGTCGTAAGGTCAGTATTGCCTCACGTGTTCCAGTATTTCTACGGAATCCAAACTGATCTTCCCCGAGGTCGGCTTCTACTAGTTTTTCCATTCGTCTGCAAAGTATTCGTGTTAGTATTTTGCAGCTGCGGCTTATTAAACTGATTGTTCGGTAATTTTCACATCTGTCAACACCTGCTTTTTTTGGGATTGGAATTATTATATTCTGCGTTCGATACTATTTCAGAATCTTCTATCGTTAATCTCATATTCTGAAAATTTTCCGATTGTGAAAAATTTTGAACTGGTTCCAGACTATTTTCCCGGCTTATTAAATTGTTTTCTACTTCAGTATTCATCATACTGTTCTCCTGTGTTGGCGAGTTCGCTATGTTAACAATTACGTCATTCTGACTATCCATCATTTTTGCCTTTTTCATCGATCGCGTAATCATTTATAAAACATACAAAACTCGTCACTATACGAAAATTACACACAATATAACACTTTATCACCAACAATACCATTCAGACGGACTGCTTCCCGACAAACACGATTAACGAACAATTAGAACCTTCATAATTGCACAAAATTGTCAAACCCGTATACGAGACATCAAAAATTAAATTCCACAAAAATACCATCAGAAGAATGACAAGACAACTACAAATGCTCAATTACAAAATCTATACGTGGAATATAGACTACAATTACTAAACTACAAATTACTACAACAATCCTACTGTCTGCTATTTTTACTATCAAAAGAGTTCCAAGGGACGATCCGAAGCAGCGGTCGCCACGTGCGTGGGGGCTTAATTAAATAAAATGCAAATATTTTAGTCGCTGTTTGTCCGGTTACGTAGTCTCGTACCGGTTGGACCTGCGTACTATTAGTACGCAATCTGACTGCATAGAATAACAATAAAGAATGAAAGGAAATTTGCGTTAACACAATTGATTAATTAAGTTCCCAGCAACTATAAAAGCTACGAAACAACAAAGCACAAGTGTAAGTATTCTGTGTGTGGAAGTGTGGTTCAACGTACACATCTGGCAGGGTTCTTCCTCAATACGACATTTTAAACACCATTTACAATGAAGTAATAAAAAAACCAGAAATACTATAATTGCACATAGAAACCAGAATTACAGTCTAATACATGAACACAAGCCAGATGCTTTGTTGACTGAACCTGTGACCAAGAGGCATTGTTATTTAGGAAATTTGAAATAAAAAAAGTTTTGTTACCTTCATATATATTGACGAAAAATACACTGTGATCATTACAACATCCCCAATCGAACAGCATCTGCTGTCTTGCCCAGCAGAACAACTGCACACGACATGCCCTCAACTAGTACTGCTATCGACATTCTCTCAACAAGCACTGCTCACGGCAACCTCAGAACTACTATTGCCCACGGCAACTTCTGAACTACTACTGCCCCAGTGGAGGCGGCGCAATCATACTCTATGGCGCAATCTCTGGCGCTGTGACTCAGTGTAGCCACCTTTCAATCGTTGTAATTAAACTATCTGCTCTCCAGACGCGGCCGAAGTGCGCCCCAATAGTAGCCGACTGTCTGAACAAGCAGCTTTAGCGTTGCTCTAGCTGTTCTAGAGCTGACATCGTGCAACTTGTGTATTTCTGTCGCAATAATTCTAGTAAGGAAGTTTCAACGACCATTCGCGATAAGCTATGTTGCCGCTATGAAAGTTATTGTTACATAGTGAAGAGAACGAAAGAAGAAGGGACTGTTATGTGGCGCTGTTCAAGACAGAAAGCAATCCGCTGCCGAGGAATGCTTAAAATCAAGATGATAATGGTGTTTGGTTTGTGGGGCGCTCAACTGCGCCGTCATCAGCACCCGTTCAAAGTCCCAATTTTTACACAATCCAGTGTAGCCACTGTCACGAATGATGATGATGAAATGATGAGGACAACACAAACACCCAGTACCCCCCCCCCCTAGAAAATCCCCAACCCAGCCGGGAATCGAGCCCAAGACCCCGCGATCCAGAGGCAGCAACGCTAGCCACTAGACCACGAGCTGCGAATTTAAAACCGGAGACCCGACGGTACTTTTTTCACTCGACCATCAATGTGGAACTCCGTATGACGTTCGGTTTAAAGTAAGGAAGACCTGGAACTATACAAAAAAAAGGGGGTACGTGAGGGAAAGACGTCTATTTACAAGATATATTCCATAAGAGCTGGGTTGCCTGCATAATCGAGGTTATGATTTTGTCATGCCAGATCAGCGAGCATCGGAAAGAACTATCAGTGGGCAAAATTACAGGAAAATGAGAGAGATTCGCAGACAAGAGAAGAAACTAATCTCAAAACAGAGTTACTAGCTATGAATGATGACAATTTTCTGATAAGCGACAACAAATTAGGAAATAGGATAATAGTTTTTAGCAGAAGAGCAGGGAAAGAGGTTCTAAAAAGTAAACAAGACTTCTTTACGAACGGTACGTTCAAGTGGTGTAGCAAAAGATTTTCGCAAGTACATTCACGCCGACTTTGGGAGTATAAATAATGAGACAAACATACACCCACTTGACACTTTCTGACAGATTAAAACTGTGTGCCGGACGGAGACTCGAATTCGGGATCTTTGCCTTTTGCGGGCAAGTGTTCTGTGGTGTCACCGCCAGACACCACACTTGCTTGGTGGTAGCCTTTAAATCGGCCGCGGTCCGTTAGTATACGTCGGACCCGCGTGTCGCCACTATCAGTGATTGCAGACCGAGCGCCGCCACACGGCAGGTCTAGAGAGTCTTCCTAGCACTCGCCCCAGTTGTACAGCCGACTTTGCTAGCGATGGTTCACTGACAAATTACGCTCTCATTTGCCGAGACGTAGTTAGCATAGCCTTCAGCTACCTCATTTGCTACGACCTAGCAAGGAGCCATTACCAGTTACTATTGATGCTGTAAAACATGTACCGTCAAGAGCGATGTTCACCAATTATGGATTAAAGTTAAGTATTCCAGAAGCTACGTACGTTTTTTTGCTAGTCTCAATTCCTTGTCCTGTTCCAGACCTCAGGCCAGCCTGCGTGAGCTTAAACGCGTGCCTTTCGGCTTCCTCATAGTGGGTTGGCTGTCTTGCCAATCCACAACATGTTCTACCACCTTTCTCTTTTTTAACTCTGGACCTTTGCCTTTCCCGGGCAAGTGCTCTACCATCTTCCTTTTCATTCTTTTTTTTTTTTTTTTTTTTTTTTTAATGGAGATATGAGAAACAGAAACACGTCCGTAGTACGTCCTTATACATTATAACTGTCCTGGAAAGAACCTCGCTGCCGTCCTACCATGCAGCATGAAATAACAACAAAGTGGGGCCACTTCCGGCACTCTTAAAAAAAGGATTTATAGATATTAAAACAAAATTCAAAGAAACATTCCATTGCTAATTGTGCAAATGTTAGTTCTTCCTGGGTCGCATACTCACGTAGTTTTCCTTAGCTGATCACTTCACTGGGTCGGTTCTACAACGAGAGCACCGCCGCTCATCTTTGCACACCCGGCACACGCAAAGTATATGGCGGGTCCGCGATAAACGTTGCTAGGAAATATGCATACCAGTCGTTGTACTTTCGTAGCCGTAGCAGTTTTGTGTGGCCATCTACATCTACATCTACATACATACTCCGCAATCCACCATGCGGTGCGTGGCGGAGGGTACCTCGTACCACAACTAGCATCTTCTCTCCCTGTTCCACTCCCAAACAGAACGAGGGAAAAATGACTGCTTATATGCCTCTGTACGAGCCCTAATCTCTCTTATCTTATCTTTGTGGTCTTTCCGCGAAATATAAGTTGGCAGCAGTAAAATTGTACTGCAGTCAGCCTCAAATGTTGGTTCTCTAAATTTCCTCAGTAGCGATTCACGAAAAGAACGCCTCCTTTCCTCCATCTTACAAGCATTGCCAGTAATCCTGTACGTTCAGTACGTTCAGACGTGTGTCTCTATATATGTAATGGACCGTCATACCTGTGATCCACGCCACTGCGTTCGTCTTATGACACGGAAAATACGTTTCCTCTGGAAAAAATACTATGTCGGAAGATACTGCTGTATATATAGTGCGCCTCATGAATGCTGTTGTCTTCCTTGTTAGAGTGCAGGCAGCCAACGCCTAGCCGCAGACCAGCCGGCGGTCGTCCGTACCCAGCATACCGCACTGTTGACACATGGGCGTAATTCTGTTATTCGTTGGGTATTTCCGGTTCACTACAATGTATCATGTTGACCTGACTATTGTAGGTAGGTGGGGGTGGTGTACCGTGCGCCACACCACGTGCCAATTAACGGCAGGGTGTTTCCGTTACACCTTGTTCCGGACGATCTGTCGAAGAAGCAGATTAAACGCTCTCGAACGTAACTGTGTTCAAGGATGAACGTTCGCACATACGTTAATGGGGCGATATATGGCCGACACTGACCAGGCGAAGATGCGATATTGGTACTAGTTCTTCGATGATCTTTCCCGTAAACGAGTAATTCCTGTTGCGCCACCGTTTTAGCATAGTATTAATATATATGGCGCGCGCCTTCTCGTGCACGTTCACTAAACCAACGCCCCCTTCTCGCGCTGGGAGTGTTAGCGTGTTGAACTGTACCTTAAAGAGCTGTCCCAAGCTTACATAGTACCCAAAAAGAGGCTGAATCCTCATAGCCACTGTGGCACATCATGGGAGTGAGATAAAGGTTGACAAGTGACACTCGCTTCAGTATATCCATCGACCGTAGGGCGTTTAGTCGTATTGACGTGAGGACTCTGAGCAACAATCGTCCACAGCCGTTCCTGCCATCTCTTTATGAAAGGTGGTACCCAAACATCCGAGGGTTTACACCACAGGTAAGGGTGCTTCCGTTCCTTGTTCTAGTCCACGCCCTACATGCATGAATTGTGATTTTAGGAATTTGACCTCACTGCCAGCTGCTACCTGTATACCATTGTCTGTAGCCAATCTAGTGCTGATCGAGTCTCCTCCTCATTCCGGACGAGGAACACTATGTCACCCGCGTATGCTCTACATTTAAATGATAGATGCCGCAAGGAGGTCCCGGCAAGACGTCGGCGAAGGTCTGCTAGGCACGGTTCTAAGGCGATCGCAAATAGGAGGATCGGCAAGGGGCAACCCTGTCTGACTGATCTTAAGATCTTAAAATACTCTGTTCTCCCTCCGTTGATCACCATCGCTGATCTGGCGCCGTGCAACAGCCGCGTCACTGCATAGTCAACAATGGCGGGACACCCATCCCATTCATCACCGCCGCGAGGTACACATGATCCACTCGATCAAAAGCATGATCGAAATCTACAGCAACCAGCACGCAGCCGCAAGGGCGACGACGTCACGGTAGTCTCCCAAGGCCTCGTGGATATTATTGATGCCGCCAAGACAATTCTGATCGGCATGTATTCGTTCCGCCAGCGATGTTTTGATACGGCTGCCCAGTATGTGCACAAAGATCTTGTAGTCACTATTAAGGAAGGTCAAGGGGCGATAATCACAAGGCCGTTTGCCACCACGTGGCTTGGGTATCGGGATCATGAGCCCTTCCGTGAATTTTATGGGAACCGATCATTCTTGCCGCAGAAGCTCAAACATGCATAATCATATCGGTGTCATAATGGTCACAAAGACACAGTAAAAATCCAACGGGAATCCGTCTGGACCTGGGGACTTGTTGGTGGCACCTCGTGTAATCGCTTTGAAACCAGACTTAATTACTCGTAATGATGGGGTTACTCATAGTTACTCATGATCTGCCGCAGTCTTCGTCATGAATCCATTAACGGTCACTGTAAATTAACTACTGGAGAGTTAAATTAATTTAATCTAGTGTAAAGTTTCATCATATTTATTATACTTTCAAAACAAAATCAAAGTATTACTACATTAGCCTACAATACTTACAATACAAAAGGAGCAGCTACATGCTCACTGCTCAAAACCAAAACCAGACTGACTGACTATGCCAATATGGCTATAACTATTTATACTTTCTTAACAATCCCGAACAATCCTCGGCATTGTTTAAAATGATTTTTAATTAAATAACAATTAACATATAAAAACAGAAAATACATATATAAACTTATGTTTGCTCCAGAACAGCAAGTACAACTCTATATTACACTACCGGCCAATAAAATTGCTACACCAAGAAGAAATATAGATGATAAACTGGTTTTCATTGGACAAATATATTATACTAGAACTCATATGTGTGATTAAATTTTCACGCAATTTGGGTGCATAGATCCTGAGAAATCAGTACCCAGAACAACCACCTCTGGCTGTAATAACGGCCTTGATATTCCAGGGCATTGAGTCAAACAGAGCTTGGATGGCGTGTTCAGGTACAGCTGCCCATGCAACTTCACCACGATACCACAGTGCATCAAGAGTAGTGACTGGCGTATTGTGACGATCCAGTTGCTCGGCCACCATTGACCAGACGTTTTCAATTGGTGAGAGATCTGGAGAATGTGCAGGCCAGGGCAGCAGTCGAACATTTTTTGTATCCAGAAAGGCCCGTACAGGACCTGCAATATGCGGTCGTGCATCATCCTGCTGAAATGTAGGGTTTCGCAGGGATCGAATGAAGGGTAGAGCCACGGGTCGTAATACATCTGAAATGTAACGTCCACTGTTCAAAGTGCCGTCAATGCGAACAAGAGGTGACCGAGACGTGTAACCAATGGCATCCCACACCATCACCCCGAGTGATACGCCAGTATGGCGATGACGAATACACGCTTCCAATGCGCGTTCACCGCGGTGTCGCCAAACACGGATGCGACCATCATGATGCTGTAAACAGAACCTGGATTCATCCGAAAAAATGACGTTTTGCCATTCGTCGTTGAGTACACCATCGCAGGCGCTCCTGTCTGTGATGCAGCGTCAAGGGTAACCGCAGCCATGGTCTCCGAGCTGATAGTCCATGCTGCTGCAAACGTCGTCGAACTGTTCGTGCAGATGGTTGTTGTCTTGCAAACGTCCCCATCTGTTGACTCGGATCGAGACGTGGCTGCACGACCCGTTACAGCCAAGCGGATTAGATGCCTGTCATCTCAACTGCTAGTGATACGAAACCGTTGGGATCCAGCACGGCGTTCCGTATTACCTTCCTGAACCTACCGATTCCATATTCTGCCAACAGTCATTGGATGTCGACCAACGCGAGCAGCAATGTCGTGATACGATAAACCGCAATCGCGATAGGCTTCAATGCGACCTTTATCAAAGTCGGAAACGTGATGGTACGCATTTCTCCTCCGTACACGAGGCACCACAACAACGTTTCACCAGGCAACGCCGGTGAACTACTGTTTGTGTATGAGAAATCGGTTGGAAACTTTCCTCATGTCAGCACGTTGTAGCTCTGAGAAGCTAATCATTTGCATCTCACAGCATAATTTTCCTGTCGGTTAAATTTCACCTCTGTAGCACGTCATCTTCGTGGTGTAGCAATTTTAATGGCCAGTAGTGTAGTTTGTGTCCGTTATTTTATTCGAGTATAACATCTCCAATATTAAATTACAATAATGCATTTTCATATTTTATTAATTACTAGAGATCCCTTCATGGAAAATGTTCCCTTCATTTACAGAGCTTCTATACTTTAAGGTAATTAGGGTGTAATAATTAGTTTAGTAACAATAATTCTTTTAGACGAATAACATATTTTGTTTACGTGTGCGATTCTGAATTAGACTAGAAAATGTTCGTTTTAAGTGGATCTTAATGGGCTGTTACGTTTAAGCTTCCTCCAGCTCCTCGCATGTAATTTCAGATAACATCTTCGCTTCCCCCTTCACACGCGTCGCGTCTGGGTTCTCTTCCAGGACGTTCCTCAGGTCCCTTTGTTCGTCCCCGTCGCTTGCATAGAATCTGCTAAAATGATCCTTGAGCACCTGTGCTATGCCCCTTTGTGTTGAAAAACGACAGCCATAGCTGAGATCGATCTCATGAATTAACGTCCATCGTCTTCGTCTTCTTCTTCTTTCCTCTATCACATTATGCATAGAGGGAACTTCGTTGGGCAGGTAGTCTCGCGTATCATCGTACCTGCCATCTTTAGCGTCGCAAGTTGTATCAGCTTCGCCTTAACTCGGTGGACGGCCGTCTGGCATTCTGGTGTAAGTGGTTGAGCGAACAGTTCCCGGAGGGCCGTAAAGTGAAAGTCAGAGGTCGTGCGCTGCCATTGAGAAACGTCCTCCGTAAAGCGCACTCGATCCACCGCTGTAGGACAGAATCGCAAGAATTTCGTCGACGGAGGCAGCCATGCTACCCGTCCTCAACCATGCGTCGGCATTCTGCATCACGCAGGTGGGAGACGTTCATCTTCCAATTACCCCTTCGTCTCCATACCTGCTGCTGTCTAGCAAGGGTAACTCATGGTCTGGAAACGCGATCGGCCAGGTTTCTGCGTCCACCATCGACATCGCTAGCGCCCTCGAAACGTAGATCCGATCAAAACGGCTCGCGGAGTGGCTCGTTACAAATGTATATCCTGGTTGGTTGCGATACTTCAGGTCCCATTTATCGACTAATTCCATCCCGTTGACCAGCTCCCGAAGTTCTTGGCTAGGAGTATAGTTAGGATGTTGGTCCTTACTGTCGAGCACACAATCAAAGTCTCCGCCGAGTATGCAAGCATCGTATCGTCCCTGGAACAACGGCGTAACCTCATGGGCGCAAAAATCTGCTATGTCGCTTCTCTTATCCGAACCTGGGGGCCGGCCGCTGTGACCGAGCGGTTCTAGGCGCTTCAGTTCGGAACCACGCCGCTGCTACGGTCGCAGGTTCGAATCCTGCCTCGAGCATGGATGCGTGTGATGTCGTTAGGTTAGTTAGGTTTAAGTATTACGTCTATGGGACTGATTACCTCAGATGTTAAGTCCCATAGTGCTTAGAGCCATTTCGAACCTGGCGGTGCGTATATATTCATCAGACGTATTCCACCCATGGTCACGACGGTACCATGGGGAGAAGGCAAATACTCTACTTCGTCTGCACGTATCCCTTGTTTCAATAGTATCGCAGTGCCAACGCCTCTCTCGTCACACGGGGAACAGTAAATGTCGTGACTGTAAAAGTCCGAAGTGGGAGGCACCCGAACTCCCTGTAACAGCGCTATGTCTAAATCTGCAGCCTTTATCATGTCACTGAGCATCTTGACTTTTACCAGCGTCCCAATGCTATTGATGTTAACAGACCCTATCCGATAAGCTTGTTGCATGGCTGTCAACGTAGAGAGGACATCTTACGGTCGGTAATTCTTCCGTTCGCAGGTTGTTTTCTATCTAACATCCCCCGCCTTCCCCTCATATGGTCTGCCGTTATTCCGTGCACTCTTCCGGTCTTACACCGGGAGAGTGTGTGGGAGCAGTTCCTCCAACATCATCTGTTCCTGAAGGGGGTGGGTCTTCTCACTAGTCTCCTAGCTTCCCATCGTTGTCGCGCGTTGTAGGCGCCGTTGCCTCCTCAGCAGCCTGTTGCCGTCGATCTAACTCATCCCCTTTTTCTAGAGCATCGTCATCGGAATGTCGTGTCGCCGTTCCGCTGGCCATACCCATGATCGTATGCTCTATAACCGTAAACGCCTCCGCATTGCCTGCTGGGTCTGGCTGGTCGTTTTCCACCGTGAGGCGGCGCCTCTTCCGGCATTTTGGTGATCGCTGCTTTCGTTGCTGAGCCTCGGAATCACAGCATGGTCTCTGGATGTTCGAAGGGGACATCGGAATCATACGCCGTCGAATATCGACGTCTGTAAATGCCTTATCTGAAGGGGCTGCAAGCGACACCGAAGAGAGCGCGTCCTGTGACTGCTGTAGGCGGTCCAGCGCAACGTCGTCCTCCCGTGGCTCGCCACGCTTTGCCACTGTCTGTACGTTCCAGTACGTTTCTGTCGCGTGGCCTACGTCATCGCGTAATGCGGCGACATAGGTCATGGGGAGCACAGTCGGATGCGGCGTGAGTGGTGGATCATCCCGTGGCAGCTGTAACGACGTTCGTTGAGTACATTCAGAACGTAAGCATCCAGAGCACGTCCTTGGTTGTCCGTCGTAGATGACGATTGCCCTGCAACCAGTGATGTTCAAATTTGACGGAAAATGCTTTCAGAGTTCTATCCGTATTTGTCTGACGCCATTGAGGACAGGATACGTTTTGAAACTCGCCCATTTTTCAGTCACATGGGATAGAGCCGTTCCGTAAGGACGCAGGGCGTCTCTCACCAGTTCTTCTGGCACTTAGAATGGAAGCTCAAAGACGCGGATCGTGCGTAGTCCCACGCCGGTGTGTTCAACTGTAACCGCTCCAACATTCCAGTCCGAATGACAGAAATTACGTCGTTGTCGGTGTCGGAGCAGTAGGTCATCACATACCGCTTCATTGATGAGCTAGACACAGACTACGCTGCTGACTATAGATAAGTGTACTGCAACTACAAAATCAGGTTCGATTTTTATCTCGTCCATTAAATAACGTTCTATCTTGTAGGCCTTCGGTCAAGCATATTCGTTAACAAAACTAAATTTCAGTGTCGATTTGCGGAACGACAAGGCTATGATTCGTTCTATGTATTGCCGCTGCACACCGCTACACACTTAACGTAAACAACTCTCGCGCACACGTGCAGCAGAGACGTAAACACCGTCCGAACGGCTGCGCGGCTGAAGGCTGACGGAAGAAAGGACATTGTGGAGAAAAAAAATGGCTCTGAGCACTACGGGACTTAACTTCTCAGGTCATCAGTCCCCTAGAACTTAGAGCTACTTAAACCTTACTAACCTAAGGACATCACACACATCCATGCCCGAGGCAGGATTCGAACCTGCGACCGTAGCGGTTCCAGACTGTAGCGCCTAGAACCGCTCGGCCACTCCGGCCGGCATTGTGGAGACATGGCTTTGCCACAGACTGGGAGATGTTTCCAGAATGACTGTTTTAATCTCCCAGGAAGTTTCATATCAGCGCACACTCCGCTGCAGAGTAAATATTTCGTTCTGCATGAACCCAGTAGCCTTTGTATTATTTCCCAACAAAAGGAAAGAGACATACATCCGTCTTATCTGAAATTTGGTGGAAAATATGCCAGAATTAAATTACCGTGGATTTCGAATAAGCGGCGATTTCTGCGACGAAAGTTATATTACCTAAAGCCGAAGTGCATGGATGTTATTTCCACATGAAAAAGTCTCTCTCAAATAAAGTTCAAACTGGCTCTGAGCACTATGGGACTCAACTGCTGTGGTCATAAGTCCCCTAGAACTTAGAACTACTTAAACCTAACTAACCTAAGGACATCACACACATCCATGCCCGAGGCAGGATTCGAACCTGCGACCGTAGCGGTCGTGCGGTTCCAGACTGTAGCGCCTTTAACCGCTCGACCACTCCGGCCGGCTCTCAAAGAAAGTGCGAGATCTAGGACTTAATCATAAATACAAAGAAAATTAAGAAGTGAGACAACAAATTCACATGTGTGTGAAAGCTAAATCTCTAACGATAATAACAGTCGACGCGATGTGAAACACCATACGCAAAATTTTCTTCGCTAAGTCGTTACGACAATGAGTGACGATATACTGAGCTAAAATTAAAAATTTCAGTGGAATATAATATTTGTTTCTGTGACTGAACTTGTCATTCACTTTACAAGGCTCCAAAAAAAATATAATCATACTTTAATGACGTAAAGATAAGACTCATGAGCTATTTAAACGTTTCCAGAATGAGATTTTCACTCTGCAGCGGAGTGCTCTACCAGAGCACTTGCCCGCGAAAGGCAAAGGTCCCGAGTTCGAGTCTCGGTCGGGCACACAGTTTTAATCTGCCAGGAAGTTTCTTATTTAAACGTTGTTGACTGTCTTGGCGATATTTGCTGCGATCAGTTTCGAACTTGTGCAGAACCGAACACCGAATTCTCTGTTTGGTTACCGACACATCCAATATTTTACTACGGTTCAGACTGACGTTTACGCAATGGCGTAGCTAGGTAGTTTGGTATCCGGTTCTCATTTAAGTTGTCACTCCCCTCCCGAATTGCCAGCCTCACAAAAGCATAAAATTCAACATTTGTATGTAGGAGTTTTTTCATATGCGTGATTAAATAATCAAAGTATAATGTTAGATACTTCGTAAACAGTAAACACACACACACACACACACACACACACACACATAGTTAACTGATTATTAAGAAAGCAGAACCAGTAACCGATGATTTCCTCAGTGATAGGTGATTAGCTCGTAGCTTAAAATTTTTTTCGTTATTTTTCGGCTGAAAACGTTGAAATTGTCTTATCAGTATCGATATTTTAGCCAGCCCATTTTTTATTGACTAACTGCTAAATTGGACAATCGTGTCTGACTCATAGGGGACCCAACATAATTCTTAATTAATTTAACTTTTAAAAAAAGGAGGAAATATTGTCCTACATAACGCTATCGAAACACACATAGTTAAGAAAAATCTTAGCGATGATGAAGTTGGGAAGTCTTTTCAAAAAAATCTTCTTAGTCGTGAAGTTTGTGTAAGGAATCTCATGATAATATTAACTGATTTTTGTATAATCGTGGGAAGTTTCGTTTCTGATGTTTAATCAAATGGTTCTGAAACGACATCTGAAATACGTTCCATGGCTTTGCAACGTGTATCTATTTCTTGTGCACTCTTAACACTGATCGTCTCAGTCCACAGCATTCTGTATGGTATGGCTTCAAAATGCGAGCCCAGAGCCCTCTAGGAGGTGACCCTCAGCTCTTCTACCTGCCGGGCAAGGGTTTCAGCGAACCCTTCCTCGACCCTTTCTTGACTCGAATTTCACTGGGAGTAAATTTCAGTACACCGTTGCTATGGGCCTGCCGGTCTCACCGATGCGTAAACCTCTCCACGCTGATGTTCCAGCATGCAGTTACTGGTGCAGAGTAAAATATCTTTTAACGAACAGTTAGATTCCACAGTGTGCGTGTGAGGTATTCTTTGCTTTCATTGCCTTTTTTGTGACGTATAAAAATGGCGGGCTGGCTCTTTTCTGGATGCGCCTTTATTCTCTAGCGTCTCACCTACAGCAAGACGTTTGCCCAGGTAGAGAAAGGAGACTTGCATCCATAAGTGCTTTACCCGCATTCGCACCAGCTTCTACAAGCCTTTACCTGCATCCAAATCTGCGAGTTTTATAATTAACCTTTTCCGCACACCGAAGGTCTGTTGGTGAGATAAGCCCAGCTCAAATTTTTGTCTGCTGATGTTGTACCTTGTAATTTATATTCCATTGATTAAGAACAATACTAGGTGTCTGTAAAGTCCTGCTGTTATTTCAAAAAATCATAATCTGGAGACTATTAGAGACAGTGCGTGGTGGTTTGCTATATAAGATTTAGAAGCTCCAAAAGTTTTTTTCTGCTATGCCAGAATTTCAGTGTGCCCGACTAGATAACAGTGCGTGTTAAGTGCCGCTTTTGGGCGGGGAGTTGCGCTGGCCGCAGAACGAATCTGCCCAGCGTGTTGACGACGAGGGTCAGTGTGCTGGCCAGCATGGATGTTGTTTTTAGGTGGTTTTCCACATCCCACTAGGTGAATACCGGACTGTTACACAAGTCCCGCCTCAGTTACACGATTCGCAAATATTCAGAGAACTTTCGTTCATTTTCACATTAATAACATTACACGAAAACAGTTTGGAGTACACATACACAGTCCCAGGAGATAAGAGGGTGGTGACTGGAAATGTATCCTGTCACCCCTCAAAAATTAACATACTGGATTGTGTCACACAGATACCGCCTCTCAAGATCATGGGCAAGATCAAAACATATTTCAGAAATTAGGCCATTACACTCTAAGCAATAAATTCGTTAACACTCCGAATCCGACGAACATGACAGAGTCAGCTCCGAACGACAGACAGACACTAACTGCCTAACAAATGCGCACGAGAGACAGACTAGCAAGCTGGGGACGAGAGACTGTCCCCGACTGACTAAACAGACCGCAGACTGATCCCTTGGCGAGCTCATAGCACCCCTTAAATGCACGTGAACAGGCAACCTTTCTTGTTTCCCAACAGAGGGTGACACCAAAGCTGCGATTGCCACAGCGGCGCCACCGCCAGAAACAGAGGGCGACTACTTCACACTACGCGCTACGGCACGCTCTTCAAAACAGCAATTTTTAGCACGGGCCAGGTACCTTATTTTTTTATTGGTGATGAAGCGTTTGGACGACATAAACATCTTCTACGACTATACTCTGGGGACCAATTAACAGCTGCTAAAAGAGTGTTCAATTATCGCCTGTCAAGAGCCCAGAGGTACGTAGAATGTTGATTTGGCATACTGACTAATAAAAGGAGGATTTACCACAGACCTATAAATTTAAAACCCGATTTTGTTCTTGACATTATCAAGGCGTGTGTTGTTTCACACAATATCATTGTTAAAAAAGAAGGCTACAGTGCCAAGGATACTCTATCCATAACTGGACTTGAAAGTATAACAAGAAGTGAATGTAATTACGGAGGCTTCCGCGGCCAGAGTCAGTCGACATAAAACTTTTCTGGGTATGGTACTGCGTCATAATGTATAAAATTGCTGCTGCTGGAGAAAACCCGACGTTTCGGCCACGGTTGCAGCGGCCTTCTTCTGGTCGAAACGTTGGTTTTTCTCCAGCAGCAGTAGCTTTATACGTTATGACGCAGTACCATACCCAGAAAAATTTTATGTCGAAGAAGTGAATGTGTAAATGGGGGAATTTCTGCCAAAAATGATGACGGATTATTTTATGACACCTGAGGGATCTGTGAAATGTCAGTCATCTAAAATTTAATGTATCACTGATGTAAATTTTTTTTGTATTTAACGTAAAAAATAAATATTTGTATTTACCATAGTCGTCTCTGTCTTTGTCGCATATCCGTTCAAAGCGTTCATTCAGTTCTTTGCAAACTTCTATCCATACATTCCTTGTCCGTATTCTGTCCGTTTGTCGTTCCTGAACTAATGTTATAAGGATTTCTATATCAATTTTCGCCATGACACAGTAGACTACAAATGTCCAGAACAGATTGAACCACCAACAAAGCAAAACACAACTGGCCGGCACACGATAGTTGTCGGGTATATGTGTAGCGCTCTATTGTTCTGCATGCTCCAACCACCTGTGCCGGTATTTCCGCACGGCGCCGACACAGTGGGGCCCACCGGCATTCCACAGCCTCGGCCCGGCTGTCGTCTGTCGGCCCGGTGTGAAACGTCCCGTAAGCGTCTCAACCTCACAACCGGCTATCCGGTGCCGGGTGCCGCGCCGCGTAGATGTGACATAAGCCTTACGGTGGTGGTGAAGTCTTGTGTAGTGTGCATCAGTTCAGATATAAATAACGTAAGAAGTCTGTTTGAACATGAACATCACTATGATCTGCTTTCTTCAAACATTGTTACTTTTGTCGTAATTTATATTAGTTTCAATACAACGGGAGCATAGCTGTACCGTGGTAACAGCAAATATTTACATCAACCCGTGATCAACCGAAAATTATCTCCTCTAGAATTCTGAAAAGACAGTGAGGCAATGTATCCTGCTCTGCATTGTGTGACTCGTAAATATCTCAGTAGTGGCTTCTTCTGTCCCTTCTGAGAGGGAACAAAGCAACAGCTTGCTGTTCAAGACGCGTCATCAGTGGAAAAAGATTACGTAAATTAGTGTTCCTTTGTTGACTTCCTGAAAGCTTCAGGTGCTTGTAATCATATTCACTGCGGTATTTATCTTAAAAGCAACGATATTAATTAGCATTACTAATAAATATGAAATAGACGCACATTTCTCTTAGAAATAAAAGATAGTAATTATGTATTTCATGAAACTGAGCAACCTTTCTTAGTTACAAAAAGAGAAGAGTAATAACATCGCTTTATTATTGTAGAACAAACTCTTTTATTATAAAATATAATTTAATCCGAATGCTTTATAGAACTAAAAATGAAGACACACTGTAACAATAACTCGAACAATCGATTATTGGGATGCAATTATTCGATATGATTAACATATTCATATAAATAATCGAAAACGTCAATTAATCTACTCTTACTCGTAATCGTCCAACCCTAGCCGCTAGTTCTTTGCTATTTCCGCTCATTGTTAAATACTCGGCAGTCTGCAAAAAAAAACACTCTTACATAATCATTGAATATAACGCTTTCAGTCTGCGAGTGTTGTCTGGTGCCGTAGCGTTAGTTGTGTTAACCTACGGAGAGTACTGCTATTCAGTGCTATTCATGTCCGCGTCATAATGAATTGATTACGGTTCTGAATGTACTGTACGTAGCAACAACAAAAAAGGAAAATTTCGGAAGAATGCGGGTGACGGTGGACAAGTGAGTATATCTTTACTGAAGTAAACAAAACAGCAGTGTGTTTAATTTGTAACGAATGCCTTCAGTTCACAAGGAATATAATATCAAGCAATATTTTTACATGAAGCATACTCTACTGTATGGTAAATTTGAGGGCCTATTTCACGAAGACAAAACGTTCGAGTTTCGAACTAAGTACTCCTGGAAGCAACTACTTTTTATGAAATTCTACTCGCAGGCCGACTCACTCGTCAAAGTGAGTTACATCGTTCCGTAAATCATTGCAACAAAACCACTTTCAGACGGTGAACTTGCGAAAGAACGCCTCGAAAACGTTTCTGATATTTTATACTCTGACAAGAAAGTGTAGTTTGTTAAATTACGTTTATCATGACAGTGCAGCTCGCAGCATTAAATAATTAGCCATCACTGTTGGAAACACTTTAAAACTGTAAGCTGATTACTTCGTCGTAACTGAGTTCCTCGGGAAACACAGTTGGGAATAGCTTTTGCATTAACCTGAACACTGGGGAGCCCGCAATCGAAAGTAAGTATTGTAACTTCACAGTACCTTAAACCCGATGGACTTCACTATGTGCTTGGAACTTTGTCAGGTATTCGAGCCATACCTCTTCTGTGTCGTTAAATTTCCGGAACGGTGGTATGCTGGTCGGCAGCACTTATTGGTCTTGTAGGACGGTCTGTAGAAAGATTCTGTTGGATCCATCACATTGGCCGTCTGCGGCTGCGGCACGGGGGCACGGGGTGGAGGAGGGCATTGAAGCAGAAAAAAGCAAGCAAAGCCTCTGAAAAGAGAAATGTCATTAGTTCTGCGGCTTTCCTCCTGGAAAACATGGAAGAACACAACTAGAAATTTGCAAACACTTGAATAAGATCACCCCTGCAGTCTGAAACACAACAGAAGCAAGCAAATTCTTCTTCACTGAATTATTCTCGTCCCCATCCTTTACGTCGTCTCGTTGTCTCAGTGGGCTTGTACCAAGGGAGCAAGCAAGGAGAGGATGTTGTTCAGTGGTTGGTATCCTGTTACTATAACACAAATAGCATGTATATATAAGAACAGAAAGTGACTTAACTCAAGATAGTCGTTGTCATACAAGCTCTCTGTAATGGTCCATGTTAGTCTCCCTGCTCAAGAAGTACAAGTCCGCTATGTACACTGTTCTCGTTGCTCTGCCTGTCTTAACGCTAGCAGCGGAGCTAACTGCTACTGCGACTCCCATTGGGCTGTGACTCATGACAGACTTAAACTCACTCTGTGCGACAGACTGCGACAGACTGGAACTAACTGGCTCTCCGGTCCGAGGCGGCTATCTAAATACTGGCGACCGAGAAGGCGTTGGCGGCAAGTGTCCTGCGAGTGTGTCATTGGCCTCGATCCGTCTTCCCGCAACCGCTATGCCGCATAGTGTACTGGCGTCAGCTTACGATAGCACAATTTCTTCATAATCAGACTGCATGTCGTAGCAATAATTTCCTTGGTTAAATGCAGGTTGCATTAAATTGACTCGAGGAACTGTACTTATCTTTTTAATATGGATTCAGCAACTATGTCTCTGTTCCTACTACACTGTATTCTATACAAATGGGTCCTGGGTGTTACCACTGACTTTGCCTGAAGAATTAACAATTTCAGTTCACAATAGCTTTTTATTTGTATCTTATCATTTGAAAACTCATGCTTTCACAATTCGAATTCTTCTCCTGCGCTGACCTCTTCATCTCAGAGCAGCACTTGCAACCTATCTCCTCAATTGCTTGGTGAATGTATTCCAATCTCTGTTTCCCTCTACAGTTTCTACAGTTTTTACCCTCCACAGCACCCTCTAGTTCCATGGAAGTTATTCTGTAAAGTCTTAACAGATCTCCTATCATCTTGTCCCTTCTCCCTGTCAGTGTTTTCCATATATTCCTTTCCTCACTGATTCTCCAGAGGATCTCCTCATTCTTTATCAGTCCACTCAATTTTCTACAGTCTTTTGTAGCATCACATCTCAAATGCTTCGATTCTCTTCTTTTCTGGTTTTCCCACAGTCTATGTTCACTACCATACAATGTTGTGCTCCAAACGCACATTCTCAGAAATTTCTTCCTCAAGTTAAGGCCTATGTTTGATACTAGTAGACTTCTCTTGACCAGAAATGCCCTTTTTACCAGTGGTAGTCTGTTTTTTATGTCCTCCTTTCTCTGTTCGTCATGGGTTATTTTACTGCCTAGGTTGCAGAAATCCTTAACTTCTTCTACTTCATGATCAATAATACTGATGTTAATTTTCTCGATGTTCTCGGAATCTTTGTTTTATTTCCATCATTACTTTTTCCATGTATAGATTTAACAGTAGGTGCGAAAGACTGCATCCTTGTCTTACATCCTTTTTAATCCGAGCACTTCATTCTTGGCCTTACACTCTTATTGTTCCTTCTTAGCTCTTGTACATATTGTATATTACCTGTCTTTCCCTACTGCTTGCCCCTATTTTTCTCAGAATTTCGAATATCTTGACATCGCAAAGTCTTTTTACAAATCGACAAATCCTATGGACGTGTCTTGATTTTTCTTTAGTCTTCCTTCCATTATCAATTGCAACGTCAGAATTGTCTCCCTGGTGCCTTTACCTTTCCTAAATCCGAACTGTTCGTCATCTAAAACATCCTCAATTTTCTTTTCTCTTCTTTTGTGTATTATTCTTGTCAGCAACTTGGATGCAGGACCTATTCAGCTGATTGTGCGATTTTCTCGCATTTGTCTGTTCTTTTAATCTCCGCAACTGTGTGGATGCTGTTTTGCAGAAAGTCAGATGGTATATCGCCAGACTGATACATTCTACGCACCAGCGTGATTTTGTTATCACTTACCCCAATTATTTTAGAAATTCTGATGAAATTTTATCTATTTCTTCTGTCTTATTCGATTTTAAGTCTTCCAAAGCACTTTTAAATCCTGATTTTAATACTGGATCCTCAATATCTTCTATATCGACTCCTGTCTCTTCCTCTATCACGTCATCAGACAAGTCTTCCACCTCACAGAGGCGTTTAATGTACTCTGTCCCCCTACCCGCTCTCTCCTCTGCATTTAACAGCAGAATTCGGATTTCACTCTTAATGCTACAACCCTTTCTTTTAATTTCACCAAAGGTTGTTTTGAGTTTTCTATATGCCGAGTCAGTTCTCCCAGCAATCAGTTCTTCTTAGATTTCTCCGCATTTTTCAATGCAGCCAATTCGCCTTAGCTTTTCTGCACTTCCTATTTATTTATTTCCTAAGTGACTTGTTTTTCTGTATTCCTATATTTCCCTAAACATTTTTCTACTTCCTTCTTACATGAATCAACTTTAGTATTGCTTCTATAATCCATGGTTTCTTCGCAGTTGCCTTCCATGTACCTACGTTTTTCTTCCCAGCTTCAGTAATTGCCCTTTTTAGCGATTTACGTTCCTTTCCAACTGCACTGCCTACTGAGCTATTCATTACCGCAGTATGTATAACCTCAGAGAACTTTAAGCGTATCTCTTCATTCCTCGATACTTCTGTATGCCACTTCTTTGTGCACTGATTCTCCCTGACAAATATGTTAAACTTCAGCCTACTCTTCATCATTACTAAATTGTGATCCGAGTCTGTATCTGCTTCTGGGTACGCCTTACAATCCAGCATCTGATTTCTAAATCTCTGCCTGACCATGATGTAATTTACTTGAAATCTTCCCGTATCTCTCACCCTTTTCCAAGTATATACGAGGGTTGGAACTTTAATAGTGGCAACTATTTATTTACAGCTCGTACAAAATAGATACATGTTTCAAAGTTTTACTGACCTTCAGAGTAGTCACCAGCATTATGTATAACCCGCTGCCAGCGATGTGAAGTCTTAGGATACCCTTAGCAGTGCCAGCTGTGTTGGCAGTTTGAACGGCGCGGTCTATTGCCCGATGAACTTGTAACAGTTCTGAAGCGAATGCCGTGAGGTGTTTTCTTCAGGCCGGCCGCGGTGGTCTAGCGGTTCTAGGCGCTCAGTCCGGAACCGCGCGACTGCTACGGTCGCAGGTTCGAATCCTGCCTCGGGCATGGATGTGTGTGATGTCCTTAGGTTAGTTAGGTTTAAGTAGTTCTAAGTTCTAGGGGACTGATGACCGCAGATGTTTAGTCCCATAGTGCTCAGAGCCATTTGAACCATTTTGTTTCCTTCAGTTTAGAAATAGAGTTGAACTCACGAGGGCTTAAGCCAGGGGAGTGCAGTAGGTGGTATAACACTTAGCAGCACCATCAGTCAAACAAATCAGTAACAGCTTGCACTGTATGTACTTGAGCATTGTCCCAAAAAAAGACGGTCAGGTCCTGCAGAAAGTGTCATCACTTCTGTCTCTGGTCGTAGGTTGTGTTCCAAAAATGAACAGCATAGAGACTAAGTCCCGCGATACCACACAACGCGAAATTTTCTAAGTCGTTTCACTTCCTAGCTGCCTAAAGACCGACCGTCCGCTTTCGCGTCTCCACTGGTGCGGTACCTTTTGGCGTCTCCAGCCGAACTGTACTCTTTGGTGTCTAGACCAGCACTGACCCTCTGCTCGTCTCCGACCGCGTTTCCCGCGCGCCGAACATCTTCGCTCAACTGACTAGCGCAGTTCCCTTGCCTGAAGCTGTCCACCTGATTGGCACCAGCTTATTCTACATTACTTTACATTTTAACATATTTAAAAAAATCAAAGCTTGACCACTTTCACGTTCTAAATTAAGTAACAATAATATCCATTACACAATAAACGTTAAATTCTTTTACATTAAACCAATACAATTTCCTTCTTAGCTTTGAAATCCACGGCCAGTATCCTTGCACCAATGTGCTTTCTGATAAATAAATAAAGAACAAAAGTAAGTATTATGCACTAAACTTTACAACAAATATTCCACTACCTAATGATTCAATAAGGTGTTTTGTGTGGAGGAAATGATGATCTGATGTTAACTGAAAACATTGATAATTTAAATTTACTATATCTTTTAACAAATGCACTTACAGAGTTGATATTTACAACGTTTGTAATTTTAATGATGCGCTTCTATATGAAATGTTGATCGTTAAGATCTACTAAAGCGTTCAGGTTTTAGCATTAAGTTCTTTGTTATCAAACTTGTGAATTTCACTTCAACAGTAAATCCTAAACTATTATAAATATGATCAATATTCAAGTTTTATAGGGATCACCATGAAAATATATGAAGGATCGTAGATTAAAATTACTGTGGCTTCATTCCCTGTATTACTACAGAATTAAATAGTTTCCATAAATGTTTACCTTTATGACCGATCTTAGGTCCGCCATAGTTAACACTGCTATGTCTCCTTGGACACAAATGGCCTCTACTGGGTTTTCCTACGACGTAGGTTCTTGTCTGTCTCGCTTCGATCTTGGTATCTGTGAGTTTCCCCACCTCGTGGCGAATCTGTACCGTTTGTGGCACGCGGTCCTGGACGACAGTGTTCGTTTCACAGTTCCTGTAGACTGACTCTTTCGGCCATATATTTAAATGAGAGCACAATGCTCGTTAACTCACAGTTTGTTGTCGATTCTGATGAGAAAAACCCTCACTCTCTGCCCTACCTTCCCATTCATAATGAATCATACTCCCATTTTAGACCTTTCTGCTGCTGATTTTACACTATACTCATCCTACCACAAATCCTCTTCTTCTTTCTATTTCAATTCATTGACCCCTACTGCACCTACATTGAATCTTAGCATTCTGAACACACGTTTTCAAATACAAAAAGTTGAAAATGTATATATTCCGCTCAATCCAATGTCTTTCCAGAACAATCTCCACGCATACTAATCCCATTCTGGTGAACTCCAACACAACTCTGACGCTCTAGGGACCAAAAATACTGTATATATATTGGAGAACGTTCTGGGACTGGTAGTAAATCAAATTATTATTAAGATGGCTTTCGTTATTGAAATTGTTTATCAGTTTTAATTTATATATTATGTACGTGAAGATTTGTAGGCCTAATTTTAGTTACAAAGGTTATAAATTTTGAAAACATGAAAAATAGAAAAGTCCTTTTATTTTATAAAACCAACTTCATTATCTATAGTGAAATTAATGAAGTTATAAATGCAGGTATATATTTTGTTTGCATATAACACTGAAGAATAAACATTAATATATCAAATATAGACTTTTTTTCAGATCATATAGTTTTAAAAATGTAGCTACTAATTTTAATGTTAAAAATTTTTTTTCTGCTGCCAGCCAAACTTTCTGTGCTTTCTCGATCACTATTTTACGTACATTGGACTTTACATAATTTGACTTTGATGTAATTGGGGATACACTGATATGTCACACACGTCTTGTTAAAATTTAAATTAGCTGTTGTTTTTAACTACTTTCACTTCATGTTCTTCTACTTATAAATACACCTCAATGCTTCGCCTGGCAACTGAACTTTGATTTTATCCATACTGGATGAGAGGTCATGGCTGTCAATGTTTTTAACAACGACATTCACAACCACGACCTCTCGTCCAGTATGGATAAAATTATAGCTACTAATTTTCATGGGGTAAGATCGATAATATAGCGATATATAAATAATCAAAATATATGGACAGAAAAATTGTATTGACAATCGGAAATCTCACTGTACATCTACAGATAAGAACTATGTACTGTAATTTATGTAAAAAGATCGATGTAAGTCTGGCGATTCAGTAATTGCACAAAATGTTATCGAGTATTTTAAGTTCGTCTGTACTCTTCATCTGCTTTGAATGTTAGACTGAATGGCCAAACGTCATAAGAACGTTCATCTTTCAACAGGATGGTGCTCCACCTCACTTCCATCATGATGTTCGGCATTTCTTAAACAGGAGATTGGAAAACCGATGGATCGGTCGTGGTGGAGATCATGATCAGCAATTCATGTCATGGCCTCCACGCTCTCCCGACTTAACCCCATGCGATTTCTTTCTGTGGGGGTATGTGAAAGATTCAGCGTTTAAACCTCCTCTACCAAGAAACGTGCCAGAACTGCGAGCTCGCATCAACGATGCTTTCGAACTCATTGATGGGGACATGCTGCGCCGAGTGTGGGAGGGCTAGTAGCTTCGGTAAGCTCCTTCTCCATTCGAATGAAGTTATGAACCGAATCTCGATGTTGAAACCTATGTGACGAGTCCGTTACTCCAAACAGATGGTAGCCAATACAGTATCGAGAATGTGGGTATGACGCATGCGGAAAGTCACATTACACATTACACTTTAACAATATTTAATTTGATGGAGATTCAACTGAGCTAATGAATAAACTCTGCTACTACGTATCTCAGATCGTTTTACAGCATGACTCAGTGTTCCTCTACTAGCTATTCGCTGTTCAAACCATCGGCGCGTCCAGAATCTTCTTCGCGGTTTTCTTCGCTCTTCTCCGCCGGTCGCTAAAAGAGCTAAGTCAACTATTTTACGCGCGTCCATTTTTGTACCGTGTGACTACTGCGCCAGATGCAGCCAAGTGCCGCTGGTGAGTGCTGCGGCAGCAAATCACGATTAGGAGCACGTTACGTTCCGTGAGACGTGGCTGTTCGCTTCATCCATCGAGCAGCAACCTCTACTGAAGTCACCTCTGGGGCATGCTTCGTGATGAGACAAACGTCCTGTGTGAGGACCGCTTTACAGACAGGATTGTAGTGAACGTGGCAGAACTCCGATAGTCAATCGACCTGGAATGTGGGACGGTAATCGGTTCAAGATGCATGGGTCATAGCATTTCTGAGTTGTGTAAGTAATCGAGTTTCCGGGGTCAGCAGAGTAGGATACAAGTTAAGTATCGCAGAGACTATGTTTCTGCATCCGGAAACCATCGCACAGGACGACAACAACTGTTTTACGAGCAGACGCCACGTCACCTCCGAAGAGCCATACGGAGCAATCGCCATATTGAGTGCCGGCTGTCACGATCCCTTTTCTGTCGGGACAGTACATAGATAAATGTACTAACAGTGGACGAACACTGCATCATCCCTTGCCTCCCCATGAGTTTTGCCTGAAGTTTAGTGTGGCTGGAAAATCACAGAACATAAAACATATTTCGGCTAACCGTTTTAGGATACCATTCAGGATTGTTGTTGTTGTGGTCTTCAGTCCTGAGACTGGTTTGATGCAGCTCTCCATGCTACTCTATCCTGTGCAACCTTCTTCATCTCCCAGTACCTATTGCAGCCTACATCCTTCTGAACCTGCTTAGTGTATTCATCTCTTGGTCTCCCTCCACAATTTTTACAATCCACTCTGCCATCCAGTACCAAATTGGTGATCCCTTGATGCATCAGAACATGTCCTACCAATCGATCCCTTCTTCTAGTCAAGTTGTGCCACAAACTCCTCTTCTCCCCAATTCTATTCAATACCTCCTCATTAGTTATGTGATCTACCCATCTAATCTTCAGCATTCTTCTGTACCACCACATTTCGAAAGCTTCTATTCTCTTCTTGTCCAAACTACTTATCGTCCATGTTTCACTTCCATACATGGCTACACTCTATACAAATACTTTCAGAAACGACTTCCAGACACTTAAATCTATACTCGATGTTAACAAATTTCTCTTCTTCAGAAACTCTTTCCTTGGCATTGCCAGTCTACATTTTATATCTTCTCTACTTCGACCATCATCAGTTATTTCGCTCCCCAAATAGCAAAACTCCTTTACTACTTTAAGTGTCTCATTTCCTAATCTAATTCCCTCAGCATCACCTGACTTAATTCGACTACACTTCATTATCCTCGTTTTGCTTTTGTTGATGTTCATCTTATATCCTCCTTTCAAGACAATGTCCATTCCGTTCAACTGCTCTTCCAAGTCCTTTGCTGTCTCTGACAGAATTACAATGTCATCGGCGAACCTCAAAGTTACAACTGCAGAAGTTCCTAATGCGGAGGATTGAGTAAATAATGAGTGTGGGGTTGCTAGTATCCTGTGTATCTCAATTAAAATAGTATACTAGCTGTTGCATGAAACATTCTAGAAAAACCTATGAGCCGTTGGTAGTCGAGGTATCTGACATTTTATCAAAGCCTGACGCACGAAGGACATTTCAACACAGAGTCTGGCGGTTTTCAAATGAATCACAAAAGGTTATGCTTATATTCGTGGGCATGGACCAAAACTTGCAGCCATCATCACACTTCATAGTCCAACTAGCAAACAAAGCATATGAAAGATTATTATAAAAGTAGTCCACCATTAGTACCACCAAATGGTTTTCAGAGTAATGCTCTGGTAACCATGGGGTTTCTTGATAATCAATAACATTACAGCTTGAGTGCTTCACTGATGTAAGGTCGGATGGTGCTGAGTAAATTGCATAATAATTCTACGAGGCAGCCGCTCACCATCTTTAGCTGTTGTAGGTCTCCAATTTATGTACTAGCTTGCTAGGAAAGCATAGATGCCAAGGGGTGGAGCTACAACGTTACCGTAAAGGACGCCGACATGCAGAGCCCCCTGCCAGAGAAACAGACCACGATCTCCACAGGCGCGAGGCAGGAAAGCACGGACGCAAGCCGATGACCACAACCCACGCGCTCGGGCAAAGTGTTGGTGCACGTCATAACTGTCCTACTTTCGATTCCGCATCTGTATTGCATCGTTGCATTCGTTCGTCGCCGGCCGGTGTGGCCGAGCGGTTCTAGGTGGCTCGGTCTGTAATCGCGCGACCGCTACGGTCGCAGGTTCGAATCCTGCCTCGGGCACGGATGTGTGTGATGTCCGTAGGTTAGTTAGGTTTAAGTAGTTCTAAGTTCCAGGGGACTGATGATCTCTGATGTTAAGTCACGTAGTGCTCAGAGCCATTTGATCCATTCGTTCGTCAGCGGCCGGTGATGCCTTAGTGCCAACAATGCTGGTTCTCATGCTTTGGTCAGATGAAATCCTGTACCTCTGTTAATCAGATCGTTAATTTTACGTATTTCGATTGCTTCTTTAATAACAGAGTCTCAGTAGGTGGAGGCGGACGAGAAGGTCACTTCACGTCGTGTCCCATGTCAAGACAGTGTTCAGCAGCCGCTGATTTTCCTCGCTGACGCAGTCTGCTGTGAAGCCTACGTTTATTACTCGTACATCTGACTTCAACAGTGCTGCACGTCTGGTCAATGTAACATTTCCCACACTGGGACGGGATTTTATATTTTCCTGGTCATCTTATAACTAGGTTGTCTCTGACAGAGCCCAGCGCCTTTTGCACTTGCGCTACAGGGCGGAAGACACACTTTATCGATGTTACAAGAAAATCCTGTCGAACTTAAAGAGCACACCACCAACATAAGGTAGAAAAACCATTCTCGTGGGGTTTTCCGTTCCCCCTGGCTGCTCTTGAGGCTTAGTGCGAGCTAGTCGAAACGCATTGCGAATCGATACAGAGTGAAGGTGACTAAGCTCTCTGTTGATAAGCTCTCTGGATCTGAGGTAACTGGATATGAGGTCCTATGACAGAGAGTCTGTAGCACATTTCTGCGTTGGAAAGAATGATCACAGTTTGTACCTCGTAGATATAGGACGGTGCATGTAGTTATACGAAACACTGTGATTCACTGAAACGCGTACTTTTCTACGAACCACGACCTCCAGGAACGAGAGGTCTCCATTTTTCCCCCTCCAAGGTGAAACAGATGCTCGGTTAGAGACAGTTAAGATGTTCCAAGAATAAAGAAAGCGTTGCTTTGCGATTGACCATACCACAAAATTATGGTCTGTATACTTCCAAAGCCAGTGAATGAAGTGCTTGGTCGTGAAGACATCGATAAAAAAAAAGTTACCTGCTTTGGGAGGCAGGGGGCTAGCAATAGCAACACCGTATGTTTGCTCAAAATATTAGTAGTTAGTTAGTAGTACGTCAAGGTGAGTACATGTATGAAAAGACATAAGACATCCTCTTCCAGCTTAGTTCCTATGAATTGTAGTTAATCTACCAGAGGCACTCGTGTGAAATAAGACACCACGTCGAAATTCACTAACACGTCGGTCGTTTCACGCTGCAGGTTTTTCAGTCGCCGTACAAAATCTTCTGACTTTCGTAAATGGTGTTTATATTTCCCTACGAACTGGCTCAAAAGAGAAGCCAGATGTTTTTGCTAGGTAGTATGTTGGAGCTCCTATATTGCTCACGATGGAATGAGACGGAACTCCCCCGTTATGCAACTTTGGCAGAACGTAAATTTGTGGTGGAACAGGTGCTCGAACGCTTAAGCTCTTTTTGAGATGCTCAGGAAATAGGCTGAATCTGAGTCCTGCGGTAAATCCATCCATTTGCCAAAATATGATATTGCAGCCCGAAAAATAGAAGCTTTCCCCTGCCTGCGGGTAAATTTAATGTTTCTGTTGTCTCTTCTGTTAAAGACCACAGTGTTTTTCTTTCCTCGGTGCTCATCTTTTGCTTCGTTGCAAGCATCCTAGATATGACCCTGCAAGTCTTTTGCCTTATTTCTACAGCAGTCTCCCTGGTAAGTTTCAAGACACCCTGCTCAGCGGAGCTGATAAAATCTTTGATCGGCAAAGTCTTTGGAGTGAGCGCAAACTTTAGTCCCTTTTCGAACACTGATATTCCAGCGTCACTCAGTGGTTTTTCCGTGAAATTAAACACAGTGCATCTGCGTAGTTTATATTCTTGCGGTGATAATTTTTAAGGCGATGCAACAAGCAAGTTTGACACACTATGACCTGCTTTACCGTGTCGCGCATGCAGAGACTATGGCCAGTTATAGCCCTGCTCCCTAGTGATCGCGCTTTTCTAGCAAGCCAGCGCATAAATTACGCGTCAATAGCACCAGAAGATGACGAGAAGCTGTGGCGTAGAAATTTGGTGTAGTTTACACAACACCATCTGAAATAACGACTGTGAACCATTTAAGCAGTTACGAAGGTGAGTCAAATGGAAAGCTTAAATTTGTAATAACAAATCTAAATTTCGTTCCGTAATCCTGTAAGCTGGTAAGCATGCTACAAACAGCGTGCAGAATGGCCTGTAGGTGTCAGCATAGTGCAGATGCACACATATCGTCGCAGTATCAGTATAAAGATGGCCGCCCCACTTGCGACTTGCACCAGGAAAGAACAGCGTTCTGTTATTCGGTTTTTGGGTAGTGAAGGTGTGAAACCTATTGAAATTCATCGACGAATGAAGATTCAGTACGGTGATGCATGTTTCTCACAGCATCAAGTCTACGAATGGAGTAGGAAGTTCGGAAATAGTGTGACTTCAGTCGATGATGCTCCTCGTCCAGGTCAGGCACAACGAGTTGTGACTCCACAGGACATTGCAGCAGTTGACGCCATAGTGAGGGGAAACCTCCGAGTGACACTGAATGACATTGCAGCATGTTTACAGATTAGTCATGGGTCAGCACACCACATGATGTGCTCCAGTTTCACAAAGTGTCTGTAAGATGGATGCCATGGCAGCTGACTCCTGAAATGAGAGAACGACGTGTTGATGCTTGTGAAGAACTTCTTCGGTCCTTTGAACGAGAAGGTGATGGCTTCCTTGCAAGAATCATTACTGGGGACGAAACCTGGGTTTACTTACACCAACCGGAAACGAAGAGAGCGAGCATGGAATGTCGCCATTCCTCATCACCAAAACCAAAGAAGTTTCGAACAGAACCATCAGCAGGGAAGGTTATGCTGACTCTCTTTTGGGACGAAAAAGGCGTCATTTTGGAGCATTACATGCCTAGAGGGACCACTGTCACCAGTGCATCATACACAGATGTCCTAAAAAACCATCTGAGGCCTGCAATCAATTCAAAGCGACGTGGATTGTTGTCAGCAGGTGTCCTTTTGCAACATGACAACGCAAGGCCCCACACTGCCGGTACAACAGTTGCAACAATGACAGACCTGCATTTTGAGTGCCTTCCTCATCCACCATACTCACCAGACCTTGCTCCAAGTGATTTCCATATGTTTGGACCACTCAAAGACGCAATGAGAGAAAGAAGTTCCGTTCTGATGAAGAGGTACGCCACGCAGTGCATGAGTGGTTGCGCGGACTGCCAAAACAATTTTTTTCTAAAGGAATTTATGCACTTTGTAAGCACTGGAGGACTTGCATTGAGCGTGGGGAGATTATGTTGAAAATTGATACAGCTTTGTACCACTTTTGCACAATAAATAATATTTAAAAAAATATTTAAGGTTTTCATTTGACTCACCCTCGTGTCATGTCGGGAAAACCTCAAACACCACATTGAAGTGACTGCCCCTGTAATCCAATTTTTCACCAACAGGTGCCTTAATGTAGTGTATTCGTGGTTTTTATGAGAACTGCGCATCATGTCTCCACTGGATATTTAAGACAGTTCTTTCGGGTTTCCTATTCCATCGGGCAGTCAGTTTATTTAAACGATGGGCAATATATCCAGGACTGCTACAGAGCCTATTACCAGTGAATACCGTTACTGTTCAGGCGGTACGTTTATCTAACTGTTCGACAAATTCATGTGCTGTCGTGTACCTCCGTGAAAAATGCGTACGCTACTGGCAATATTTTCGCCGCGCAGGGTAGCCGCGTGGTCTAGGGCGCCTTGCCGAGGTTCGCGCAGCTCCCCTGTCAGAGGTTCGAGTGCTCCCTCGCGCATGGGTGTGTGTTTTGTCCTTAGCGCGTGTCAGTTTAAGTTAGTTTAAGTAGTGTGTAGGCCTAGGGACCGATGCCCTCAGCAGTTTGGTCCCGTAGGAACTTACCACCATCGGCAATATATTCAGTCGTTTTGATTCCTCATTTTTCTTTTATTTTTGATCCCGTAGTTACACGTTATCGGCAAAAAAATAAATACAGTCTTCCGAAAATAGGTTGCGGTGTGAGGCCAGTAGTTGCAAAATAAATCGTTGATTTGAAGAATTTTTGTTATGTTGATATGTTTTAACTCCTACAAATAAGTGTAAGTAACCATGAATCTAATTTAGTTTTCTTACAAACGGATATTCTCAAAATCCTGTACGTTGCTCCGTGACGATTTCAAAATGTTAATATGTTAACAATCGTGATCCTCATATCGCTAACTTCCGTCTATTGCAGAATACTAGAGCATATACTAAACTAAGAAAATATGACTTTCGTGGTGAAAACAAGCTTGTTTCAAGAAATAAGCACCGCTCCAGGAAAAAAAAAAGGAACACTCATATGATACCCAGCTTGCGTTATTCATACGCGACATCTTCTGAAAGTCGTTTCAGAAGATGTCGTGTATGAATAACGCAAGCTGGGTATCATATGAGTGTTGTGAACAATCATCGCTGGTGAGCAAGTAGATTTCATCATCATAGATTTCTAAACGGCGCACGACTGTATCACATACACTCTAAATAAAAAATAAATAAATAAAAACGCACCACGAAGGAGTTATCCGAATGGGATGGAAATCGATAGATGTGATGCAGACGTACAGACAAATAAGTTACTACAATTTCAGAGGAACTTGGATGATTTATTCAAGAGAAACTGCTTCAGAAACTGCCCTTATTGCATTATGGGTAGATTTATCCAACCATCTCGGGATTTAGATTATTTAAGGCGCCAGTTGGACAGAATTTGGTACGATAGCCCTCAGGAGGACTCACAACAACTCTTCAATCAGCGCCAAGCGGAATAACTTCCTGCATGAGGGGCAGAGGTGAACCAACGCGTTATTGACTTACTCAGTTTGTGAATCTCTTTTCCCTCAATAAATCATCCAATTTTTATGAGATTGTAATAATTTTTTTGTCTCTACATGTACATCACATCCACCGATTTCCTTCTCATTCGAATAATTCCTTCGTGGAGCATCGCTTTTTTTGTCTTAGAGAGTAGATGAGTGCTCACCAAGATACGATCATACGAAATGTCTCCGAAAATTTGCGGTTGCCTCGACGACCACTTGTCTAATAACTCTTGAAAATAAAATATAAGATGAGCATGAAGAAAAGTAAGACAATAGTAATTAAACGTAGTGGAATTAAATCAGGCGAAACTGATGGCGTTTGTTTCGGAAATGGTACATGATGATGATGATGATGTTTGGTTTGTGGGGCGCTCAACTGCGTGGTTATCAGCGCCCGTACAATTATCCAATCTTTGCTCAGTCCAATTTCGCCACTTTCCTGTATGATGATGAAATGATGAGGACAACACACCCAGTCATCTCGGAAATGGTACAATAAAAGTAGTTTTGTTTTCTGGGCAGCAAGATAACAGATGAAGGCCACAGTAAGGAAGACATAAAATGCAGACTGGGAATAGCAAGGAAAGCTTTACTGAAGGAGGGGAATTTGTTAGCATGTAAAAAACTTAAGTACTAGGAATTCTGATTTGAATTTGTCTCGAGCGTAGACTTGTATGGAAGTGAAACGTGGACGATACGCGATTCAGACAACAAGAGAATAGAAGCTTTCGTAATTTGGTGGTGTAGAAGAACGCTGAAAATTAGACTGCTGGGTAGAATGAGGAATGTAGATGTACTGAATAAAATTGGGGAAAAAAGAAATTTATGGCGCAACTTGAGTAAAGGAAGCGATCAACTGGTAGGACATATCGTGAGGCATCAAGGAACTGTCAAATTCTTTTGTCCACTGGCCGAGAAATCTCCGTTACAGGTGGATGAATCAACGCATCATGGACAAGACCATATAACAGAGAAAGCAACGGAAAAAGTTTCAGGGGAGGGCGTAAAAACTGACGAACGTTTGAACATAGAAAGCAGCTTTAAATGGATTTATGTTGACATGGTTGTGCAGAGATGAAGAGGTTTACACATGGTAGAATAGAATGGAGAGCTGCATCAAATCAGTTTTCGAACGGAAGACCACAACGCGGCAAAAGAACCCCATGCAGTACACTGTACCGCGCATATTCCACAGAAACGGAAGTCCTATCGGGTGTGCTCCAAGGAATCGTAATAGGACCTAGAATGTTTTCAGTATACGAGTGCACAGACGATTTATCAGCCAATATCGACAGCACTACGAGGTTGTTAATTAACGATGGATTTACCTACAGGAAGCTATCACCGTTGGACGATCGTAAGGTATTGGATGAAGGTTAGAATAAAATTTCCACTTCATTTAGTGAATGGAAGTTGTCTTCAAATGTGGATAAATGTAAAATAATGCCTACAACAAAGTGAAAGAACCATGTAAACATCATATTATAACATGATTGGTGGTAAACATCTTGAGCCCCTCACATCCTACAAGTGTTTACAGGCAATACTCAGAAGCGACATGGAATGGAACGATCAGATAATATCTTTATAAGATGGAGAATGAAATAGTAGTTTTGTTGGAAGGTTTCTGGGAAAGTTGGGCGGATCTGTAAGGGAAATCGCATAGAACACAGTCGTCCGACCAATTCTAGAATAGTGTTCCAGTGGTTGGAGTCCTTATCGAGTAGGCATGGAAACAGACATTGGATGAAATCCGAGACCATCAGCTAGGATTGTTACAGGCCGGTGTAATGTACCATAAATGCTCGGAGAACATCCTTTGAAGAAAGACAACGTACTCCTGAGACCCCGTTGCGTAATCTTAGAGAACTCATGTCTGAAGGTAACGGTGAAACAGTTATGCTGTCACCAACATATATCTCGCGTAGGTTCTAGAAGGAAAGATTGAGAGAGAATAGGATAAATACAGAGCCATTCAGACAGTCATTCACCCGTGACCCTATACCCGAATGGATAGGAAAGAAAATCGCTAATATTGGTACGACGTAAACACCATTCGCTGTACAGCAGATTCCGGAATATTTATGTTAATATAGATTGTTGGTTGTTTTTGGGGGAAGAGATCAAACAGCGAGGTCATCGGTGTCATCGGATTAGGGAAGGACGGGGAAGGAAGTCGGCCGTGCCCTTTCAAGGGAACCATTCCGGCATTTGCCTGGAGCGATTTAGGTAAATCACGGAAAACCTAAATCAGGATGGCCGGATGCGGGATTTAACCGTCATCCTCCCGAATGCGAGTCCAGTGTGCTAGCTATGTTAATATAGATGTAGATCACACCATCAGCTGTTACGTCGAGTGAGACGTATGACAATGTGAATGACGCTCTCTGGTAGCGTTAAGTTATTCTTTATACGCTGTTCACTGCTTTTATTCATATTGCATGCTATATATTCAGAAAGTCGTTAGTTCTCAAAGCATGCTTTGCCTCCTCGCCGTCCCAGCTACTTTTTGTGTAGCATTACATGAATCACTGTAATCTGCTCTGCCGTAGGTACTTCAGTTTTGCATAAAAGAGAATATATTGTTCATACGTGACGAGAGACTCACTTCTCAACAGTCTTATACACACCGAGAGCATTAGATTTTTTAGCATTACGCGTAATAAACTTGAAGGGCAGCGCAGCTGCGCTGCACGTTAATGGTATGGTGCTTTACATGATGAAGAGCGGATACTGACTGATCTAAATTCAAGGCATCGCAGTTCCACGTGTGACAGTTTCTAGCAAATTATGTATAGTTGTACAGCAGTAACTGCAAAACGGCACGCTTAGGCCTTCATAGCTGTTCAAGCAAAACACGAAACACACCTGTACTTTTGAGCTATGACTGGAGTAAACTGTGCATCGTAATAAAATTAAGTATGCAGAAGGAAGGGCGAATATTTTCCATATTTTAATAGGTAGTGATAATGAAATAACGCAAAGGGTACTGATCTCTGTCTACAAAGTATGGGGAAAGAATGTTATTCTTCCGGGTACCTGGGCTGGAATTCAGTGACTCGAACTATCTGACGTGGCAGCCTAGGTAGCAACTACCAAAAGTCTCGTAGCTCTATGTTCAGGCCCCATACAATCAATCAGCTCACTTTTGAGGAATATAGTCATATAAAGATTGATGTATAAATTTTCGGATTTAATGAAATATTCGATATGTTTCTTCAATTATTGGCTGCGGAGTAGAAGGCATTTTGATACAGTATCGGGGTAGTTTGTCCACCTAACCACTTTGTTTTTACATTCGAGAGTTACTACAGTGACGGAAACCGATAGTGTTACACCACGAGCACCTTGGCATGATGGGAAGCCGCGCGGGATTAGACGAGCGGTCTTAGGCGCCGCAGTCATGGACTGTGCGGCTGGTCCCGGCGGAGGTTCGAGTCCTCCCTCGGGCATGGGTGTGTGTGTTTGTCCTTAGGATAATTTAGGTTAAGTAGTGTGTAAGCTTAGGGACTAATGACCTTAGCAGTCCCATAAGATTTCACACACATTTGAACATTCATGATGGGAAGAGGTATGTTTTCATACAAGTGTTCAACCAGAAATCTTCATGAGCTTACACAGCATGTATTTCAGGTGTAACAGTAAATTCCTCAAAATGATATCTGGAGGCTGTTTACCTCCATTCACAACGAATACAAGAGCGTACTCGTGTTCGTGAGGAGGTTCCGCCACATACTGCCGTTGATGATCCCCATAAATATACCCTCTAGCGATCCTTTCTATGATATATGATACACCCGTTCACATTATGTTCATTTGCGAAGTGCAGTATATTTCGTATGAACGACCACGTCAACCATTTCTCATTTTCACAACAACTGCTCTGTGTCAGAAGAAACCTCTAATAAGTGAAACTTTCTGGCAGATTAAAACTGTGTGCCGGACAAGGTTCGCAGGAGAGCTTCTTTGAAGTTTGGAAGGTAGGAGACGAAGTACTGGTGGAGTTAAAGCTGTGAGGACGAGGCGTGAGTGCTGCTTGGGTAGCTCAGATGGTTGCCGACACAGTAGCTCAGCGTCTTGGGTCAGAGGGTTAGCTGCCCTCTGTAATAAAAAAACGGAATTCACCGATCAACAATGAACTAAAACGGGTGTCTTACGAAGTCCGCCCCGAGCAGATACAACGAACGAAAGCGAACAAAATGAGATTTAAAAAAATAAAAATAAAAAGATGGTAGAGCACTTGTCCGAGAAAGGCAAAGGTCCCGAGTTCGAGTCTCGGTCCGGCACAGAGTTTTAATCTGCCAGAAAGCGCACACTCCGCTGCAGAATGAAAATCTCATTCTGGAGTTCTTTAATAAGTGGTTTCCCTGTTATGAAGAAAATGTCAGTATCACTGATTTTGTTTTATTTCGACATAAAATAGCACTAAACGTTGTTAACTTGTCCCTGAATCCACTTTAGTTTCATCTGGCCGGACAGGAATGGAATATTCACTATGCAGGTTTAATAGGTAGAGGTTTATTTACGAAGTATGGTGTAGTAATTGATTACGCCCAGAAAATCATGCGGATCGCGGGCAGGCCACTTAAATTGTGCATGAAGACAGAGGTGCAAGTTCCAAATACACAGTTGAGGGGGCCTAGAAAGCCACAAACAGATTCTGAAACTGTGAAAAGTGCAGTGGAGGGAATAGTTCTCTGAGATGCTCGGAGTAGCCAGTAAACTAAGGTAAGCCGAAGAAAAGGCAACGTAAATAAGGTACTGGCAGACAGATATGTCACCGGTAGCCAAATATGTCACCGACGGTAAAAGTAAACTACAGTTCCTATGGGAGACAAGGTGGCCAAAATAAAGCTGGGTCCTCGTCGGGAGAGGGTTTTAAGAATAAAGGTAGCAGACACTAATCTGAGAGAAAACATTGTTGAGAAACAAGAGTTTCAGGACGGAGGATATGAAAAGCTCTTGTTTAGTTAGTGTGTTAAATAAATGATATTGCAAGAAGCTCCGCAATTTGGAACAGGTCCGAAGCAGGCTGTGTGTAAGATGGAAAAAACCTTGAATGTGGAAAAAATAGAGAATCGGTTTGTTACAGTCAGATCATTTAAATGCCGTAGATGGTTCAAATGGCTCTGAGCACTATGGGACTTAACTTCTGAGGTTATCAGTCCCCTAGAACTTAGAACAACTTAAACCTAACTAACCTAAGGACATCACACACATCCATGCCCGAGGCAGGATTCAAACCTGCGACCGTAGCGGTCGCGCGGTTCCAGACTGTAGCGCCTAGAACCGCTCGGCCACCCTGGACGGTCTAAATGCCGTAGAGAAGCTGTCCATAATAGAGGTATGTTTTGCGTAAAATAATATATGTCATCTGCCAGGAGGTAAGTTTACATACACAGATACAGTTCGGCATCAAATGGGGTTGTTTCGCGAAGCAGATGAATGAGTAACTTGCTCTCGCCCTTCAGAGTATAAGAAGTGCAGGATGAAGCGTTGCAACAGGAGATAAATGTTACAGGGTGATATAACAGTGCCTTTAACTAGCCCATGCAATTTTACATTAATACTATTTCTCGAAAAGATGGATGCTTCTGGTAAAAGGAAGTGGAGAGTGGTAGCTGATTAAAGGAAACTAAATGACATTGCTGTCAATACAGTCTTATCACTCCCATATATCGATGAAATTGTGGATGGACTCTGCTAGTCAAAATATTTTTCAAGGCTAGGCTTGGCTAGAGGGTACTATCAGGCGTTATTAGATAAAAGGGAGCGAGAACTTACAGCTTTTTGTAGACCCATTATATGGATAAACGAATGGCAATGGAACTCCACCCTGCATCCTCTACATTCGCAAAATTGATGAATTCAGTAATAATGAGTTTACAGTTTTAAAAAAAACTTATTTATTTGGATAATGTAGTAGTTACTGGCAAGTTTCAGGTAGATAATGAATTTTCAAAGAAAGAGGTCACGTAACACGGCACACGTGTTATCTGAAGATGGATTAAAGGTAGATCTAAACAACGAAAGAACATGGGTGGAATATCCCTAGCCCTCAAATTGTTGGGTATTATAGAAGTTTTCTTAGTGCCGTAAGTAACGTAGCAAAACCACTACGTGGTTTATTGAAAAAAGGTGTGAAATATGAATAGGGCACCAACCAAGAGAATGTGTTGCAAGTGTTAAAATAAAAAGTATCCAATCCCTCTATAATACAGGGTCCAGAATTTTTCTAAAAAATCTATAATTACGACTGACGCTAGTCAGAACGCGATTGACATGTTTCTTAGCCAATGGGAGGTAGGTAACACGTCCAGAACTGTGAACAATGCAGAGTGTACAGTGGAGGGATAGTTACGGGTTGTAGTTATGGCGGTAAAGCATTTCAGACCGAATGTGTTTGGCCGTAAGTTTACTATTTGTACAGATCATAAATTGCTACATTGAATCGGAAATGTTTGGAATCGGTCCTCACGTTTAATGAAGTTGAGACTGAAATTAGAGGAGTGTGATTACGAAACTGTATACGAGGGCAAAAACAACCAGGTGGATGATGACTGTCGAGAATAAAGGAAGTAAAGTCAACTGATAGCACAATTGGGCAAATGAAAATGAGGAAAAGCCAGTAGTCGAGAAAGGGTAGGAGATAACTGCTGAAGATAAAGAGGAAATTTTGTTGTAGTTCCATCGGTGGTCATCAACAGATTGTGAGAAGACACGATCGAATAAGGAAGTATCAAACACGCTCCAGAATGAAGAAAGATATTCAGAACTATATCGGGAAGTGTGTTAGTTGCCAAAAAACCAAGATAACGTAAGTAAGACAAAAATGACGTTAAATATAGCACAAACACCAGAAGGGGTGTTTGACAGGCGTGATATTGATATCATCGGTCCCTTGACAGTAACAGAAATAATAAGTGTATGTTAATATTTCAGGATTCTCTAACAGAGCACATTGTAGTAGAACCGAGAGAAAAGGAGGAGGTAGATAGCTCGCGATCTGGCGTAAAGAATAATTCTGGAATTTGGAATACCATTGGTAATACGAAGTGACAATGGTAGCAATTTTTTGACTAACACACCAAAGAGAGTATGCCGATTGTTAAGGATTGGTAGGGTGCAAACCTCCTGTTACCATCCCCATTCAAATGGACAATTGGATGGTGGTGGTGGTAAGTTCCTATGGGACCAAACTGCTGAAGTCATCGGTCCCTAGGCTTACGCACTACTTAATCTATCTTGAACTAACTTTTCGCTAAGGACAACACACACACCCATTATCAAGATTTTAGTACAGAGATGTTTCCTTCATAGTCTTGATTATATTGTGATAGTATTAGTAAGGTACAAATCTAAAGTATGACTTGGAAAATTGTTAGCTATATAAATTTTAGAGAATTTCTGAAAAAAGCTGATGAGACAGTTAGACTGGCACATTTATCTGAAGGATATTTTAAACAAAAGTTAACAAGTTTGGGAATAATGAAGAAAGTACAACTGTAAAATAAAACTTACAGTGGCATGTAAGATAGATTAAGAAGTTGCTGGGTCTAATTGGATAACTAACAAGAGACGAGACCCGTAGGAAATGAGATGTCTTAAATTTCTCGAGAGAAATTACTAAAATATTATTTGGGGCATTAGGTGGACAAGATGCCTCATATTTCAAATCAAAGATCGATTTTATTGAAAATGAACGAGGGCAATTTCTTAAGCTGACCAACGAGCAAGTATCAGTAGTCAAGGCAACGATAACAAATCAGTCACGCAGTAGCTAGCCTTGAATGTAATGAGAAAATGATTATTAAGATAGCTACATGAATGAATATGCTAACTGCACTGATCAGAAGATACAGCACTTAGTTGTGATCAGTGTTGTTAATGAATACTTAATACAGTTGGTATGGGTACACGCTGAGTTAGAAAGCGAAAATGAGATGTTAATTTCTGCCATAGTAGACGCACAGAAAAGAATACTGGAACCTCAAATATTTAATCCGTTGCAAATAGTTAAATACTTGCATTGAATTCGAGATGATATTAAGGGCAAGAAGTCTCCAATTTCTTTCACAGAACAGAACAGATATGAGTTATTAAGCATAACTGATGTTGCAGTTATGCTTGGCCATATATTAAGTTATGTATTGAATGTTCCATTAGTGGAATATCAATTGTTTAATTTGTACAAAATATTACCCTACATTCCGAAATGGACGGAGTTGAAATTTATTAATGTACATATAAACAGGGAAATATTATTTGTTAACTGACAAATCCAAGCGGCACTGGGAATATGAACTGAGGAGGGATGCGTGCTAGGCTAGTCCATGCAATTCTGCAAAGCGACTGTGCCAGGGTGGCGTAGTGGTTAGCGAATCTGTCTCGTGAGCAGGAGACCTGGGTTCAATATCAGCCTCAGTAGGAATTTTCATTCGTCTCTTTAGTCTGCATATATAAGCCTTTTTGTTTCGTTCTGTGAGTTCCCGGCACTCACTCCAGTATCCAGAATGAGATTTTCACTCTGCAGCGGAGTGTGCGCTGATATGAAACTTCCTGGCAGATTGTGTGCCGGACCGAGACTCGAACTCGGGACCTTTGCCTTTCGCGGGCAAGTGCTCTACCGACTGAGCTACCCAAGCACGACTCCCGCCCCGTCCTCACAGCTTTACTTCTGCCAGTACCTCGTCTTCTACCTTCCAAACTTAGCAGAAGCTCTCCTGCGCAACTTGCAGAACTAGCACTCCTGAAGGAAAGGATATTGCGGAGAGCACATGCCTGCAAAAGGCAAAGGTTCCGAGTTCGAGTCTTGGTCCGGCACACAGTTTTAATCTGCCAGGAAGTTTCACTCACTCCAGTAGCTTGTTACTGGTTCTGCGCTGGAACTGTATAAATGCATTTAATTTTTAAACTCGTTTTTGAGAACTAAAATACAGGATGCAAAGTGCAAAATGTCAAGAGAACTAAAGTCATTAACCACAAACGTATAAAATGTCATTTTTAGAACCAACGTGTTTCAACCATAATAGAAGCCAGATTGCAGATTTTTTCCATGGGATGGAGGGGTCATGTATTAACGAGTTTTTGGCTTACGTATTGTTCAGCTTAAGGCTGTTGAAAGCCAGTAAGGACACTCCAAAGTAGGAAACGAGAGACACAATGCAGAGAGCAGAGGCGGTGGTCACATTTAGGACTATAGAGGTAAAAAGTAGCGGTAGAGGTCTGCGAACTTGCAGACGCTACAGGTTCCTGTTCCAGAATAGTAATTACAGTTCAAAGAATTAACTGGTAACTTCGAACACGGTCTAGAAGCTGTTGTAATGTGTCAAAGTGGATGGTGGACGCAGGCACATCTCAGCACAGGCAGCAAGCCTGGTAATTGCACCAAACAACAACAACGTCAGTGGATTCATACAGGTTAGAGTGAAGTAGGAAGTAACAGCCACTTACGAGAGCCCTCAGGGCGGGCCAGTTGACGCAAAACGCTGTTGTTGCCGCCCGTAATAGGGCAGACGGTGACGTTTATCTTTCAGCGGAACGCTGTTGCTACCAGACATGGGCCGGCCGGTGTGGCCGAGACGTTCTAGGCGCCTCAGTCTGGAACCGCGCAACGGCAACGGTCGCAGGTTCGAATCCTGCCTCGGGCGTGGGTGTGAAGTCCTTAGGTTAGTTAGGTTTAAGTAGTTCTAAGTTCTAGGGGACTGATGACCTCAGAAGTTAAATCCCATACTGCTCAGAGCCATTTTGAACGAGACATGGAGCGTCCCTACCTGCCGAGTACTAGATGGGAAATGACCAGAATGTGGTCGGCCTGAGGAACCAGGTAGGTGCAGAGCCACATGTCAGATTGGACGATGGAAATGGAAAACACGTTTGGCGTCATTGGCTGGGAGGCCCCGAGCGGGGCAGGTCCGGCCGCCTTGGTGCAGGTCTTACTACATTCGACGCCACATTGGGCGGCCTGCGCGCCGGATAGGGATGAAATGATGATGAAGACAACACAACACCCAGTCCCTGAGCGGAGAAAATCTCCGACCCAGCCGGGAATCGAACCCGGGCCCGTAGGACGGCAATCCGTCACGCTGGCCACTCGGCTATCGGGGCGGACGATTGGACAATGCCTATAAGTTACGATGGATTGGCGGGTCAACCGTTGATATGGAGAAACAAAGTGCTGCCACAGTGCCTTAAGGGAGGATGTAACGGATTTTGGTCCAAAAAATCGATTTTTCAAAAATATTATTTTCTTGATCTACATAGTTTAATCTATGTTGTGTGTGAATTTTATCGTGACAGCAGCTTTAGAAATGCCATCAAATTGTTAAGCTGATTAACTCTGCAATGGCGGGCACTCCCACGTTTCCCGACCTTTGAGAAACTGCTGGCTTCAGCAGAATTTTTGTCAGTGTGATGGCTATTTTCTTTCGATATCTTTGGCTGACATCGATATCTCTGGCTTCTAATAGCGTAAAAAATGGGAAACAGAGAAAATAAGGGTAAAAGATTTTCATCTCATACTTCTACATATAATAAGCTTACCTCAATTTAAAAATATTCCACATTGGTACTCCTCATCCTTCAGGTTTCTCTTCTCTCCTCTTCGAATCTGCCTGGCATGTCTTTGCAGGTGAGACACTGATCTGTTAGCTTTCTTGAGCCTGCTCTCGTTGATGGTGTAAAATGCTTTTGTTTTAAATACACCAGGATCTATACCAGCGCTTCAATTCTTCCATTATTTCCGTTATTGTAACATAAAACTCATTACCGGAACTTGTTATGAATGCAATTAAGCCCACATTCTGGTTTCTTGCAAACCCTGATTTATTGAGGTGTCTTCACGGAAAGACACAAAATTCAAATGAAAGCCTCAATAGTTTAATTTGGAATAGATGCTCAAAAAGGACATTCTGTGGACTTGAAGTGCTCAAAATAGGTGTCTATGATGCAGTTTTATGATACAATAACGGAAATAATGGCAGAACTGAAGTGCTGAAGAGAGTTGGTATAGATCCTGGAGTGTTTACAACAAAAGCATTTTACACCATCGACGACAGCAGTTCAAGAAAGCTAACAGATCAATGTCTTACCTCCAAAAACAGGCCAGGCACATTCGAAGAGGAGAGAAGAGAAACCTGGAGGATGAGGAGTATCAGCCTGGAGAATTTTAAAATTGAGGTAGGTTCATCACATGCAGAAGCATGAGAAGAAAATCTTTGAACCTCATTTTCTCTGTTTTACATTTTTTACGTTATTAGAAGCCTTTTCTCAAAAAGTATGTGCGCTAACGCTATGAAGTTTTCAGGAACTGTTCGCAACGTGTTTCTGTTTCCCTGGAACTGAAAAAATACGAGATCCTACAATTACATTCTGATTTTTAGATGGTTGTATGTAGAAAAAAAAGTTAATTTTGGATGTGCAAAACTAAAAACTCTATTAATCATACAGTTTGTACCATAAATTAATAGCTGTAGTTCAGTGGTCACTATAAAAGAAAATTTCAGATTAACAGCATGATTAGAATTTAAGTTATGGCTTTTTATTTAAAAAAAAGACAATTAAAAATTAATAATTCAAATTTCTGGCAAAGTATTAATTGTGTTATTATATTTTTCCGTTAAAACACAGCTTTCCACATGCAAGATTTTAGATTTGTACATTAATAAATTTGGTTGCAATGATTTTTTAAATAAATGTTTACATTTTCCGTTACATCCCTCTTTAAAATCCCAGGATTTTTGTATTCAGTAGAGTTCTCAGTCAGATCATTGGAATACCCACTACGTGTCGCTCGTTGCCAGACTTGGGTAAGCTCCGATTAAGTCTGTTTTCTCAGTTGGAGTGCTGCTCTCAATTTTCGTTCTTTAGAATACTGCTAATGATGGCTACTTCTGTTAGCTCTCGCCCCACGGAATCAGACATTGATCTTTATTGTGCAGCCATTTGCATCCTTTGCTATTCTAGTGCATAGAATTATCCCACAGTGTAGTGATTAATCTGAAAGGAATCAATAAGTTTATCCAGTCCCTTGAGTCTCCTGTCAGTATCCTATAGAGTCCCATTTCCGTGCATCTTGTAGGTGCCCTGAGACAGTGTTTGGCGCTGATCTGAGCAATCAACCTTCCGTCACTGGAAGTCTGTGTTTCTGTATTTGCTCCTAACCGCTCGGGAATTTCAGATTGACCTGTAACCCCATTTTTCCCTCCACACTACGTCAAGACACGCCAGAATGTGACGTGCTGTGAATGTAAAGCGCTCTTTTCCCTTACTTCAAGACCAATTGTTTCAGTAAGCTTCATACTATATAGAATTTTACTATTTGTAATATCTATTTGTCATATAATTTCTTGCAATCTTTTACGTTTCACTTGGTGTTCCAAAAATTTTATCACTGTTAATAACAGCTCTGAGGTGACAACTAGCCATCTTATAGACTTTACAACATGAAAGGAGACTGTATTACCTACGTAAACTAATACGAAGTAAATTCTAGTTTTTGCCTGAACGTCATTTTGCCACGTTTGCAGTCTGATATACTGTACAACATATGCTGTATGGGTTGCAATAAAGTGTAAGCGTAAAAATATATTTTTAAATACATTATTTTCAGTGGTGCAAGCAAACTCACTAAATGATTCGACTTAGTTTATACATCTGACTTCAGATCTCTACAACACATAAAACGCAATTTTAATTCCACGTTTTAATAACTTTTAAAGCCGAACAAATGTTAATCAGGTGGCTACCTTCATTGACGTTTAAACTGTTAACAGGAATTGTCCATAAGTTTGCGGGTGATGAATGGTGCATTGAACTTTGCTTCTGATGATATCTATCTTCGAATTGTCCAACCTTTCCAGGACGACATGTGACCTATTCTCATGGCTTAACACTTCGTAATTCTTTTGCATAATTGGCCCTGTACTGAAAATTTTCCAGTTTGATATATGATGTTTGTTTATTGTAAGACTGCTTTTCGAGGCAAATAATGGCGTATTTGGCAGCATTAATATTGTTGAATGTGGGATAAACTGAACTGTGCGATTCACATAGCTATAACAACACGTGAAATGGTGATGGAAATCTTGTGTTTTGGTGATAAATTATATGAAATGCTTGTGTAACAGAAAGGAATGCAACAGCAAAAGAAATAAATGCTTTAATGCCTCATAAACGAGAGTACCCCGACTGCAGCATCAGATAAACCATGACAAGTACTATAATGTGTGGTAGATATAAAGCGACCATTATTCGCAACTAACGCCATAGTGTGAGAAAAGAAATAAACAAAAAATTCCCACTGAAGATAGCACATAAAATGCTGAAACATGTTTAGGTAACAACAAAACTATAAAATGGTGTCTTGCGTAAGACACAATTGCTTTCCAGTTTCTCTTACCAAGTACAGAAAACAAGAACTACAACAGCCAACAGATGATTATTGCATTGCGATCAGACACTGGCTGCACGGTCGATTTCGTGAAGCGACTCAGAAACACATTTTCCCATTACACAAGGGCTATCCAGTGCAAGCTGTTATGAGGAAGTGTTACTTTTCCTCTTCTCTGATTGGCTAGTTTTTGAGAGCAGAGATTCCATGATTGCCTGATGCGTAGGAGTGAACGTGCGTGGACAAAAACATAGTGTGAACGCGTGCTGGTAACAGTACAGATGTTATTGTACTTTAGATGAATGTGAGTTTTTTCTCGAAGTGATTGTCAGTACAACTACACATTGCACAATGATAATGCTCGTGATAAATAATAAGTAACAAACTATCACTAAAGAATATTCAAATACGCTTTGCCAACAGCCAAGCAGCATACACTCCTGGAAATGGAAAAAAGAACACATTGACACCGGTGTGTCAGACCCACCATACTTGCTCCGGACACTGCGAGAGGGCTGTACAAGCAATGATCACACGCACGGCACAGCGGACACACCAGGAACCGCGGTGTTGGCCGTCGAATGGCGCTAGCTGCGCAGCATTTGTGCACCGCCGCCGTCAGTGTCAGCCAGTTTGCCGTGGCATACGGAGCTCCATCGCAGTCTTTAACACTGGTAGCATGCCGCGACAGCGTGGACGTGAACCGTATGTGCAGTTGACGGACTTTGAGCGAGGGCGTATAGTGGGCATGCGGGAGGCCGGGTGGACGTACCGCCGAATTGCTCAACACGTGGGGCGTGAGGTCTCCACAGTACATCGATGTTGTCGCCAGTGGTCGGCGGAAGGTGCACGTGCCCGTCGACCTGGGACCGGACCGCAGCGACGCACGGATGCACGCCAAGACCGTAGGATCCTACGCAGTGCCGTAGGGGACCGCACCGCCACTTCCCAGCAAATTAGGGACACTGTTGCTCCTGGGGTATCGGCGAGGACCATTCGCAACCGTCTCCATGAAGCTGGGCTACGGTCCCGCACACCGTTAGGCCGTCTTCCGCTCACGCCCCAACATCGTGCAGCCCGCCTCCAGTGGTGTCGCGACAGGCGTGAATGGAAGGACGAATGGAGACGCGTCGTCTTCAGCGATGAGAGTCGCTTCTGCCTTGGTGCCAATGATGGTCGTATGCGTGTTTGGCGCCGTGCAGGTGAGCGCCACAATCAGGACTGCATACGACCGAGGCACACAGGGCCAACACCCGGCATCATGGTGTGGGGAGCGATCTCCTACACTGGCCGTACACCACTGGTGATCGTCGAGGGGACACTGAATAGTGGACGGTACATCCAAACCGTCATCGAACCCTTCGTTCTACCATTCCTAGACCGGCAAGGGAACTTGCTGTTCCAACAGGACTATGCACGTCCGCATGTATCCCGTGCCACCCAACGTGCTCTAGAAGGTGTAAGTCAACTACCCTGGCCAGCAAGATCTCCGGATCTGTCCCCCATTGAGCATGTTTGGGACTGGATGAAGCGTCGTCTCACGCGGTCTGCACGTCCAGCACGAACGCTGGTCCAACTGAGGCGCCAGGTGGAAATGGCATGGCAAGCCGTTCCACAGGACTACATCCAGCATCTCTACGATCGTCTCCATGGGAGAATAGCAGCCTGCATTGCTGCGAAAGGTGGATATACACTGTACTAGTGCCGACATGTGCATGCTCTGTTGCCTGTGTCTATGTGCCTGTGGTTCTGTCAGTGTGATCATGTGATGTATCTGACCCCAGGAAAGTGTGAATAAAGTTTCCCCTTCCTGGGACAATGAATTCACGGTGTTCTTATTTCAATTTCCAGGAGTGTATTAAACGTACAGCGATCCTCAGAACAGTCAAGGTGAGTGCTATCAACGGACCTACGAAAGTGCAATATTTTCTGCTGTAGGAGGCGCAAGGTGAATGGAAAGAACTTAAACGACGTGTACCTACCGTTTACACGTCCAGCTGCGATGCTCCAAGCCACATTATTACATTTTTGGCTGAAAATTCGAGTGAAGCTTTTAAGGGCTCATCTGCACGCGAAAGCGATAATGTAATTTTTTTCGCGCTGTCAAAGACATGATATGAAGCGCCATCGATAAACAATATGTAGTTGCGGTGAAAAAACAACAAATGTTTTAATATAGTACTTCGGCCTTTACTCCTCTCACGCTACTTAGAATGGTGAGATAATCTGTTTCTGTATGGACGCATTTTGTGATTGTTCTGAAACTCCAGACATTTTGCTACATACCGAACATAGGAGGCGCATCGACATACTCATTTATATTAATATACTGCCAGGCAACAGTTATTATTTACATGTAAGTGTCTGTTCATAATTTATGTGCATATGTGAGATCTTGAATATATATTTCATTAATCTCAATGTCTTTTTTATTCATTTGAGTAGTTTTAACAATGATGTAAGCGTCTGAAACATGGGAGAGGTTTGTGTGCAAATATTATGTAAAATTATAAAGTCCTAGCATAAAAGAACCATAAGTCAATCTTCACGGCAAATTTACTGCAAGAAGTCCACTATCTTGTTTTGGGAACTTGCAAGGCACACGGTAATGCAAAAATACTTTGTTAACGCACGACCTCAAACACAAATTCCATTGTTCGCACGCCAGACAATGTGTGAGCGAATTATATCGTTTAATCTTAATACTTTGAAATATTATTAATTATCTGATCAGTATTCTCAGCCTCGCACGCAGAAGCAATATTATTATTTACGAGGGTCTGTTTCTATCCGCGGCAGCGCTACGATCGCAGTTCCGAGCATGCGCGGCAGTTACTCTGACGCAAGGAGAAAACATGTGCTCCATTTTCAGATCGCTGCTGCCGACATGTGCTTCGTAGTGCTTCTTTATAATGTCAGCCTTAATTGAAAATGTCGCTGCGTGTGAAATCAGATCTGTGATTCGTTTTCTAAATGCAAAGAAAGTTAAACCAAAGGAATTTCATCGGAAAATCTGCGAGGTTTACGGACAAAATTATATGAGTGATTCAATGGTTAGAAGGTGGGTCAGACTGTTCAATGAATGACGTGATCAAGTTCACGATGAAGACGAAGTGGACACCCGTCTGTGGTTACTGATGAACTGGTTCACACAATTGAAGATTAAGCACAACCGTAAGTTTACACTTAGTGCCCTTGCTATGGAAGTTCCGCAAATCTCACGCTCACTAATTCATGAAATTGTTACTGAAAAACTGAATTTCGAAAACTTTGCCCGACCTCACACGACGAATGTGACCAAACAACTCTTACATGAATTTCACTGGGACGCGTCTGTTCATCCCCCTACAGCCCTGACCTCGCTCCTACCGACTTTCATCTCTTCTTACACCTAAAATCTGTCCTTTGTGGTAAACACTTCAACTATGGCGATGAGCTGAAAGAACGTTACCACACGGTTGAATACACAGGCGGCAACATTCTATGAAGGAGACTTAAAACAACTTATGGCACGCTATGACAAGTGCCTACAAAGTTTCGGAAGCTATGTAAAAAAGTAGTTTAACAGTTGCAGATTTTTGTACAATAAATATTTGTACTGCATCTGTACACGTTTGTTCTATGTAACCAAACGGAAGTTACTTCATGGACGACCCTCGTATATTATTTATAAACTGTTGCAATTTAGTGCACTATCATGCTAGCAGGGCGACGAATCAGATCCGAATCATCGAGCGTGGCGTGCAAACGGCACTAGTTATATACACTAGTTAAGTGCTTACACTGCTTGCCAGTTCTACCCCCTCCCCCTCACGGCGGTGTAGTTTCTTCTCTAGCCTCAGAGTGCTACACGGAAACCACTAAAACTCGCAATCAAACAGAATGCACACATTCACAAACCGATCGTGTACATATTATCCCTTCAAACATTTGGGCAGATACCGTATGGCGTTTGGTTGCACAAAATAATAATAATTGCTAAATTCGAGACTGGTGAGTAACCATCATACGCAGAAATACGAAAATAACAACAGGAAGGACAGAGAAAACTCCAGAACAACTGCTGTAGATGTAAGTTTATATTGGAAAAAGGTACCTGATCACCCGATGACAGAGCAGAGTGACTTTAAATATTTCGCGGATATCCGACATCTGAAAACTAACGAAAGAGATGCGAACAACACCAGATGAGTGAAGACAGCCAATGCCTTTCGCAGGACTCTTCCTTCATCCAAGAGAAAATTCACTTCAAAGCGATCGAAACTAAGCCATAACAACACTTCGATAAAACCGGTTTCTGCATGGTAGTGGATGCCTTAGAATGACAGGTAAATCGGGATTAAAAGAAGCCGAGAAATTCTAGAGAAAAATCCTCCGCAAGATTACTGCCATTGTTACTGGTCAAAGAACGTATCTGGGCAGTACAGATTACGAGGAGAACTGTTCCAGGAAAGTGACAGATTCACGGAGTCGACTACAAAAAGCATGCAAAAATTTTATAGAAAGAAGGATGATAAGAGGCTGACAAAATAGATTTTTAATATACTTGACAGCAGACATAATGTTTCCGGCAAATGATTTAGGGAGATTAGAAAGGAGATTGAATGAGATGAATTAACTCGAGGAGGCATCTCACACCGAACAAATTATAGATTAGAGTATCCCCGACAGCGGACACCGTGTTGGAGGCAGATGAATGGCCAGCATAGCGCCGTGGAACAGTGCGGAGACCACACGTGGCGCGTAGTATGAGCAGACCGCTGCCGGACGTGTTTACATGCGGACAGCGGGAAACCGAACGGGCCAATACCTAACGCTGAGTTCAATCGCAGTGGGCCTCACCTTACGCATCGTGCCGACTTTTGCTGCCGAGACCTCAGTCAACAGCCGCCCGCGCCAGCGATGTGGTGAATTACCCCCGAGCAGGTCTCTACGAGGGTTCGGACTTTCTGCTTCCCGTACATTGACTCACATTACGAGTTTTTCGTTTCGTGCGATATTGCAGTGCCTTTGTTATTCCGAATTACGATGCAATGTTCATTTGGGCTTGCATGCACTGCGGTGACCGCAGCCTTTATGAAATACATGAAATGTATTCGCAGTTGCGAATATGGACAATCTTCAGCTGTGTAATGGAACGACGACAACGAAAATTTGTACCAGGCCGGAACCTTGATTTCCCGCTTATCGCGAGTGGTCGCCTGATCATTAGACTATCCGAGCATGACTCACTGCCAGACCCAAACTTCCATATTCCCTTGAAACGTCAGAAACGTAAATGTTTATTGTTCGGATTACCGGATATGCGAACCAAAGATGACTTGCATACCCAATGGCATTCCCTATCATTTCGCCAAATATTGGCCAGATTATGAGGATGGTTTCTTTACAGACGAATGGAAAAACTGGTAGAAGCCGACCTCAGGGAACATCAGTTCGGATTCCGCAGAAATGTTGGAACACGTGAGACAATATTGACCCTGCGAATTATCTTGGAAGATAGGTTAAGGAAAGGCAAACCAACTTTTCTAGCATTTGTAGACTTAGAGAAAACATTTCACAACGTTGACTGGAATACTCTCTTTCAAATTCTGAAGGTGGCAGGGGTAAAATACAGGGAGCGAAACGCTACTTACAATTTGTACAGAAACCAGGTGGCAGTCGTAAAAGTCGAGGGGCATGAAAGGGAAGTAGTGGTTGGGAATGGAGTGAGACAGGGTTGTAGCCTATCCCCGAAATTATTCTACCTATACATTGAGCAAGCAGCAAATGAAAGCAAAATTTGGAGTGGAAATGAAAATCCATGGAGAAGAAATAAAAACTTTGAGGTTCACCGATGACATTGTAATTCTGTCAGAGACAGCAAACGACCTGGAAGAGCAGTTGAACGGAATGAACAGTGTCTTGAAAGGAGGATCTAAGATGAACAGCAACAAAAGCAAAACGAGGATAATGGTATGTAGTCGAATTAAATCACGTGATGCTGAGGGAATTAGAGTAGGAAATGAGACACTTAAAGTAGTAAATGAGTTTTGCTATTTGAGAAGGATGGTCGATGTAGAGAGGATATAAAATGTAGACTGGCGATGGCAAGGAAAGAGTTTCTGAAAAAAAGAAATTTGTTAGCATCGAGTATAGATTTAAGTGTCAGGAAATCTTTTCTGAAAGTATTTGTATGGAGTGTATCTATGTATGGAAGTGAAACATGGACGATAAATAGTTTAGACAAGAAGAGAATAGAAGCTTTCTAAATGTGGTGCTACAGAAGAATGCTGAAGAGTAGATGGGTAGATCACATAACTAATGAAAAAATATTGAAAAGATTGGGGAGAAGAGGATTTTGTAGCACAACTTGACTAGAATAAGTGATCGGTTGGTAGGACATATTCTCAGGCATCAAGGGATTACCAATTTAGTATTGGAGGGCAGCGTGGAGGGCAAAAATCGTAGAGGGAGACCAACAGATGAATACACTAAGCGGATTCAGAAGGATGTAGGTTGTAGTAGATACTGGCAGATGAAGAAGCTTGCACAGGATAGAGTAGCATGGAGAGCTGCATCAAACCAGTCTCTGGACTGAAGACCACACAGGAGTCGTCCGCTCGGACCCTACCCACATGGATAGGCCCGCGGCCATGCTGTGGGCTGAAGTGAGATTCGTATGGAAAGGTGACGTTTTGCCAGTGCTATGTCGATGATCGTTGTTGGGAGCATCACCGTCAGTGTACCTTTCTGTGTCCCTACATGAAGTTGCAACAGTGGTCACTTCAACGACAGCCGTAGTATTCAGACGTCGTCAAGGAGCCCATCTAGATATTTGTCTTCCTGCAAACCATATCGTTTCCCAAAACCAGGCACATGGCATGGCTGTACGATCCTACACAGCTGAGCGAACGATCTGTCTGTCCACTCGGACACTAGTCACACAGGTTGTTGAGTTTGGCCCACCTGAACCCATCGATTCCACATTCGCATGATAGTCGTGGAACCTCGACATATGCGAGCAGCAGTATCTCTAAGCGATAATCCGAAATCTTTGCAGGCCACCATCCTGTCACTGACGAATTCCGGTACCTGCTGGAAGACGTTTCAGTTTCTTGAACAATGCATAATACAAACTTCTCAAAAATAAACAACAAGAATGAGAAATCCACTGCGTAATTTGTCTTTATGAAAATGAAATGATCATTTGGTATTATAGGTAGAGAGAATCCGTCTGCAATTGTTCAGCCCTAGGTGCAAGTCTCTCTATTTTACGCCACTTCAACTACTTGCACGTCGAGGAAGATGAGATGAAATGATTAGGACAACAAAACACCCAGTCCCCGATTAAAGAAAATCTCCATTCTGACCGTCAGTCGAACTCGGAACCTCGTAATCTAGAGACAGTGACATTAATTAGTTGTGGATGATTTTTCCTTACATGCAAAATGTAAGACAGCTACTCATAAGGTTTTAATTATCACTTTGGAAAAAGAAGGAACGAGATGTAGCCATGGAACATGGTGACAGTGTTACGCCTTCTCTACGTATTCACCCTTCCATGTGACACGTTTTTCTTAATGATGGATGACTTGGCGGAGATCATGGAAGCAAAAATCTGCATTTTGACTGCTTAGGTGAATTCAGATTCAGGGTAAACCAAACAACGACGAAAGTATTGAACAATAGTGGAAATGAAGTTAGTATTGCACTTAATATCATGATTATTGATTCAGAAGCAAAATATCACACGAAAGACAAAGCAAGGAGAACATAAAAGGCAGACCAGCCCAGGCAAACAGGGCAGTCTACTACTATCAAACGTTCGTTTCAATGTGACGAAGAAATTTCTGAGAGTTCACAGTTTTAGACATAAAATCTGACCGCTGGATAGCCGCCTCAGAGTAAATAAGTCGTTCACTCAAGGTGCCCAATAAAACCAGCCAACCCTCAGAATTCTTAGTCCAACCATACGCATGATCTGGCAACACTGCAGGATGCAGAAGTGCCTGGAGCAAGTGTCGTCTTATTCTCAAGCTGTCACAATGGTGTATTAGTTCGTGGTAGTGGTAAACGTTGCGTAGTTTAGACACAGCGTCACGAGTTCCAGTCCACTCTTTCCCTACTTTTTAAACCGCATTTCGGCTGTCTGGTAAAGTTATTAGTCTGGTGGAACAATACACTTCACCTTCTAATCCTTCAGTAATAGCAAAACTTCCAGTAACAATTCCGCAAAACAACTCGTAGCGGCGTCAAGTTCGGAACATTTTGCTTTCGGGAGTAACCTCGTCCAATTGCGGCCATCGGCTCTCGGCAACCGGCAGCACGAATGTCAAGTGTCGTCCGAAAAGCTGAACAAGACGCAGAGCTATCAGTTTATTTAACAACTGTCATTTTCTTGTTTAAAGTTCTGGTATTTATCTTGTACTTACGTATCGGATTTTGCATACTTCAAATTTATGAAAGTTTTTATAGTTGTAAAACAGTCAAGTCAGAAAAAAATTACGGCAGTTTCGACATTTGTTCCTTCGAGTTCAACAGAGAGGTGAAGGCAGAGGTGACAGGTCGAATCCTTTCTGTTGTGTATGGAGCGAGAGCTTTTGGGCAAAACACGTCAGAAAAGGATTTTCTTGTTTCAAGAAAGATCGTTCTGGCAAGAATGATTTTCAACATTTAAGAAGTCTCGGTAACTGCCGTATGTGATGAACTACGACCATCTGACCCTCGTGCAACATTTGTGTTCATTAGGCAAGTTTCAGAAGCGGGATTTAGGGGTACTGTATGCTCTAATTCAGGGCTTCACAACATACGTGCTCGCGGAGCAAGCTGTGAGCAGCAAGGCGCGAGCACGGAGCAGCGCGAGCACACTACCCCCACTACCGGACCAGAGCGGAGAGTGGGGAAAGTCACGTGGGGTACACAACAGCTGCCGCCAGTCGATGTAAATCCGCGGCCACCTGCAGGGATATCACTCACGAATTATTACTGCGACAAATGAAACAAATAAAGGAGAATGTACACATGCCACATAATTTTATTAGCTTAGTGTATGCCTCTCCTTTTTCAGTAATTTGTGAAGTGTTACACAATAAAAGGTGTCACTGAAATGTGGAACTCTCGGTTATCTTGTACTTTTTCCCCTTTACAATTGCGTCTATGTTCGGAGTAATTGTTCTTGTGCATTTTAGGCGCAGCGTGCAGTTTAAATTTCGATCAGACAATGCGTTTCTCAGGCGTGTCTTGTTACATTTCATTGCAGAGAACAGTTGTTCACAAACATACGTGGAACCAAACATTGATATAATTGTAGCCGCCAGTTTGTGCAAACGAGGATATCTATCCTGAGGGAAGTGTCTGTAGAATTCCAAAATGTTTTTCTTGTTCTGAAATTTGTCTCTGTATTGTCTGTCACACTGCAGGTCAATAATTTCTTGCTGCAGCTCAGGACGAGTCTCTTAAATATTCGTTGAATATGGAGAGAACAGATCAAAATCACTGTCTAGTGCTGTCAGATCTTAAAAGCGCTGATCAACTAAACTATGTGAATAACGTTCACAGTCTTTGTGAACATCTTGCATAGATAATAATTTAGGAAAATGAGCTAGGTTTCCTGTTTCCAGCTGACTCGCCCAAAGTGTCAATTTTATTTTAAAAGCTCGTATTCGATCTATGAAATGAGTAATTAGCAGATCTTTACCTTGTAGTAAAATGTTAAAAGCATTCAGATGGTTAGTTAAATCTGCTAAGAACGCGAGATCACATTCAAAAGTGCGCGCGCATTTCCCCTCCCTCCCCTCCCTCCCTACTCCGCGACCTTGCACCTGATCGCGAGCACGTGCCTGAGCAGACGCGAGTACTCGCGCTCAAAACCGGCCAGTTGTTAAGCCCTGCTCTAATTCAAAGCAACAAAAAACTGACGGGGTGACTATTGCTGTATATTTGCTTGAACGTCATCAGCTCGCTCATTGAGCATCCCTTTACAGTGCAGTTGCTGGTGACGAGTTATGATGCGTTTATACTTCTTAACCTGAGCCCAAAAAAAGACATACTTTGACAAGGGGCAGTGTGAAAACAACATTTTACATTTGGTTGCTTGAAAAGGGAGCTCTGGATTACGAATTAGTCCCCAAAGGTGTATCCATCGCAGCTGGTATTTTTTCCCAACAACAGAGACACCTTTCGCTCACCAAGTAAGAAAAACAACGAACAAAACAGCATCACTTGTTGCTACTATACGATAACGCAGTCTACTGATCCCACAAATTTCAGGACGTTGTTTGGGAAGTCATTCCTCATGCACTTGTTCTTCTCAGATTTTTATCTTTCCCATTCCTTGGCGGCGGGGAGTGGCCGCGCGGTTAGAGGCGCCACGTCACTGACTGCGCGGCCCCTCCCGCTGGAGGTTCGAGTCCTCCCTCGGGCATGTGTGTGTGTGTTGCCCTTAGCATAAGTTAGTTTAAGTAGTGTGTAAGTGTAGGGACCGATGACCTAAGCAGTTTGGTCCCTTAGAAATTCACACACACACCTATTCCTTGTCGAACAACAAAATGCATTTCAAACTTCGTTTGACCACATCTTTAATTCAAAACCAGTTTGATAACCGTGTAACGAAAGTGTATTTCAATAAAACTTAAAATATTTGTAAGACGAGCGTGCCTATATCCGCACGATTTTGCAAGATATTACCCACATTGGACTTTGAGACAGTCTATATTTACTTGATGTCTTGCGTCTTACGTAAGTAGCACGAAAATGTAGCAATCCATAAATAAAATTGTGTAATCACAGTTACCAAACATAATGTCGGTAGAAGCGGAAATAGGCATTATCAACTGTGCAGCATCATGAGTTTTAGACCTTACATCATGGAGTACAGGGATTAGCGAGAAGACTTTTGATGGAGAAGTGTTCTTAATATTTCCTTATTGATTTTAGGCACGTCTGCTTGTAGCTTTGTCACAGAAAGGCTAAAAATCTGTTCTTCAACGAGACTGGAACCCCGTCCCAAAGCAGTCTTCAATTTACAAGGGTCCACATTACCTCAAAGTTAACGTTGGACTGCGGAGTTTGTCCCTCTGTTATTTCACGTGACGGCTAGGACAGATAAACTGCAATTTCAAAGCAAGATTATTTACAATTTCCGCAAGGAATGAGTTTCATATATTCGAAATCATGAACTGATAACCTTTTGTTATACTTTAATTTAAAATCTCTCCGTTTACTCAATGGAAATGTCACTAAAAAGTCAAGTGAATTTAGCAGGATAACTCTGTGCCATCCAGGAAGTAACTTGTCACCCAAAGAATTGCCAGTAATATCCGACGTTGTTGCAAGATTCATTTATTCTACCAGCAGGAAGGATACCATACAAGCTCTTGCTTGCTTAAATCATAAATAAATGACCGAGTGAAGCTAATGTTATTATTACCTTAACATAAAGAAAAATATTATCTTGGCAGTAACTTTCAAATATTGTGCTACATCCTTAATATATCAATTAGTGAATTTACTGATGGCACATTTGTTGCCTGTGAACTCTTTAAGAACTGAAATTAATAATCAAATTAACTAGTTTAATAAGATTGAATCTTGAATTGTTGGTGAACCCCTGCACCACCACAATAAAATAAAAACAGCAAATAGTAGTTCTGGAGAACCAGCTGATAAATCTTACACAAAAACAACAAGCACAAAACAGTTAATGAATGCTGTTTGACAACCAAAGCATACATTGGGGTGGAAGCTACACTAATGAATCCCTTTTATAAAGCAATCTGACTTTGTTTACATGACTCCACTGTGAGGCCCAACTCTACTGAAATGGAATCAACTACCATCAACTGTACCACAAACTATGGTTTACTCGAGAACAGGGGGCTTTGAATACCATTTAACAATCTTACGACGGTGCAGCAATACTTTACTCTTTCACCACGATTCAGGGAGCAGCAGAAATTGGTACACTGTGGGCGATGAGCGACGCGCTGTACCAGCTGTAATATTCTGACGCGTCCACGAAAATTTGCGAACTACGGGGACTGGCGTTCTGATTATCAGAGCACGGGGAACTTCCATATCAGAGCCCCTGAAATCCCAGCAGATTTCAGTTGCACCCACTGGCTGCTCTGGCCAAACTAATTTGTCTCACTGGCACGACCGTGCATGATGGTATTGTCAAACGTGAGAAGGCCATCTCAGGACGAATAAGTTCACATGTTTGGGATGATTTGCAGTTCCAATGTCGGTACAGTTCGAAACTGTCACTGCCTCTCAGTCCACCACAAGTTGCAGACTCACAAGTCCCCCCCCCCCCCCAAAGAAAGACGTGAAGTTCTCACCAGGGGAGGACCAGAAAACGAAAAAGGCAAAGAATCGCAACCAATTTCCACCAAGCCTCAGTATGGGAGCCGAATTAACAAAAACGAAACCGCCTCCACATTGCACAAACCAATCACGCTATCGTGATAACGTAGATTTTCCCGGCGTATCAAATACTGATGATTTTCACGGGTTTGCAGCCGGGTTCCATCGTCCTGACGACAACACGATATTTCGGCGGACCATCTGAAACGTCCCCTTAGAAAAATTATACATGACTGTGCTTCAACTGACACACAATATTTTTTAGCGCAACGCAATCTGACTTTCAATAATCCCTACAAGAGAATGGCCCTGACTAAATTAACCTATTCGTTTCACAAATCACTTACTTCACAAAAATCTTCGTTACTCGAACTACTGCAATACAGCGAGCGCTACTACTGCCAGCTAAATAAAAGATTCAAACTACTGAAGGCACTAACTACTAGCAAAAGAAAGATTTTGATAGAGAACAAACAATGTATTTACCTTAATAGTTTTCAAAAGTCATAATACATATATCAGTCCATGATATCCAATATTACAAATTTACTGTCTCTGTCCAAAAGTCCGCCATCTCACTCCCCACATCCACCACTGCTGGCGGCTCACCTCCAACTGCGCAACGCTACGCGCTGTTAACAGCCAACTGCCCAACACTGCAATAGCAACTATTGCAACAATGCCGACCAGTCTCAGACTGCACACAGCACAGTCAGTGATTTTCACATAGAGCGCTACGTGGCGTTACCAATAAAAAAAACCTAAACAGCCTACTTACATAGCACCCATGCTCCCCACAAAAAATTTTACAAATTGTTTTGGGCAGTGGCCAATACAGATTTGAAAACATTTTTCATAGTTACAATAACAAAGATATCAAATGCACACATTTATTGATACACTGTTGGTCAAAAGCAAAAATTGTTCTCATAAAGACAGTCCTGATCATTTATCACAATAGTAATTACAGTGTTTTTCACGAAGTCTCATTAGTAAAAGAAATTGCACACAGAAGTAGTGGATTTCCATGCAGTCTTGAAGAAGTAGTGTTGTCCTTACAACAGAAAGACAGTGCTGACTCTTGACATGCAGACAGGTAACGGGCCACAACAGAGCAAACCCACCACAGAGTCAGTCGAAGTTTTGAAGAATATTGATAGGTAGGTCATCACAGAGCAGACCACTGTAGTCTTGTTAGAGATTACGGTATTGGTGGGCCACCAGAGATGCAGACCCACTAGAGTCCTTGTAGAAATAATGGTATTGGTGGGCCATCAAAGACGCAGACCCACTGTAGTCCTTGTAGAGACGGCCAGCAGCCATCTGTTGCGGCTGTGCAGGTGTACAATCACCATCGGACAATATAGCAAGTCCATAAACCACCACTTATGCACTCACAAAGTTTTTGGAATTGTCCTTAGAACCAGCAATGCTGTTAACCAGTCCCTTGCTGAATTATCAACACACGTGCAAACACTAACGGTCCCAACTTCTCACATATTGTGCATATACTATGACCAACAGAAACGTGTGCACTGAAATGAATGCTTACAAGTTACTTAATTTGCTGAACTGGTGTCCATTACAATTTTATAATATGAGAATACAATTACAAAGATACAGAAAACATCATTAAAAACATAATAATACAGATAACGTTTGTAGTAATACAGGCTTTACAAAACAACAGAAATAACCATATACATCAGTGTTACAGGAATTATGACAAAAGTAAATACATAAAATAATGAGAATAGTTTTCGAAACATTAATTTCACACATGAGCATTGAAACAGAACACAATTAATAATGTCTATAAACATCTTTACAAAGTAAATAACATATTATTAATGCAAATTATATTTGAGGATAACAGTATTCCTCATCATAGTGAATGTAGCTTAGTACTAGAAAAATTCTACAACATAAATCGTATTAGCTAAACACATAAAGACAGGAAAAACACAAATACACAAGAGTACACAAACACATAGCAGAATAACACAGGAGGAAAGGACATGGTTCGTTTTCAGTGTAACATTTGGTACTGCAGTCCAACCCAAAACTTCATTCCATACATCTTTCGTCTTATTTCAACATTTGTTTCCACCAAAAAAAATCCTATCCAAGCATGCTTTCTGTATTTATATATTCATATATTTCTTACCTCACTATTTATTTTCCATTATCTTACCTCATCATTTATTTCCAAGAAAATCCTACCTAAACCTGTTGTCCCTAAACCCTACTTTTTTGTTCACATCCTCTTTCAAAAATACTTTTTTGGCCAAACCATTTTCTTATAGCTTCTCAATGCATTTCTTCCAATTCATCACATCTCGTTCTCTTATATAGCCTACCCCATCTTAAGTTAACTTAAATCTACTGAGCTCAGATGCTAAACTAAGGGACGAGACAATGCAGCAGCACAAAACAATTAACACTAACAGCAATGACAAAAAAAAAGGGAAATTGGCAAAGCAAGCAGCAGTATATCTAAATTAGCAAAGCAAATGCAACATTACAACTAATATAAGGCAATCTGCAGAAAATAAGAAAAATTAATCAGTAGTAAAACTGGCTTAACAGAGTAATACAAAGTGAAATTCAGTAGCACTATGCCTGGCAAACAGCAGCAGCAAATGTAATAACTTATATTTAAACATGACAAACCCACAAGCAGAAAAAAATAGTTCACTAAAGACAACAATGCAGATAAGGGAAATGTATATTCACATCTTAATGTCTATGTAATTAAAGTGGTGCACCACAAAAACTTATTCTACAAAAAATTACCAAGTACTTGAAAAAAAATTATACATGCAGTTACTGTTATTCGTCCCTTCTTGTTGTTCTTTCCTTTCCAAGTGCTCCTTTTTCGAACAATGTGGATCATAAAATTATTATTTAATAGATCTCTTGACAGAAAGTGTTCACATTAGCAAATAAATATAATTTTATTTTGTTTAACCAATGCTGCAATACAGCTGGAAACCAGATATCAAATAAAATAAGCAACTACGTAAAGCAAAGCTTAAAAACATCATTCAATAGCCATGTCGCATTTCATAAGTCAGTAGAAATTCTCTCAAGTCTCGTAGAAAGACACCTGTCGTAAACAGGTGTGCAGATGTAAGAATATTTTCCATCAACTCATAAGCATATCAGCAAGTAGCACATAGTACATGCTCCACTGTATAATCATATGTTTCCAAGTAATAGCATGTCATATTTACGACGCTTTCTACAAAGGAATGTCAATAGCAAGGTAAATGGCCTCTTTCTTCTCCACCTAATGGCTTTTTCTCCAGGCAGCTGGCACAGCTGGCCGCTCACAATGCATTACGTCAAGGTCACTTGGTTTTCTTACCGAAATATTTACAACAGCGGTTTGCACTACAGTGACAGTCTCATATAAAAAATTTCACAGGTCGAGAATTTGCTTTACAAATGAGTAGAAATAAAATCCTATAAATATAACAGCGTCCAAAAAATTTTCGTTGGCATTGTAATACATTCATGCATTTACACACATTTCATAACTCTTAAAGTACGATTCTTGGTTTCCAACATCCTTTTTCACAAATCAGCGTCCCTAACCACTACTCATTATTCCTTACCTTATTACATATATACATATTCGTCGACATTCTTCAATATTTCATCATTATAAATATGTAGCATAATCAAATTCCTCATATAGCATCAGCTTCTTGATGATAAACATACCTCAACAGCATAATGCACATCGTCGTCGTAAAAATATCATAACACCTCAGTCAAATCTGTAAAACGTCCTAGATTTCTGCAATAAAATGAAAACCTAAAAAAAATTCTCTGCTGATTTCAATAGTGTCATCTACCTCCAACGTAGTTTAAAATTCATGCTCCCTTACCAAATACGACATTCAAAGCTCTCATAGTATCACAATGCTTCCAAAAAAATATGAACAGTTCACACAGTGCAGACTAAATACAATTTCATAAGTGTGAAGTTATTCAACTGTGTAATTGCGTAAACATGTGTCACTGACATAGTAATAAAAATTTTGTTTCTCTGTTAAATAATCAGATAGCTGTGTAATTCAGTGTTAGAGAAATATGGTACCGATGTGTAAACATGTATAAGCAAATACCATATTAGCTAGGGCTCCTTGTGCTTGACAAACACATGGTACACAAAGTAAGCGTGTACCCCCCTGAGAATTAATGTAATTATAACCTCAGGTGTTAGAGATTACAGCAATGGAATGAAATATATCACGGGAACCTTTGTATCATTGTAATTCAAAAAACTTTAAAAATAAATGTTTTAAGTACAAAATTAATCACTCAAATGAGTGTCCTGTAGCGCTAAATGTGCGTCTTGCTGTAGGATAATCTGTGGAACTGTCGTAGTTATCGTCCTCTGTAAGCAAAGTTCTGCTGAAGTCAATGTACTCACCTCCTCATAAACAAAAGTGAAATGCTTTGCGTATAGATATCTTAGTTATTACGCTTATTGCCGTGATGAAGATAGTACTGTGCTGTAACATATTGTTGTGCTACGGAAAAGGTTGTCTCATTGTAACTATACCACAAAAGTTACTACTAAAACATGTTTTACTTTCCAGAAGAATTCAGAAAAACTGTGTAGATATAAAACAGATACAGCGCAAAAGCAATAATATAAATTGTGTCACTCATTAGTAGCGTCGTGATATAACCGTGTAGCTGTCAAATAAACTAACCACTGTGTCATCTGGTATCTCTCAGAAAGTACTTTAAATCCAGAATGTATTTTTAAGTAAACCAAAATTGTGCATTAAAATCTCATTAGCAGTACCGGTACATGTTCTAAGTATGTGAGCCTTATAGTCGTTATGTAATCGTGCAACTAACAAGCAATAATGTAAACACACAATAACACTGTGTAGTCTGTTCACTATAACAATGCACTCGTAAATACTGTCTAAATATGTTCCCTAGGTTCTAGACTGGATAGTTAACTTCAAAACATTGTTGCATGTTTACAGTTTCTCAGTGTGTCAAATTTTACTAGTAGCATGAAGTGAAAATTTTTATGGCAAAGACTAAGTGAAAAACCAGATTATCTCTCAATAAACGGTTTTACATGTGAAATGTGGTGCAATCCTTTACTCTTTCTACTATGCAGAGCTCCAGCTTCAACGGAATAATCATGTGGTGTATGGTACATCGGTAAAGAATGCTCAAATTTTTCTCAAGGTTAGCGTCTATGTTATTTTTCTCTGAACCAGCCGGTGCACGTGACTGCCTGCGGTGCGGGTCATTGTCTGCTATCTCTTTGTTGGCGAGCGTCGTTGTTAGGATTAGGAGACCCAACTTCTACAAATTCACCTTGCCAAGAGGGCCCAGCCCTGTTTGAATCCCGCCAGTTCTGATGAAATTCAGGTCAGTCGTTATGACTATATCATCTGTCGTCATGTCGGTAGTTCCTGTAGTTTCTTTCTTGTCGGTTAAGTGGTGGAGAATTTCTCCCTGAATTATCACTGCATGGTGGACCATTGCGTCTGAAGTTATTCTGTCTCCCGTGATAATAATAGTTCTTGTTGCCATATTGTCTGTTTCTATGATTGTCTCTGTCCTATTCATTACTACGGAAATGTGATCTTTCTCTTTAACTATCACTCTGCCAGTGGTTGTCATATGGGTGGTGTCTATTTTGTTCACGATTTACGTTGTAAGAATAGCCTTGTCGTGTCCAGTTATTATTTCTTTCATCGCAGAATTGTGACGGATGTGACCTGTAATTGTTGTGTTCCTGTTTTAGCGTCCCGCGATTGTCAGTGTCAATTTCCAATTCTTGTAAGAGTCCCTGAAAAGCTTCAATGTCGTCTTTGCAACGTCCTGCCAAAATAATATGTCGTAAATGTTCAGGCAATTTGATTAAGCAAATCTGGATGAGTTCTGAGGGGCTGTATGGGTTTGACAGGTACTGATTCTTGCGCAACATGTCTTCAAAATATTTCACAAGACTGTAAAATTCAGATTGTTCGAAATGTTTTATCATCATGATGCTATGTTTTACTCGGTCTTCTGTAGCTTGAGACCAATATGCTGAGAGGAAGGCATGATACAATTCTCCTTCACTGTGACAATCGTGAATGATCGATCGCATTCTTACAGCTGGTTCATTCTCTAAGTAGCCACACATAAATTCTAATCTGTGCTCTAATGACCAGTTGGGAGGAAAACAATGAGAGAACCGATGAAGCCACGCTTGTGGATGAATGTCGTTGCCGGAATTCTTAAATGTTTTCAATTTACGTGTAGTAATAAACAGCTTATAGTCAAAATCATCGTGTCGGCGAGTCGAATGTCGGTCATTGTTACGTCGTTTCGGCGGTTCCATCTCAAAATTCAGTGTACCTTGCCAATTTCTTTCGTAATTTCCGAAGTGCATCGTGTTATTATTTTGTGGCTGTTCCGTATTTCTATGTCCCTCTTCCCATATTGGAGCGCGAGTGTCCTCTGAAATATGTAATTCTTGTATTACCTGTGTCAACTAATCTTGTACTTCCTGGATTTCTCTTTTGTATTGTGTATTGATTTGATTTTGATTTTGTTTGAATTTTCTAATTTGTTCATACTCTGCTGTGTCAGTGAAGGCTACGGGTCTTGTGTCATTCAGATCATCATCTACCTTTGTAGATAAGTTAGTGTACTGATCCGAACGTTCGGCTACTTTTTCCGATAGTGAACCGATTCCCTCAGTGTGTTTCTCTGAACCAAGTTTCAGAGTGTCCATTTGTGTTGAAATCGTATCTACTGTGTCCTTTAAGTTTTCCTGAGTTTTTGCAAGTTGCGTAACCGAATCGGTAGATGCAACTGGGTCAATTTTAGCTCGAAAGGTGTCGTGATTTTCATGAACAATAGTTTGTAGTTCTTTTATGGCTGCTTCGTGATTCTGTAATGCATTTTCATGACGCGAAAAAATAGGTTGAAAATGCTCACAAATTTGTGTTTTTACGTAATTACAGACTTTTTGACATTTCGATTCGATTTTAAGTAACTCAGCAGTTAAATCTTCACGTGTTTGTTCAAGCGTTTTTTTCCAGTGAGTGCAACTTTTGAAGCTGTTGCTGTGTTTGTCTCTGATTTTGTTCCATCGTGTCTAACTTTTGAAGATTTTTCCCATTTGTTTCTGATTTTGTTCAAGCGTTGTGTCTAACTTTTGTAGCCTTTGTCCCATTTGTTGCATTAACTGTAATAACAATGCACTGGTGTCTGAAACATGTTCCTCAGTGCTATTCGGCAGTGCATTTGGACCGGCAATATTCGCACTTTGAAAAGCAGAAAATGTGTCTTGACTTATTTGAGAAAACGCTGAGGACGCAGAACCTGAATCTACAGTATTTGCAAGATCGTGTCCTGTCATTTCGGATTCCTGAGGCGAGCTGTCGCCGACCGACCGATCCATAATGCTTCCCTGTTCACTAATTGTTTCACTGTCTACACCATTATTTGCAGCCCGCTCCATTTCCCTATGCACAATAACCAAATTACTGCTTTGAACATTAGTTAATTCATTACACGGTGGCGCTAACACACTGCTTTCGTCTTCACTGTCATTTCTTAGTTTACTTTGCTGCCTAGTATTACGTTTTTCACACGCCATTATTGTCACAATACTTCACATGATAACACAGAAAAGCACAATTTGAAGAGCAAAATAAGAAAAAACATTAGCATAGCACTGAAAATAATGTCTAGTTAATGGCAAGCGCAGCTGCGAAATACTTGGTGCAAATCTGCATGTTTGCCACAACTGTTATACTGTACAACAATGAAAAACTACAACTACAAAGAAGATTCTCTCTACAATTACGCACTAGCAATAAACAATAGCTACACTAATTACACAAACTACAAGAAAAAATCAGAAGATTCCTGTGAGGTATCCTCGGCTAAGGGTCGATATATGAAACGTCCCCTTAGAAAAATTATATGTGCCTGTGCTCAAACTGACACACAATATTTTTTTAGCACAACGCAATATGACTTTCAATAATCCCTACAAGAGAATGGCCCTGACTAAATAACCTATACGTTTCACAAATCACTTACCTCACAAAAATCTTCGTTACTCGAACTACTGCAATACAGTGAGCACCACTACTGCCAGCTAAATAAAAGATTCAAACTACTGAAGGCACTAACTACTGATAGGCATGGTTAGCGAAGGAAAGATTTTGATAGAGAACAAACAATGTATTTACCTTAATAGTGTTCAAAAGTCATAATACACATATCAGTCCATGATATTCAATATTACAAATGTACTGTCTCTGTCCAAAACTCCGCTATCTCACTCCCCACATCCACCACTGCTGGCGGCTCACCTCCAACTGTGCAACGCTACGCGCTGTTAACAGCCACCTGCCCAACACTACAATAGCGACTATTGCAACAATGCCGACCAGTCTCAGACTGCACACACCACAGTCAGTGATTTTCATATAGAGCGCTATGTGGCATTACCAATAAAAAAACCTAAACAGCCTACTTACACATCTGGCCGCCATCTTCAGGTGCGATTGAGTGCACAATTACGCCGGAACTGAAGAGACCTCATTTTTTCCTTTATTGTGATTTTATTCCCCTGCCCCATATGGGCAGGGGAGGGCTGTCAGCGGCACAATTCGCCGCTCTTCAGCCGAGTGACACGACAACTAAAACAAGAATAAAATGATACATACATAAGGAGATATAAAAGGGGAACATAAAACAGTGTAAGGGGAGAAAATGGAGGTAAAAATACACTGACATGGATATGTTCATGGGGGACAGTTAAAAAGGTCACCAGAAAGTTAAAAAACACAGTTGGCGATTCTTAAAACACAGAGAAGACACTGAATGCGCATGCACAGGTTAAAAGTTGGCCACAGTATTAAAAACACTCCGAAACAACACACTTAAAACCCACTTGGAGCACACACGACGAAGAATAAAACTACCAGGTGGGACCTGCCGAGGGAAAGGTCAGAGAGGATGGAAAAGGAGGGGAGAGCATGGGGCAGCTGGGGAAGCGGCGGGATGAAGAGAGGAGGGGCAACCGTGGGTTCATGAAGAGGCAGGAGACATGTGGGGCGGGAGAGGAAAAGGGAAGACAGGGCAGGAGGGAGCGCAGATACACTGAAAGGAGGCACAAGAGATGGAGGGGGAGTAGGAGGGGGAAGCCGCTCAGGAGGAGGGAGGTGGAGGAGAGGGAGCCCTGAGGAGGAAGCAGGAAGAGGGGGTTAGGGTTGGTAGGAAGGGTAGATGTCAGGGCGAAGATCATCATCCAGGAGGGGTAGATGGTGGAAGTTGTGTTGGGAAAGGAGATGGAGGGTGTGGAGATGGAGAGAGGGAGGGACACAAGGGTAAAGGCGCGGCAACTCGTTGGGGGTGGAAAGAGACCTCAGATTCAGCGGCTCCATTATACCGCGGGTACTGGCCGTTGCACATGCGCGAGCAACATAAGAGCTGCCCTCTGTGAGGTGAAGAATTGCAGCAGTGTCAGCAGTGAAAACTGTCAAAAGGGAGGAATCGCAAAATTAAAATGCAGCCGGTCGGAAAAAAGACCGTTGTTGTTTTATCTGTGATAAAATAGGATACCACGCCTTACTTAAAGGAAAATCTTTATCTCTATTAATAATATCATCAAACAGACGTATTTCAATTGATTCTTTCAGTACACAATCCCAGTAATGGGAAGCCAAGGCAATAATTTGCGTCTCATTATACGACACATTGTGCCCTTCATTAAGACAGTGTTCAGCAACGGCTAATTTCTCCGGCTGGAGCAGACGTGTATGCCGTTGATGTTCCACACATCGATCTTGAACTGTACGAACAGTCTGTCCAATGTAGGCCTTTCCGCAGTGACAGGGAATCTTGTATACCCCAGGCTTTCTCAGTCCCAAATCATCTTTAACCGATCCAAGAAGGGAAAGGGATCTAGTTTTGGGCAAAGGCATAAGGACGCTTTTAATATCATATTTCCTGAGGATTCTTGAAATTTTCGAAGAAATACTTCCCCCGAAGGGTAAAAAAGCAACTGATTTGAAAGTGTCCACCGTTGGTTCTCGTGTGGGTCCAAATTGAAAAGCACGAGTAATTTGGTGATCAGAATACCCATTCTGCCTGAAAACAGCCTTAAGGTGATCCAACTCCTGTTTCAAGTTATCAGAATCCGAAACAGCATAAGCTCTCTTGACCAGTGTGCGTAAAACTCCTAAGCGTTGATATTGTGGATGACAACTTGTGGCATGGAGGTAGCGGTCCGTATGCGTAGGTTTTCGGTATACACTGTGTCCCAAAGTCCCATTTTCTTTCTTATGTACTAAAACATCCGAAAAAGGTAATTTGCCATCTTTTTCAATTTCCATCGTAAATTTGATTCGTGGATGAAGGCAGTTAAATGACCTAAAATCGATGAAGAGATTCCATTCCATTGGGCCAAACGATGAAAATATCATCCACATATCTCAAAAAACATGTTGGTTTAAGAGAAGATGTTCGGCCACATGGAATGGAATCTCTTCATCGATTTTTATATCATTTTAACTGCTTTCATCAACGAATCAAATCTACGATGGAAATTGAAAAAGATGGCAAATTACCTTTTTTGGATGTTTTAGTACATAAGAAAGAAAATGGGACTTTGGGACACAGTGTATACCGAAAACCTACGCATACGGACCGCTACCTCCACGCCACAAGTCGTCATCCACAACATCAATGCTTGGGAGTTTTACGCATACTGGTCAAGAGGGCTTATGCTGTTTCGGATTCCGATAACTTGAAACAGGAGTTGGATCACCTTAAGGTTGTTTTCAGGCAGAATGGGTATTCTGATCACCGAATTACTCGTGCTTTTCAATTTGGACCCCCACGAGAACCAACAATGATCACTTCCAAATCAATTGCTTTTTTATCCTTCGTGGGAAGTATTTCTTCGAAAATTTCAAGAATCCTCAGGAAATATGATATTAAAAGCATTCTTATGCCTTTGGCCAAAACTAGATCCCTTCTTGGATCGGTTAAAGATGATTTGGGACTGAGGAAGCCTGGGGTATACAAGATTCCCTGTCACTGCGGAAAGGCCTACATTGGACAGACTATTCGTACAGTTCAAGATCGATGTGTGGAACATCAACGGCATACACGTCTGCTCCAGCCGGAGAAATCAGCCGTTGCTGAACACTGTCTTAATGAAGGGCACAATATGTCGTTTAATGAGACGCAAATTATTGCCTCGGCTTCCCGTTACTGGGATTGTGTACTGAAAGAATCAATTGAAATACGTCTGTCTGATGATATTATTAATAGAGATAAAGGTTTTCCTTTAAGTAAGGCGTGGTATCCTATTTTATCACAGATAAAACAACAACGGTCTTTTTTCCGACCGGCTGCATTTTAATTTTGCGATTCCTCGTTTTTGACAGTTTTCACCATTGGCGCTGCTGCAATTCTTCGCCTCACAGAGGGCAGCTCTTCCGTTGCTCCCTTTTTTTTTTGTGTTGGTGCTGAAGTCTGATCAACTTCATTGATTTTTACTTCTGTGGGGAATGGAAGGGGTAAAATTTTTCTCTTTATTTATTTATTCTTCTTTCAGCTTTAGTTTGGGCACACAGAAGGGTCCTTTAACTCGCTGCTTTTGGTGTGTATTTGAAAACTTGTGTGGAGAAGTGCTAAAGGACGATATGTCCTTATATTATGGAGAAGTACGTAGGGATATCATTTACGGAGGCTGAAATACTATCGCCTTCGGTACTTTATATTTGTGGGTGCGTAAGGGTTCTACCGTACCTACTGTGGTGAGTTGTGGTGTACTGTCACGTATCATGTCCAACTTCCGAAATACGGTTCATGCCTTCTCCTTGACCTTGTCTGAGAGGTAAGATTCGCTTAAGGCTCGATGAATGTCATGATTTCGGATCCACCATTGGGCTCCTGTGATCCATCGTAGGCATCTGCTTTGTACAACCTGTAACTTCTTGTAGTTAGTGGCACACGTAGTACCCCAAGAGGTCGATCCATACAAAACAGATGGTTCGACTGTGGCATGGTACAACTGGAGTTTCGTGCGTTGGCTGAGGTATGAGCTCTTCAGAAATGGGAGGAGAGCTCCCAGCATTTTGAGGCCAGACGCCTTCTTCTCCATAATGTGATGACCATACAACAGTTTGGCGTCCAGATGCACTCCCAGGTATTTTACAGTTGTTGCCCAGGGGAGTGGCTGGTCTGATATCCGTAGGCGTTCATTGACGATGGGTCTCCGACGTGTGAAGACAATAACTTTGGTTTTCTCTGCGTTGACCGTTATTTTGTTCATTTGGGTCCAGTGGTCCACTAAATCTAGTTGGCGCTGCATCCGTGTGACGAGATGGTCCATTCTGGTGCCTGCAGCCAGGAGCGCTGTGTCGTCGGCATAGAAACTGGCAGTAACATGTGGCACAGTCGGGAGGTCGTTAATATATAAATTAAACAGCAGTGGAGAGATGACCGATCCTTGTGGAAGTCCTTCAAGGACAGGCCGTGTTGTTGAATTCTTGTCATCAATGCGAACATATAATCTGCGATCCTGAAGAAAATTGTCGAGAAGTTTTAAATAGCAGTCTGGTAGGGGAGTAGTACGTCGGAGCTTGACGATCAAGTTGCGTCGCCATACTTTATCGTAAGCCTTCTCTATATCGAGAAAGACTCCAATAGTATGTCGTTTCTTGTTGAAATTGTCTTGGATAGATTCCGTGATGCGCAGTAGTTGTAACTCATCCGATAGCTTCGCCTGGCAGCCAAACTGCTCCGGCCGGATGATGTTGTGTGCCACAAGGATGTCCAGCATGCGTTTCAGTAGGACATGTTCCAGTACCTTTCCCCGCGTCGGCAGTAAACTTATGGGTCTGTAGCTGTCAGGGTGTGAGAGATCCTTGCCCGGTTTTGGTATTGGCACTATTCTGGCAAGCTTCCATGCCTCTGGGAAGTATCCAGTCCTGAGGCAGCTGTTCACTATCCGGGTGAGAAGCACAACAGGCTTTCTCGGGAGGTGTTTCAACTCCGTATTGCTGATTCTATCTGCTCCAGGTGAGGTGTGTTTGCTATACTTGATAATCCTCCGAATTTCCTCCGGCGTTGTCAGCCGGGGCATAGCGATAGTCGGGGCGTCCCGAATAGCTTCCCATTCCGCCACTGTGTCCTCCTCTGCACGGTGGAGTGCATCATCTCCATCCTCCGTGGGGGGCGTAGTCATTTCCGTTGCTCGCGCACGCGCAACGGCCAGTACCCGCGGTATAAAGGCGCCGCCGAATCTGAGGTCTCTTCAGTTCCGGCGTGATGGTGCACTCAATCTCACCTGAAGATGGCGGCCAGATGGTCCGCCGAAATATCGTGTTGTCGTCAGGGCGATGGAACCCGGCTGCAAACCCGTGAAAATCATCACAATCACACTATCCTTTACTCATTAAATCTTCTCCGTGACTGTTTTGTTGGCCTGGTAACCAATCAGGGCACAGAACCGGGGTTCCTACGCAAGGGGAGTGAGCCTCCACTTTGCGTATCCTGAGAGGAGCCAATCAGCGATTCAGAATCTCTCATGTCTGAAAAAACGATTTTAGACTACGGAGGCGCCGTTCTCACGGTAACGATGGCCATATTTTGGCAAAAAAAAAAATCTAATTGATCAGGTCCATGATCCCTTTAATGGATAGATCTGACCATTTCGTTTCTGAAGGAAGGCTGTTAATTTTCCCACTCAGCCGTTGCCATGAAATATATGTTTTTGGTGCTCAGTAAATGAACCTAGTGGCTTCCTGGAGACACCGTCTCACTTCCACTAAATACATACACCAGCTGCTCAGTCCGTATTGTCCCAGTTTCTAACATGAGAATGCACAAGGTCTTATGACCTTCCCACCATTTGCAAGAAAGCTCAGATTACAGCAGTTTCTCTTAAGTGACTTCCTCCACCCACTTTCCGCCATCCAGCCACCTTTGCGATGGACTACCGCCTGCCCCAGATAAAATGTTTTGCGAACTGACGCCCTGCTCTCCAACCCTAAGCAGAAGGAGGAGAGGGCTCCGGCCAGAAATCCCTCTGCAGGGAAGATCCACTGAGCGCTGCTGCCCAGAATCACTCACACAGCCAGGTCGCTGAACTCAGCATTTATGGCCCCAATTCATCTCTCTCCTGGTTCCTGTTGCCTCCATTATGGTCCCTTTGGAACAAATTTTCTACAGGTTACACATGCAGCTATTATAACATACTGGTCACAATTTCCCCATGTAAAAATGTCAGAGACCATACACAGTAAATGTAGTTCTGAGGGACAGCGAAATCAAGGCCTAAAATATTAATATTCATCTGACTGACATTGTTGGCATGTCATCTCCTAACAAGCCAATGAGTTCCTTGAGTGAGCTAGGATGTGACTACAGCTTTCGCCTTCAAAGACACAACTGTCAAGTGCTGGAACACCCAAAGTATGTGTCAGTGAGTCTTGTTTTTATTTCTGTAACTAGGTTTAGGAACTAGAGCATTGACTGCAAAATGAACATCGTAAATCAATAACTGCCACAACTATTTCTGTTTCTCTGTCTTAAGCATAGTGGCAACTGAGCAGCTGAAATTTGAGACATACAAAGGAGCACTCCGAACCCAGTTCTGAGAAAATTCTCTGCTAAATTAAATTCCGCTCCTCAAGCGAGTTCTCCTATGCTTTTACTCAATCTGATTGTTTTCGCAGGCAAGATATATTCACTGAGTTGAGCAGCTTCTCCCACCCTTTGATTCAAGATGAGAACATTCTCAGATAAAGTACATACTTCCCTCAACACTTTACTCAAGCTGAGAATAGACCCAGGTGAACTGTATTCTCTGAATGGAGCAGTTTCGACCACACTTTTACTCAAACTGAGAACAGTCTCAACAGAAGTATATTCTCCAAATCGAGTAACTTCTCCCACACCTTTATTCAAGCTGAGGATATCCTCGTGTGAAGTATATTCTTTGACCCAACCAGCTTCTCCCTCCTTGTTCATCAAGCCGACAATATACTCTGGTGTAGTATATTCTCAGACTATTGTAGGTTCTCCCATCCTTACATTCATGGTGACAATATTCTCAGGTGAAGTATATTCACCCGCTTGACCAATTACTCCCACACTTTTACTCAACCTGAGATTATTCTCAGCAGAACTCCAACTCAAGCACCATCTGCCATGCTACTACCCAAGCTTAGAACATTCTGCATCAGATGATACTGTTCTCATGTGAAGTATACTCTCTGAGTCAAGCAGTTTCTGTCACCATTTCATTCAAGCTTCTGATATTCTACGGTGACGTATATTCTCTGACAACGGCAGCTGAGAGGTGGCACACCACTCTCTCAGTTTAAAACACTGTCAGTCAGATTAATATTCACATTTTAGATCATGATCTCGGTGTTCCACTGTATTATATTTCCACTTAGGGTTGGAGCAGGTGGATGACGGTTTGTGAACATTTTACCTGGGCCAGGCTACAGTCCATAACTAAGGTGGCCAGTTGACAGAAAGCGGGAGGAGGAAGCCATTTAAGAGAGACTTGTGTAATCTGAGCTTTTGAGCAAACGGTGGGCATGTCATAAAACTCTGAGCATTCTCATGTTAAAAGTTCTGATGATATGGACAGAGCAGCTAGTGTATGTGTTTAAGGAGGCGAGACTAACTCCCCTGACGTCAGAAAGTCGCCGGCCGGTGTGGCCGTGCGGTTCTAGGCGCGTCAGTCTGGAGCCGCGTGACCGCTACGGTCGCAGGTTCGAATCCTGCCTCGAGCATGGATGTGTGTAATGTCCTTAGGTTAGTTAGGTTTAAGTAGTTCTAAGTTCTAGGGGACTGATGACCCCAGAAGTTAAGTCCCATAGTGCTCAGAGCCATTTGAACCATTTGTCAGAAAGTCGCCAGGTTCTTTAATTGAGCGGCCAAAACAAATTCCACAGGCACGACTGTCTGGGAAGCTTAACAGTCTTCTTTCAGAAATTGGAAATGGTGGGTTCGGAAAGATTACATCACTCCATGAATGGGGGACTGTGGTCCTGTTCAGTTAGACGTTTTTTGCCAAAAATATGGCCATGCTTAATTTGAGAAAGAGGCCTCCCTAGTCTGAAATCTTTTTTCAGACAAGAGAGATTTGGAGTCGCTGATTGTCTCCCCTCACGAACAGCAAAATAAAGGATTGCTCCACCTGCGTGGGAACCCTGGTCCTGTGTCTTGATTGGTTACCAGGCCAACAAAACAGTCAATAGAGGAAATTCAATGAGTAAAGGACACTTCTATTGGTTTGTGTAATGTAGAGGCGTTTTCGCTTTTGCTAATTCGGCTCCCATGCCGAGGCTTGGTGGAAAGTGGTAGTGATTCTTTGCCTTCTTCGTCTTCTGCCTCCACTGGTGAGAACTTCTCGTCTTTCCCTGGTGGGTGGGACTTGTTGTCTGCAACTTGTGGTGGACTGAGAGCCAGTGACAGTTTCGAACTGTACCGACAGTGGAACTGCGTATCACCCCGGACATACTGTGAACTTATTCCTCCTGAGTTGACCTTCTCACGTTTGACAATACCATAGCTGCATGTGTGAGATAAATTGGTTTGGCTAGACCAGCGAGTGGCTGCAACGCACAATGAAATCTGCCGTAATTTCAAGGTCTCTGAAAGGGAAATTTCCTGCGTTCTAATAATCAGAACGTAGTTCGCAAGTTTTCGTGGACGCGTCAGAACATTACAGCTGCTGCAGCGCGTCGCTCCTCGGCCACAGCGTCCCGATTTCTGCTGCCGCCTGAGTTGAGGTGAAAGGATAAGGTATTGCTGTGCTGGTGTAGGATTATTAAATGATACTCACGGCTCTCCCTCCTCTGTGAACCATGGATTGTGGCGTACTTGGTCATAGTTGATTCCATTTGAACAGAATTGGGCCTCACAGTGCATTCATGTAATCTAAGTCAGATTCTGTTGTAAGATGGATTAATGCAGGGGAGAATTTGCACAGTTTCTGCCCCAATGAATCCTTTGCCGCTCAAGCACCATACCTTTCCTGATATGTCTTTTTTTTGGTAAATTTATCAGATCGTTTCGTTATAAAAGAATTAATAAAAACTTGTTATTATTTTTGTAAACTTAAATACCCCACTGTTCTCATTCATACTCTCCCAACTATTCACTATTTTACTTTATTGTGGTGATACGTGGGTACATCAACAATTCAAGGTTCAGTCTTATTAAATTAGTTAATGTGAATATTAATTTGAGTTCTGAAAGTGACCACAGACCTTTTTCTTCAGTTTGGCTCCAAGCGTTGTATTTTATAGTATATTATAGTCATTTTAATTAAGTGTATGTATTGTCTGTCATCTATTTTTGTTTCTCATTGTGTCTTGTCAGTGACCTCTGTGTCACTTCTTGTCTGATGTTACGCTGTTGCTAACAAATGGTTCAAATGGCTCTGAGCACTATGGGACTTAACATCTGAGGTCATCAGTCCCCTACAACTTAGAATTATTTAAACCTAACTAACCTAAGGACATCACACACATCCATGCCTGAGGCGGGATTCGAACCTGCGACCGTAGCAGTCTCGCAGTTCCAGAGTTAAGCGCATTGCTAACAGCGTTGTGCAAGCTTTTGTGGAGTTAATTTGTTTATGGGGATGGGGATGTCATTTTAGAATAGCTTTCATGGGCTTCGACATAAATGTGTGCGTTATTTGAAAGAAGGCCGGAGCAGAGACGTAGTGCGTGATGCATTAGAGTTGGAAACTTGCGGAAGTAGCAATAGATTTGAATTCTTACGAGAAGCAAAGCCCGTGTGTGTGGTGAGAAAGGCTGAGCACTCATGAAGACCTAAATGGAACACGAGGCAGCCATCGATGCTCAACGAGATATAACGGCGGAAGAAGCTCATTTAAATCACTCTGAAAACACAGCACAAATGTCAAATGCAGAAGACTCCGGCGATGACGTTTCGGCTCACTCAGGAAATGAAAGCGAAACCGATGTCGAGGCAGGTCATGTGGGTTCTGTAAATACAGAACGGCAAAGTAACACTCGGATATCGCGGGCAAGGCGTCATAGAGCGGTTGAATCGCGTGCTTCTAGTCCAGGATACGTTACTGAAGTACGCAGTTAGACTCGATCATTCAGTTTATGTAAGAAGCACAGAAGAGGCAACAGGAGGAGGAAAAACATAAGAAGGAATGGGAAGAAAAGAGACGGCAGAAAGAAGACCAGGGACAGGAGATCCTCGATAATGAAATTGGGGAAATTCAGAAGGAACAAGACACGGAGGAAAAGAGACAGAACGAAGTAATGAAAGAAATTTCGGAAATTCGAAGGAGGACTGCCGAGTTGTCTGAAACGTAAATCAAGTCAGGAATGAAGTTGAGGACGTAAAACCAGAGGTTGAAGACGTTAGGGAAACGTCAGACGAGACGCGAGAACAGACGAGACGCGAGAAGTAGTGGTAGAGTCCAGACAAGAGGCTAGAACAGCCAGAATAGAAGCACGAGATGCGCGGAAAAATGTTGAAAATGGCGCAAGATCAGTCTGCACAGGCAAAGAACGAAGTGAATCTTTCAAAAAGAGAAACTCGGATACAAATAGATTCGCGAGATAAATGAGAAACTGAGTATTTAATCTAGTAAAAGGGGCTTAGAAGGAGGAATAAGTAAGCTGTTAGAGAATAACAAAGATCTTTCCACGATGACGAGGAGCAGCATAACAGTAGAGCTCATTCGGTCTGTTCTGTGAGTCCACGCTGATAAAGTGTGATAACCTGTTAGTGAAGTTGTATCGCAGTATTTTTATATAAGTACAGTTGTTGAGTGTACTAGGAAACGGTATACAACTGTAATAATCACAGTAAGGACATGGGAAGTGACTGCCAAATGATACAAACAGCATTGTAATAGTGGTAGGTGCTAGTAAAGGTGAATCCAAATGGCATTAGTTGGGGAACACGGGTGGCATCAATGCATTTTGTTAGTGCAGGTTGCCTACATCAGAGGCAAGTATACATTCATGGGAAAAACTATTGTTCTCCTTTGACTGACAGGTCCTTAAACTTTTGTTTTGCTAAGAGGATTATGACCCCTGGGGATAATCCTCCCTTTTGATTGACAGATCCTTAAACTGTTATTCCCCCACCTCTCTCCCTCTCCCTCCTCCTCCCAACCCCACAGGAAACTTCCAATTCCCATCCTTCCCCTCTCTCAGACGGGTACACATTCAGGCCTCAGTGATTCGAATAGCCCACCCCCACTCTATCAATCTGATTAAATACTTCATTAAACTGATCAATTAATTAACCCCTCCCCTTTGCTGAACCTCTTATCCTCCCCTCCCCTCTCCCCCTTCGACATCTGGAAATTAGCGGTTCTCTGCTGTAGAAGAAGGATCTCACGAAATTACTTAGCAGAGGGTATATTGATTATTTATAAAAGATTTAGTTTGCAGGGGTTGGGTATCTCTTGGTCATCATTCTCTGCTGTTTGCGAAGAAACAGGTCTTGTAAAATACATCGAAAAGAAGTAATTAAATTGATCAGCTATTTTTATCCTGACCATGGAAGGAATACTATCATGAAAAAAAAAATCTTTCGTCGCAAAGCATGCACCATCCACCGTTCCTCACCCAGAGCCAGCTCACACCACCCATGCAGACTGCCCAGAGTTGGGATGCATCAGGCGTTTCAGCAAAGCGATGTGTCCATCAGTGACTGCACCACACACTGGTGTCCAATAGGTGACCACTCGGGCCACACGATTGACAGACCAGATGTCACACTAATCCCGGAATAAGAGCACCTGAGAAATTCCTGCCGAAACACGTGCTCTCTCGCTCTTTCTCCTCCTGTAGCGTCCCCGCACCCACCGTCAGTCATGGTCGGACCGAATCGCAAACAAAGTAGCGTTTACCTGGTAAACCCCTGCAGAATACCTATGCACGTGAGAACTCTTTCCAAGGCAAATGGCTGATTGGGAACCTCTCCGGAAATACTACTGATGTCAACAAATAATTAATTTCTGGTCATGTGATCATGATGTAGAGGATATGACGCGAGCGCGATAAGTTCACCGCTCCCAGTCGCAGTCAGTCTCTGGAAGAAGAAGAACCATGAAGCTACGCCAGCAGTTGAGATCATCGTCAGCCTCTCCATCGCAGAAGAAGCGTAAGAGTAAGTACTCCTTGTGTGTCGTTGCTTCTGTTACTGCATTCTCTTCTTTGTTCAACTCTATGTCGTTGTATGTGGAGTCTTATTGTTTCTTCTTCTTCTTCGTTCAGTGACCTCTGGGCTGTCTGAACCAGCAGCAGCCACCATCGCGATGTTGAGACTTGCAGCGAACTCTGGCCTTTCAGGAACAGCAGCGGTAGTAGCAGGACCGTGTTATCCTGTAACGCATCCGACCAGCATGCTAGAGCAGGACAATGAGCTGCTGTTATCCATCCCGCTCATTGATTTAAACACAGCAAGTCTCCAACTCTCAGAAGAACTGTGCTGAGGGCCCTACACCGCACAGATGGGGTCCGACGTATGCACCATCCCAGAACACTCTAGTGTTACAGCAAGGGCAAGTGTTGATATGGTGAATTCTCGAAGCTGTCGATTCCTCCCAGTGCTCTACTGCTTTTCACTTCAGCTTACAATTTAATAGCTAAAATTCGCATCGCATAGGAATGCGACCCTATTTTCAGCCGTTCTGCCCATCGCACACCGTTAACTGCTGGCAGCCGATAAGATTCATTCTCTCTCCAAGCGGCTAGCCGTGAGTTACAAACTAGACTGCGAGAATCTCTCTCCCACACACTACGCTTTGCCGTATTTCGTGACAATGCACTTTCATTCACAGAGCGAGCGAATTATACTATCAGATGTCGATGTTACCTTCTTGTATCAGTACATCTGTGAATATGTATCAGTAAACGTTTTAGCGTGATTTCCAAATGAATATGTCAGGTGCCGGCAATAAAAGTGAAGTTCCACACAAGCAGTTTCAATTAAATTGTATGCCTATGGAGTATCGTCTTAGTTGTGCTACTTGGTCCGTGATTTCCCGTCGGAAAAGTCATAGTATTATCGACGGAAAATCATCGAGTAAAACAGGAGTGATGTCTGGCGTATGCGAGAAGAATTGTAGGCCTTCTGCTGTTCCTGACCTAATAAACGGTTTAGGAGACAAATCTGAGGAGCTCTCTTAGACGGTTTGCAGATGATGTTGTGTCTTACCGTCTTATAAAATCATCAGGTGATTAAAACAAATTACAAAACGATTTAGACAAGATACCTGTATTATGGGAAAAGTGGCAGTTAACTCTCAATAATGAAAAGTCTGAAGTCATCCACATGAGTACTAAAAGGACTCCGCTAAATTTCGGTTTGCAGGATAAAACACACAAAAGGCTGCAAATTCAAGTAAATAGGGATTACAATTATGAATAACTTGAATTGCAACTTTCTCGTCGATAATTTTGTGTGAAAGTAAGCCAAACACTGCGATTTATTTGTAGAACACTTAGAAAATGCAACAGGTCTGCTAAAGAGACTACATATACCACGCTTTTCCACCCTCTCCTGGAGTATTGATGTCTGGTGCGGGATTCATAGCAGATAGGACTTATCGAAAAATTTCAAAGAAGGGCAGCTCGTTTTGTATTATCGCGAAATCGGGAGAGACTACCACAGATATGATACGCGAATTGGGGTGGCAATCATCAATACAAAGGCATTTTTCATTATGACAGGCACTTCTCATGAAATTTCAGTCGACAACATTCTCCTCAGAGCGTGAAAATACTTTGCTGGAGTCCACCTACACAGGGAGGAATTATCGCCATAATAAAATAAGAGAAATTAGAGCTCATACAGAAAGATTAACGTGTTCGTGTTTCCCGAGCGCTGTTCGAGAGTGGTACGATAGAGAAGTAGCTTAAGAGTAATTCCATGACCCCTCTGCCAGGCGCTTAATCGTAAATTGCATACTAATCATCTAGATGTAGAAGCTTAACAAGTAGTCGTGGAGGTTCATGTCTCACATTTATAACGTTTTCAAATGTGAATCTGAAAGCGAGACGTCTATTTTTGACATTTTGAAGATTCCAGAACGAACTGTAGAAACACCAGTCGGCACGAGAACAGGACAGAGAATAGTAAACAAAAGTGTCGTAGCTGTAGAAACCTCAGGAAAATCTGTATTCGTGTCGCCTGGAAAGCATCGAAATCGCAAGATACCTGCAACATAAGCAAATGGTTTTGACAACGACAATTTGAAGCGCTCCGTGTTTGAAATGTATATAGCAAGAGGATACCTGACGTCACAAAAACTTTTTACAATTATACTTGAGCAAATTGGCTTCAAAGGTAGCGTTTTGTCAATGCAAAGAATTTTAAGAGATATTGGTTTCAAAAATGTTAAGAAGTGAGTTTTTAATTGAAAGAAGTGACACTGAAGCAGTACGAACCACGTCCCTTATAAAGATGCATGATAGGAGAAGGGGAGGTAGTTCTATAGTGTGTATTACCCTGATGAAACATGGGTTAACCAGAATCATTCCATAAATATCTGCTGAAAAATGAGTGATGATACTGTCGGTTTTAAAGTTCCCGTAGGAGAAGATTCTCAGATACTTATTCTGCATGCTTGAACTTCTTCTGATTTGGTTCCTGAGAGTAAACTTGTATTTAGGTCTAACAAAAATGATAGTGACTGCCGTTCGGAAATGAACCCTGTCACTTTCAAGAATTGGTTCACTGAACAATTCTTGCCACACCCGGCTTCGAAGCCGGTCATTCTAAGTAAAAAATGGTTCAAATGGCTCTGAGCACTATGGGACTTAACATCTGAGGTCATCAGTCCCCTAGAACTTAGAACTACTTAAACCTAACTAACCTAAGGATATCACACACATCCATGCCCGAGGCAGGATTCGAACCTGCGACCATAGCGGTCGCGCGGTTCCAGACTACAGTGCCTAGAACCGCTCGGCCATTCTAAGTACCATGCCAGTTACCATTCAGCTGTTACAGAGAAAAGTCCAAGTACGAACTCAAGGAAAGGGGATATTGTGCTCTGGCTGAAAAAGAAAAATATTCCGGACAAATAAACCAGACTCGTGCTGAACTCCTGCAGCTTATTAATTTATAAAAGTCGTGTGACAGAAAGTACAAATTTTGAATTTCTTGCATGTGATTGTGGTCACACAGTTTTGGGTTTACCCACATATCACTGTCAGTATAATCCGATAGAACTAATTTACGCGCAGGTTACACGCTCTGAGGGGATAAAAATAAAACGCTCAAGATAACAGGCACTGAAACGCTTGTCCTGAAGCAATAGACAGCATCCCCTTCAGCATGGCCTCACTGTGTTCGGCACGCTGAATAGTTTCAGAAATAAGACTGATAGGGAGGTGAAGATAGATACAAGCCTTAAACTTATCCTAAATTTACGATCAGATGGTTCAGACAAGCTCTCGGATAGCAGATGCTATGAAAATGCAGACTTTGAAACAAAGTAACGTAATGATCTTTAATGGTTTAAAAATGTTTTTGTCATCATATCAATTGCATACATACTACATGAGGTCTTCCTCCTGAAAAGTCCCCTTAGAAAAATTGTACATGACTGTGCTTAAACTGACACACAATATTTTTAGCGCAACGCAATCTGACTTTCAATAATCCCTACAAATAATGGCCCTGACTAAAATTAACCTATACCTTTCACAAATCACTTACCTCACAAAAATCTTCGTTACTCGAACTACTGCAATACAGCGAGCGCCACTACTGCCAGCTAAATAAAAGATTCAAACTACTGAAGGCACTAACTACTGATAGGCATAGTTAGCAAATGAAAGATTTTGATAGAGAAGAAATACTGTATTTACCTTAATATTGTTCAAAAGTCATAATATATATAGCAGTTCATGACATCCATTCTTACAAATGTACTGTTTCTGATGGACACATCCGCCATCTCACTTCCCCACATCCACCACTGCTGGCGGCTCACTTCCAACTGCGCAACGCTACGCGTTGTTAACACTACAATGGCCAACAATAATGCAAAACAGCCACAGACTGCACACAGCACAACCAGTGATTTTCATACAGAGCGCTACGTGGCGTTACCAATATAAAAAACCTAAACAGCCTACTTACACTCCCTTTTACTGATTAGGAAAACGTAGCCTGTGAAGTATTCAGATGATAATATTCAACCCATTTCCCAAGAAGTAGTCACGTTTTCCTCGGCGTGTTGTATGCTCTAATTACTCGCGAGAAAGCAGTCGGATATATGCGTCAAAAACTCCAATACTTCGACAAGTAAACCTCTGTCATTTCAAGGCACGAATTGGAAAATACCTTAAAAAGAAAGTGAGAGTTACCAGTCGAGGAATCGGTGGTTTTCGACGTTAACGGTCAGCATTCCGTCGGGTTATTACAGAAGATGGTTAATTCGTGGAGGTTTGTACCGTCTATGCAACTAAATGAAGGCAGTTTGTTGCCATAAGCGTTTCGCTTTATTTATTTGGGAAGCATCAACAATGCCCTGAAATACGTGTTTCTTTTTATACATACAATAAACGTATTACGTGATAGGTATGATATGCTGATATATTACGTTTTGTCGTGTTTTTCTTTTGTATTTTAGGTTAGAAGCAACGTTTGTAGCGCAAGTTTCGTATTGTGAATGTGTATTTTGTCGTTACTTACGATATGCTGATATATTACATTTTGTCGTGTTTTTCTCTAGCTTTTTAGCTTAGAAGCAATTTCTGTAGCGCAAGTTTCGTATTGTGAATGTACAGTTTGGTGTTACTTGCGATTACCAACTAAGGTAAAGACGGAAAACAGATAAAAATTAAGATGGTTAATTGTTTGCTTCTTCAATAGATCACAATTGCGCTCTCCCCGTGTAATGTAGAACGAATTAGTTCAAATTATAATGCATCTTGACATTGAAAAATATGATAACATACTAGCAATTTTTACGATAGTCTTTTGCATTCAATTTTGCTACCAGTAATTATTTTTTACGCATAATGATTTACATGGAACTGCAGTAAAATACACCCACATACGCTTATTATGCACATTTAAAATAATTATCTGGAGTAGAAGCAGCCGTCAAACAAAAATAATGATTTCGTTTTGAATTTGAAGTTTATCTTGCTGTGTTTTACATTTTTGCTTATAATATAATCCAAATTGCAACATACAGCAATAACTGCAACCATTTTCGATTATCTTGTCGTTAGACAATCGTCGTTTTGACAATAACTGTACTTGACGTCTTCACATAGCTGCGTCAGCTGTACGATGTTCTGAAGGCAAATGAACGTGATTGTTTTTCGCAGCATCACAGGTCGTCAACACGGATTTGTTTTCCCGCTCTCTGCCGCCACGCATGCGCAGACGTCATTGCCTCCACACTTCCAGCCGGCGCTTTAGTCCGGAAGCGCGCTGCTGCTACGGTCGCAGGTTTGAAACCTGCCTCGGACATGGACGTGTGTGATGTCGTTAGGCTAGTTAGGCTTCAGTAGTTTTAAGTCTAGGCGACTGATGACCTCAGATGTTAAGTCCCAGAGTGCTTAGAGCCATTTGTACCATCCACACTTCCCTATTGCAACGCCTCTAAGTGCAGAAGCGCCGTCCTGTGATGCGGGCTATAGTGGTTCAAAGCGGTTAAGTATTGGTATAGAAGCATCAGTGGACAGTGACTGGCCCGTTGTTTAGAGACTGAAAATGCCTCGAGAAGTGTTAAAAAGTGCAGTTTACGGAGCTGCAATGGGATTAAGTGTGTCATGCGGAACATTACATCAATCAACAGATGACTTCCGAGTATTCTCCATCTCCGGACATTTACTGTGCAGGTCTGACGCTTTCTATAACATCGTTGTACGACGGCATGACATTCATGGTGAGATCTGGAAGTCGATCCATTTATCTACAAACTTGTTCGGCCTATAGACGGTGCTACTCCTTGTGCTGGAACGACTGAACCGTGGGCTGTCGTGTGTTCAAACTGCGTATAAAGACATCGTGAACTATCTCCGTACGTATGGTATGCATGCAGATTATATGGAACACTGCATCAATACGGCGTGAAAAGTAGAAGCTAAAGAAACTCCCATCAATTTGAGAGAAATACATGCTGAATTTACTCATGCAAGAAACAGTTATTTGGAAAATACAGTACAAAATGAACCAGTTGTTTTTGTTGTTGTTGATATAATGCAGCCTATATATCATTGCCGAAATGTAAATAAAACAGATATAGTCGCAAATCTTTGTTGCTTTTCTTATTTAACCACCCCATCATTCTATAATGTAAGATGTAACCATTGTAGCTCATTCGGTAAGATGATTCCGCGATAGTGGCTGCATGTATTATTATTATTATTATTATTATTATTATTTTACAAGCGTTAATTTTTTCTATAATAGCCCATTATACACAAAAACCAGACGTATTCGGTATCATGGCTGGGTGACTAAACCATCACGATTTTGTTGCTGATGACTGATCCTCTGAAGATGCAAAAGAAGACCTGAAGAAGAAAAGGAAGTATGAAATATTCCTTCCTCGTAATATACGAGCAATTATTGTAAGTCCATCCAGTCGTGACAAGACTAATGTTCTCATGACGCTGCTAACACACAAAGATGGAGTCCCATTTCAACATGTTTGTGTATTTTCAAAAACACTCTCAGCCCAAGTATCAGCTACTACAGGAGATACTGCGCGATTTAAAAGGCGTTACATACACGACATTCAGTGAAAGCGGTGATACGCCCCCCCCCCCCCCCCCCTCTCCTGAAAAAGTAAAGCCAAACACTGTCTCCATACCTGACGATGTTGCTGTGGAAAACCAAGACCAAATTCAAAAATATTTCTGTTTCGATGGTCATATGGGAGCTGATGTATTTTATCTAAGTCAAACATATTCCAGAATCCTGAAACAGTTGGTTATGGATAACGCAAACCTCATTGTAGCCTTCAAATCAGTCAATCTGAATCTAAAACACATTTACCAAGCACATGTGGGAATTGACACGTTGTTCAATGGTTTTGTAAAGATATGTGCCGATTGGTGCAATCATTCACAGTATGGGTTTCTCGTTGTTTATAAAACAAGAAAACTGAATGATGGTAGGTACAGGCGAAACTTCCAATGGTTTATATATGTATAGCCCGCTAAGAGAGATGAGTACATGAGTGTACGCTGCGCCATGGACAAATTCGCGCTCATGTCTAGCTCTCAACCCGACAGAAAGGATGTACATAGACAGAAACCGCGAAAACTCAGGCTATCATAAATAAAGTTGAGGTATGTGCAGGGAGCTAGAGACGTACTGCTGGATTCTTCTGAAAATGGTCAACAGATTAAATAAATTAATTAATGAAATCGTTAAGACACTAACCGACTTAACTGAAAAGGTCGAAGCTATTGAGGGGAGCCCGCATCTCGTGGTCGTGCGGTAGCGTTCTCACTTCCCACGCCCGGGTTCCCGGGTTCTATTCCCGGCGGGGTCAGGGATTTTCTCTGCCTCGTGATGGCTGGGTGTTGCGTGCTGTCCTTAGGTTAGTTAGGTTTAAGTAGTTCTGAGTTCTAGGGGACTGATGACCGTAGATGTTAAGTCCCATAGTGCTCAGAGCCATTTGAACTATTGAGGGTAAAATAGACGTAGAGGCCCTTGTTGTCAAGAAGAGGGAGCAGGAACATAAGAGGAGGAGGAGGAGGAGTGGGGGGAGGAGGAAGAGCATATATATAAAGCCTCACGCTGCAGAGACGTCTGATTAGTACACACTGAGATATCAGCGAAGCAGAAAGTCATTCAGACGCGAAAAGCCGTTCTAGAGAAATTAGGGTTGCTAAGGTTAGGGAATATGAATCAACAGCAAACACTGAGAAAGACCTTTGAACCGATTACTGAGTCTCTCAGGCAGCTCTCGGCAAAAACAAAACCGCGCAATAACGATGCTGTTGCCATTGACGAATTCATTATCCGTCACGCTCCTGCCCAGATAGATACGACATTCGGCGTCTGCATGGGAAGGACATACATGCTGGGTACGCAGCTTATAAATGTAACTGATGCTACTGCACATGTTTGGTGGTAGGCGATTTGAGAGAATACATGGCTTAATGAATATTATTTTTCTAAGACCCATGAAAAAAGCCCGTACATTATTCCGTTAATGATGGGGACATGTACTGTGAAATACTGCATTTCACTGGCTTACATAAGACTGCAAAAAGCCAGAGCAACAAGAAACATAAGACCATTATAAAACCAGTACTTGATGGTGCAAACAGCAGCAGCAGCTGCGGCGATGGTATTGACATTGAGCATAAAGCAGTGAACAATCGAATCCCATAGTATATACGAGGGCTGTTCAGAAAGTAAGCTCCGATTGATCGCGAAATGGAAACGACTATGATAATCCGATAAAGCTTTGCACAGATGTGTTGGGCAGTGCCTCTAGTATGACCCTAGATAGCATCACGTCACTCCTCTCATTTCTGAGCTCACAGTGATCGCGTAAAGTTGTCTAGAGAATAGTGCCTCCCGCCAAGTACGAGGACCTGGTGAGAAATTTCGCCTGAAGCTATACAGCCAACATTACATAACTGTCGTGCAGTTTCTTCTACAAGGCAATATTTTCAGCCGCATTCTGAAGGGGCAATGAAGATGCTCCTGCATCGTTTTCAATTGGAAATGTTTGACTACCTACAATACAGCCCGTAATTGACTTCCCCTGCGTTTCATTTCTGCTCACATGAACCGCTGGCTATGAATACAACATTTTGGCACAGAAAACGAGCTGTAGGCCAGCGTAGAGAATTGGCGGAAAGCACTGGCGGCTGTCTTTTATGATGAGGGTATTGGAAAGTTGGTACAACGCTACGACAAATGTCTTAGTCAGAACGGCAACTACGTAGAGAAGTAGCTGGATGGTGTAGCTAACTGTTAAAAATAAAACATTTCTAATTTTCACTGTGGTTCCCATTTCGCGATCAATCGGAGCTTACTTTCTGAACAGCCCTCGTACATTATGACGACCCCAGTTAGCAAATAGATCGACTACGGCCTCTCATGGCATCAGCTGCTGCAAGTAATACAGCTTATTCGAATGACATTGTTTCAATAATCTCTGAGCTTAGAGAGAGGTATCACTGAATAAGTACGGAGACAGTAGTTCGAAAACTGCACAAACCAACAAGCGAAACATACTCCCACAAGGATGTTATGATTAAATGTTTGGATCAGGCTGATCTCGTAGATATGAAGGAATATTTACATGACAATAATAGATTCAAATATATTTTAATGCTTATTGAGACGTACTCCAAATTTGCGTGGGCATTACCTGGTATAACAAAAACGTGGAGAAATTTCGCGGATGTTTTTGAGGGTTGGCTGCAGACAGGGACGAATCGATGCCCAGACTACCTCCAAACTGATCACGGTGGAGAGTTATACAATAGGTATTTCAAGACCATGATGCAGCGGTGTGGAATACATCACTACTCAACATTCATCCACCTGAAGGCGAGTATCGTGGAACGTCTGAACAGAACAGTAAAAGGTCAAATGTGGATGCGTTTTAATCTTCGCAGGTCATACAAATGGACAGATATCCTCTCAGAAATAACTGATCAGTGTTATCGAGGCATACATAGCACAATAAAAATGAGACAAAATGATGTTCGCAATAATATATTCATGGATACAGTGTACTATCGCATTAAAATGCTAGATTCACATAACAGAAATTTAATGTGGGTGATTTGGTACGTATATCAAAACACAAGAGGGCATTTGAGAAATCATATTTACCAAACTGATCCACAGAGATATTTACAGTTTCCAAAGTGCAGAGAACAAATTCTAGATCTTACATCTCAAAGGATAATAAAGGTAAAGAAATTGCAGGTTCTTCTACACCGAGGAAATGCAGAAGAGGTCAGAACCGGATGTATTTCTTGTGGAGAGAGTCAAAGACGTCTGGGAAATAGAACAATAGTTAAATAGCTTAGTTTTCCTGCAGCACAAAACAGCTGGATTGACGCTGATGATTTGCTATATAATGGGCGTACCTAGACCACAATCGGCACAGTAGCATAACATGCATGATGGGAGATGCATTATGGGGGGGGGGGGTGATGGTATTCTAGACAAACTGCCAGTGGAATTGCACATTGCCGGATATAAATAATGTAGATCTGGAACAAAGCTTCAAAAAGGGGATTAATCCGCACCATGAAGCGTGTATTTGCATACTCTGCAAATAAAGATCTCCCAAGTCGTCACATTACAGATGGAATTTTACCTGATAAGGCTAAGTCGATAGGCAGAAGAAAGGACATTGATATAGGTCAGCGCATTGCAGCATTTGCAGTTGATAAAACCATGCGTGGAAAAATTAAGTTGGGTTTACAAGTGATGCATTTGAAGCGAGTAATGAATGTTGCACGTCGTGCACTGAAGAAGAAGAAGAAGAAGAAGAAGAAAACTTTGAAGAAGAAAGGGCGTTTAAAAACTGTATCCTGACAACGATATTTGCAGGTAAAAGTGCTTTGAAGCAAATGTGTGCGGAAGAAAAAGAGGATCGGCTAAAGCCCCTCTAGTTCTACCAGTACCAAAGACATCAGGTAATTTTCTTCCATTTCTCATCCCAGGCCTCTCCGCTCTCTCAGGGGTGGATTCACTGGCTGTTGGTGCTGCGGCTGTTGCTAGAACAGTCAAGAACGCGCGAAATTCCCAGAAACAACTAGAAGAAGCAAGAAGACATAACCGCATAATAGAAGCAGCAGGCTAAGAAAGGACTTGTCTATTCATAAATAAAAAAAAGAGCCCATTAGCAGTCCTACCAGATCGGTCACTCACAAATACTGATCTTCCTATGTTTGTTAGAAAATAATTCAACATTCCCAGATTCCGTGGTGTGTTTATTGCGGGATACCGAAGACTATGTGGAAAACCGGCGAATGTGGTATTGTGAGTTTAAATGTTGCTGGAGGTCCCGTCAACCACTGGGTGTTATATGTTACGAAAAATGCAAATACCGTCTACTATCTCGACTTATTTGGTGACCTGCAACCGCCAGAAGAATTACAACGATACTTCCCTCGCAGAAGACGTGTGTTCTACAATTTTCAGAGCTGTCAGGACTTTACTACACACCTCTGCGGACATCTATGCATCATGTTTCTCTTGACGTTTACGAAGAAGAAAAAGAACATATAAGGAAGAGCTTTAAACATTCCTCCATCAGTTGAGGCTCAGATACAATGTCGTACACTTTGATTTTAAAAGAACGATCATCTGTATTGCGTGCAAATTACTTCCCACCAACTGATTTGAGCACTGGTGAACAGAGCGTTGCATTGATTGGACTGGAGACGTACTACAGCATCCCAAATATAACAAAGGCAAACAACAAACTGCATATGGGTATTAATGATGAAAAGGACATTGCGGAAATAGAACCCGGTGCATACGATATCGACAATTTAAACGAAGTCTTAAAACAATCTGGAAAAGGTATTGAGCTACGTTTAAATATCAATACATTTTAATCTGTAATAAAGACTGTGAATGCAACGACTAATTTTAACCAGAAAGGTTCAATAGGACGCCTACTGGGTTTCACAAAAGGGCAGGTTTTGAAGAAGGATCCAAGTAAATTTTACAAGTCAGACCAGACTGTGGACATACTGCCCGTCAGCACAAACCGAGTCGAGTCTAACATTGCAACGAACTCCTATCTCAACGACAGTGTCATTCATACTATTTACGGATTCTTCCCCTCACCTGCAACAGGGTATAAGATTGTTGAGCCTTCACCAATGCAATATACCTTCCAGTGGCAGTCCAGACATTGGACTATTTGAAGTTGCGTATTGTGGACCAGAATATTCAGCTTGTCGAATTTCGTGGTGAAGAAATCATTTTACGATCTGATCTAAGACAAGATGGGCGTACGGTACAAAACCAGTGCACGCAATCCACAGTATGTCACTTCGCTGCCGAACCGCACAGTGACAACACGTGCGAGCTACGAGTTTCTTAAATCGATTGACCTGAAACCTCGCAATGACGACCCCACTCAATGTAACCAGTCCAGTAGAGTACCTTGAGCGAATTATACGCTAGGAATACTTCTCGCATAAACCTTATACTTCAAACACATGTAACAAGAATGATGAAATTAGGATTATCATCCAGCACCAAGACGCGCTGACGCTTCCCTGCAAGAGTGTCATACTGTATATCTGGAGGGATCAGTCAAGAAAACACACGGCAGTGCTACAGTGGGAGCGAAGCTTTTACGTAATGCTTTGGCATTCCTGTTTCAAGACATACGGGATGAACTCAATGGCTCTGAGATCGACCGTACACGAAATTTCGGCATAACATCAACCGTTAAAACATATCTCTGCATCACCCACGGATTTGAATGGTTTGGAAAATGCGGCATGGTTAATAGAGATAATCCGACGGATATAACTGTTCCAGACTACAAATGATTTAGTGCATACGTAACTCTAAAAATTCTTATGAGCTACTTTGAGGCCATGACGCAGATTATTGTGAATGCTAAACAGGACCTCATTCTGTTGCAGAGTGCGACGGATAATAGCTCGTACGTTCAAGGAGTTCAAGAGGAGAATATGTGCATCATCAGCAAGATAATATGGAAAATGCATCGCATCAGTGTATCAGACGAGGAGCTTTAGAAGCTTCTAAAAGTTCTGAATTCCGATACATTTCTATCACTGGCATTCCGCTCGTGGGAGGTTTACGAGCCGGCCACTGTGGCCGAGCGGTTCTAGGCGCTTCAGTCTGGAACTGCGCTGCTGCTACAGTCGCAGGTTTGAATCCTGCTTTGGGCATGGATGTGTGTGCTGTCCTTAGGTTAGTCACGTTTAAGTAGTTCTACGTCCAGGGGACTGATGACCTCAGATGTTAAGTCCCATAGTGCTTAGACCCATGTGAACCATTTGGAGGTTTTTGGGTACCCAGTGCTATCGACTGCAAGCGGACAAACAAGAGGTATTAAAAGCTCTTCGCAGGTGGATTCATCATACTTGTGTTTCAGACTTATAGAAGAAGGAATATAGCAAATGACTCCACTGTATTGGCAATTGCAAGTTAACTAATGCCAGAGTCTACCTGAATTCAGGATTCTACTCATGTGACAATTTACACCTTCAGTGGGATGAAAATGTATACAGTCTAGCATGTGACATGTATGCGAGGTTTCGAGCTTCTTACTATGAGAATGCTGAAGAAAAAGGAGGAGGGTGTCTACTCAGTCCATGGAAATTCAGGGAGCTGGAGACAGTCATCGTAAAAGACTGCTCGAAACAGAACGAGATAATTAAGTGTGGGCTTACAGATGTACAAATTGAATTTGAATCTTCGACAAATTTCTCGGAACACATTGCAACGTATGCTCTAGTTCTACATGGCCGTGTGATCAACTACTGCCCACTCACCTGTGTTGCGCAAAGAGATGCATAAATGATACTTGCTGCGCCTTTCCTAGAACATTTCACAACGTCATCTCAAGGTGTGAACATCATTTCGGACGCTCTGGGTTTCCATAATGATGAGCATAGATAGTTCATATTTAAAGACCTTGCATTCGTAGCATACAAAGAAGATGCCGGAATAAAGGAGGCATTCTCACCAAAAATTGCTTCACCGAGGTCTTTCAAGGATGTGGAGTGTGCTAAAACACGGAAGAGTGTCAAAGTGGTTAACATATTTCTACCATGGAATTCACTGAGATGATCCTGGCATATTCTATAAAGATATGGTGACATCGCTTCGTTTATTTTAGCACGTGGATACCATCAACTACGTGAAGGAGAAGGATAAGATCTCATGGATGCATCGAATCTTCAAGCTTGCTGCTACACAAGGCATGGAATTCTACGGGTGTCCTGGTCTTCATTGACTCAGGAAGAAGACGATGTGTGAAAGTAGTGTTACTGTGCCTGGTTATGAAAATGTAAAATTACTTTTAAGTTGGATGAGAAATAAATTAATTTTTACCTCACAACATCTGTGTACTTCTTTCAACCCTATTCTCCCTTTGAAAGTGTACAGTTTTACCCAGATACTATGTCTGTGGTACTCTTCAAGCAAAGGAGATATAATTTTAGACTTTTTTGCTACGTGTGTTTCGAAGTTCAGATGGTTCAAATGGCTCTGAGGACTATGGGACTTAACTTCTGAGGTCATCAGTCACCTAGAACTTAGAACTACTTAAACCTAACTAACCTAAGGGCATCACACACATCCATGCCCGAGGCAGGATTCGAACCTGCGACCAAAATTGGGTAGTATGCCATGACTAATACAGGCATGCATCAATGCATGCGCGTGCTACTGGGTATGAGAGGTACCGGCGTGTACAACAATCTGGACCACCACCTCTGAAGGTCTCGCTGTAAGGTGGTGCAACATGCAATGTGTGGTTTTCATGAGCAATAAAAAGGGCGGAAATGATGTTTATGTTGATCTCTTTTCCAATTTTCTGTACAGGTTCTGGAACTATCGGAACAGAGATGATGCAAAACATTTTTTGGTGTGTATCATTGTATCGTATTGAGATGTGCGCTCTGGATTCTGTTTAATATTTCTTTCACAAGGATTGACCATGTAAAACATGCCCTATCCTGTTGATTTTGGACTTTAATAGATGTCCTGTTATTAGCTGTATCTTTAGGTAGCTTGATATTGCTAGACGCTCCATTTACCGGACCATAGATATGTGTATGGATGTCCTAGGATAGTACTGGGCTAAGTGCATTAGATGACCCTCTCACTTATCTCGGAAAACCGGGCCAGTATAGCACTCAAGGTGGATTTACAAAAACACTCGGCGATTGACGTGCTCCACGTTATAACGCCATTTTCCTTCCGAAGATAATGAAGATATTCAACTTTGGGGAGGTGCAACAGTTCTATGCAGAGCACTGCAACACATTTAATGGCGGTGTACTGCGTATCACTGACTACCTTGATGAGCGCCTTTGCATGACAGGAAGGGATGCACTTAGAAAACTAAAAGGGTCGCGATACCGTAGTGCTGGGTTCTCGATCCTCGTGGACGAGATGCGGCCTCAAAGGCGTCTTCAGTCACTGTTATAACTGCTGTACGGTATCACGGACCTGGTGTCCTTCACTAAAAGGATGGGAGAGGGAACTTCCACACTGGCCACAGAATAATCTGTATTAATAATACTATGATTACAACTAGGTGACGCAGCTGCTGCGTGTTGATGTGTTGAGGGATTTGTGCTGTACCTCAAGAGACTGGCGAGAATGTGATGGTGGAGGAGGAGGAGACGCTGCGGGACCGGGCCATTGCGAGCAGCCTGGTTGCTGCAACCCTGATCCGCTAGCCTGAGGGAAGGTGGTCCATGGACGCCAGGGTGGTGCTGGGCTGGTTGCAGTGGCTACGGCGGAGACGGGCGTGGCGGCGGTGGCTTCAGTGGCAGCGGCTTCCCTCGCAGCGACTAAAGGCGTCCTTGCTGGCGAAGACGCCGCACAGGATCTCGTTTCAATGTTATAGGCTTCACAGCCCCTGGTACCTGAACCATGCCGTATTGCGTGAATTGTTCCCGTGACACAGCCGCTGTAAAATGAAAAAAAAAATTAAGTACAGCGTTGTAGACATCACTTGCTGCCGCTGCTGCAGCAAGGAAAGAAAGTATACTGATTACTTTTAAGCAGAGTGAGTATGTATTGCCTATTTCGCTCTGGTTCCTTGGCATCTCCCTCATCTCCTCATGACGAGACCAAGGTCTGCTTCCATCTACCCCACCCATTCTGGCATTTCGTCCTCGCCTGAATTTGGGAAGAGCCGTCTGTACAGCTCCCCTATATCGCCTACAACATGAAGGGCTTATTTCAATAGTGGTACAAGTCCATTTTTGTTCATTCTGAGATACAGAGTCCAAAAGATAAATGTGCGCTGACAAATCTGCAGTTGAGATACCAGAAATATTCAAGTATACATATTTGAATATGTCTGGTGTCTCAACTGCAGATTTTTCAGCGCCCATTTAAGTATATTTAAGCATATATACTCGACTATTTCTGGTATCTCAACTGCAGACTTTTTGAGCGCTCATTCATCTTTAGGACTCCGTGTCTCAGAATGACCAAACATGGACTTGTACCACTATTGACATAAGTCCTTCATATAATAATCTAGTAATAAAAACTTATACACACGAAAACTACAGAAACAAATATATATTTTTTTAGAATATACACTCACATGAGATCTACGATGGTTCCTGCATATATCTAATACTCGTACATACCCCTCCCTGTCCTCCTTTGTCTTCCAGGAAATCATCTACAACAGCAAAGAATATACACCATATTACACATACGATGAAATGTAATTACATATACACAGTACTATGGAAATGAAAAGAATTAATGGCTATATATACACAAACAATACGAAATTCTTAGTGAACTGAAAAGGAGTAACATTTATCGATTTTGATCCTTGAAATCATCTACATCAACAACAACATATAACGTAAATCATGAGAAATATATACATATACTACTTATGATGATATTGCATCCGCTGTTGGACCTCTGCCTCCAGCTATTCCATCATCGGTGTATGTATGCTGAAACAACAAGGAAAAATCAACACCTAAATCTGAACTTTATACTGTGAAACATTTTATGAAAATATACACTGCGAAATCCGACCTGATGATATGAAATTAAATATATATTTACCTGCTAATTCCCAATGCCTTAGACGTTTGCCGCCACTGGCATTGGCAATGCCGCCGTTTCTTCCTTTCTTCCTCAAATAAACCGGTAGCACGCACACACGCGCGCGCACACACACACACACACACACACGAGCGAGAACAACACTGTCAAGCTGACCCCACTGCGGACAATAGCAAATGAGAGCTACTGCACCATGACCAGGGTTTATATAAACACCACCCCCTACACCTGCTATTTCACCCAGGCAGCCAATAGGAGTGCGGTATTCTACGCGATCTGCGGAAGATGAATGCTGGTGTGAGCACACACGAAAAGTTGGTGCTTGTCTGGCCGGGTATAGGTTTCTGGCGCTCGTAGATTCAGCAGGAAAACTATGCTTCCAATCTGCACATGATCCTGTGGAGAGCTGCAGTCACTGACGGACGCACCGCCAATTTGCGGTCATCAGTTATGATTTTGCCTCGTGTAGCAAACTACTGTGATAGTGTATTAATTTTTTTTCATGATGCACGATCGTCATCAGAGTTTCGACGTGCTGTATTTGCGCTCATTTATTATAGCAATGGATTTTTTTTCGAGTGTATTTTGCCATAATGCATTTCTCTTCCACATGCACCTGGGAAGACAGTGCAGCGCTCTGTGTTTGAGTGTATTTGAAACAAATTGTTCAAATCAACATTTTCAAATGATCTGAGACGATAAACACTGTACCTAATTCTGTTATACATGCAAATATTCCAGAGGTTTCACAGGTGAACGACGATTCTTGTTAGAGTCTATGGTGATATGCGTCGCAAAATTTAGGTAAAGTGTATTTAGAGATATATTCAATTTGATTTAGTAACTCCTGAAATAGCTCATGCTCAAAGACAAGGGTCTTTACCACACAAACGAGCAAAGTGTCTCAGTGATGGTTTCACAAGTGTGTTACGATCTTTTCTTTTAGAGTATGCGTTCAAGTGTGGTGGTGGTGGTATTCTTCGGAATTGTTTAAATATTCTCACACAATTTGCAGAGCTCTACCTTTGTGCAGTGATACATTTAGTTCCTGTGGCATCTTTAAATTATGTATATGACAATATTCCGCAACACCACATGAAATAACTCCTGAAGCAGTTCATGAAATGCAATACAAGAAAGTGTACCAGGAAGGCTGGGTCAGTTTAGAGTCCATATCGGAATGTATTCTCAGACAAGTATCTGCCTCTGAAGGACTCGCGTCCTTATTCCACATAGGTTTACCAGGTAAATAGGTAAATGCAGCTTTGTTTGCAGATCAGTCCGACCACGACCAATGGGGCATAAAGGCCTGAGAGTGGGGCACTACAGGAGGAGAAAGAGACAGAGAGAGAGAGAGAGAGAGAGAGACAGAGAGACAGAGAGAGACAGCATGTGTTTCAACAGGAATTTCTCAGGTGCTTTTGTTTTGGAACTAGCGTAACATCCGGTCTGTCATTTGCTGGGCCCAAGTAGCCACCTCTTGGACACCGGCATTTGGCGTGGTGTGAGGTGGCACTGTGTGTGAGACAGTCGACGGAGCATGTTTCGCAGTCGTAACATTTTGAACACTGTAATTACGTGTGATGGTTGTTTCATGAATGTATTATTGCACAATTGGGATAACAAAAAGTGATCGTTTCAATTATTTCTTCTCTACGTATTTTACAAGACCTGCATCTTTCCAAACACCAGAGACTGATGAGCAAGTGAGATCCACACCTGAAAACTGAATTTTCTATAAATAAACAATATACCGTCTGAAACTTCCTGGCAGATTAAAACTGTATGCCCGACCGAGACTCGAACTCGGGACCTATGCCTTTCCCGGGCAAGTGCTCTACCATCTGAGCTACCGAAGCACGACTCACGCCCGGTACTCACAGCTTTACTTCTGCCAGTATCTCGGTAGCTCAGATGGTAGAGCACTTGCCCGCGAAAGGCAGAGGTCCCGAGTTCGAGTCTCGGTCGGGCACACAGTTTTAATCTGCCAGGAAGTTTCATATCAGCGCACACTCCACTGCAGAGTGAAAATCTCATTCTGGAATATACCGTCTGCTATATAGTTGAATGTCCTCTTCTGAGATCCTTTCTCTCCACCACAGAGCCGCCAGTTTCCAGGTAGGGGAGGGGGAGAGGGGAAGGGAGGAGAGTATTGGGGAGGAGATAATTAATTGATCAGTTTAATGAAGTAGTCAATCAAACTGATAGAGTGAGGGGGGCTATTCAAATAACTCAGGCCTGAAAGTGGAGTTTTCCGTGGGGATTTGGAGGAGGAGGGGGAGAGGGAGGGGTGGGAGAGCAATAGATTAAGGACCTGTCACTCAAAAGGAAGGATTAACCCAGGGGTCATAATCATCCTTGCAGAACAATAGATTAAGGACTTGGCAATCAAAGGAGGACAATAAGTTTGCCCCTGAATGTATACTTGCCCCTGATGTAGGAAATACGCACTAACAAAGTGTACCGATGCCGCCTTCGTCCCTCTACTGGAATTTTAGCTACATTCTGTTAGTTCTGAAGGAGATATTTATCCACATATGAGTAAAACAATAGATCATGGAGCTCATGTATAACAAAATGGTTGAAATATCTGTAACGACCACGTGTGGCAGCAATTATTCGGAGGTTTCAAGGTATGGTTGAGCACAGTAGGACATGTTGCGAGTACCGGTCCCATCAGAAGGAGCCTCTCGGTTTGCTTCAACTCCCACGCAAACAACGACACTGAGCAGGCGCACAAGGTCAAGGAGAGTGAAATACCTTGATTGTGTGAGGGCGTAATGAGACAAAGTTTCAGCGTATGTAGTGACAATGACGGGTGACTGTCTCCACGTGGCCGGCCGCGGTGGCCGAGCGGTTCTAGGCGCTTCAGTCTGGAACCGCGCGACTGCTACGTTCGCAGGTTCGAATCCTGCCTCAGGCATGGATGTGTGTGATGTCCTTAGGTTAGTTAGGTTTAAGTAGTTCTAAGTTCTACGGGACTGATGACCTTAGATGTTAAGTCCCATAGTGCTCAGAGCCATTTTTTTTGTCTCCACGTGTGCTACATCGAGGAAGCCTCTTGCCAAAAGATCATCTGCATTTGTAACGGCGTCAGTGTGCAGTCATATATATCTTATCATGTCGTACTAAATTATCACTGGGAAAAGACGCAGTATGAACTGTATCCCGAATACATACAAGTCAGGGAAAGATGCCACGCGCAATGAAGTATGCAAGGGGCAAGTACAAAAGTAAACAGAAAGGGGTGTCATAGTTGAGCGTGTCTAAGTTTAAACGGGCATGAAGTATATAAATGATTGGTATGAGGCTTGTGAGAGGCCCAATATGGGCAACCCTCCACAGGTGCAGAGGCTTGTAAGCCGAGAACTATTTACCAAGCACGATGCAGTACGACACAAGAGCAATAAAGGAATTTCCACTAGGAATTAGACACAAGCAGCTGTTACGTGACACTTATTAATGTGTTGTAAGCGCCTGCTTGCGATGTAATAAAAAATAATCAAGTCACATGCAAAGTTTAAGAAAGTTATATTTAAACTGATTATACACATATACGAGGCAATGACGTCTTACGATACATAAAGTTACAATTGTTGTTTAAATGATGAATTCTATGCGGCTATTCTTCCTGGCAAATTGTTTAATTACATCGTCAATAGGACAATCAATGTCAGGGTGAGTGTTCAACAGAGCTAAGCCATTAAGTCGATCCTCCTTCATTGTCGACCTCAGCCATGTCTTTGTACGCCGCAGTCTTGAAAAACTTCTTTCCACTGTAGCAATAGATGCAGATAGACAAGCAAATATTTTGTACAGCATGTGCAAAGTAGGATAGTTAGATCTAGGAGAAGCAGACAACGCTTGCATAATAGAATCACGATCATTAAGGGCGTAGATGCTCGTTTGCTTGTATTAAAAAATCTCTCCCATTAGTCTCTTTTTAATCACAAAGAGTGATTCATCTTCAAAGAACGGTAGTCCAGTTAAGTACTGATTCAATTTATGTGCCAGAGCATTGCCGTCATGTTTCAGCAGTTGTGAGGGCAAAACTATGTTGAATTTTAAATGATAAATATTTTCTTCAGCAAAACGTTCTCTCATGTCAGCAGTAACATGGTCCAGTGTTGAAATAAAAACAGTTCTTTTCCAATATGTCGTAGCATCATCATTGTGATCGCAGTTTTCCCTATGTCTTAGTCTGCCTGTAAGACTTTCCTGAGGTTCATCGTCAATGTTTCCACTACAATCATTGTCTTTATGGATGTAAATGAAACCCAAAAATCTTTCGTGTCATTTGCCGTCACGATCAACATATCTTGCAGCTAAACTCAGTTGGCCGATGTGCGCTATGTCCATACTCTCATCGAAGATTATGCTGTAATAACGAGAATCTTTGGTTTCCTCCAGTATTCTCGATAACATCACTGTTTTGCAGCATGAAATAAGTTCGTTACACGTTGTTTTACTTATGTAAAGTGGCGTTCGCTTTAGTGGTCTCAAGGTGATGTTTTAGTTGCAAGTCTCCAGAGTCAATTCCAAATTTTAGAAGAGCTCTAAAATCTCCCTCGTTGCTCACTACACTTTCTCGATCATTTTCGTTTTCTAATAGACTCCCATCATCTCTATGCCCCCGCAGAGAAATATTTTGCTTTCCATGATATACGATTGTCTTATTATAGGTACAAGATGGTTTCTGTTTTCCTAATGCTTTCCATTCTCTGTCTTGACAACTGATTTATCATCTCATGTTCGCGATTGTCTCATGTCGTTAAAAATAATTTCACTACATACACTGAATCTTTCTGTCTTATTACATGTGGTGTCACCGCCAGACACCACACTTGCTAGGTGGTAGCCTTTAAATCGGCCGCGGTCCGCTAGTATACGTCGTACCCGCGTGTCGCCACTGTCAGTGATTGCAGACCGAGCGCCGCGACACGGCAGGTCTAGAGACACTTCCTAGCACTCGCCCCAGTTGTAGAGCCGACGTTGCTAGCAATGGTCACTGACAAATTACGCTCTCATTTGCCGAGACGATAGTTAGCATAGCCTTCAGCTACGTCATTTTCTACGACCTAGCAAGGCGCCTTTATCAATTGCTATTTATCTTGTGATGCGTGTACCGTCAAGAGAGCTGTTCACCAATTATGAATTAAAGTTAAGTATTCCAGCAGCAACGTAGCTTATTGGCTATATTAATTACATTGTCCTGTTCCAGACCTCACGCCAGCCTGCGTGAGCTTAAACGCGTGCGTTTCGGCTACCAATCATAGTGACTTGGCTGTCTTGCCAAGTCACAACATTACACCCTCACACAGTGAAGGTGTTACACTTTCCTTGGGCTTGTGCGCCTCCTCAGTGTCGTTATTTGCGTGAGAGTTGAAGAAAACAGGTAAGCTTCTTCCGATAGGAGCGGTACTCGCAACGAGTCCTACTATGCTCAAACATAATTTGAAGCGAAACTTCCTGGCAGATTAAAACTGTGTGCCGGACCGAGACTCGAACTCGGGACCTTTGCCTTTCGCGGGCAAGTGCTCTACCAACTGAGCTACCCAAGCACGACTCACGCCCCGTCCTCACAGCTTCACTTCTGCCAGTTCCTCGTCTCCTACCTTCCAAACCTTACAGAAGCTCTCCTGCGTACCTTGCAGAACTAGTACTCCTGTGTCCTTACCACGGAGATAATTTGAAACCTCCGAATAATTGCTGCCTCACGCGTCCTCAGTACACATGGTCCTTAAAGATATTTCAACCATTTTGTTATACATGAGCTCCATACTCTACCGTTTTACTCATACATGGGTAAAACATCTCCTTCAGATCTGTCTAACAGTATGTAGCTAAAACGCCATTTGGGTTTGCCTTTACTAGGCATCTACCTATACTACAATGCTGTTTGGATCATTTGTCAGTCATTTCCCGTGTCCTTACCATGACAATTATGATTGCTTACCTATTTATAGTACACTCGCCAGCAACATATACATACTACAACACAACTTCAGTAACAGATTATCGCACTTTTATCGGTGTGGACTCACGGAACAGACCGAATGAGCTTTATTGTCATGCCATTCACTGTTCTCATCATCTTGGAAAGTCCTTTGTTAGTCTATAACAGTTCACTGACTCCTTCTTCTAAACCCCTTTTACTGTGTTAAAAAATCAATTTCTTATCTCACGAATCTATTTGTATCCGAAGTTTCTCATTTCGAGAGGTTAACGCTTTGTTAACTTCTAACATTTCGATTAACTTCCCCTACTCTGCATAACGACATCGCTCTGCATTTGCTGAACTGATATTGGAGTCGCGCCCTACCTGCTGTTCTTTTTATCTGATCCAATTAGCCATGGCGTATGTTGTTCAGAAAGTGCAACCTGCTGTTCAGTTCGCCGAAGCCAGCCTGCCTCCACCGACTACGCGTTACGCCTAGTTGTGAGCACCCAGGGCAGCGAGACACACGGGCCGTGGAACGAACTTGTGACGTCACACTAGGCGGCTTGTTCGTCACACTTCGCGAATGCTCGGCTCTGTTCAGGACCCACGGGAAATCAATATTTAACTAAATAGGAAACCCTTAATTTTGTTGTGTGCTGTCAAGAACTTCCATGCACCTAAACACGCAGTCAAGAATTATTAAACTCGTTTGAAATAACTACACGCTCCCCGGCGGAGACAGCTCCTGGAATTCGTAAGGCCTGCAGCGTCATGTGCTGTGACGTACGCACCACGGCCTGTGCCTCGGTGAGCACCTGAATCTGGTTTGCCCCGTAGCGAGGATTTCCGGCGTAGTGCGTAACGATCCGGTTTGATTAGGACGCTGCAGGCTCGAGCAGATGTTCATCAAAATCCATTCTAGTTAACCTTGCGTCAACCTCACATTCTTCCATCCACCATAATAACTCCTTACACCTCCTACATTATTTGCTTAGCGTTTGATTTGTCATTACGCATGTCACTTCCATTGGTATTGTATTTAAGACATTGTAAGCGAAAGGCTATTTACAATTTGTACAGAAACCAGATGGCAGTTATAAGAGTCGAGGGGCATGAAAGGGAAGCAGTGGTTGGGAAAGGAGTGAGACAGGGTTGTAGCCTCTCCCCGATGTTATTCAATCTGTATATTGAGCAAGCAGTAAAGGAAGCAAAAGAAAAATTCGGAGTAGGTATTAAAATTCATGGAGAAGAAGTAAAAACTTTGAGGTTCGCCGATGACATTGTAATCCTGTCAGAGACACCAAAGGACTTGGAAGAGCAGTTGAACGGAATGGACAGTGTCTTGAAAGGAGGATATAAGATGAACATCAACAAAAGCAAAACGAGGATAATGGAATGTAGTCAAATTAAGTCGGGTGATGCTGAGGGAATTAGATTAGGAAATGAGACACTTAAAGTAGTAAAGGAGTTTTGCTATTTAGGGAGTAAAATAACCGATGATGGTCGAAGTAGAGGGGATATAAAATGTAGACTGGCAATGGCAAGGAAAGCGTTCCTCAAGAAGAGAAATTTGTTAACATCGAATATAGATTTAGGTGTCAGGAAGTCGTTTCTGAAAGTATTTGTATGGAGTTTTTTTTTTTTTTTGCGGTTTTAGGGCGCAAAACTGCTAAGGTCATTAGCGCCCAATTTGTATGGAGTGTAGCCATGTATGGAAGTGACACATGGACGATAACTAGTTTGGACAGGAAGAGAATAGAAGCTTTCGAAATGTGGTGCTACAGAAGAATGCTGAAGATAAGGTGGGTAGATCACGTAACTAATGAGGAGGTATTGAATAGGATTGGGGAGAAGAGAAGTTTGTGGCACAACTTGACTAGAAGAAGGGATCGGTTGGTAGGACATGTTCTGAGGCGTCGAGGGATCACAAATTTAGCATTGGAGGGCAGCGTGGAGGGTAAAAATCGTAGAGGGAGACCAAGAGATCAATACACTAAGCAGATTCAGAAGGATGTAGGTTGCAGTAGGTACTGGGAGATGAAGAAGCTTGCACAGGATAGAGTAGCATGGAGAGCTGCATCAAACCAGTCTCAGGACTGAAGACCACAACAACAACAAGCACCCTTTTAATGGCGTTTCTTTTCAGGCTGTTGATTTTCTGCGTGTGAGAGTCAGAATAAATCACACAAACAGTGTACTAGCGACAGAGCCGCAGCACAAAGGACTCCATATGAGCGCAAAAAAGCACGGAGCAGGACTCACCTGCGCTGCTACGTCACGTTTCCATACGTAACGCAGAGTTATGGACAACGTTCTAGATATACCTCACATATGTTTTCGTCAGATCTCTATAAAATGACACGCTATATGAACTTTCTATTACGTACCGATTCTCAGCTTCAGCTCACCCCAGCAACGAGGACCAAAACCGGTTCCACTAGCCTCGTATCGTTGATTTCTGATCTTTTTGCACCGAACTTGTCCCGATCAACTTGCACGCCCCACTTCTTGATATTCACCTATGAAGCCGACCACTTATATTTACAGGCTTCTAAAGTAAGCTTATTGCATTCTTCCGAAGGAACTGTAAGTAAGTAATTGGAAATCCCCCCCCGACAGTGTCAATACATACATACCCTTACCAAAAATACAGTGCTATGACACAGTATCAGAACGAGACTGTGTGACAACGTACAGCACGCTTTATGTACAATTCCAACTACTCATTAATCCTAAAACATACACTCCTCTAAATGCCCATTGAACACTCAGAACCATAAAATAAACCATCAACAGGTATCACCGCATTACCTCGCAATTTCACAAAGTGTGCTCTAACGAAAACATGGTCCTACATTATACAGCCTGTCCTATCACGACCTAATGTAGCACACGTTACAGTTATGCTCACACATACATTTATACTTCTAGTCATTCTCTTTCTCCGTCAAATTTGTAAGTTTCTTTGGCGATTGTCTGCGAAGATTTTATTTAATACGGCAGACTCCAATTCTTGACCCCGTGGATCTGGCAGTGCTATTCCTGTGCGTAGCTAAAGCTACACCAACCCCTCGCAGGTTTCCGATTTCTGCTTGATCGATTTCCGGTCGATTTCGCTGACTGATCGCCTCGAACGTCAAATAAACAATCTCGAACTTCACGTTACTCCGTCCCCATGAGAACGCCAACTCACGGGATCTATAAGCATTCGACACAAAACAATGCATCCTGCACCTTTTACCATTCTCGGTCTGGCGCAATTTCCCACCACTGGATCTATTAACGTGGTTCAACTTGCAAACATTCAGTCTCTATCACAATCCTTTACACGCCACATAAGCCTATCGCAATTACAGCCATTCCTACCATTTCATTTAACAACGCACAGGTAACTGCTAATTTTCGACTGCAGCTTTCGTGTAAGTAATATACGTTTACCGCATTCTGTTAATCATTTAGCGCGAAACAAGTGATAGGATTTGTATGATTCATTGCAATACATTAGGCTATTTCTTTTTAGGTGATCGGACTTGCACTAGCCAGCGCCACCGCTAGAAAACTGTGATCTGATGATAATTACGCCTGCCTAGACTTAACTATGTGATCAAAAGTATCCGGACACCTGGCTGAAAATGACTTACAAGATCCTGGCGCCTTCCACCGGTAATGCTGGAGTTCAATACGGTGTTGGCCCACCCTTAGCCTTGATGACAGCTCCCACTCTCCCTGGCATACGTTCAACCAGGTGCTGGAAGGCTTCCTGGGGAATGACGGCCCATTCTTCACGGAGTGCTGCACTGAGGAGAAGTATCAATGTCGGTCGGTGAGTCCTGGCACGAAGTCGGCGTTTCAAAACATCCCAGAGGTGCACCGTGCAGGCCAGTCCATTACAGGGATGTCATTGCCGTGTAACCGCTCCGCCACAGGTCGTGCACTATGAACAGGTACTCGATCCTGCTGAAAGATGAAATCGACATCCGCGAATTGCTCTTCAACAGTGCGAAGCAAGAAGGTGCTTAAAATATCATTGTAGGCCTCTGCTGTGATACTGCCACGCAAAACAACAAGGGGTGCAAGCCCCCTCTATGAAAGACACGACGACACCATAACACCACCACCTCCAAATTTTACTGTTGGCATTACACACGCTGGCAGATGACATTGACCGTTCATTCGCCATACCCACACCCTGCCATCGGATCGCCACATTGTCTACCGTGATTCGTCACTCCATACAACGTTTTTCCACTTTTCAGTCGTCCAATGTTTACACTCCTACATCAAGCGGCGCGTCGTTTGGCATTTACCGGCGTGATGTGTGGCTTAAGAGCAGCCGCTCGACGCTGAAATCCAAGTTTTCTCATCTCTCGGCTGACTGTCTTAGTACTTACAGGGGATCCTGATGCAGTATGGAATTCCTGTGTAATGCTCTTAATAGATGTCTGCCTATTACACATTAGGACAGGCAACAGACGAGGTCGGCCTGTACGCTTTTGGGCTGTACGTGTCCCTTCACGTTTCCACTTCACTATCACAGCGCAAACAATGGACCTAGGGATGTTTAGGAGTGCGGAAATCTCGCGTAGAGACGTATGACACAAGTGACACCCAATCACCTAACCACGTTCGAAGTCCGTGAGTTGCGTGGAGTGCCCCATTCTGCTCTCTCACGATTTCTAGTGACTACTGAGGTCGCTGGTATGGAGTACCTGGCAGTAGGTGGCAACACAATGCACGTGACATGAAAAACGTATGTTTTTGGGGGTGTCCGGATACTTTTGATCGCGTAGTGTAGCTGCGCTAAAGGAAGAGGAGGTTGCTTTGCAAAAAATCGCAAACCGCATAATAGCATATGAACCCCTGTTAAGGAGATCGGGTCAGAGTAGAACGCTTCGCACCCCGTGGGACGTAAAACAGCTTCTTGTCACCACCCAGGAACAATTTGCGAAGTATTTCGGGTGCAGTGCCGCTCCGTCGTGTCATGCTAGTATGGGTCAACGCAGGCGTAGCCATATTTCGTGTCCCTGATCACGCCGACGCCGATCAGTGGAACAGAGTCCTCCATCAGGCTACGCCTCTTGCTGCTCACAATCTTGAGATCCTTGTACGCCAGTTCCTACAACTCTCCCACAACTAGACAAATATGAAGATTCACTACCGAGTTGGTTCAACAGTGTGAAGAACTTGAGACCTCGATTCAGCGTGAAAAAACCACGGCGTACAAGGAGCTGCCGAATCTTGCCACCTTTTCTGAAGTAATAAAAGAAGTAAACATCCTGTTGTGCAATACGCATGCTACCCAATTACGTGTCAACCCTTTGTATACTGTCATCCACTTAGCTTTACAACAGAGGCTCGGTCCTAACCTAATGCCCGGTAAAACTTTTCTGCAGACAATAACGAACATCTCTTTCGGTTTACAGGTCACTCTGCAGATGATTTACCTCATACGCGAGTCAACACTGCCTTACTATTGCACAGCCGCTACAATACAACTGTAAAGCTCTCCTGTCACGGGACGTGAAAACGCCAGTCGACGAGGAGCTGGTGGCGTCACAGCTTGGAATTACACGCACCACTACACTGCGAAGCGTTAAATAAAGAATCTGGCACGTCAGATTTTTGCCTCGTGGAGAGCAACGTCGCTAATGAGGTGTGACATCGTTTTACGTTACAAGCAGAACGAAGGAGGCACCATATTGTATAGCGTTACAACATCATATTTGGTGACTTTTTTCTCTCACAGATTACGTGGTATCAATGTAAGCTGTTTCAAAGCGTCAGCGAATTAATGATCTCTCGAAAACGAATTATTTCAGCTACGATTTGTTTTGATGAAATCACATGAAAGTACACATCGGTAGCTGAAAACTTCCTCTAGTTGATGTTTTTAGTATTATAATTTGTGTGCTATGAAAGTATATGCTTTCAGTGCTATGGCACGATGACGATCTATCTTAAGCGCCTCTTTTGGTACAATCTGCATATTAGATATTAAATAATGACATTTACAGATACAGTTTTTAGGCCTCGTAAAGTTTAGCAGAGCTTGCAGCGCAGTTAATAGCCTTGTACTGTCTGTGCTGGGTAGAGCAAGGTAGCAAGTTTTTGCTATCTGGGTAAATGCACTGGCTCATGTCGTATCTTCGCCGTAGTATCTTTTAAATGATGGTGAGCAGCTTCGAAAAAAATCTCCTCTTCCGTTCGCACGAAATTACGAGACGAATCTCGATCTTGAAATCTATGTGATGAAGTAAGCAATTTCAGAGTGTTGGTAGTAAGTGAAACACCGAGAATATGGATATTATGCACGTGCAAATTGACATTAGACACTATACCTTAACAACTTTCAATTCAGAACCGTTGGTGGGGTGATGCTTCAATTGAGTTAATGAATAACTTTTACTAATAAGTATCCAGATCGTTGTAAAACATTATGTATTGTTCTCCCCTACCAGCAATTCGCTGTTCAAGCCATGTTCGTGATTTTCTGCGCCCTTATTGGAGTTATAAATCTACCGTAGTCTACCAAAGACTACGATAAGTAAGTGCAGACTACGGTGGTTTTCCTAGTAGCTTTGTTCAGTTAAGGTGGTACCTGCGCTGCCTGTACTTTGGGTGTGTTGCATATCTATTAGGCGTCTTCTAATGTATGCGGTCAGTGTTTTATTAGATTCCCCTAAAAACCAGACTCGATGAACTACCTAGAAACTGAGTCAGGATATATAAAGGGCCAGGTAACCTACGGATTATTTTTGTTCTGTATAGTAATCCTACTGTCTATTACTTAAAAGTAAACAATATTTATAGCAAAATTGAAATCGTCAAACATTTAATTCAGTTTACACTCGAAAATCGTTGATTTGTAATGTGGAACAGAGGGATGCTGTAGTAAAAGTAAAGAAAACAATATAAATTTATGACATAGTGCTAGAAAACGCAGTTCCCTCAACAAAAAGGTAAAATAAAAAAAACTGCAAAACACAAAAATATCAAACATCGCTTCAATACTTCGCCGAACTTACATAAAATATATTTTTGTTACTTATAAACAACTTTCGCAGTTATCGATGATAGCAGGACACTCTTGTATCTGGTCATGATTGAGAACGTTCTGGTGATCACATACCTTATGCGCTTCCATGTAACCAAAGTAAATCCTACATACAAACACAAGCACAAACACACACACACACACACACACACATACACACACACATAGAAGGGCAGAAGTTATGTGATCAACTACTTTTTATTAATAGAATGAGACTTTCACTCTGCAGCGGAGTGTGCGCTGATATGAAACTTCCTGTTAGATTAAAACTGTGTGCCCGACCGAGACTCGAACTCGGGACCTTTGCCTTTCGCCTGCAAGAGCTCTACCATCTGAGCTACCGAAGCACGACTCACGCCCGGTACTCACAGCTTTACTTCTGCCAGTACCTCGTCTCCTACCTTCCAAACTTTACAGAAGCTCTCCTGCGAACCATGCAGAACTAGCACTCCTGAAAGAAAGGATATTGCGGAGACATGGCTTAGCCACAGCCTGGGGGATGTTTCCAGAATGAGATTTTCACTCTGCAGCGGAGTGTGCGCTGATATGAAACTTCCTGGCAGATTAAAACTGTGTGCCCGACCGAGACTCGAACTCGGCACTGAAAGATGCGAGGTTCTAATATGTTTCTTTCTCTTCCACTTACGTTTCATTCCCTACGAATTCTACCGAGACTACTGGGTAATGCTATCATTTATTACTTCATTTATATAGTGTACCAAAACTATGTAACTGTAGATCATATTCGACAATCTCTAACAGAGTTAATGCAGTTATTTTAACCGCGTCAATTCTCTTGAAGAAATTGTGTGGTCTGCGAGCCTAATAAAGACGACAACTGCCGCTGGAGAGCGCTGAGAACGCAAATCACGTTAACGATATCGTCCCGTGTCCTAACGGTGCTGGCTTTCGTGAGGTCGGATGTCCCGTCCCCGTCCATCTCAACGTTAACTGCCTACCCCCTATGAGGACGGCTTTACGGCTTTCAGACACGCTAGATGTGCAAACTGTGAATTCCAGTATTACTGTCTTCACTCTTTCCCGGTTGCCCGGGCAGCTACCCAGAAACACGTCATCTAGCAAACCAAAGATATTGTAGTCGTGAGCAAAGAATGTCCAACACAGTACCGTATCCCTTAGTACTAGGGTGAACGACTGTGAGATCGCACTGTTTCTAGAGGATACTAAAACACCTCCCTGCCCTCACACTGTCGTTGCGATCCACGAGCCTAGGTTTGTCGCTGTTGGCGTCTCTGTCGCGGACCTACCAAGTCACTTTGACTGATAGTGGATTATTCTTCAACAGGTCCTCCTGCGATATAGTCACAACCCCTATCAAATTATCTGCCCAACTAACATACGCACGTAACACTACTATCAAATCGTTCCTAGTTTACGAGCATGATGCCACATTGTTGTTGGCTCTCCCCGACAACCTGCCAGTATTGGAAATAATATCGGAGAGCGTCTTTTGAAATCCATTGAGGATTCATTAGTTCGGGAACAAGGACAGATCACTCTTCAACGTGCGAGTGTGCACACTGCCGAATGGAACTCTAAGGATTATTTTCACCGTGTAATTATCTCTTGTGCAACATCTGTCCCTTTAACGCTGATTATTGTCTGTTCTTTTATCTGCATTGCACAAGCGTTGCAAAGCGCAGCCTCTGGCAATACCTGAACAGCAGTTGTCTGGCGAGTATTATGGATTAACCATTTCGAGATATGATATCTATCAAGCATGCCCCCCCCCCCCCTGTTAGGTTATGATTTAGAAATTAGGCTAAACACAACCATCAGTTTTAAGAACGTAGGCTTCCGCGGCCGGTGTCATAGTGATTAAAATTCTTCTGGGTATTATGCCGCGTCACTGCTAAAAACTAAAAACAATAATAAACTAAACCCGACTTTTCAGCCGAATTGCAATGGCCTTCCTCAGTCGTTCGGCCGAAACGTCGGTTTTAGTTTATTATTGTTGTAAGTTTTTAGCAATGACGCTGCATAATACAGAAGAATTTTAATCACTACAACCATTAGTTGTTTAGTAACTGAAATACTCTAAGGCCCCACATGTCTCGTATTATGGGAATATATGATGGAAATCTAGTAACAAGGAGTAGCAAACAGTTAATTATGTTTTAATAATATATGAGATCTAAATACAAGAGCAATTTGTAATATATCAATTAGTTCAAAAGGGAGTTTTGCCATCCGTTGGTACTGATTGTGATAGAACCACTCTTTGATCATTCACTGTAAACTACGAGCAGTTTGTGCCACTATTATCTGCAAATGTTTGGCTTTTATACTGACATTCTCGTACACTACTTCACTCATGTCCCCCCCCCCCCCTAACTGAGTGTTGCAGTCTCCTGTGAGGCCTGTTCGTTGCACCTGCCGACTCTTTCTCGGCAGCAAGAGTGCCCTTGGTCTTGACCACAATCCTCGTCCGCCCCCAGTAGCTGAGTGGTCAGCGCGGCAGGATGTCAATCCTAAGGGCCCGGGTTCGATTCCCGGCCGGGTCGGAGACTTTCTTCGCTCAGGGACTGGGTGTTGTGTTGTCCTAATCATCTTCATTTCATCCCCATCGACGCGCAAGTCGACGAAGCGGCGTGAAATCGAAAGACTTGCACCCGGCGAACGGTCTACCCGACGGGAGGCCCCAGTCACACGACATTTACATTTACCACAATCGTCCATCACTGCGCCCAGGCACTACACACCCTTCTCTCGGCCGTCGCCCAGCCAACACCTTCGCCTGCCCAGCTGACGACACCCTTTGCGTGCCCTCGCGTCGCCCCACTGGCTGCATCCGGCGTCACCACCCTGGCGCCGCCTTCGCTGCGACAGCAACGCATTAGCCCACAACGAAGAGCCACTTTTTCTTTAAAAGTCGTCAAAATCGAGTGGCCTGAGGCTCCTGTATGAAATTTGTATAATATCGCTGTTAGTGAAGTTTGTAAATGAAAACAAATGTAATCCGTGCCTCTCTTATCATTCTTTTGAGAGGTTTTTTTTTTAATTCGTTATTTCCCGCACTGAATTAAGTCCGCTTGCTAAATATCGGACAAACATCCAAGGGAGCCCATCAATCTGATATCTATTTCACTTCTTAACTCCAAGTTTACACCTGTAACCAGGCTCCTAAGCAAGAGAGAGGTGATGCGTGAAGTGAGCATTTTATGTGGCGACCGAAAGATAAAGGGACAGAGAAATGTAGATAGCGGTATACTTCAATGAATATAAATCTGAAATGTTTAAGTTGGAATGAATGTTACGTAGATGTTAAGTTAAATGTTAACGTACTTCACAAAGAAGTTTTCCCCCTTAATTAAAAATGACTTTAAATGGATTTAAGCTTTCAGGGTTCTCTAGATATGCCGTTGTTTTATAAGTTTACTTGTGTGATGTAGGTTCGTTGAGCCGCCGTAATGATCAAATGGTAGTGGTACGAAGCTGTAGTCTCCGCACTCCGCACCGCTGCTGTTGTAAGCCGCTCTCCTGAAAGGCTTATACAAGTTTATTTTTCGCGTTAGACGTGCTTGGCCACCTACATTCGTAGTACACTCTGGGATGTGTGAATGTAGTCGTCTCAGTTGGTAAAATACAGTTCCAAAGCAAATATGACCTTTTGCGACGGAACAGGACTGCCTGCAGGCTCAAACTAATTCTCACAATGCCGCAGAGACGAATATCTAATCCCGCGTGTATGTAAACTCGGTGCACAAATTTCCAAAGTTGTTAAAACGATGAAATTGCTCAAAATTCAAATGGCTCCAAGCACTATGGGACTTAACATCTGAGGTCATCAGTCCCCTAGACTTAGAACTACTTAAGCCTAACTAACCTAAGGACATCACATACATCCATGTCCGAGGCAGGAATCGAACCTGCGACCTTAGCAGCAGCACGGTTCCGGACTGAAGCGCCTAGAACCGCTCGGCCACAGCGGCCGACTGAAATTGCTCACCTTGGAATAAATATTTATTCATACGATAGTTCTCTTTAACGAAACTATTATTTCTATTCACTCAACATTACGCCTCAGCGTTAAAATAAACTTAATTCTCTAAGTAATTCCGTAACGACAGAGCGAGGTGGCGCAGTGGTTAGCACACTGGATTCGCATTCGGGAGGACGACAATTCAAACCCGTGTCCGGCAATCCTGATTTAGGTTTTCCGTGACTTCTCCAAACGATTCAGGCAAATGCCGGAGGGTTCCTTTGAAAGGGCACGGCCGACTTCCTTCCCCATCCTTTCCTAATCCGATGACCTCGCTGTTTGATCCCCTCCCACAAATCAACCTCCCTATTTCCGCAACCGGTGCCGTGCAACAATACAATTATATCCGCTCCGACAAAACGTCTTCCCACTTCAGTATCTCAAGCCATAGTAAAATGTATTAATCCAGTGTCAAGGATGCTGTACCAGCAAAGAGTAGTATCGCGTACACCGAGTTTATTCTCGCATTCACTTTCTTTCGTTGCAGCAAATACACTCCTGGAAATGGAAAAAAGAACACATTGACACCGGTGTGTCAGACCCACCATACTTGCTCCGGACACTGCGAGAGGGCTGTACAAGCAATGATCACACGCACGGCACAGCGGACACACCAGGAACCGCGGTGTTGGCCGTCGAATGGCGCTAGCTGCGCAGCATTTGTGCACCGCCGCCGTCAGTGTCAGCCAGTTTGCCGTGGCATACGGAGCTCCATCGCAGTCTTTAACACTGGTAGCATGCCGCGACAGCGTGGACGTGAACCGTATGTGCAGTTGACGGACTTTGAGCGAGGGCGTATAGTGGGCATGCGGGAGGCCGGGTGGACGTACCGCCGAATTGCTCAACACGTGGGGCGTGAGGTCTCCACAGTACATCGATGTTGTCGCCAGTGGTCGGCGGAAGGTGCACGTGCCCGTCGACCTGGGACCGGACCGCAGCGACGCACGGATGCACGCCAAGACCGTAGGATCCTACGCAGTGCCGTAGGGGACCCCACCGCCACTTCCCAGCAAATTAGGGACACTGTTGCTCCTGGGGTATCGGCGAGGACCATTCGCAACCGTCTCCATGAAGCTGAGCTACGGTCCCGCACACCGTTAGGCCGTCTTCCGCTCACGCCCCAACATCGTGCAGCCCGCCTCCAGTGGTGTCGCGACAGTCGTGAATGGAGAGACGAATGGAGACGTGTCGTCTTCAGCGATGAGAGTCGCTTCTGCCTTGGTGCCAATGATGGTCGTATGCGTGTTTGGCGCCGTGCAGGTGAGCGCCACAATCAGGACTGCATACGACCGAGGCACACAGGGCCAACACCCGGCATCATGGTGTGGGGAGCGATCTCCTACACTGGCCGTACACCACTGGTGATCGTCGAGGGGACACTGAATAGAGCACGGTACATCCAAACCGTCATCGAACCCATCGTTCTACCATTCCTAGACCGGCAAGGGAACTTGCTGTTCCAACAGGACAATGCACGTCCGCATGTATCCCGTGCCACCCAACGTGCTCTAGAAGGTGTAAGTCAACTACCCTGGCCAGCAAGATCTCCGGATCTGTCCCCCATTGAGCATGTTTGGGACTGGATGAAGCGTCGTCTCACGCGGTCTGCACGTCCAGCACGAACGCTGGTCCAACTGAGGCGCCAGGTGGAAATGGCATGGCAAGCCGTTCCACAGGACTACATCCAGCATCTCTACGATCGTCTCCATGGGAGAATAGCAGCCTGCATTGCTGCGAAAGGTGGATATACACTGTACTAGTGCCGACATTGTGCATGCTCTGTTGCCTGTGTCTATGTGCCTGTGGTTCTGTCAGTGTGATCATGTGATGTATCTGACCCCAGGAATGTGTCAATAAAGTTTCCCCTTCCTGGGACAATGAATTCACGGTGTTCTTATTTCAATTTCCAGGAGTGTAAATATTTATTCATACGATAGTTCTCTTTAACGAAACTATTATTTCTATTCACTCAACATTACGCCTCAGCGTTAAAATAAACTTAATTCTCTAAGTAATTCCGTAACGACAGAGCGAGGTGGCGCAGTGGTTAGCACACTTGATTCGCATTCGGGAGGACGACAATTCAAACCCGTGTCCAGCAATCCTGATTTAGGTTTTCCGTGACTTCTCCAAACGCTTCAGGCAAATGCCGGAGGGTTTCTTTGAAAGGGCACGGCCGACTTCCTTTCCCATCCTTTCCTAATCCGATGACCTCGCTGTTTGGTCCCCTCCCACAGATCAACCTCCCTAATTCCGTAACCGGTGCCGTGCAACACTACAATTATATCCGCTCCAACAAAACGTCTTCCCACTTCAGTATCTCAAGCCATAGTAAAATGTATTAATCCAGTGTCAAGGATACTGTACCAGCAAAGAGTAGTATTGCCTACACCGAGTTTATTCTCGCATTCACTTTCTTTCGTTGCAGCAAATACGTTAATTATCAAGCGCGCATAACGCAGATTTCGTTGAACTGCAGTCTGCGCCTTTAACCACTGTCAGCAAAGCTGATGTACACAATCTATCTCAAAATTACATTTCTAATCTCTTAAGTCGATTTGCGTCATTACAAGCAGACAGACTGAAAGATTGATACAGGGTCAGAGGACAGTTTTTCCGCAATTTTATTTTGTTTCATTTCGTTGTGTAAAATTTCGTCTTGTGTGAGAATTGTGGCTCGGCATGTATCGCTGCGGCACCGGATGCTGCCAGATACACACCGGCCGACGCTTGGTTCACGTGGGCGGCGTTCCCATAGCGGACACTGCTGACCAGGGGACGCTATTATGCGAGAATTGCTGACCGAGGGACGCGCAAAGTGCACCTAAATGGGCTGGAAATGGTCACGTGGGGATGCAGAGTGGCTGACGTGAGCGCCCCGGTACCACTGGCTCGGTCTCTTACCGGCCAGCTGTCCTCCTGACCACACCTTTCCCCGGCTGCTGCCTTTTTTCGGGCAATGTGCTCCTTACTCTGGCTCCGGCAGCTCTATGTAGTCGCCGAGTTCAACACATCCCTGCCCCTCATAAAATAGGTTTGGAACCAATAAAACAGCTCTTTTCAACCCGCAAACCGTATGATTCTAAATTTCTGTGAAAATTATTCTGACACACTGGAAGCCCACTTTCTGCTACCATCCGACCACGGACTTTACCGAGTACGGTATATCATTGTTCGGCACATAGTTCAGGAGATATGACGTCGTAAACAATGAAATGCGTGGAAAGGAGCCGTATCGTGCATGACGTTTTGATTTATTATATATTTATCATCTACTTTATTCATGGAGAAGAAATAAAAACTTTGAGGTTCGCCGATGACATTGTAATTCTGTCAGAGACAGCAAGGGCTTGGAAAAGCAATTGAACGGAATGCACAGTGTTTTGAAAGGAGGATATAAGATGAACATCAACAAAAGCAATGGAATGTAGTCGAATTAAGTCGGGTGATGCTGAGGGAATTGGATTACGAAATGAGACACTTAAAGTAGTAAAGGAGTATTGCTATTTGGGGAGAAAAATAACTGATGATGGTCGAAGTAGAAAGGTATAAAATGTAGACTGGCAATGGCAAGGAAAGCGTTTCTGAAGAAGAGAAATTTGTTAAAATGGAGTATAGATTTAAGTGTCAGGAAGTCGTTTCTGAAAGTATTTTTATGGAGTATAGCCACGTATGGAAGTGAAACGCGGACGACAAATAGTTCAAAAACGTTCAAATATGTGTGAACTGTTATGGGTATTAACTGCTAAGGCCATCAGTCCCTAAGCTTACACACTACTTAGCCTAAATTATCCTAAGGACAGACACACACACCCATGCCCAAGGGAGGACTCGAACCTCCGCCGGGACCAGCCGCACTGTCCATGACTGCAGGGCCGGAGACCGTTCGGCTAATCCCGCGCGGCGGACGATAAATAGTTTGGACAAGAAGAGAATAGAAGCTTTCTAAATGTGGTGCTACAGAAGAATGCTGAAGAGTAGATGGGTAGATCACATAACTAATGAAAAAGTAATGAAAAGAATTGGGGAGAAGAGGAGTTTGTAGTACAACTTGACTAGAAGAAGGGATCGGTTGGTAGGACATATTCTCAGGCATCAAGGCATTACCAATTTAGTACTGGAGGGCAGCGTGGAGGGTAAAAATCGTAGAGGGAGACCAAGAGATGAATACACTAAGCAGATTCAGAAGGATGTAAGTTGCAGTAGGTACTGGGAGATGAAGAAGCTTGGACAGGATAGAGTAGCTTGGAGAGCTGCATCAAACCAGTCTCAGGACTGAAGACCACAACAGCAACAACTTTATCCACAGCTCATTTCACAGACAGTAGCCACATACACCGTATCACTCGATGTACCTGCAAAATTATACCGCTGTACGACACATAGTCCAAGAGATCCGACGTCATTGGATTGCGTGAAAATGAAACTACAGGGTGAAATTCGCTAGAGTTACAAATGAAACAAGTAAAGAAATACGTGTGAACTATGTGAAATAGATTTTACATGTGCGTACATGGGCAAGCATGACCCCCTGGAATGATATGATGCAAATTTGGTGAACATACTATTAACAGTCTGGAAAGAAACACTGTAGGGGTAAAAATCACCAGTCTTCTGTTGGGGTTGGGGTAGGGGGTGATCAAGTGGAGTATTGTGGTGAAGTTAATGTGGAGAGAGAGAAGGGGAGCTGGAAATGGACATACGCAGGGGGAAGGAGGAAATGGACACAGATAGGGACGGACGGAGAAGATGGACGGAGGGTTCCCGAGCACGGGGTTCCGTGTTCGATTCCCGGAGGGGTGAGGGTTTTTCACCTGCCTCGAGATGACTGGGTGTTTGTGTTGGCTTCATCATTTCATCATCATTCATTGAAGTGGCAAGATTGGACTGAGAAAAGGTTGGGAATTTGTATGGGCGCTGATAACCCCACAATCCAAACATCATCATCATCATCATCAAGAACGGCGGGGGGAGGAGAAGACAGACATAGAAGGATGAAGAGAGGACAGAGAATGGGGGAAAGGGGGGAGAAGGAAGACATGGATTGATAGTAGACTGAAGTAAATACACTATTGGCCATTAAAATTGCTACCTCCAGAAGAAATTCAGATGATAAACGGGTATTCATTGGACAAATATATTTTACTCGAACTGACATGTGATTACATTTTCACGCAATTTGGGTGCATAGATCCTGAGAAATCAGTACCCAGAGCAACCACCTCTGGCCATTATAACGGGCTTGACACGCCTGGGCATTGAGTCAAACAGATCTTGGATCGCGTGTACAGGTACAGCTGCCCATGCAGCTTCAACACCATACCACAGTTCATCAAGAGTAGTGACTGGCGTATTGTGACGAGCCAGTTGCTCGGCCACCATTGACCAGACGTTTTCAATTGGTGACAGATCTGCAGAATGTGCAGGCCAGGGCAGCAGTCGAACATTTTCTGCATCCAGAAAGGCACGTACAGGATCTTCAACATGCGGTCGTGCATTATCCTGCTGAAATGTAGGGTTTCACAGGGATCGAATGAAGGGTAGAGCCACGGGTCGTAACACATCTGAAATGTAACGTCCACTGTTCAAAGCGCCGTCAATGCGAACAAGAGGTGACCGAGACGTGTAACCAATGGCACCCCATACCATCACGCCTGGTGATAACGCCAGTTGACGAATACACGCTTCCAATGTGCTTTCACCACGATGTCGCCAAACACGGATGCGACTATCATGATGCATGATGTAAACAGAACCTGGATTCATTCGAAAAAGCGACGTTTTGCCATTTGTGCACCCAGGTTCAAATGGTTCAAATGGCTCTGAGCACTATGGGACTCAACTGCTGAGGTCATCAGTCCCCTAGAACTTAGAACTACTTAAACGTAACTAACCTAAGGACATCACACACATCCATGCCCGAGGCAGGATTCGAACCTGCGACCGTAGCGGTCGCGCGGTTCCAGACTGAAGCGCCTAGAACCGCTCGGCCACTCCGGCCGGCGTACACCCAGGTTCGTCGTTGAGTACACCATTGCAGGCGCTCCTGTCCGTGATGCAGCGTCAAGGGTAACCGCAGCCATGGTCCCAGAGCTGATAGTCCAACTGTTCGTGCAGATGGTTGTTGTCTTGCAAACGACCCCGTCTGTTGACTCAGGGATCGTGACGTGGCTGCACGATCCGTTACAGCCATGCGGGTAAGATGCCTGTCATCTCGACTGATAGTGACACGAGGCCGTTGGGATCGAGAACGGCGTTCCATGTTACCCTCCTGAACCTACGGATTCCATATTCTGCTAACAGTCATTGGATCTCGACCAACGCGAGCAGCAATGTCGCGATACGATAAACCACAATCGCGATAGGCTACAATCGGACCTTTATCAAAGTCGGAAACGTGATGGTACGCTTTTCTCCTCCTTACACGAGGCATCTCAACAACGTTTCACCAGGCAACGCCGGTCAACTGTTGTTTGTGTATGAGAAATCGGTTGGAAACCTTCCTCATGTCAGCACTTTGTAGGTGTCGCCATCGGCGCCAACCTTGTGTGAATGCACTGAAAAGCTAATCGTTTGTATACCACAGTATCTTCTTCCTGTGGGTTAAATTTCGCGTCTGTAACACGTCATCTTCGTGATGTAGCAATTTTAATGGCCAGTAGTGTACATTCTCGGGTAATGCTGGGATCTCAAGCTGTCTCTACATATACTCCGAGAACAACGAATCTCGGAACGTTGCAGCAGATTTCTCGTACTCCGAACACACCGAGACGATTATGATCTTTCCCGTGTGGACCCATGTCGTAAACAGTCGCGAAATTATTTGCTCCCTTTTCTGGGACATTTTATAACCCGCTACTCGATCGCGTAAACATGTTTTCCGTGGGATAAACCATTGAATTGGGAGCGATATGAGTTCTTTCAGCTTTTCCCCTCGTCTCAAAAATAACTTTCGTGTTGGTTCATAAGCGTCGATAGAGAGTTTCAGCATTCATATTTTTTTATAAATAACTGTTTAGCCCTGGGGCGCAACTAGTTGCCTAATAAATAAATACGCGTTCTGACACATTCTTCATCCAGAGGCTAGCCAGCAAAGCAAAAGAATAAAATCTGGTGTGATTTGAGTGGCGAAAACAAGCTCGGAAATTCTAAGTGACAGCTCGTGAGGAACGGGACTGACTGTGCCGTTTCAACATCTGCCGCACCGCGCTCATTGAGGCACGTGTTTTACAGTAAAAGATATCGCATTAACTGTGTGAGTACCGTGCTGTGCAATATACGCTGACTGTGAACGTATAATTGAAGGAGTCGGCAGAAGAAAGGGCTAACCCTCAGTTTAGTAAGTACTAGTGTGGTCACGTAATCTGTTGTGTTTTCGAGCGCACCACATTCTGGCAACAAGTAGTTGGCTATGTGCCGCTAGGAAACACTGGCTACTACATAAAGTGCGTTGTCTTACTGCATTTAAGTTCATGTGTTTGAACGTAATCCAACGTCAATAGGAAACTGGGGTTTTTAGAGCTTGCAACTTCTTCAGATTTTGCACTTTTCTGACAAACTGTGCAACCACGGCTGAGAGTAGACCGTCTGCATGCCAGAGATTTGTACGCGCGTGCCCCACCAATGTCAGGCCAAAGACAGGACCTATTATCGTGGAGAAATTCACATCACATCGTGATTGGACCATGAATCAGGAATGTGCTCTTCGAGGAAAAAACCTTTTCCTGTTTGTAGAGTGACTTATGGTGCACATGCATATACAAGGAAAGTCATAGCCACTACAGTCCTAGAAACACCGTGGAGAAAGTGCCATTGGTGTAGTGAGGCATCTCGATGGATCTACGTACAGCCCTTTATATCTCCAATCATGTCTGAGTAGTACTATAAATGCACACCGGCAGTCATAACATTTCAATTAACGCCTCACAAAAATGTATACTCATGCTCATAAATTCAGGATGATTGCAGAATGAGGTGCCACACAACGTGGCATTACACAAAACTGGTGCTAACAGCATAGCCACATAGGGAAAACACACGAGACAGATCTGTAAGTACACGATATTTGTGATAACTTGAGAAAACCATCCCGCAACATATTTGCTACAAAACGCCACTATTTCCTGTGCATGTACTCCGACATCAATATGGGATATGATCACCATACACACGTACACAGGCTGCACCTCGGGTTGGCGTACTCTGGATCAGATGGTCGAGCAGGTGCTGGGGCAGAGCCTCCAATTCTTCCACCAGTGCCTGTCGGAGCTCCTGAAGTGTGCTAGAGGTTTGAATACGTGCAGCGATGCGTTGACTGAGAGCATCCCAGACGTGCTCGATGGCGCTTAGGTCTGGAGAACAGGCAGGCCACTCCATTCGCCTGATATCTTCTGTTACAAGGTACTCCTCCACGATGGCAGCTCGGTGGGGCCGTGCGTTATCATCCATCAGGAGGAAGGTGGGACTCACAGCACCCCTGAAAAGGCGGAAATAGCGGTGCAAAATGACGTCCCGAAAAACCTGACATGTGACAGTTCCTCTGTCAAAGACATGCAGGGGTGTACGTGCACCAATCATAGTCCCACCCCACACAATCAAACCACGACCTCCATACAGGTCCCTTTCAAGGACATTAAGGGTCGGAATCTGGTTCCTGGTTCACGGCAGATGAAAACCCGGCGAGAATCCCTGTTCAAACTATACCTGGACTCGTCGGTGAACATGACCTGGGACCACTGTTCCAATGACCATGTACTGTGTTCTTGACACCAGGCTTTACGGGCTCTCCTGTGACCAGGGGTCAGTGGAATGCACCTTGCAGGTCTCTGGGTGAATAAACCATGTCTGTTCAGTCGTCTGTTGACTGTGTGTCTGGAGACAACTGTTCCAGTGGTTGCGATAAGATCCCGCTACCTGCAGTATACCGCTGGCCGTCTGCAGGTACTGATGGTGAGATATCGGTCTTCTTGTGGTGTTGCACACTATGGACGTCCCATAGTGTAGCACCTGGATACGTTTCCTGTCTGCTGGAATCGTTGCCATATTCTTGAGATCACAGTTTGTGGCACAGGAAGGGCCCGTGCTACGACCTGCTGTGTTTAAGCAGCCTCCAGTCGCCCTAGTATTCTACCCTTTATAACATCATCAATATGTGTTCTTTGGGCCGTTTTCAACACACAGAGACCATTTGCACATCTGGAAACGGCCGCACACTTACTCGCTGCACCGTACTCTGACATGCACCAACACACCTCTGCGTATGTGGACTGCTGCCAGTGCCACCGTGCGACGACCGCAGGTCAAATGCACCGCATGGTCATACACCGAGGTGGTTTAAACCCGCAAAACGCCCTCCATAGCGTTGTTTCACCATGTATCGGCATTATCCTTAATTTATGAGCAAGATTGTAGTTGAAGATTTGTCTATTTGTAGGTACATGTCTGTACTGCTGGTGCAACTGAAATCCCCGAGCCGCAGTACCGTAGCACGACGCTAGAGCAGACAGAACCTAAATAGCTCTAAAGTCCTGAATAAACAAAGTACCGCCAACTGAGCGGCGGCCACCATTTTGGACCCAAGCTGCTATGGACTGAATTGTTAAGTTCTCACTTAAGAGCTTGTAGACGGGACTAAATGTGCATGTGATATATTAATGCGTACAGTAAATAATTTACTTCTATTTTTATGGTTTCGCAATTTCTGCTGGAAATATAAAGTGAATAAAATGACGAGTTTCATGCGTCCGTCACTGAAATCCGCAATATCGGTAAAACTTCCTCGCACCTACTTCTGTTATAATACAGGCTCTGGATGTAATAGCATTACGCACGATGTACATTCAATTTGAGGGAGATATTTGTGAACTACAGACCATGCTGAAACAAACGCATACTTCTGTTTGGATGTTAACGTACTTAATGTTTCCGTTTATTTTGCAGATTATAATTCTTTTTACATTTCCATAATATAATTAGTCAAAAAGGATAGGAAATAAATTACTTGCCTGGTGCCTGCCTCTTACAATAACCTAAATGCATTTCTCATGCTTGTGCTTTTACTGCCACGTTTTGCAGTGGCGTCCATCTCTGCCAGTCGGTTATATTTCCTCAAAAGAATACACACTCTTTCGTCAAAAATATACACTCCTGGAAATTGAAATAAGAACACCGTGAATTCATTGTCCCAGGAAGGGGAAACTTTATTGACACATTCCTGGGGTCAGATACATGATCACACTGACAGAACCACAGGCACATAGACACAGGCAACAGAGCATGCACAATGTCGGCACTAGTACAGTGTATATCCACCTTTCGCAGCAATGCAGGCTGCTATTCTCCCATGGAGACGATCGTAGAGATGCTGGATGTAGTCCTGTGGAACGGCTTGCCATGCCATTTCCACCTGGCGCCTCAGTTCGACCAGCGTTCTTGCTGGATGTGCAGACCGCGTGAGACGTCGCTTCATCCAGTCCCAAACATGCTCAATGGGAGACAGATCCGGAGATCTTGCTGGCCAGGGTAGTTGACTTACACCTTCTAGAGCACGTTGGGTGGCACGGGATACATGCGGACGTGCATTGTCCTGTTAGAACAGCAAGTTCCCTTGCCGGTCTAGGAATGGTAGAACGATGGGTTCGATGACGGTTTGAATGTACCGTGCACTATTCAGTGTCCCCTCGACGATCACCAGTGGTGTACGGCCGGTGTAGGAGATCGCTCCCCACACCATGATGCCGGGTGTTGGCCCTGTGTGCCTCGGTCGTATGCAGTCCTGATTGTGGCGCTCACCTGCACGGCGCCAAACACGCATACGACCATCATTGGCACCAAGGCAGAAGCGACTCTCATCGCTGAAGACGACACGTCTCCATTCGTCCCTCCATTCACGCCTGTCGCGACACCACTGGATGCAGGCTGCACGATGTTGGGGCGTGAGCGGAAGACGGCCTAACGGTGTGCGGGACCGTAGCCCAGCTTCATGGAGACGGTTGCGAATGGTCCTCGCCGATACCCCAGGAGCAACAGTGTCCCTAATTTGCTGGGAAGTGGCGGTGCGGTCCCCTACGGCACTGCGTAGGATCCTACGGTCTTGGTGTGCATCCGTGCGTCGCTGCGGTCCGGTCCCAGGTCGACGGGCACGTGCACCTTCCGCCGACCACTGGCGACAACATCGATGTACTGTGGAGACCTCACGCCCCACGTGTTGAGCAATTCGGCGGTACGTCCACCCGGCCTCCCGCATGCCCACTGTACGCCCTCGCTCAAAGTCCGTCAACTGCACATATAGTTCACGTCCACGCTGTCGCGGCATGCTACCAGTGTTAAAGACTGCGATGGAGCTCCGTATGCCACGGCAAACTGGCTGACACTGACGGCGGCGGTGCACAAATGCTGCGCAGCTAGCGCCATTCGACGGCCAACACCGCGGTTCCTGGTGTGTCCGCTGTGCCGTGCGTGTGATCATTGCTTGTACAGCCCTCTCGCAGTGTCCGGAGCAAGTATGGTGGGTCTGACACACCGGTGTCAATGTGTTCTTTTTTCCATTTCCAGGAGTGTATGTATACCTATCTCTGTGACAAGATGAACTACTATGAGTGAATTTCTTGGCTGCTTTACATGCATCTGCCTCCAGCACTGAAGCGACAAATTCGTTTCCAGAATTTGTTGTTGACCGGCACGGAACACTTTTTCTGACATTTGATGCTTTCGACACACATTCTAAGCTGTCGTCATTCGTGTAATTTGAGTTCTGTACGAACTTTCTCTCATTGAGACTCCTCATTTGCTGAAATTGCTACGCAGTACACATCACATAACGCGTATTCCTACGTAACTGCCGGCCGGTGTGGCCGAGCGGTTCTAGGCGCGTCGGTCTGGAACAGCGCGACCGCTACGGTCGCATGTTCGAATCCTGCCTCGGGCATGGATGTGTGTGATGTCCTTAGGTTAGTTAGGTTTAAGTAGTTCTAAGTTCTAGGGGACTGATGACCTCCGATGTTAAGTCCCATGGTGCTCAGAGCCATTTTGAACCTACTTAACTAATTTTATAGTTCTGCTGGCTAGTTAATTCAGAAACCGATCTTCCTCGTGTTAATGACTGGAACGAAAATATTGACACACATCAATAAACCGCAATATTGTGTTAAGACTGAAGGAATTTGAAACTACACTCATGCTCATAAATTAAGGATAATTGCAGAATGTGGCGCCACATAACTGCCGCTATTAGCATAGGCACATAGGGAACACACACGACACAGATCTGTAAGACCATGGTATTGATAAGCTGAGAAAACTGTCCCGAAACACACGTGCTATAAAACGCCACTGTTTCCTGCGCATGATATGATGACCATGCACACGTACACAGGCCGCACAACGTGTTAGCATACTCTGGATCAGGTGGTCGAGCAGCTGCCGGGGTATAACCTCCCATTCTTGCACCAGTGCCTGATTGAGATCCCTGAAGTGTCCTAGGGGTTTGAAGATGGGCAGCGATACGTCAACCGAAAGCATCCCAGACGTGCTCGATTGGGTTTATGACTGGAGAACAGGCAGGCAACTCCATTCGCCTGATATCGTCTGTTTCAAGGTACTCCTCCACGACGGTATCTCGGTGGGGCCGTGCGTTATCATCCATCAGGAGGAAGGTGGGACCCACTGCACTCCTGAATACGCGAAATAGCGGTCCAAAATGACGTCCCGAAACACCTGACCTGTTACAGTTCCTCTGTCAAAGACATGCAGGGGTGTACGTGCACCAATCATAATCCCACCCCACACAATCAAACCACGACCTCCATACAGGTCCATTTCAAGGACATTAAGGGTCGGAATCTGGTTCCTGGTTCACGGCAGATGAAAACCCGGCGAGAATCCCTGTTCAAACTATACCTGGACTCGTCGGTGAACATGACCTGGGACCACTGTTCCAGTGACCATGCACTGTGTTCTTGACACCAGGCTTTACGGGCTCTCCTGTGACCAGGGGTCAGTGGAATGCACCTTGCAGGTCTCTGGGTGAATAAACCATGTCTGTTCAGTCGTCTGTTGACTGTGCGTCTGGAGACAACTGTGCCAGTGGCTGCGTTAAGGTCCCGAGCAAGGCTACCTGCAGTACTCCGTGGCCGTCTGCGGGCACTGATGGTGAGATATCGGTCTTCTTGTGGTGTTGTACACTGTGGAAGTCCCGTACTGTAGCACCTGGACACGTTTCCTGTCTGCTGGAATCGTTGCCATAATCTTGAGATCACACTTTGTGGCACATGGAGGGCCCGTGCTACGACTTACTGTGTTTGACCAGTCTCCAGCGCCCTAGTGTTCTACCCCTCACAACGTCATCGATATGTGTTCTTTGAGCCATTTTCAACACACAGTCACCATTAGCACATCTGAAAACGTCTACACACTTACTCGCTGCACCGTACTCTGACATGCACCAACACACCTCTGCGTATGTGGACTGCTGCCAGTGCCACTGTGCGACGACCGCAGGTCAAATGCACCGCATGGTCATACACCGAGGTGATTTAAACCCGCAAACCGACCACCAGAGTGTTGTTTGACCATGTATCAGCATTATACTTAATTTATGAGCATGGGTGCAGGATGAACCATGGAGATAAGTTTTTCCAGGACATCTTGCGAAAGCCTGACACCAAAACAACTTTAATCCTTTTTCATTCAGAAGCTATTTCTGATTGTTAACAGCCCTGGTTGTTGCCAGAATTACTACTGTTTTGCAGGTCCCTCTTTTTCATATTCTGAAACAACGTAATAATACACATTGGGAACTGCAGAACATCATCGTGTTTGCTTTCAACAGCTATAAATACTGCAGTGGTTTTGTTCGTCCAGGTCATTAATTTAAAGAATCGGAAAATTATGTCTATAATACATGCGGTTGAAGCAGAAGAAACTTAAATTATCTGTTGTTCTACTTCACTCTTAAATGCTGCTGAAACACTATGTTTTAAAAGTGCTTAAGCAGGGCGAACTTTCATTTTACAATAATGCCGTGTTCTTATTTCATTTTCTCCTACGACCCAAGTAATGTCCGTTTTTCTCCATTGCCAAAATCAAACAGCTTTGCAACAGGCTCCGTGAAGATCTTAGGAAGTGGGAAATTACTGTCTTCGACGACTTATTTGGGAAAAATAATGGTTCACGTTTTGTGTGCAGTGTCAGATGAAGCTGTAGCGGCAGCTTTTCTTCTGTGAGAAGACTGTGAGAGGTACTTCTCATCTTGATATTTTGTAGTTGTGGTTGTGGTTTTTGTACACTCCTGGAAATTGAAATAAGAACACCGTGAATCATTGTCCCCGGAAGGGGAAACTTTATTGACACATTCCTGGGGTCAGATACATCACATGATCACACTGACAGAACCACAGGCACATAGACACAGGCAACAGAGCATGCACAATGTCGGCACTAGTACAGTGTATATCCACCTTTCGCAGCAATGCAGGCTGCTATTCTCCCATGGAGACGATCGTAGAGATGCTGGATGTAGTCCTGTGGAACGGCTTGCCATGCCATTTCCACCTGGCGCCTCAGTTGGACCAGCGTTCGTGCTGGACGTGCAGACCGCGTGAGACGACGCTTCATCCAGTCCCAAACATGCTCAATGGGGGACGGATCCGGAGATCTTGCTGGCCAGGGTAGTTGACTTACACCTTCTAGAGCACGTTGGGTGGCACGGGATACATGCGGACGTGCATTGTCCTGTTGGAACAGCAAATTCCCTTGCCGGTCTAGGAATGGTAGAACGATGGGTTCGATGACGGTTTGGATGTACCGTGCACTATTCAGTGTCCCCTCGACGATCACCAGTGGTGTACGGCCAGTGTAGGAGATCGCTCCCCACACCATGATGCCGGGTGTTGGCCCTGTGTGCCTCGGTCGTATGCAGTCCTGATTGTGGCGCTCACCTGCACGGCGCCAAACACGCATACGACCATCATTGGCACCAAGGCAGAAGCGACTCTCATAGCTGAAGACGACACGTCTCCATTCGTCCCTCCATTCACGCCTGTCGCGACACCACTGGAGGCGGGCTGCACGATGTTGGGGCGTGAGCGGAAGACGGCCTAACGGTTGAAAGGTGGCTACACTGTATGAAAGGTGGCGACACTGAGCCACAGCGCCAAAAATCGCGCCAGAGAGAGTATTGTTCCGCCGCCTCCACTGGCAGTGCTCATTGAGAGGTAGCGGCAGGCAGTCCTTGCCGAGCAGTTGTGGTGGACACTGCTTGTATCTGAAGTTGGAATGAGATGGGGTAGTAGTGAGTGTTTGTTCGATGTTTTATGCAGCTATGTGATGGGAGAGATAGTAGATGTTGTTCCAATGGAGTGCTTTTCGTCAATATAAATTAAGGTAACTAACTACTGTTCTTTATTTTCTTATTATTTGTGTGTCCTGAATAATGCTTCATTACAGGTTCAGTCAACAAAGCATCTGGCGTGTGTTCTTGTATTAGAGTGTAATTCTGGGTTTCTTGCACAATTATAGTATTTCCAATTTTCTTTTATCACGTCAGTATAAATGATATTTAAAAATTCTTGTCTTGTTGAAGAAGAACCGTGCCAGATGTGCGTTGAGTCACACTCCCACACACAGAACAGTTATACTTGTGCTTTGGTTTCGTAGGTTTTATAGTTGCTGGGGACTTAATTAATTAATTGTGTTAACGAAAATTTTCATTTCATTCTTTGTTGTCATTCTATGCAGTCAGATAGCGTAACAATTAGTTGTCAGGGCCAGCCGTTTACGAGACTTGCGTAATCGGACATACAGCGACAGGAAATTAAAAAAGTATTTGCATTTCATTTTATTAAGCCCCCATGCACGTGGCGACCGCTGCTTCGGATCGTCCCTTGGAATTCTTCTGATTGTAAAAATAGTAGACAGTAGTATTGTTGTAGTAATTTGTAGTTTAGTAATTGTAGTCTATTTTGCATGTGTAGATTTGGTAATTGGCATTCTTCTAATGGTATTTTTCAAAATTTAATTTTTATTGCCTTGTATACGCGTTTGACGATTTGGTGCAATTATTTCAATTGTTCGATTAATCGTGTTTGAGGGAAATATTTCGTGTGAATGGTATTGTTGAAGATAAAAGAGTCATTGTGTGTAATTTTCATATAGTGACGAGTTTTGGATATTTTGTAAATGATTACTCGATCAATGAAAAAGGCAAAAATGATGACTAGTGAGAATGACGAAATTGTTGACATGGCGAACTCGCCAACACAGGACAACAGTATGATGGATAATGAAGTGGAAAACAATGTAATAAGTCGGGAAAATAGTCCGGAACCAGTTCAAGGTTTTTCTCAATCAGAAAATTCACAGAATACGAGAGTAACGATAGAAGATTCTGGAACAGTATCGAACACAGATAGCTTTACAGCTATGACGAGGGAAACTGGTTTTGTGGGAAATGTTAGGGGCGCAAAGAATTTCGAACCGGCTGATATGGAGCAGTTGATGGGTGCTATATTAAATTTGGGAGCACGAATGGAAACACAGTTTAGATCTGAATTAAAAACACAGATGGGAACAATGGAAGCACGGTTAGACTCACTGGGATCACAAATGGGAACAATGGAAACACGGTTAGACTCATTGGGATCACAGTTAGGATCTGAATTGAAAACGGTGGCAACACGGCTAGAAACAGAGATGGAAACAATGGAAACACGGTTAGATTCACGAATAGGGACATGTTTCAAAAATATGAAAGATGAATTAAAGAAAGAAATCAGAGAAGAAGTACAACCGATTTTGAATTCTCACAATAATAGATTAATTGCAGTAGAGATTAGACAAAGGGAACAGGATAGAGAACAGGAGGAAAGAGATCGCGTGATAGTACAGAAATTTTCAGAGTTAAATTTACAACGTGCAAAAGATAAGGAAGAAATATTTGAGAGAATCGAGGAATCCGTACCAAATGACAGATTAAATAACCTAACACAACAGTATGAACAGTTAACTACTAAATGCGTTAATACTGAAACGCGAGTCGCGACACTTACGGAAGACGTAAATAAACAGAAAGAACAAATTGGTGACTTATCGGAAAGAGTGGAGGAGATTTCAGATAAATTGACAAATCTTAGTTTAAATGGGGACAGAGATTCAGATGACACAGCTCCATTGCCATTTTCAGAAACCGAAGAGTACCAGAGCATAAGTAAACATGTTGAAAATCAGGGAAATTTTAATGAACGCGTGAAAAGGGAATTTGAGGCATTAAAAAAGCAAGTCAAACAAATTGAAGGCGAAATCGTAGGAAAAGACGGCAAAAGAAATTTAGAATCACAGATACCAGAGGGGTTTGAAGAAAATAATTTGTTTCATTTACGGGATGCAACAAGAGAGCGCCAGGCGCGCGAACTTGACAATAATCGGCATTGGGACTGGGACAGACGCGGTAGGTCTTTGTCGCCACGAGGCGAAAACTTTGACTCTAAACACTTTTTGACTGTTCGGAAATTTAAGATCTTTCGCAAATCTAAGAATGACATACATCCATGTTCATGGTTAGCTCAATTTCTGTACGCACTTCCGCCAAATTTGCCACTAAGTCACAAACTGAAAATTATGTGCAGCTATTAAAGTCCTCAGGGGATTCACTACTCTAAGTAAATATGTGCCGTAGCGAGCATAGGGCCCCGAGCTGTAGTGGTGCTATTTCTCTTTTAGTTTTCTGTACCGCTGCCTACTCTTTTACTATTCTTTGCATCTGTCAAAAACAACTCTTCTACTATCAATCTATCTAGAGAGTAGATAAACAATAACCGGATATGACTGTTTTCCCCAAAAGTGACTTTGGAATTTACCGTTTGGACTTACTATATTTTCTGCAGCATTCATTTGTAGTTTAAACGAAATTTTACCTGTTTCTCTTCGTGACAATATTATTTCATATGTTGACGATATTCTTATTGCTAAACGTTCTTGGAGTGAGCACAACAAAATTTTGGATTCATTGTTACGTATCTTTGCAAGAGTTGGCATTACTGTGAACTTGGAGAAATCTGAATTTGGTCGTTCACAGGTGAAATTTCTCGGTCACATTTATAACAAAAAAAAAAAAAAAAAAAAAAAAAAAAAAAAAAAAAAAAAAAAAAAAAAACGTGCATGGGGGCTTAATAAAATGAAATGCAAATACTTTTTTAATTTCCTGTCGCTGTATGTCCGATTACGCAAGTCTCGTAAACGGCTGGCCCTGACAACTAATTGTTACGCTATCTAACTGCATAGAATGACAACAAAGAATGAAATGAAAATTTTCGTTAACACAATTAATTAATTAAGTCCCCAGCAACTATAAAACCTACGAAACCAAAGCACAAGTATAACTGTTCTGTGTGTGGGAGTGTGACTCAACGCACATCTGGCACGGTTCTTCTTCAACAAGACAAGAATTTTTAAATATCATTTATACTGACGTGATAAAAGAAAATTGGAAATACTATAATTGTGCAAGAAACCCAGAATTACACTCTAATACAAGAACACACGCCAGATGCTTTGTTGACTGAACCTGTAATGAAGCATTATTCAGGACACACAAATAATAAGAAAATAAAGAGCAGTAGTTAGTTACCTTAATTTATATTGACGAAAAGCACTCAGGTCATTACAATATCTCCATTGGAACAACATCTACTATCTCTCCCATCACATAGCTGCATAAAACATCGAACAAACACTCACTACTAGCCCATCTCATTCCAACTTCAGATACAAGCAGTGTCCACCACAACTGCTCGGCAAGGACTGCCTGCCGCTACCTCTCAATGAGCACTGCCAGTGGAGGCGGCGGAACAATACTCTCTCTGGCGCGATTTTTGGCGCTGTGGCTCAGTGTCGCCACCTTTCATACAGTGTAGCCACCTTTCATATCGTGCATGGGGGCTTAATAAAATGAAATGCAAATACTTTTTTAATTTCCTGTCGCTGTATGTCCGATTACGCAAGTCTCGTAAACGGCTGGCCCTGACAACTAATTGTTACGCTATCTGACTGCATAGAATGACAACAAAGAATGAAATGAAAATTTTCGTTAACACAATTAATTAATTAAGTCCCCAGCAACTATAAAACCTACGAAACCAATGCACAAGTATAACTGTTCTGTGTGTGGGAGTGTGACTCAACGCACATCTGGCACGGTTCTTCTTCAACAAGACAAGAATTTTTAAATATCATTTATACTGACGTGATAAAAGAACATTGGAAATACTATAATTGTGCAAGAAGCCCAGAATTACACTCTAATACAAGAACACACGCCAGATGCTTTGTTGACTGAACCTGTAATGAAGCATTATTCAGGACACACAAATAATAAGAAAATAAAGAACAGTAGTTAGTTACCTTAATTTATATTGACGAAAAGCACTCAGGTCATTACAATATCTCCATTGGAACAACATCTACTATCTCTCCCATCACATAGCTGCATAAAACATCGAACAAACACTCACTACTACCCCATCTCATTCCAACTTCAGATACAAGCAGTGTCCACCACAACTGCTCGGCAAGGACTGCCTGCCGCTACCTCTCAATGAGCACTGCCAGTGGAGGCGGCGGAACAATACTCTCTCTGGCGCGATTTTTGGCGCTGTGGCTCAGTGTAGCCACCTTTCATACAGTGTAGCCACCTTTCATATGCCCTTCCTCCACGGGCTAGAATTTGATGGTATTTTTGCCAGCATTGGTGGTGAAAATACCACCAAATTCGTCAAAAAAAATACATACAAAAATAAAAGATAATATTAATACGTAAATATCATATAACTAGATAAAATTTTGGCTTTGCACTGACCTTTCAATAGCCTAATATATAAAATACACTAAGCAATACAAATTCTTTCATACATGTGACTTTACATAATAGTTTACAGAAATATCATGTGGTTAAACAATTCAATCGATAACGTCAGCAATGACGAATATGAGCAGGTAAGAGTCTTATAACTTTTCACAAACAGTAATACACAAAAAATCAGTTAATACAAATATTCACAACAAGTAGTTCACAGTTCCAGCAGTAGCACCCAGCACTGTTGAATAGGTGCTGACAGCAATAAGTGACATCATCTCAGTAGAAGCAGTCCATCAGTGGCACCCAGCATTGTGGAACAGGTGCAGATTCCAACAGGTGACATCATTTCATTAGAAGCAGTCCATCAGTGGCACCCAGCAATTTTGAGTAGGTGCAGACACCATCAGGTGACATCATTTCAGTAGAAGCAGTCCATCAATGGCACCCAGCAATGTTGAGTAGGTGCAGACACCATCAAGTGACATTATGTCAGTAGAAGCAGTTCATCAGTGGCACCCAGCAATGTTGAGTAGGTGCAGACACCAAGAAGTGACATTATGTCAGTAGAAGCAGTTCATCAGTGGCACCCAGCATTGTGGAGTAGGTTCAGACTCCAACAGGTGACATCATTTCAGTAGAAGCAGTCCATCAATGGCACCCAGCATTGTGGAACAGGTGCAGACTCCAACAGGTGACATCATTTCAGTAGAAGCAGTTCATCAGTGGCACCCAGCTATGTTGAACAGGTGCAGACACCGGCAAATGACATTAAACAACTATCACTGATCACACTGTTCCTCAGCACAAATTAAACATGTCCTAGTGGCACCAATCATGTAGAAAAAGTACAAGTAACAGTCCATAATTTCATCATCACTAATTAGACAGTTTAAGCATGAACAATAGTTTGAATGCACATACAAATGCTTTTACAATGTTCTTACACTAAACATACAAATCATAACAAACACACAAATGATATCAGATAATTGTCATATTACTGTTACAAATACACAAACATCAGTAAACCTATAATATTTATGGGTGTCAGTGCAAGCCACTACAAACAAATAAAATAATATTTAGGAGATAGGTGGGTAGGATTAGGAAAGGAAAACACACAAAACACACTCACTCATCTTTCATCCACATTAAGTACTACTGTGTAATTGTATAGTGTTAACTGTCTGAATCCACTTCTGTCAAATTTCATGTTCATCATGTGTATCAAGTAGTAGTAGCAGCAATGTATAACAGTCAATAATAGTTAAGTCAACGTCATAGTCATCATGTCAAGACCAATGTTTGCCAAGCCAGATCAAAATGTACTGTTACTGCACAACTGTCAGTGTGCCAAGATATGCAACTTCCTCTCTCCAAAAAAAAATTACCTACTGCTTAGTGATTTAACAAAGTGTGTGTAGACAATCTTCCTTCCATTTTAGTGTTCTAGTCTGCTATCTTCATCCTCCTTGTTCCATATAGACCAACAACAACAAAAAAAAATGCACCTCACTTACTTTACCTCTTATACACCATACTCCAATCAACTTCATACAATCTCAATACCTCCATAATACCTTTTCAATACGTCGATACATATAAACCTTATTGCCAGTATCATTTACCTTACCTCTTGTCCACAAAAACTCCAATATTACCAATATCATTTCACTTCCATAACAACTCTTTCCTCAAGTCAGTTTCGTCGAACAAGTACAGATAAAATCCTAATGCAAACCTCATCATCCCATACAATCCGAAGACACACTGTCAACACACAACCTCTGTGTAATCCATCTGACCAAATTCTTCTATTCATTATGAATTATAAACAAAGAATGCATACATGACCTCTAACAGACTTAGTTCGAATAACTCTCAGTAATTAAGTACGATTACGGAGTGTGAATGATCATAATATTTCACAGTGTGTACACCATTTCAAGAATGATGGCAAACAGAAGCAAACATGTGGAGTATTTCTTGTGTCAAGTGTCACTTCCTATTTCAATTGCTCACGAAAAATGCAGTGTAATAACTGTGTTGGTATGTCATGTCGTTAGCTTCCTTCCTATTGGCATACATTTATACAGCTTTCATAAAACCTCCAGCTCATGTGACTTCTATGATGTTTCTTGTACTAATGTCGTTCGTCGAATTATTGCAGTTCATTTTCTTATGTTAAAATATAAAGCACTGAGCGTAAGCAAAACAAGCAACAGCGAGTAAATATACCAGTAGAGAACAGAATGTCAACAAGTGGATGCAGCACAAATCTTACAACGAGGCTCTGCCAAGCGAACAATCTGTAAATAGTACCATAGTGTAACCTAAACTCTATGTTCATACACAGTATAATAGCATTTCTATATACAAAATTAAAGAGTAGTTGTGACAACAAACAGAAATGTGTAAATGTGCAATCCATACGCATAGCAGTAAACATATATCTTACGTACTAAACAGGTCATCAGCATCGTATAACCGTAAGCAAATAAATGTTCATATGTAATCTAATAAATAAACATGAAGGCGCAAGCAATTAAATCACAAAGTATAACTTACATACCTAACCACATCAGCACAATTTATCAGGTGACAATTATAATTTAAATAAATAGGCACAGCAGGCACATAATTAAAAATATGACATCAGTGAAAAAGCAGTGCAGCCAAGCGATGCGTAATATACACAAGTTACAACTCAATTCATGGATAATCATTGTCAAAATCAGTTAACGTACGCAAGCACGTCGCTTCACCAGCAAATTCATAGAACATGTAATTAGCACAAAGTATGAATCACGTAATCGCGAGCAGCAAATTACGTCTAAAGTACGTACCTAAGTGGAAATATGTTACCTGAAAAATAAACTCAATTAATAATTACCTTTTTAGTTTATTACTTTCTTCTTCGAAATGACATTTTTCCTGAAATTTTCTCGATAGCAAGTCGTCTTAACGTCGGACACGCACAGAATTTACCTGAAGTTCTTAAATATTTTACAGAACCGTATCCTGAAAAATACTGAATGTTAATAACAGAATTCAACAAGTCACTATAGCTTTATACTGAATTTAGTCGGAGAAATTAGACTGTGTATTTATTTACGGCTGTCAGTGCATTCGCACTGAGCGCTCGATCAGCTGTAGGCGCGTGACGTAGGAAGTGATTGTTTGCGGTCAACGACTGCCCTGTGCGGCGCGCAGACTTGACTGTTGCTTTGAGTATGTGCCGCCGCCAAAACACAGCGCGGTATCCTTGTACTCTCCGCATGTTTACATGTAGCTGTTAGTTCCTCAAAAGTATGACATTCTACAAAAAATTTTTCAAAAGTATATCATTCCACAAAAATTTTAACGTTAGATATATGATGTATTCCCTTAGAGCGTCGTGATTTAAGAGTTTCTACTTCGACAGTGTTATCATGAATAATTTTGCGAATTCTATATGGACCGTTATAAAGCAGAAAAAATTTGCGACACAAGCCTTTTCCTTTGTGAGACAATCGATGAGAATTAACACCTTCTGACCAACTGACAAGATTTTTAAACGACCAGGACGCTTTGCTGATTTCACTCTTCTAGCAGCCGCAGATGCAATATTTTGTAGAGCCAGATTGACAACTTCAGACTGCCGCAGTTTCCGTGAAGGCGGAAAAGGAACGATTTCAGAAATGCGATTTGTCGGTGCTTTGTTTTTTAATATCAGTATAGGTGGTAAAGAAGTTGAGTCGTTAGGAAGTTCATTCAGAATGTTTTGAAAAGTATGAAGATACTGATCCCACGTTCTGTGATTCTGATGACAATAAAAACGACACAATTTATTGATTTCCTTCATCCATCTCTCTGAAGCGTTAGATTGAGGGTGAAAAAGTGAAATGAAAATTGGTTTAATTTTACGACACTGTAGAGTACGAAGCCAAATTTTAGAACGAAACTGTGATCCATTATCTGATATAACCTTATCAACATGACCCACTTCTTTAAGAAAATGGTTAATGAAAGCATTAGATACTGAACGAGCTGTTGCTTTGCGTAACGGTGTAAAACACACATATTTTGATGTCAACTCCACTGCTACGAAAATGTACGCAAAACCATTAGTAGATCGAACCACTGGACCGAACAAATCAACTGCAGCCATGTCCTTTAATTTTGCTGGAATGATGGGAAACAACGGTGCTCTGTGAGAAACTGTCGGCGGTTTAGCCTTTTGACATAATTTGCATTTGGCAAGAACAAATCGAATACGTTTTTCCATATTATTGAAGTAGCAATTTTCTCGTAATTTATGAAAGCATTTTCTGGGACCAAAGTGCGCATAACTGAAATGCGTATACCAAATCAGCTTATTAACCCACTCATCAGGAATACAAACTAACCAAACAGAGTTGTCGACCGATTTTCGTTTAAAAAGAATGTCATTGCGAACTAAATAATGCTGTCTAATCGCTACGCTTTCCTTTCTCTTCCACTTCTCCTTAATGTCCTTCCAGATTGGATCCTTATTTTGCTCCTTAGCGATACAAAGCGTCTAAGAAATTTACAGACACCAAGAAAACTACGAACATCACGTTTTGTGGTAGGAACAGCATAGTTACGAATAGCGTCTAATTTTTCTGGATCAGGAAGAATACCTTCTGTAGAAATAATGTGACCGAGAAATAAAATTATGAGAAAAAAAAATACCATTAGAAGAATGACAATTACCAAATCTACACATGCAAAATAGACTACAATTACTAAACTACAAATTACTACAACAATACTACTGTCTACTATTTTTACAATCAGAAGAATTCCAAGGGACGATCCGAAGCAGCGGTCGCCACGTGCATGTGGGCTTAATAAAATGAAATGCACAGCTACAAGCAGTGTCCACCACAACTTCTCGGCAAGAACTGCCTGTCGCTGCGTCTCAATAATCACTGCCAGTGGAGGCGGCGGAACAATACTCTCTCTGGCGCGATTTTTGGCGCTGTGGCTCAGTGTAGCCACCTTTCATACAGTACTGCCTGTCGCTGCGTCTCAATAATCACTGCCAGTGGAGGCGGCGGAACAATACTCTCTCTGGCGCGATTTTAATAAGAAAATAAAGAACAGTATTTTCACCACCAATGCTGGCAAAAATACCATCAAATTCTAGCCCGTGGAGGAAGGGCATATGAAAGGTGGCTACACTGTATGAAAGGTGGCGACACTGAGCCACAGCGCCAAAAATAGCGCCAGAGAGAGTATTGTTCCGCCGCCTCCACTGGCAGTGCTCATTGAGAGGTAGCGGCAGGCAGTCCTTGCCGAGCAGTTGTGGTGGACACTGCTTGTATCTGAAGTTGGAATGAGATGGGGTAGTAGTGAGTGTTTGTTCGATGTTTTATGCAGCTATGTGATGGGAGAGATAGTAGATGTTGTTCCAATGGAGATATTGTAATGACCTGAGTGCTTTTCGTCAATATAAATTAAGGTAACTAACTACTGTTCTTTATTTTCTTATTATTTGTGTGTCCTGAATAATGCTTCATTACAGGTTCAGTCAACAAAGCATCTGGCGTGTGTTCTTGTATTAGAGTGTAATTCTGGGTTTCTTGCACAATTATAGTATTTCCAATTTTCTTTTATCACGTCAGTATAAATGATATTTAAAAATTCTTGTCTTGTTGAAGAAGAACCGTGCCAGATGTGCGTTGAGTCACACTCCCACACACAGAACAGTTATACTTGTGCTTTGGTTTCGTAGGTTTTATAGTTGCTGGGGACTTAATTAATTAATTGTGTTAACGAAAATTTTCATTTCATTCTTTGTTGTCATTCTATGCAGTCAGATAGCGTAACAATTAGTTGTCAGGGCCAGCCGTTTACGAGACTTGCGTAATCGGACATACAGCGACAGGAAATTAAAAAAGTATTTGCATTTCATTTTATTAAGCCCCCATGCACGGTGTGCGGGACCGTAGCCCAGCTTCATGGAGACGGTTGCGAATGGTCCTCGCCGATACCCCAGGAGCAAGTGTCCCTAATTTGCTGGGAAGTGGCGGTGCGGTCCCCTACGGCACTGCGTAGGATCCTACGGTCTTGGCGTGCATCCGTGCGTCGCTGCGGTCCGGTCCCAGGTCGACGGGCACGTGCACCTTCCGCCGACCACTGGCGACAACATCGATGTACTGTGGAGACCTCACGCCCCACGTGTTGAGCAATTCGGCGGTACGTCCACCCGGCCTCCCGCATGCCCACTATACGCCCTCGCTCAAAGTCCGTCAACTGCACATACGGTTCACGTCCACGCTGTCGCGGCATGCTACCAGTGTTAAAGACTGCGATGGAGCTCCGTATGCCACGGCAAACTGGCTGACACTGACGGCGGCGGTGCACAAATGCTGCGCAGCTAGCGCCATTCGACGGCCAACACCGCGTTTCCTGGTGTGTCCGCTGTGCCGTGCGTGTGATCATTGCTTGTACAGCCCTCTCGCAGTGTCCGGAGCAAGTATGGTGAGTCTGACACACCGGTGACAATGTGTTCTTTTTTCCATTTCCAGGAGTGTAGTTGTGGTTGTGGTTGTTCCCACAAATGCTTTCTCAGATCCTTCAGAATAAGAGCTACATCTGGGATGAAATAGAGTTTTGTAACACCATTCTCGTGCGTCATTTGAAATTGATTATATGTGAAATGAAGCTAATAAATGAAAACAGGTATTAAAATGTAATATGATACGGAATTCAAAGCGCTTACATAACTGTATAACGAATAAAGTAAACTCAAGAAGTCCGTAGTTTTAAGCGACGTGGACGGGAAGGAAAAAGAAAGAAAGAACTTGCTTGGAAGGAGGATCGACTCGTAAACCTTGCATCTGTTGTCCAGCAAGATGCCCATTATTCTAACGGTGATAAAGTACTGTAGACACTAAAAAATGGAATATATAAGGTGGTCTTTAAGTAATTACAGTGAGAGAAATGTTTATTTATTTCAGATAGCCTAGAAAACTCGTATAGAACTGTATCTTTGCCTTCAATTTGATGCAGTCATATTTTGCATCTTTCCGCAATCCTTTGACTCTGTGGAATTCGAAGAAATCTGCTACCAGCCTCTGCCCTCGAATAGCAGTTTAATGCACAACACTCACGGCATTCTTACCCACAGCGAAGTTGCCACGTTTTGTTAGTCTCTCAATTTCATGGAAAATGGATGTGTTTGTTTCACACGCCCCTATATACTGAGGTAACAACTAATTAGATCAACTCTCCCACTTAATCTCATGTACTACTTGGCTCCAAAATGGCTGCCTTGTAGCCACTGCTGATATTCAGCGACAAAGCAGCCTTCCATTTATCTATAAAGGTTAATCGCCACAATGTGAGATTATGGGGCACTAACCATCCTCATGACATTGTAGGCCTGAGCGAAATTCACCGATGCTTCCCTTTTTGTGTGCAGTGTCACAGATGAAGCTGCAGGGGCCGCTTTTCTTCTGTGAGAAGACTGTGATAGGTACCTCTCATCTTGGTATGTTGTAGTTGTGGTTGTTCCCACAAATGACTGCTTATTCCGAGAATTTCATCGTCCAAGAAGACGGGTCACCCCTTCGTTGGAGCATCGAAGTTCGACCCTACCTAAACGACGAACTTCCTCATCGATGGATTGAGCGTAGTGGTGAAGATGATGTGTCTCTGTTCTCTTGGCCACCCAGTACACCTTGTGACTTTTTCCGTTGGTGCTGCATGAAATACCGTGTTTACGTACCCCCACACTGGGTCAACTCAGAGAATGCATCACTGCTGCAGTGATGACCACTGACGGGATGTTGTTACATAAGCTATGGAACGAACTTGTGTCATGTGATCAGAAGGGCACTAGTAGAACATTTGTGGAGCGCAAAACGTCAAATTTCTGAATCTACAGTTTTATTCATGCATCAATCATATTTGAAAATCCAGTAGTATGGAAAATACAGAGCTCTGAAAACGAATTAACCATTTGTAGTAGACCTGTAGATCTATCGCGTGCATTCAACAGGGAGGTCTGCAAATCTCAATTCTGTGCAGTAAACATGGAATGCATTGAGGAAACGGGTTTTAACCCATCAGAGCCGTCAAGGAATTTAAGACATTTTCATGTACATCAGCAGACTACTCTTCAATTAACATTTAATCGTTTGGCATGGGGTACTCAGAAGCACTTTCAGACTCTTTCTCGACAGTTCGGTAAACACCTGGGAAACATGAACATCTAAAGCTTTCTCGGCGAGATCTGACTCCTCTTATTTTACTACGATCATCATTAATCTCTATGTAGGTGGAAGTCAACAAAATATTCTCGCGTTACGAGAAGAAAGTTGGTGATTATAACTTCGTTAAGAGATTCGCCGCGACGAAAAAGTCTTTGTTTTAACGACTGCCATCCGCTCGCGAAATATATGTGTGACACTCTCACAAAATGAGCTGCCCTTCTTTCGACTTTTCGATGTTGTTTCGAGCACTTTCCCCATTAATTTTTCTGGGTAATGGTCACAGTTTAAGTTGTTCGGAATTGTAATGTCTAGGTAATTATCTGTATTGACAAACTTTAATTTTGTGCGATTTATCACGTAATCGAAATTTTATCGAGTTTTTTGTACTCATGCACACTTTCCGTTATTCAGATTACACAGATATTCTGTCTAAATCATGTTACAATTCGTTTTTACTTATTGATGACTTTACCAGACTGCAAACGACAACATCATCTGCAAACATTCTAATAGGAATGCTCAGATTGTCTTCTTAAATGTTTATATAGATTAGGAACTGCAGAGAGAGCCTGAGAGCCTGTAATGCTTCCTTAAGGAATCGTAGATATCACTCTTGTCTCACACTGCAACTTCCAGTCAACTACTACAAACTATGATTTTTTCTCACAGGAAATGACGAATTCAGTCACATAACTGAGGCGATATTCCACAGACTAGTTATTTTATTGAAAACCGTTTCTAAACAACGGTTTAGATAGTGTTCTGAAAATCTAAAAATATGGTATAAACCTAAGATCCTTCCTCGGGCATGGATGTGCGTCCCGTCCTTAGGTTAGTTAGGTTTAAGTAGTTCTACGTTCTAGGGGACTGATGACCTAAGATGTTAAGTCCCATAGCACTCAGAGCCATTTGAACCATTTGAACCTAAGATCCTTCGTTGATAACACTGAATCACTTCGAGTGAATAAAGAACAAGTTGCGTTTTACAGGAAAGTTAATTCCTGAATCTGTGCTGGTTATGTATCCATCATTTTACCAGCACTCGGTCACATCGCTACCAAGCATCTGCAGCATCTAGGAGTAACTATATTCCCTACTAAATGCTTCGTTTTTTAGAAATTAAATTTTCATTTTTGTTACTTTTCTTAAATACACTCCTGAAAATGGAAAAAAGAACACATTGACACCGGTGTGTCAGACCCACCATACTTGCTCCGGACACTGCGAGAGGGCTGTACAAGCAATGATCACACGCACGGCACAGCGGACTCACCAGGAACCGCGGTGTTGGCCGTCGAATGGCGCTAGCTGCGCAGCATTTGTGCACCGCCGCCGTCAGTGTCAGCCAGTTTGCCATGGCATACGGAGCTCCATCGCAGTCTTTAACACTGGTAGCATGCCGCGACAGCGTGGACGTGAACCGTATGTGCAGTTGACGGACTTTGAGCGAGGGCGTATAGTGGGCATGCGGGAGGCCGGGTGGACGTACCGCCGAATTGCTCAACACGTGGGGCGTGAGGTCTCCACAGTACATGGATGTTGTCGCCAGTGGTCGGCGGAAGGTGCACGTGCCCGTCGACCTGGGACCGGACCGCAGCGACGCACGGATGCACGCCAAGACCGTAGGATCCTACGCAGTGCCGTAGGGGACCGCACCGCCACTTCCCAGCAAATTAGGGACACTGTTGCTCCTGGGGTATCGGCGAGGACCATTCGCAACCGTCTCCATGAAGCTGGGCTACGGTCCCGCACACCGTTAGGCCGTCTTCCGCTCACGCCCCAACATCGTGCAGCCCGCCTCCAGTGGTGTCGCGACAGGCGTGAATGGAGGGACGAATGGAGACGTGTCGTCTTCAGCGATGAGAGTCGCTTCTGCCTTGGTGCCAATGATGGTCGTATGCGTGTTTGGCGCCGTGCAGGTGAGCGCCACAATCAGGACTGCATACGACCGAGGCACACAGGGCCAACACCCGGCATCATGGTGTGGGGAGCGATCTCCTACACTGGCCGTACACCACTGGTGATCGTCGAGGGGACACTGAATAGTGCACGGTACATCCAAACCGTCATCGAACCCATCGTTCTACCATTCCTAGACCGGCAAGGGAACTTGCTGTTCCAACAGGACAATGCACGTCCGCATGTATCCCGTGCCACCCAACGTGCTCTAGAAGGTGTAAGTCAACTACCCTGGCCAGCAAGATCTCCGGATCCGTCCCCCATTGAGCATGTTTGGGACTGGATGAAGCGTCGTCTCACGCGGTCTGCACGTCCAGCACGAACGCTGGTCCAACTGAGGCGCCAGGTGGAAATGGCATGGCAAGCCGTTCCACAGGACTACATCCAGCATCTCTACGATCGTCTCCATGGGAGAATAGCAGCCTGCATTGCTGCGAAAGGTGGATATACACTGTACTAGTGCCGACATTGTGCATGCTCTGTTGCCTGTGTCTATGTGCCTGTGGTTCTGTCAGTGTGATCATGTGATGTATCTGACCCCAGGAATGTGTCAATAAAGTTTCCCCTTCCTGGGACAATGAATTCACGGTGTTCTTATTTCAATTTCCAGGAGTGTATGTTTTTTTTGGCTTGAGGATCCCTTAGTTCGATATTTGGGGCACTGTTATACGCCAAACGCGTTGTAAATAAGTTTCACCTCCTTACGCATTTATTATGACGTCTTGTGCAGAAAATACGCTCTCATTTCTTGATAATGGCTAATTACTGGACACCAGTGTGCCAGAATTAAATAATCTGTCAATAATAAATGAATTTCCCTGTCGAGGATACTCGACAGCGCACTTCGAGTCAGTTGTCAATTTATTGCCCCATTATCTCACAGCAATTGGCCGACTGGACAACACTGACGGTCTAGAATATTCTCAGCTATTTCTTTCTTTATTATTAAGCGCTCATTCTGTAAAGAGTTGACTTAATAACTTAGAAAGTGATCCTTTTTCGCTTTTGAACATTCTTCCACAACACAGAGAACAGCAGGCAGTTTTTTTAACCAATTAATTGAATGCTGAATCATAAAATTCCGTCGCCAGCGAGGTCATTATAAGATCAACTAGTGGGAAACCGGTCATGGAAATGCGGTGTCCACGTGTCCACATGCCTTAGAAGTTGCTGGGTAGGAGCAGGCCCACTAAGAACTCCACATACCAAGAGATGGTAATTCCGTTTCCAGTTGCTACATTATACAGTGTGTGTGTCTTCTTACAAAATACAGGTAACAACCTCATTCCATTAAATATCTGTCCATTTGTTTCACGTTTTTTGCCCTCAAGTGATATTTAGCCATACTTATTTCACTCGTTTCTGAAATCATCCAACAATTACCACGTGTTACGGTTCTGTGCCTCAGTCAGTAAAAACAGAACCCTTATGGAGTCTTACTGTTGTCCATCCGTCCGTCTGTCTCTCTTTCTGCCCGGCTTTTAAGAACTCTTTTTCTGAGGAATTGGTAGACGTTTTAAGTTCAAGTTTATGTCACGTATTAAGGCCAATGCTCTCTTATCAGTGCAAATATTTTAAGCTTCTAAATCAATTCAGTCAAAAGATACGACCGTTTACGTCACATACTTTGGTACTCTAAAACTCACACATCAAAACCTATAGCATAGTTCCCGTTAATCTACACTACTGGCCATTAAAATTTCTTCACCAAAAAGAAATGCACATGATAAACGGGTAATCATTGGACACATATATTATACTAGAACTGACATGTGATTACATTTTCATGCAAACAGTGTGCATAGATCCTGAGAAATCAGTACCCAGAACAACCACCTCTGGCCGTAATAACGCCATGATACGACTGGGCATTGAGTCAAACAGAGCTTGGATGGCGTGTACAGGTATAGCTGCCCATGCAGCTTCAACACGATACCACAGTTCATCAAGAGTAGTGACTGGCGTATTGTGACGAGCCACCATTGACCAGACGTTTTCAATTGGCGAGGGATCTAGAGAATGGGCTGGCCAGGGCAGCAGTCGAACATTTTCTGTATCCAGAAAGGTCCGTACAAAACCTGAAACATGTGGTCGTCCATTATCCTGCTGAAATGTAGGGTTTCGCTGGGATCGAATGAAGAGTAGAGCCATGGGTCGTAACACATCTGAAATGTAACGTCCACTGTTCAAACTGCCGTCAATGCGAACAAGAGGTGACCGAGACATGTAACCAATGGCACGCCATAGCATCACGAATACATGCTTCCCATGTGCGTTCACCGCGATGTCGCCAAACACGGATGCGACCATCATGATGCTGTAAACAGAACCTTGCAAACGTCCCCATCAGTTGACTCAGGGATCGAGACGTGACTGCACGATCCATTACAGCCATGCGGATAAGATACCTGTCATCTCGACTGCTAGTGATACAAGGCCGTTCGGATCCAGCACGGCGTTCCGTATTACCCTCCTGAACCCACCGCCGGCCGGAGTGGCCGTGCGGTTCTGGGCGATACAGTCTGGAGCCGAGCGACCGCTACGCTCGCAGGTTCGAACCCTGCCTCGGGCATGGATGTGTGTGATGTCCTTAAGTTAGTTAGGTTTAATTAGTTCTAAGTTCTAGGCGACTGATGACCTCAGAAGTTAAGTCGCATAGTGCTCAGAGCCATTTGAACCATTTTTGAACCCACCGATTCCATATTCTGGTGACAGTCATTGGATCTCGACCAGCGCGAGCAGCAATGTCCCGATACGATAAACCGCAATCGCGGTAGGCTACAATCCAACCTTTACAAAGTCGGAAACGTGATGGTACGCATTTCTCCTCCTTACACGAGGCACCACAACAACGTTTCACCAGGTAACGCCGGTCAACTGCTGTCTGTGTATAAGAAATCGGTTGGAAACTTTCCTCATGTTATCACGTTCGTAGGTGTCGTCACAGGCGCCAACTTTGTGTGAATGCTCTGAAACGCTAATCATTTACATATCACAGGCCTGAAAGCGATTCAGGTGAAAGAAGAGGTTCATAACTTTCTGAACAGCATGGCGGCGAGCTGGTATGACATTGGCATAAAAAAACTGCCACAGCGTTTACAAAAATGCATCGTCAGAAATGGTGATTATGTCGAAAAATAGCTAAATGTTCAAGCTGTAAACTGATATAAACCATTGTAGAAATAAACAGGTCTATGTACTTATAAAAAAAATAGCACACCTTACTTTTGGGATTACCCTCGTATAGCCCGCATCTCGTGGTCGTGCGGTAGCGTTCTCGCTTCCCACGCCCGGGTTCCCGGGTTCGATTCCCGGCGGGGTCAGGGATTTTCTCTGCCTCGTGATGGCTGGGTGTTGTGTGCTGTCCTTAGGTTAGTTAGGTTTAAGTAGTTCTAAGTTCTAGGGGACTGATGACCATAGATGTTAAGTCCCATAGTGCTCAGAGCCATTTGAACCAACCCTCGTATATAACACAAAAACATTTTTTGTCGTTTTTCATCCGTCTGTTCGTTTGTCTGTCCGTGTGTTACGACCACGTTTGCTATTGAACAGATTGGCGTATCAAGTTCAAATTTATGTCACGTAGGCCTACTAAGGTCTACGGTCCCTTAGCAGCGTAATAATTTTAAGCTTCTTAGTCAATGCAAGCAAAAGCTGCGGCCATTTATGTCACATATTTCGATACTCAAAAATTCACTCATGAATGATGATCCTATAGGTCCGCAGCTCGTGGTCTCGCGGTAGCGTTCTCGCTTCCCAAGCACGTGGTCCCGGGTTCGATTCACGGTAGGGTCAGGGATTTTCAACTGCTAAGAGATGACTGGGTGTTGTGCCGTCTTCATGATCATCATTCATTCTCATTACGATCGGAGGAAGGAAACGGCAAACCACCTCCATTCTGACCTTGCCTAGTACGGCGGTGCGGGTCTCCCACATCGTTCCTCTACACTCTGTCAAGAAACTTGAGACTTCATTTCCATAATCTATAGGTTATTTCCCGTTGACCTAGAATCAAGGTATTTGCAAAGAGGCACAGTTTCACACTAAAAGTAAAGGAAAAAAATTCGAAAATTGTTAATTCGTAATTATCTCACACGAACAGAAAATACTTTTATCATATTTGTCCATCTGTCTGACTGTCTGTTAACATCCAGTTTTCTCTACAACAGGCTGGCATGTCAAGCTCAAATTTATGTCACATACTTAAGCTTTCGAAATGTGGTGCTACAGAAGAATGCTGATGATTAGATGGGTAGATCACATAACTAATGAGGAGGTATTGAATAGAATTGCGGAGAAGAGGAGTTTGTGGCACAATTTGACTACAAGAAGGGATCGGTTGGTAGGGCATGTTCTGAGGCATCAAGGGATCACAAATTTAGTATTGGAGGGCAGCGTGGAGGATAAAAATCGTAGAGGGAGACCAAGAGATGAATACACTAAGCAGATTCAGAAATATGTAGGCTGCAGTACGTACTGGGAGATGAAGCTTGCACAGGATACAGTAGCGTGGAGAGCTGCATCAAACCAGTCTCAGGACTGAAGACCACAACAACAACAACTTAAGTCTATGATCCCTCGGCGGCCATTTGTGACATATATTTCGAAACTTTCAAACCCACTCATGAAAACCCACTGGGTACTTATCGTTGACCTAGAATCATTAAATTTAACAAGGAACAAGGTTTCACAGTTCAGGTAAAGGGAAAAATCCGAAAATCGTTAATTTCTAATAATACAACACGAACTATTTCTTTTGTCAATTTTTATCCGTCTGCCTGTTTGTCTGTCCATCTGATAAGATCCTTTTTTTTTCATGAACAGATTGGCGCATCAATTGAAATTCATGTCACGTGAGACGTCCCCTTAGAAAAATTATACAAGGACTGAGCTTAAACTGATACACAATATTTTTAGCGCAACGCAATCTGACTTTCAAAAATCGCTACAAAAGAATGGCCCTGACTAACATTAACCTATACCTTTCACAAATCACTTACCTCACCAAAAATCTTCGTTACTCGAACTACTGCAATACAGCGAGCGCCACTATTGCCAGCTAAATAAAAGATTCAAACTACTGAAGGCACTAACTACTGATAGGCATAGTTAGCAAATGAAAGATTTTGATAGAGAACAAACAATGTATTTACCTTAATAGTGTTGAAAAATCATAATATACATAGCAGTTCATAATATCCAGTATTACAAATTTCAAAACTCCGCCATCTCTCTCCCCACATCCACCACTGCTGGCGGCTCACCTCCAACTGCGCAACGCTACGCGCTGTTCACGTCCAGCTGCCCAACGCTACAATGGCAGACAACAATGCAAACTAGCCACAGACTGCACACAGCACAGCCAGTGATTTTCATACAGAGAGCGCTACGTGGCGGCGGCGTTACCAATACAAGAACCTAAACAGCCTACTTACACACGTACTAATATCTATGGTCTCTTGATGGCGTAAAAAATTAACGCTTCTAAGTCATTGCAATCAAAACATTCGGCCGTCCATTTTACGTATTTTGAGACTCGCAAATTCATTGATCATAACCAATAGGTTACTTCCTATTGACGTATAATCATGAAATTTGGCAAGAAGCAAGGTTTCACAGCACAAGTAAATTAAAAATCTTAAAATAGTTATATCACATAAAAAATAATTTTGCCATTGAAATATACATTGCATTCAACATCAGTCAGAAGCTTAGCAGATGAACATTACTACATGCAAACATAAAATATAAGTTTTCTCGCTTCTTTTTGTATGTCCGGACCAGCCTGAGAAAGTACTGTAGAAGTTTGGATGCGCTTTTGGAATTCCCGGGACCGATGTCTTGCTAGTATCAGTATTGAAAACACACAAACATCGCTGCGAGTCTCGATTTCCAGGATGGATTAACTACACTACTGTGTGAGCGATGTGTGGGTGCTATTCTGTCATTCTGCGCAACGGATTAATCTGAGATGTACCCTTTACACTGTAGCTCCTGCAAGATGCAATTTCCACCCCTACACTACTCAAGAAGTCAGACAGACGCTCCTAACGTTCTAAAGAGAAATGCGTGAAAAACTTTCAGCAGTAAATATCTTCTGGAGACGTCCGCTGTAAGGAAATGACACAAAAATTCACTAAATTTCTTACGTAACTAGTGGGATACTTGGGTACTGGAGTAGTGCTAGTTAGTGTAAGAAAAACATGAAACAAACGAAAATTATTATTTTTTTTGCAAAAATTCTGAGAAATCACAATGGCACCTTTAGTTATGAACTGAACAAGTTGTTTCCGGGTTCTTTTCGGGATGTGAAGTTACCTCTTAAGGATAGGAATCGCTAATGAAATTTCTATACAAAGCATAAGATTGTTATTGACTTGGCAGAATGGCTGAGAGCACCGCCACCTAAAGAGAAGGCCGCGGCGCGCTCTTGTGACGTCACGCAAAGCGGGCCGGGGTTGGCTTGGCGCTGCGCTTAAAGAATCGAGACGCACGGCCTGCAAATCTTTGTCAAACGGTTTTACAGAACCTATTCCGTAAACAATAATTAATTTCTGAAATACTTTTAGCCTTATATGGCAGCTTCATGATGAAGTGCCAATCATTTCGATAACGGTCATAACTATTGTGGTATTTCACAGATGAGTATCAAATTTGAGAACGTTGCCATCAAAAATAGAAGTCGCTATGAATTTGTGTTTGATGCATATTACACATTCTATTGCTGAGTATGAAATACAGATGAGGTTTTGAAATTTTCGTAAAACTTTGGATCAATATCTGCTTCCAATCTCGAAAAAATTTAGCATCTGCAGCAACTTCACTTCCGATCGCAACGCGCGGGAATGAAATATTCATAACGCCTGTCATATCTCGTAAACCGCTGGATATAACGAAACGAGATCTTGGCAAATGATACCACGCAAAGAGGAGAGTACTTTGCCGAATTGTTAAAATAAGTAACTTTATCAATCGCGATATAGCAGAAACTATAGTTTATAATTCTTTTTTACCGGTAATGTAACTGCATAAGACTTATCAATAGCCAGTGAAAACGTACGAGTGCGGGATGTAAATAATATTGCGATATACATGATAAAACAAGGTACATTTGTGAAAAATGCACTGTGATAAAGTACATTCTTTCTGGACCAGACAACTATTATTTACACTCACTTGAAAAATTCTGCACTAATACAGTGTATAATATTAAATTCCTCTGCCTTCAGTATCCTAAATAAATATTGTGTAGCTGTTTATAGAGCTCCCTCAGGAAAGCTGAGTACATTCCCCAAGCAAACAATCACTTTTAACTCACCTCACAAAAACAATTATGCGTTGTTATTGTAATGTAAATTTTCTTTCCTGTAAAAATATGGCAGATTTTGAGCATAAGTCAACAGTGAAAATCTACAAACCTTCAGCAGACATTTGCAGCAGTTGGAATGAGACAATGTGTCAAGCTAAAAACGTCAATAATAAATTTAACCTATTTCTAGATTAATTTGTTCCATTGTTTGACACATCGAAAAATAACACAGATATGCTTCATACAGAGAGATCGCTTTTTAAACATGAAAACAGCAGTTTCAACATTCGTTAGCACTCATGCTAACTAATGCGAGAGTGAAAAACAACACCCACTCACAAATAGAGAATAAAACGTATCGGTAATGCGTAACAAAATACGAACTGCAGAGAAATTTAAACACGAATAAAAAGTAACACGAGCCACAAATTTATATTTCGTTGTCAAAATCAAAGTAAAGCCACCTGATAACGAATACTAGGGCTACTTACAGCGAACTTTTGCTCACAGTTTTAGTCAAATGTATCCAAAATGCAAGATATCCCACCAGAAAAAATAACAATTGTACTAGGTATATAGTTTTTACATACCTTCGTGTGCTCAGTGGGTTGGAAATTGTCCCGATGAATCGCTGAAAGACATTTCCAACGCAGATTCGCATCTTTCGGAAAGGAAAACAACATTACTTTCGGTCGAGTTCCGTAATTCCCACGACACCTTGGCACACAGCACTTTTAAACCATGTTCACAGTAGCTTCACTACACGCAAACAGTGTAATCGCTAGTTTTAAGCACGAATATAGCACTCGATCCAACAAACGTGTAAATAAACAAACGCTTCGAAACACAACATTGTGGCCCGCTTGGAGTGACGTCACGACTTGCTACGAATTTCGCGCCGCGGCCTTGTCTCTAGGTGGTGGTGCTGAGAGCCGCGCCTACTCAACTTGAATAATTACCCGTTAGAATGTTGCTAGGTAGGGTCGAGGCTGTCGCGTGTGAAATGCAGTGAAGTGTACTGTTGTGGAGGAAAAATGCAGTTCGCAAGAGCTGTAGCGCACAATACCGTAAAGAATGGCTCTGAGCACGATGGGACTTAACATCTATGGTCATCAGTCCCCTAGAACATAAAACCACTTAAACCTAACTAACCTAAGGACATCACATAACACCCAGTCATCACGAGGCAGAGAAAATCCCTGACCCCACCGGGAATCGAACCCGGGAACCCGGGCGCGGGAAGCGAGAACGCTACCGCACGACCACGAGCTGCGGACACACAATACCGTATAGGCTAGGCGCAAATTCAGGCGCGTATAGCGCGTGTGGCGCGACGCAGCGCAGCACGCGTTTTTGTGACATCACAGGTTCAAATGGGACCGCGCAAATTGCGACGCGACGCGACTGGGACGCGACACGCGCCTGCGCCAGGTCGCGCGGCGTTGAGGTTGAGGTACAGTTTATCGCGCCGCGCTTCGCGCGTGCCTCGCTAGCACCGTGGGAAATTAGAGGCGGGGAGCGGAAAAGTAGCCCGGACGTATGCTCACATCAGAACGGCGCATATGAGCAGTGGTAGTATTGCCCATACGATAAATTTTGCCTTACTGTGTATTAAATTTCATTGCCTTTGGGTAGTGTTTCGTTTTTCGCCATTTAAACGCTCAATCTTTCTTCGTTAGTACATTATTTTTTTCTGTTATTTATATCTGTATAGTTTTGTTTTGTTTTGTTTTTCTTCTCTCAAGAAAAATGCATAATTCAATAAATGATGAGCCATTGGCCGCTGGAATTGTATCATATGCCTCCGCGATGTTTTCAGATCGTAAGAAGGGACAGAGGGTAGTGAATAAGGAAGCAAGGAATATTATACAATCATGTGATTAAGTATCAGGGCAGGAAAGTAAAACAAGGTTATCTTCTCGCTGCCTAGTATGCTGGCGCATCTGTACGATCTGTTACAAAAATTTAGAAAGGGATAATCTCCACAGGTGTGATCCCTTTGTGCTCCTGGTAAAAAAAAACGTGCAAGATCTGAGGTATAGAAGTCTCACTGTGATTACTCTGATATGAATGTAATAATGTAATACGACACACTGTACTACAAGCACGTGAATATCACAGTTCCACTGCAAGTTAGAAACAGTCGAAAAGCAGTCACAAATAACAATGTTTTAATTGGTTCGCCGTGATGAGAAAAAGCATTTCAATTGTTGCATGCACTTTATCAGCATTAATAAACTAATTATACAACAAATGAAGAAAATGGTCGGTATTATTACGAAAGTAGGAATATCCTAAAAGAGTGTTATGATTAGATATATTTAATTTGTTGAAATGTACTGCTGACCAAGGCAGATCTACTTTCATGACAATGTTTTTCGAATTCCAACTCACAAGGCACACATGGCTAGCTTGTGCATTCCTGTCGCGCGCATTATCCTCCGCTGCTGACAATACACTGACCATTGTGTTGTGCGGCAGATCAGTTGTTTATTTTTCTCAATAATAACTATTTTATTCGCGACCACACATCGTCAGTTTGGCAAGCCGTAGGTGAGTGACCAGTATTTGACATGTGCCTATCATTCCGCCTGAAAAAACGCTCGTCATTATTTTAATACTGATCAGATCAAGAGAAGGAATGAAATCCTTTGGTAAGTTTCCATTCCAGCCTCTCAGTGTTAAAAATACGATGGGTTACTGGGATTCCACCAAAATTCCAACAGAAATAGCAATCTATTTTTGTGTGAGTTGTTAATCGTTTCTCATTCGAAGAAGCATCACCGTTTGAGTGTAACGGCCACATTTCTCTTGGTGAATGGTTTAATTGTACTTCCTCTGTCACAGTGTAATTTGCCAAACTCATCTCACAGCAGCTATTGAGACAGAATTCCGAAACGGAGTGCCTCATTAAACAAGTAATTGGCAATCACAGAGCTCAATAGCTTACGAAAAACCTCAGTGTCGGTTTGCAGTAACATAAAAGGAGAAATTTCATGTTTATTTTCATACTAGGAAGCTCTTGTTTCGCTAGCTGTCGATAACTCTTAAAACATTAGTCACTGGAGTGAAATAAAAAAAAGAGAATATAAGTACTGATATATCGCCATAAATAAGAAAGTTCCGTGTGTTTAAGAGCTGACAAAACACTCTCCTCCTTGTGTGCTATCATTCGCCAAACTTTCATTTCGATGTCCCGAGCGATTTAGGAGATATCAGAGATGTTGCGAGTATTTCATTCTCGCGGGTGTGAGATCGGAAGTGAGCGCGCTACATGGGGTCCATTTTCTCGAGATAGGAGGCAGATAGAGACCTCCTCCCAAATCTAAACAAAAATTCAGCATGTTAGCTAAATTTTATACGCAGCAACATATTGTGTACTATGCACCAAACGCAAAATCAGAGCGATCCCTAATTTTCGTCGCAAACTTTTTTAGTTTTGCGTAGTGTCTTACTAAAATGTGTACATCACAATAAGAATGGTCGTTAGCGAGATGATGGGCACTTCGCCACGAAGCTGACATATAACGCTACAAGTAAGGAAAAAATCAAATATTTTCAGTGAATAGTTTCTGTAAAATCATTTGAGGAAGATAACAGATTGCGCGCGCTTCGGTTCTGTCAGCGCAGAGCGTCGCCAGTCGGCGCGTGTGAAGTATGGTGTACGCGTCGCAATATGCGCTGCACCCGCGGGACTCGTGCGGCACGTGCGTGTCGCGCTGTAGTGTCGTGTCAAGTCACACGTGCTATACGCGTCTCCATTTGCGCCTGGCCTAAGCTGCGATGGCTGCTGTCTGCGCCACTCGCTGCTGACAAATAAGATAACTCTCGTTCTGTCTGGATTGACCTTCGCCAATCAAACTCTCCCTACGCCTTGATGAAGTCAAGGAATCCTATTCGCCCCTAGTCTAACTATTGGCGTGGTACACCAGTCAGAAAACCAGTCCACCACGATGCCACTCAAAAATTCGCTCGCAAGCGTTTAACTATAACTCTGCCCGTTCACACCGGACAATAAGTGTGGCGGCCAACACAGTAAACAACGCTTAATCGCAAGGACTCAATATAGAGTCGCACTTCGATTCGCTCTCGACAGAGGTGCTGTCCCAGTGAAATACCGAGGAGAGACTTGTTCCTCGCTCTTTGAGTACACGTACGAGTGCACACGCTCTCGTTACGTGTTCTCGCTCCAAGAGCGACAACGGAACGGCGCCTCTCCACGCCAGACGTGAAGGGGTATATCTTTCAGTCTCTTCCATTACTCCTTCAGCTCAAGGTGTCAGGAATGTCGTATGCCAATCAGCATTGCTCTTCTAAAACGGGAGAATGACGTTTCGTTTAAGGCGACCAATCCGGAAGTCTGTAGCATCGGCTTTTGGCGTTTGCTGTCTCCCTGTGAAAACCTCTGAAACTGCGTGCTATGTTTGTAAAGAATGCGAAGGCTGCGTGCTCCCACAAAATGTAGCGGAATTTGATTTTAAGCCGAACCCGGGGTCGTTCTCCCTTTCACTCGGGCAAATGCTGTCTGCTCTATGGGCGGTCGCCGGCCGACGTAGATAGGTTGCCTCATCCTCTGAAGGGACTGGCATCCTGGAGTCCGGTTTGCCTCCCCCGAACTAAATGCTTTTGTGACCATCGTGTCTTGAATGTGTGTGTGTACGCCAGCCTCCAGTATTTCAACCTCGGAGCGTGCTTGCGATTTACTTGTTATTTGCATATCGTTTACATGAATTCATACAACATTGAATTTATCTTATCGAGTTTGGGTTCGAATGAAGCGTCTTGATGTGCAGAATATGATTGTGAGGGCGGAATATGTAAGCAATGAAGTACAGGAGACCACGACATCTTACAACTGGCCATTGCAAATTGCTACACCAAGAAGAAATGCACATCATAAACGGGTATTCATTGGACAAATATATTATACTAGAACTGACATGTGATCACATTTTCATGCAATTTGGGTGCATAGATCGTGAGAAATCAGTACCCAGAACAACCACCTCTGGCTGTAATAAAGGCCTTGATACGCCTGGGCATTGAGTCAAACAGAGCTAGGATAGCGTGTGCAGGTACAGCTGCCCATGCGGCTTCCACACGATACCACAGTTCATCAAGAGTAGTGACTGGCGTATTGTGACGAGCCAGTTGCTCGGCCACCATTGACCATACGCTTTCAATTGGCGACAGATCTAGAGAATGTGCTGGCCAGGGCAGCAGTCGAACATTTTTTGTATCCAGAAAGGCCCGTACAAGACCTGAAACATGTGGTCGTCCATTATCCTGCTGAAATGTAGGGTTTCGCAGGGATCGAATGAAGAGTAGAGCCATGGGTCGTAACACATCTGAAATGTAACGTCCACTGTTCAAACTGCCGTCAATGCGAACAAGAGGTGACCGAGACATGTAACCAATGGCACCCCATACCATCACGCTGGGTGATACGCCAGTATGGCTATGACGAATACACGCTTCCAATGAGCGTTCGCCGCGATGTCGCCAAACACGGATGCGACCGTCATGATGCTGTAAACAGAACCTGGATTCGTCCGAAAAAATGACGTTTTCCATTTGTGCACCCAGGTTCGTCGTTGAGTACACCATCGCAGGCGATCCTGTCTGTGATGCAGCGTCAGGGGTAACTGCCGCCATGGTCTCCGAGCTGATAGTCCATGCTGCTGCAAACGTCGTCGAACTGTTCGCGCAGATGGTTGTTGTCTTGCAGACGTCCCCGTCTGTTGACTCAGGGATCGAGACGTGGCTACACGATCCGTTACTGCCATGCTGATAAGATGCTTGTCATGTCGACTGCCAGTGATACGAGGCCGTTGGGATCCAGCACGGCGTTCCGTATTACCCTCCTGAACCCACCGATTCCATATTCTGCTAACAGTCATTGGATCTCTACCAACGCGAGCAGTATTTAATGTCGCGATACGATAAACCGCAATCGCGATAGGCTACAATACGACCTTTAGCAAAGTCGGAAACGTGATGGTACGCATTTCTCCTCCTTACACGAGGTATCACAACAACGTTTCACCAGGCAACGCCGGTTAACTGCTGCTGTTTGTGTATGAGAAATCGGTTGGAAATGTTCCTCATGTCAGCACGTTGTAGGTGTCGCTACCTGCGCCAACCTTGTGTCAATTCTCTGAAAAGCTGATCATTTGCATGTACCAGCATCTTGTTCCTGTCGGTTAAATTTCTCGTCTGTAGCACGTCATCTTCGTGGTGTAGCAATTTTAATGGCCAGTAGTGTATGTACATATATAGGCTTACATCTGCATGGAACCCTACTCGCACTTCGGCAGTTTTTCTTTCAGGCAACCTAGTTACCTCACTGATTTCACTGAGTCTGTCCTTTCCCACTCTCCGTAACTATAAAAGTGAGAACTACATTTCATCATCTGTTGATTCCAGTTCGAGCATAGTTTATTTTACGTTACTCCTAGTATTTAGCAAAAAAGTTAGACAGTCCTTTATCTCGTCGTCGAACTACGTACTAGTATACCACCTATATTGATTGTTTTTCTATGTTGGAAATACGTTTAGCGTATAAATCTTTATTTCTCATACGCGATGTATGAAAAGAGAAAAAAGGCAGAATCGATAATATGCCTGGAAACGTAGGCTAACTCGTTCCAAAAGAAAACAGTATCCTTCCCTCTTCCCTATAACCAAACGATTACCATTTTCAAGATGCATTTCCGCCTGTGCACTGTGTCCCTATACACAATGTGCCTGCCCTAGACTCAGGCAAGAAGAGGTATGCGTCTGTCTGCAGTTTTAAGGCCTGGCTGGGGTCCCAGTTACAGTCTTTACAGAATTTGCAGCTGTGTTATTTTCCTTTTAATTATTATACACCGTAGAAAAGAAACTGTACCCAGTGACTGGAAAAATCCGTAGATCACAACAGTCTACAAGAAGAGTAACAGAAGTGAGCTACAGCAGTACCGTCCTTCCTCACTGACGACCATCTATTGTACAATCCTAGAACATATTCCGACTCAAACATAATGAGGTAACTCGAACACAATGAGCTCCCCATGTCAACTAGCGTCCATTCCGAAAGCTTCGACAACAGTCCAGTCAACGAAGGAAAATTGGAGGAAAAAGTTCGTTTAGTGGCAAATTTTTGTACAATGGTAGAGGTGTGTTTCGCGAACAATATACAGTATGTTGACAGGTAAGGTGTGAGCGTGGAATGGGGGAAGGGCTTTTAAAGGCCACTTTATTTAGGTTTTGCATCACTATCTCGAAAACCATGACTTCAAGCGAAAAATTTTTCCTGTTTAAAATTAAACTGCATTTAACTTCCTTCACAACATGATCTATTAATTTTTTTCTCTTGGACTAATAGTTTCCACGTTGCAGCGGACGGAAAAATAACAGATTAAAAACAGTGCTTTACTGGTGTAAAATAATGTTTATTGTTAAACGAAACGGGTTAAGAACAAATAGTAAATGTGTGTACCATATGTAAATGCAATAGAACCATATTAAGTGATAAACTGTGTTTTGGTGATGCAACATGGCGGAAAGAGGGAGGAGGTGAAGATTAGAAGGACGAGGGAAGGTAGGTCTCCAAATTGTGATCGTGCACTTCCCGGCTTCATAGGCCTACAAACTGAAGAGCGAGCAGGCAATGCCTCATTCTCTCTACCGCACTGCGTCACAAAAAGCAACTAGGGGGTGTCTCACAAAGTTATGTCGAGCTATACGCAGCAAACCTTACGAATCATTGGCGGCGCAGTATAAAGATATGTGTTTCTTTTCCACAAAGTGCATTAACGCTACATGGAATACAGAAGTGAATTACTAATAATACTAACGCAAGAAGCCCTCTACATTCCTAGAGGGAAATTCTTAGTCGTCCTCCACGTTAACTTGTAGCGTTCTCCCGGGAAACCGAGCGGGGTGGCGCGGTGGTTAGACACTGGACTCGCATTCGGGAGGACGACGGTTCAATCCCGCGTCCGACCATCCTGATTTAGTTTTCCGTGATTTCCCTAAATCACTTCAGGCAAATGCCGGGATGGTTCCTCTGAAAGGGCACGGCCGACTTCCTTCCCAATCCTTCCCTAATCCGATGAGACCGATGACCACGCTGTCTGGTCTCCTTCCCCAAACCAACCAACCAACCAATCTCCCGGGAAAGGCCACTACTTCCACCACGATCAATGCTCGTCTTTCAGTGTACAGAGAGGCTACACCTCTCCAGCACTTCCTGTGCAGGTCTCTCAAGTGACTAAACAAAATAACTTAACTGAGCTCATATTTATATAGCGGAGTTATTTTCAGTTTATTACGTGAGTACTCATTTGCGTTTGTTCAATCAGCCATTACGAAAAAATGCTTACCAGCTGGAGTTAACAGGAACTATCACACCGAAGGGCCTGCCACAAGCATAACATGCTGCCGGTATATATTTGACAATGTCGATTTCATTGTCTTCACTATCAGTGGCTGGAAAACTTTTCGCACACTAATGGTATCAAATGCATCATCCCAGCCTCAGCTCTCTCAAGATGTGAAGCGGCATAAAGGCTTAAACTTGCTTCCTCTGTAACATAAATAGGTCAACTAGGTCTCAACACAAGTCAAGCATTGCTTTACAGCAGATTACTGTCCTCGATTTAAACATGATCAGTCCGATTCCATCAGACATACAGACATCAAAAAATGTTTTGCATCACCTCGGTTTCGAGAGTTTCTGAAGCTGCACAGAAAATTTGAATAGACGTCAACATAAACATCAATTCTGCCCTTTTTATTGCTCATGAAAACCACACATTGCACGTTGTAGCACCATACAGCGAGACCTTCTAGGTGGTGATCCAGATTGCTGTACACACTGATACCTCTAATACCCAGTAACACGTCCTCTTACATTGATGCATGCCTGTATTCGTCGTGGCATACTATCCGCAAGTTCATCAAGTCAATGTTGGTCCAGATTGTCCCACTCCTTAACAGCGATTCGGTATAGATCCCTCAGAGTGGTTAGAGGGTCACGTCGTCCATAAACAGCCCTTTTCAATATATCCCAGACATGTTCGACAGAGTTCATGTTTAGAGAACATGCTGGCCATTAGTCGAGCGATGTCATTATACTGAAGGAAGTCATTCACAAGATGTGAACGATGGGGCCGCGAATTGTCGTCCCTGAAGGCGAACGCCTCGCCAATATGTAGCCGATATGGTTGCACTATCGGTCGGAGGATGGAATTCACGTATCGTACAGCCGTTATGGCGCCTTCCATGACCACCAGCGGCGTACGTCGGCTCCACATAATGCCACTCGAAAACAGCAGGGAACCTCCACCTTACTGCACTCGTTGGACTATCTAAGGCTTTCAGCCTGACTGGGTTGTCTCCAAACACGTCTCCGACGACTGTCTGGTTGAAGGCATATGCGACACTCATCAGTGAAGAGAACGTAATGCCAATCCTGGCCGGTCGCTGTGGCCGTGCGGTTCTAGGCGCTTCAGCTGGAACCGTGTGACCACTAGGGTCGCAGGTTCGAATCCTGCCTCGGGCATGAATGTGTGTGATGTCCTTAGGTTAGTTAGGTTTAAGTAGTTCTAAGTTGTAGGGGACTGATGACCTCAGATGTTAAGTCCCACAGTGCTCAGAGCCATTTGAACCATTTTTTGAGCCAAACCTCAGCGGTCCATTCGGCATGTTGTTGGGCCCATCTGTACCGCGCTACATTTTGTCGTGGTTGAAAAGATGGACCTCCCATGGACGTCGGGAGTTAAGTTGCGCGTTATGCAGCCTATTTCGCACAGTTTGAGTCTTAACACGACGTCCTGTGGCTGCATGAATAGCATTATTCAACATGGTGTCGTTGCTGTCAGGGTTCCTTCGAGCCATAATCCGTAGGTAGCAGTCATCCACTACAGTAGTAGCCCTTGGGTGGCCTCAGCAAGGCATGTCATCGACAGTTCCTGCCTCTCTGTATCTTCTCCATGTCCGAACACCATCGCTTTGGTTCATTCCGAGATACCTGGACACTTCCCTTGCCGAGAGCCCTTCCTGGCACAGTAACAATGTGGACGCGATTGAACAGCAGTACTGACCGTCTACGCATGGTTGAACTACAGACAACACGAGACGTGTACCTCCTTCCTGGTGGAGTGACTGGAACTGATCGGCTGTCGGACGCCCTCTGTCTAATACGCGGTGCTCATGCATGGTTGTTTACTTTTTTGGATGGGGTTTAGTGACATCTCCGAACAATCAAAGGGACTGTGTCTGTAACACAATACCCGCAGTCAACGTCTATCTTCTGAGGTGATGCTAAACTTTTTTTATGTGTGTATTTACATCTACCTTGCAAGATATACTGTGAAGGTGTGGTAAGCTACTCAACTCAGTGCAGCCCACTCTACAGATTCCAATAGTTCCCTAGTGGAAGAGATTTATGCCGTCTATCCCTCACACAATTAATGACTACAGAAAAGCAGTAATTTTCTCGTTTTTCCTGTATTCACCACCAAGTAACTGCAACAGGTTTACATGCCTTGACAATACGCTGTCAACGACAGACAGCAGAAAGATGCCATATTTACCAATCCACTCTCTTTCTCACCAGCACTTCATAGGTCACTAAAAACATCACACTTACAAATTATGCATTTCTCATCCATTGTTTACACAAACATATTTTAGATAAAAGCTCGCTTGAAAACTGCAAATAAGTACTCATGTAATAAACTGAAAATAACTCCACTACATAAGCACGAGGTCAGTGAAGCTACAGCTATAGTTTCAGCATGATGGTGCATCCCCATACTTTAGAATCAACGTGTGAATTTAAAAGAAGCGTATTTAAATGAAGCGTTTCAAGGGAAATGGATAGATCTTCAGTGAAAAAGAAGTGTTTGGCACGAACGTGATTCGAACATTGGCGAGTCTGTATATTTGTTTGTCACAGCATTGTCTCGCCTCACTGATCTAATGGGACAGCCCCAGCACAGTGCAGAGTCCATGTACGTGTTCTCTTACAGTGTTGTCAGGGCCTCGTTTTTTAAACCGTAATTCTATTAAATCTGTTGGCAGGACTAATTTTTGCTACGTACACTTTCATCTTCAGTTGGGATGAGGAATCGCATACCAACTATCAAGTGCGGCATTTTTTCTTCACCCTGTTTATTAAATATGCTAAAGTTTGTGTGTAAGTATGTTTGTTACTCCTTCACACTGACGCCGATAGACGTATTTAGATGAGCTTTGGAATGAGGATAACGCATACCCTGTATTAACACATAGGCTACCTTTTATTTCGCTAAAATCACTCTTTCCTTGGAATGGTCAATGTGAGTACTGTTCCTGTGGGATGGGTAGTGTGCTAAAAAGTCGTCCATGAAAGTTAACTGTGAAATGAATGCATTAAGTTTAGCGTTGATATTAGTTTTTAAGTGTTTTGGCCAAAGAACTAAATACGTACTTACATCTACGAGAGCAGAAATATTGCTGTAGGATAAAATGATCACTAAACTCTATAACAGTGCAACGTATGTGCATGAAAATATTTCGTAGCACATATAATGGTTGGGAAACGCATTGTATTGTAATATTATCGGGTTTCTTAAACAGTCAGTTACTTTCCTGTTTGGATTTGAATAATTTATAATTTTTTGTGTGTATTTTGCTTGCTTCTAGGGCCTTGATAGTTCAGTAGAATTAACGTTGGGAACTTGGATTGTGGAAATGTATTGGATTGTGATATTATCGTCATTCATGAACACTGACTCGATTTATTTCTTTGGATTTCAATGACTCATAGTTTATTTGGTGATTTCAGATGTTTCTAGAATATCAAAAGTTTGCTTTTGGGACAGTGACGTGGCTTTTTTGATTAGATTTGAGTGATTCGTAGTCTCTCTGCTGATTTTGTTGGTTTGTAGAATATCAGTAGTTTGTTTCTCGATCAGGTTTGTCGTTTCTTTTCTTCGTTTAAGTGGTATTTATTTTGGATTACCGATTGCGTCATCTATTTCGTTGTATTGTTGTTAGTGTAGTTTGTGATGGATTAGTTTGTTACGGTTAGGTGTCCTATGGCAGCAGTTCCTCAGATGCGTATTACTATTTAAATTTCTAATGACTGGCAAGCAGAAGTCGAATCTTTTACAGACTACATAACGAGCTTCAAATATGAAGATAGCTAGATAGTAGCAATCGTTAGTTCATGCTGAACATTGGAGAACTGAGCAGGAGGAACGTCAGGCTGTTGAAACCTCGGCGCAGGCTGATGCTCGACGTCAGCAGAATGGTGAATGCGTTTCAGCTGAGACACCAGAGCAGGCAGGAGAACGCAGCACGCATGGCCTCTGTGTGTGGCTCTGGAAAAATCGAGGAGGAAGACGCGCGGCGATCACGGTTGCTCAGTGACAACTTGAACGTCAGCGAATGTTTGCAACGAGTACCTGGAGATTTTTTAAAATGTGCTTTCGATTATTATCCAACTTTAGATTACACTAACCACAGGCTCATTAAAATTGATCTTGAGAACAAGGCATGCAGATTTTGTGGGGCACTGAAATGGATGGAGGAAATGGCAGGGATGCGTTGCTCTGGGGCAAGATATCGATTCCAACATTAGAAGAGCCAGTCGATGCTTTAAAAACGTATAATTCAGCTTTCCACATGACTTCCTTTGGGGCAGACAGAATCTCGCCATGCCTCGGTTTTCACGGACCTTTATGATCCAGGGTCAAGTGCACCATAAAATAGGATCACTTTTACCTCTGTCCAACGGTCAAACAAAATTTTTACAAGGTCACTTTATGAATGACGACGAAACGGAGACTGGTAGATTTATGTCAAATTAATCAGGGACTTGAAATATGAAAATATACTGGATATGCAAAATGTTGTGAACAATCACAATGCGTTGCTGCATGAGTTTAAAACAGCTCTCGAGAACATGCCTGACGAGAGCTGCAAGGGGGCTCCTTGCGGATCGCGTGGAGAGCCGGCAACACACGCTTCGCATGGTCGCATGCATCGACCCCAATGCCCCGCAGGACATTGTCCTGCACAAGCATGACGACTTCCTCACCGCTACTACGATGCTCCACAGTATCCCACTGTGTTTTGGATAGGGTGATTTGGTTGGTTGGTTGGTTTGTTTAAAGGAGGGAGAGGAGGGACCAAACTGCAAGGTCATCGGCCCCCTGTTCCCGGGAACATACACTCCTGGAAACTGAAATAAGAACACCGTGAATTCATTGTCCCAGGAAGGGGAAACTTTAGTGACACATTCCTGGGGTCAGATACATCACATGATCACACTGACAGAACCACAGGCACATAGACACAGGCAACAGAGCATGCACAATGTCGGCACTAGTACAGTGTATATCCACCTTTCGCAGCAATGTAGGCTGCTATTCTCCCATGGAGACGATCGTAGAGATGCTGGATGTAGTCCTGTGGAACGGCTTGCCATGCCATTTCCACCTGGCGCCTCAGTTGGACCAGCGTTCGTGCTGGACGTGCAGACCGCGTGAGACGACGCTTCATCCAGTCCCAAACATGCTCAATGGGGGACAGATCCGGAGATCTTGCTGGCCAGGGTAGTTGACTTACACCTTCTAGAGCACGTTGGGTGGCACGGGATACATGCGGACGTGCATTGTCCTGTTGGAACAGCAAGTTCCCTTGCCGGTCTAGGAATGGTAGAACGATGGGTTCGATGACGTTTTGGATGTACCGTGCACTATTCAGTGTCCCCTCGACGATCACCAGTGGTGTACGGCCAGTGTAGGAGATCGCTCCCCACACCATGATGCCGGGTGTTGGCCCTGTGTGCCTCGGTCGTATGCAGTCCTGATTGTGGCGCTCACCTGCACGGCGCCAAACACGCATACGACCATCATTGGCACCAAGGCAGAAGCGACTCTCATCGCTGAAGACGACACGTCTCCATTCGTCCCTCCATTCACGCCTGTCGCGACACCACTGGAGGCGGGCTGCACGATGTTGGGGCGTGAGCGGAAGACGGCCTAACGGTGTGCGGGACCGTAGCCCAGCTTCATGGAGACGGTTGCGAATGATCCTCGCCGATACCCCAGGAGCAACAGTGTCCCTAATTTGCTGGGAAGTGGCGGTGCGGTCCCCTACGGCACTGCGTAGGATCCTACGGTCTTGGCGTGCATCCGTGCGTCGCTGCGGTCCGGTCCCAGGTCGACGGGCACGTGCACCTTCCGCCGACCACTGGCGACAACATCGATGTACTGTGGAGACCTCACGCCCCACGTGTTGAGCAATTCGGCGGTACGTCCACCCGGCCTCCCGCATGCCCACTATACGCCCTCGCTCAAAGTCCGTCAACTGCACATACGGTTCACGTCCACGCTGTCGCGGCATGCTACCAGTGTTAAAGACTGCGATGGAGCTCCGTATGCCACGGCAAACTGGCTGACACTGACGGCGGCGGTGCACAAATGCTGCGCAGCTAGCGCCATTCGACGGCCAACACCGCGGTTCCTGGTGTGTCCGCTGTGCCGTGCGTGTGATCATTGCTTGTACAGCCCTCTCGCAGTGTCCGGAGCAAGTATGGTGGGTCTGACACACCGGTGTCAATGTGTTCTTTTTTCCATTTCCAGGAGTGTAATTACACAAGGGAAAGAAGAAAAGGAAGGGGATGTACAGCACAATAACAGGAGAACGACAGGACAACAAACACTACTATGGACAAAACAGGAATAGAAAACCACAGAGAGAAGCAAGAAACAGGTAGAAAGGTGTAAAGTAGGCTGTTTAGGTTTTTACGTTGGTAACGCCACGTAGCGCTCTGTATGAAAATCACTGACTGTGCTGTGTGCAGTCTGTGGCTGCTTGGCATTGTTGGAATATTTGCTGTTGATGTGTTGGCAGTTGCATGTGGACAGCGCGTAGTTTTGTGCAGTTGGAGGTGATCCGCCAGCATGAACGGATGTGCACAAGAGCACGAGATATAGCCACCAGCTCGACAGTGAAAGCACTGCAGCCATCGAGGAAGGAATGCAGTTCAATATGTCCTCCATGAACATAATATGTCCTCCATGGACATACGCAAAGCCGAGGTGAATGTCAGCCACCGAGCCGTCGGTGTGAACCACATCATGGCCTCGGTACAAATCAAGAACGACAGAAAATGGCAGCGGAGGGCCGTGGGTTTAACGGAGACCTTAGGACAATGTGAAAGATCCAGACGAAGCCGCGGCCTAGGTGTACACCATAGAGGTGTACACCATAGAGGTGTACGTGAATGGACCTCAAGTGTAGATGATAAAGGCAAGGACTGCAGGTCTTTCCAATTTAAGTTGTTAGTAATTGTAATTCCTAGGTATTTAGTGGAATTGACAGTCCTTAGATTGGTGCGATTTATCGTATACCCTAAATTTATCGGATTTCTTTTGGTACCCATGTGGATGACCTCGCACTTTTCTTTGTTTAGTGCTGATTGCCACTTTTCGCGCCATACAGAAATTCTCTCTAGATCATTTTGTAATTGGAATTGATCGTCTGATGATTTTACTAGACGGTAAATTACAGCGTCATCTGCAAACAATCTAAGGGGGCTGCTCATATTATCACCTAGATCATTTATATAAATCAGAAAGTGAAGGTCAGAGGCTTACCATTGTGTAAAGCAAGACAGGTGGCGATGTGTGCCAGATCTGACGACAGAGATCAGTGCTGGTGCAGGCACAAGTATTTCGGAGCAAACAGCTCAGTGTACATTCTTGAATGCAGGATTCCACATGAAAAGACCCCTACACGTCCTCCTGGTAATCCAACGGCACCGTCAGTTGTGATTACGGGATCATCGAGACTGGACCGTGGAAGAATGGAAACGTGTCAGCTAGTCGAATGAATTACATTTCTTGTTACACCAGGTCGATTGTCGTGCCTGGATACACCAGCCTCCGTGGACTAGTTGCACGAAACATGCACTGTACCATGCCCGCTGTGGCCAAGCGGTTCTAGGCGCCTCAGTCCGGAATCGCACTGCTGCTGCGGTCGCGGGTTCGAATCCTGCCTCGGGCATGGATGTGCTTGATGTCCTTAGATTACTAGGTTTAAGTAGTTCTATGTCTAGGGGACTGACGACCTCAGATGCTAAGTCCCATAGTGCTTAGATCCATTTGAATTTGAACCACTGACGTAGCCCAGTGGGGCAGTGTTGTGCTATGGGACACAGCTGCAGAAATATCCATTTGGATCTTGATAAGATTTCAAAGTGGTACAACGATTGACAGCTTGCTGTAAGCTTTTGTTTACTGGCGGGACTTCGGAGTCACAGCAGACTCTCTGTAGCATTAGACTTGAAAAGACTGAGAGGTCCCATTCCATTCAGTTTTTGCTTCCTACAATGGGTGTCAGTACGGTCTGCACGCCACTCCATAAAACTTGCGAACTGTGAACAGTTCTCTCTTAATTATGTGATCTGAAGACAGTGGTACACTGGGGACATGTGAATCACAGACAGAGGATTAGTCATCCAGTTAGCGTTAATTGGGAGACACCATAATGTGGTTGATCTCCCATATTCGCCACCGAAATTAGAGCTAAAACATCAGTCAACAAACACATCACTGACAAATATTAAATGGTTAAAAACAAGTCGTTCAGTTTCTTCTACAGTCCTTGGAGCAAAATCTTGAAGCTAACCCTTTTAACAAAACCGAACCGATCGATGAGTCGTTTCCTCAAGTCTTCCTTCTGCTCTGGTAAAAATACTTCGTTCTCAAAAGCTTTTTTTTTTTTTGTCGCTTGTCATTGTTCGCACTACTGATTTTCACGTATGTGTCTTACACCTCAAGCATAATCTCCGCAGGACAGTAGATTGAAGGATGGGCAGAATAAAACAAACCCTTCAGTTTAGAATGGAAAACTGCAGAACTATTGGCGGCACAGTTTCGGGAGAGCGAGTGTTCAACCATAGTTGGCGGAAACAAGGCTTCAGGGGTATATACCTGGCGAAAAGGCAGTCAGTAAATTTTACAATTGTCAGGTTCTGTTTTAACATGTGCTCCCACGTCTTCCCACACTCATTCATCAGGGATAGCAGCAATTAACTCATCAGTGAAGCACTATCACCTCATCTGGACTCAGGAAAGGCAGCCTGAAGAAGTTTTTCAAATAATAAGTCTCTGGCGTGTTGGGAGTTGCCTTATAAGTTTTCCATAGGCCTAGATCCTGTATCCTCCGTCACAAAGACTAACAGCAGCCAATATGTGAATTTGGCGAAACGCTGTTCACTGCTCCATCAGTGACAATTTCAAAATCGATGAAAACATCTTTCTATTGGGTGTTGCAGGCACGAGAATTATACACAACATGTTGTAAAGCTGTCGTGTTTGAACACGCGTATTTATCAGCAAGGAGGACGAATACAAGTGATACAGACACTACCTTTCAGGCCATAAATGGTGAGTGGTTGTGTGAAGTACCATGGGCAACTCTTTAATGTACCATCCACATTTATTTGCGACACATCACTCAGTGCCTTTAAAGTATTAGATGTTGACAATTTAATGCCTGTAGGGGGGGGGGGGGGGGCAAAGGAGGCACAGGCACAATTTTGGGGGCTGATTGTTCTATGGCTCCCCTGGGGGTTAATCCTTCCTTCAGAGAAATAGCCCACCTCCTACCATCCCGCTTCACCCAGCGTGAGTGTACCCCAGCATTGGCATTAGCACAGCACCCCCTGCCACTTCCTCCAGCATGAATGCAATTTTGAAAGCTGACAAACTGATTGATTGATTTATGACGCCCCAATTGTTCTGTTAACTGGTGAAGGGGTGGCTGATACATCCTGCCAATCTGACAAAAACGGTGGCAAATTCATCCCACTGTTGGAAACAGTCCATCAAATTGACTGACTAATAATTTGCAGGAGCAAAGTGAAACTCTTTCTAAATACATAATGCGCAATTACACAAGCTGCCCCCTCCACTAGCTGGTTGCCCTCCACACCACAGCACCACAGCGGCTGCTGGATCACAGAGGACTGGTGCTGGAGCCTGGACAGTCTGCCGCCATGCTGACTGCTAGATCACACCGCATACAGAAAAACCACTGTCAGGGCCGCACAGTCCATTGACGGAAACCACGAATTCCGATACAGGTCTGAGCAGACACACATGCCTACGCGCCCAAGGGACCTACTTTAGTTCTTGTGGGTGGTGGGTAAGAGCTGACTAGACAGAGTTTTTCTACGTAGCTTACTGTTCAGCACAGGCGAAGTCACAGCTTTCCATCGGCCAAGACCCAGTGACCTCTCCTGCCGTTGGCCACGGCACACTCCAAGACAAGCAGGGGCACCTTGGCTGTAGACTTCTAACTGCAGTTCCACCACCAACATAGAATCTCCCCAATTTAAAAGATCCACTTTAGCCAATCCATACAGGGAAGATGTCGTCTATACACCTTGTATTTCTCATACAAATTGTGCTTCCTCCCTTTTTTCGAGGACAGAAGAAATCAGAGTATGCACGCATTTTCACATAGCTAAATTATCCATACTTGTCTTGAAAATCGTACAGTACAGCATAGGTTACATTTCCTCTAAATATTATCTCATAATTCCAATCCCAAAAAAGAACAGGTGTTGACAGGTGTGAAAATTACCGAACTATCAGTTTAATAAGTCACGGCTGCAAAATACTAACACGAATTCTTTACACACGAATGGAAAAACTGGTAGAAGCTGACCTTGGGGAAGCTCAGTTTGGATTCCGTAGAAATGTTGGAACACGTGAGGCCATACTGACCCTACGACTTGTCTTAGAAGACAGATTAAAGAAAGGCAAACCTACGTTTCTAGCATTTGTAGACTTAGAGAAATCTTTTGACAATATTGACTGGAATACTCTCTTTCAAATTCTGAAGGTTTTTGGGGTCAAATACAGGAGCGAAAGACTATTTACAATTTGGCGGTTATAAGAGTCGAGGGGTATGAAAGGGGAGCAGTGGTTGGGAACGGAGTGAGACAGGGTTGTAGCCTATTCCCGATGTTATTCAAAAAATGGTTCGAAAGGCTCTAAGCACTATGGGACTTAACATCTGACGTCGTCCCCTAGACTTAGAACTACTTAAACCCAACCAATCTAAGGACATCACACACATCCATGCCCGAGGCAGGATTAGAACCTGCAACCGTAGCAGCAGCGCGGTTCCGGACTAAGGCGCCTAGAACCGCTCGGCCACAGCGGCCGGCTGGTGTTATCAATCTATATATTGAGCAAGCTGTAAAGGACACAAAATCAAAATCTGGAATAGGAATTAAAATCCATGGAGAAGGATTAAAATCTGTGAGGTTTCCCTATGACATTTTAATTCTGTCACAGGCAGCAAAGGACCTGGAAGAGCCGTTGATCGGAATGGACAGTGTCTTGAAAGGAGGAGATAAGATGAAAATCAATGAGGGTAAAACGAGGATAATGGAATGTAGTCGAGTTAAGTCGGGTGATGCTGAGGGAATTAGATTAGGAAATGAGACTCTTAAGGTAGTAGATGAGTTTTGCTATTTGGGGAGCAAAATAACTGATGATGGTCGAAGTAGAGAGGATATAAAATGTAGACTGGCTACGGCAAGGAAAGCGTTTCGAAAGAAGATAAATTTGTTAACATCGTGTATAGATTTAAGTGTCAGGAAGTTCTTTCTGAAAGTATTTGTATGGAGTGTAGCCATGTATGGAAGTGAAACATGGACGACAAACAGAGTAGACAAGAAGAGAATAGAAGCTTCCCAAATGTGGTGATACAGAAGGATGCTGAAGATTAGATGGGTAGATCACCTAACTAATGAGGAGGTACTGAATAGAACTGGGGAGAAGAGGAATTTATGGCACAACTTGACTAGAAGGGATCGGTTGGTAGGACATGTTCTGAGGCACCAAGGGATCACTAATTTAGTGTTGGAGGGCTGCGTGGAGGGTAAAAATCGTAGAGGGAGACCAAGAGATGAATACACTAAGCAAATTCAGAAGGATGTATACTGCAGTAGTTACTTGGAGATGAAGAAGCTTGCACAGCATGGAGAGCTGCATCAAACCAGTCTGTGGACTGAAGACCACAACAACAGCATTCTCTCAGCTGGTAAAAAAATCCATTATTATCAGCTTAATATCTCTTACATGCTACACCATAGGACTAAAATATTAAATTCGTTTTTGGCTCATGATGGAGTCCTAAAAGAACGCTCTATCACAGCACACCTCCTCGCCTTCGAATTCTCTTAACGCAATCAAATAGCGGCACAGAGGAGTTGTAGATATCAGGTATTACTTTATAAAATCGGTAATATAGATAATTTTATTACAACGGCCCTCTCTCGCTATGTAGTTGGTATATTGAAATTTCGTTAAAAATCTCATTGCATCGAAAAAGTGCCTGATTACCGGTACAAATCGCGAATCATATCCACTAGTCTCACCCTCATTTCCACTATTCTGGCGGCAAGCCACTGGTGTCAAATTGATTGAATGATTACTTAAATTGGTCATGAGAGTTCATTTTCATGGTTAGTAATTTTTTTCTGCAGTCGGATTACACTCTGCAGATAATCGCTACAGACACTTCTGTGGCATAAATAGGTGCTTCCAACATATTCGGTTGTCACTTCCTTTGAGTATCAAAATGAGTGGTAACCAATGTCAAATAGCAAGAGATATCCAACGGTAATTATGTTCTGTCTGTCAGTTCCCCTGTCATACTGGTGGAAGTAAGTCACTTAGAATTCCGGTATACTACTCCCGAACTAATCCTGCTAAGACCTCTCGGTTTAGGGGGTAGCAGCATATTTCACTCTTCTCCAGGCTCCATGATGCCGCCGTCCCCGTCCCTGCTACTGCCACCACGTCGCGCGCAAACAGCTGCCATTGCCACTACCGAATCGCTAATCTCCACCCCCACATTGGGGCTGTAATGGTCCCAGCCAACAAGCCACTGCTCACCGTGCTGGACAGTTGTTAATAATTCCAGACTTTCAAAAGTTGTTCTATCCATGTCGGAAGGACTGGGTGCTTAATTACCTCTGGGTAAATACCAAAATGTTGAACAACGTGCTTCCCCTCCTCTCACCTATAACCAAAACGTGTTTTCGAAATACGTCGGGAAGGCTGACACCATAAACAATAGCAAAATATCTGTTGGCCACCCCATCCAAAAACGTGTATAAACCTGCAGACCAGGATTTCCCTCAGAATACAGCCCTGCTGAAATTTGATATTGATTCCCACTAAATTAGTGGGTGGATGTTTTGAGAATAAAATGGGACTCCATGGAGGGAAGGTGATATGCTCTTGAGGAACACACCAGCTGACGGCAAAAGGTTTCTACTGCCACCAACATACATTTCATGTAAGAACCATGAAGATGAGAGACGAGAAATTAATGCTCATAGGGAGGCAAATAGATAGTCTCTTTTCTCCTTGCTCTATTCGTAAGTGGGATAGGAAAGGAAATTACCACTAGTGGTAACACTCTACCACACTATCATGGCCTGCAAAGTATGCATACTGATGCAGGTGTAAATTTAGCCTACCCATTAAGATGTTAGTCCATCTATTTATAGGTACAAAAAACTCGTTGTCTCTTATTTATGAAGAAAACAAAAGAGAGAACTTTTGCTGTTTGTGTCTCAGTAAAAATCTTCATATTACCCCTAATTTTCTCATTGCAGCCACTTCATGTGACATATGTGAGAGGTTGCAATACGTTTACCAACAATATTTAGAAGAAACGGTATAGAGCTCATCTCGCAACCCCCCCCCCCCCCCTTTCGTCAGAGTATCGCTACCTGACATTCTGATGAATCATCCAGTCTTCTATATGTAGCATTTGAGTCCGCCTGATTTCGACGAGTAAGAGATGTTCCCCACCAATTCACAGACCCCTGCTAGCACTGTTCCGTTAGTTATAAGGCTGCCTAATACTCCACTCATCACTGGCTTGATACAGAGCTATCACAACGAGAAAAATAGCACACTAAAATGTGGGAGGAAAATCACAACCATGCAGAATATACATGGACTGCGCCTACAATTCATCGATATCGAATGACTGTAAACATTCCCCTGTACGCGTTCTATTCACTATTTTCGTGTTCCTATGATTACTACGATAGAAATACAACTGTGCAATGGTGGCAGGGTCTTCGTTGGTAGCATATCGTTTCGTCAGAAATATGTCATCTTTTTTCAAATGGAGCATACTTCCATAATACGAATCTAACAGTATCATAGAGCTTCCAATACACTATCCATTGAATCATTTACACCGATGCAACAGCCTCACACCGCTACGCTTGATTCAGAGCTACTGCAAGAGTAGAGGGAGATTTGAGACTCAATCACAGCATTGCGCATTTTTTACCCCCACGTGCTGTTCGGTTGTAGACAGACCATGCAGATCGTTATACTGTATTCCGCCTAGAGCAAGAACATGGGCATAGGCACTGTGTGTGTGTGGGGGGGGGGGGGGGGGCGTGAGTTCACTTGTTTGGCATATATGCATGTTCGTGATTCGTCAAGTCTGCTTGTTCTGCTCTAAAGTGTCTGACAACCTTCAACTTCTTGATACGAGAAGTAGTCCAACTGATGAACACTTTCATGTGTGCGTGGTGGCTTAAGCAGCTTTCTACGTGGTAAATTTGTCAAGTACATCTCTGTCAGGGCTGATAAACCATGTCTCTTACATGAGGATGACAATGCGATGACAGTAAGAATACGACTAGGTAAAAACATCAATAATGCCTCTAAAGACCCATGATCAAACTGTTTATGTTGTAAATGGCTAAGGTTAGAAACTGCTGTTCTGATAGAACAGCTGTCTGGAATATCACAGTAGCTGCCAGTTCTTACAGTACTTCTTCCTATAGGCTATGTTTATTTCCTTAGAATTTCAAATATCTATACACTACCTCATCAGAAATCCACTTTCCTAAAGCGACTGTGTCACGGACTCTTCCAACTTCTTTAGGAATACGATAGGAAGAGCCTCGAAAATGGTCATATGTTAGAATAAACTGTGAGAAGCTGTTCCAGAAAGTGTGACTCTTATACCTTTCAGGGGTAGTGGTATAGGGGTGGATGTAGGTTAGAAATAGTATTCTTCATCTGAGTGGTTGGAATGTCAAAAAAATGGTTCAAATGGCTCTGAGCACTATGGGACTCAACATCTTAGGTCATAAGTCCCCTAGAACTTAGAACTACTTAAACCTAACTAACCTAATGACATCACACACACCCATGCCCGAGGCAGGATTCGAACCTGCGACCGTAGCAGTCCCGCGGTTCCGGACTGCAGCGCCAGAACCGCTAGACCACCGCGGCCGGCGGTTGGAATGTCGCATGTGAATAGTATGCTAGAAAAAGTGCTAACTCTCTCTGCCATTGGAACAACTGAACTCTGAAATTCCATCTCGTGTGAAATGTGGTAGCAGGAAAGCATCTAAACACCTACAATCAAACCATATATTGTGTAAATGGCTGACCTTAAAATTGCTATTAGGGTGGAGCAGCTGTCTGGAAAATCGCAGTAGCTACCAGTTCTTACAAGCTTTTCCCCCATAGCTTATGCTTATTTACTTAGAATTTCAAACTTTTAGTCACTACTTCATTGGAAAGCTACCTTCCTGGCAGTGACTGTGTCCCAGACTCTTCCTGCTTCTCGAGGAATGTGATACGAAGATACCTCCGCCAAAAAGAAACTTGTTTTTAAACTCTGGTTTATAACTGTGGATATGGGCTGTTCGAGTCTGATCCTGTCTAAATGCTAGCGATACAGAAGTATATTTTAAAAATAGGTATGGGATTATATGGTGCAAAATACTGTAGTTTTAATGGAACATGTGTTAATTATGGAACGGCGTAGCCTGCACAGCGTCACTGTACTTAAATAGCCCTGAAAGTTGTTTGGGACCTACATTATTCGCATATAATTCCAATGCTCTTTAGGGTTACTGGGTATTTCTTTTGCAGGCAGTCCAAGTTTCGAAATTAGAATGGAGTCTATATGCATATATCCGACATGAGCGACTCTTCATGGAACGTTTGTTCATGGCGGGAGGGTGTACCACACATAGCACCACTGTACTTAAATAACCCTGACAGACATTTGGAGATTGAATTAAACGCATCTCATTCCATTGCATCACTGGATTACTGATGTTTTTCCCTTCCTAATCAAATTACGTTTATAACTCAGAAGGGGTTCTATATGCACGTACCTCACATGGAAGACTGTAGTTTTAATAGCACATTTTTTAATGATGGGAAGAAGCACAACACACAGCAGCACTTTACTCAAGTAGTCTTGACAAACATTTGGTTGCTATGTCACAGACATCTGATTTCATTGCTTCGCTGTATGGGCTATATTTCCATCATACACAGATTAATTTAGAAATCAGGATGGAATCTATATGCACATATATGGCACGGAAGACTAGTTTTAATGAAACATTTATTAATGGTGAGAGGGAGTACCACATGCAGCATTACTATACTTAAGTAGCACTGACTGACGTTTGGAAACCATGCGACAGTATTTCGCAAATAATTCTTTTTGTATGTTTTGAATTCCACATTTATTGCACGCAAAACCTGTTGGACTATGTATACCATCTTGCAATTAACTTTCGTTGATTTAGAATGACTGAAATCACGAACAGCACGTCTCCATCTCAATATTTCCACTATCTTGGGCAAAACAACACAACTTCCTGCAGTCCATATATGGAGGGCTTATTTCAATAGTGCTACAAGTCCATATTTGTTCATTGTGAGATACAGAGTCCTAAAGTTAAATGAGCGCTGAAAAATCTGCAGTTGAGATACCAGAAATATTCAAGCATATGGCTTCTTGGTAGAGATGAACCTTTCTTTCTGTTTGTTTGTATTATTAATTTCAGAAGCATTATTGACAGAAAAGTTGAGGTAATGGACTTGTACCACTATTGAAATAAGCCCTTCATATGTTCACGGTTGCTTTAGAAATACGTCCTGCGATTACTCTTCAGCTGTTAATTTTAATACTATGAGTATTGATGCACTGACACTGCTACTGTCGAAGACGGGGGTGCCAAGACAGTTCTTTTACTTAGCCATCAACTGCCCCTCGATACATACGTCAGTTTGCCGCACAGCTTCCCCCACTGTATTTGAACTAGCTCCATCTTCGCACCTCACCATAAATTCTCAATTTCCACTGTAACTTGGATGACATTGTCTGTTGTTATCCTGACACAAACAAACATAGACGCATTTGTTGTAAATGGCACAAACTGGTGAACAATAACATCGAACTGACAGCTCGACACTACATACCTGCTGTCTGCCAATCCTGTGAGCCTACATATGTTCATGTTACATAACTGAGCTGTGAAGCAAAACGACCATTTGGATGCTGCTAGGATCATATAAGTGGCCATTCTCCATTCAAATATGTGATGGAAAGAAACATTTTTGGGAAAGACGAATTGCTTCTCCCGGAAACATAGGTGTGGACTGGGGTGTATATGAAACTACATTGGTAATTTTTACTCGATCAGCGCGCGAAAGTGATATAGTTGGTTAACTGATAATACTGGTGTGATGTACCCTCCACCATGCACTGTACAGCCGTTTGCAGTGTATTTGTTTTAGATGTGTGCTGCTCGTAGATGATGAAGTTGTCTGCAAACAGGCGGTAAGGCCTGTGGTGGTGGTGTCGGCAGTTGACCTTAATATAACTAAATCTATTGCACACTAGGGGCCCTAAACGGGCCTTTTAGGCGGGAGACTATGAGCCGGCTCAGTGAGCTGAACTGATTTACGTAACGGAGTCAAATGAGAGCGTTCACACGACCGCGCGCGAGCAGGTGTTTCGGCTCTCTGCAGCTGACACGCTGGCTGTGAAGCGAATCGCCTGCTACTCGCACTACAAGAAGCCTAACGCGTGCGTGCAGAGCGTGTGAGCCAAACAGGAGATTCTCGGCGTCCATTGCTAGTCTGTTTTTCAGCTGGCAGATTGTCACGCCGAAAAAAAATGGAGAAATTGGTTTCTGTATTTAACGTTGAACAATTTATACATTACATTCAGGCATGAGCGGCAATTTGGGATTCCATAAAAAAAAAAAAGGCTGAGGCATGGAAGGAAGACTGTCGGATTTATAACGCCAAGTATGACATGATGCCCCAGGAGGAGAAGAAAGTGGTAGGTAAGAATTTCGTTTGCATAGCTTACAACATTTTTTTTTTTTTTTTCAAGAGAACCCATTTGTGATATGGTACAATTTCATTCCCTCTATCTAGATCAATAAGTATTTTTATGAATAAAAGCACACAAGCACTTAGGACGTTTTTATCTAAACTTCGTGTGTTTCTATTTACAATGCATAAAATATTCTGCTAAGAAGCCATGGAACACGCGGTTAGTTAAATTAGTTTGATGTTTTCTTCCGTCGGTTCTTGGAAGAACAGTTTCATATGAGTTTTATTATGCAATAGCTAAAATAGAGCTATGTAAAAATGCCACTTCAAATTTTTAATCATGTAATGAAGTAATGAATACGAGTTTTCATTCAACGATATGAGGCTTAACTACTAGATTAAAACAAAAACAAAAAAAAGCAGAATCGAAAAGTGAAATGTCTTTACTTCTGTAAATTAAGTAACAAAATTTCAATACTAATTTATAGTCTGTTGTGCTATATGATGAAACCTACAATTATGGATAAAGGGATGTAAGGCGAAATGTTAGGGCCCATGTACCATCATGTGTCATTTCCTGTTACTATAGTATGACATAAATACCTCTGAGACAGGTAGGCCTTTGGCAATCAGCTTCAGTTAATTACAACACGGACTGGATAAGATATCCGATCTCAATAACAGAGCAATAAAAACAGGTAGACCTTTATTAATAAGTCAGCTAACCCAAATTGTGAAATAGCTCTTAATTTAATTAAAAGAGAACAAGCAGGCCTTCAGTAATAACAGCTTCGGTTAATTAAAATTACCAAACAGAAAACAGGCAGGCCTTCAATGATAACAGCTTCAGTTAAGTAAAATTATCAAATAGAGAATAGGCAGGCCTCCAATGATAACAGTGTAAGTTAAGTAAAATTACCAAATACCAACAGGAATGCCTTCTTTAATAACAGCTTCAGTAAGACTACCAAACTTAAAACAAGTAGGCCTTCATGAATAACTGCTTAATAAACCAACAGTTTGAATTGCCTCCTCACAACGGTTGCACCATACGGCTTAATACGCAAGGAGCACAAGACTACACCAAATAGGAAGGCCAAAAATGATTACAAAGAGAGGAACAGACATCCAAGGCCCTTTTCTGTTGGGTATAGACTGGCAAAAGAAATATTACCACAGGAAGGTTAATTGCGCGAAAGCAACAATAACTAGCCAAACGGTATAATAACTAGCCAAACGGTATACGCATATCATTGCAAGATACCAACTCTACATCGAAGGCGAAGCACCCGAAAGAAAAGTAGGCTGCCAAACCCAGTTACAGAGCCTCTGCAATTGTAAATTTTTAGACGCATGTACCTCCTAAGCCTATATAATTAACAGAGCGGTGACGTCTGCAATGCCCGAAGTTATCTCGAAACCGGCACGTGTACATGAGAAAATTACTTATCTGGTGTGGTTGTTGTTGGCTCTGAGCACTATGGGACTTAACATCTATGGTCATCAGTCCCCTAGAACTTAGAACTACTTAAACCTAACTAACCTAAGGACAGCACACAACACCCAGCCATCACGAGGCAGAGAAATCCCTGACCCCGCCGGGAATCGAACCCGGGAACCCGGGCGTGGGAAGCGAGAACGCTACCGCACGACCACGAGATGCGGTCTATCTGGTGTGGTGTTCGAAGCCTTTTGACAAGGAGGTCGGCTAAAACTCAACCATCTAGGCACTGCGTGACGATGGGGGAGGGGGCGCAGCTACAACAAAGAACAAACACAGTGGCTCACACGTTTTGAGATACCCTGTTAAAAAACAACCAAGGGCAGTATCGACTCAGGAAAAGCAAACAACAGATACAATTCAAGGAAACAACTGTTGGTGAAATAGATCGGCGAAGAAATCGCAATTACCGCAGTAGACTTATAGGTATCAATAAGAAAATAACATTTAAGACCTCAAAATCCGAACCTTAACTGAAGTTGACTAATCGAAGCTGAAACTTGCCGGTTTCAAAGGGGGTCCAGAATTCAGCACAGCAAAACTGGTTTCAACTCTCTCATCGGTGTGCCACATCCTAGAACTGGCTGGCCAGGCTACGCACGAAGACGGCACTCAAAGTCGGCCATGGATTCAAATCGGCCCACAAATACGCCCAGCAACAACTCGCCGAATTACGTGCCCAAGACGCTTGCGTAAGTGCTCGCCTTAGACGCCGGGCGGACCTCTCACACCGTCCGTCCCCAACTCGTCACGCCAAAAGATGCCCCGTCCCGCAACAACAACCTCGATCAAACATCTTAGTGGCCTCAAACCAGAGGGACATCACACGACAGATCGAGCTAGTGGCGCGAGGAGTTCGAAAGGCGACACCAGCAACCCTGCCACGACTCAGATGATAATTGAGTGGTATACAGGGTGATCCATTGATAGTGACCGGGCCAAATATCTCACGAAATAAGCATCAAACAAAAAAACTACAAAGAACGAAATTCGTCTAGATTGAAGGGGGAAACCAGATGGCGCTATGGTTGGCCCGCTAGATGGCGCTGCCGTAGGTCAAACGGATATCAACTGCGTTTTTTAAAATAGGAACCCCCATTTTTTATTGCATATTCGTGTAGTACGTAAAGAAATATTGTTTTAGTTGGACCACTTTTTTCGCTTTGTGATAGATGGCGCTGTAATAGTCACAAACGTATAAGTGCGTGGTATCACGTAATATTCCGCCGGCCGGTGTGACCGAGTGGTTCTAGGCGCTACAATCTGGAACCGCGCAACCGATACGGTCGCAGGTTCGAATCCTGCCTCGGGCATGGGTGTGTGTGATGTTCTTAGGTTAGTTAGGTTTAAGTAGTTCTAAGTTCTAGGGGACTGATGACCTCAAAAGTTAAGTCCCATAGTGCTCAGAGCCATTTGAAGCATTTGTGAACGTAGCATTCCGCCAGTGCGGACGGTGTTTACTTCATGATACATTACTCGTGTTAAAATGGACCGTTTACCAATTGCGGAAAAGGTCGATATCGTGTTGATGTACGGCTATTGTGATCAAAATGCCCAACGGGGGTGTGCTATGTATGCTGCTCGGTAGCCTGGACGACATCATCCAAGTGTCCGGACCGTTCGCCGGATAGTTAAGTTATTTATAAAAACAGGAAGTGTTCAGCCACATGTGAAACGTCAACCACGACCTGCAAAAAATGGTGATACCCAAGTAGGTGTTTTAGCTACTGTCGCGGCTAATCCGCACATCAGTAGCGTACAAATTGCGCGAGAATCGGGAATCCCAAACGTCGGTGTTGAGAATGTTACATCAACATCTATTGCACCCGTACCTTATCTCTATACACCAGGAACTGCATGGCAACGACTTTGAACGTCGTGTACAGTTCTGCCACTGGGCGCAAGAGAAATTACGGGACGATGACAGATTTTTTGCACGCATTCTATTTAGCGACGAAGCGTCATTCATCAACAGCGGTAACGTAAACCGGCATAATATGCACTATTGAACAACGGAAACTCCACGATGGCTGCGACAAGTGGAACATCAGCGACCTTGGCGGGTTAATGTACGGTGCGGCATTATGGGAGGAAGGATAATTGTCCCCTCCTTTATCGACGGCAATCTAAATGGTGCAATGAATGCTGATTTCCTACGTAATGATCTACCGATGTTACTACAAGATGTTTCACTGCATGACAGAATGGCGATGTACTTCCAACATGATGGATGTCCGGCACATAGCTCGCGTGCGGTTGAAAAGGTATTGAATAGCATATTTCATGACATTTGGATTGGTCGTCGAAGCACCATACCATGGCCCGTACGTTCACCGGATCTGATGTCCCCGGATTTCTTTCTGTGGGTAAAGTTGAAGGATATTTGCTATTGTGATCCACCGTCAACGCCTGACAACATGCGTCAGCGCATTGTCAATGAATGTGAGAACATAACGATAGGTGAACTACTCGCTGATGAGAGGAATGTCGTTACACGTTTTGCCAAATGCACTGACGTTGACGGACATCATTTTGAGCATTTATTGCATTAATATGGTATTTAAAGGTAATCACGCTGTAACAGCATGCGTTCTCAGAAATGATAAGTTCACAAAGGTACTTGTATCACATTGGAACAACAGAAATAAAATGTTCAAACGTACCTACGTTCTGTATTTTAATTTAAAAAACGTACCTGTTACCAACTGTTCGTCTAAAATTGTGAGCCATATGTTTGTGACTATTACAGCGCCATCTATCACAAAGCGAAAAAAGTGGTCCAACTAAATCATTCACATTTCTTTACGTACTACGCGAATATGTAATAAAAGATGGGGGTTCCTATTTTAAAAAAACTCAGTTGATATCCGTTTGACCTATGGCAGCGCCATCTAGCGGGCCAACCATAGCTCCATCTGGTTTCCCCCTTCAAGCTAGACAAGTTTGTTCTTCCGTTTGACGGTTATTTCGTGAGATATTTGGCCCGGTCACGATCAGTGGACCACCCTGCATAAGATACTCCCTAAGTTTTACACACGTGAGTACTGCGACGTGCGTTTCCCAACGTCACTACTGAAATATTCAACAAACTTGTTCCTTATACATTTTTCAGTGCTTGATCTGCAGTTCGTAATCATTTCACTGTTGAAATCACTGGAACCTTCCGACTGTAGTATATCTTTCAACTGATGACCATCACAAACTCTAACAAAGTTGTGAAGCACAACAAATGCTTTCACACTATTTTCTGCGACATCAAGTGAGACGTTCAAAGGTCTGTGGAAAATCCGCCATTTGTTAGACAATAAAGTACACTCTATAAATGGCCTCGCCCTAGTGAACCGATACTTGAGCGCTCTCCTTTCCAATTGTAAGGCTCTAACTGCAAACGCACACATTACATTAAGTGACGGACGAATACCTCATCTCCAACAAATACGAATGGCATTTTTGGTTCAGCTGTCCCAGTCAGTGCACATCGATTTGGCAGATTCTGTGTCTCTTTCTCAAGTTTACTACCAAAAGCTGAATTTTTAAACAGAGACGAATCAGAATTTTTTCCATATCCGCCAATGTCTCATCATCATCATCATCATCATCATCGTTTAGGACTGATTACGCCTTTTAGCGTTCAGTCTGGAGCATAGTCCCCCTTGTAAAATTCCTCCATGATCCCCTATTCAGTGCTAACATTGGTGCCTCTTCTGATGTTAAGCCTATTACTTCAAAATCATTCTTAACCGAATCCAGGTATCTGCTCCTTGATGTACCCCGACTCCTCCTACCCTCTACTGCTGAACCCATGAGTCTCTTGGTAACCTTGCTTCTCCCATGCGTGTAACATGACCCCACCATCTAAGCCTGTTCGCCCTGACTGCTACATCTGTAGAGTTCATTCCGAGTTTCTCTTTGATTTCCTCATTGTGGACATCCTCCTGCCATTGTTCCCATCTACTAGTACCTGCGATCATCCTAGCTACTTTCATATCCGTAACTTCAACCTTATTGATAAGGTAACCTGAATCCACCCAGCTTTCGCTCCCATACAACAAAGTTGGTCGATAGATGAACGGTCCTCCCCCCATGAACCATGGACCTTGCCGTTGGTGGGGAGGCTTGCGTGCCTCAGCGATACAGATGGCCGTACCGTAGGTGCAACCACAACGGAGGGGTATCTGTTGAGAGGCCAGACAAACATGTGGTTCCTGAAGAGGGGCAGCAGCCTTTTCAGTAGTTGCAGGGGCAACAGTCTGGATGATTGACTGATCTGGCCTTGTAACATTAACCAAAACGGCCTTGCTGTGCTGGTACTGCGAACGGCTGAAAGCAAGGGGAAACTACAGCCGTAATTTTTCCCGAGGACATGCAGCTCTACTGTATGATTAAATGATGATGGCGTCCTCTTGGGTAAAATATTCCGGAGGTAAAATAGTCCCCCATTCGGATCTCCGGGCGGGGACTACTCAGGAGGACGTCGTTATCAGGAGAAAGAAAACTGGCGTTCTACGGATCGGAGCGTGGAATGTCAGATCCCTTAATCGGGCAGGTAGGTTAGAAAATTTAAAAAGGGAGATGGATAGGTTAAAGTTAGATATAGTGGGAATTAGTGAAGTTCGGTGGCAGGAGGAACAAGACTTTTGGTCAGGTGATTACAGGGTTATAAATACAAAATCAAATAGGGGTAATGCAGGAGTAGGTTTAATAATGAATAAAAAAATAGGAGTGCGGGTAAGCTACTACAAACAGCATAGTGAACGCATTATTGTTGCCAAGATAGACACAAAGCCCATGCCTACTACAGTAGTACAAGTTTATATGCCAACTAGCTCTGCAGATGATGAAGAAATAGATGAAATGTATGACGAGATAAAAGAAATTATTCAGGTAGTGAAGGGAGACGAAAATTTAATAGTCATGGGTGACTGGAATTCGTCAGTAGGAAAAGGGAGAGAAGGAAACATAGTAGGTGAATATGGATTGGGGGGAAGGAATGAAAGAGGAAGCCGCCTTGTAGAATTTTGCACAGAGCATAACTTAATCATAGCTAACACTTGGTTCAAGAATCATGAAAGGAGGCTGTATACATGGAAGAAGCCTGGAGATACTGACAGGTTTCAGATAAATTATATAATGGTAAGACAGAGATTTAGGAACCAGGTTTTAAATTGTAAGACATTTCCTGGGGCAGATGTAGATTCTGACCACAATCTATTGGTTATGAACTGCAGATTGAAACTGAAGAAACTGCAAAAACGTGGGAATTTAAGGAGATGGGACCTGGATAAACTGAAAGAACCAGAGGTTGTAGAGAGTTTCAGGGAGAGCATTAGGGAACAATTGACAGGAATGGGGGAAAGAAATACAGTAGAAGAAGAATGGGTAACTCTGAGGGATGAAGTAGTGAAGGCAGCAGAGGATCAAGTAGGTAAAAAGACGCGGGCTAATAGAAATCCTTCGGTAACAGAAGAAATATTGAATTTAATTGATGAAAGGAGAAAATATAAAAATGCAGTAAATTAAGCAGGCGAAAAGGAATACAAACGTCTCAAAAATGAAATCGACAGGAAGTGCAAAATGGCTAAGCAGGGATGGCTAGAGGACAAATGTAAGGATGTAGAGGCTTGTCTCACTAGGGGTAAGATAGATACTGCCTACAGGAAAATTAAAGAGACCTTTGGAGAGAAGAGAACCACTTGTATGAATATCAAGAGCTCAGATGGCAACCCAGTACTAAGCAAAGAAGGGAAAGCAGAAAGGTGGAAGGAGTATATAGAGGGTTTATACAAGGGCGATGTGCTTGAGGACAATATTATGGAAATGGAAGAGGATGTAGATGAAGATGAAATGGGAGATAAGATACTGCGTGAAGAGTTTGACAGAGCACTGAAAGACCTGAGTCAAAACAAGGCCCCGGGAGTAGACAACATTCCATTAGAACTACTGATGGCCTCGGGAGAGCCAGTCATGACAAAACTCTACCATCTGGTGAGCACGATGTATGAGACAGGCGAAATACCCTCAGACTTCAAGAAGAATATAATAAATCCAATCCCAAAGAAAGCAGGTGTTGACAGATGTGAAAATTACCGAACAATCAGTTTAATAAGTCACAGCTGCAAAATACTAACGCGAATTCTTTACAGACGAATGGAAAAACTGGTAGAAGCCGACCTCGGGGAAGATCAGTTTGGATTCCGTAGAAATGTTGGAACACGTGAGGCAATACTGACCTTACGACTTATCTTGGAAGAAAGATTAAGAAAAGGCAAACCTACGTTTCTAGCATTTGTAGACTTAGAGAAAGCTTTTGACAATGTTGACTGGAATACTCTCTTTCACATTCTGAAGGTGGCAGGGGTAAAATACAGGGAGCGAAAGGCTATTTACAATTTGTACAGAAACCAGATGGCAGTTATAAGAGTCGAGGGGCATGAAAGGGAAGCAGTGGTTGGGAAAGGAGTGAGACAGGGTTGTAGCCTCTCCCCGATGTTATTCAATCTGTATATTGAGCAAGCAGTAAAGGAAACAAAAGAAAAATTCGGAGTAGGTATTAAAATTCATGGAGAAGAAGTAAAAACTTTGAGGTTCGCCGATGACATTGTAATTCTGTCAGAGACAGCAAAGGACTTGGAAGAGCAGATGAACGGAATGGACAGTGTCTTGAAAGGAGGATATAAGATGAACATCAACAAAAGCAAAACGAGGATAATGGAATGTAGTCAAATTAAGTCAGGTGATGCTGAGGGAATTAGATTAGGAAATGAGACACTTAAAGTAGTAAAGGAGTTTTGCTATTTAGGGAGTAAAATAACCGATGATGGTCGAAGTAGAGAGGATATAAAATGTAGACTGGCAATGGCAAGGAAAGCGTTTCTCAAGAAGAGAAATTTGTTAACATCGAATATAGATTTAGGTGTCAGGAAGTCGTTTCTGAAAGTATTTGTATGGAGTGTAGCCATGTATGGAAGTGAGACATGGACGATAACTAGTTTGGACAAGAAGAGAATAGAAGCTTTCGAAATGTGGTGCTACAGAAGAATGCTGAAGATAAGGTGGGTAGATCACGTAACTAATGAGGAGGTATTGAATAGGATTGGGGAGAAGAGAAGTTTGTGGCACAACTTGACTAGAAGAAGGGATCGGTTGGTAGGACATGTTCTGAGGCATAGAGGGATCACAATTTTAGCATTGGAGGGCAGCGTGGAGGGTAAAAATCGTAGAGGGAGACCAAGAGATCAATACACTAAGCAGATTCAGAAGGATGTAGGTTGCAGTAGGTACTGGGAGATGAAGAAGCTTGCACAGGATAGAGTAGCATGGAGAGCTGCATCAAACCAGTCTCAGGACTGAAGACCACAACAACAACAACAGATGAACGGTGCACAGATAACTTAGTCTTGGTACTGACTTCCTTCTTGCAGAACAGAGTAGATCGTAGCTGAGCGCTCACTGCATTAGCTTTGCTACACCTCGCTTCCAGTTCTTTCACTATGTTGCCATCCTGTGAGAATATGCATCCTAAGTACTTGAAACCGTCCACCTGTTCTAACTTTGTTCCTCCTATTTGGCACTCAATCCGTTTATATCTCTTTCCCACTGACATTACTTTCGTTTTGGAGATGCTAATCTTCATACCGCAATCCTTACATTTCTGATCTAGCTCTGAAATATTACTTTGCAAACTTTCAATCGAATCTGCCATCACAACTAAGTCATCCGCATATGCGAGACTGCTTATTTTGTGTTCACTTATCTTAATCTCACCCAGCCAGTCCATTGTTTTCAACATATGATCCATAAATAATATGAACAACAGTGGAGACAGGTTGCAGCCTTGTCTTACCCCTGAAACTACTCTGAACCATGAACTCAAAAAATGGTTCAAATGGCTCTGAGTACTATGGGACTTAACTTCTGAGGTCATCAGTCCCCTAGAACTTAGAACCACTTAAACCTAACTAACCTAAGGACATCACACACATCCATGCCCGAGGCAGGATTCGAACCTGCGACCGTAGCGGTCGCGCGGTTCCAGACTGTAGCGCTTAGAACCGCTGGGACACTCCGGACGGCCCATGAACTCAATTTACCGTCACTCTAACTTCTGCCTGACTATCTATGTAAAGACCTTTAATTGCTTGTAAAAGTTTGCCTCCTATTCCATAATCTCGTAGAACAGACAATAACTTCCTCCTAGGAACCCGGTCTAGATCTATATAGATACAATTCACTGTTCCACTCGTAACACTTCTCCATTATTTGCCGTAAGCTAAAGACCTGGTCCTGACAACCTCTAAGAGGCCTAAACCCACACTGATTTTCATCCAATATGTCCTCCACTAATACTCGAACTTTCCTTTCAACAATACCTGAGAAGATTTTACCCACAACGCTGATTAAAGAGATACCTCTGTAGTTGTTACAATCTTTTCTGTTTCCATGTTTAAAGATTGGTGTGATTACTGCTTTCGTCCAGTCTGATGGAACCTGTCCCGACTCCCACGCCATTTCAATTATCCTGTGTAGCCATTTAAGATCTGACATACCACTGTATTTGATGAGTTCCGACTTAATTTCATCCACCCCAGCCGATTTATTGCACTGCAATCTATTGACCATTTTCTCCGCTTCCTCAAATGTGATCCTATTACTACCATCATTCCTATCCCATTGTACATCAAAATCTGAAACATTACTGATCGTATTTTCACCTACATTGAGCCACTCTTCAAAATATTCCCTCCATCTGCCCAAGGCATCAACAGGATTCACCAGCAGTTTTCCTGTCCTGTCCAAAATACTTGTCATTTCCTTCTTACCTCCCTTTCGAAGACTGCTAATTACACTCCAGAATGGTTTTCCAGCAGCTTGACCCAAAGTCTCCAACCTGTTTCCAAAGTCTTCCCAAGATTTCTTCTTGGATGCTGCGATTATCAATGTCTACAGCCGAAAAATAATAATTAGAATCACAGATGGCGAGAAGGACAATAGAAAAGTAGCCTTTATAATTTTAAAACATCGAGTCTCCCTCTTCCACGTGTTTCCTGTCTGTTGCCCCAATACACTTTGGATAATCAGCTGCTGCAAAAATCCCTCTGCAATTTCTTCCCATTTTTCCTTAATTGGTTGGGCATTGTGATGTCTCTCATGTGGACCCTAATCTTTATGCACAAGTTGTTTATTATTTTTAGATATTATTATAATTGCAAGTCTGAAGTTGTTACAAATTTGTCATGGTACATCCTGATCCAAGATCCCGTAAAAATATAAACACTAATTTCAAAAATTGAAATGCATTTTAGGGTTTTATTCTGTAACCATTTCTACGTTGAATTTAATGAAAGATCTACAAAAAAATGGAAAAATATGAGACTGTCTTTTGCGAGAGATTTTCATGAGACAAAATATTTGGAATCAGACTCTGCTGAAGGGGAAAGGTGGAATATACTTATGCTAATATTCTTTCGTTTTAGACCCTAATTTTGAGAAACAAACCGTAAGTTTTTGTTTTTATTTTTTTTTTTATTGCAATTGTCCAAGTGTTTTCTCTTGTAATATTCGTGTTAATAACGCGCAACAGCGTTGTGGAAATAACAGACAAATAATTTCGAACAAATATTTAGCAGTGCAACAAGAACGAATGCGTGTCGATCCAGGACGGTATCAAACATTTCTGATGATGACGATTAGTCGCAAGATGCAGGGGAATGTAAAGAGGGTCAGTGACATGAACGACATAGTGAGGCTGCCGATGAACACAGACCATGGAAGAAATGGAAGCCTAGCAGCACAGATGGAAAGTAGTCCGATAAGCCATAAATTTTGTAATGTTCTACACAAAAGTATCGAGTGACGGGAGCGTTCAGACGAGCAGCTTATGGGCGCTGATGACCACGCTGTTTAGCGCCCGTAAACCTCAAACACACACACACACACACACACACACACACACACACACACGAGCAGCTTTTAGACGAGGAGAGAATGGTTTAGTTAATGACTTAAGAGATATCCCTAAAGACCCGAAACTGCAAGCCCAATGTGAACTGATACAAGTACTCGCTAAGTACAGAACATCACACCAGTCTCCAGTACCATTTCTTCCCAATCAAGTTTCGCGAAGTTTTCCACAACACACAAGTCAACCCTTCCAGCCATACCAAACTGTCTTTGTTACAGAAACGCCACGTCAAAAGACACACTGGCCGCAATCATCTCAACAGATTTATGAACTATAAAACCACTGTCGCCACATTCTTTAATCAACACTGCCCTAGGGACTAACATCACGTGGCAGTTCTTCTATCTCCCCTTCCGTCTCATAGATCTGCTCTGTCACATCACTGGAATGAATAGTTTGTTCAGCACATTGCAGTCTATATATAACAAATCAGAATGTATTTTTACACCATGTGGAGAAAAGAAGCGACAATAACATTTTTACACTTCAGTGCATTATTTCATTTTCTTGTTGCCTTAGAGCCACGGCAAACCTCTTCTCAAGAGAAATGCATTTTCTCTTGTTGGTGTCATGTACACTGAAATGTGATTTCGAAATAGCAGAGTTGGTCAAACGATGATACTGACATGCGATAGAAATTAAAAAACATTTGTGGATCCTTCCGAATATCGTCATATAGACAAACAAATGCACCCAAATCCATTGTGGTGTTATTAATAGGGCGACACCACGACTTCCTCCTTGTCCTCCTCTTCCTTTCTTTTAACACAGCCAGAGCTGCGACAGCGGCAGATTCTTGCACTTGCAGCGTATTGTGAGAATCACTGGCTGGGAAACAACTTTGGTGTGAGACAGGCTCGCGTGCGTGACCTGCTGGCTTAGCTACAGTGAGTGGCTCGCTACAGTCGGCTCGCAGTCTCGCGTCTAAAAGGGCCCTAATGGAACTATGAATCCAGTGCGCTCATCAGAAGCGTTAACTGCCGTAAAATGCCTACCAGTCGGCATCTGAAGCGAGCTGAAGCAGAATGCTCACATCAGATTCGGATTCATTTGCTTGAATCATAAAGGAAGCTAATCAAACACTAACAACTGACAAGTGGATGAGCTAAAACAGGAGAATATGTCAAGCTCAAATTCATCGCTGTGATAGTGTGACCACAAATCCCGTCGGTACGTCTGCTAGAGGCGTAAGAGGAACTAAGATGACTGGAGCTACTGGAGGAAACGTTGACATTGATTTGGTCTGGCTTGTATTTGATGGTTAATTGGTTCTTGATGTACGGCAGTTGAATAAGTATCTAACTGTTTGCTTCTAAATAATTAACTAGCACTATGCATACTACCCATCTGGATTTACTCTGCTCTAAACGAAATCCAGTAACGTGGTCGGGCCAGCCGATGTGGCCGAGCGGTTCTAGGCGCTTCAGTCCGGAACCGCTCGACCGGTACCGTCGCACGTTCGAATCCTGCCTCGGGCATGGATGTGTGTGATGTCCTTAGGTTAGTTAGGTTTAAGTAGTTCTAAGTTCTGGGGGACTGATGACCTCAGATAATAAGTCCCATAGTGCTCAGAGCCATTTGGACCATTTTTTATCGTGGTCGGTCCACTATCGAAAAGCACGTGGGGGTAAACAAACAGCAACGCTATGATTAAGTCCCGAATCTCCCACTACTCTCGCAGTAGTTCTGAATTATGCATGGAGGTGTGAGGCAGTTGCACTGATGTAAACAGTTCAACGGATAGTGTATTGGAAGCTATATGATACTGCTAACTTCATATTATGGAGATATGCTCCATTTGAAACAAGTTGAAGTATTTCTCACGAAAAACTAAGCTGTCAACGATGATTCTGACACTGTTAAACATTCGTATTTCTAGCGTAGTAAACATGATAAGGGAGATTAGGACACATATAGGGGATATTCATAGACAGTCATTCGAAATCGATGAATTACAGGCGTCATGCTTCTTAATTTCTTCGTGCAATCCACGTGTACTCTGTATGGTTGTGACTTTCTTCCCGTAAGTTAGTGTGCTATGTATCTTGTTGTGATAGCTCTCTACCTCTCGTGCAATCCACGTGTACTCTGTATGGTTGTGACTTTCTTCCCGTAAGTTAGTGTGCTGTGTATCTTGTTGTGATAGCTCTCTACCTAGTCAGTGACGGGTGGAGGACTAGACAGCCGACCTGTTGCAAACTGATGGGATTTCGAGAGAACTAAAGGGGTTTGTGACTTAGCAGCGAACATCTCTTGTTCGTCGAAATCTGGTGGATTCAAATGCTAAATGCCTAACACTGGATGATTCGTGAGAATATGGCATGTAGGCAATACTCTGACGAAATTGCAGTTGAGGCGTGAGATTTATACTATTTCTTCTAAGTATTTTGAGCAAACATATTACAACCTCTCTCACACCTCTCGCGAAGTGACTGCAGCGAGAAAGTTAATGGCTAATACGAAGATTTCTACTGAGAGACTATCAGCAGCAACAGCTGTTCCGTGTTTTATTTTCTCGATAAATACGAGACAACATTGTTCCGTGAATTTTGTTGCCTCTAAATGGATGGACTGACATCTTAGTAGCCAGATTGTACTCGAATGCTACACATCGACGAGTGGACAGTTTGTGAGAATATGGCAGGTAAGCGATACTATGACAAAATGGGAGTTTTTCAAAGTACTGCGGGCAAACATGTTACAACCCCTCTCATACGTCTCGCAAAGTGACTGCAGGGGCTAATACTAAGATTTTTACTCAGATGTAATCAGCAACAGCTGTTCCTTATTTTGTTTTCCCGATAAATAGGAGAAAACATTGTGTGCCTATAAACGGATGAACTGACTGCTTAAAAGATAGACTGGACTCGAATGCTATATATGGAAGAGTGGAAGATTTGTGAGAGTGTGGCAGGTAGCGGTGGTTGAGAGGTGAGCTCTATACCGCTTCTTCTAAGTATTGTGGGTAAACATTTCACAACCTCTCACATATGTCACATGAAGTGAGTCCAATGAGAAAATTAGCGGCAATATGAAGATTTTTATTGAGACACAATTGACAGCAGAAATTCTGTCTTTTGTTTTCTCTTTAAATAAGAGACAACATTCTTCTGTGAGTCTTGTGTGCCTGTTAATGGATGGACTGACATTTTAATAGGCAGGTTAAATTTGCATCTTGATCTATATGCATACTTCACAAGCCATCGTAGGGTTATGAAACTTTATAACGAAATACGCCGAGAAGCGAATGGAACGATGCGGGAGACCCGCACCGCCTACTAGGCAAGGTCCTAGCGGGGGTGGTTTGCCATTGCCTTCCTCCAAACATAGGGAGAAATTGCGATTTAATAAAATCAGCTCTATTACCGAATTTATAAAGTGATACGTAGTATTAACCTGATATTTACAACTCCTCTGTTCTGCTCTTTGTCTACCTTAAGAGACTTCATAGAAGACGAAGTATTTGGCTACCTTAAGAGATTTCGAAAGTGAGGACCCATCCTGTGACAGAGGTAGAGTATGCTCTTAGCACTCTGTCATGAGCCAATGATGAGTTTAATATTTTAGAGGTGCAGGACATAGCAGATATTAAGCTGATAAGAACATATTTTTTTACCAGATGAGAGAATACTTAGAGCAAATATAGCCTGTGCCATACTGCTGTACACGATTTTCACAGCTAGTAACGATATAATGATACTTCAGTGACGTGAAAATGCGTGTATGCTCCGATTCCTTCTGTCTCCGTAAAAGGGAGCAATCTTCATTTTGTGCTAGAAATACACAGCGTATGGACAACAACTTTCCTATCCCAGACTGGATGAAGTGGATTTTTAAACTGGGAAGGGTCTATGTTTGGGGAGGAATTGCAGTTAGAAGTATATCCTCACGCTGCCCCTGCTTGTCTTGCAGTGTACTGTGGCCAACGGCAGGCGCGGTCACAGGGCCTTGGCCGATCTGAAGCCGTCGCTTCACCTTTGACAGCCAGTTAGGCACACAGAAAAGCTCCGGTTAGTCAGCTCTTGCCCGCTGCCCATTGGGTCAAGCCCCGTTGGCGGCAGTCACGGCGGACAGGGAGTCTGGGTAGCGAACTGACTACAATGGTGGTTGAGTGGCGACAAAAGCAGAGGCATGAGTTGCATGTATTCTCCAACTTTTAAGTGGAAATTTGAAAAGGTTCAGTATGAGGAGTGTTTGCGCTGGATGATTATTCCCTCCATGTAAATTGATCGGTTGACAGCTGGATGGTGACAGTGACAGTCTGTCCATCCTCTGACTGTCTGATACAGTCAACGTTTGGATACTGGGAGATGGGCACACAACTGTCGGTGTGGACAGCACGTGTGTGGCTCTCTAGTCCTCTCCTGGCCAGTGTGGCCATGGCTCCTGGCACTCCTGCAGTCGGCAGATGGCAGTGCTTTGTGACATTTTGGTCTTATGGCAAAGCGGTAGGTGGATCAAAACAAAATGTCCAGACACTCTGTGACCAAAACGGTACTGAAACAGAGGATGACATACTAAAGGCCGAAATACTAAATGTCTTTTTCCAAAGCTATTTCACAGAGGAAGACTGCACTGTAGTTCCTTCTTTAGATTGTCGCACATAAGACAAGATGGTAGATATCGAAATAGATGACAGAGGGATAGAAAAACAATTAAAATCGCTCAAAAGAGGAAAGGCCGCTGGACCTTATGTTACGGGATACCAGTTGTAAGTAGGCTGTTTAGGTTCTTATATTGGTAACGCCACCGCCACGTAGCGCTCTGTATGAAAATCACTGGCTGTGCTGTGTGCAGTCTGTGGCTAGTTTACATTGTTGTCGCTATTGTAATGTTGGGCAGCTGGATGTTAACAGCGCGTAGCGTTGCGCAGTTGGAGGTGAGCCGCCAGCAGTGGTGGATGTGGGGAGAGAGATGGCGGAATTTTGAGAGCGGACGATCTGGACGTGTGTCCATCAGAAAGAGTAAATTTGTAATATTGGATATCATGGACTGATATATATGACTTTTGAACAATATTAAGGTAAATACATTATTCTCTATCAAAATCTTTGTTTTGCTAACCATGCCTATCAGTAGTTAGTGCCTTCAGTAGCTTGAATCTTTTATTTAGCTGGCAGTAGTGGCGCTCGCTGTATTGCAGTAGTTCGAGTAACGAAGATTTTTGTGAGGTAAGTGATTTGTGAAAGGTATAGGTTAATGTTAGTCAGGTCCATTCTTTTCTATGGATTTTTGAAAGTCAGATTGCGTTGCGCTAAAAAAAATATTGTGTGTCAGTTTAGTGTTGATCAGAATAGGTAAAGAGCGAAATGTCTGAGTACGTTCAGTTTTGCTCAGCTGTTTGAAAATCAAATAATGTAAGAGGTTTATCAGCACAGTAATTCAATAAGGGGACGTTTCACAGTTCGATTTTACACAGAGTACGCGAAGGAACTTGCCCCCCTTCTTGCGCGGTGTACCGTAGGTCTCTAGAAGTGCGTAGCGTTCCAAAGGATTGGAAAAGGGCACAGGTCATCCCCGTTTTCAAGAAGGGACGTCGAACAGATGTGCAGAACTATAGACCTATATCTCTAACGTCGATTAGTTGTAGAATTTTGGAACACGTGTTATGTTCGAGTATAATGACTTAGCTGGAGACTAGAAATCTACTCTGTAGGAATCAGCATGGGTTTCGAAAAAGACGATCGTGTGAAACCCAGCTCGCGCTATTCGTCCACGAGACTCAGAGAGCCATAGACACGGGTTCCCAGGTAGATTCCGTGTTTCTTGACTTCCGCAAGGCGTTTGATACAGTTCCCCACAGTCGTTTAATGAGCAAAGTAAGAGCATACGGACTATCAGACCAGTTGTGTGATAGGATTGAAGAGTTCCTAGATAACAGAACGCAGCATGTCATTCTCAATGGAGAGAAGTCTTCCGAAGTAAGAGTGATTTCAGGTGTGCCGCAGGGGAGTGCCATGGGACCTTTTCTATTCACAATATACATAAATGACCTTTTGGATAACATCGGAAGTTCACTGAGGCTTTTTGCGGATGATGCTGTAGTATATCGAGAGGTTGTAACAATGGAAAATTGTACTGAAATGCAGGAGGATCTGCAACGAATTGATGCATGGTGCAGGGAATGGCAATTGAATCTCAATGTAGACAAGTGTAATGTGCTGTGAATACACAGAAAGAAAGATCCTTCATCATTTAGCTACAATATAGCAGATCAGCAACTGGAAGCAGTTAATTCCATAAATTATCTGGGAGTACGCATTAGGAGTGATTTAAAATGGAATGATCATACAAAGTTGATCGTCGGTAAAACAGATGCCAGACTGAGATTCATTGGAAGAATCGTAAGGAAATGCAATCCGAAAATAAAGGAAGTAGGTTACAGTACACTTGTTCGCCCACTGCTTGAATATTGCTCCCCAGTGTGGGATCCGTACCAGATAGGGTTGATAGAAGAGAAGATCCAACGGAGAGCAGCGCGCTTCGTTACAGGATCATTTAGTAATCGCGAAAGCGTTACCGAGATGACAGATAAACTTCAGTGGAAGACTCTGCAGGAGAGACGCTCAGTAGCTCGGTACCGGCTTTTGTTGAGGTTTCGAGAACATGCCTTCACCGAGGAGTCAAGCAGTATATTGCTCCCTCCTACGTATATTTCCCGAAGAGACCATGAGGATAAAATCAGAGAGATTAGAGCCCACACAGAGGCATACCGACAATCTTTCTTTCCATGAACAATACGAGACTGGAATAGAAGGGAAAACCGATAGAGGTACTCAAAGTACCCTCCGCCACACACCGTCAGGTGGCTTGCGGAGTATGGATGTAGATGTAGATGTAGACTGTGAGTGTGTGCGATCAGGTTTTTTTTCTTCTGTAGATATGTTCCCTGTAAGATGGATATGTTCTGGTGGTGATGAGTAGGGACGCATGTGGAGAGAGATTCTTGTGTTATCAAATGTCAGTACATACTAGAGCTTGGATATATTTAGTGCTACGGTATTTGTGGCGGAAACTTAATTACCTGATTTGCAAAATATATGTGCATGATCCTCAAACCTTGAAAATATTATGAAGAAGAATCATTATAAGGTGGTGGTGAGTTTTAAACGATATACAGAGGGATCCAAAAAAATGTATCCACTGTTTAAAAGTCCATAACTGGCAAACTAATTGACGGAGTTGTCTCATCTTTCGTAGTGTAATAGTTTGCAGTTCCGGCAATCGCCACACAAGCGTTGTACATTGCTACACGCAATGAACGAGGGCGACCCAGATCGTAGAATGGAGTACTGCGAGTGGTTTACTAACATGGTGCGCAACGATGAAGAGTTTGCAGAGATTATTGTGTGGTATGATGAGGCACAGTTCAAACTCAATGGTACAGTAAATCGCCACAATTGCATCTACTGGGCCCCCGAAAATCCGAACGTCCATGTAGACAAAGCCGTGAATTTGCCAGGAGTAAATGTGTGGTGTGGGTTGTCTTACCATTGCTTGATTGGATCATTCTTCTTTGCCGGCCGAAGTGGCCGTGCGGTTAAAGGCGCTGCAGTCTGGAACCGCAAGACCGCTACGGTCGCAGGTTCGAATCCTGTCTCGGGCATGGATGTTTGTGATGTCCTTAGGTTAGTTAGGTTTAACTAGTTCTAAGTTCTAGGGGACTAATGACCTCAGCAGTTGAGTCCCATAGTGCTCAGAGCCATTCTTCTTTGACGGCACAGTTACAGGTCAGGTGTACCTTCAGAAGCTTCAGACATCCGTTTTACCTGCCATCCGAGACTTGTATGGAGACGGAAGAGTTTACTCTCAACAATATGGTGCCCCAGCCCACTAACAAAATCGTGTTAGGGCGCATCTCGATGAAAATCTAACAGGAAGATGGATAGGCCGTAGAAGTGCTGTGGAGTATCCACCACGATCCCCAGACCTAACTCCTCTGGACTTTTACCTGTGGGGAACACTAAAGGACGTCGTTTATCGACAAAAGCCACGCACATTGGATGAAGTTCGAGAATCCATAGTACATTCATGTGCAAATATCCAACTGAACACGCTGCAGTCAGTAGTTAGTACTGCAGTTCGGCGGCATCGTTTGTGTGTGGATGTTAACCGTGACCATTTCAAACACCTACAGTGATATCTTTAAGTTGGACTTTAAGCTACACTTTCACCAAAAATGAGACAAGTCCGTCAATTAGTTTGCAAGTTGTGGACTTTTAAACAGTGGATATATTTTTTTGGACCCCTCTGTATTTCACTTTTGACAACCCTCCCTTCAACAGTGTCTTCGATTTAATTTGGAACTGACCAGAAGTAGGTGGGCACTATACCTGCTACATTCGACATCTCGTGATGGAGCAGAGCAAGCTAAGTTCTATGATTCGCTGATTCAGCATTAGCCAATAGGAATGCAGTATTATGAGGTCTAGGTGTTTTGGCACATTGGTTCATGTAGGTGTTCACACAAACAGCAAGTAAGCCCTTGAGAGAGAGAGAGAGAGAGAGAGAGAGAGAGGAAGCGAGTTTGGAATTTCCTGCTCAAAGGAATCCCATCACCTTATGCTTCGTTTGGGGCTACGACAACAAAGGTAGGTTCCTCAAGCAGGTAGGCATGTGTATCTACTCGGATCAGTATTGGTACACGTGGCTACCCTCAGTGGCCTGTATGGCAGTGGTTTCTCTGCATGCAGTGCGATCCTACAGCCAGCACAGCAGTGGACTGTGCAACCCCTAAAAGCAGTCCTCTGTGTTCTCGCAGTCAGCGTGAGGCTGTGGTGCGGAGGACAGCCAGTGAATGGCAGAGGGTACTTGTTTAATCAGACGTTAGATGTTTATAGATAGTTTCACATTGCTCTTCCAAATTATTAGTCAATCAATCATTCTGATGGACTGTTTTCAAGATTGGGATGAATTTTCTGCAATTTTTATTTGTCTTAGTGGAAGGACATAAGGTATGATTATCTCTTCATTTATTTTAGAGACGTATCAGCCACCTCACACCACTTAACAGAACAATAGTGGGTCATAAATAAGTCAGTCAGTTTGATCGACAGCTGTCAAATTGCGCTCATGCTGTGGTAAGGAAAGGGAGAGGGATGAGAAGCGCTTGTGCTGCGGAACGGGGTGGAGAGGGATGAGGAAATTTCTCAAGATGGTTTATCCCCCAGTGGGTCATAAATCATAACTGTGCTAGTTTCCCCTTTGCCCCACTACTAACGAGGTTTTTCACGTCATTATTCATCATCAAAAACTGTTCGCCACAATTCGTCATCATAATGAGGAGCTTAATATTATAATACATTTCTTGTTTGCCAGGGGGCAATTTTGGGTCGACTGCAGATCACGCACAATTTATGTTTTACCGAACGCGGCTTTTTTCTTTCTGTGTCAGAGTTTCGATATCACCCTTCTCCATCAGCTGCTGACTGTTGACGTACTCAACCTGCATAAAGTCTCTTGGAGTGCTTTTCTTGACCAACTTTCGTTGGCTCAGCTCTTGGCTTATTGGTTTTTCAAGATTCTGACATTGCTGCCCGCGAAATCTGTTGTCCGAAAAAAATGTGAAACATGTACATAAGTATTTTGGTTATACGTTATTGTAAGTTACTTTCATAATATAAATTTTTGTAAGTTATTTAGACAGTATAAGTTAGAGGGGCGATTATTGGATTTGTCGATAAGCCAGCTCGATCCTCTGTTCACTTGGCAACATAATGAAGTGGGACATTGAAATTTGCAAATGGCTTCTTGCTATGTGAAGCAATACTGCACGCGTACACAAACAAAACTAGCTCTCATATGTTCACTGAGGTAAATGATAATTTCCATGTAGTTACCCTTGTACATACTACGTTAATTTTGACAAAATATCGATACAGTAGCCGTGTAATATTCAATTACAACTTAAAGTATGATTGAGAGTTAGCATTCTCGTCTGGCCTGGGGCAGTGACTTGACAAGTTGAAGTTACATTGTCCTTTGCTTGCTTTGCATTGATGTTTACAGCTTTTTTGCTTTCAGGAACTTTTGTAAATAAAAACATATCCTTGCTGACGAAAATATGGCATTTCATTTTATAAAAAACAGTAAGAACAGTGCGTGTGATGTAAAACATTAGTGAACTTAGTAAGAGTTAGTTTTGTTTCAGACTGTGGCTACCAGTGACAGAAGAGGTCTAACAGGCGACGTAATTCGTATTCAAGTTGAAAATTGTCCAGGTGATATTGATTCCCCGTCTGATGTCGTGATGAGAGTGAAGTTGAAATGATGCGTTGCACTCTGTAGAATAATAGTGCATAACTGTTCAGGTGCGCGCTAGTAGATCACAAAAATTACGGTTACTGAACTAAGTGCTAATGAGGAAGAGGCAGTCAATGAATAAAATGTTCAAACTGTATCTCCTCCGGTACTCGCTAGTACTTCAGTGAATATGGACAGACAATTATGCAGTTCACGTTCTTTGAAATTATCGTGAAAATTAAATATTCAGTGTAGCCAGTGCGTAGAAGGATGAAATGAAGATTGAGGAGGGGCTACTGATAGTTGTACAAGTTTATAATGAGCATGTGGGTGGCGTAAATAAAATTGACATGGTGAGGTCTCTATTTGAAACAGACAGAAATTTTTAAAAAAGAACTGATGCGGTCTGTTTTATGCAGCTGTGGAAATGACCCCTGTAAATTCATATATTTCATGCTGTGACGCAAAAGGAACACTGCACTTGGTCTGCTCACACTCTGATAGCAAATGTTCAAAGAGCTGGGAAGGCCCGAAAAGGATCAAAAGCTTCTCTTTCTACTCCAAGGAGAAGAAACGCAACAGTTTCGGTATCAAACGATGTACGCTTTCAGAATATAGGATCTCACTGGCTGCCATTTCTCAGTTCAAGAGGCACATATAAACTTTGCTCATATGCAGAGTTGGAATCTAGACCCATTCAGACTGTTCAGGGGGTAATACTTGTGTGTGTGTGTGTGTGTGTGTGTGTGTGTGTGTGTGTGTGTGTGTGTGTGTATTTTAATGAAAAAAAAAAGAACTGTTTTTATAGTTATCACCAGAAGCAATAATCCTTGCTGTATGATTTCTTGGGGACTTTTCAGCCCTTTAATGTACTTCGCCTGTATAATCCTCTTAAGACTTACAAGTCCCCCGAACATTTTATGCATTTTAATGACTATGAAAGTTTCCCCTCTTCTTTTAATGTGTGTTTGAGTGTATCTAGCTAGGACTATTTAAATGGTAACGGATAAAGATTGAACAAAGGATAGCATGGATGAGACACACTGATTTCTTTTAGAGAGAATTCTTGATAAATTTTCTATAAATTTAAGCAGACGAAAAGAGAAAAAAAATGTCTGTCCATAAGGACCCGAAACATAGCTCTTCTTTATCAATTCCTGATACTGTCGAGGAAGGTATGTGGATAAGCATATTGATATGGGTTTGATGAACATTAAAAGATAGGTCTATAAATGACTTGAATTTATTAGCAATGGATATCCGCACATATAATTCGCTTTGCCTTTTGGCGTGTCCAACACTGAATGATACAGAATAAGTTTAAATTTGCCTTACGGCGCGACTAAATTTAATTGGATAAATAAGTACATGATTTCATGGGCATCGAATGTTGAGATGCAGTCCGATTTGTGAAACTCTCGGGATAACAGGCTTATCTAATTTCTTAATTACATGTGCACTCTTATGTACTCCATCACACGAGAGCATGCTTTATATGACATTATGGCATGAAATGTTCTAAGCACTGGAGGAGCAATCGCAACAAGCGGTTTGGCAATTGGGACTACAAGAACAGATAAATTGCATGCAAGCAGAAACATTACGAAAAGTATTATGTAATTGGGGGTACTCCAGATTGACAACAGGTAAAATATCTTATTCAACACCACGTGGTGTTCATTATAGCTTGCACACAGGGAATCATTACGGTAGATCCTGTCCACCTATATCGCTGCACTGCAGAAAAAGAGCAAAAATTTGTTCTAGAGATATTAGGTGACTTACCGTCTGTGAGATGTGTCACACTCGAAGCTACTCTCCTAGTGGCTAAAATGGCTCTGAGCACTATGGGACTTAACTTCTGCGGTCATCAGTCCCCTAGAACTTAGAACTACTTAAACCTAACTAGCCTAATGACATCACACACATCCATACCCGGGGCAGGATTCGAACCTGCGACCGTAGCTGTCGCGCAGTTCCAGACTATAGCGCCTGGAACCGCTCGGCCACCTCGGCCGGCTACTCTCCTAGTGGCGAGAGGCCACGGAAAATACCAGATCTTATTGTGTATGGCAGTTTAATATTATCTACACACGCAATAGTTATCTCCTCACTTTCTATACTGCTTCATTACACATTTTACCCACTATCATTGTGTGGTTGGGAAACCCATTCTTATCATCTGCACACGAGGCTGTCGATCGAAATCATCACTAAATAATGAATATTGATCCCAAGAGAATTTAACGTAATATCAAACACCGTGGGTGCATCTCAATATTCTATAGACTGAATCGCAAACTACCCAACAGAGATGTACCTGCTTCTTACAGACAACACATGTGATGGAGGTAAACAACCGATCTTATAAATTCCATCTTAGATTATCTTCAGGAAAATATCCTACAAATTAAAATATTCTTTCCTAACGTAGGTTAATTAAAGCTGAAACTTAAGAAACACAACAGTATGATTTAGCCCTTAAGTAAGGACGGAACCCACGTGGCTCAGCAGTCAGCCCTGAACAAAGTGAGTGCTTGAGGACCTCTGAAATTTGGTTAAAATATCTCAATGAATGAAATTCAACGTGAGTACAAGAATAAAATCACCGATCTCATTACCCGTGATATTACCTAGCTACTAATGACCCCTTTGTGAAGTGAATGTTCACAAGTCCAGCACAGCGCTAAACATGACATCTCTCACCTTCGAAGCTCTGAGGCATTGTGATCGCACTTCTGAGCGTTCACCGGCTCCGCTTCCCGACAGGAAGGGGGCGGAAATTAGTACCCGTTACCAATCTTGGACCGCACCATTCGTTTCTGTGAGTCACAGGTTCCTCCTGCAGTTGTGCAGCTACTAAGTTGGTAGCACAATCCACCACTTTTCTCTCTTTACCTAAGCAGGAGCGATCTTTAGATCAGTCAGATTTCCACAACTACTCAAGCTCCACACCAGGAGGTGGAAAGATGAGGAAAAGGGACGGATCTGCATCATGATTAAATAAATAACACCAAATTTGCATCCTCCCTTACCTGAGGCTCTAAGTGTACAGTAAAAGATGAAAGGTAACACAATTATGAGAGACACTCAGCATTACTGATTGCAGTACATTACATTGTTACACAAATTAAATAAGATGTGAAGCGATGAAGCCTACAGTTTAAATGAAAATGGGTCTAATTGACCCCTTCCAAATTCTGTTGGGACTTACAACTCCTCTGAACATTTTGTGCATGTTAATGTCTTTGTATCATTTTTAAATAAAATAATTTGCTATTAATTCAATAAGAGTTCATCAAGTATTAAAGTAAAAACTTTGAACCCTGATTTTATATTTTTTACAATTGCAGTAAATAAAGGGTTAAATGTAGAGAAATGTGAACTTATTTATTTCACCAAACAAAATGACTGCAATGTCAGTTATTCACAAATGGAATCAGTCAACTCACTAAAATGAATGAGGGTAAGAATGTTCCGGGTTATGAAATATAATGTCCATAAATAAGCTCACCCATAGGTAAGGCAGACGTCAGCCATCGGTTCATTGGTAGAATACTGGGAAAATGCAGTCTGTCTGCAAAGGAGACTGCTTACAGCTTGCAAATCACTTTTGCATCCCAATCTTACAATATTCTTTAAGTATGTGGAACCCATACCTATTAGGACTAACAAGAGAAATTGAATGTATATGAAACAGGGAGACACGAATTGTCATAGGTTAGCTGAATTCAAGGGAGTTCGTAAAGCAAATGCTGAAAAACTTTAATTAGCAGACGCTTGAAGAAGTTATTTGTCGTTGTCGTGGTCTTCAGTCAGAAAACTGGTTTGATGCAACCCTCCACGCTACACTATCCTGTGCAAGTCTCCTCATTTCTGAATATCTGCTGCAATATACATACCTTTTAAACCTGCGTACTGTATTCATCCCTTTGTCTCATTCCTATACCAAATTGACAGCTCCTTGATTCCTCAATTTGTCCTATACACCGATCCCTTCTTTTAGTCAAGCTGTGGCATAAATTTCATTACTCACAGTTCCATTCAGTACATCGTTATGCATGCCATTTACTCATCTAATCTTCTACTGCACCACATTTCAAAAGCTTCTGTTCTCTTGCCTGAAATGCTTATCGTCCACGTTTCATTTCTGTAAAAATCTGCACTCCCGATTAATACCTTCAGAAAAGAAATATTAACACTTAGATTTATATTAGTCACTAACAAATTCGTCTTTTCCAGAAATGGTTGTCTTGCTACAGCCAGTCAGAATTTTATATCCTTTCCACTTCGGCCATCATCAGTTATTTTACTTCCCAAATAGTTAAACTCATTTACCGTCTCGTTCCCTAAACTGTTTCCCTTAGAATCGTCTCATTTATTTCGACTAAATTCCATTACCCTTGTTTTACTTTCGTTGATATCCATTTATAACCTCTTTTCAAGGTACTGTCCATTCCATTGAACTACTCTTCCAAGTCCTTTTCCGTCTCTGACACTATTACAAGATCATCGGCAAACCGCAAGGTTATTATTTCTTCTGCTTGAACTTTAATTCTCTTTCCAAGATTCTCCTTAGTTTCCTTCACCGCTTGCTCAGTATACAAATTGAATAACATTGGGGATAAGCTATAACCCTGTGTCACTCCCTTTTCAATTTCTGTTTCCCTTTCATGTCCTCCGACTGTTGCAATTGCAGTCTAGTCAAAAAAATGGTTCAAATGGCTCTGAGCACTATGGGACTTAACATCTGTGGTCATCAGTCCCCTAGAACTTAGAACTACTTAAACCTAACTAACCTAAGGACATCACACACATCCATGCCCGAGGCAGGATTCGAACCTGCGACCGTAGCAGTCGAACAGTCTAGTCTCTATACAAAAATGTCTACAAATGACTTTTCGCCTCCAGTATTTTATCCGGGCTACATCTAAAACTTCAAAGAGTGTAGTCTAGTCAACACAGTGAAAAGCTTTCTCTGGATCTTCAAATGCTATAAATGTGAGTTTGTCTTTGCTCAGCCTGTTTTCTAAGATAAGTCGAAGGTTCAGTATAGTCTCAAGTGTTTCTATATTTCTCTGGAGCCCAATCTGATCTTCCACGAGGTCGGTTTTTACCAGATTTCCAAACTTCTGTAAATAATTCTGGTCATTATTTTGCAAGTATATTTATTAAACTGATCCTTTGGTAATACTGATAACTGTCGACACCTGTCTTCTTTGGAATTGGAATTATTATATTCCTCTTGAAGTCGGAGTATATTTAGCCCGTCTGATACACCTTGCTTATCGGGTGGAATAGTTGTCATGAGTGCCTCTCCAAAGAATCTCAGTAATTCTGTGGGAATATTGTATACCCACGGGACTTGTTTCTATTCTGATCTTTCAGTTTTCTGTGAAACTCTTCTCTTAGTAACATATATCCCTTCTCACATTCACGTACTTCCTTATCTCTTTGTATAATACATTCTCTTAAACTCTCCTTCCACCTTTCAACTTTTCCTTCTTTGCTTGCCATCTGAACTCTTGATACTGATATAGTTGCTTCTTTTTTATCCAAAGGTCTCTTTAAAACTGCTAAGGGTGCCATCTATCTTTCCCCTAGTCAGTCTTGCATTTGTCCTCTAACTGTACCTGCTTAAACATATTCTATTTTTTATTAATCTCAGTTTTTAGACGTCTATGCTCCCTTTCGTCCAGTTCATTTCTTGCAGTTTTATATATTTTCTGCTAGTCAATTAAATTCAAAAATCTCCTGTGTTATCCGAAGATTTCTACTAGGGCTTGTCGTTTTATCTATGTGATCCTTTGCTGCCTTCACTAATTCACTTCTCGAAGCTATCCATTCGTCTTCTTTTGTATTCAGAAAAATGGTTCAAATGGCTCTGATCACTATGGGACTTAACATCTGAGGTCGTCAGTCCCCTAGAGCTTAGAACTGCTTAAACCTAACTAACCTAAGGACATCACACACATCCACGCCCGAGGCAGGATTCGAACCTGCGACCGTACCGGTCGCGCGGTTCCAGACTGAAACGCCTAGAACCGCTCAGCCACACCGGCCGGCCCTTTTGTATTCCTTTCCCCTGGTTCAGGCAAACGTTTGTAACCTCCCCGCAATAATATTAAAAGTCTATAACCTCCCAGCAAGAATGTGAAAGTCAATGTTACGTGAAATGTTATCTTCCCACAAAACTGCATAATAATAAATGAGCCAAGCGTAACCTGCTTGCAAAATTAAAGAATAATAATGGCCCAAATGTAAACTCCCCACAAACATTAACTAATGAAGATTGCTCATAAACCCACAATAAAATTAATCAAATAATGAAGCATAAAGTATGTGTAACATCTGAACACAAATAATTAAACCTGACAAATTATATAAGGGCAGCGGCGCTGCCTGAACACAAAAACCAAAATTCTTAAATCAGTAAACTCCCTCATTATTTGCTCTTATTTTTCGGCACAGCTCCGTGCAATGCTGGCGTATATTTAATTCTGATTCTTGGAGGAAATGCATAGGAAATATTCTTTGAATTAAAAATGAATGCTTTTTCTTCAAAAGAGTGGAAAAATTCTTTAAATTGAAATGATTACTTTTCTTTAAAAGATTTACTTTATAAGAAGTTATTATTGGGGCAATTCTTGAACAAATTAATTACAATTAACATATGTTATTAGTTGAGCGCAATGCTGCTTCATTACCTTCTATAACAAAATACCTCGTCCTGAATCGTGACCAGAGATGGATGCAGAGCACGCCGCCGACCCATGTCGACGTCCGCTCAGTACGACCGTCCACTCGCAACAACTACTGCTCTTGCCGACTCGCAACACGTTACTAGCACTGACTGAGTGCAACTAACAACTTAACTCTCGCACGGTCAAGCGCAGACTAGCAACGATAAATAACTCTCTGGTCAGAGATTCTGTCATGCCTCGCCATCGCTGGTAATGAATACATATGAAACGTACGCGTTTCATATTGAAACGTACGCGTTTCACGTTGTCTAATGCCCACTCCGAAAGTCTCAACAGGCTTCGATTCCTTGAATGTATGCACGTCCGGCCTCCTGAAATTATTACATTTTCGGAGTTTCTTCAGTTTTAACCTGCAGTTCATAATGACCAATAAATTACGGTTAGAGTCACATCTGCTCCTGTAAATGTCTTACAGCATAAAATGAAATCTGTGTTGTACGATTATATAATCAATCTGAAGCCTTGCGGTGTCCTTAAGTCTCTTCCTTTATTATTCGTAAATAAAGTGTTAGGACTGAACTATGCTCTGCACAAAATCTTACCTGGTGGCTTCCTCTTTCATTACTTTCCCCCACTCCATGTTCTTCTTCTGTTTTTCCTTCTCTTACTTTTCTTACCATTGAATTCCAGTCACTCACTACAATTAAATTTTCATCTCCCCTAACTATGTGAATAATTTTCCTTATCTCATCATACATTCCTTCAATTTCTTTATCATCTGCGGAACTATTTAGCGTATAAAATTTGGCTACTACGATGGCTGTCGGCTCCGTGTCTATCTTGGCCGCGGTAATGCGTTCACTATGCTGTTCAGAGTATTGTTATTTTGTTATTCTTTATTAGACCTACTACTGCAGTACCCCCAATTGATTTTGTGTTGATTACCTTATATTGACGTGATCAGACGAGCTGTTCCTCCTGCTCCCACACTTCCCTAATTCCCACTAAATTTAACTTCAACCTAGCCATTTCCCTTTTTAAATTTTCTAACCTACTTATCCCGATTAAAAGATTTAATATCCCACGCCCTGACCCGTAGAATGTCACTTTTGTGAGTAGTCTCCGCCTGTAGTTCCTAGAGAGGCATTATTTTACCTCTGCAATGTTTTTAGCTATTAGGAGGCTATCATTAATAGGTCATACAGTAGACCCGCATGCTGTCAGGAAAGGTAGCGGCTGTAGTTTCCACTTACTCTCAGCCGTTTACAGCACCAGCACAGCGAGGCTAACGTCAGATGGTCAATCATCCAGATTGTCACCACTGCAACTACTGAAAAGGCTGCTGACCCTCTTCAGGGTTAGTCTGCCTCTCTATAGATACCCCTCTGATGTGGTTACACTGCGACACGTCTATCTGTGTCGTTGAGATACGCGAGTCAGACCAACTCAGCAAGATTCATAGTTCTTGAAGATAAACGCAAATTATGCCGTGAAAGCCTGCTATAAAATTTCAGGAACCAGTATTAAGTGACGGATCTAGAGATATTCTTCACCCCCCTGTGTATCACTTAGGTAGGAACCGTCAAGATAAAATTAGCCTAATTGCAGTACGCAGTGCGTACTTTGAGCAGAGGCATCGCAGCAGTCGTTCTTCTCGCGCCCCGTATGCGTTTGGAACCTTAACAAACTCCGGCACGTCGTATACAAATGCGGTAACGGTGTATTCCAGTATTAAGGTGTTCGCCTTGACAGTAGCAACTGGCGCGGCAACTGGTTTTAATTTGTAACTCAGAGGACATGGGAGGAGGAAGCGCAATAGCTGGATAAATAAATACATTTTGCGTCTTAATGCACGAGGAAGTATAAACGGCTGCGGGAGGCAGTAAGGTCGATTTTCTAAAACTTTATTTGTATGTCAGTGAGCGATTTGTAAATGAATCTGTCCATACTGAAAGCCCCTCAGCCCAGTTCAATGAGTTTCGAGTAAAATGAAAACAAGTAGTTCAATTATCTAATAATGTCTTCGAAGCTTTAAAAAGCTATCCAGTATTGTAGTCAGCAGTACGCTTAATATATATGGTTTATTTATTTATTTAATTTAATTTAATTTAATTTAGTCGTATGGTTAGGGCCCCCCGCCCGGCCGGCCGTTCGCCGGGTGCCGGTCTTTCAAGTTGACGCCACTTCGGCGACCTGCAGTCGAAGAGGATGATAGGACGATGATGAGAACAGCACACTCTACATCTATCTACATCTACATAGATACTCTGCAAAACACATTTAAGTACCTGGCAGAGGGTTCATCGAACCACCTTCACAATTCCCTATTATTCCAATCTCGTATACTGCGCAGGTCTTCCCGTACGAGCTCCGATTTCCCTTATTTTATCGTGGTGATCGTTCCTCCCTATGTAGGTCGGTGTCAACAAAATACTTTCGCATTCGGAGGAGAAATTTGGTGACTGGAATTTTGTGAGAAGATTCCGTCGCAACGAAAAACACCTTTCTTTTAATGATTTCCAGCCCAATTCCTTTATTATTTCTGTGACACTCTCTCCCATATTTCGCGAAAATACAAAACGTGCTGCCTTTCTTTGAACTTTTTCGATGTACTCCGTCAATCCTACCTGGTAAGGATCCCACACCGCGCAGCAGTATTCTAAAAGAGGACGGACAAGCGTAGTGTAGGCAGTCTCCTTATTAGGTCTGTTACATTTTCTAATGTCCTGCCAATAAAACGCAACCTTTGGTTATCCTTCCCCACAACATTTTCTATGTGTTCTTTCCAATTTAAGTTGTTCGTAATTGTACTACCTAGGTATTTAGTTGAATTTATGGCCTTCAGATTAGACTGATTTATCGTGTAACCGAAGTTTAACGATTTCCTTTTAGTACTGATGTGGATGACCTCACACTTTTCGTTATTTAGGGTCAACTGCACTTTTCGCACCATTCAGATATTTTTTCTAAATCGTTTTTCAGTTTGTTTTGATCTTACGATGACTTCTTAGTCGCTAAACGACAGCGTCATCTGCAAACAACCGAAGACAGCTGCTCAGATTGTCTCCAATATCGCGTGATATTCAAACGTTAGCTTAGTAAGACTGATTGAGTAAAAACTATAGACCGCATGATATACACTGGCAGAAAAAACCGCAACACAAAAAACATTAATGTAGAGTTATGAAATTTTGGGGATACATTTGTCTAGGTAACATATTTAAGTGATTAGGATTTCAAGATCGCAGGTTAATGTAAGCGCGAGATAAGCCATTGCGAATGTGTAATTTTGGTACATTAATAACCAGTGTAACCGTCAGAATATTAAATGCAAGCATGCAAACATGCAAACATGCATCCATTGTGTCGAACAGGTGCCGTATGTCACTTTGTCGGATGGACTTCCATGCCTGTTGCACTTGGTCAGTCAATGCAAGAACGGTTAATGCTGTTTGTAGATGACGCTGGAGTTGTCGTCCGATGATGTCCCACATGTGCTCGACTGGGACGGATCTGGAGATCGACAACGCCAAGGCAGCATGGCAACACTCTGTAGAGCATGTTCGGTTACAACAGCAGTATATGGGCTTGCGTTATCGTGTTAGAAAAATCCCCCTGGAATGCTGATCAGGAAAGGCAGCACGACAGGTCGAATCACCAGACTGTCGTACAAATTTGCAGTCAGGGTGCGTGGGATAACCAGGAGAGTGCTCCTGCTATGATACAAAATCGCACCCAAGACCATAACTCCAGGTGTAGTTCCAGTGTGCCTAACAAGCAGGCAGACCGGTTGCAGACCCTCACCTGGCCTGCTCTAGCCAACACACATCTATCACTGGCACCGAGACAGAATCAGCTTTCATCAGAAAACACCAACAGGCCTCGACCCTGCCCTCTGAGCTCTCACCTTGACAGACTGAAGTCGCAAATGGCCGTGGTTCGGGGTCTGTGCGATGAACGCCACGGGGCGTCTGTCTCGGAGCTGTCCTTGAAGTAACCGATTTGTAACAATGATCGAAGCAGATGAAATGAATTAAAATTTACGCTGTGGCCGGGAGTCGAACATGAGTCTTCTTGCTTGGCAGGTAGAATTGCTAACCATTACACCACCGCAGTACGACAGGCAAAATTACTGCACGAACTACCTAAACTGAGTGCCCTCCCCAACACAAAGTTCAATTCATTTTCCCTTACATATTGTCACTACTGCCAGGGCTCTCCGATATTGGCAAGCACCCCATTATTGGACGTAATGGGACGTCCTTGTACCATTGGTGATCTTGTAGATCTTATAATTAAATGTTTCCCCGAGACATTTGAGTCTCGTTTTACTATCTACGATAATGATCGATGCAGACGAAATGAACTAAAATTTGTGCTGCCGCCGGGACTCGAACACGGGTCTTCTTGATTGTTAGGCAGAAATGCTAACCATCACACCACCGTAAGAAGACCCGCCCGCAGCCCTAATTTAGTACATTTCGTTTGCTTCAATCATTATCGTAGATAATAAAAAGAGAGTTAAATTTCTCAGGGAAACATTTAATTATAAGATGGATTTGCAACAGTTCGTTGTGTCATTGTGGTGCCAACTGCTGCTCAGACTGCTGATACAGATGCAGTATACGTTGCGCGGGAGCCACACGCCGAACACGATGATCTTCTCTTCAGGAAGTGCTACGTGGTCGCCCAGAGCCGGTCTTCTTGCGACCGTCCACTCGCGTGACCACCGCTGCCAGCTGTCATGTACATTGACTACACTCCTGTCAAATCTTTCTGCAGTATCACAGAAGGAACGTCCAGCTTCTCGTATCCCTATTACACGACCTCGTTGAAATTCAGTGAAGTTCTGATTATGGCGTTTTTGTCGCCTTACCGTGACCCAGAAGCGTTGGTGAACACATATTCACAGTAAGTATGAAATAAATTACAATGCCGTGTATTTTCAGATATTACCGTTAAATATAGAATCCGTAAGATAACACTGTCTGTACAATCTGTAAGCCGAAGAGCGAGCAGTGTTTGTTGTGGGAGAAGAAGCTTTCCTGGAAGGTCGCCGTATCTACCGTACAGGCGCACAGAAAACGTTTCCCGCCTGTCAGTTTGGTGCATCGTGTGGTGATTCTGTTGATGTGCTTTTGTAACGTTAGTTGTATTTGTTACTAATTTCTGTATTCTACACTGAAGCGCTAAAGAAACAGGTATAGGCATGTATGTATATCCGGATCCCGCTCCAGCTACTGCCGGATCTGGGTGCTGACGAGTCCTCTCCATCTACCTCCGTCCTCCCACCACTTTTCTTCCTCCACTTGCTGCCAGGTCACACCTCTCCTTTCCACAGATATTCTCACCCCCATTTTCCACCGCGCTCTTGGGCGCCCTCTAAGTCTTTTTCCTTCCATCTTTAGTTCTTCCATAATTTGTGCTCTGCCCATGCATCTTCTTAACATGCCCATACCGTCTTAATCTCTTTTTTTTTCAATTTCTTCTCTCATACTTTCTTGTTTAAGGTCCCCTCTAATCTCTACATTCCTTACTCTGTCCATTCTTGTTTTTCCCTTAACTGCTCTGAGAAATTTCATTACCCCTGCTTACAGTCTGCTCCAGTCCCTTTCTGTCATTGTCCATGTTTCTCCACCATAGGTGACAATAGGGAAGTAATAATTCTTATACATAAGGAGTTTTGCTTTTTATGAAACTTCCCTATTCCAAATCAGGTGTTTTATTGTTTGATAGATATTGCCTCCCTTCTGTAACCTCCTATTAATTTCGTTGGTTATTCTTCCATCCCCAGATATTTCATTCCTTAAATAAGTGAAACTTTCTACCACTTTGAGGTGTTGTCCATTCAAGGTAATATTTCCGTTGATCCCTTTCTCTCTTCAAATGGTTGAAATGGCTCTGAGCACTATGGGACAATATCTGAGGTCATCAGTCCCCTAGAACTTAGAACTATGGTACTTAAACCTGACTAACCTAAGGACATCACAAACATCCATGCCCGAGGCAGGATTCGAACCTGCGGCCGTAGCAGCAGCGCGGTTCCAGACTGAAGCGCCTAGAACCGCTAGCCACCTTGGCCGGCTTTCTCTCTTCCAAGTATCATTACCTCACTCTTATCTTTATTTATTTTTAATATATTTATGGTATAGGCATGCTTATTCAAATACAGAGATATGTAAACAGGCAGATGGTTCAAATGGCTCAAAGCACTATGGAACTTACCATCTGAGACCATCAGACCCCTAGGTTTAGAACTACTGAAACTTAACTAACCTAAGGACATCACACACATCTATGCCCGAGGCAGGATTCGAATCTGCGACCGTAGCAGCAACGGGGTTCCGGACTGAAGCGCCTAGACCCGCTCGGCCACAGCGGCCAGCTAAACAGGCAGGAGACAGCGCTGCGGTCAGAAACGCCTATACAAGATAGCAAGTGTCTGGCACAGTTGTTAGGTCGGCTACTGCTGCTACAATGGCAGGCTATCATGATTTAAGCGAGTTTGAACGTGGTGTTATAGTCGGCGCACGAGCGAGGCGACAGCGCATTTTCCGAGGTAGCGATGAAGTGGGGATTTTCCCGTACGACCATTTCACGAGTGTACCGTGAATATCAGGAATCTGGTAAGGTATCAGATCACCGACATCGCCGCGGCCGGAAAAAGATCCTGCAAGAACGGGACCAACGACGACTGAAGAGAATCGCTCAACGTGACGAAGTGCAACCCTTCCTTACGTTGCTGCAGATTTCAGTGTTGGACCACCAACAAGTGTCAGCATGCGAACCATTCATCGAAACATCATCGATATGGGCCTTCGGAGCCGAAGGAGCACTCGTGTAACTTTGATGATTGCACGACATAAATCTTTACGCTTCGCCTGGCACACCAACACCGACATGGGACTGTTGATAACTGTAAAAATTTTGCCTGGTTGGACGAGTCTCTTTTCAAATGGTATCGAGCGGATGGACGTGTACGGATATGGAGGCAACCTCGTTAAAAAACTCACGCACTTAGAGTTCTCTCCTCAGTATGCAGCGATGAATGTCTAAGAACTGTATATTTTAGCTATGTACATTCAGTCATAAGCTATGGGATAATTTTCTGGGGAAATAATGTACTCAACCTACAAACAGTTTTTAAAGTGCAGAAGAGAGCAGTGAGAATTATAACTAAAAGCAGTAAGTGGGCTCACTGCAGAGAACTATTCAAAATACTTGGTATTCTAACTGTTCCCTGTTTATTTATGTTCCACACTATAGTATATATAAAGAAAAATATAGTGAATTATAGTACAAACAGCACTTTACACAGCTATAGCACAAGAACAAGCCACTGCCTTCATCTAGATAGGAGAAATAAGCATAAGACCCAAAAAAGTTTCTTGTATCAGGGTGTAAAATTGTATAACAAGCTGCCACAGGAAATCAAAGAAATTAACAGCATGTACTGTTTCAGAAAAACTCTTAAACTGTATTTTCAAGAACACTGTTTTTACACAGTAAGTGAATATTTAAATGTTTGAATGTAATTTAAGTGACATAATGACATTGTATTGTATATTCTGTAAATGTATAACAAGCTGCACAGGACATCAAAGAAATTAACAACATGTACTGTTACAGAAAAACCCTTAAACTATATTTTCAGGAACACTGTTTCTAAACAATAAGTGAATATTTAATTGTTTGAATGTAATTTAAGTGATAAATGTCATTGTATTTGTATACTCTGTAAATGCATATAAAAGTGTCAATGTATCTGCAAAAATCACTGTATCCAAACTGACAACATCCATACATTGCAAAATGTCTACGGATGGCTAATCAAATAAATAAATAAATAAATTCATGGATCCTGCGCGTCAGCAGGGGACTGTTCAAGCTGGTGGAGGCTCTGTAATGGTGTGGGGTGTTTGCAGTTGGAGTGATATGAGACCCCTGATACGTCTAGGTACGACTGACAGGTGACATGTACGTAAGCATCCTGTCTGATCACCTGGATCCATTCAAGTCAATTGTGCATTTCGACGGACTTGGGCAATTCCAGCAGAACAATGCGACACTCCACACGTCCAGAATTGCTGCAGAGTGCCTCCAGGAAAAATCACTCAGGCTATCTACTTGTCGTTATCTCTTGGTGTCTCTCTGTCATTGTCTCCTTTGTCACAGTCACAGTCCCCTTCGTTGTATCCTACCAATACAGTCTCCTTTCACTGTCACTGTATCCCTCTTACTCTCGCTTACTGCTAATATCTCATTCATTCATTTCTACTGCTGCTGCCTTTTCTCACTATCACTATGTCTCTCTTTCTCAATGCCATTGTCATATACTCTGTCTCTCATTATCACTGACTCTCACCCACTTCCACTTTCTCTTTCTCTTTATTCCCCCCACCCTCCCCAGCACTGTTTCCATCACTATTTTCCTAGCGCTGTCAACTATGTTGCACTGCCACTGTATTCCACTCTTTCTCTCACACTGCAATTGTTTCCTTCGTTCTTTCTATAAAACAACCACCATTTGTTACTCTTCTGTCTCTTTGCTACTGCTGCTGTCTTCATCTCTCCCAGCATAAAAAGGACGAATATGTTTGCATGTCAAAACTTTTGGGATAAATTTTAAAGATGATGAGGGAGGTAAAATGAGGTAGCTGATACGTCACTCTTCGGTCAGAGTCTTTTAAATAAACAGGAGTATATTCCATTTTTGTGCAACGATAGGAGCATTTTTCTGTTGGTTCCTTCTTTTCCTTGCTGCAGCAGGGCATGTAATTCATGAGAAAAGAAATGTATTGGTCAGTAAAACTTGGATATTTTGTAATGTAATGTATTGTTAAACTGGGGACCTGCAAACGACCGAGAGTCTTCGTCCCGCCGTAGCCCTCAGTGGTTCACAACCCCACAACAGGCCACAGCAGTCCACCCACCCCACCGCAGCCCCACACCGAACCCAGGGTCATTGTGCGGTTCGGCCCCCAGTGGACTCCACGGAAACGTCTCATACCAGACGAGTGTAACCCCAAATGTGTGCGTGTTAGAGTAATTGTGGTGTACGTGTACGTGGAAACGGTGTTTGTGCAGCAATCGCCGACACAGTGTAACTAAGGCAGAATAAAGAGAACCAGCCCGCATTCGCCGAGGTAGATGGAAAACTGCCTCAAAAACCATCCACAGGCTCGCCAGCACACCGGACTTCGACAGTCGACACTAATCCGCAGAGCAGATTCGTGCTGGGGACCGGCACGCCTTCCTGCTCGGGTAACAGTGCGTTAGACCCGCGGCCAACTGGGCAAGCTATAGATAATGTACTACAACACAGGGTTTCCAGATGTCACTTTATAAACTACGTTTTCACCTCAAACTGGATTTTACGAGCAGAAATAGGGTACCTTTGAACCACTGTATGTTGGAAACGGATAAAGATATCAAGAAAATTTTCAAGTTCGTTCGAGATCGGGATCTTTGGAATATGTTGAAAAATTTCAGCCATTTTTGTGCACAGCCGACTTGGAATCCTCCATTAGGTTTTGGTCTGCAGATCTCGGCAAAACTATTCTAAAAACCCTTTTTTCGGTTTTCCGTGGAATTGCCCATGAAATAATGGTGCCTGCTTAAGTCCCATCAAACCCATCGCAGACCACCAAATGAAAAAATGAACCAACTGATTTGCACCATTATCCTAAGGAGGAGGAAGTGCACAGTATTCATATTTTGAGTCCATACAGTAGGACAGTGACACTAAGACGATCCCTCTGACGGCTATACAAACGGTCCCTAGCCCAGGGGCTGTCTAAAACACTTGACCCTACTTGCTTAGAACCCGAAATGACCACAGGAAAACATCGCTTTTATTCACGGCGTTTTGGAACGTATTAGGTCTCACGATGTTGCAGCATACCGATTCCCTTGTAGTTAATAATGGTAAGAGCCGCTCTTCACTTTTGCATGCTCGGTCACGCAATTCTTCCAACAATATGCATTTCCGGTCTCTTTTTGGACCTCCGTTTAGCGCCCGTCAAGTCAAAACGCAGAAAAACTTCCATCTTTTTTGATTTAACGTCACTTTCTTTTATTGCTAAGTAACAGTCTGTGTCACTTCACAACAACGTATGAAAAATAGCAGTAAGCCACTCACTCGTTGCCTGAAAGATATGAAACAGCGGGTAGGAAGGAAGTAAATATGGGAGGCAACTGTCTACAGACTTGCCACTGGTATACAGAGAAAGGGCTTCAGTCGCGGGCTTCGAGTTGATTATGTCCGCCATATAGCAGCTTTTTTATCCAATCATTCATCTTTTATCATCATAAACATCAATGTCCGATTGTTCCATCCTACGTTAGGAGTGCACCAAGGCCCAACTTCTCTCCAGTCTTTTGTAATCTTTACACCGCTGACATGCTCGCAGACCATCACATCCGGTCCATTTATCAAGTATGCCTATGACATTCCCCTCTTAGCCCTTTATCAAATCCTCCAGAAATCAGAACAGTCCCTTTAGTTGCATCTCAGTCACTTCACCTACTGGTACAACCAGTGGCTCATCAGCATATCGCATCCAAAACTCGGACAATAATTTTAGAATAAACAACTCCAGCTTCATCTCTATGACTTTTTCCTAACCATTTACGACCGTCTTATCCCATTGACTAACACACTAAAATATCTCAGATTCCGCCAGAAAGTAACATCCAGCACCCGCCCACTAATTATCTAACAGAAACCCCACACTATTTCACTAAAACTGGCGAAATACCGAGTCTGCATCTCGCCACCTTTCTCGATGTCTGCAGAGCCTTGTTCTATCCTACGCACTGCTAAGCGAATGTAGCTCCACTAAATTTCTATGACTCTCTCCAAACTTTTAGCATCTGTTCACCCTTACATACATGAATCCCTTACCAGCTCATCACATTACCCTTCCTCCTCATACGCACTGAACACCTACGCTAGTGGCCATTAAAATTGCTACACCACGAAGATGACGTGGTACAGACGCCAAATTTAACCGACAAGAAGAATATGCTGTGATATGCAAATGATTAGCTTTTCAGAGCATTCACACAAGGTTGGCGCCGGTGGCGACACCTACAACGTGATGACATGAGGAAAGTTTCCAACCGATTTCTCATACACAAACAGCAGATGACCGGCGTTGCCTGGTGAAACGTTGTTGTGATGCCTCGTGTAAGGAGGAGAAATGCGTACCATCACGTTTCCGACTTTGATAAAGGTCGGATTGTAGCCTATCGCGATTGCGATTTATCGTATCGCGACATTGCTGCTCGCTTTGGTCGAGATCCAATGACTGTTAGCAGAATATGGAATCGGTGGGTTCAGGAGGGTAATACGGAACGCCGTGCTGGATCCCAACGGCCTCGTATCACTAGCAGTCGAGATGGCAGGCATCTTATCCGCATGGCTGTAACGGAAGACAACAACCATCTTCAGGAACAGTTCTACGACGTTTGCAGCAGCATGGACTATGGGCTCGGAGACCATGGCTGCGGTTACCCTTGACGCTGCATCACAGACAGAAGCGCCTGAGATGGTGTACTCAACGACGATCCTGGGTGCATGAATGGCAAAACGTCATTTTTTCGGTTGAATCCAGGTTCTGTTTACAGCATCATGATGGTCGCGTCCGTGTTTGACGACATCGCTGTGAATGCATTTTGGAAGCGTGTATTTGTCATCGCCATACTGGCGTATCATCCAGCGTGATGGTATGGGTTGCCATTGGTTACACGTCTCGAACACCTCTTGTTTGCATTGACGGCACTTTGAACAGTGGACGTTACATTTAAGATGTGTTACGACCTGTGGCTCTACCCTTCATTCGATCCCTGCGAAATCCTACATTTCAGCAGGATAATACACGACCGCATGTTGCAAGTCCTGTACGGGCCTTTCTGGATACAGAAAATCTTCGACAGCTGCCCTGGCCAGCACATTCTCCACATCTCTCACCAATTGAAAACGTCTGGTGAATGGTGGCAGAGCAACTGGCTCGTCACAATACGCCAGTCGCTACTCTTGATGAACTGTGGTATCGTGTTGAAGCTGCATGGGCAGCTGTACCTGTACACGTTATCCAAGATCTGTTTGACTCAATGCCCAGGCGTATCAATGCCGTCATTACGGCCAGAGGTGGTTCTTCTGGGTACTGATTTCTCAGGATCTATGCACCCAAATTGCGTTAAAATGTAATCACATGTCAGTTCTAGTATAATATATTTGTCCATCGAAAATCCGTTTATCATCTGCATTTCTTCTTGGTGTAGCAATTTTAATGGCCAGTATTGTATGTCTATCGCATACATCCATTCGACTCCTACAGCAACACTGTTTTCATCTAATTTTCAATCCTGGTATGCTGCCGCTCCTATCACATTCCACGAAACCTACACTTCTATACTCTCTATAGCCTCTCCACATGCAATTTTAACACTCTCTTTCCTAGAGAATGAATATGCCCTGAAATTTACCCTTCCTAACCACACCGTACCTTTCCCCAAATGATGGCTCCACGTTCCCTTCTCATCCTCTCAGGCGCTTTCCTCATCAAAACTGTAACTTGTCCTCCATCCTAGTTGCACCCACCTCAAATCCCGTATATCCGCCAGTTCCTCATCTCCTACCTTTCAAACTCCATAGACGTTCTCCTGTGAAACTTGAAGGAGATGAGATACTGGCGGTAGTAAAGCTGTAAGGAAAGGTGGGACACAGGTCAGCAGTTGTGCTCGGGTGGCTATCATGGTAGAGCATTTTCCTGCAAAAGGCAAAAATTCCAGGTTCGAGCCTCGGTCCAGTACACAGTTTTAATCTGCCAAGAAGTTTCACATCAGCGCATACTTCCCTGCAGAGTGAAAACTGATTGCGGAAACAACCCCGAGGCTATGACTAGACCATGTCTCTGCAATACTCTTTGTTCTAGGAGAGCTATTTCCGTTACTTCCACAAGAGTATTCTGTGGAGTTTGGAAGGTAGGAGATGAGATACTGATAGAAGCAAGGCTGTGAGGATGGGTCGTGCTCGGGTAGCTCAACTGGAAGAGAATTTCCCCTAACGTTCCCAGGTTAAAGCCCCAGTCTTGTACAGAGTTTTAATCCGGCAGGAAGTTTCACATCTTTCACATCAACATTCACTCCATCACAGAGTAAAAATTCATTCTGGGTGTGGTATAGTTGTTTACAGAGTAGCATGTAGAGGTAGATATGTTGCACGGAACTCCCACAGAAAAGCTAGTAAAACTACAATCTGTGTGCCATCACGACACGCCCTGATTCAGTGGCAATTTAAATGCCACACCAGTGTGACGGTGAAGATTGGAGCTGAGTTTTGCCGTGTGGGGTGCTGATAGTGCTCTCCTCTGGGAGTGTGTTCTGGAAAACACGAATTTTGGATACGAGCAGAGAGCTGCACTCGCGCGAGGATAATGGTTCGAAGGTCACAACGTGATGGCAACGTAGTTTAGAAGGCTAAGCTCTTGGACCTTTGTGTTACTGTATTGTCTGGATACCTTACAGAGCTGTTTACCCAAGCCGATCGGGAGCGCAGAGCGAAAGAAGTAAACAGAGCCACAGGCGAGAGCGACGGAAAGAGCAGAGCGCAGACCGCATCGGCCGCCAGTCCCAGCCATCAACGCATTTTTGTAAATTTTGTGGTAAGTTCCTATGGGACCAAACTGCTGAGGTCATCGGTCCCTAGACTTACACGCTACTTAAAGTAACTTACGCTAAGGACAACACACACACACCCATACCCGAGGGAGGACTCGAACCCCCGATGGGGAGAGCCACGCGAACCGTGGCTGGACGACTGAGACCGCGCGGCTAGCCCGCGCTTCATCACCGCGTTCTGACACAGCAGGTTTTGGATTAGATTAGATTTACTTTCATTCCAATTGATCCGTAGTGAGGAGGTGCTCCAGAATGTAGAACATGTCAGAAAAAAATAATACATGACAAATATTTACAACTAAAACAAGCTAATGTACCTTCCACAGGTCCCAAGTGGAATGATCGTCATTCTTTTTTTAATGAACGCTATGTGGAAGGATCATTTTACAATACTCATTTACTAAGATCACATTAATGCATTTGTACAAGATTTAAAACACTCATTTACTAACATCAAATTAATGCATTTGTACAAGAGTGAGTGACTTTAATTTCTTGAGAAGGTTATTCTTATTCTAGTATTGTTTCCATGAACTGAGATGTTTGTTTGAAAAAGTGATATATTTATAATGACAAATTCTATTAAGGAATAAATATATTGGGAAGCAGTAGTTAGGATCCCTAGTTCCTTAAACAGGCCTCTGTAGGATGTTCTTGAGTTCATACGACATATAATTCTTATTGCACATCTTTGTGCCCAGAAAACTTTAGCTTGGCTTGATGAATTACCCCAAAAAATAGTCTCATATGACATTATGGAGTGAAAGCAAGCACAGTATGCCAGCTTCTTCATTTTTATATCCCCTATGTCTGATAGAATTCGCATTGCAAATAGAGATTTGTTTAGATGCTTCAGCAGTTCTGTGGTGTGCTCCTCCCAGTTGAACTTATTATCATTCTGTAATCCCAAGAATTTAATACTGTCCACTTCTTCTATCTGCTTGTCATCATATGTTAGGCATATACTCGTGGGACACCCCTTACAAGTTCTGAACTTCATGTAGTGTATTTTTTCAAAGTTTAGTGACAAAGAATTTCCTAGTAACCAGTGATCAATGTCCACAAATATTTTACTAGCCGATCTTTCTAAGACTACACTTGATTTGCTATTTATTGGAATGTTTGTATCATCAGCAAACAAAACAAACTTGGCATCTGGTAATGTTACTGATGAAAGGTCATTGATATACACAATAAAAAGTAAGGGCCCTAAGATGGAACCTTGTGGGATGCCACACGTAATTAGTTCCCAGTTGGATGATGCCTGATAGCTTAATACATGTCTCTTCCCTAATAACACCCTTTGTTTCCTGCGAGAGATATAAGATTTGAACCATTTTTCAGCATTACCTCTTACACCATAATATTCTAATTACCTTAAAAGGATATTGTGATTTACATAGTCAAATGCCTTTGACAGATCACAAAATATACCAGTTGCCTGCAATTTTTTGTCTAATGAATTAAGTACATTTTCACTGTAAGTATAGATAGCCTTCTCGATATCAGGACCCTTTAGAAATCCGAACTGCGACTTCGATAGCATGTTATTTGTGATAAAATGGTTATAAAGCCGAGCAGCAAGTAGATCTAACAGCAGGCCCACAGAACCGCCTTGTTTTAATGCTGCAAGGGAGGATCTATACCTTTTTATTGAAGACGATGGTCGTGCAAAATGTTTAGTGTGTCACAAAGTATTAAACCGTATAAAGAAATTCAATTTAATATGTCATTATACAGTAAATCGCGCGGCAGAGTACGAAAAATATGCCGACGACGAAAGAAATCCAATAATCCTTGGATTGAAAGCCAGCTTTTCAAACGAAGTAAGCTACCACTTAATAAGTTTTGTTTGTGGCAATGGAAGGAATAAAACAAAATTGCTTCATTTCAATAATTACCACGTCAGTTTTGAGAGCTCGTGCTACTGATATTATTTGACAAAAATATTTCATAATATTTGCTGGACGTTGACCATGCTGGAAGAGACTCTTCTGTGAAAATTAGCTACATAATTTATTATCAGTCAGCAAATAGCTTCAGGTGAATTTATTAAAGAGTGCCTTGTAATAGCGGCGGAAGAGTTGTGCCCACATCCGGTTCCTCACCTACAGCCCGTATTACGTTCTCGAACCACTGCAATGTGCCGAACTGAAGAATTAGTAGAAAATTTGGAGGCTCAGCTGGTAATGAACATTAGAAAAGTGCTCCATTTTCTTTGCCTTTCGATAACTCTCTCGACTTGTCAGACACAGCACAGCTAGTACTTTTCATTAAGACAGTAATCAAAACGCTGGAAGTTTGCGAGATGTTAGATCTCATCCCATTGAAAGGCACGACAACAGGTCAAGACATCTTCAATGGACTCGAAGTGGTTATAGAGAAGTTTGGTCTCAGTGGGAATTCCTAAGTTCCGCAGCAACAGATGGTGCTCCAGCTATGACCAGCGAAATCAGTGGCTTAGTAGGGCGCATCCAGAGAAATATGCAGAATAATGATCTACTGATTACCCATATACATTGCCTGGTTCAGCAATAACATTTGTGTTCCAAAAGCGTAAAACTGAATCATGTAATGAGCTTGGTTGTGAAAATCACTAGTTCTATTCGAGCAAAAGGATTCAATCATCGCTAGTTCAAAGTGTTTCTGGGAGATGTCGGTTGCGAATATGGAGATTTACCTTATCACTGTGAAGTTCGCTGGCTCAGTCGTGTGAAAGTTCTGGAGTGCTATACCACACTGTACTGCGCTACTGTTCTTGGTAATTAGAACCAAGCTAGGTTTGAAACACCCCCGATTAAATTCCTTTATTGGATTTTGTGTAATTTATCGAAGCCGCCAAACAGTTAATTATTATGATTATATGACCGTGTGCTTAATTGAAGAAAGGCTATCGGTTTTTCTGCTGGTTTCGGGGGTATTTCAACCGAGTGCGGCTGTTCTGAGATTTAATAGTGGAAATGATAGAAAGTTTGTCTATTATTAAGGATCACAAAGGTTGCGATGTACAAACTGATATATATTTCCTACTAACACACAAATGCTGAGGCAGTTGCTACCTTCGCCTTACACGTCTAATTACGGTTATATCTTTTTATTGACTGCTGATTTTCAGTACTTCGTCATACGCAATGCTGATGGTTAACATCCCCAACAATCCTCACTGCAATCCATGGTTATTGCTGGCCGACGCGGTTGACGCGAAACACGTAATTCGGCACTTGTCACATTCTGTTTCATACCACTCGCGAATCGGTATTAGTGAGGGTCAACCCCACGACGATCAGGGGGACAACTCACTCGGCCACCATTCTTGCCCGTCTTTCCCGCACTACCGCTCACTCTAAACTCTTCAGTACCACATCTCGCTCAACACTTGTCTCACTGCCTCCTGCAGCACTTGACAATCGACTCCTGTCTACTATCGACCTGGGCGTCGGACACCAGCATCTATGTTCGTGGGATCACGGGTCCCTTACAGGTTCCACATTTGTATGGATAGTTAGCCCTTGGTACGCTGAGGTACACCTCAGGATTCCCTGGGGCTGTGCTGGTGTGCCACCCAAAGTGCATAAATTGGAAAATGGCTGTCAGAGTCTCAGTAAATCGTCCCTGGTTCACCCCAAGGCTCATATCTTCACTGCCTGCGGAAGGTTGTTGGAGATGGATGTTCTGCCATGGTGCGTCTCATTGTCCTGATGTATTGCCTCTTCTTGTTTGTCTCTCAGCCAAGGAGGCTTGCAGTCCATAGCCTTATAGGAGGGTTGCCCAGAAAGTAATGCACTGCATTTTTTTCTCATCCGAAAACAATGCTACAAATGTGAAATGTTATGTATGTATTATTTGAAGTCTACCGAGTGAGTGCGCCAAGTTTCCGTCACGTCCGATAGATAGCGTAGCTGCAGGACAGTTTCAAAATAGCATCTGTAGATGATGCCCATTACAAGCAATCTGCCGTCACTGAATTTCTCGCTGCAGCAAAATAAACTGTGGGGAATATTCACAAACGCTTGTGCAAAGCCTATGGAGCATCTGCTGCCAACAGAAGTCTAGTTAGTCACTGCGTACGCAGGGTGAGGTCATCAGAAGGTGGTTTGGCAGAGCTCCACGATTTGCAGCGGTCGGGGAGACCATCCATGGCTGTCACATCTGACACGCAGTGACTGGTGTTGTCATTCGCGAGGACAGTCGCATTATGACTCAGCAGTTGGAACTGAGTCTCTCAATCTGCAAAGGAAGTGTGGATGCAATTATCAGCACTCTTGGACGGGCAACTACATGTGTGAAATGGAGTAATAGTCATGGTATTGATCAGCGCAGCAAACCTCCAAAACTAGTCCATTACATGTCAATATTCCCCGAAGAATATTGTACATCCACACCATGGGACAAAACTCTTTCATGCTATCTATGAAGCAGAGAACAAGTAACTAGTACAAACTTTAATTTTGATAATAGTACTTTAAATATAAGCATATACAAATGAAACAATGGAAAATGCAGGACGGAATGTAACTATACGAGAGAAGGAAAGTTGCTGCTCACCATATAGTGGAGATGCTGAGCCGCGATAGGCTCAATAAAAATATTCACACAAACATAGCTTTCGGCCATTAAGGCCTTTGTCAGCAGTAGACACACACACACACACACTCACACACACACACACACACACACACACACACACACACACACTCACGCAAACGCAACTTGCAGACTCATCTTCAGTCTCAAAGAGCTGAAACTACAATGCGAGCAGCAGCACCAGTGCATGATGGGAGTGGCGACTGGACAGACAGCTTGTTGGTTGTCGTGCCAACACAGAATGCAGCACAGTGGTTGCAGCTTAGCTTGTAGATCACATGACTGATTTCACAGGTAGCCCTGCCTTTGATGTGATAGGAAATGTTAGTGACTGGACTGGAGCAGATGGTGGTAGGAGAATGTATGGGACAGGTCTTAGATCTAGGTCTATTACAGGGGTATGAGTCATGAGGTAAGAGATTGGGAGCAGGGGTTGTGTAAGGATGGACAAGTATATTGTGTAGGTTCGGTGGACAGTGGAATACCATGGTAGGAGAGGTGGGAAGGATAGTGGGTAGGACATTTCTCATTTCATGACGAGAGGTAATCGATACACCCAAGGGCAAAAACTCTGAAAAATCTTTGCTAGGAGTGGCTTCATGTGTATTTTATACAGCTAGCATGTTAACTAATGATGTCTCTACCCTGGAAGGTTACTTATACAGCAGTTGTGCATGCCTATTCTTCTGACTAGCTAACATACCACTTACTTCATTGCTGAAGTTTGGAATTTCACTGACTTCATCCTTATGAGTGGAACAAACAGCCAATAAGTTCAGGCTCTCCTGAAACATGCCATTCCTGAGCAAGGTTTTAATTTTTTTTAAAGTGCTGAAGCTGCACTCTGCTTTTGCTGTTGGAACACGTATAAGTAGTGAAATTTTCAGTGTTTCATGCACTTCAGTGAATTATGCTTCAAAGGAATGTTCCATAAGAAAAGTAAACAGCTCACAAACTGATATAATGCCTTTAAACATATCATTACGATAAATAACTGACAGTGTATTTTTTCAATTTATCATGGGAAATAAAGAGACTTAATGAAAAATTTTTGACTAAAGTGGCTGGGAAATGTTCTTCAAAAGAAGCAAACTTTTTTGCATCAGTAATTTCTAATCTGCTGAATACATGAGAGTTTTGGAATTTTCCTTTCAGTTGGTTGGTCACAGTGTCATATACTTCTTTGGCATCTGCTTTCAGATTAGGTTCAGTGGTACATTTGAAATGTTTTCTTAAAGAAGCAAAACCTTCATCTTGAGAAACTTGATATCTTCAATGTCCTTTTGTATTTCAGGAACAGCTTGCTTAAAATGACATAATGCATTTGATATAGTAATAGCATTTGCACTGTATTATACAAAAATCAACATTTTTCATAATCTCATAGAAAAAATTTAGAAGGAACAAAGTAGTCTGGATTGTGAAGTAAATTTCTTAAAGCAAAAGCTTTTCTTATTGTAATATCATCCCATGAACTTTCTTCCTCAATCTTATCAAAACATTCCAATAAGTGTAATTTGTTTTCTTGAACATTAGTCACTACATGATATTTGAAGTTCCATGTAGTTGAAGATAGTGAATGAACTCTTTTGTTGCACAATGTCCATAACAAATCACTTAACTTAGACAATGAAGAAAAAAATGTTGTAAATCCAGAAATATTTGTGAAGAACAACCTAACAGACATTATGTTGTTATTGCAAGCATTCTGAATAACAAAATTCATTTGGTGCACCTAACAATGGACATACTTGGCATGAGGGAAAGAGTACTCTGCATCAGAGTCTGTACACCATCATGTCTGCTGCTCATTTCTGGGGTGCCATTGTATGCCTCAGCAATGGGTTTTTCTCGAACACTGAAAGATTCCAGACTTCTTTTTAAGACCTCACTAAGCCAACTTGTTTTCTTATCATTAACACATTTTCAAAGGAAAGGACTCTTTCAACAGGTTTATTCCCCTTAATATACCACAGTACAAATTGACTTCTCCCTCTAATATCTGTTGTTTCATCTACCTCCACAGAAGAAATGTGGAAGCATTAATGTCTTTAATCAGCTCTTCAATTTAAACTTTATACATACATTAAATGTTCATTTTGTATTGTGTGTGACATATATTTACACACTTGAGTACTAGAACTGCTTAAGTGATCATCTAAAACACTGTCAAGATTTCCCAGGAGAGATAACAAATCTATGACATTGCCATGGTTTGCTGACTTCCATTTTTCATTGAGAGCCCTTAGTACTAACTCATGAGTTCCACAAATCATAAAGCACTCTACTACTCTGTTTAATATGTGTGTTCTTTGTAACTAGTTCATTATGTTTCTGAACTGATATTTTCTATGCTTAATTAATCTAAGCAGCAATTTTAACTGTGCCAAATATTTTGTATTTGCAAGCACTTTCTAAATGTAGTCCACTTTATTTGTGTTTCTTAATTCATTCACTTAAATGCTTTAGATCTTTACAGCCAATTGTTGTCCACAATCCTTCACCACCAAATAACACACTATAGAAATAAAATGTTTCTTGTTTTAACCAAGGCATTTTACAGAACCATGGGTTTCAGACAGTTCTCTCCTTCTTTCCAACAAATTGAGACATTAAGAAATCTTTTGACTGATGCACACCTAATTGTGTGATTTCCAGCTTCCATACTTAATAAATGAAAGGGCTTTTTAAGCAAACAATATACTTTATTCATTTTAAAATCATTGTACGAACACTGAAGATTCAACACACAGCTCCAGAAAATGGGACACTACTGAAATGTGACCTTGTTCACTGTTTCCCACATTTCCCATTGATTAATAGCAGTAGGAAGGGGAGGGGGAGGGGGGTACTGTAGTAAGGCATGTGATGGCAACTACATTTAGATGGTGCTGCAGGCTCAAGGTGGCTGGGCCCAAACATTGTGAAGACTTGTGTACAGATGGGCAAGGGGAGGAGAGGAGAAATGCAACACAGTCAGCGGGTTGCAAGGAAAGAGGGGTATGGGTGAGGTGGTCCATCCACCGGGAAAACTCGAGGCTGGCTCTCAACTTCACTAGGTGAGGGACGAGGTCAAGAAATGGAAACAGCTCAGTCTCATCACTTCAATTGCAGTTTTAGGAGCTGCGATGTAGGGGGAGTAACGGCCATCTGCCGCTGGCCCCACAGCATAGCTGGAGTGTGGGAAAAGGGGGGTACACATGCAGTGGTCAGTCCACCAGGCTTGTGCTTGCTGGTCTGCAGCTTTGCTTCAGTGAGGGGTCAGGTGCAGAAGAGAAAACCACTTGGTTGTGTCACTGTGACTGTGGGCCAGGAATGTGGAGGGACTAAGGGGCTACAGGCCAACTGTTGCTGGCCCTTGGCTAATGGTAAATGGGATGGGGCAGGAAAAACTCCTTCTCATCATTGCAGAATGGTACACTTTGTGAGTGTCTCCAGCAGAGAGAACTGAATCTGATTATGTCAGGTTTCTGTCAGTCATACTGCTCCACAATCATGTCATACTCAAACTGCTTGACAATAAACTTTAAAAAATGTATCACAAAAATTTTCATGTGTCCAGGCCCTTCTGGCCCTGTAGAATGACCTGCCCCTGACATACTTGCATTAATTCCTTTTCAATAAGTATGTTACCTAAATTATAGTATAGTGTCACATGAGATGTGCTACACACACTGCCAACAAATCATTTACAAGTCATCATGCATTTCATTCTACAATATAATATGCCTTTTCATCACCAGTCATTACCAACAAGTGTGCTAATTAAAAAATAGTATTGTGTCACAAAAGTGCAATGATGTGCTATACAAAATTGATTTACAAACTTAAAGCTGGTTAGTCATATGAGAACAGTATGATACATACAGAGTGACAATTATAGAATTATGTGGGGAAAAAATGTAAATTAATTTCAAACTACAGCATGCACACAGTTTATTCAACATGTCAACATGACTACAGATATTCAGATTTAGAGTATGACATGTTTGACATGCCTACCATCATTGGTGACGACGTGGTGCAGATGAATAGCAAAATCCTTCATGACCTGGTGAAGTGTTAGAACATCAATGCTGTGGATGACTCCTGAATGGTTTCTTTCAGCTCATCAGTGGTTTGACGTTATTGCTGTACACCTTGTCTTTAATATAGCCCCACAAACAGGAATTGCATGTGTTCAGAACCAGAGAATATAGTGGCCAATCGAGGCCCATGCTAGTGGCCTTGGGTACACTAGAGCCAGAATGCGGTCTCCAATGTGCTCCTGTTGAATGTCAGACACTATCCTGTTTTGATGGGGTTGAGAGCCATCTTTATCTTGTCAAAATCAGTGTCATTTTGGATAATGGGGATGAAATCATCTTCCAAAAACTTCACATACCATTCAGTAGCCACTGTGCCATCAGGGAATATTGCACCAATTATTCTGTGACTTGACATTGCACACCACACAGTCACCTATTGAGGATGAAGAGTTTTTGATCAGGAAATGCAGATTCTCAGTCCCCCAAATGCACCAATTTTGCTTATTGATGAACCCATCCAACTGAAAGTGGGCTTTGTCACTAAACCAAATCGAATAAACCATACTAATTCTCATCATCCCCCATGGCCAATTGTGCAATCTGAACATCCTAATGCAAACTTTTCAGAAGTTATGATGATTTTATTTTGTATAGTTCAATAATTGTCATCCTGTACATAGAATATGTTTGTATGTCAATCTCATTCATTAAGCGAACGTTATATATGAGCTGAAGTATTGTATCAGCCTTGTTCACTCTACGGAGTACATACTATAACTTCACCTATGGGTGGTACACTTTTCATTATGTTGCAATTTTCACTATGCAGGTTAATTTATCAATTGTGGAACTTAACCAATATAAGAAATTATATTTTTTGAGTGCAGATACATAACTGAATGGTAATAACCAAGTGCATTTTAGGTTATCCAGACAAACTATATACAGTTAATTTCCACTCTTATTATCGTTTGGAAAGACAATATAGTGTCAACATGTTCAATATTAATGTTCTGTGATGATTAGGTCACATATGCTAAAATGTCATTAACATTCGCACAGAATAAAATGAATAGAATGGATGTAGAATGAATTGCAACCCTCTGGCACAAGTTGGATTAGCAATCACATTCTTGTATAGATGTTTGGAAAGTGATATCTCCCACTTACACAGTGAAAAATAGTACTAGCATGGCTTACTCATGTGTTAGCTTCCCAACTGAGTCTTGTTTAGCTGTTTTGTTTTAATGAGTTGTATTAGGTACTCTTAAAAACTAGTAACATGTGAACTTCAGACAGTATAGATTATAACCCTCAAGAACATTTTTTGATTTCCAGAATGAGATTTTCACTCTGCAGCAGAGTGGGCACTGATATGAAACTTCCTGGCAGATTAAAACTGTGTGCCAGACCGAGACTCGAATTTGGGGACTTTGCCTTTCGCAGACAAGTTCTCTACCAGCTGAGCGATCCAAGCACAACTCATGACCCACGGCTTGAGGTCGGATTGAAGGAAGACATCCAAGCAGTTCAAAGGAAGGCTACTAGATTTGTTACCTGTAGGTTCAAACAAAACTTGAGTATTACAGAGATGCTTTGGGAACTCAAACTGGAATCCCTGGAGGGAATGTGGCATTCTTTTCGGGAAACACTATAGAGAAAATCATGTGTAAGGACCATGAAGATAAGCTATGAGAAATTATGGCTCATACAGAGGTGTTCAGACATCCATTTTCCCCTCACTCTATTTGCAAGTAGAACAGGGGTGGAAATGACAAGTAGTGGTACAGGGTACCCTCCGCCATGTAACTTATGGTGGCTTACTGAATATCTATTTAGATGTAAATGTACATGTGATGTAACCTAATCTTTCCTTCAAGTTAAGGAAGTATATTTGACTCATAGTTTTTATTTAGTAATTCTTAGATTACTGGAGACCACCATTAACAGCTCACAAGTATTAAGTAAACTAAGTGGATGCACAAAGTATGAAATGAAGAAATATTAGATGGGGTAAGAAGTCTATAGAATACTTATACCAGTAAGAGCAGCAGCTTAATGGAACTCTGGTGAGGAATAATGGATTCTTAACACAATATTGGAAGGCTTCATTAAGGGACAACTTGCAAAGACAGGCAATGATTAGAATATGTGAAATATTTTACATTATCATAAGATAGCACAAAATAGAGGACATAATTATTTTAAAAAACAGCCATTGAGCTCACAGAAATTAAGATATCCCCTGACTGTTTTAGTGGCATCTTTATCTGTACATAAACAAGGAAATCTGTCATGTGAAAAAAGTGAGTTGAGTGAAAGTCCACACAGTATTTTCTCTAAACTTATCAAGGTAGTGTTTATAATGTTTTTAAATCAATGGTGTGCTGTTAGACAGCCAACTTTACTCTGCTTATTACAATATACTGGGTACAAAGACACTGGAGCAATAAAGACTTACACCAAGGCAACAAAAGTTATGGAATAACTATATGCAGATATAGTGTTAGTAGTAGTAACATGTACGCAAGGTATAAAGGGGTGTGCATTAGCAGAGCTGTCATTTGTATTCAGGTGATTCATCTGAAAAGGTTTCTGAAGTGATTATGGCTGCATGACAGAAATAAATAGACATTGAACATGAAATGGTTGTTGGTTCTATATGCATGGGACATTCCATTTTGAAATTCATTAGGGAATTCAATATTTGAGATCCACAGTCTCAAGAGTGTGCCGAGAATGCCAAATTTCAGCCATTACCTTTTACCATGGACAACACAGTGGCTTACAGCCTTCACTTAATGACCACAAGCAGCAGTCTTTGTGTAGAAGAGGCGCAACACTGCATGAAGTAACCACAGAGATCATGTTGGATTTCATTAGGACAGTATGGTAAAATTTGGCATTAATGAGGTATGGCAATAGATGGTGAACACGAGTCCCTTTGCTAACAGCATGATATCACCTGCAGCCTCTTTCCAGGGCTTGTGACCATATCAGTTGGATCCCAGATGAATGGAAAACTGTTGTCTGGTCAAATGAGTTCCAATTTTCATTGGTAAGAGCTGATGGTAGGGTTTGAGTGTGGCACAGACACCATGATGCCATGAAACCACATTGTTGACAAGGCACTGAGCAAGCTGGTGGTGCCTTGATATTGGTGTGGGCTGTGTTTACATTGAATTGACTGGGTTCTCTGGATGTTTGGCTACTTGGAGACCATTTGCAGCTATTCATGGATATCATGTTCACAAACATCAATGGAATTTTTATGGATGACAATGCATCATGTCACTGTGCCACAATTGTTCATGATTAGTTTGAAGAACATAATGGACAATTTGTGCAAATGGTCTGGCCATCCAGGTCACCCAACATGAACCCCATTGAACATTTATGGGACATAATCAAGAGGTCAGTTCATGTACAGAATCCTGCACTGGCAACACTTTCACAATTATGGATTGCTGTAGACGCAACATGGCTCAATATTTCTGCAGGGAACTTCCAGTGACTCCTTGAGTCCATACCATGTCAAGTTGCTGCACTTCACTGGGCAAAAGGAGGTCCAACATAACATCAGGAGACATCCCATGACTTCTGTTACCTTTTTATATATCATCATTGGTTTTCAGCCTCAGAATCAAGGGTGAAACTTGGAGTACTTTTCTTGAATCCTGCTCAGAAAATACTAGCTGGTACTCAGCACCCAACAGTGGTCAGCACATACTGCTACAGTACCTGCACCATTATGAATCAGAACTGCAATAACATATTTATTGCTACTATGTAGACCCTACAGTTCAGTGTATTCTCTGTGGCTGAAGAGCAAGCATTAGCTGGGCATACCTGGCCTAAGCAATCAGTCCAACCTCGATGTAGGGCTTCAGGGACAGGGTGACTATCTAAACTTCTTTCTTAGCAACATCCTAGTTGATTAGTCTCCTGTAGATCTTAACCTGACCTATCATTGTTGAGTTATTTTGTCAATGTATCACATGGAATTAAAAGGAAGGAAGAAGATCAAATACAGTGCTTGCAATTGCATGGTAATCATGTATGTAACAAAGAGGGTTGCCATGCTAGTAAGTGAACAACTATCAACAGTGTCACCTGCCCTCAGACAATGAGACATTGTGGAGATGTTTTGAGTTTAATCCAAGCCTTTGGTAGACAGCCTTGCAACCAGGAACTGTATAAAACCACCATGGTTCAAACCACATATCTCCATGTGTAGCTGCATCATGCTAGCACATGTTAGGATCTCACCTAAAGATGCAGGTTCTATTACAAGAAGCTGAACTAGCATAACTACAAGGAAATGGAACTGGAAGTTGTTCTATTGAAAACTGAATGCAGCTGAAAGTGAACCAAAAATGATGACCAAATCTGCATGAGTATCACAGTATCAGTGACTACAGCTATAGCAGATGGATGAATGAAACAAACAATGGAAAGTCGGTGATGAAATAACAACAATATTATGAAAAGGGTAGACTGTGACTCACCATACAAATAAAGTGCTGAGTCACAGACAGGCACAATGAAAGGATAACTAAATATTTAAGATTTCAGGCAAAAAGTCTTCCTTTAGCAATAGAAACCTCACACACATTCACATAAGCACAACTCACCCACACATGGCCACTGTCTCCAGTTGCTGTGGCCCAACTGAGATGAAAGTTATTTCAAAGGACATTCATCTGTGTACTAGAGTCCTGCATGACCGAGTAAGCGAGCACAAAATACGAGGTGGGGCGAGCACACGCTAACTGGATAGGCTACCCGCACTACTTCTTGTGACCGAGTATAGAAGCCATGACCGAATACGTAGCACATAACTTCAAACACATTACACGTGTTATTATCCGTGTGACACTGCAGCAAGTACGGGCTTCTTATTTGTGGTGTGTCTCTCTGTAATCATGCAGTGCAAGGAAGCCAGTGTAGTAAGACATAAGATTGAAACCAATGTTTACACATTAAAGAAACGGGAAGGTCTAAAAAGCCAAGTATGGAGTACATTTCTGTTGGTTGTAGATGAAAACATTGCATCTATTATCATGCATAAACTGCTCCACTTTATTGTTTTTCCAGTCGGCAACCACTCATTTAAAGAAACACAGTTGCAAGAAACCTCACAAAGATTGTTTCTTTGGCCGTCCTTCCGTTATCTTAATATGCTTGAAATAAGTGAAAAGCAGGAAATTCTTAACAATGTGCGACAAATGTGTGCTACGTATGCAGGTACAACATTCAATCATTAATATAATCGTTTTTGCATAGTTAGTGGAAAGTGTATTATAGAGAAACGGGAATGTTGTGACTCGTATAATATTTCATTAACGTAAAACATCTCGTTTTTATGGGTTTTTTTGGGTTGTTTGGCGGGAGAGACCAAACAGCGAGGTCATCGGTCTCTTACGGGAATTTTTCGATGATTTCCATATCAGTTCTGTATTACTTGTCTCTTTTGTTTATTATCATAGATCCTTCAAGTACTGTGTCATCACCACCCAGAAAGAGAGCTCGTTTCAAGGAATGGAGGAACAACAGATCATCCACTGCAGATGAAGTAGATCTGTACATTTTAATGCACCCCGGAGATGATGATGACATCTTAAAGTGGTGGAGCAGACATGAAACAGATCTGCCAGGTGCTTTAGTAAAACCGGCATGTTACTAACAAATTGCCGCAGCCAATTAAATCCAGAACGTGTTAGTGATTTCCTGCTGATCAACAATAACTATAATTTTGTTTATGTTGCAAACAATTGAAACGTATGACAAGTTACGTCTGTAAATGTTTAATGTTCTTTGTATGCTTTCTTTATGAAGATGGTTGTCTTCTAGATTACAGGGAAAGCACTTATTTAATGTTTCCTATAAATGAAAGGAAAAATATCTCTTTTGTTTGGAAATGAGACTCGTCTTCTATCCACTATTGTATTAAAATATCATTTTACTTTCCAGGTGCTTTATGAACTTAGCTGTGTCACGTACCACTTCTTGGAAATGTTACTTTTGTATTAAGAGAGAGAGAGAGAGATAGAGAGAGAGGCGTTGGATTTGTACAGTAAAGTACAGTGCAGCGAGCCGGGGCGAGGCGAGGTGAGACGTCAGCGGTGACCGGTCATACTCGGTTATCCACATGTCCGGAATCCGGACAACAGACATGGCGCGAGTACGTGACCGAGCCGAGTCGTATGGGACCGGACACGAGCTGCTCGGTCCCGCCATCAACAGGCGAGCCGTGACCGATCAAACACTGAGCGTTGCAGCACTCTACTGCATACGATGATTTTCATTGTGTACTGACAGAATAAAATGTCCTCATATTACTAACCACAACAGTCCATTTATCTGCAATGTTTCAGGAAGCATTTTTTTCTGCTCCCATTTTCTAGTGGTGTGCCAGGCCTGCAACTAGCCAGGAGGAGAGAATATCATTCAAAAAAATTCATAGAAAACCTGCAGGCTGGTGAATGTATTACCTTAGACTTTATAAGTAGGAGTTATCCCTGTATTTAAAGTTACTTGTTTTATTTGTGTATGTTCATTTTTTGTTATTAGGTAAATGCTTGATGATGACCGTGAGGCTGAAATTGGCCAATAACAAAAATATTAGATAAATTTACAACCCCCACCAGAAAAAGTCTTCATTTATCTACATTTGTCACTAAGAAAGGATGCTGCTTTGAGGAAACCTGCAGACCATTCACTTTTATTATATAACCACCGCTTATCCAAATTAATAGCTAGTATATACTATATCACATGGTATTTTTCAGACAAAATATTTTTTTTACATCTGTAAATAGTGAGTTCTATTTAGAATACATTACTACTTGCCATCCAGATTTAAAACAAATACTGTCATTACTCATATTTGATTTGATTTTTATTGATCCCCATAAATCTTTCTATGTGTTGTTACATATGGGTCACAGCTAGTTAGCTAACAGAACTATTCAGTTTTATCATAATCACCTAATAGGTAGAAAGAGTGGCTAATAAGGCATTTTTTAAAATTTTCTTTGGAACTGATAGTGATTCCCAATTTCTTGGTTGATGCTAAATGGGAGCTTGTCAAAAATCTTACCACCCTAGTACATAATCCGAGAAAAGGATGTAAAGATAGTTAGTTGTTTATTCATCCATAGATGAAAGTAAGATCCAAACAGTAAAGTCAGCATACAGAACTCTCAATTGCGGAGTTCCCCAAGGAAGTATACTTGGACCATTCTTGTTTATACTATATATTAATGATAATGCACAGCCACAAAACTCCAAACTAGTGAACTATGCTGATGATACATCTTTTATTAGCTGGGGCTGTACAGAGCGGGCAGCATTCCAAAGCAACAAAGAGAACTTTGAAATGATCACAGAATATCTAACAGTGAATAAGCTTACACTGAATAAGGACAAGACTGTAGTAATAAAGTTCTTGCTACATTTTAATAATACTCATACTCAATCACTTTCTACAGTTGAAACATCTGACAAACGAAAATTTTTAGGCATATTGGTTGATGAACATCTTACATGGAAAGAGCATATCAGCTCCATCTGTAAAAAGGTTTCTCATAATATTTACTTACTAAAATGTCTTGCAAATATAATAGCTCCCCTTGTCCTTAAACAAGTGTATTGTGGGTTAATTCACTCACATCTGCAATATGCGATCGAGGTCTGGGGTGGGGCACCCACTGTCTATATGGATCGCATTTTCAGGCTTCAAAACAGAGTAGTTAGGATAATTGCTAATATAAGCAAACGCCAGTCCTATAGGGACTATTTCAAAAATTATAAATTACTGACATTGTATGTATTTAAGACCATAATGTTTGTAAAAGAGAATGAGGAAAATAGTGTAAAGAACAGTGACACCCATAATTTCAATACTCGAGCCAAAAGTGACTATCATAGGATACGGACAAACAAAAAAGCTACAGACCACAGTCCATATGTAACTGGGAGACAATTCTATAATAAGTTGCCAAAAAATATAAAGCAACTCCAAGGCAATCTTTTCAAGGGCAAGTTGAAAAATTTGTTAATAGAAAGATGTTTATACTCATTAAAAGAATTCTGAGCTGCAGTACTGTTAGTTTATTCTTTTACATACTGCAGTATATTAGTGGTTAGTTTATTCTTTTACATACTGCAGTATATTAGTGGTTAGTTTATTCTTTTACATACTGCAGTATATTAGTGGTGGTACTGTTATAATTGGCTAATTGATGTATATAATCATTATATGCATGGAGTGATATATAATGCGCTAATGTGTTTGTAATATTTTTGCATGGAATGATATACAATGTGCTACTTGATGTATATATTTATTCTTGGAATGACAGGATATTGATAATTGTACAAAAAATGACAATGTCCAAGACTGTAAAGCTAACATGGACAAATAAACATTATTATTATTATTATTATTATTAATATCATTTACAAAATGATATTAGGTATTATATCTTAAGTGAAAAAAGGAAACAATTTTTAAGAAACTTAACCAATTCATGCAGCATTATCTTAGAGAGGTCTAGATTAAATTTTGTTTCTTTTTATATATTGTGTTTTATAGCTGGTGACTTTCCTAAAATTCTCCCAATAAACTGAAGTTGACCATTTGCCTTTCCTACTACAGTCCTTACATGCTCATACCGATTCATATTGCTTTGCAATGTTTCATCTAGATATTTAATAGATGTGACTTTCTCAAGCAGCACGCTACTAATACTGTGTTCAAACATTATGGTTTTGTTTTTCCTTCTCATCTTTATTAACTTAAATTTTTCTATATTTAGAGCTAGCTGCCACTCATTACACAACTAGAAATTTCATCTAAGTCATCTTGTATCCTCCTAGAGTCACTCCATGACAACACCTTCCCAGACACCTGAGCATCATCAGCAAACAGCCACAGACTGCTGCTTACCCAGTATGCCATGTCATTTATATAGAAAATAACAGTGGTTCTATCACTCTGATGAACACTTACCGTCTACAACTACATTCACATCTATACTCTGCAAACCACTGTGATGTACATGGCAGAAGGTGCATCCCATTGTATCAGTTATTAGAGTTTCTTCTTGTTCCATTCACATATGAAGTGTGAGAAGAACAACTGTCTGAATGCCTCTGTGCAGGCAGTAATTATTCTAATCTTATCCTTACGACCCCTATGTGAGTGATATATAGGGAGTTGTAGTATCTGGAGTCATCATTTATAACTGGTTCTTGAAATTTTGTTAATAAACTTTACATCTATCTTCAAGAGTCTTCCAGTTCAATTTCTTCAGTATGTCTGTGACACTCTCCCATGGATTAAAGAAGCCTGTGACCATTTGTGCTGCCCTTCTCTATACAGGTTCAATATCCACTGTTAGTCCTGTCTGGTACAGGTCCCACACACTTGCACAATATTCTAGAACCAGTTGTATGAGTGATTTGTAAACAATCTTCTTTGTACATTGTCTGCAATTCCCCAATACTTTATCAATCAATTTTTTTTTATCAGTTGCTGACCCTCGAATCATGAAACGACGCGTCATGTTTCAATTAATGAGGGTCAGCAACTGATAAAAAAAAAATGGGGCCCCTGGGGTCCCAAGGTCGCGTGGCGGCGGTCCATGTCCCACTGAGATAATTTGTCCTTTTAGGACAATTATCTGGGCAAGCACCCACGCCAGCAAAAGGTTGGCGCATGTAAAAGTTGTCTTTTTGGAGTGACAGACATGTGAGTATTGATAACTGAAATTGCTTAGCAACCAATCCAGTATATAAGGGGCATGAAATTGTTGTCTTCACAGTATGTCCTCTGAATCCACTACGAGAACGTCTATTGTCTCTGACGAGCTGCCAGAAATAGTAAGTACATTTCTGTATAATGGAAACTTTGTTCAAACTTGCACGAATTGCCGTTTGTGGAAGACTCCAAAATGCGTTGGATGTTTATCAATTGGAGTTACCACAAACTATAAGGGAAGATATTTTATTGGAATTTCGTTATTCCAAATTTAATTTCATGTTAAATTCGTATAGACTGCCAGAATGTTATATATTTGATAAAAGTGAAAATGTTCCCATGATTAATGAAATAGTAAACGATGCAGTAGAAGCTTGTGCAAAAATAAGAGCGGGAATTCCAGTTCCGTGGGAAACACTTGGTTTAATTACAATGTCTTTTTTTGATATTACTACATTCTGGCAAAGTAGATTTAAAATTAAAGTATTTTTTTACGAAGTTACTTACAAACATTTTGTATACTCTATTTGTGAGAATTGTTTATACAAATTATCCGATTCATGGCGAAACCCGCTACTACAACCACTTCTAATTAGAATGAGAATTCATATGGTAACCAAGCCACCATCATTTTCATATGGTGTAACTTGTCCGCCACATATTAAACAATATAGCCATTGGTGCATGTTTTGTGCAAATAGTCCATTATTCAGAAGTGTACGTTGTGGTGGTTCGTTAAGCAATGTTTCTGATTCAGATGAAGACGATGCTGATTTGGCTGATATCTTTCTTGCAGAGTTGTAATGGAGAATCTCTTGGAAGCCGTGCAGACCATCTTCACTCTTTTGGAAGCAGAAATACCAACACCGTCCTTGAAGGCGATGATATACTTAATGACGAGATTGAATTGCAAGCTGGCACAGGGAGATGGACTCTTAGGCAAATACATCTTCACCATTTTGAACTATTTGATGCAATTCGAAAGTTCTTCATTAGTCTCATCCTTTGGTTTCCAGAGCTTCTCCGAATATCTGAGATCTCTGAAAGATGGTATTACAGTGACGTTATTGTCCTCAGAGGAGAGAACGATGTTGATGAATTCTGTAGACGAATTAATATCATTGCACAAACCTACACTGGCCAGATTACCATGTGGAAACATGATGGGGACCACATCCACCTCATACACGACTGTATCTACTCATCACGACGATGCCACTGTAGGTTTCGAACTGACGGATTTATTGCCAGTCGAATTAAGAAAACAACAAGACGCACTAGAGCAATCGCAGCCATGTCAGACATCGACTGGCTCAATGTTCTTTTATATCTCTACTTGCAAAAACGGCCAAGTAGGGGACAAGTTTGGCTTGGAGGAAGCGATAAGCGATTGCCTGATGAGCTTGAAATTGTACAATGGAGCAGTTTCGTCGAGCAATCCCTCACAGTATTGGAGGGGCAAGACACTGGAAATGTTAATCAATGTGGAAGCGAACTCGCCAGTGATGCAGCATGTAAATGGCCTCATAGCAAGCGCCAGCCAATCGTTACAGGGAGAGGGTGCAATGCTGAAAAAACAGCGAAAAAGGTACTATCCCTTTTATTAAGTTATAATTGTATCCCTCCGGAAAATATAGTCAATGTAATACCATCTGCTCATCCATATTTTATTAATTTGATTGACCCTAAATTCAAACGATTTTTCGATATGGGCTTAGAATTGTATTAAAAAACAATAAATGAATTGGATTTACATGGTATAGAAAATTTATTGTGTTCTGGTTCTGAAGATAATATTTTTTATTCTCATTCAACAAATGTTTGGGAATATTATTATACTCTACAAGATTCCCTTTTTTGGCTAAATAAAATTTTATTATTTCAATGTGAAGATGATACTGACGAGGCTACAAAATTTTTAACAAATCTTGTATCTTGGATTAATAAGAAAGGATTGTATCAATGGCAAGAATTTGAAGGTAAAACTATATATGTACCAAATAAAAAGTTAAACACATTATGTATTGTTGGTCCACCAAATAGTGGCAAAAATTGGTTTTTTGATTGTATAATTTCACTTGGTTTAAATGTTGGCCACATTGGATGTTGTAATAATAAAACAAATCAGTTTGCATTGCAAGATGCTGTTAATAGACGTGTCATTGTTGGTAATGAAATTTCTTTAGAGGAGGGTGCAATTGAGGATTTCAAAAAAGTGTGTGAAGGAATTGCATGTAGCATTAGAGTGAAGTACAAAGGAGACGCTATATTAAGACGTACTCCATTATTGTTAATTTCAAATTCACAACCAGTTATTTGTTCTCACCCAGATTTTAAAGATATTCGTGTACGTACAATTAGGTGGAGAAAGTTTGATGAATTAAAAAATGCTTCTAAAAAGCCGTATCCTTTGGCTTTCTTTTAGTTACTTCAAATGTATAATATTGATTATTAAATAAAAAACAAGAATTTGTACAATGTATATTTTATTGTCAATCATTACAATGAATAAAAATAAACTATAATTGTTACATTTCAAATTACAATTGTTTAATTTCATATTGACCCTTATAAACAGATGATTCCTCATTCCTTTTTACATTAGACATATAAATCATATCTGATACTTGAACATTTGATACAGTTGCTCTAGGGTAATGTGTCTCTAGACCATCTGCATAAACTGAACATTCTGCAATAACTTCAAACAACATTTGAGTATCAGTATATTTTGTAACATCACTATTTAAACTGCTTGTGCTTAAAGCATATGTAGGATTAATGCCTACATGAAGGCTCGGTTGAACATTTGTATCATGAAGTCTAATATTATACCCCACAGAACCAATATCAGCTTTTTCTATTAAATTATTATATCCCGATGCTTCTGCATTTGTGGCTGGACTAGCAGCTCCGACTAATTGTTCTTCCATTCTTGCTGGTTCAAAAGGGGTTAAAGAAAAACTATCACATGACATAAAAGGATTACAGTGCTTATCAGCATTAATATTATACCTTTGAATTAAATTTTGAGCAGTACTTGCAATAGGGAAAATATCAACATTGGCTACTTTTGGAATTTTGAGAAAACCTAATGTTGGTGTATAAGTGTAATCAACAATAACACTTCCTGTTCTTGCATCGGCATCTACTTCAGAAACACAAGACTGTACACATTTCCAACCCCAATTATGTAAACCCTTATCTTTTGAGCTAGAAACACACGCATAATAATATTTCAAATTAATGGGTTGTCCACCACCTGCTTTACCCATGACTGAATCTATGTGATCATTCCGTTTCATATTCCTACAAAGTGTTACATGCAGGTGTTTGTTTGAGTTGGACAATTCCAACAGTGACTCATAGATATTGTAGTCATAGGATATTACTTTTTTTTATTTTGTGAAGTGCAAAATTTTACATTTCTGAACTTTAAAAGCTTCTTTCAGACAGAACTTTATTATAGATAACTGCATCATCTTCAAAAAGCCTGACTTTACTATTAACATTGTCTGAAAGTTCATTAGTATACAACATGAACAGCAAGGGTCCCAACACACTTTCCGGAGCACACCCGATGTTACTTCTATATCTGATGATGACTCTCCATCCAAGATAACATGCTACGTCCTCCCTACCAAAAAGTCCTCAATCTAGTCACAAATTTTACTTGGTGCCCGTATGACTGTCCTTTTGAGAGTAAGTATAGTGTGGTACTGAATCAAATGCTTTTTGTAAATCAAGAAATACAGCATCTACTTGATTGCCTGGATCCAAAGCTTTTAGTACATTATGTGAGAAAAGTGTGAGCTAGGTTTCACATGATAGAAGTTTCAGAAATCCATGCTGGTTGGCATTGAGGAGGTCATTCTCTTTGAGATACTTCATTACGTTTGAGCTCAGAATATGTACTAAGATTCTACAACAAATTGATGTTAAGGATATTGGACAGTAGTTTTGTGGTTCACATCTACTACAGTACCCATCTTGTAGATGGGTGTGACCTGTGCCTTTTTACAAGAACTGGGCATGATATTTTGTTCAAGGGATCTTCAATAGATTATAGTTAGAAGAGGGGCTAACTCAGCTGCAAATTCATTATAGAATCTGGCAATGGTTACATTGGGCTATGGAGCTTTGTTCAGTTTTAACAATTTTAGCTGTTTCTCAACACCACTCACACTAATACTTATGTTATTCATCTTTTCAGTGGTCTGAAGATTAAATTTTGGCAATTCTCCCTGGTTTTCTTCTGTAAAAGCACATTTGAAAACAGAGTTAAGCATTTCAGCTTTTGCTTTGTTACCATCAATTTCAGTTCCTATCTTGTTCGCAAGGGACTGGACACTAACTTTGGTGCCACTAACAGCATTTACATACTACCAGAATTTCTTTGGGTTCTTTGAAAGATCACTTGATATATTCTGCTACTGTAGTCATTGAATGCATCAGGCATTGCTCTAATGACAGCCAAACACGTTTCATTCAGCATTTTACTATCTCTAGCCCTATGCTTTGTTTCACACCTATTTTGCAGTAGTCTCTGTTTCCTTAGAAGTTTCTTTGCAGTGACTATATACCATGGAAGTTCCCTCCCATTACGAACTGTTCTAATGGGTACATATCTATCCAGTGCATCACCAACAATTTTTTTAAAACTTGAAGTAGGGTTATTCCACATGCTCCTGTCCTGTGCTGAAAGTTTCAAGTTCTTCATCAAGATATTAACACTGCTGATTTTTTATCCAGTTTACTGAACATTTACATATTTCTGCTTGCCTTAGTTGTTCTTTGTACTTTGGCAATCATTGTTACCACAACCGCTTCATGGTCACTGATACTAGTTTCAATGTGGACACCATCAAAGTGGTCATGATAAATGTATGCTAAGTAAAGGGCCAATACTGTATAGTACTCTTTGTAAAACTGAACTGGGACTGCATCAGGACCTGATGACATTTGCTTTCTCCTCTTTCAGTTGCTTCTCTACACCACTGATGCTTATTACTACGTCTTCCATACAGGAGTCTTCAGCTCATGGACTAGTGGCTAGTGTTGCTGCCTCTGGATCATAGGTTCCCAGATTCAATTCCCAGTTGAGTTGGGGATTTTCTTTGCCTGGGGACTGGGTGTTCATGATGTTGTCATCATCATTCATGACAGTGGTGAGACTAGACTGTGCAAACATTGGGAATTTGTACAGATGCTGATAACTATGCAGTTGAGTGCCCCACAAACCAAATATCATCATCTTCATCATCATCCATACAGGAGTCTGTGCAATGGTGAAATGACAGTATGTTTGAACAATTCTCCTCTTAAATGTGAAATTTAAAACGTTGTCTTTACTATTGCTATCTTCTATTGCCACACCAGACTCTTTAAGTCAATGGAAGGTGATTTATATAGGTTGGAAACAAGAGTGGTCCCAGTACTGACCCTTGTGCTGCTGCACATGTTCACTAGTTCTTAGGTTAGTTTCATGGCTGAGATACAATTTGTTATAAAGGTAAGACTACATCCATCAAAGTCAGGTGCCATTAACACTGTAACACTTTAGTTTACCAAGTAGGATTTCAGGAGTTGCATAATCCAAGGCTTTGGCAAGGTCACAAAATATATCTATGTGATAATTTTTCTTGTTTGGTTCTATTACCATGTCAATTGTGATGTCATGTACAGCTTTCTCTGTGGAGAACCCTTTACGAGAGGTGGTTTGCTTATCTCCGGTTTTGTAGATGGGTGTTGCTAAAGCGTACTGAAGTCTGTCAGGAGGTATGCCACGAGTCATTCATTTATTATGAGGATAGCTTAAAGTTAATCCTATAAAATCACTGAAGATTTTAATATTCTACTAGAGATACCATCAGAGATAAAGAATGGTTACTTTTTACTGTCCTGTTGAATTGGGTAATCTCTATAGGGATTGTATTTTTTTCAAACTAAAGTTTGATGGTAATGCATAAAGTTTCTGGATGTATAACTCTAATGCATCTGTGTTTGGTTGTTTATTATTGTGTGCAGTGTTTGCAGCCACTGTGAAACAGTAGCCTAATCACTGAATTTGATGAGCAGTGTTTTTGAAGTGCAATTATTTGTGCCAGAGCTGTCTTCTACCGTCTCAATTTTAATGGGCCATGATGTTTTTTTAATAATGTTCCAAATAGTTTTTGCCTTTGTCTTGGAGTGTATTTTTGAGCATAGTAAATGAGTTTTGTTTTTTTAATGACAAATTGAAGGATCTTATAATATTGCTGGTAATTTTCACTACCTCTTGTTCTCTGAATTACACTTAATTCTCTCTTCCTAACACAAGAGTCTTTAATCCTAGGAGTTATTCACCATTTATGCTTGCTTCTGTTCTTTTGCCCTTATTTGCTTTACGAGGGTGGTTTGGGAAGTTCTTGGAATGGAACAGAAAAAAGTACTTATATCACTGAAATTTTTTTTATTTCTCATTGTAGTCTCCTTGTAGATTAATGCACTTGGTCCAGTGATGTTCCAGTGCCTTGATCCTATCTCAAAAATGAGTCTCCTCCTGGTCAGCAAAATAGTTGTCAACTCTGGCTATCAATTCTTTGTTTGAAGTGAATCTTTGTCCACCAAGAAAAATATTCAGTTTTGGGAAGAGACAGAAGTCTGATGGAGCCATATCAGGTGAACACATCAGGTGTAATAACAATTCACACCTTAGTTCGTGTAATTTTGCCATGGTAATGGCACATGTGTGCGGGCGCGCATTGTCTTGATGGAAGATGACTTTCTTCCTTGCTAAACCTGGCCTTTTTTCGCATATCTTTTGTTGTAATTTGTCCAGGATGTTAGCATAGTATTCTCTAGTAATTGTTTGCCCAGCAGGGAGATAATCTACAAAAAGAATCCCCTTCACATCCCAGAACACTGATGCCATGACCTTTCCTTTCAAAGGAATTGTCTTTGCTTTCTTTGGTGGCAGAGAATCAGCATGTCTCCACCGCTTTGACCGTTCTTTTGTCTCTGGGGTACAGTAGTGCACCCAAGTTTCATCTGTAGACACAAACCGGTGCAAAAAATCTTGTTCGTTTCTCCTAAAATGGGCCAAACATTGTTCCGATATCTCCATTCTCATGTGTTTTTGATCCAGCATCAAGAGTTGCAACACCCATCTTGCAGATACTTTTTTCATTTCTAATTCTTCAGTTAAAATGTAATATACCCTTTCAGATATTCATATCACGCGAACAACTCATTGTGCTAGTGCTGACCTCTGGTGGTTATTCTGAGAACTTTTCAAACCACCCTTGTAGGTGTAACAAAACTCACAGTGCTGTAGGAACATGTTTAAGAAAGAGTTAAGTTTTCCATTAACACTCACTGCCTTACAGATTTCTTCTCTACTTTCGTCCAATGAATTCTCTCTAAACATGTAACTGAATCATTGTTTATGATTCCACAATACAATACTTTTCTTTATGATCTGTAACTAACTGACTAGTATATTTCATTTTTAACATTTGACCATCATGGTCAGATAAACTATTGATTGTTGGTTTTACATCCAAATCACTGCAAGTTTTTAGGTCTCAAAACAAATTTCAATAGCTGTTGCACCATGTTCTTCAATATTTGCAGGAAATTTTACTGTCAAAAATAATACAAAGCTGTTCATCAACAACTCTACATGCCCTTAGTCAGTACTAACTGACAGAAAATCAAAATTAAAGTATCCACAAATATTTATTCTCCAATTAAGTCTGCATAACATTATTAAAACTTTTTCTGTCTCCCTTATGAAACTTAAGATATTTCAAATTGGTAACCTATAAACTGTCAATACTCCAAACTTGTGTGTTTTCTGATACAGTACTGTGCACAATATTCAATAAGCTCTTCAATATAATATTTGTTCATTTGAAAGGACTGGAACTTAACTCTAATTTTTGCATATACGGCCACTCCCCCTCTCTCCTTATTAGTTCTACTGCAGTCAGATATTAGCCTGTGTCCATCAGGATGAATATGTTCAATTTCAGTGACTTACATATATGATACTAGGATTTGTAGATGCCATTAAGAGTAAGTGAAACTTTGGTAATAGATGTGTGTGGTGTTACAAAACTTTTAACAAGTATATCATAGTTGTGACTGAAAATGTGAAGTTGTCAAGTTCAGTAGATGCTGCCATGGAATAACTCAGACCAACACTTAATAATAATTTCAGTTATATGAATATGACCTCATCACACTAGTAGTAGTAGTAATTCCCACCACAAAATATTTCAAATCAAAAACTTTTAGTAGTTGTGATGAAACATCAGAAAAGTTCAAGAGGGCTCTTCTGAGTTTAATAACATAGTAAATTATTTTTGTAACTAATAATTTATCATTGGGGCATTCCCTAATTTACTAAAATATGCTAAAGTTAAGCATTTTTTCAATAAAGCAGATAAAAAATACATCAAACTTCTACCCAAATTAACTTTTGCCAGCATTCTCGAAAATTTTATAAAAAGTAATATATAAGTGTCCTCTTAATCCATGTGACTACAAATAATATATGATCAAATCAAAGTTTGAGTTTATAAAGGACTCTGATACAGAGAAGGTTATTAGTAGATAAGTTATGGAAGGCAGTTGGGAGTGGGGGATGGGGGTGGCAGGGGGGGAGCTATGTCAGAAGTGATAAAATGCCAGTGGTTACTGATGTCTAAGGATACATTTTTTAAGACACGAAGGGGAGGAAGAAAATGAGTCTTAAGAGACATTAGGGTCAAAAGAAACATTAAATAGCTAACCAGTAAGCAGAGTTCTAACTCAGTCAGTAGGTAACAATAGTTATCCTTATTATACTAGAACACACAAGAATTAAAAAGTAAAATTGATGAACTATTCATTTATGTTGAAGAATTATATTCATGTAGCCCAGCTAACATAATCTGCTTCTGTGACCATAATAAGACCACTTGTGTAGGTATTTTAAACATGTTAAACGTTTCAGAGTTTAATTTCAGGTTTAATTTGGAAGCCGTTCAAGCTTCTTGTGTGTAATTCTTTTTTGATGCATTGTCTCAATACACTGGCACCATTTTATGAAGTTGTCTGCTGTCAAAACCTCCTTCAGGAGTAGGGCTTGATACATGTCCTCAGCAACACCCTTCATGAGATGTGCAACCTTATCTTCCTCCTCCATTTGTGGATACTTTAAATTTGATTTTCTGTCAGTTAGTACTGACTAAGGGCATGTAGAGTTGTTGATGAACAGCTTTGTATTATTTTTGACAGTAAAATTTCCTGCAAATATTGAAGAACATGGTGCAACAGCTATTGAAATTTGTTTTGAGACCTAAAAACTTGCAGTGATTTGGCTGTAAAACCAACAATTTCAGGTTTAATTTCTTACTGCTGTAGAGCAGGTGTGGAGAGAGAAGAAGTTGCCACATTTGTTAGAAACTGCTTTAAGCTCAAGAACACTGACATTAAGAAATTCTGTCTATAGCAGCAACTAGAACCATGTGCAGTAGAATTCCTTAACAGATCCTTTACATACTAACTATATGCCATGCATAGTGTAATGGAAAACTTGACGATTGGTGATAACAAAATTCAGCTGAACTATATGATACTCCAACTTGTAAAGCAGCTTCTGCCAATCAAAAATTGAAGAAATATTTATAGTGTTGCTAAAATAAAAAAAAAAAAAACAGAAAATACCATTTATTCAGTCAAAATTAAGTTCAAAAGTTCCACAAAATTTACTCATTTTAATACATGTAGATATAATCAATAATTAACACAACTAACAAGTACCAAGAAATTTCCCATGTTCTTGTATGTTTTACTTTTTAAAAATACCTGTTTATTTGAGAAAGTTATAATTTAAATACAAAATTAGTTTCTTACTCTAAATTGATGGTCAACAACTCCCAAATTTCAACATTTATAAAACACATGCTGTTAACATTGTTCAGTAAACTTATTTCATAGTAAATAGGTTTCTAAAATATTAAAGCAACACTTTCACTCTTAATTTAATCAGGACACTGCAGATTTAGATTTAGATTTAAATTTATTCATTATCCATATTTAAGCATTACAAAATACAGTCAATGCATCTTCTGTGTACATACTAACATATACATATAATAAAGGGAAACATTCCACGTGGGAAAAATATATCTAAAAAGAAAGATGATGAGACTTACCAAACAAAAGCGCTGGCAGGTCGATAGACACACAAACAAACACAAACATACACACAAAATTCTAGCTTTCGCAACCAACGGTTGCCTCGTCAGGAAAGAGGGAAGGAGAGGGAAAGACGAAAGGATTTGGGTTTTAAGGGAGAGGGTAAGGAGTCATTCCAATCCCAGGAGCGGAAAGACTTACCTGCTTGTGTCTGTGTATATGCGGATGGATATGTGTGTGTGTGCGAGTGTATACCTGTCCTTTTCCCCCCTAAGGTAAGTCTTTCCGTTCCCAGGATTGGAATGACTCCTTACCCTCTCCCTTAAAACCCAAATCCTTTCGTCTTTCCCTCTCCTTCCCTCTTTCCTGACGAGACAACCGTTGGTTGCGAATGCTAGAATTTTGTGTGTATGTTTGTGTTTGTTTGTGTGTCTATCGACCTGCCAGCGCTTTTGTTTGGTAGATATACTAACATATACAATTAGATAATAATAACAATAATAATAATAATATAATATAATGTGTATTTGGTTTGAAAGATATTTTAGATCGTTATTGTCTCTAAAGATGGAGATTTTCCCATAATACTGCACATGATATATTCAATATAATGTCACAGAAGAAGCTGTGTAACACAGTCACCAGGGTGTAATGGTGATGGTACTAGACTGTTGCATGGAGTGTTGTAAGTTCAAAACTCACCTGAACTGTAAAATTTTAATTTCTATCTTCAGTTCAAGTACATTCTAGAAGTATCCACAAAAGTCAAGAATCATTGTACTGGAATGTTCTGTAACTGTATATATACCATATGTGTTCTGACTGGAGGCAGTTCACTCTGCACTCTTGTGTGTGCAAGTGCTGAATAAACCTGATTACATCTTCTTCTATGTGACATTATTCTGGTGGGGGTGCTGGGTAGTGGAACTTGTGATAGTGCACATTATCGACGACACAGTGGCTCCCATCAGGCCACAACTGAGCCACCATTTACATGGCGAGAAACCCAAGTTCGAGCCATATTTTACAGATCGCAATCTAATGGAGACAGAAGAAGAAGAGGACATTACAATGACAGCAACTGTGTGCCACCACATGAGACATCCTTCTGGGTTCTCTGGTGACAATGGCCAAAATCCAAACAAGTGGCTGAATGCATATGAGTGTATAGCCAAATTTAACAAATGGGATGACACTGTGTGTTTGGCTATGTATTTTTCTACTTGGAGGGCACTGCCAAGCAATGGTATGAAGACAACAAGGTGAAGTTCACAAGTATTCCAGGCCGGAACTGTGCAAGTATCTCGGCAACACACAATGACAGAAGTGCAGGGCTTAAGATAAATTAAAGTGCAGGGCACAGTGTCCAGGAGAAACTACAGCATCCTACATTCAAGACGTCTTGGATCTGTGTAAAATAGTGGATCCTAGAATGGAGGAGGAATATAAGGTTGCACATCTCATGAAGGGTGTTGCTGAGGACATGTATCAAGCCCTACTCCTGAAGGAGGTTTTGACAGCAGACAACTTCATAAAATGGTGCCAGTATATTGAAACAATGTATCAAAAAAGAATTACACACAAGAAGCTTGAACGGCTTCCAAACATCGTATCGATGTCCGTGATAAAGGAAGAAACTGATTTCACAAGTGCTCTTCATCAGATAGTGAGAGAGGAAGTTCAGAAGGCACTTGGATTGCACAGAAAGCAAAAAGACTGAGACACTTCAAGAAGTCATAAGGGAGGAAGTGGAACAGACATTGAACCCAATCTCTCGTCCTTTATTTTTCTTTAAAACAGTGAAAAAGTCAAGACCCAAGCAAAGTTACGTTCCTGCAATGTCGCATGAGTAACCTGTTTTGGGCACCAAGGAAAACTGATGTCTGGATGACACAAGATAACCAATCAGTATGTTTCCATTGCGGACAACTGGGACATGTGGTGCACTATTGTCAAGAAAGGTGGCGGATATTTGATGATGCCCGAGCCCGAAGACAGCAGACCGATCTTAGTGGTGCCCCAAGGTTGTTAATTATGGGTAGAGGGAAAGTTTTTCAATTGAGTATTGTGACAGAGATAAATTTTCAGTGCAACATTACACATCGCATGATGACTGCCTACCACCTGCAAACTAACGGGCTTACTGAACGCCTTAAAAAGATCGTGGCTGACATGCTATCGATGTTTATCAATGTCAAGCAGAGCACATGGGATGAGATGTTGCCTTTCGTAACATTTGCCTAAAACACCACCAAACAAGACACCACAGGACTTATGCCTTTTTTCCTGGTGCATGGGCATGAGGCGACAACAACAATGGGCACTGTGTTTCCATTACATCCTGATGACATGGACGATGACTACATCGGCAAGGTGTTAACCAAAGCTGACGAAGCTCAGTAGTTAGCTCGACTCCGCATGCTGCAGGCTCAAAGAAATGATCGCTGAAGGTATGACGTGAGCCAGCAGCCTGTTGTCTACCAGCCTGGTGAACTTGTCTGGATCTTCACTCCTGTCCAGAAGGTTGGTCTCTTTGAGAAGCTTCTCAGGAGCTACTTTGGACTTTATAAGGTTGTAAGACAGTTATCTGATGTCACTTATGAAGTTGAAGATTTTGACCTCGACACAAGATGACGAAAGACCAGAGATATGATCCACATCCTTCAAGTGAAACCCTATATGGATCCTGAAACCCAGGGAAATGCAAAGCTCCAGCAACAGGCAACAAGCGGAAAGGTGACGAAGAGCATAGGGGCAAAGGAAGTTCTAAGATGATCACAGCCAGGGCGAACATCAGTCATTGGGAGTTGGAGTATGCAGGGCCAATGACTCGTTCCCAGACTAGGATGACGTAACACCAAGACGCTGTTCTCTTAAAGAGGGAGCAATGTTGCAGAAGAAGCTGAGTAGCACAGTCACCACAGTGTACTTGTTATGGTACTAGACTGTTGCCTGGAAGGTTGTAAGTTCAAAACTCACTCGAACTGTAAAATTTTAATTTCTGTTTTCAGTTTGAGTATATTCTAGAAGTATCCACAGACGTCAAGAATCATTGTACTGGAACTTTCTGCATTCCTACCTGCAGATTTCATCGTTTTAAACTATATTAGTACTTAAGATCATCTTTAGGGCACATTTTGATCTCTTCATTTGTGTAACATGCTTTTTCTCTAGGTCAGTTCTGTGTGGTGCTTTTAAACATACTCATTGACACATTGTATGTCTTTACTTGCACCATATTAAATAGTTTTACCCGCATGCACTTGTAACTGTCTTAAATTTTTTAAGTTTACCAACTGTGATGTCAATCTTCTGTTTTAGGAGTGTGTTACATTGATGAACAGATTGTCATAGTTTTTGACTGTGTTTGGTTTCTTTTGTATTTATTCAGTAACTTAGTATAAAGAGAAGCATAAATATTGATATTTTCATTTTTTTGACATTTGGTCTGTGAAACTCAATATTTCTAACTCCACAGATGCATTTGATGGCCTTCTTTTGTGAAATGAGAACTTTTTCTGCTCTGGGGGAATTACCCCATAAAGATAGCACATGTCAAGTGGGTGTGGAAAGAGACATAGTATGCACTGAGCAATAACTAATCACTAACACAAGACCTTAGTTTACCTAACAAATATGTCACACATGCTAATTTAGTACATATATAATTGGCATGATTCTTCTACGTTAATTTTGAGTGAAGATGGATTGCAAGTAGTTTAGCTGAAGCACTTTCATTGTTGGCATCTTTAATACATAAATTAAAGAGAATGTTTACAGTATTTTCATGATTAATATGCAATTCATTGATTTGGAACTACTTATTGGCTCTCTAAGATGATCTGTACTTATCTGCTTTAATGTTTCTAAGTCTTTCCCAGCTGGAACAAAAACGATCTGCATTGAGTGTGGATTTACACTACATAGTGCTGGGCATGTTGTTCACCTACAGCATGTTTGACAATTTGTGTTACACATTTGTAGAGGTTGTAGAGGGAACTTAGTAGATGAAGTTTTCCATTGGAATCCATGTCTGGAAATGTCATCCAAGTGTCAAAGTTATAAGCACCAGTGCCTATAAATGTATGTGTATACAGAGTGATTCCACGATGACATTACAAACTTTCAAAGATGATGAAGGTGGATTAATTTATCAATTTGAGATAAGGGTCCTTGGTTTGGAAATGAATGAGTTGAAAGTTACAACTGAAAATCATACTGACACCTCTTACAATGGAATACACGTACCAGTACTGTTGTTGCTAAGTATATAGGGTACACAACTTTCAGAGGAGGTACTAAGAACCAAGACAAGAAAAATGCACAGTAAACACACTTGAGGAGCTACAAGCCCTTGTTAATTTTTGCTAGTGTGAAATACATCTCCTCTATTGAACAAGTGCTCATAGCTCTTAAGATATACACTTTAGAGCCCACATTTGCTAGACACTTTTTCTTGTTTTGGTCCATCCTACCATCTCTGAAAGTTGCCTACCCACAATCTTAGCAACAGTAGTACCAGTACATGTATTTCACCATCAGAGGTATCAGAATGCTTTTCACTTATAACTTTTCGTTCATTATATCTGATACAGGGATACTTACCTCAGATTGATATAATTACCTGTCTCCAACAAAGTTTGTAATATCATCACAGAATCGCCTTGTATAAACATACGTTATCAGGTTCTGGCACCTTCAACTTTGACACTCAATTGAATCATTAGATGCCGATTTCAGAGATGGGTTCTTATGTAAAACCTGATCTACTAAGTCCCCTCTACAATCTCTAGAAGTGTGTGAATGAACTGTGTAACTCCCTGTATATTATGAAGGGTAAAGGTCCAAACAAAGAACCTTGTGGCATGCCCTGCTTACACCAAGACATTTGACCTCATATTATTGAACCTTAAAATTTATTTTCTGTCACTCATATAGGATCTGATCAGAGATAGTTCTGAGCCTCTAAAACCATAGCAATAGAGTTTTTATAGCAGTATTCTATGGCTGACAGAGTCAAATGCCTTCCTGAGATCCACAAGGATAGCACTAATGGATAATCTTTATTCAGTAGCATTAATCACAAAGAGTAAGGGAAAACTGCCTGATGGTCATTACTTAATTTCAGTAATATGCTGATAGCATTTAAGGCTCGAAACTTAATCTTACTTCAAGCTTACTTCCTTTATAAATGAAAACAAATAGCCACAAGTGAAATCAAGTTATGAATAACACAACAGAACAGATTCCAATTCTTCACTTTCTACTCTCAGTCAACAGCTCACATTTCTTCTTCTCCTCTCTTGATAGTCCAATCTCCCTGTTGACCTCATGGCAGTCATCGGCCAATCAATTTAGTTCATAATCCAGCAGGGTCATACTGAAGCCATGGCAAACTAGGCCCACGCCAAGGACGCAGGCACAGAAGGAGTACAAAAACTGATTGAAAAAGATATGAAAGAATGACTATTGAAGTATATTGAGTCATGTGAGTTCTCCTAGCATTTGGGTTCCTATATTTTGCCTATGAGAAGAAGCCTTTCCCTCAGCCTGCCACTGTAAATGCATGCTGTTGTCACAGTGTTATTTTGTCCAAACAACATCATAAAGAAACAGGACTGGTTCGTGAATATTCCTGCACACAACTGACTTATCATTAGGCACTCCTCCCCATCCCCCAGCCATCTCCCATGCCTTTTCCCCTGCACACTTCTGTCCATGTAATGTTTCTCTACTAACTGTGATACACGCTGTATACAAATCTCGCACTGTACTGGCCACCCGTCTCAGCTTGGTGCCCAATCGCCCACTAGTAATTGTGATACATCCTGTATGGAAATCATGCCAATTGCCCTGCCACAGTGGTAACACCAGTTCCATCATATCACTAAATTTAAACACTGTCGGGCTTGGATAACACTCGGATGGGTGATTGTTCAAATCTGTTGCGAGCTGTTGGCAAGTGGAGCGCACAGAGTTCTTTTGAGGCCAATTGAGGAGCTACCTGATGGAGAAGTAGCAGCTCCAGTCATGAAAGCTGACAACAGCTGGGAGAGTGGTGTGCTGACCACATGCCTCTCCATATCCACATCCAGTGATATCTTTTGCTGAGGGAGACATGGTGGTTGGTTGATATCATTGGCCTTCCGAAGCCTGTTGTTACAGAGTTAGTTAGTTTTGTATAAAAATCACTGTTGTGGTGCCTCTGGCACCCCTTGCAGATGGGTGACCAAAACAGAGGCTTGTTCTGCTTGGTCCTTAAAACAGGCCAGTAAAAAATTGACTATACCAAATAGATGCCTATGACAAACATAGTTTACTCTGAGGTAAAAAAAGTCATGGAATACCTCCTAAAACTGTGTTGGGTCTCCTTTTGCCCAGTGCAGTGCAGCAACTCAAAGTGGCAGAAACTCAACAAGTCACTGGAAGTCCCTTGCAGAAATAATGAGCCATGCTACCTCTACAGCCATCCACAATTGTGAAAGTGCTGCCACTGCAGGATGTTGTGCACAAATTGACCTCTAAATTATGTCCCATAAATGTTCAATGGGACTCATATTGACGGGATTCATGGGTGGCCAGATCATTTGCTCGAATGTCCAGAATTTTCTTCAAACCAATCACGAACAATTGTGGCTCTGTGACATGCTTGGAAATATGAAGTAAATGAATGCAAATGGTCCCCAAGTAGTGAAACATAAACATTTACATCCAATGATAGGTTCAGTTGGACCAGAGGACCCAGCACATTCCATGTAAATACAACCTACATCATTATGGAGTTGCCACCAGCTTGCACAGTGCCCTGTTGACAACTTGGATCCATGGCTTAGTGGGGTCTGCACCTCAGTCAAACTCTACTGTCAGCTCTCACCATCAGAACTCGAGACTCATCTGACCAGGCAACAGTTTTCCAGTCATCTAGGGTCCAACCGATATGGTCTCAAGGCCAGGAGAGGCACTGCAGGCAATGTTGTGCTTTTAGCAAAGGTACTTGCATCAGTCATCTGGTGCCATAGCTCATTACTGCCACACTTCACCACACTGTCCTGGATACATTTGTCATCTGTTCTACTTGATTTCTGCAGTTATTTCTTGCAGTGCTACTTGTCTGTTTGCACTGACAGCTCTACACAAATGCTGCTGCTCTCAGCCAAGTGAAGGCCATTAGCCACTGCATTGTCTGTGGTGAGAGATAATTTTGTATTCTTGGTGTACTCTTGACACTATGGCTCTCACAAAACTGAATTCTCTAATGATTTCTGAAATGGAATGTCCCATACAACTACCATTGCACGTTCAAAGTCTGTTAATTCCAATCATGAGGCCATAATCACATCGGAAACCTGTTCACATGAAACACCTGAGTTCAAAAATTACAGCTCTGACAATGCACTGCATGTATGTGATATTACCACCATCAGTATGTGTGCATATTGCTATCCCATGCCTTTTTTCACCTCATTGTAAGTGGCACAGTGCACTTGGTTCACACGGCTGTCACCTACGCAGTTCACTCATGTTCTGCAGTGGTGTTCTTGTGCTACTTTCCTATGGTATTGTAGAATCTCAAAGATTGGTAAATGGCTGCTGAAACCAGTATGCTATTTGCCAAAAAGCTTCCATTTTCTGTCAACATTTTTGATTTGTACAATCTGCTGTGTACTAAAAAATTATTCAACCACATGACTCCTATTACTGAATAATAATATAATGGGGGCTGCTTTGTCTATGGATGGTTACTGAAACTTTGCACCTCTTGGCACCAGCATAATCAGCTTCTGAGTGGGAGGACTGGGCCCCAAAGGGTAAAGAGAAATTTGTTCACATGTTGCTCACAGTACTTTACTATAACACTGATAACAGTGAATGATTAAATGCAGCAGTTGCATAAGCCTGTTGTGAGAACTATTAAAGGTCATCATTAACTTACAAAAAGTAGAAATTTTTTTCTTAGAAGTTAATTTAAAAACATACCAATGCAGTAATGAAAGCCAGTCAAGGAAAATTTAAAATTAATCAATTGCTCAGAGCAATCACTATTAACATAAAGCAAAACTACCACTCTGCACAGCTATTCAAAGTTCTTTTATTTCCAAGTAAGGCAGAATCAGGGCCAATTAAAAAAAATTTGACATTAATAGATCACAAAGCCACACACATCTGATCTAATGTCTCATTTCTGGGAGGTGTAAACGATGTCTACAAAAATGAAACAGCGAGTGCAATGCGCGATCTTAAACAGTGTCTGAGGAACCTCACTCACACTAATGTAATACTGGTCAATACTCCACATTGCTATGATCTTGTAAGATGGTCATGTGTCAACAGGGAAATAAAAAGTGCCAACAATCAGTTTGCAAAAATCTGCAGTCATTTTAAAAAATGTGAAATGCGTTGATATAAGCAGTATTGGGTGTAGATCCCACACGCAACACGGACTTCACCTGAATGGCTTGGGGAAAGAATATCTGGCAAACCTGATAACCAAGGTAATAAAAAACCACCAAAATAAATTAAAAACCAAAGCAATAATTGCATCGCCATCGCCTGACTCCATAACGAAAACACTTCAAAAAAAGGTAAAAGCATTAGAACCATCATCAGCACCAGCAAAACATGTAAAAAAAGGCAAAATTTTAACAGAAACAACAGTAGACATTGATTTCAATGACAAAAGAATTACAGTTCCTCATCATCTAAATATTATTTTAGACAAAAACAAGAAAAACGAGACGACCCCAAGTTCACAAGGAAACACAGCAGTAGTGCCAGAACCAACATTTGAAGTGTCAGAAACAGCATCACCATCGACAACAACAAATAGAATGCTGTTGGGCAGAAGAAATGCAGAGCCCCCTTCTCATCTCAATGATTTTTTATGTGTGGGCCTGCAGAAAAAGAAGGGACAATAGTTGGTAGTGTCAAGTGTCTCCTCTCTCCTGTCTCAAGACAGACTCAAATGGATTCTCAGTCAGGTAACAGCACTAATAGAATGAAAAAGCAAGAGGAAGGCATCTCTTTCTTTCATCAAAATATAAGGGGCCTCTTAAACAAAACAGATCAACTTCTTATTAACATTAGTGAAAAGGGCAGTTTAAATAATGCTCAGGTTTTGTGCTTAACTGAGCACCATGTTACTGATAAATGTACCTTGCCATCTATAGTAAGATATAGTTTAATAACATATTACTGTATGGAAAGTAAAGACAAAGGTGGAGTAGCAATTTATGTTAAGGATAGTGTAGCATACAAAGCTATAGATATTAAGAAATATTGTGTGGAACAACAATTTGAGGCATGTGCCACAAAAATAATAACTAAATTCTACACAATAATAGTGTTGGCTGTCTACAGGTCTCCTTCAGGTGACATAAAAACTTTTCTGCATTCAATGGAACTCATTCTGTCAGGGTTACTTTCAAAAGCAAAGGATATTGTAATTTTAGGTGATTTCAATATAAACTTTATGACAGAAGAAAAGAATAAAATTGACTTTGAGATTGTGATGACTTTACATAATCTGACATCAGTAATAAACTTCCCAACAAGAATTACATCCGAGTGCCAAACTATGATAGACAACATTTTTTTAGATGTGAGTAGACATCAGAATTATACTGTCAGCCAGGTTAAAAATGGGCTTTCCGATCTCACTCTTTATGACGTTAATCTGTTCAAAAAAAGAATTTCCTGAATGGAAGTTCATAAGAGTAATGAATGAAGAGGCAAAAGGAACTTTCAACCACAGGTTGCAGCAAATGGATTGGTCTTTAGTATATAGTCATGATGATGTTGATACTAAATTTAACTGTTTTATAAATTAATTCTGTGCTCTTTTTGAAGAAATATTTCCCAAAAAATGGGTCAGAAACAGTGCTTCCAATTCTGTAAGTAAGCCTTGGAATACAAAAGGTATAAAACAGTAATGTAAGACCAAAAGGGAAACTTATGCTGCAATAAGATGCAGAAAAATGAGATGTAGATGTAGAAAAATGGGAACACTATAGATTATACTGTAAAATTTTGAAGAAACTAATACAGAAATCAAAAGCCCTTTATTATGAGAAGAAAATAGATAATTCTAATAATAAAATAAAAACAATTGGGAGCATTGTAAAAAAAGAAACAGGAAGAGATACAACAAGCAAAGAAGATGTAAATAAAATCAGATATGAAGGTACCCTACTAGATAACCCCAAAACGGTGGCTGAGATTTTTAATAAACACTTCCTATCAGTAACTCAACAGATTGGTTGCAAGCCAAATGTTGATGAAGCTGTAACTCTTTGTCAAGCAGTATATTCAAACACAATGTCAGAAATGCACCTTAATCCTTTCACTGTAGAAGAAATTTAAAAAATCATCATGTCTCTAAAAAGTAAGAACTCTGCAGGGGTTGATACTATATCTAGTAATTTATTGAAATATTCTTGTGTGTGGATAAGGGACATTCTCTGTCATATTTTCAATGCTTCCCTTCAGAAAGGTGTTGTTCCCAGAAGATTTAAGTATGCCATTGTGAAGCCCCTGTACAAAAAGGGTGATAAAGCTTAACTAACTAACTATTGACCTATCTCTTCACTGACAGCTTTCTCCAAAATTCTAGAAAAGCTAATACATGTAAGAATTACTGATCATCTCATGAAGAATGGAGCAAGAGCCAATTTGGCTTTCAAAAGGGCCGTTCAACAGATGACGCAGTCTATGCACTTGCAAATGAAGTCCTAGAAACCCTTAATGAAAAAATGCTAGCACTTGGTGTCTTCTGTGATTTATCCAAAGCATTTGACTGTGTTGATCACCAGATTCTCTTGCAAAAAGCAAAATTAGTAGGAATAAGTGGTGTTCCAGGCAACTGGCTACAGTCGTACCTCCAAGACAGAAAACAAAAAGTTGTCTTGAACAGCTCGGGTGGACTATGTGACACTTCCTCAGATTCTGAATGGAGTTCTATTACATGTGGGGTGCCTCAGGGCTCAATTCTTGGGCCATTATTATTCCAGATTTTTATAAATGACCTACCATCATGTACAAGCCTGCCATGTAAATTTGCATTATTTGCTGATGATACCACAATTTTTATGAGCAGTAGAACAGACAACAATCTTTAGGAACTCATTAATCACATTCTCTCAGATGTGGTTAATTGGTTCAAGGTGAATGGTCTCTCATTAAATTCCAGTAAGACCAGATTTATTCAATTCTGTACAAAAACAGAAAAAGAGAGAGAGATAAGTGTGACATGTGGTAATCAACCAATAGAATGAATGGAAACAACAAAATTTCTTGGAGTGCACATTGACAAGAAAATGAACTGGTCTTCACATATTATTGATCTCTGTAAGAGGCTTAGCTCTGCTACTTATGCTTTACGGGTTGTCACTACATGTGTTGAACCTAACACTGCAAAAGTGGCATACTATGGCTATTTTCACTCTGTCATTCAATACAGATTTATTTTTTGGGGCAATCAGCCATTAGCAAGGAAAGTGTTCATTGCACAGAAGCGAGCTTTAAGAACTATATGTGGATTGCGCCCAAGAGACTCGTGTAGAAATAGCTTTCGAAAACTTAAAATATACACAACTACATGCCAATATATTTTTTCTCTCATGTGTTTTGTTTGTAAAAATATAGAGATATTTCAACCAAACAGTAATTATCATGAGCATAACACACGGTGGAAGAATGACATACACAGCAAGCACAGAAATTTGACATGTGGAATAATTGGGTCTACTGCCAGATGTTTGTGTCACTCTGGCACAATATTTCGGCCATATTGGAGGATCTTGTCCAGTATTTAAGCTCAGAGGGCGCTGGGTGCTCTCTCTGCCATCAGCGCCCGCCTGGCGCTGCCTGTAATGTGTTGTCTCTTCCCCAGTGCTCCTTTGGACATCTGCGCCCGACTTGGTCACATCTGTGGCAGCTGTCTGAGGCCCATCCTGTGTTGGGCATTCTGTTCATGGTCCACGCCCGCCTGGTGCTGCTCCTGAGGTTTTGGCCCTTCCCTGGTGCTCCCACGGACGTCTGCGCCCGGCTCGTCCACCATCTGTGGTCGTGGCAGTTGTCTGGGGCCGGACCCACATTTGGCATTCCGTTCATGGTCTGCACCCGCTTGGCGCTGTTCCTGAGGTGTTGGCACTTTCCTGGTACTCCCACGGATGTCCGCGCCCGCCTCGTCCACCATCTGCAGTTGTGGCAGCTGTCTGAGGCCCGTCTCGCATCGGGCACTCCATTTGCAGTCTGCGCCCACCTGGCACTGCTTGTAAGGTGTTGTCTCTTCCCTGGTGCTCCCTCAGATGTCCGCGCCCGACTTGGTCTCCATCTGTGGCAGCTCTCTGAGGCCAGTCGTTTGTCGGGCATTCCGTTCATGGTCTGCGCCTGCCTGGCACTGCTCCTGAGATGTTGGCACTTCCCTGGTGCTCTGACAGTCGTCCGTGCTCAGCTCGTCCATCATCTGTGGTCGTGGCGGCTGTCAGAGGCCCATCCTGCGTCGGGAGTTGCGTTCACGGTCCGCGCCCGCATGGCGTTGCACCTGTGGTGTTACTACTTCTGGAGGAGTTTCTTGGTTCCTTTCATTGGGCCCTGATAAGCTCCAGAGCTGGACTCCACACCGAGCTGAGCTGGTAACCACTGTCTTGGTTTATTAGGTTGTCTGTGACCTTGATCTCGATGGCCTCCATTATGACACTGTCCCAAAATCTTGGAGTCTGTGTCACAATTTTGGTGTTGTTGTAGTCCATCGAGTGACCGAGCTCCAGACAGTGCTCCGCTGTGGCAGATTTGGTTGCCTGTCCGAGTCTGGTGTGCCTCTGGTGTTCTTTGCACCTGATGTCCACCTTCCTGGTTGTCTGGCTAATGTATGATTTTCCACACTGGCACGGGATGTTGTAATTGCCTGGTTTATGTAGCCCCAGGTCATCCTTCACACACCCTTCCCTCTGAGCATAAATACTGGACAAGATCCTCCAATACAGCAGTCTCAGGTTGCACCTGAAGAAGGCAACGAGTTACATGGGCGAAATATTGTGCCAGAGCGACACAAACAATCGGCAGTAGACCCAATTAATTCCGCATGTCAAGATCTCGCCAGGATAGCCTGAAAAGTTACACAGAAATTTGAGCTTGGTGCAAAAGGGTGTCCACTTCACTGGAGCAAAACTCTTCAATACTCTTCCTCCTGAAATAAAGACAGAGATTCATAACAAGAGTAAGTTTAAGAAAGCACTAAGAATATTTCTGCTAGAAAAAGCTTTTTACAGTCTAGATGAATTTTTAACTAAATAAATTGTAAAATTTTAATATTATATAATACAAATTGACATAATGCCACTAAGAATGTTATTTAACCTGAGCTCTGCTTCTGTGTGTGTGCTGTATCTGTTTTCTGTAGTGCTTTAATGTATCTAGGAAAATATGTATTTTCTTTTTCTGTATTGCTGCCCAAAGAATTTACTGTATAAATTTGTATATAATTATATGGATATAATAGAGGGAAACATTCCACGTGGGAAAAATATATCTAAAAACAAAGATGATGTGACTTACCAAACGAAAGCGCTGGCAGGTCGATAGACACACAAACAAACACAAACATACACACAAAATTCAAGCTTTCTCAACCAACGGTTGCTTCATCAGGAAAGAGGGAAGGGAGAGGGAAAGATGAAAGGATGTGGGTTTTAAGGGAGAGGGTAAGGAGTTATTCCAATCCCGGGAGTGGAAAGACTTACCTTAGGGGGAAAAAAGGACAGGTATACACTCGCACACACACCCATATCCATCCTCACATACACAGACACAAGCAGACATTTGTAAAGGTCTGCTTGTGTCTGTGTATGTGCGGATGGATACGGGTGTGTGTGCGAGTGTATACCCGTCCTTTTTCCCCCTAAGGTAAGTCTTTCCGCTCCCAGGATTGGAATGACTCCTTACCCTCTCCCTTAAAACCCACATCCTTTCGTCTTTCCCTCTCCTTCCCTCTTTCCTGATGAAGCAACCATTGGTTGTGAAAGCTTGAATTTTGTGCGTATGTTTGTGTTTGTTTGTGTGTCTATCGACCTGCCAGTGCTTTCATTTGGTAAGTCACATCATCTTTGTTTTTAGATATATTTTTATATAATTATGTACTCAAATTTCTGTATGTGCTATAAGATTATCAGATTCTACTTGTAAAAAACTGACTCATTCCACGTCCTTGTGAATCCAACACAGTTGGACCTTTGGAACATGAAATAAATGAAATCAAATCAAATCAAACAGTTATAAAGGCATAATTTAGTAAGTTAAATCCATCAGGGCAGCCTTGTAGACCAATATTAACAATCCAATATATAATTAGTAACAAAAACAATTAATTAGGGTCCGCAGCTCGTGGTCATGCGGTAGCGTTCTCGCTTCCCGCGCCCGGGTTCCCAGGTTCGATTCCCGGCGGGGTCAGGGATTTTCTCTGCCTCGTGATGACTGGGTGTTGTGTGATGTCCTTAGGTTAGTTAGGTCTAAGTAGTTCTAAGTTCTAGGGGACTGATGACCATAGATGTTAAGTCCCATAGTGCTCAGAGCCATTTGAACCATTTGAACCAATTAATTGGGAAACAAATGCACAATAACAAGAAATTAGATGAGGTCAATGGCTCAGATGAATCATCTAATCCAGTGATGATAAATGAAAGAAGGGCCCAAAGAGATAATGCATTCTCAGATAATCAGTTAACTGATTGAAACTCCGTTCAAAAATGTAGTTAACACAACAATTACGCATTTATGGCTTAATAATTCACAGACTGCAAATGCAGTACAGAAGGAATAATATGCACTTACAATGACAATACAATTGGTGGTAGTTTCAATGGAATAGATATAACAATTTCATTATAGCTTAATCCATTCGGGCTCAGACTCCTCACAGGTATTGGTTCAGTCACAGACCACCAGAGCATACAGTATACTAGGAAACTCATTCTAAACAAACTAAGATGAAAACCCATTTGGTACTTGCATAACACAAGGAAAGCACAATAAAATTTTACAATCAGAACACTACATTTATATAAACAACAAAATATTACATAGCAAAGAATGAGATATGCACACAGATTGAGTGGGCCTTAAGATAAAGGCGGGAGCCAGGACTTGAAGTGAAGCTACTTAAAGTGATTGCTTACAACAGTATATTCTATTGCACATACGTGGTTAGAATACCTGCTAAATGTTGCTTCACATGAGCAAGTCATACAATAGCAAGTGCAAGATAAGTACCTACTTGAAATGACTGAGCTTAAACAGTTGGCTGTTAGAAGACAGCTGCCAGCAAACCAAAACAAATTTCACGTGCACCTAGTGCATTCCAAACCATCTTGGAATAGTATTAAACCTACTCCACACAACCCTAACATATGGCTCACATCAAATAAAATATTATATTTACTCAAAATCATTTGAGAATTACCACCCAATTTTAAAACAGCAATATTTATGACCACTAAATTTTAACCTGACTATGTGGGTCCCTTTAAATAACAGACAGTGCTTCACTTATACCACTAGATACTTTAACAAACAGTCCAATCATTATTGCAGAAAGCTTATAATTCGAGTTACTCTCTTAATAGACATCAAGTACTGGTAGATTCCATTAAACAGACAGCCATTATAATGCATGCTACCTGGGCAGGAAATGTTTAAACCAAGCCATTCAAAACCAAACTTTTTTTTGCAAACACAGCCACAGATGTCACAAAACTTGGAAAACAAATCATTGTTTACACATTTGCCATTTCCAAAATAGAATCAAAAGACCTTGTTGAAGCAAGGCAACAGTTTAAAATAGTTAAATTCCAGTACTGTAATGTCAGACTCACTTTCGATAAACAGAAGCCACCTGGCACCTTACAGTGATCATACAACTGTTGAGTTGTACACAACACCAAGAGATACACTTTCAGCTTTGCTCACCAAACAACTTTGCTCACAGCTTCCTTTTTACCATACAGCAATTTAGACCACCCAAGGTGCACTTACTTTCAAAAGCCATTCTGTCCACCAGCAGTAGAGATTCCACAATCAGTCACCAGCCCAGTGCAAAACCTATCAATGATTCATTCCTGTCCTCTCACTGACAGCCCGCACACATCATGCAAAATCCTCTCCCTTGAACCACCACTCCAAAAATGACCCACTGCCAACTGCCCACTGTGCTTTCATGTCTGCTATTTTAAAACCAAAAATGCATGCCAGACCCACTCTTGAAGATCCTCGTGATGGGTCATGATGATGGATAGTGGCCAGATACTGCTGGGTCATGGCTCAGCTGTGGTGGCAGCATCTCATGCAAGTCAGCACAGCTCAGTTATAATGTGTTCATCTAAATTACTGTTTCCAATCTCTCTGGAACCATTAACCCTGAATAAAATCAAATATTAGCTATTACCTCCATCCCCATCTCCCAAAGTCATCAAAATTAATGCCTAACTACACTTTAGAATGAAAAAGAATTTTCCTTGAACAATTTTATTTTTTAAATGATGAAAGATAAATGATAGTTGCTGTAAGTGTGTTATTAAACCACAGACTAATGAATTAATATGACAACAATCTTTTTTATATAGAATGATGAAACAGTTAACAGTACATCATGAGTGCTAAATACAACCCTACTCTGGAAAGAAAGCTAAACATTCATGTTGAGAATAGATGCTTCTTACAAAACATGGTTACCCTCCCTTGATTACTAGACTCTTTATCTCTGAACTGGCAGAAATTGGATGACTTGAGACTGCTACTGTTTTGTGCCTAACCACTGCCATTATGTTTATTATAATCTGTAGGCTCTTCAACAATGTGGTTACATAGTTACTACTGCATTGTGCTGTCAATTAGTTCATTTATCCATTGTGAAGTGAATAATGTTAGCAATTTGTGTTCCATTGGGGGAACTACCTACAACTTTGAGAAGGCGTTTTCATGAGATATTTAAGCACATGTGATACACATGTCACAAGTGATGTCGTAGATGTAGGAAACAAAAAATAAAGTATAGCCTATGTGTTGTGAAAGGACTACACATTCATTCCACAAGTCATTGTGTTATGTGGCAGTGCTGGGATTTGAAAAATATAATGTAGAAATTGTTGGAACCATATGTAATCAATGTTACATTCTTAGGAAACAAGGATAATAATAAGAATAAAGATAATAATAATAATAATAATATATTGCAGACCCATACACATTCCCTGATACACTTACACATGGAATAACTTATCTGAAACCTAAAGATCAAGCAGACACAGCAAACCCAGCTAAATATCATCCCATAACATGCCTACCAACAATCTACAAAATATTAACTTCAGTCATTACACAGAAATTAATGACACATACAACACAGAACAAAATTATAAATGAAGAACAAAAAGGCTGCTGCAAAGGAGCACGAGGATGTAAAGAGCAACTGATAATAGATACAGAGGTGACGTATCAAGCTAAAACTAAACAAAGGTCGCTACACTACGCATACATTGATTACCAAAAAGCTTTTGATAGTGTATCCCACTCATGGTTACTACAAATATTGGAAATATACAAAGTAGATCCTAAATTGATACTGTTCCTAAACATAGTAATGAAAAACTGGAAAACCATACTTAATATCCAAACAAATTCAGATAATATCACATCACAGCCAATTAAGTGTGGAATATACTAAGGAGACTCATTAAGTCCTTTCTGGTTCTGCCTTGCTCTGAACCCACTATCCAACATGCTAAATAATACAAATTATGGATACAATATTACTGGAACATACCCACACAAAATCACACATTTGCTATACATGGATGATCTAAAACTACTGGCAGCAACAAATCAACAACTCAACCAATTACTAAAGATCACAGAAGTATTCAGCAATGATATAAATATGGCTTTTGGAACAGACAAATGTAAGAAAAATAGCATAGTCAAGGGAAAACACACTAAACAAGAAGATTACATATTGGATAACCACAGCAACTGCATAGAAGCAATGGAAAAAACAGATGCCTATAAATATCTAGGATACAGACAAAAAATAGGAATAGATAATACGAATATTAAAGAAGAACTAAAAGAAAAATATAGACAAAGACTAACAAAAATACTGAAAACAGAACTGACAGCAAGAAACAAGACAAAAGCTATAAATACTTATGCTATACCAATATTGACCTACTCATTTGGAGTAGTGAAATGGAGTAACACAGACCTAGAAGCACTCAATACACTTACACGATCACAATGCCACAAATATAGAATACATCACATACATTCAGCAACAGAAAGATTCACATTAAGCAGAAAGGAAGGAGGAAGGGGATTCATCGACATAAAAAACCTACATTATGGACAGGTAGACAATTTAAGAAAATTCTTTCTAGAACGAGCAGAAACTAGCAAAATACACAAAGCAATCACGCATATAAATACATCGGCTACACCACTGCAGTTTCATAACTACTTCTACAACCCTCTAGATCACATAACATCAACAGATACGAAGAAAGTAAATTGGAAAAAGATAACACTACATGACAAGCACCCGTATCATCTAACACGGCCACACATCGATCAAGACGCATCCAACACATGGCTAAGAAAAGGCAATATATACAGTGAGATGGAAGGATTCATGATTGCAATACAGGATCAAACAATAAACACCAGATATTACAGCAAGCATATTATTAAAGATCCCAATACCACAACAGATAAATGCAGACTTTGCAAACAACAAACAGAAACAGGAGATCACATCACAAGCGGATGTACAAAACTAGCAAATACAGAATACCCCAGAAGACATGACAATGTAGCAAAATAATACACCAACAGCTTGCCTTACAACATAAACTTATAAAACAACACGTTCCCACATACAAGTATGCACCACAAAATGTACTGGAGAATGATGAATACAAATTACACTGGAACAGAACCATTATAACAGATAAAACAACACCACATAGTAAACCTGACATCATACTCACCAATAAAAAGAAGAAATTAACACAACTAATCGAAATATCCATACCCAATACAACAAATATACAAAAGAAAACAGGAGAAAAAATTGAAAAATACATCCAATTGGCTGAGGAAGTCAAGGACATGTGGCACCAGGATAAAGTTGACATTATACCAATTATACTATCAACAACAGGAGTCATACCACACAATATCCGCCAGTACATCAATGCAATACACCTACATCCAAACTTATATATACAACTACAGAAATCTGTAATTATTGATACATGTTCAATCATCCTAAATGCAATATAACATATACCGTTCAGTTAAAAGGAAGTCACGCTTGATCAAGGTCCATGTCACTTTCCATTTTTAACCAGACCTAAGGTCTGAGAAAGAAAAGAAGATAATATAATAATAATAATAATAATAATAATAATAATAATAATAATAAATCCCGTGGAGGCCCGGGAAAAGCATAGGCCTCCGGTATGTTCTGCCAGTCATAAAAGGCGATGAAAAGAACAAACCACTAATAGGGCTAACCCCCCTTTTAGTGTGATTACTTGGTTCAGGACTGAACTAAAGAAGCCTCGGACAAGCGCCGTCATGGTTGGGGACGGCGCTTGAACCCTATGCCCGCCCACAATGGTAACGACACTGCTAGCCAACTGGAAAATGATTTAAATCCAAATAGAGGTGTTTTGCAGGATATGCTTCCTGCAACCACCCTAGAAGGAAAACAAAGACAGAGGATGAGATGGTCAGATGAAGTTAATCGACACCTCATGTTCTGTTATTACCAAGCAACAAACCTAGGAACCAACACAACTGGATACAGATCACAAGTATACACAACATTTATTACCAGATACCCGGAATTAAAATTTTTAACAGAACAACGACTAGCTGATCAGATCCGTGTAATAATAAAAAATAACAGGATACCCCAGTCAGAATTAGAAAACATCAAACAACAAGTACAACAAATACTGGAACAAAATAATGTGCAATCAGAAGAGGAAGAAAACACAGTAATGGACTCAAACATCCCAGAGAAGACAAACAAAGAACAAAACACGTCAATTAAACAATCAGAGGAAAACAAAATCTTAAGACAGCCACCAGAACAAGCACAAATAGAACACGAAGTGACACACATGTTAGATATAGAAGAGAAATTTCAGCTGACATATATAGAATACAAAGACACAAATACAGACATTAGACCATTCTTGCATAGACCACCAAATAACCCACAAGTCAAAACAACAATAACAACTATCAACACAATCATACACAACAAAATAAATGAAAATACAACTATGGAAGAGTTACAACTACTGGTTTATGTAGGAGCACTCACTACACTAAATATACACACTAGGCAGAGATCAGAACCAACCAACACACAGAAGAAACCCACAAAACCAGCATGGCAACACAGGCTACAGATCAGAATAGAAAAACTGAGAAAAGACATCGGACAGCTAACACAATTTATAAGAAATGAAATATCAGACAAAAAACGAAAAAGGTTAGGTAAAATCTCACAACAAGAAGCAATAGAGCAATTAGATGAAAAGAAGCAGAAATTACAAGCATTGGCCAAATGACTTAGAAGATACAGAAAGTGAAAATAGAAGGAAACAAAACCAAACATTCAACACAAACCCAAAGAGATTTTACCAAACAATAGATAACACACACATTAAAATAGACCATCCACCAAACATAACAGACATGGAACACTTCTGGAGCAACATATGGTCAACCCGGTACAACATAACAGGCATGCATGGTGGATACAAGCAGAAACAGACTCATACAAGATGATACCACAAATGCCTGAAGTGATAATTTTGCAACATGAAGTCACCCGAGAAATTAATTCTACGCACAATTGGAAAGCCCCTGGAAATGATAAAATCGCAAATTTCTGGCTAAAGATGTTCACCTCAACACATTCCCATCTAACTAAATTATTTAACAGTTACATTGCTGACCCATACACATTCCCTGATACACTTACACACGGAATAAGCTATCTGAAACCTAAAGATCAAGCAGACACAGCAAACCCAGCTAAATATCGCCCCATAACATGCCTACCAACAATCTACAAAATATTAACTTCAGAATCGTTTAGTTCACATAAGATCAACAGATACGAAGAAAGTAAATTGGAAAAAGAAAACACTACATGGCAAGCACCCGTATCATCTAACACAGCCACACATCGATCAAGACGCATCCAATACATGGCTAAGAAAAGGCAATATATACAGTAAGACAGAAGGATTCATGATTGCAATACAGGATCAAACAATAAACACCAGATATTACAGTAACCATATTATTAAAGATCCCAATACCATAACAGATAAATGCAGACTTTGCAAACAACAAATAGAAACAGGAGATCACATCACAAGTGGATGTACAATACTAGCAAATACAGAATACCCCAGAAGACATGACAATGTAGCAAAAATAATACATCAACAACTTGCCATAAAACATAAACTAATAAAACAACACGTTCCCACATACAAGTATGCACCACAAAATGTACTGGAGAATGATGAATACAAATTATACTGGAACAGAACTATTATAACAGATAAAACAACACCACATAACAAACCTGACATCATACTCACCAATAAAAAGAAGAAATTAACATAACTAATCGAAATATCCATACCCAATACAACAAATATACAAAAGAAAACAGGAGATAAAATTGAAAAATACATCCAACTGGCTGAGGAAGTCAAGGACATGTGGCCTCAGGATAAAGTTGACATTATACCAATTATACTATCAACTACAGGAGTCATACCATACAATATCCACCAGTACATCAACACAATACAGCTACATCCAAACTTATATAAACAGCTACAGAAATCTGTAATTATTGATACATGTTCAATAACCCAAAAGTTCCTAAATACAATGTAACATATACCGTACAGTTAAAAGGAAGTCATGCTTGATGAAGGTCCGCGTCACTTTCCATTTTTAACCAGACCTAAGGTCTGAGAAAAATAGAAATAATAATAATAATGCCCTTTTAAAAATCGTGCACTTTCATCACTGAAACATAACAACACACTTCTGTTTGTACACTGTGATCTTCAGTGATGGAAATGCAGGCAGAATAAAGGTTTTGAAGCAATTTGGAATTATGTCTGTCCAGAAGGAATCATAACTTCATAAAGACTGAGTCTCCAATGTGGAAATTATTGTAAAACAGAAGCAACAGAAGCAGCAAGAGCCCTTAGATGTGGAAAGAGACTGCATTTGGTTAATGCTTGACAAGATAAAGATTACAAAGTTAAACAGTTTTAGGCTGTCTCTTCATTCACTAATGAGTTTTCCTGTACTTGAACTTTCAAGTGCAATATTTGAAAAATTATCTTTCTTTTTGCAAATGTTTCCCATTATTTCAGTAACTAATTAAGATAAAGGTCTGAAATTTTTATTTCTTATTGACAGAGATTGTGTATTCATGTTTATCTGCAATGGTAGTGATGGCACTCATACCTTGATCATAATTTTTTTATTAAATAAATTTTTGAAACATTCATTAAAAAATTTGTATCCTGATACCTAACAAAGTTAGATACTTGATATCAGGTTAGTGAATGTATAAGATATCACTGTATATCCTGGCAAAGTTTTGTGGCAAATTGCAAATTTTCCAATGTGACTTAGATATTTTTTTCCATTGAGTATTCTCCCACAAGTGAGGTCAGATACTTAAAGCGAAAAATTATTTAGGTTTTACAACAGAACAAAGCTGACACGAACCATAAGAACAGAAGTTGATAACATAATTTCCATTAAATAATGTTTTGACTGAAAATGTCAGTTCTGATGAAGGAGATGTTATTAGTTCAATAAGAATAAAATATAATGGACAGGTCCTATTTGTTCCCCTATAAATATTGTGTGATGTGTGTGAATGAATATATATCTTCCCTGACAAATAAACAGTGATGTTTTGAAATTTTTTTCCACTTATCAGCACTTTACCACACATAGATCAAGAACATGCATTATAAAGTTTGCTTTGGCCATTAATAAACTTCATTGCTGTTAGTTCCTCATTTCTGATGTTATTGTTCTACTTATTGTATCACAGATGGGAACTCACAGTCTGAATACAAGCTGAAATGAGAGTGCTGTGACATGATGTGATGGCCAGCTTTAAAGAATATTGTAGATGAGGTGACTGGAGGGACACATTGAATCAACAGAAATCATACAATATTGTTAGCACAGCCCTTCACCTTGTATGAGAGCAGAAGTGAAACACTGAGTTAGAGATTGTTGAAATATTATGTGTAACTGTTTTCAGAATCACCTTTTCTATTGGCATATTAGACATGTTAAATACAGTGTTGTCTGCTGTCTAAAGTTGGTAACAACGGGAAAGACATCAATACCAATTATTAGCTTTTGATTTAAATTGATGGAGCAGCCTACAGTAGTTACCTCACCAATAGCCCTCTTAAGGTGCATTTACACCTTTGAAACTTCCCCTGTGCACTAGGAACTTGCAGCCTTCACACATAGAGGCAAGGAGGCACATGTACTGGTGCAAAGCCATGCACATATCTGATTTGTACACATGGACCATTGTATGCAGACACAAGAGGCCTCTCAGTCACAGACAGGGAGACATGTCCAAACGCCATGCGTCTATCCGCAGTTCTCTCCATTTAACATTTTGTTTCCCTATGTCTCACAGTGAAAGATTGTTATTGTCTGTTTCATATTTTCTCATTATTGATTCCATGGATTATAAATATCGTGAAATGAAATGACTATCTACAATTCCCCAAAAATAAGAACAACATGGAAGCTACAAAGGCAAACCTGTGCAAAATAAAAAGCCTTTGTTTTTACTTCCAACAAATAGATATTGAAGAAGAGGAGTCATTCTGCTGCCATTGATGCGCTGAAGCCTTCTTGGGTTCTTTACTAACCGCTTTTATTCATAAATAGTTTGCATTGGTGAGAGCAAATGAAAGATTACTGAAATCATCTTTAAAATTCAAATAGCTACTTTCATTGTCATATGTGTATTGCAGAACAGTATCATTGGCTCCAAAGCACCCAGTGTGGGAAATTCCACCTCGTTTCAGAATCCAACCACTCATTTCTACAGTTTTGAGGTTGAAGATAAACAAAAAATCGAATTAAATGCTTTTGACAAAAATAAGACCCTCCCTCCCACATCCACTGATACACATATACATGTGCATATTCAGAAATTAACACATATTAGTGTATTTGGGACAACACTGTTAACCACAACATTATGACCACCTACCTAACAGCTGGTATGTCCACCTGTGGCACATGTAACAGAGGCAGCAATGCATCATGGCATGAAAGCAATGAGGCCTTAGTAGGTCATTCAAGGGAGTTAGCTCCACATCTGCACACACATGTCACCTACATCCTGCAAATTCCAGGGAAGGGTCAATGAGCTCTGACATCACATACAATCACATCCCAGATGCGTTCAATCGGGTTGAGTTCTGATGAGTTGGGGTGCCAGCACATTACTTGGAACCCGCTGCTGTATTCCTCGAACCATTCCACCACGCTCCTGGCCTTGTCACATGGTGCATTATCTTGTTGCCATCGAGAAACATAATCATCATGAAGGGGTGCACATGGTCTTCAACCAATGTACGATACCTCTTGGCCATCAGGATGCCTTGCATACACCCCACTGAACCAATGGATGTCCATGTGAATGTTCCCCAGAGCATAATGGAGCCACCGCCAGCTTGTCTCCATCCATCAGTACAGGTGTCAAAACCGGTTTCCCTGGATTTGCACCCTCCCATTGGCATGATGGAGAAGGTATCGGGGTTCACCAGATCATGCAACACACTGCCACAGTGCCAACTTCCAGTGGTGATACTCACTTGTCCATTTCAATCGCAGCAGCCAATGTCATGATATTAATAATGGCATATGCTGGGGTAGGTGAAGGCCCATCATTAGGAGTGTTCTGTGCACTGTGTGTTCAGACACACTTGTACCCTACCCAGCATTAAAGTCTGATATTAGTTCCGCCAGAGTTCAACACCTGTTTGCGTGTCCTGTTTTACCAATCTTCCCAGTTTAACATCTGTAATGAGGGTTGGCCACCCTACCACAAGACGTCTGGTTGTGGTTTCGCCTTGGTTTCGTCATGTGTTGAAGATACTCACAACAGCACCCCTCGAACACCCAACAAGTCGTGCAGTTTCCGAAACACTCATGCCGAGCCTCCAGGCCATCACAATCTGCCCAGGGTCAAACTCAGATAGATAGCATACCTTCCCCTTTCTACACATGGACAGCACACTCACTGATACTACATGCACCATGCGTGTGGCTGAGTAGCGGTCATTCCTCGCCAGGCAAAGCTGCTGTCGCCTGGACGGATTTATATCGATAGTAGGCCGATAGTCATGATGTTGTGGCAGATCAGTGTCCTGTCTGTAAACATTGATCGTGAAATAAACGTTTCATTTTCCAGAGAAAGGAAAGTCAGGTAGTCACAAACTTACCTTAATGTAGTCATACAATGAAGGCACAAGAGGTATAAAATTCCGTGTACTTGTGGCAAGGTCTATATTGGTAGTACGAAAAGAAGTGTGAATACGAGGGTAAAGTAGCATAAAAGTCTTTGCCGACTGGGAAAAATAGATAAATCGGCCGTTGCAGAACATCCATTTCAGTCAGGTGACCATGTAGTTAAGTTTTCTGGGACTACAGTTTTAAGTGCTATTATCCACGACTGTATAGGGAGGCTATTGAAATTTATAAGCATGAAGATAATTTTAATAGAAAAGAGCAGGCCTTGAAATTAAGCGACATATGGACAGTGGCGTTACAGAATCGGTAAGTGATTTTTATCTATGATGGACTATTATCGATAGTTACATTTTATCTTTGATTAGTTTTCTCTCTGCTACTAAGTGCAAGCTAGACCACGCCCACTTTCCTCAGTATTTAGGCCGCTCTCCGACGCACACAAGCTGGCGAATTTCGTCAGTTCCTTCGTGATGAAGCCGTGGACATCTGTCTACTCAGCGAAACCCGCCTTAAACCAGGCATTGCAGTCAAAGCACCGAACTACTCCTGTTACCGTGCTGACAGCCCAACTGTCGGTGGAGGAATGGCCATCTACATACGGAATGGGATCCGTCACCACCAGATTCAACTGCCACCGCTCGTGACTCTGGAGGCGATCGGAGTTGTCGCGCACACGTCAGCGGGAGCTATAACCTTCATTGCCATGTACAAACCGCCGTCGCATCCATGGGTAGATGCGGACTTAGAATCTCTTCTCTCCATTGGAGGCAAGCTGTTCATCGCTAGAGACTATAACTCCAAGCACCTCGCTTGGCATTCACGACTAACCAACAGGGACGGACGCCGCGTCCAATGAATCGTGGATCGCAATGACGCCGTGGTAGTGGGTCCCTACGATCCCACCATCTTCCCCGTTAACGGACAACCGGACATCGTCGACTTCGCGGTCGTGAAAGGCATTCCACACCGGATCCTTGCATCGACACGGAATTTCCTCTCCTCTGATCATGTGCCAGTTGTTTTTGACGTCGACCTCGACCCACTGCAGTTACCCAGGCATGGAGTGTCACTCTCTGGAGTCAACTGGGATCTCTTTCGCAACACCCTGACCGAGTCCCTCACTGCGATGCCACCTGTCGACGACGCAGAAGCAGAAGATTCACTCCTCCACTTCACAGACGCCACCCTCGCCGCAGTCAAAGAAGCGGCTCCGCCCAGACGCGAGCGCCAGGACCAATCTCGACAGCTGCCCCCCGATCTCCTTGCAAAAATTGCGGAGAAGAACAGAGTGTACCGCGAATGGCAGCGTACACGGAACCCCGCCACCAAACGGCAACTCAACCGTATGCGGCGCGAAATTACGGTGGCTGTGGACAATCACCGCAACCAGGAGTGGGCTAACCGTGTGGCGACTCTTCAGCTTGACGACGGGTCTGTCTGGAGGACCACGGAACACTTCCTACGGCGAACGCAGCGTATGCCGCCTCTACGAACTGCAAACGGAATTGTCTGTGAACCAAACGCGAAGGCTGACGCCCTCGTCGATGTTTTTGAAGAGAACTTCAAGCCTGTAGAGGATCCACTGGACGCAGAACATGAAACGATGGTCGCCGACCGGTTCCCTCGCTATCTGGAAACGGAGGGCGATGAAGACATCGAGGCCACAACACCTGAAGAAGTCTCGACGGCTCTCAAGGCCCTCAATCCAAAGAGAGCTGCAGGCCCTGACGACGTCTCCACTGCCATGCTGAAACAACTGCCTGAGGACGCCTCCACCCACCTGGCTGAAATCTTCAACAAGATCTTTCGCACAGGTCACTTTCTCCTGCAGTGGAAGCACGCCGAGATTGTGGCTATTCCTAAGATGGGAAAAGATCTCCATCAGCCGAAGAGCTATCGCCCAATTAGTCTGCTGCCTGCCATCTCGAAAGTTTTCGAGCGCGTCTACCTGAAGAGGCTACAGCAACACGTCACCGCCGAAGCTCTACTCCCAGACACCCAGTTCGGCTTCCGTAAGGGCCACTCTACGGAGCACCAACTTCTCCGACTCATGGAAGAAGCTTTTGATTCCCAGGAGAGGCGCGAATACTTTGGCGCAGTCTTCCTTGATGTCTCACGCGCTTTTGACAGCGTCTGGAACGATGGGCTGCTCTTCAAACTTCTCGAAATGGGGGTCCCTGGATCACACATCCGTCTGCTAAAGTCCTACCTCGACGGACGGACTTTTCACGTCCGTGCAGAAACCGGCTTGTCAACAGTCCGTCCCATCAGAGCAGGCGTGCCACAAGGGTCAGTTCTGGGGCCGATCCTGTACACGCTCTACACAGCTGATACGCCAACGGTCCCTCGTGTGCACCTTGCACTTTACGCCGACGACACTGCGCTCTACTCACGAAGTATGAGCGCAGACACACTTCGCCAGAGGCTGCAGCACGCAGTCGACACCCTCGCCGATTGGGCCATCAAGTGGAAACTGCAGTTCAACGGAGCCAAGACGCAATTTTTCATTGCAACCCGTCGTGTCATCCCAGCCGCTCTGCCCCCAATCGTCCTTGGAGGCAGTCCTGTCAACTGGCGACCGACAGCGCAGTATCTTGGGGTCACCATAGATCGCCGCCTCACCTGGGGCCCACACGTGAAGAGCGTCGCAAACAAAGCAAGGGGTCGACTTCTTAAGCTCTACCCCCTGCTCAACCCGACGTCGACTCTCCCTCCGCGACTGGGCGTCACGCTGTACAGGGCGCTAATCCGCCCTGTCTTCGATTACGCGGCTATCGTCTGGGGGAATGCGGCAGACGAAAACCTGAAGAAACTACAATCTCTGCAGAACAGGGCTCTGCGCCTCGCGCTGAACTTACAGAGGGACTTCCCATCTGGACCACTGCACGACCTCGCTGAGGTCCGCAAAGTCAAGGACCACATCCGTACGGTTGCCTGCCGCTTCTACGAAAAGGCGCGGCAGTCCGAGAACCGGCACATACGCTCACTGGGGCAGGAGATCCAGCGTAATGCCAACACACGCTGGCCCCAGCTCCTTACAGCATAGGCTGTCACTGAAGAAGAAAAAAGAGTGGAATATACAAGAAGCCAATCACCATTAGAAGACACACCGCCAGAATTGAATAGGAGGCAAAACATGTATATGTTGTGAACTCCGCACTAGTCGAAGACCGAAGAATCTTCGCGAAGAAGCCACGCAGCGGCGCCGACTCGTCAGTCGGCAGGACCAGCCATAACTCTGAGGATGTCCAACGTAGTATTGGACGAAACGTTAGGAATAGAATAATTCCATGGACCACGGCCATATAACACGGAAGAATGATCAACAACATTACCTTAATGTAGCTTTCATGGGATTTCACCAGTGCCTGGCAAACTCTGGGATGATGCTACATTTCTAGGCAGTAGATACCTTGAACTGGAACTTAAAGCTGGAATAATTATCTTCGGTAGCAAAAATTCGACGTGTCATACCGAACATCATCGCCACTGGTATAGCATCTCTGTGTTTTGAATTTTCCTTCACTTTCTTGTGGTCTGACTTAGTAGAGGCAGAAGACAAGGAAATGGGGCACAAAATGTTGGGTAGCAATAGCTCTAGGTTTACTCCTGTAGAACACACAATGGAAAATTGAGCATTTCATAAAACGAGATAAATGTAGTATCCTATGAATATAATATCAATGAGTCACTGTTGCAATCGTCCACCTCATACAAATACCTGGGTGCAACGCTTTGCAAGGATATGAAATGGAATTATTACACAGGCACAGTCGTGGGTAAAGCCGGTGGTAGACTTGATAGAACACTGGGGAAGTGCAATCAGTCTACAAAGACGATTGCTAACAAGACGCTTTTGTGTGGCACCCATACCGAATAGGATTAACAGAGGATATTGAACATATACAGAGAAGGGCAGCACGAATGGTCACAGGTTTATTTAATCTGTGGAATAGCGACAGAGAGATACTGAAGGAACTGAACTGGAACACTCTTGAAGGTCCTTCTAAACTTTCTCGAGCAAGTCAGTTTCAAGAAATAGCTTTAAATTGTGACTCTAGAAATATACTACAATTCACTATGTATCGCTCACATAGGGATCGTGAGGATAAGATTAGAATAATTACTAAACGCACACAGCCATTCAAACAATAATTCTTCCCGCACTCCATACGTGAATAGAATGGGAAGAAACCCTAATAACTGGTACAATGAAACGTACACTCTGCCATGCACCTCGCGGTGATTTGCAAAGTACAGATTTAGATGAAAAACAGTGCTAAAAATGTTCAAGGCTGCCTAAAACGCAACCTCAGAGTAATCGATTACGTAAAGCCTGCAAATTACGAGACCCTTACCCCACACTCAGGGAATCGAAGTGAAAGTGATCACGTAACTTCCTTTGCAGAATACTGTTCAGAAACAATTAGGAACCTTAACTGAACACACCTCCAATCTGTAACAGAAATGCGCGTCCTTAAAGAACTTCTTGATTTACAAATGAAATCAGAGACCTAAATCTAATGTCTGGTATTTCTTCATTACCCTCCAGCGAGTTCTTGTAGGTTGCAGATACATATACTGCAGAAACACTCCCTCTTTGCTTTACAAATTGCGGGTACCGTAACATCCAGCTTAGCCAGTAAATCGAATTCATCAACAAAAAATGTCCAGGTGTTTCAGACTCCATACCTTTAGCCTACGACCTTTCCAAATGCAGCAAAAATATGCATTCATAATAGACTCTATGACAAAGAAAACGATGCACCAACCACAGGGACATAATCGGAATGGAACGGAAATCGTTAGATGTGAAGCACATATACAGACAAACAAATGATCACAATTTCAGAAAAATTGGACAATTTACGGTATTCACGAGAAAGAGCTGCACAAATTAATCAAGTCAATAACATAATGGTCCACCTCTCGCCGTTAAGCAAGCATTTATTCCGTTAGACATTGATTGATGGAGTCTTTGGATATCATCCTGAGGGATATCGTGCGAAATTCTGTCCAGTTGGCACCCTGTATCGTCAAGGTCCCAAGATGACTAAAGGGCCTTGTCAATAATGCTCCAAACACACGAAGACAAGCAGCACAAATTCTCGCCATGTGCGGACGAGTATTATCTTGCTGAAATGTAGGCCTAGGATGGCTTGCCATGAAAGGCAACAAAACGGAGCGCAGAATATCTTCGACGTACCACTGTCCTGCAAGGGTGCAGCGGATGACAACCTATGAAAAGAAATGGCACTCCAGACAATCACTCCCGGTTGTCGGGAGATACACTCCTGGAAATTGAAATAAGAACACCGTGAATTCATTGTCCCAGGAAGGGGAAACTTTATTGACACATTCCTGGGGTCAGATACATCACATGATCACACTGACAGAACCACAGGCACATAGACACAGGCAACAGAGCATGCACAATGTCGGCACTAGTACAGTGTATATCCACCTTTCGCAGCAATGCAGGCTGCTATTCTCCCATGGAGACGATCGTAGAGATGCTGGATGTAGTCCTGTGGAACGGCTTGCCATGCCATTTCCACCTGGCGCCTCAGTTGGACCAGCGTTCGTGCTGGACGTGCAGACCGCGTGAGACGACGCTTCATCCAGTCCCAAACATGCTCAATGGGGGACAGATCCGGAGATCTTGCTGGCCAGGGTAGTTGACTTACACCTTCTAGAGCACGTTGGGTGGCACGGGATACATGCGGACGTGCATTGTCCTGTTGGAACAGCAAGTTCCCTTGCCGGTCTAGGAATGGTAGAACGATGGGTTCGATGACGGTTTGGATGTACCGTGCACTATTCAGTGTCCCCTCGACGATCACCAGTGGTGTACGGCCAGTGTAGGAGATCGCTCCCCACACCATGATGCCGGGTGTTGGCCCTGTGTGCCTCGGTCGTATGTGGCGCTCACCTGCACGGCGCCAAACACGCATACGACCATCATTGGCACCAAGGCAGAAGCGACTCTCATCGCTGAAGACGACACGTCTCCATTCGTCCCTCCATTCACGCCTGTCGCGACACCACTGGAGGCGAGCTGCACGATGTTGGGGCGTGAGCGGAAGACGGCCTAACGGTGTGCGGGACCGTAGCCCAGCTTCATGGAGACGGTTGCGAATGGTCCTCGCCGATACCCCAGGAGCAACAGTGTCCCTAATTTGCTGGGAAGTGGCGGTGCGTTCCCCTACGGCACTGCGTAGGATCCTACGGTCTTGGCGTGCATCCGTGCGTCGCTGCGGTCCGGTCCCAGGTCGACGGGCACGTGCACCTTCCGCCGACCACTGGCGACAACAGCGATGTACTGTGGAGACCTCACGCCCCACGTGTTGAGCAATTCGGCGGTACGTCCACCCGGCCTCCTGCATGCCCACTATACGCCCTCGCTCAAAGTCCGTCAACTGCACATACGGTTCACGTCCACGCTGTCGCGGCATGCTACCAGTGTTAAAGACTGCGATGGAGCTCCGTATGCCACGGCAAACTGGCTGACACTGACGGCGGCGGTGCACAAATGCTGCGCAGCTAGCGCCATTCGACGGCCAATACCGCGGTTCCTGGTGTGTCCGCTGTGCCGTGCGTGTGATCATTGCTTGTACAGCCCTCTCGCAGTGTCCGGAGCAAGTATGGTGGGTCTGACACACCGGTGTCAATGTGTTCTTTTTTCCATTTCCAGGAGTGTATGATGGGCGACAGTCAGGTTGGTATCCCTCCACTGTCCAGGATGTCTCCAGAAAAGCCTTTGGCTCGGAATTGACTGGAGTGGAATTGTCTTCCCTAATGAGTCCCACTTCGAACTGAGCCCAGAAGACCAGCGAAGGCATGTCTGGAGACGTCCCAGACAGTGGCAGTATACTAACCTGACTGTCGCCTGCCATATGAGCCAGCAACCAGGAGTGATGGTCTGGAGTACCATTTCATTTTATAGCAAGACCTCCTTGGTTGCCATCCTTGGCATCCTTACAGCACAGAGGTACATCGAAGATATTCTACACCCTGTTTTGCTGCCCTTCGTGGCAAGCCGTCCTGGGCTTACATTTCAGCAACAGAATGCCGGCCTTCACACGCGGCGAGAGTTTCTAGTGCTTATCTTCGTGCTTGCCAAATCCTATCTCGGGTAGTAAGGTCACTAAATGTAGGTCAGAGGTGGGCCAATGCGTTATGGACTTGCTCAAATTGTGAAGCTCATTATCTTGAACAAGTCATCCAATTTTTCTGAAATTGTAATCACTTCTTTGTCTGTACATGTACATCATCTCTAGCGATTTCCGTCCCATTCGGATAATTCCTTCGTGATGCGTCGTTTGTTTTCTCTTAGTGTGTACACTGAAGCGGTAAAATTTATGGGATAGCGATATGGCACATACAGACGGTGGTCTCATCGTATACGAAAGGTATAAAAGGGCTGTGCATTGACGGAATTGTCATTCGAACATAGATGATTCATGTGAAAAGATTTCCAATGTGCTTATGGTTACACGACGCGAATTTACTGACTTTAAACGTGGAATTGCGATTGGAGTTACACGCATAGGACATTCCATTTCGAAAATCGTTAGGGAATTCAATATTCAGAAATTCACAGCATCAACAGTATGCCGAGAATATTAAACCTCACCACAGACAATGCAGCGGTCAACGATTTTCACTTAACGACCGAGAGTAGCGACATTTGCGTAGAGTAGTCAGTGCTAATAGACAAGCAACAGTGCGTGAAGTAACTGCAGAAATCAATGTGGGACGTACGACGAAAGTATCCATTAAGACAGTGCGGCGAAATCTGACGTCAACAGCAGCAGACGACCGATGCGGTTGCCTTTGTTAACAGCACGACATCGCCTGAATCGCCTCTCGTGGGTTGTGACCATAACGGTTGGACCCTAGACGACTGGAAAACTGCGGCCTTGTCGGATGAGTTCCTACTGGAGTTGGTAAGAGCTGATGGTAGGGTTCAAGTGTGGGGAAGACCGCACGAAGCCATGGATCCAAGTTGTCAAACAAGGCACAGTGAAAGCTGATAGTGGCTCCACAATGGTGTGGTATGTGTTTACATGGACTGGGTCCACTCGTCCAACTGAATTAATTATTGACTGGAAAAGGTTATGTTCGATTGCTTGGAGACCATTTGCAGCCATTCATGGACTTCATGCTCTCGAGCATGTCACTGGGCCACTGTTGTTCGTGATTGGTGTGTATAATATTCCGGACAATTCGAGCGAATGATTTGGCCACCTGGATCATCAGATATGAATCCCATCGAACATTTATGGGACACAATCGAGAGGTCAGTTTATGCACAAAATCCTGCACCACCAACATTTTCACGATTATGGATGGCTGTAGAGGCAACATGGCTCAATATTTCTGCAGGGGACCTCCAACTACTTCTTGAATCCATGCCACATCGAGTTGTTGCACTACTGTGTTCAATAGTAGGTCCTACATGATATTAGGAGGTATTCCACGAGTTTTGTAACCTCGGTGTATAAACTGAAGGATTTTATAAGCGTATTGATTTAATGTCTGTTAATTTTCTTTTAAACATTAAGTTTTTTTCGTATTTGAAATTGATCATTATGATATGATGTTGTATGAGCTAAATAATACACAGATACCTACTTGCATAGTATTGAGCGGTTCATTATAAATGTTAAAAATCCAGCAAGTTTTTTGTTTTTCACAGAAGCTTTGTAAGTAATGGTGAGTGGTCCTCAGCCTGCCTTTAGAGGGCACATTTATGTTGCGGCTTCATTAGTGTACGTCGCTGGCAAACGTGTATGGCTCTGGTAAGCAAACCCATTGTCCAATGGCCAGTCACACAGGTGCATTTAAACTGCAACTGCAACTTGATTATCAGAAAAGGGTGAGTGTTTATCTCTAGTGTGGATGTAACCACTGATCCATACGTCCTGAGAAAGAAGTAGGACCTAAACGCACGCCACTGCTTTCGTTAGGAGCGACTGCAGGGGCACAGTGACTAGGCGCAACGAGCACGTATGAAAATGCAGCTTTCATCTGGCCAGCTAATACTGTTATACTCGAATGATTTCTATTATATGATAAAACAGAACGTCTTTTGTCGAAATTATTGTTTCAACCCAACATTCAGAACGTGAAAAAAAAGTAAAGAAGATGCGTAGTACTTTTCCGTAGCAAGTCAGAGGATGTGATGAGACACTCCTAGAACCCCTACTGACTCTCACCAGCTACATAAGCATAAAAGATAACTGATTACGCCCTCTAAAATAGCAAATTACATCTAGAAAAGTGTATCTAACAACTTGCAGCAAGTTTTAAACGACGGATTTTTCTAGAGGCCTAGAAAAATTGTATTTGTACGAAGTTAATAATTTCGCACATTCTATGGTTTATGAACTACTAGCAGATAAATATGTTTGTATAAATGTGTCAGTAAACATACCTTATCTTGCAGACGACAGACGTTTTGGCACAAAAACTTTGCTGTGTCTGGAACAAGCATCTAGCCTACAAGACGACGGCGTTCCTTTGCAGGGCCAGTCCAACAGTCTGCCGTTGTAGAGCGAAATTCTTAAGTGCTGGGAATGTAAACAATGATAGTAGGTACGGTAGCTCTGTTTCAGCGCTATTCTGCAAAGGTTCGCATCTTCATTTAGATTAGATGAGAGCAAAAACGTAGCTACGCTGGGGGAATGGCGTAATTTCCCGTGAACAGTGTGACAACTAAACAAACGTAAGCTATGAAGCTATGCTGTGGTCGTCCACATTTTGCTAGAATTGCCTAAACCTGATGTTTAGCGGAATCATAGGTATATATTTCTAGAAGTATAAAAGAATTCTGTGGTGAAAAGATTCCAGAATGGGGGAGGGGACAAGTTCTCCCATTTGTGGACGCCCAGCGAAGTAGAAATTCCCAGAAACAGACTTGAAAAAAATTGTTAAAATGAGTAAAACGTTATAATAAGGTATGTCAATAATTAACAAAATTCTGACAACGTGACTAAAAGACTCATTGAACTTATGCCATGCAGCTGGCAGAGTGTGTGCACCGAGCTCACTGAAAAACGTAACATCATGTAGAGAATTGCGTGTGCATTACAGAGTGCCAGGACAGGCTGTCGTGGAATAAGTGATGAATCAGAGGCTACCTGATTCACAGCTGTACATTTGGTGGTATCAGTTTCAGGCGCACGTGATATTAGCACCTTTTACCACACCACAAGTGAGAATCAGCAAATATGTGCACCAGATAAAAGTGGCGAGCTCTAGATAAGGAGCCCGTATTGATCCTCCAAAGTGTAGAGAAGAGCTCTTCCCTTTGTGAAAACACGTTTAGTTCTGAGTGGGAGGCCTCGCATGATTCGTCGGAAAGGCTAGATGGAACAGTCAGACCAATTACACACCAAAACGCAGTGAAGGTGTATTACGTTAGATGAGATTAACTAGCCGCCTATGTCTCAAACATAATGGTTCTCGGGTTGTGAGTTGAATCAATAGCTCTGCTCCCCATTCTTCCCGGAAAAAAATTTCTGAAAATATCCAAAAGAGTTTCGGAATGCAAAGTTCAGGATGTCTTATAGAGCTGTAAAATCGTTGACATATTATGGGAGCGAAAGAATGCGGTGGTAGTGTGCTCGTCAGAAAAACTGACTTAAGGATACACATACAGCCAATATTTCTGTGCCAAAAATTGGAATAGAAGCTTTATGTGATAGAGTGAAACATCATGGTAAGCATAAAATCGATTGAGTTTAGTCTCGTTCACCAATTTGTCAAGAATGGAATCACTGACAAGGTTCTACACATTTAAGTAAAATAGTTTGAACGATTTGAAGCAAATAGTATGCATCGTTTCTACTTACCGCTCAAAAGGCACTTCGTGTATTCAAATGGTGACGAGCACATGGTTTTGATCACCTTCAACTTTGAAACTGACCTTCTTCCACTTATGTCTGTGATCATAATTGATGGGTGCAACCTCGGTATTAGGAAAACATTCTTTGATGTTTTGAAATCGAACTCATTTCAACCTGGCAAAATTGCGTTAACCATTCTTTTAAAAGTAGTAGTAATTTTGCCAACTGAAGCGCGGCACATTCGACCCGGATGTGTCTCGGAATTTGACGCGAGACAGCGCCTAGCTTGAGAAGTGAGTATTCCATTAGTTCATATCAGCTGTCCACTGACAAATGCGGCCCAATAATCCAATAAAAAACACTAAGTCTACGCCTTTTACGAATTTAGCGGGTCCGCACCACAGTAATAAAACAAATACTTTCATATTTTACTTTTCTGTGATGTGGGCGCCTAAACTTCAGCCAAATTAGCCTGTGAGGAAATGCGGCCCTGTGATAAGGTGTAGGACGTTCACGCCTCATCGCTGAACGTGCAGCTCAGAGGTCTGCCTGTACTTTAAGTAGAATAGGCAGATGAAAAGACAGTGTGGAATGCTGTTACAAGCAGAAGTGTTTCGGAGCACACCGCTTGATGCACATTGTTGAACAGTAGACGACCCCTACGAGTACTCACGTTAGCCTATCGACATCGTCAGTTACGACTGCGGGGGGCACGGAATCATCGAGACTGGACCATGGATCAATTGAAACGAGTCGCGTGATGGATTAGTCTTTTCTTCTTACACCACGTCGATGGTTGTGCACAGATACATTGTAAAGTAACACTGTTTCGTGTATATTTTGAGTGTAAGGATTGGCGAATTTCGTTGGCAAGCTGAGTTTTTTTGTCCCCTAAAAATAGAAATGTGTTTCAAAAAAACTATGTAGAAAAAGAGGGAGTAGAAGCTAATCATCTTTTTCTCATGCCGCAAAATAATGTCTGCTGTACACTTCGGGGAGAGAGAGAGAGAGACAGAGAGAGAGAGAGATTTGGTGTCAATGATAATGACATGAAAGAAAGAACATTGAAAGTCGACGCGAGTGACAGCTATGAGCGAGTAACATAAAAGTGGAACCAGTAATTTTTAAAATGTGCTGCAGCAGTGTAATCATAATTAATTAAATGTATTTTTGCTTCAGGTACATAACAATCGATTTGTGGCGCTGACCACCTTAAATGTCTAAAACACACCATCGTCGATTTTGAGATCGTAGCATGCATGCACGCTCCTGACAACTGTAGGTCTTAGGGTGAACCAACTACATCAGTGCTGTATCCCCACACTATATATATGAACATTTGTGGAAAGTTGTTTTCCTGTTTCGCTAATATTTACTTCCATATGGACCAAAGCACAAATTTTCTGTACTGCAGGAATACTCAGTGACTACACTGACACCTACTCTTCATAAAAGCTGCAAGCTCTTGAAGGAATGGCCCACTGTAACCTCACATTCCTTGGTTTCAGCATTCCATTCTGTAAAATGAATGACAAGGATTTCAGAATCCTTAAGACTGTTACTTATCTCGCTACCAAACTAAAAGTTAATGTTCTTGGTAAAAATGTACATTTGAGAAATTTTAAAATGTTGAAGTTTTCAACAGGTTGGCATAACTGTGTTTTAAAATAACAAATTCTTCATTGGAGTAGTGGAAGGCCACAATATTCTTCAAGTCACGTTGAGGGAGACCATAATTTGTTATTTCCCCACAGTGTGTAGATGCCTTGCAAAATCTAGTGTCCAAATTCGTAGGTGGAAGGGAAATATTAACGTTGAAACTCAAAGGTCTAACAAAACTACTAGATCAAGTTTGAAACACATGATTTAACAAAACTACTGCTACATGCTGAAGTGAGTACACAGTTTCATCTTAACCTCAAGCCAGAGAATGTGCTTAATGGGATAGGTCATAATTATTTGTGTGATACATGTAGTATCTGTTCTTTATGTTCTGATTATGGTTTCACATTAATTATGAACTTCACAACAGTCAAAAAAACACAATTGCCACTAGCCAACATATGAAAATGTCATGAATTAACATTAATAATAATAATCCTAAATATTAATTAAAGTTTTTTAATGTAAAATGAGCACATTATTTTTTATAGGAGATCTAAGATTTTGAGACTTTGGTGAAAAATCAGTCAAACATATGAGACTTGTGGTTTGCCTATAAATTTGGTTTTCACAAACACCTATTTTTCTTAAAACTTTGTGTCTATACTTCCAGCCCTTGTGGTCCTCAGTGCCTCGGTTATGATTTAGTTTATATATTTTCATGTTACGATGGAGAAATTCTGGGTTTTTCCGAAATGATTATGTTTGTGAATGGACATTGAAAAGGATTTTTGGAGATTAAAAAAGGAGATGGGATTGAGCGTCCGTGACTCGAGGTTACTAGATGGCATGGGATTCGCATTCAAAAAAGTAACCTGCAAAGTGATTTTTGTGTTTTTTGGGACAGAGACCATTTTTAAGTTATGTTTGCTCCTTGGGGCTCAGATTAATTTTTATTCAGCTTTGACAGTTGTAAATTAAAGCAGTAACGTGATTGATTAATTTGCTACATATAGCATCATGCAAGACAAACTACAAACTGGTGATCCCAAAAGCAAGAAAAGGAACACGAGCGGAAGGAACTATATGAGGTATTACAGTATCAGCGTATCAAGATGCAAAGCAAAGTTAAATCGAAATGCAACTGCGTAATATGCAAGAAGAATTACAGAAGCAAACTGAAGAACTACAGGCAGATTAAACATGCAGCATAATAAAGTCGGCTCCACGATTATCAGAAATTTGATGAATGGAGGTCCGAGGAGTCTCAAAGTAGCGATCATGGAGGATATGGATGGGGATTATGGATCGATGGTGCTAAGTAGGAATGTGGGTCGCCCGAAAGGTGTACCGAGACAGTCAGCGCAGTTGTGACAAGCACTGCATCCGGGTGGTGGAGTGGTTAACGCAACTGCCTAGTAAGCAGGAGATCCTGGATTCGGATCCTCGTCCAGCACGCATTTTCACTCATCGCCGCTGATTGTTCTTGACGTCCCAATGCACTGACATCAAGAAGTCCTTCCATTTCGTTTCGCTTATCCTCCTCCACCTCCAATTTACGTAATACTTACTTAAGCTCGTTTGCCATCTTGTCACGTGACACAACATCAAGGCTCTTAGCACATGAAGTCAAAACTATAGCGTCTATGACGTTAGTGTTTATGGGATAACGGACCGATATGAGTGGCAACCATTTTCCTGCCACGCTAAAAAATTATGCCTCTTGTTTTTGAAAGAGCATTCATTTTACGTCCACCTCATCTTCAGATTACATTTATTTACATGTCGTGAATATCGTTTGTTTACTTATGACGTTTTAGAAGAGCTGTCTTAAAAACTCACATTGCAAAATTCTGCTGCATCTCGCTTTCTCTCCCACGAATTGCTTCCAAGTGCTGGAACGGGTGCACAGGCCACCAGTAGTAATGTAGAGGACAGAGTGGCTAGTATAGCACTGGGTGTCATACTGGGGCCACCACCAGACCGACAACATTTCCACCTGAGGAAAACACTAATCAAGCATCTGTGCAAGCTGGTAGAACAACAGCAGCATCAAGATGCTGAACAGAAAATCATCTGAACTCTGGCGCCGCAAACAAGGGATTGTAAGTGAAGAAGATTTGTCAGACATAGTGTTGTGGCAGATATGGATGGCGCAACTCTTAGTAACAGTCAAAGAAGCTATGGCCACATATCAAGGAACCAACATCACCTGGTTCACTGCAAAACCAGAAAAGATAGTAGGATAGCAGTGTCGATTCCTGCCCTGATAACGATCTTATCACATTTGGTCTCATGTTACACATTCGGAGTTGTGTTACACATCCAGTGTCAGGCTACACAGTTGGACGACTTATATTCAAGGTCACCCCCACTCCCTCTCCCCAGGGAACCACTGAGAATTGATAACAGTCACCCAGGCAATACCCTCTCAGACATTACGTAATCGTGTGAGCTATATTCAAGGTCATGATGTAACTCTGTATAGTGCTCGTGTGATCCTACTCACATACCATATGCAAGCAGACTCCATACTGATCACATGATATTAAATTGGCAGGAACCCCTCTCAGTTAATGGGAGCACAATAAAATAAGGAGAAATCCAATAAACCAATGGGGATTGAGCTTTCCCTCCTCCTTACCTTTATCATCCTCTCTTGTAACTGGGACACTTGAGTGAGAGGGAATCACTCTGCAGTTGAGCAGCATAGAGAGAGGATGAGATTGTGTTTATTGACCAATAACAAATTACGTGAAGTTATGTCACTTGAGTTCCGTTTGTTGACAGCAATTTAATATTCATAATTCATCCGAGACACCAGCAAAGACCAAACGCAGGTAGATGTGTAGGTACTCTCGTATTTACCCATATTTTTCGTATTTTCCCCGATTTTACGTATTTTTTGCCCAGTTTCTTATTTTCCCCAATTTTACGTATTTTTTGCCCAGTTTCGTATTTTCCCAGATTCTCCACAATTGTACGTATTTTTACACATTTTATCCAACTATGCAAGACTCTCCCCACTGCTCCCGACGTCACGCCGACATTATGATTCTCTCAGGCAATCACAATGTGGTATGTCCTCCACTTAGTTATCACTGCTATTGAAGCACATCTCCCGATCTCTCTTTTTTTTTATTTTTTTTATTTTTTTTTTTATTTAACTGGGACACTCTTCACCTTAGCTGCAAAGGGAGAGGAGCAGACTGTCCTTTTGTTAGTAACAAATTACGTTGGCTCGCATCACTTGAGGTCTAGGCTATGACTATTTGTTAATAACAATACAATTTGTAACTGGGACACTCTGCACCTTAGCTGCAAAGGGAGAGGAGCAGACTGTGTCCTTTTGTTCCATCATTAGATGCACCAGCAGAAGGCCCACCAAGTCAGATATGTAAATACTCTCATTCTTCTCAAATTTTACGTATTTTTCACCCATTTTCCACAACTTTACGCATTTTACCCAGTTATGTGAGTTCTAACCCATTATTCTAGACATCACATTAATATCGCGTCTCATCACGTCAAAACTTTGTGTTGTGGCATCAACAGCGTCATGTCAAGTCTCGTAGTGCCACAGAGTCATGTCTCGTCGACGTCATGATGCTGTCAGCCAAGCACAATGCAGTATGATCCCGATTTATGTATCATTGCTAAGCCAACACTCCATTACTAGTGTGTATGTGTGAAATCATAGCTATGTGTGTTAGAAGTGGATATTTAGTTAGAAATAATTACATCATATCATATAAATGACGTCATAGCAAATTCTATAATCATCAGGTGCAGATCCAAGGAAGGTTTTCTTTACTTTTGTAAACAGAAAAAAAATTGATCGTGTCTGGGAATACGGATGTGGGGCATCTTTACAGTATTTTTTGGCCTAAAATTTGCGAAAAACCTACAAAGTGTGAGCAGCTTATTATCGTGATCTGAAAGCCATGATCTGTTACGCCACAAATCCGATTGTTATGTCGTTAAACTTGTAAGTAGTCTACATGTAGTCAGGATACTTGTTGGGAACCTGTGAAGCATCTTCGATAGAAGTAAAAAATTATTAAAGTTCAGTCATTTATTCAGAATGTTAACAAGTTGTCGTTCTCACGCACTAGATTTGGCTGTTGCTCATCCAGCTGTGTACTGGATTCTAGCTGACATTCGTCAAGTCAGCTCAATTTCTTCACGCCCAGAAGAAGAAATGGTTCAAATGGCTCTGAACACTATGGGACTTAACTGCTGTGGTCATCAGTCCCCTAGAACTTAGAACTAGTTAAATCTAACTAACCTAAGGACATCACACACATCCATGCCCGAGGTAGGATTCGAACCTGCGACCGTAGCGGTCGCGTGGTTACAGACTGTAGCGCCTAGAACCGCTCGGCCACACCGGCCGACCCAGAAGATGTCAGTGACCCTGGGGCCACGCCAGATTGTCGGCAGGCAAACGCTGCCGTTGCACAGCAAGAAGTGATTCTTGTGCTGGCTGCTGGAGTGTCCTCAGTCCCACTCCAAATTCTTGATGACCCTTAATGACCCAGGGATGATGTATCTGGGCCGGCCAGTGGGCCCGAACGGTTCTAGGCTCTTCAGTCTGGAACCGCGCAACCGCTACGGTCGCAGGTTCGAATCCTGCCTCGGGCATGGATGTGTGTGACGTCCTTAGGTTAGTTAGGTTTAAGTAGTTCTAAGTTCTAGGGGACTGATGACCTCAGATATAAAGTCCCATAGTGCTCAGAGTCATTTGAACCATTTGATGTGTCTGGTATTGGCAGTCGTGAGGTTGGTTGATCTCCTTCTTAAACCTGGTAGGTGTCAGCATCTGAAAGTGCCTGAGTGTTGAACAGGAACATGGACCTTAGAGGCCTTGTTCCTGGCTTCTGTGTTAAAGTTTAGTTCTGCCAGTACCCTACGATGTGGTGGTGTCAGAAATGAGGCAGTTCCTCCATCAGTAGATGCCAGGCAGCGAGCAGCACATGTTCATCAGGTGAGGGCCATCATCTTAAGTATATATTTGCCTAGTTCATAGATTGTGCTGGAGCATCTAGGACATAGATTTATTACTGTACCATAGTCATGGAATCGCGTGCTATTATCGTCAATGCCATCAATCCCAATGATCAACGCATAACGAGAACTGGAGAGCTGAAGTATTTAAAGCTAGCTACCAAGAGGCTATGATGCTGGGCTCAGTTTGTAATGTTCGTATGTGTTCTCCTTATTCTGATATATTCGCGCAACAGGTGTTAACTACTGTGTCAAATCCTCGTTGTGTGCTTTTGTGGAACAGACAGAGTTTCTTGCAACATGTCTTATGAGCTAAAAATATGCATGTCTTGCTTCCTTCAGTATTCTATTGCAGTCTCCTTTGTGTTGAATGTGTGTCCTCACTAAGTAGATCGTGGGGTAATTTGTCATCGGCCTGGCCCACTCGTGAACACTGGCTTACTTCCCGCTTCTCCCTCTATCTCTGGCATGACTTGAGTTTGTCTGTGGCAGAGTGAAAGAGCTCTATCAAAATTCCCTAATTTCTAGTGTTTATTATTTTGTGCCATAACACATCCCTTATCTTTAAAAAAATCATCTCGAGTTTTCCTTTTTTTCACTTACTACTAATTAGTCTATATCTGCCTTTTATTTGAAAATTTGTCTTGAACTGTCTACTTTGTCATTCTGTCCTCATTGCATACACTTTGCTCTTACGTTACTAACTCATGTCCATTCTGCCAGTATATGATGTATGGTTGCCTAATTCGGATAAGGTATCTTACTCTATTACACATAAGTAAGTTGCACAAGTGAACACTAGAACCAAGATTAGGATTGTCATTGGTACACTGAAAATAATTGATTTTCTCTATGTTTTCACAATGTTGTATCGTATGTTGCATTATTTAATTGTTTGAAATTTGTCCTCCTTCTAAAATTATCAGTTCATGTAGGGATTGTAGCAAGTGGTACCTATGGTATCATTAATAAAAGTTAAGTTTTATTAAGGTAACATGTGTGGTGGTTCTTCAAGCCAATACAACACTGGTCGAGACATGTTAATTATTGTTGCACCCTTGATGGTAGCTGGAAGGTGCAATTTTCTTCCTGCTATTTTATGTCTAGTTCCATTAATCAACAATCTGTTGCACTGTAATTCTACTTTCATTACCCTGGTTGGTTTACCATTTCCTTAGCAAGTGATAATTATTGCTTAGGTACAAATATGGAGTAAATCCAATGCTCTCCCATTTCCGGAATTTTGGCTGAAGAGCTAAAACATTTTTCTTCTGTTCAACTGCTTCCATTTTCCCTAAGAACAACTGCATTTACATGACTGGTTGTTCATTTGTATCACATTTGTTCGACAAATAATAACATCTTCTCTAATACAGTCTTTTAAATCTGCTGCAGACATAATGACATGATCATCTCTCCATCTTGAAACTAATAATGCTTCACGAGTTTATATCTGTATTCATTTCGAAACTGTGCTGTTTAAATGTTTGATATCTTCGTTATCCACTGTTACAAACACAGTTTTAAACAGTTTCCCCCCTGCAGCTGACAAAAATCGTTTTTTATGTATTAGTATTTGTGGCACTATTTCTATCAACTGTTGCAACTGAATCCTTAGCTTCTCACAAGAGAGTTTTAATTCCTGAGAGAAAAGGAAGTACCATCAATGCCCTCCCTCCTTTATACAAGTAAATAAATACAGAACACGACCAGTAAAGAAAATTAAGACTCACCTAAACAACTAACAAATGCAATATGTGCATTTTACATTAAAATTACACTATTTCCTAGACTGAAGTGCATGAGCGTCATTTCTCTGAAGTTCCTTTCTTCTTGGTAACTCATCTTTTTCCATGACAGTTGCAAAAATCTGTGGCAATGCATCAATCCCACCTCTAAACGGTTTGACTTTACTCACATGGACTATAGAAGCTGAAGTTGGCAACTGCAATTTTACGAGTGTAGTAGGGCAAAGGGGATGTGGGTGCATTCGGTTTGTGCACATTCAGGGGCAGGCATACATTCAGGGGCAAATGTATTGTTCTCTTAATTGATTTATGACCTCTGAGAAACCCTCCATCCCCTCCCTCTCCACCTCCAACATCCCCATCCCTGTAGGAAACTCCCAAGCCCCTCTCCCCCTTTGCCATATAAGCACACTTTTGATATCTGCCTAATTAATTAAATAACCCGGACCACTCTTGGAAATCTCCCAGTCCCTCTCCTTCACCACTTCTCATTTCCCTTTTCCAGGAAACTGACAGAAAAAGGTCTCAGCCTGTTCTGGAGAGGAACGATTTCGTGATATGAAATTGAAACTGATGTCAATTACATAGCATAGGATATATTGTTCAATCATAAAATTAAATTCACAGGAGTTGGACCTCTCTTTTATTTGGTGGGAATAGCTCATCATCCTCTGCTGTTTATTTAGTTTTGCAAGACACAGGTCTTGTAAAATACATCGAAAAGAAATAATTAAATATGCAAATAGATCACCTTTTTCGACTGTGCAAGGAATACCATCACGAAATCGACGTCATCATAACTCACTGCACATAATTACACTGATGAAAACCTCCCAGTTGTGTCTTTACACTTGTGTACATGCTGTCCTCTCGGCTCTGCCCCCCACCGGTGCCCGCCATAATGCTTCAAGCCACCACGAAACTTGGACACACCTTCTACTGGAATTCGTGGCACACCTGGACTCGCAACACCACACTGCACCACAAAGGACTGCCAGCCATCTACCGTTCAGTGCACATCTCCCTGTATTATCACACCACACAGAGACTGTCAATCAATATTGAAATTACATGGTGTGTACTGAGCACCCAGAGAGCTCTACTGCCTGTGATAGCTACACAAGCAAAATTTTCTGTGACTGACTGGCAGCCAGGTCACCCCATAGCTGCAGTCCTTTGCTCGTGGTGGTGTCGTTTGCTGGGAATTCCTATCTCAAGTGGCTACTTCCAGTTGTACCACCTGCACAATCTGCTCCCATACACACACCTTCACCCCTAGTCAGTGGAAGCAGCTGCTGAATGTGCTCATCCTAATGTACAGATACTGACTGAGTTAGTTCACGAGACCACCAGCAGAGGAGAGTGTATGATGCAATCTTCCCAGCCCTCCTCCCTCCAATTCCCTCCTATCCTTCTCCTTGCCCCTCCAGTTATTTCCTGTTGGACAAAGCTTTAAGTAGCAGCAACTATTTGATATTGATATCTGGGAAATTCGTGTCGGAACACATGCGCTCTCTCTCTCTCTCTCTCTCTCTCTCTCTCTCTCCCTCTCTCTGTCTCTTTCCATTTCTTTGTCGCCTTCTCTCTCTCTTTCAAATGCGTGCTTCCCACCTAGCGACAGTCTATTATGTATTCCACTAGCTGGTCTATTGTCCTGAACAAAGTAGTGAATACCTGGCAAATCTCATGGTGAGAAGTAATTTCATGATTACAAACACAGGATATACTGCTTATATATAACACTCCATTCACAGGGATTGGATTTCTCTTTTATTTGCGGGACTAGCTCATCATTCTCCACTGCTTATTTAATTCTGGAAGATGTAGGTCTTGTAAAATACACTCCTGGAAATGGAAAAAAGAACACATTGACACCGGTGTGTCAGACCCACCATACTTGCTCCGGACACTGCGAGAGGGCTGTACAAGCAATGATCACACGCACGGCACAGCGGACACACCAGGAACCGCGGTGTTGGCCGTCGAATGGCGCTAGCTGCGCAGCATTTGTGCACCGCCGCCGTCAGTGTCAGCCAGTTTGCCGTGGCATACGGAGCTCCATCGCAGTCTTTAACACTGGTAGCATGCCGCGACAGCGTGGACGTGAGCCGTATGTGCAGTTGACGGACTTTGAGCGAGGGCGTATAGTGGGCATGCGGGAGGCCGGGTGGACGTACCGCCGAATTGCTCAACACGTGGGGCGTGAGGTCTCCACAGTACATCGATGTTGTCGCCAGTGGTCGGCGGAAGGTGCACGTGCCCGTCGACCTGAGACCGGACCGCAGCGACGCACGGATGCACGCCAAGACCGTAGGATCCTACGCAGTGCCGTAGGGGACCGCACCGCCACTTCCCAGCAAATTAGGGACACCGTTGCTCCTGGGGTATCGGCGAGGACCATTCGCAACCGTCTCCATGAAGCTGGGCTACGGTCCCGCACACCGTTAGGCCGTCTTCCGCTCACGCCCCAACATCGTGCAGCCCGCCTCCAGTGGTGTCGCGACAGGCGTGAATGGAGGGACGAATGGAGACGTGTCGTCTTCAGCGATGAGAGTCGCTTCTGCCTTGGTGCCAATGATGGTCGTATGCGTGTTTGGCGCCGTGCAGGCGAGCGCCACAATCAGGACTGCATACGACCGAGACACACAGGGCCAACACCCGGCATCATGGTGTGGGGAGCGATCTCCTACACTGGCCGTACACCACTGGTGATCGTCGAGGGGACGCTGAATAGTGCACGGTACATCCAAACCGTCATCGAACCCATCGTTCTACCATTCCTAGACCAGCAAGGGAACTTGTTGTTCCCACAGGACAATGCACGTCCGCATGTATCCCGTGCCACCCAACGTGCTCTAGAAGGTGTAAGTCAACTACCCTGGCCAGCAAGATCTCCGGATCTGTCCCCCATTGAGCATGTTTGGGACTGGATGAAGCGTCGTCTCACGCGGTCTGCACATCCAGCACGAACGCTGGTCCAACTGAGGCGCCAGGTGGAAATGGCATGGCAAGCCGTTCCACAGGACTACATCCAGCATCTCTACGATCGTCTCCATGGGAGAATAGCAGCTTGCATTGCTGCGAAAGGTGGATATACACTGTACTAGTGCCGACATTGTGCATGCTCTGTTGCCTGTGTCTATGTGCCTGTGGTTCTGTCAATGTGATCATGTGATGTATCTGATCCCAGGAATGTGTCAATAAAGTTTCCCCTTCCTGGGACAATGAATTCACGGTGTTCTTATTTCAATTTCCAGGAGCGTACATCGAAAAGGAGTAATTAAATATGTAAATTGCTAGCTTTTCCTCATCGCCCAAGGGAGACTGTCATGAAATTTACGTCAACATATTAAACTGTTAAAAACCTCCCAATTACATTTTCACACACATGCACACAGGCCGATGTCCAGCACAGTGCTCCAAGCTGGCTGAGAGGCTTGCACACGTCATCCACATGAAGTCACAGTGCGCCCAGGCTCACAGCACCACACTGCACCACAAGGGACTGCTGGCTATCTATCATTAAGCACACACCTCCCAGTATTAGCACGTTGACCATATAGAGAATGTCAGTCAGTACTGAAATTACACAACGCATGTGATGATATGCTTATATCAGTGAGGGGAAGGGGGATAGGAGAGGGATAGGGGAGGTGGAGGGGGAGGAAAATGGGTGTGGGGTTTTCTCAGAAAGATTGATTATCCCCAGGGGGTCATAAATCAGTTAACAGAACAATAGAGTTGCCCCTGAATGTATGCAACCTACACAAACAAAATTAACCTGCATCTCCTTTTTTTTGCAACTTATGATGGCTGGCATAGTGATTTTGATAACTTGGTAAGTTCCACAGCATTTCCCATATGTCACCCTGGGAGAAGCCAGTTCTGACATGAACTCCTAATTACATGCACTGGTGATGAAACTTACATAGACATCTCAAACTGAATGCTGTGCATTTACGTAATGGCTAAGCAGCTTGGATAATATATGATGAACATGTTCTGTCTGTCCATTCGTTTGAGGATGGAATCAGTTTTAGTTTCAGTAATCGACATAACTGTTCCATTACTTTGGATATGAAGTTATTTCTCTGATCTGTAATAAAGGTTTCTTTTGCACTATATTTCAGTAACCTGTTGTTTATCATTATCTGTGCTACCATATTCACCTTCTGATCTGGGATGGCTACCATAATCAAACATCATATAAATGATCTACGATCATAAGGACATATTTATTGCCCACTTGTATTCTATTGGCAGGTCCTAGGATATCCAGTCCTAGCATAGAAAGCGGTTTGTCAACATCTGGTATCTCTCTAGCTGAATTTTCTGATGACTCCAGTCTGCTCTTTAAGTACACAGGATGCAATTTCTTACATATTGTTATACATCACTGCAACGCATTTTCCACCAAAACCTTTCAGCTGCTTCTCTATCAGTCTTCTTTTCCTTCCATGACCTGATAAGACATGGTCGTGTACTTGACGTAATACTTCCAGTCTTAGCATTGCAGGAATTACAATGTGAGGTCAGCTCTTTATAAATTTGTATAGTAAGCCGACTTGTATTTTAAACTGTGGGTCTGTTCAAAATAATTGACACTCACTTTCAGCTGATTGTGGCCTTATCCAATTAGCCTGACTTCGAGCCACTACTTGAAAAACTTCTATCTTCCTCCTTAGGGTAGGTCTGACTTTCGGATGATTAGCTTCTTCATGGTCGAATTCAATTTTAACAAGCATCCCATTAGTCGACTTGATGGATCTTTCAACCCTAATAACCATTTTAAATATGTATTGTCTGTAATCACTTTGAATTTCCAACAGTAAAAATAGCAAACAAAAGTAACAGACTCTGTAAGTAACTGCTAACTTTTCTCTTTCAGTTGTTGAATAATTAGTTCCAGCCTTATTCAATTGTCTGGAGATATATGACACCAGCTGTTCTTTCTCATCAACATTCTGACTTGAAATACAACCAAAAGCATTGCTGGAGGCATCACATGAAATCATGAACTCCTGTTCGATGTCAGGAAATATTAACACAGGATCTGATATTGATATGAAATAATCATGTGGCATTGATGGCCGGGAGGCCCATCCACGGAAGTTCGGCCGACGAGTTGAAAGTCTTATTCCTGTCGATGCCACATTGGGTGACTTGCGTGTTGATGATGATGATGCTGAAAGGATGATGAGGTAACACAACACCCAGTCCATGAGTGGAGAAAATCTCCAACCCGACTGGCAATCGAACCCGGGCCCGCTGCATGGTAGGCAAATATGTTACCACTCAGATAAGCAGGCGGACTGATACCGATATCTTCTTGAGTTTCTCAAATACTTCCTGACACTGTATTCCCCACTGAAAACTGACACATCTTCGTAGGAACTCGTTTAACAGCTATGTAGTTTCAGCAAATCCCTTCACGGATGTACAATAAGAATTGCATAATCCAATAAACGACTATAACTGTTTAGTAGTTTGTATCTTCACCAAAATCATGAATTGAGTCAAGGATCTGTCCTCACTCCATCTTGACTGAAAGTATGCCCAAGACAACTGACTCGTGTCTGAAGAAAATGACATTTCTCTCCACTAAGTGTAAGGTGTGCTGCCCTCAGTCTACTAAATAGTTCATCCAGACGTTTAATATGATCTCCTACAATTCTCGAATACACGATTATATCGTCAAAATATTTCGCAAAAATCGTTGGTTTTAATCTACGAAGCACCCCATTTAACAGGTGTTGTAGCTCAAGCAGTTTTCAATTCAGATGGGTTTCTTCGATAATGTTAACGACCTGAAGGTTCTGTTAAAGGTATTTTGGGTATATCTTTGGAAAACACTTCCAGATTGTGATAACTACTTCTAGCATCAATTGTTGAAAAATATTTCCATATTCCTATGTTGTCTAATGTATACAGGGTGTTACAAAAAGGTACGACCAAACTTTCAGGAAACATTCCTCACACAAAGAAAAAAAATATGTTATGTGGACACGTGTTCGGAAATGCTTACTTTCCATGTTAGAGCTCATTTTATTACTTCTCTTCAAATCACATTAATCATGGAATGGAAATACACAGCAACAGAACGTATCAGCGTGACTTCAAACACTTTGTTACAGGAAATGTTCAAAATGTCCTCCGTTAGCGAGGATACATGCATCCACCCTCCGTCGCATGGAATCCCTGATGCGCTGATGCAGCCCTGGAGAATGGCGTATTGTATCACAGCCGTCCACAATACAAGCACGAAGAGTCTCTACATTTGATACCGGGGTTGCGTAGACAAGAGCTTTCAAATGCCCCCATAAATGAAAGTCAAGAGGGTTGAGGTCAGGAGAGCGTGGAGGCCATGGAATTGGTCCGCCTCTACCAATCCATCGGTCACCGAATCTGTTGTTGAGAAGCGTACGAACACTTCGACTGAAATGTGCAGGAGCTCCATCGTGCATGAACCACATGTTGTGTCGTACTTCTAAAGGCACATGTTCTAGCAGCACAGGTAGAGTATCCCGTATGAAATCATGATAACGTGCTCCATTGAGCGTAGGTGGAAGAACATGGGGCCCAATCAAGACATCACCAACAATGCCTGCCCAAACGTTCACAGAAAATCTGTGTTGATGACGTGATTGCACAAATGCGTGCGGATTCTCGTCAGCCCACACATGTTGATTGTGAAAATTTGCAATTTGATCACGTTGGAATGAAGCCTCATCCGTAAAGAGAACATTTGCACTGAAATGAGGATTGACACATTGTTGGATGAACCATTCGCAGAAGTGTACCCGTGGAGGCCAATCAGCTGCTGATAGTGCCTGCACACGCTGTACATGGTACGGAAACAACTGGTTCTCCCGTAGCACTCTCCATACAGTGACGTGGTCAACGTACCTTGTACAGCAGCACTTCTCTGACGCTGACATTAGGGTTATCGTCAACTGCACGAAGAATTGCCTCGTCCATTGCAGGTGTCCTCGTCGTTCTAGGTCTTCCCCAGTCGCGAGTCATAGGCTGGAATGTTCCGTGCTCCTTAGACGCCGGTCAATTGCTTCGAACGTCTTCCTGTCGGGACACCTTCCTTCTGGAAATCTGTCTCGATACAAACGTACCGCGCCACGGCTATTGCCCCGTGCTAATCCATACATCAAATGGGCATCTGCCAACTCCGCATTTGTAAACATTGCACTGACTGCAAAACCACGTTCGTGATGAACACTAACCTGTTGATGCTACGTACTGATGTGCTTGATGCTAGTACTGTAGAGCAATGAGTCGCATGTCAACACAAGCACAGAAGTTAACATTACCTTCCTTCAGTTGGGCCAACTGGCGGTGAATCGAGGAAGTACAGTACATACTGACGAAACTAAAATGAGCTCTAACATGGAAATTAAGCGTTTCCGGACACATGTCCACATAACATCTTTTCTTTATTTGTGTGTGAGGAATGTTTCCTTAAAGTTTGGCCCTACCTTTTTGTAGCACCCTGTATGTGATATTTAGGATTGAGTATGCATCTGTTGTGGATCTTGAGTTCAAGTAACAGTATTCACAGTAAAATCGATGTTTTCGAGTACTATCAAATGACTTTTTAGGTACAATAACAATATTTTCTAGCCAGGCTACCACTATGTTCGATAATACCCTCATGTAATTGTTGATCTATAGATTCGTCTACTAGAGGCTGTAGGTCTTTCGTTATTCTGTATCGTTTCCTATAGACTGCTTGACAATCGCCTGTTGGTATGCGGCGTTATGTGATAGGAGTTTCTGGTAATGAACAGTCTGAACTGAATTAATATCAATATGCTAACAAAAAAGTTTCTATGGCATTCTGAACTGTGTTTCAAACGTCAAACCTTGGCACAAAGTACAGACGCATTGACAGTTTGTTTCATCTACACCATACTGTGCAAGCCACCTAATGGTGTGGGGTGGAGGGTACTTTCGGTACCACTATCTGATCCTTCCAACCCTGTTCCACTTGCGAATAGTGCGTGGGAAGAATGATTATAGGTAAGCCTCTGTATTGGCTCTAATTTCTCGAATTTTCTCCTCGTGATCAATGCACGAGGTGTATGTGGGGGGGGAAGTAACATGTTGTCCGACTCTCCTGAAAAGTGCTGTCCACGGAATGCGCCGCTCTTTGTTGGATCTTCTCTACCTCCTCTATCAGTCCTACCTGATAGGGATCCCAGATAAATGAACAATGCTCAAGAATCGGGCAAACAATGGCCGTATAAGCCATTTATTTCATGGATGTTCACCTCTTGATCCACTGATATCCTCATCCTCGAGTATCTCTAAACCCACTTTTGGGAAATTCACTTCATCTGTTCCAAAGTTATCAAAACTTACAAGAATCATCAGTACCTCATTAATGTTGGTTACACATGCAACGCTTCTTTGCGTAAAACTATATATGTCATCTAATGCTTCACTGTACTGCAGTGGCTCAACTACACATAATCTCTGCTGTGGTACATGGTCATCCACAGGTACCCAAACTAACTTCCCTGTAGCAGCAAGTACATTGTCATGCGTATGTATGTGTACGCAGTACAGTTGGTGATACCTTAGCAACCGTTACGTCCTCTGTTGTTTTGCCATAGAAGGGAGTTCAAAAATGATTCAAATGGCTCTGAGCACTATGCGACTCAACTTCTGAGATCATCAGTCGCCTAGAATTTAGAACTAATTAAACCTAACTAAACTAAGGACATCACACACATCCATGCCCGAGGCAGGATTTGAACCTGCGACCGTAGCGGTCGCTCGGCTCCAGACTGTAGCGCCTAGAACCGCTCGGCCACTCCGGCAGGCTAGAAGGGAGCGATTAGTTTACCTACTGAAGGATCGTTGAAAGTGGGGCATTGATACTAGCGACTTGAATTCACTCGAACATGACTGTGAGTATTGCGCGCCCCACGAAGATTATAATCCAACCATCAATTCATCATGGCGTAACTTTCATCGAGCATTTTCCTCTAATAACTCTGAGACTTGCTCCGTCAGGGCTGTTATATTCTCATCGGTAATAGCTGACCTTGTGCCTAGCATTCTTGTGCAATTTACCACTAACGTATATTTATACTGAAAATATATCCTTTCAATAGAGTAACGTACACCAGACAAGAAAAATGTATCTTGGAATGTATGAAACTACACTCAACTACTTCTTTTGCCTAATCATCACCCAGCGACACTCACTACTCTTGTGTGCTGCATGACCATATCGTCTACAAGTAGAACAATTTACTGTTATGAACTTAATGCATTGTTCATTATGACCTGCTAAATTACAAATAGTACATCTCTCCGGTACCAAATAAGTCTCTTTACAACTTCCTCTGAATTCTGACAAATTAGCTGATTCCATAGATTTCAGAAAAGATACTTTTTATGTAACACACCCATCAATATGCCTACACAAATAAAGAAAGAAAAAAGTGTCTTTTGCGATTACTGCTGTGATGCGTGAATGTCGTAGATAGAGGCACTGCGTGCGAATTCCAGGAATTGTAGTCAAACACTTCCGATGGTAAATCCTCTGATGAACTGTCAGAGTACACGCTTCTGGCACCATTTTACAAAGGGCCAAGTAGAGACATCTCTGCATGAAATCAGGATAGCTGTTGTAAAAATGCAAGGCACCTTCGACACTAATAAAACATTTTAGAGTTCAGTCATTTATTCACAATGTTTACAAGTCGTCGTTCGTCCACACCAACCTTGGTTGTTGCTCGTTCAGCTGTATGCTGGATTCTAGCTGACAACTGTCGAATCAGCTCAACATCTGCACACCCAGGAGAAGATGTCAGCGACCCTGGCACCGCAGTGGGTAGCCAGCTACACATGTGGCCATTGCTCAGGATGAAGAGATTCTCTCACTGGTTGCTGGAGTGTCTTCAGTCCCACTCTGAATTTTACGAGAACTCTTGATGACCCAGCCGCAATGTATCTGATGTCGGTAGTCATATAGTCAGTTGATCTCCTCCCTAATCCCGGTAGGCGTCAGCACCCAGAATTGCCTCAATGTTTAACAGGAACGTGGACCCAAGAGGCCCTGTTGCTGGCTTCGGTGTTGAAGTTCAGTACTTCCAGCACCCTGCAATATGGTAGCGCTAGAAGACACTCCGTTCCTCCATTAGTAGATGGCATGAGTCGAGCAGCATAAAGGTCATAAGGTGCAGGCCATCATCTTGAGTACATCTTTGGCTAGTTCATAGACTGTGTTGGAGCATCTAGGACCTGATTCACTCCAGTATGATAATAATGGAATCGAGTGCTATTACTGTAAATGCCATCAATCCCAATGATCAGCTCACGATGAGAGCTGGAGTATGTAAATGGAACCAGCATGAGGCTATGATGCAAAGTTTGGTCTGTAATGATGACATGTGTCCTTATTCTGCTATATTCACTTGACAGGCTTTTAACTGCTATATCAGCTCCTCGTTTTGTGCTCTTGTGAAAGAGATAGAGTTTCTTGCAAGATGTCTTATTACCTAAAGAATTTGCTTGTCTCACTTCCTTTGGTTTCCTGCCCTAGTCTCCTTTCTGCTGAATGGCCATCCTTGTTTTGGTGGATGGCTTCATAACGTGCTGTCAACCTGTATTACTTACGACATACTGGTTCGCTTCCTACTTCCACTTCCTACTTCCCTGGCATGACCTGAGTCTACCTGTCATAATGTGATGAATTTTAGTAAAATTTTGAATTTTCTACCAGTTTACTATTCTGTGACAACACACTGAAGTACACAACGTGCATAAACTTCATATTTGACCGACTTGCTTGTCGAGGTTTTTTCGCTGTTGGCGACCCAGAATCCTTAGCTTCAAATTTGTACACCCCTTATTATTACCTGTTACTATCCGTTTTGGTAGTTATGCATCAATGTTGACATCATGTGGTGGCCCCTGAACAACTGGCATTCGCAAGTGAACAATTTTGAAACAAATTTTGCTGCCACAAGTTTCTTAACCAAAACTTAACAAAAAATGTCACAGCACGAGCCAGTTTATGTACCAACATCATCAACGACTTTTCTAATTCTGATTCGCCGATCGTTCACTTTCATTTCTGTCACTTCTTCCACATTTTCATCGTTTAATGATGTGCTGAGGCGTCCAGGGCTCTCGTCGTGTTCAACATCTTCACAGACTTCTTCGAAAGTTATACAAAATAAATAATCGCTGGTACTAATACACATCTAACCTGTTTGATGACTCAAAGCACTCCGTCACCAGGCCACAAGTGGCCCTTTGGGACCATCCGACCGCCGTGTCATCCTCACTGAGGATGTGGATAGGAGGGGCATGTGGTCAGCACACCGCTCTCCCGGTCGTTATGATGGTTTTCTTCAATCGGAGCCGCTACTGTTCGGTCGAGTAGCTCCTCAATTGGCACCACAAGGCTGAGTGCACCCCGAAAAATAGCAACAGTGCATGGCGGCCCGGAAGGTCACCCATCCAAGTGCCAGCCACGTCCGACAGCGCTTAACTCCGGTGACCTGATGGGAACTGATGTATCCACTGCGGCAAGGCCGCTGCCTGTTTGATGACTCACAACAGGCTAAATGTTTGATAAGGCTAACTCTGTTCGGATACTTTTCAGGCATATTTATCAACTCGACAACGAAAAAATAGCGCGAATCCGACTAGTACAACATACGAAATAACAAAATTGCCTTTACTTTCTGAAAACACAACTTGTATATCAATTTCCAAATTTAGGGGCTAACTTTTGGGGAACAGAACAGAATGGGAACTAAGCGTCTTGGAAATGGCAGAGCATTGTAGACCTTTGAAAACTTAAATTAGCACAGGATACCTTTCAATTGCCAATGTGAGGCCCTGCTCAGGTGGGTGGACTTGCGGTCTAACACTGTAACCAGTAACATTCCAGCTAGGTGAAGGTGCCAATGCAAAGGCATTCTGCCTGTTGCTGCAATGTAGCCGACATGGTTCATGAGCACACCAATCGACCCAACAAACCAAACAAATTTGCTTGATGTAGACGAAAATGACTTAAACCAAATCTCCTTCTTACTCTGGAATACATCATCAGTCTACCATTATTTCATACCTTGTTACAATTGCACTGAACTGATCACTCCATCCACTTTCTATCATTCTTTAACTCAGATGTAAGTCAATTTAATAGCAGATGTTCCGCTTTTTTTTCAGGAAAGCTTCAAAGACAGCAGTCAGTATGCATCTATCACTATTATATCAAGAGACATACAGAAGAATGTTGCCATGCAGCAACAGTTTGTTAGCTGACACCACAAGATTGTGATTGACAGAGAGTACAGATAAGTACATCGTAAATATTATTTGTTAGGGTTTAAAACACGTAATCATTCCTCCACAGGATCAAATACGTGATCCATTCTGTAGTTATATATTGCAGTCGCACATCTGGTTATATAATGCTCTTTAGCTAAGGACACATAGCGTCCTGCCGTCGGCCAGCCTGTAACACACATGAGTTGGTTGGCTGCGTCACACCGTCATGGCCTGAGAACCTGCGAGTAGTGGCGCGCTAATCCCTCCCCAAACAAAAGTACAGGGCTATTACAAATGATTGAAGCGATTTCATAAATTCACTATAGCTCCATTCATTGACATATGGTCACGACACACTACAGATACATAGAAAAACTCATAAAGTTTTGTTCGGCTGAAGCCGCACTTCAGGTTTCTGCCGCCAGAGCGCTCGAGAGAGCAGTGAGACAAAATGGCGACAGGAGCCGGCTTGAAATACACTCACATCAGTCAGTCATAACAGTGTAACGACACTTCAGGACGAAGTTCAAGAAAGATCCACCAACTGCTAACTCCATTCGGCGATGGTATGCGCAGTTTAAAGCTTCTGGATGCCTCTGTAAGGGGAAATCAACGGGTCGGCCTGCAGTGAGCGAAGAAACGGTTGAACGCGTGCGGGCAAGTTTCACGCGTAGCCCGCGGAAGTCGACGAATAAAGCAAGCAGGGAGCTAAACGTACCACAGCCGACGTTTTGGAAAATCTTACGGAAAAGGCTAAAGCAGAAGCCTTACCGTTTACAATTGCTACAAGCCCTGACACCCGATGACAAAGTCAAACGCTTTGAACTTTCGGCGCGGTTGCAACAGCTCATGGAAGAGGATGCGTTCAGTGCGAAACTTGTTTTCAGTGATGAAGCAACATTTTTTCTTAATGGTGAAGTGAACAGACACAATGTGCGAATCTGAGCGGTAGAGAATCCTCACGCATGCGTGCAGCAAATTCGCAATTCACCAAAAGTTAACGTGTTTTCTGCAATCTCACGGTTTAAAGTTTACGGCCCCTTTTTCTTCTGCGAAAAAAACGTTATAGGACACGTGTATCTGGACATGCTGGAAAATTGGCTCATGCCACAACTGGAGACCGACAGCGCCGACTTCATCTTTCAACAGGATGGTGCGCCACCGCACTTCCATCATGATGTTCGGCATTTCTTAAACAGGAGATTGGAAAACCGATGGATCGGTCGTGGTGGAGATCATGATCAGCAATTCATGTCATGGCCTCCACGCTCTCCCGACTTAACCCCATGCAATTTCTTTCTGTGGGGTTATGTGAAAGATTCAGTGTTTAAACCTCCTCTACCAAGAAACGTGCCAGAACTGCGAGCTCGCATCAACGATGCTTTCGAACTCATCGATGGGGACATGCTGCGCCGGGTGTGGGAGGAACTTGATTATCGGCTTGATGTCTGCCGAATCACTAAAGGGGCACATATCGAACATTTGTGAATGCCTAAAAGAACTTTTTGAGTTTTTGTATGTGTGTGCAAAGCATTGTGAAAATATCTCAAATAATAAAGTTATTGTAGAGCTGTGAAATCGCTTCAATCATTTTTAATAACCCTGTACACTTCCTGTAGCGCGGTAAATATCACATCATTTCTTTTTTGTGACCATGTGAAGCCGGCAGCGTACCTGCAGCCGCACTGCCATCCTCCCTGAGACAACCGTGACACACTCACAGACACACAGACATATAGAAAATAGAGCAATGCACATCATCTGTAGAATGTGTCATTGGATGCATTCGAGTACAGTGCTATACTATACAGTAAAAAAATATATAGAGAGAGAGCATTTGAGCTAGGTGTCGACAACTGTACTACTACATTTACAAGCAGTTTTAGAATGCGAGGTGAGAAGTGATGTGATGGCTTGGGCAGAAGTGCTATAAAATCGATAAAATTACGAATAAATTGACGGCAAAAAATATATATAAATTAAGGGAAAAAATACGCCAGAAAGGGGAAACTGAGGGAGAACTTGCATGTCTTCTGATGGGTGCAGGACAATTCTTGTACATGGGAACGAGTATGTGACAGTGAGAAGAATACGAGAAAAAGTTGATATGGAAGCACTGGGAACTGGGGAAACGGTCATTTTTTCGTCGACAGCAATAAGACAGCTGAAACAGAATGTTTAAGGTGGTTAACCACCAAATGTGGAGTAAAAAATGTATACATATGTCGGATCACAAGCCCAGTGTGACCCTAAATTTATCGGCAATTATCTTATAGATTTTTATAAAGTGTCCTTAGCGAAAGAACGTTGTATTACCAGCTGTGGCACTCCAGTATACGACTACAGAATGGACCGTGTGTTTGACTCTATGCAGGACAGATTAGGTGTTTTAAACCCTAACAAACGTATTTACATTGTGCTCTTCCGTACTCTCCGCCAGATCGCGAGGGGTAGCCGCGCGGTCTTGGGCGTTTTGACACGTTTCGCGCGGCTCCCCTCGTCGAAGGTTCAAGTCCTCCCTCGGGCATGGGTGTGTGTGTGTGTGTGTGTGTGTGTGTGTGTGTGTGTGTGTGTTGTCCTTAGTGCAAGATGGTTTAAGTTAGATTAAGTAGTGTGTAAGCTTAGGGACCGATGACCTCAGCCGTTTGGTCTCATAAGATCTTACCACAAATTTTCAACTTTCCAACTCGCCGCCAATCACAACCTTGTGGTGTCAGCTAAAAAACACTTGCTGTATGTCTATTGAAATAATAGTGATACATGCGAATTGACTGCTGGTTTTGACGCTTTCCCGGGAAAAAGAATGCCGTCGCTACATTCGCATGCATCTGCTTTTGGATGACAGAAAGTAGATGGAGTGATCGGTTGAGATGGAGTTGTAACCAGGAGTGATGTAATGGTAGTCTGATGATGCATTCTAAAGAGAGAGGGAGATGTTGCTGCAGGTCATTTACAGCGCATTTCACCATTTTTCCCACTGTTCAGGAAGAGATAGGAGTATGGCATGCGTTCCATTCGTATACAACTGTGTGTTATGTATGTGTGACTTAGAGCAGTATATACCTGTGATCGTTAACAGCAAACCTCTCAGTCATCAGAGGACTTCCAACTCATGTGTGATGATGATTATGAAAAATGTCCATCCTGTTTCGGCATCCTCCTCTAGACAAACAAAGATCTGTGCGACGCAATCCATTCCGCTGCCGCAACTTGGGCATACAATTTAGTCTTCAGTTTCGTAACAAGCCACGGATCTACGATATTTCCGAACCGGGGCAAAAGCTTGATAATGGCGCCCCCCTCCCCTCTTGAGCGTTTGAGATAGCACGTCAAAATTTTTTAAAAACTCTGTTTTCAAGATATGTTCATTGCACATATTTGTGAAGAGATTGATATATAACATATATATCTTCGAGGAAATACAAGCATTGTTCTTTGGTCTTAAGTGTGCCAGGGTGCAATGCCGCCTGGATGTTTTGTAGTGAGGGCCATCAGGGCTTTTATTCGAGACGCTGGAGAATGGGTTTCCTGTGGTGCCTCTCCTGTTCCCAGTAGGTCGTTGGTCACCCTCTTCCATAAAAGGAAGCTCACACTTAATACTGTGTGGGATTATTTGTGACAGAGAGAATAAGAACTATTCAGAAAATTTACACCCTTTATTGCTTGTTAGGTAATGACTTTCTCTTCTGTCAGAAATAAAATTAAATACAGGAAACATAAAAGCAGTAAAGACAAGACACAAGCAAGACACTACATATTTCTTCAATCTTTAGGTCCCACCATTTTCTTCTCTCTAATCTTGCTACTGATGTATATGGCGTACTCCGCTTTCTACGAAAGAATCTATTATCTCATCAAAATTCGGCGAACGTTTTGCTACATGAAAAATCAAAACTTAGTTGTCTAACACTGAAGAAGCTATTAATACAAATGCTAAGCAAGACGTGTGGTTTCTCGATTTGATTATGTCTGTTTTGTCACTGTCTGCTAGATAAAACAGAATAGGCCTTTCCAATACTGTAGCAGTTGTAACACACGCCAAATAAGAGAGACTATTTTGACACAAATTGTCACTTTTATCTACCTAATTTACATAAATAGCGCGACAGAATATAATTCACGAAGTATCAATATCAAGTACCTATTAGGCCTACTACACGAAAAAGTTTTGTTACAAAATAGTTTCTCATTTCATTCACATGCTCCAGTTTCTCAAGAATTAGGCCGAAAAGTATTAGTTGTATGAATTTTTTATAAAAAATTTGGAATCGTCATTTTCTTTCATATAATTTGTGTGATGTCCCAGTTTCTTCTCCTTCCTCGTTCTAACAAACAATCCTGTGATCACTAATTCCGTAACTATTTCTGCCACTGTCAAAAGCTATTATTCATTTAAATTCTCTAGTTCCGTAAGAATCACTGGTTCAGTTAGCCACATTTATTCTCTTGTTAGGTGTTATTACATATTGGTACAATACATTTTCCACGCTACTCCGAGAATAGAATGAAGCGGCTGCCAACCGGAAACTGTACAACTGGCCCTTAGTAGTGCAGCGATCTGGCAAAAATTTTCTGTCAAAATTTCATTTTCTTGGATACACCGAGAAGATAATATATAATCTTTCTCACCTGTTATTCCTGTTAGTCGATTATTACCACTCTGATAGTCTGAATCTATGGATTTCGGTAATAATTATAACAACGCTTATCATTTGCACATCCAGTCAGCTACATAAAAACACAGCAATTGTCGTTCACCCATTTGAGTTTTTTTCGTCTTATCTTCTACAGCGCCGTTCTCTTTTGTACGTAGGAAATTTTATTATTTCTACATGCAACTGGGATGCCCTTGGCGACATTCAAAAATCAACTTATGACTCGTTCATATATAAACTTAGAATGCGTTCAAAAATGTTCAGAAACAAAACTGGCCCTCAGTAGTGCACTGATCTGGCAAAAATTTTCTATCAAAACTTCATTTTCTTGTATACACCGAGTAGATGATATGTAATCTTTCTTACCTGTTATTCCTGTTAGTCATGTTTTATGTTTTCTTATTGGCAACGTTACGTAGCGCTCTGTGTGCTAGTTTGCATTGTTGTCTGCCATTGTAGTGTTGGGCAGCGGCAGCTGGATGTGAACAGCGCGTAGCGTTGCGCAGTTGGAGGTGAGCCGCCAGCAGTGGTGGTTGTGGGGAGAGAGATGGCGGAGTTTTGATAATTTGTAATACTGGATATCAATTATGAATATTAAGGTAAATACATTGTTTGTTCTCTATTAAAATCTTTCATTTGCTAACTATCCCTATCAGTAGTTAGTGCCTTCAGTAGTTTGAATCTTTTATTTAGCTGGCAGTAGTGGCGCTCGCTGTATTGCAGTAGTTCGAGTAACGAAGATTTTTGTGAGGTAAGTGATTTCTGAAAGGTATAGTTTAATGTTACTCAGGGCCATTCTTTTGCAGGGATCTTTGATAGTCAGATTGCGTTGCGCTAAAAAAAAAAATATTGTGTGTCAGGTTAAGCACAGTCGTGTATAAGTTGTCCAAAGGGGACGTTTCAATGTATTTCGATTCTGGTACTCTGAATCTAAGGATTTCGAAGCCAGTTATATCAACGCTTATCATTTGCACACCCATTCAACCACACAAACAAACAACGATTGATATTCACCCATTTGGGTTTATTCGATTAAGCTACTATAGCACTGTCCCCTTTTATCTGCAAGAAACTTCTTAATTTCTACATGCAGTGGGGATTCTCTTGGCATACATACAAAAATCGACTTATGATTCGTTCATATATGAACTTAGAATGCGTTCAAAAATGTTCAAAAACCAACTGGGATGCGTTTCAAAATCGTATGATCAATCAATAGATTAATGTGCGCTGGATGCTAGGCAGTACGTGAGAAAAGTTTTATTTTCTTCAAGCATAACAGTTATGGCGGCCCCTGAAATTGTACCCGGGGCAGATACCCTGGTTTGCCCCCACCCCTCCCCCCTCCAGCAGATCTGGGCCTGTTCATAACTATGGTGATTCTAAGTTAGTGGCAGGTGTTTGTGATGTGCTGCAATCCCCATGTATATATCTCTTTGACAGATGTCCTGTTTAAGAAGTTAGTGACAGCATGACAAGTAATTTCATATGTCAAACATTGCTGCTGTGCATTTCTCTACTTCCTTGTAAAAGGCTTCCTCCGTTGCTAATGACCATTTTACATGGGACTGATGTGAACATAGTATAATTTCTCACCCATGATTGGATGCGAACAGTGAGAGCTGTACACCTCAGGAAAGCTATATTGTCAAGTATGACAAGGACTCTACGTGTTTTTTCTTTGGTGTAGAAGGAAGTAGTTTGATCATCTTAAAGTTTCTCACAATATTGAGAGGGATAGAAAACTTGCAAGGTGTATATATGACAGATGTTGGACATTTATGTCCTGCATTAGAATGCGTATGTTCTAAGATAATTTCTCTCTTACGAAAACCTTCTTGGTACTGACCCCAGACACTAGAACAATACTTTAGAATTGATAGCACAGTTGATATATGTAAAATGGTTCAAACTCCATCAGTCTGGAGTTTCATCATCCATAAAAACCACACGCTTCTTCTTAACCATCCATTATATCATAGCAAAACTTTTATATCTACTATACACCGATAAGGGGCGCTAACCTCCTCCATATGCGCGCATTTGGAGAGATTTTGTGCACTTGGATGGGTACCGTGAGTAAGACTGGTGGGGAATAGGCTTCAGTGAACAGCAGTTGTGGACTCCACTCACTCTGCTCCCTTATGGGACATGGAATTCAGCGGTCTGCTTCTAATCAGCTGCAAATTAAATCGGTGGCAGTGTTGCAGGGAGAATTGCTCAAAGACTTTATTAGGAGATCATTCAATCTCTATCTTTACCCTAAAGAATGCGAGAATGCTCTGTGACTCCCTTCCACATAGGAAAAGATCGGGAATTGTAACAGTAACTTACGCACTATGATCGAGGTGCATCGAGCCATCTGCTATCTCATCACTGTGAAAGATGAGTTTAAATGTAATCACCGTTGGATTGCTGTTTGGAAACGCTCCACAAGGCAGCAAAACTCTTCCAGTTTCCATATGTTGCTACTGGCTTTTATTTTGGTCATCCTGTGTGTATGTTGTGGGAGCAGCAGCATAATTCACACCTTGCGATGACCAGTTTTTTGTGAGAGCCAATTGATCGGAACTTGCTAATGTCAGTTCAGGACCTGACACAGACCTCAAAGTTGTAGTGGGGAAAAAATGCATGATGGTGTTCAAAACTGTAGTCATACATTGCTTGGACGTGTTACAGCAGAAAAAACGATTTATCAAACAACAAAACAGGGACTCTCCCTTGCGACTGGTAGCCTGTGGGGTATGGTCCTCCTGTAGTACAGGCGATGAAACTTTATACTAGTTTGTGCAGGTGATTTTGGAACTGATCACCTGCTCCAATGGATCAATACCTGTATGTAATAGAATTACCATATATACTCGACGCCAGTACACAGACGGTATTTGTTTCCCAATACATTGGAGTAGAGAGATGCGGTAAAAATCTTATCGAGTTTACTCTATTGGATGACTTAAGTGGATTTTTTATAGTTCGTAGTGTATCTCAGTTGGATGGTACTGCTGGTCGGAGTGGCCGAGCGGTTCTAGACGCTACAGTCTGGAACCGCGCGACCGCTATGGTCACAGGTTCGAATCCTGCCTTGGGCACGGATGCGTGTGATGTGCTTAGGTTTAAGTAGTTGTAAGTTCTAGGGGACTGATGACCTCAGAAGTTAAGTCCCATTGTGCTCAGAGCCATTTGAACCATATGGATGGTACAAAATAACGGTGATAGAGAGAATGTTTGGCTGACAGACATGAATGCACCCTGAGGGACGCAGATCTCCTTGTAGTTTGGAAATGCACTGCAATGCAGTTGTAAAACCCTTGTGTTCTTCCAGTTCCTGTAACAGCTCATGCTGTCTTTTATCTTACTTTGTGCTGCAGGCGAAAGCTTCGCATCGTACACTCTTGCGGAGCTGTTGCAACATGTTCCAATTTCCGTTGAGTGGTGAAGAAAGACGGTGCTTTGCATTAACTCAGCCCACCGTGTTTGTCCACATGATGCAGAAGGTCTTAAATAGAGCGCTCTCCGATTTCTGCTCAGTTCTGACATAAATTGCAACGATCACATGCACAAGTATGCAGGAAGAGCGGGACAGGGACTGAGGCACAGTTACAAGACGCATGCGGGCTGTCCAAAACCATGTTGGTTTTAGACCATGTCGGTTTTAGACAGATAGGTTCGAAAAAAGTGATCATTTCGAAAATGATTCACTAGTGACTGTAATCATTAAAAGACATCTCCATAGGATCCAATGCAGGTAAGTGGTTGAATGGAAAGACAGCATTTCTATCAATAAGCTCAACACTATATATCTGAAAAGCCTGAGTACATTTCTTACGACCTCAAACTAGCGTTGCATTTTTTAAGTGATTCGTCATAAAGCATACCATATACTGTATGTGATCATTCTCAATCAACCACCATCCTTCCGCGTCTACAATCCAGTTGATATATCGCTGAACCTCTGACATGGTATGGAGACAGAATGTGTTACAAATACTGTTTGTTAGCGTGAGGAACACCTAGTGGCGGATTGAGGCAGTTACAAATATCGGCTTAATACCACGTCCCTTGGCCGAATTACTTTCCACATTCGGTGATTTTATTACGAACTTACACGGCCGGCAATGTGCACACGCATTTCGGTCTGTTAATAGATATCCCAGTGATCACCGTCTGTACTCAGTGTCACGGTATTTGTTTGGAAAGCCACTTCATTCGGAAGCAATAACATATCTGGATTTATAAATCTTTTATGGTTTTCAACACGGATATCGTTAGCGATACTTGTGTGCGCCTGTAGAAATAAGATCACTTTTCATACGGGGTGACAGTAACACAGTCATTGCGATCATGTTTTTAGTAGCTGATCGTTTACAGGATGATTACATATCTCTCTCTTCCTAAGACAAATGAGACACGTCCATCCATCGTGGATTTTTGCTCAGTCAGCAGAATTCATTTACTGGCGAAGTATTATACTTAGCCGCACGGGATTAGCCGAGCGGTCTGAGGCGCTGCAGTCATGGACTGTGCAGCTGGTCCCGGCGGAGGTTCGAGTCCTCCCTCGGGCATGGGAGTGTGTGTTTGTCCTTTAGGATAATTTAGGTTAAATAGTGTGTAAGCTTAGGGACTGATGACCTTAGCAGTTAAGTCCCATAAGATTTCACACACATTTGAACACATTTATTATACTTAGTAGGGGATGTGTGATAGATTTACTGTGATCAGCGGACGTATAAAATATGTGTTAAGGTGTACAGCCACTGTGGACACTTTTCCGACGTATGCAAAGAAAATTATTATGTCCTGTTGTAAGGAAGCATCGATAGCCGTAAGGGGAATGAGAGATATTTTATGTGGAAAATCATGTAAAGTCATTAGAATAGTACAGATATTTATATTTCCAGAGCCACAGCCGTCAGGAGGCGGTATTTCTGAAACTTCGCTCACTGTCAAATGTCAACAGATTGATGCTGCAATCGTAATATTTAACTGTAAGTGATGAATATGTTGCTGGTTTCCTAGGACGATTCCGGCCGGCGTGCGGAGAGCAAGTGGTGGCGGTAGCCTGTGTCTGGAACGATGTACATATCTTTCTGGCTTGAGGCGGGAGCCGTCCAAATTGGACAGGCTGGAGTACAAAATGCAGTTGACCTAATCATGTCGCTGTCTAGGTGGGTGAACAGCGAACCAATATTCAGTACCCGTTGGGTAGCAAAAAAATGGTTCTGAGCACTATGGGACTTAACAGCTGAGGTCATCAGTCCCCTAGAACTTAGAACTACTTAAACCTAACTAACCTAAGGACATCACACACATCCATCCCCGAGGCAGGATTTGAACCTGCGACTGTAGCGGTCGCGCGGTTCCAGACCGCCTAGAACAGCTCTTCCACAGCGGCCGCCCTGTTGGGTGGCCTTCGTGATAGCGTGTCCTCTGTGGAAATTTGAGAAGATTCAATATCGGCCTGTGTTTGCGCTGGACAATTATTCTCTCCCGTGTAAATTGACTGGTTGACTGTTTCTACATACTTACCATCTTTATTTGGTTGAGAGAACACCGATTGGGATTTGTTGTGTGATCTGTTATGTCACTGACATCGGTATTTATTACCAAAATTCGAATGGAACTACCAGTTTCTTCTATTTTCATGGTTCCATGTAAAGATCATACAAGCTAAGTCCTAGTTACTCAATGGTTCACAGCACATCTCACCTCGCAAAACGTTTGGGTTTGTAGAGATATAATTTCCACTCTTTACCTTCAGAACTACACTGTGTAAGTGATTGGTAGCATACAGCAATGTGCTTCATATCCAGAATCATCACATAAATGGTATGATATTCTGGAAAACCATGTGAAAATACATATGGTCTTGTAATTCCAGAGTCTGGAGAGGGGTGTAGAAAGCTTTGGAGCAAGCAAGCAAGAACGTTGGGGCTGGAAACAGTGATGCCTTTGTTCCAGAGGCAACCACCCAAGCCTTTGTACACCAATTCTGAGAGTGACCGCTGTCTGTTGAGGGCACTCTGGTCACGTATAGGGTCAGCATGTGTGGTGTGCAGTTGACTCACGACCTTTGGCTGCGTCGCATGACCAGTTGACCTCGCGGGAAATATCCAGTGCTATGAGGACTACATACAGTGCATGTACTTATGTGTCATGGAATCTGTCTGTCTTTGTGGTAAGTGTATGAGTGTCTTCGTGGTTGATAGCTATATGCAGGAAGCTGAAGTGATGGTTTTGTATGGTGCAAGATATGAATTGTGTTTACTACATCGATGTGGTGATATAGCCCGGTTCGAGATCAGTTTCATGCTGAAAAATGCAACCTTTCCTCGACAGTAGTAGAGCAGCGTTATTGAGGAAGTGTTGGTTGGTTGGTTTGGGGATGGAGACCAGACTACGTGGTCATCAGTCTCATCGGATTAGGGAAGGATTGGGAAGGAAGTCGGCCGTGCCCTTTCAGAGGAACCATCCCGGCATTTGCCTGGAGCGATTTAGGGAAATCACGGAAAACCTAAATCAGGATGGCCAGACGCGGGATTGAACCGTCGTCCTCCCGAATGCGAGTCCAGTGTCTAACCACTGCGCCACCCCGCTCGGTATTGAGGAAGTGTCTTTGGCGGTAGTTTCTGAATTTCATGATATGTAGATCACTGTTCCAGGGCTTAACTGTCAGTGCAAATAAACTGTTGTATGTTTGTCTGTTTTTTGATCTGTACAAAATAGTTTTGCCACTGAAAGTCTAGAAATTTATCTGTCTGCAGAAAATGGCGGACAGTGCTCCCACACTGGCAGCAGCAGCAGTTTGCCAAGTACATTCAGTAAGAACCAATCAGAAAGCTCCGTTCAAAGGAAGTTCCATTACATAAGAGAGTTGTGTGGTGTCATCTATGTTCGTCATGTTCAGAGACTAGTCCAAGCAGACAATCCTTCTCTGGTTCAGATGGGCGCAATACTGTCCCTCACCCATCATTGTGGCTTTAGAGCACCTCCAGACCAGCAGCTCTGCCACGCAGGGTAGCCACGTGGTCTGAGGCACCTTGAGACAGTTCACGCAGCTCCCCCCATCGGAGGTTTGTGTCCTCCCTCAGGCATGTGTGTGGGTGTGTGTGTGTGGGTGTGTGTGTGTGTGTGTGTGTGTGTGTGTGTGTTTTCCTTAGCGTAAGTTAAATTAAGTAGGGTGTAAGCCAAGGGACCGGTAATTCAGCAATTTGGTCCCATAGGAACTTACCACAAATTTCAAAAAAATTCCAGCAGCTGTAGGAGACCGAAAATTCACCGAAAATTCAAACGATTTTTTTCATGATTGTTGTAGGATTCGAAATATGCGAAGAACTTTTAGATATGTTGTTGTTCTCATTTTCCTGTCTGTGCTTATACACCAGTGTGTGCTTCAAGAAGTGAGGAAAATAATGATCCAGTAGCAAATATAAGGTAAGCAAATGGTTCAAATGGCTCTGAGCACTATGGGACTTAACATCTGAGGTCATCAGTCCCCTAGAAATTAGAACTACTTAAATCTAACTAACCTAAGGACATCAGACACATCCACGCCCGAGGCAGGATCCGAACCTGCGACCGTAGTGGTCACGCGGTTCCAGACTCAAGCGCCTAGAACCACTCGGCCACACCAGCCGGCATAATCTAAGCCCACTCACCATTTCAGAAAAGTGATGAACACCACAGCAGCTGTAGGACTCAGAAATGTTTTTCTCTGTCTCTGGCAGTGTGTTCAAACAAGCAGCTAAAACTCGAAAAAAAAGTAGTGGGCATTCTGCTATTAGAGCTACAGAGATACTTATTTCAACTTCCAAATATCGTTATTCTCGTGTGTAGAATCGGATATTGCAGCTGATATCGCTGTCAGGATCTGTTCTGCACGAAAGGGTGTGAAGTATCTCAGGGAGGTTTCACAAGTGTGCAGCAATCTTTTTAGAGTCTGTGTTCGTGTGTGGCGGTATACACCGCAAAATTGAGGCAAACTATTGTGCAGCGATCTTTTTGTAAGCCTTTTTAGAGACATATTCAATTGGATTTAATAATTTCCCAAGCAGCTTGTGGTGCAAGAGGAAGGGAATAATGTGGTATTTCCCACAAAAGCGCATGAAGTGTTGCAGGGATGGTTTAAGAACTGTGTAGCTATATTTTTCTTTTAGAGTCGATGTTCAAGTTTTCTGGTCGTATTCCTCAGAAAAAATGTGTATTTACATCGCAAATTGTTTAAATATTCTTGTATCATCTGCAAATCTCTCTCTTTGTGCAGTGGTCCATTTAGTTCAAATGGTTCAAATGGCTCTGAGCACTATGAGACTTAACATCTGAGGTCATCAGTCCCCTATAACTTAGAACTACTTAAACCTAACTAACCTATGGACATCACAAACATCCATGCCCGAGGCAGGATTCGAACCTGCGACCGTTGCAGTCGTGCGGTTCCGGACTGAAGCGCCTAGAACTGCTCGTCCACAATGGCCGGCCGGTCCATTTAGTTGCTGTGACATCTTCAAGTTATGTATGTTGCAATACTCTGCACATTGCTTAAACACCAGATTCAGTAACTCTCAAAGCAGTTCATGTTCAATGAGAAAGGCTATCTATGCACCGGGGATGGAAAGGAGGAAGGCTGCAGGTATTTCCTGCTTAACATGCGTGACCACCGGGCGGCTACCGTGTGGCGGTGTCGTGAGCCAGGTGCTGAGGCTCTTGGGTTGGGAGGGAGTGTGCCGCAGTAGGTGAAAATCTTGCCTTTTGCATTTCACTAGACTGGGTGAACTTTTATTGAAGTATCTACAGTTATGGCACACACATTTATCAGCATTAGTTGTGAACTGTAAGTTAGTCCCATCCTGCTGCATCATCGTTATTTGATGATGCATATCATTTTCTTCATACATTTAGCAGATATCATTGGTTTCCCAACATTGTGCAGGTGGCTATGGACACAGTCCTCAGCTGCATGATTACAGCTAATATACCCATTAAACTCCTCCTTCTCCAACACAGATGTCCTATCCATTGAACACATAGTATACAGTAAACAATTACGTCCACCCTGACAGGTCAACAGCTAAACACAGACTGAGCGAATTTCCTGCTATTTTACAAAACCGCCATCTTGGATTACATCACAGGAGGGGAGGCTGAGAGGGCCAACAGCACCCTCTGGTGGTGGTGTTGTGAACTATATCAGTTTGACTTCAGACCTCAAGGTGAACACACTGGATTGAGCTACTGTCTATGACAACTCATATTGTTTAAATAAACAATATTCTGCAATGTATACAAAATAAAGGCTTATGTCCATCCTATCCAACAGTCCACCACAGTCTGAGTCCTTTTATCCCCAGTTTCCTGATGGTGGAGGGAAGAGGAGGTCAGGGGGAGGGGGAGGCCGGGGTGGGAGGGAAAGATGGGGTTGGACTTAGGTTTGTGGAGGGATCCCAACTGACTGATTTTCCCACCAAAATCTGAACTGCCCGCCATGGTATCACTATGACATTGCCACATTAATGGCCGCCATCTTAGATCCGCCATCTTGAATAAATTTGGCAACAGTGCTAAATGGGATGACATCGCCATTGCCCCACTACTAACGGTCGGTGATGTTCGTGAGCCAATTGATGACAAACAAGCAGAGATGCACATATGACGAGCCACTACGATTTGTGATTATAGATTAGAGCAGGTGGTACCCATCACCGGATTTTTTTTATTATTTCCCATTGTTCTCGAGTACACTGATGCAAATCATTGTGGATTAATGCATTTAAAAGAGCTTCATCAAAGCCTGAAGATCTTCGTGAAAACGTAGAATCACTAATGTTAAAGCGATCCTCCTTAAAAAGAGAAAATCATTTTCTTGCCATACTCTGTCCAGTAGCATTATCCCCACACATAGCGTAAATGTTTTTGGCTGCCTTCGTTGCTGTCGAACCTCTATTGGACTGAAACAGAAAAATACGTCGGAAATGTTCCGATTTCCCCATTGGGCACTCCATTTTCTAGCGTCCACAGCTCCACTCACTATCTCCAAATAACAAAATGAGGATATATAAACTCAAATAGCTACAGTTAACTATAAGTAAAAAACGACAATCGAAAAATAAGCCTGTATCACCCGGAATACCAATATGCAAAACAAATACGCTACGAACTTGTGTAGCAGCCTAATATTTCGATCACAAAAACGTAATTTTCCAGCATCTGTTGTATCTATCCAGCTGAAATGTCTGCTGTACTTGACGTTACAAAGTATGGGGGCCATTGTTGCTTGTTGCTCCCACCCAGGGCATTGTAACACAGTTTCCATATCATGCTGTTTACGAGGGGCTCCAAAACAGGATTTCGTAAACCGTATTCCCAATACCGTTGCTGGGTAGTCACATAAACACTTCAAAATCTGTTCTGGAAATACGCTTCTGGTTGCCGGTTTTCCAATTCCACAATCGATTTTCGGTCCAATGTAAACGCAACCGGTTTTGAAACGTGGTTGGGCTGTCAGGCTTCGTCTTATTTTAAAACAAATTTCGGCTAATACGGACAGAGTGGCTTTTTGTACAGTGAAGGATAGGTACAAATATTCGAGTGAAGCCGTTTACACTTCGTATAAGAGAAGAGAAACAGCTATTGTGCTGACTAAATCATAAATTGTAACAGTTGTTTTCAGCAGCCATATTTAACTGGGTTAGAAAATCCGCTTCAGACATTAACATGTAAACACGGCAGCGAAAAATGGTTTCTGAAATTCGGTTTTCGTCTTTGGGAAGTTGTGTCGCATGTAAATGTAGTGTATGTTGATTATACACCTCTTTGCGCAGGATACATTATCCGATCAAAAGTATCCGGACACCTGGCTAAAAATGACTTACAAGTTCGTGGCGCACTCCATCGGTAATGCTGGAATTCAGTATGGTGTTGGCCCACACTTAGCATTGATGACAGCTTCCACTCTCGCAGGCATACGTTCAATCAGGCGCCGGAAGGTTTCTTGGGGAATGGCAGCCCATTTAACACGGAGTGCTGCACTGAGGAGAGGTATCGAAGTCGGTCGGTGAGGCCTGGCACGAAGTTGGCTTTCCAAAACATCCCAGAGGTGTTCCATAGGATTCAGGTCAGGACTCTGTGCAGGTCAGTCCATTACAAGGATGTTATTGTCGTGCAATCACTCCGCCACAGGCCGTGCATAAATGAACAGGTGCTCGATCGTGTTGAAAGATGCAATCGCCATCCCCGAAATGCTCTTCAGCAGTGGGAAGCAAGAAGGTGTTTAAAACATCAAGGTAGGCCTGTGCTGTGAAAGGGTCACGCAAAACAACAAGGGGTGTAAGCCCCTCCATGGAAAACACGACAATACCTTAACACTATCACCTCCCAATTTTACTGTTGGCACTACAAAAAAATGGTTCAAATGGCTCTGAGCACTATGGGACTTAACTTCTAAGGTCATCAGTCCCCTAGAACTTAGAACTACTTAAACCTAACTAACCTAAGGACATCACACACATCCATGCCCGAGGCAGGATTCGAACCTGCGACCGTAGCGGCCGCGCGGTTCCAGACTGTAGCGCCTTTAACCGCTTGGCCACCACGGCCGGCCTTGGCACTACACACACTACACATGCTGGCAGATGGCGTTCACCTGGCATTCGCCATACCCACACCCTGCCATCGGATCGCCACATTACGTATCATGATTCGTCCTCCACACAACGTTTTTCCACTGTTCAATCGTCCAATGTTTACCCTCCTTACACCAAGCGAGGTGTCGTTTGGCATTTACTGGCGTGATGTGTGGCTTATGAGCAGCTGCTCGACCATGAAATCCAAGTTTTCTCACCTCCTCCCTAAGTGTGATAGTGGATACTGATGTAGTTTGGAATTCATGTGTGATGGTCTGGATAGTTGTCTGCCTATTACACATTACGACTCTCTTCAACTGTCGGCAATCTCTGTCAGTCAACAGACGAGGTAGGCCTGTACGCTTGTGTGCTGTACGTGTCCCTTCACATTTCCACTTCACATTAACATCGGAAACAATGGACCTAGGGATGTTTAGGAGTGTGGAAATCTCGAGTACAGACGAATGACACAAGTGACACCCTATCACCTGACCACGTTCGAAGTCAGTGAGTTCTGTGGAGCGCCCCATTCTGCTCTCTCACGATGCCTAATGACTACTGAGATCACTGATATGGAGTACCTGGCAGTAGGTGGCAGCACAATGCACCTAGTATGAAGAACGTATGTTTTTGGGGGTGTCCGGATACTTTTGACCACATAGTGCAGGTCTTCGACTGCTGCAGATTTTCTGCTTCTGGTTGCAAATTCCTCACTGCCCAGTCAGGAGGACGGTACCAGACCACAGACTTTCCGCTGCTCGATCGAGTACTTGTAGATATTGCAGTACTGAATGAAAAACATATCTTAGCTGCATCACAGATATGTCAAAGGAATACAGCATGCATAAAAATGCTTGAACCATTGATTGCATAAGCAGAAGAAGACACTTTTATTGCAAATAATTGCCATGTATGACGTATTTCGGTGCGTTCCTCAGACAGTCACTGCTCTCTCCCGCTGCTTGCACAGCACAGTTCAGCCTATCGAGAGACTTAGGTCTTCAGCCATTCTAGAATGTGCGCTGCTGCTTCCAAAGTTTTCGCCGTTCAGTTAGAAGTTAGGTACTAGACCATAGATAATTTCAGAACCTGTAAAATTGAACGAAAACCATATAGCTTAATCGTTTGCATTCATAGATATGACAAAACAGATGTATAGACTGCATAAGCAGAAAAATCAGTGGATGAAAGATGAATAGATTTTTTTTGTAGAGTTGCCGCACATGTCGAATTGCAGTTCTTTTTTCCAAAAGATGATAGACAATCACTGTTCTCTCTCAAACTGCTCTCGGAAACCGGAACAATGAATCAAAAAAATGCTTAGGTAATGAGCAATTTGAAAATATAAGATTGTTAATATTAGAATATATATAATATATGATATATACGCTGAGGTAACAAAAGTGATGAGACGGGGATATGCACATATACAGGTGGCGGTATTACCGCAAACACAAGGTACGACAGAGCAGTGAATCGGAAAAACTATCCTTTGTACTTAGGTAATTCATGTGAAAAGGACACTGACGTGAATACGGCCGCACAACTGGAATTAACTGACTTTGAACACGGAATTGTAATTGGAGCTAGACACATAGAACATTCTATTTTGAAAATCTTGAGGGAATTCTCGGTACACTCTTGAAACTCTGGATCTCTCCACAGTGTCAAGAGTGTGCTAAGAATACCACATTTCAGGCATTACTTCTCACCACAGCCTGCACTTAACGACAGTGAGCAGCGGCTTTTGCGTTGTTGTCAGTGCTAACAGACAAGCAACGCTACCTGAAGTAACAGTAGAAATCAATGTTGGATGTACGGCGAACATATTCTCTACGACAGTGCGGTAACTGTGTCCTGAAAACCAGATGAGGAGCTCAGACATTACACAAAGAATTCTAGAGGGTGAGGCTTACTCAGATTTCGGATTCTAAAAGTTCTAAAACCTGGGTTACACAAGCAAATGAGCACTAGAAAAATTATTCTGGTCTAAATGTTATACAAGCTTATCATTCAGGGTCAATTGCCACTTTTTGCACCATACAGATATTTTGTCGAAATTATTTTATGTTTCGTATTGATCTTCTGAAGACTTCAGATGCTAAATGACAAGTATGTACTATCTGCCATTTACATGTGTACCACTTAACCGTTTATCTATTTAACAGCTCAGGCATAACCATTTTACTATCCAACTGTTTAAATGTTTGCCATTTAACCTTTTACCCTTAGATCTTTTGACAATAGCACTCATTATTTTGTCTGAATAAAAGGTCACATGTGTTTCACAAGAAAGATATTTTCTGAAACAGTGCTGACCATGTCTCAACATGTCTTTTTCTTTGAGGTATTTACACGTTTTACAGTATTTTACACTGCGTACAGCTGAGATGCAGTTCGGAGATGATGATTGTTTGTGTCAGTATGACAATACGCCCTGTCATAAGGTGATATCTGTGAGAGAATGGACGGACCTGCCCCTAGTTCCATTCTGAGTCCAATGGAACATCTTTGAGGTGAGCCGGTCATTGTGGCCGAGCGGTTCTAGGCGCTTCAGTCCGGAACCGCGCTGCTGCTACGGCCGCAGGTCCGAATCCTTCCTCGGGCATGGATGAGTGTGATGTCTTTAGGTTATTTAGGTTTAAGTATTTCTAAGTCTAGGGCACTGATGACCTCAGATGGCTTCAAATGGTTCAAATGGCTCTGAGCACTATGGGACTCAACTGCTGTGGTCATAAGTCCCCTAGAACTTAGAACTACTTAAACCTAACTAACCTAAGGACATCAGACACATCCAAGCCCGAGGCAGGATTCGAACCTGCGACCGTAGTGGTCGTGCGGTTTAACCGCTCGGCCACATCGGCCGGCTGACCTCGGATGTTAAGTCCCATAGTGCTCAGAGCCATTTGAACCATTTTTGAACTTTTGAGGTGAGTTAGAACGTCAGCTTTGCCCGAAACCTCAACATCCAAAATTATTACGTTCTCTGGTTTCGGCCATTGAGTAAGACTCAGCTGCTATTCCTCCACAGAGATCCAGATGCCTCATTGAAAGGCTTCAGCAGATTTAAAGCCGTCATAAAGACAAAATGTGGACACATCCTGAATTAATTTTACAACATTGCAATTCTTTGCTAGGGCAATTGGTTCCAGGCTTCTGCTGTAAGATGGAAAGACCTGATAATGTATGAGGCAATGCTTATCTGTAACAATGAGAGAGAACGAAAATTTGATTAGAACAATACGGACAAAAATTGAAAGTTTTGCATCGTAGCTCTAACTATGTTGTGTTGTATCTCGTGTGCCAATTACCTGTGTTCATGGGCTACGCTCGTTTTTCTCGTCTGCATCTACATCTACGTGATTAATCTGCTATTCACAATAAAGTGCCTCGCAGAGGGTCCAATGAACCACTTTCAAGTAGTCTCTCTACGGTTCTACTCTCGAATGGTGCGCGGGAAAAACGAGCACTTAAATTTTCGAGTGCGAGTCCTGATTTCTCTTATTTTATCGTGATGATCATTTCTCCCTATGTAGGTGGGTGCCAACAGAATGTTTTCGCAATCGGTGGAGAAAACTGGTGATTGAAATTTCATGAGAAGATCCCGTCGCAACGAAAAACGATTTTGTTTTAATGATTGCCACTCCGATTCACGTATCATGTCTGTGACGCTATCTCCCCTACAAATACAAAACGAGCTGCCCTTCTTTGTACTTTTTCGATCTCATCCGTCAGTCCCATCTGATCCTGATCCCACGCCGCAAAGCAGTACTCAAGAATATTGTGGACAAGCGTGGTATAAGCAGTCTCTTTAGTAGACGTGTTGCACATTCCAAGTGTTCTGTCAATGAACCGCAGTAGTCTTTGGTTGGCTCTACCCACAATATTATCTATGTGGTCGTTCCAATTTAGGATCATTGTAATTGTAATACCTAAGTATTTAGTTGAATTTACAGCCTTCAGATTTGTGTGACTTGTCGCATTATCGAAATTTAGCGGATTTCTTTTAGTACTCATGCGAATAACTTCACACTTTTCTTTATTCAGGGTCAACTGCCATTTTTCGCACCATTCAGATATCTTATCTAAATCATTTTGCAATTCGTTTTGGTCATCTGATGACTTTACTAGACAGTAAATGACAGCATCGTCTGCAAACAATCTAAGACGGCTACGGAGATTGTCTCCTATGTCGTTAATATATATCAGAAACAAAAGAGAGCCTGAAACACTTCCTTGGGGAACGCTGGATATTATTTCTGTTTTACTGAATGACTTTCTGTCTATTACTACGAACTGTGACCTTTCTGACAGAAAATCATGAATCGAGTTGCGCAACTTGTAACACAGCAAGTTATTACGAAATAGCATTCGTTGCAGTAAGGCACGCAGCCATGTAGCACGGTGGCTTCAGGATGGCTACGTTTTTTCCTTCACTCTGACTCACAACGCAGCTGATGCTACCGGCCGTAAGAAAGGTCTCAAGTAACATTCAGTCGGTACGCAAATTCATACCCCCTACGAATCTAAATAAACCATAGTAATTATCATTCGATTTTGTTCAAACTTGGTACGCACTCGTGTGTTATTAAGGAAGGGATCCTGTCAAAATTTCAGATTTTTATCTATTATAGTTACGGAGATTGAGAAAACTACTTAAATGACTTGCTGACTACGTGTCAATAAATCGTTTTCTTCGAGGTACTTCATAATCTTCGAATACAGTATATGTTCCAAAACCATACTGCAAATAGACGTTAGTGATATGGGCCTGTAATTCAACGGATTATTCGTACTTCCCTTTTTGGGTATTGGTGTGACTTGAACAATTTTTCAGTCTTTAGGTACGGATCTCTCTGTGGGCGAGCGGTTATATATAATTGCTAAATATGGAGCTATTGTATCTGCAAACTCTGAGAGGAACCTGACTGGTATACAATGTGGACCGGAAGTCTTGCTCCTATTAAGTGATTTACGATGCTTTGTAACATCGAGGATATTTATTTCTGTCTTTCTCATCTTGGTCTTGATTGGAATTCAGGAATATTTACTTCGTCTTCTTTGGTGAAGAATTTTCTGAAAATTGTGTTTAATAACTCTGCTTTAATGGCACTGCCATCAATGACTTCACCGTTGTTATCGCGCAGTGAAGGTATTGATTGCGTCCTGCCACTGATGTGCTTTATGTATGACCAGAATCTCTTTGACCGTGTTCATTTCTGTTTCCTCTAGCATAAACAATACAAGCGAATGGTAATGTACACTCCTGGAAATTGAAATAAGAACACCGTGAATTCATTGTCCCAGGAAGGGGAAACTTTATTGACACATTCCTGGGGTCAGATACATCACATGATCACACTGACAGAACCACAGGCACATAGACACAGGCAACAGAGCATGCACAATGTCGACACTAGTACAGTGTATATCCACCTTTCGCAGCAATGCAGGCTGCTATTCTCCCATGGAGACGATCGTAGAGATGCTGGATGTAGTCCTGTGGAACGGCTTGCCATGCCATTTCCACCTGGCGCCTCAGTTGGACCAGCGTTCGTGCTGGACGTGAAGACCGCGTGAGACGACGCTTCATCCAGTCCCAAACATGCTCAATGGGGGACAGATCCGGAGATCTTGCTGGCCAGGGTAGTTGACTTACACCTTCTAGAGCACGTTGGGTGGCACGGGATACATGCGGACGTGCATTGTCCTGTTGGAACAGCAAGTTCCCTTGCCGGTCTAGGAATGGTAGAACGATGGGTTCGATGACGGTTTGGATGTACCGTGCACTATTCAGTGTCCCCTCGACGATCACCAGTGGTGTACGGCCAGTGTAGGAGATCGCTCCCCACACCATGATGCCGTGTGTTGGCCCTGTGTGCCTCGGTCGTATGCAGTCCTGATTGTGGCGCTCACCTGCACGGCGCCAAACACGCATACGACCATCATTGGCACCAAGGCAGAAGCGACTCTCATCGCTGAAGACGACACGTCTCCATTCGTCCCTCCATTCACGCCTGTCGCGACACCACTGGAGGCGGGCTGCACGATGTTGGGGCGTGAGCGGAATACGGTCTAACGGTGTGCGGGACCGTAGCCCAGCTTCATGGAGACGGTTGCGAATGGTCCTCGCCGATACCCCAGGAGCAACAGTGTCTCTAATTTGCTGGGAAGTGGCGGTGCGGTCCCCTACGGCACTGCGTAGGATCCTACGGTCTTGGCGTGCATCCGTGCGTCGCTGCGGTCCGGTCCCAGGTCGACGGCCACGTGCACCTTCCGCCGACCACTGGCGACAACATCGATGTACTGTGGAGACCTCACGCCCCACGTGTTGAGCAATTCGGCGGTACGTCCACCCGGCCTCCCGCATGCCCACTATACGCCCTCGCTCAAAGTCCATCAACTGCACATACGGTTCACGTCCACGCTGTCGCGGCATGCTACCAGTGTTAAAGACTGCGATGGAGCTCCGTATGCCACGGCAAACTGGCTGACACTGACGGCGGCGGTGCACAAATGCTGCGCAGCTAGCGCCATTCGACGGCCAACACCGCGGTTCCTGGTGTGTCCGCTGTGCCGTGCGTGTGATCATTGCTTGTACAGCCCTCTCGCAGTGTCCGGAGCAAGTATGGTGGGTCTGACACACCGGTGTCAATGTGTTCTTTTTTCCATTTCCAGGAGTGTATATGATTGGTTGTTCACTCCTATGTAAAACATCCTTAAGGAGGCTGAAGGTTTAGAGGAGTTAACTTCACGAAGTATCGATTATTGCTTGAAGTTTACAGTGGCTGAAAGATAACTGTAAAATGCGCATTTTGCTGATTTGGGACCGTTCACGTAATTACTGCGCGCAGTTTTGTATTGGACCTTGGGAACAAATGCTGAGGAATCATAGTCGACTCCACAGCAAAATTGAAAATGTAGGCCAAACTCTATTGTCGTTATTACGCGTGCATTAGAGAGCACAGCAGTGTAGCTGCACACTCGCAGCCGGGCTTTATCCTAAGTAGAGGCTACAGGAACTTTTAAAGACACATTTGCAGGATGGGCGTGGATATATAGCAAAAATGTAGATATAAGTTCAGAATATAAATAAAGAATGTCATAAGATATTAGTTAGTATAAGCAGTTGTATCGATTGTGGCGTGCAACCACTGAAACATTAGAATAATTACGCACTTCAGTTGTCATGCCGAGGAGACGGCACCTTTTTGTTCCGGAAGCCGTCCTGATCGGACGCACATCTGCCATCGCTGCAGATAATTATCTGGTACATGGCCATTACTCTATGGGACGCAATCTCACTAGGCGTACTCATAGTTACACACAGCAACAGAATTAATGTGTCTGAGTAATTTAATTTAGTATAACATTTTGTGAATACAATGACATTATTTAATCTTGTGTTTCAGTTATGTTGCAGGCTATTGTTCCAATTAAGCGGTTTCTTGGCAATGCTAAAGCTTCCATGTTACAAATTATATCGAAGGTCCAGTACGAATCAAAGCTTTGTTCATTGCATATAGTGCGAACACATCACAGTTTGATGATAGCAAAGCCTGCCACTCCATTCCTTTTATGTGTAGTGCCAGATAGCCTTTAAGGAACAGTAAATGCCATGAAGGGTACAGGGTGCACCCATCTGCAGGTGGTCGCTCATGTCGGCACCAATGATGTGTGTCGCTATGGATCGGAGGAAATCCTCTCTGGCTTCCAGCGGCTATCTGATTTGGTGAAGACTGCCAGTCTCGCTAGCGGGATGAAAGCAGAGCTCACCATCTGCAGCATCGTCGACAGGACTGACTGCGGACCTTTCGTACAGAGCCGAGTGGAGGGTCTGAATCAGAGGCTGAGACGGTTCTGCGACCGTGTGGGCTGCAGATTCCTCGACTTGCGCCATAGGGTGGTGGGGTTTCGGGTTCCGCTGGATAGGTCAGGAGTCCACTACACGCAACAAGCGGCTACACGGGTAGCAGGGGTTGTGTGGCGTGGGCTGGGCGGTTTTTTAGGTTAGATGGCCTCGGGCAAGTACAGAAAGGGCAACAGCCTCAACGGGTGCGGGGCAAAGTCAGGACATGCGGGGACCAAGCAGCAATCGGTATTGTAATTGTAAACTGTCGAAGCTGCGTTGGTAAAGTACCGGAACTTCAAGCGCTGATAGAAAGCACCGAAGCTGAAATCGTTATATGTACAGAAAGCTGGCTGAAGCCAGAGATAAATTCTGCCGAAATTTTTACAAACGTACAGACGGTGTTTAGAAAGGATAGATTGCATGCAACCGGTGGTGGAGTGTTCGTTGCTGTTAGTAGTAGTTTATCCTGTAGTGAAGTAGAAGTGGATAGTTCCTGTGAATTATTATGGGTGGAGGTTACACTCAACAACCGAGCTAGGTTAATAATTGGCTCCTTTTACCGACCCCCCGACTCAGCAGCATTAGTGGCAGAACAGCTGAGAGAAAATTTGGAATACATTTCACATAAATTTTCTCAGCATGTTATAGTCTTAGGTGGAGATTTCAATTTACCAGATATAGACTGGAACACTCAGATGTTTAGGACGGGTGGTAGGGACAAAGCATCGAGTGACATTATACTGAGTGCACTATCCGAAAATTACCTCGAGCAATTAAACAGAGAACCGACTCGTGGAGATAACATCTTGGACCTACTGATAACAAACAGACCCGAACTTTTCGACTCTGTAAGCGCAGAACAGGGAATCAGTGATCATAAGGCCGTTGCAGCATCCCTGAATATGGAAGTTAATAGGAATATAAAAAAAGTGAGGAAGGTTATCTGTTTAGCAAGAGTAATAGAAGGCAGATTTCAGGCTACCTAACAGATCAAAACGAAAATTTCTGTTCCGACACTGACAATGTTGAGTGTTTATGGAAAAAGTTCAAGGGAATCGTAAAATGCGTTTTAGACAGGTACGTGCCGAGTAAAACTGTGAGGGACGGGAAAAACCCACCGTGGTACAACAACAAAGTTAGGAAATTACTGCGAAAGCAAAGAGAGCTTCACTTCAAATTTAAACGCAGCCAAAACCTCTCAGACAAACAGAAGCTAAACGATGTCAAAGTTAGCGTAAGGAGGGCTATGCGTGAAGCGTTTAGTGAATTCGAAAGTAAAATACTATGTACCGACTTGACAGAAAATCCTAGGAAGTTCTGGTCTTACGTTAAATCAGTAAGTGGCTCGAAACAGCATGTCCAGACACTCCGGAATGATGATGGCATTGAAACAGAGGATGACAAGCGTAAAGCTGAAATACTAAACACCTTTTTCCAAAGCTGTTTCACAGAGGAAGACCGCACTGCAGTTCCTTCTCTAAATCCTCGCACAAACGAAATAATGGCTGACATCGAAATAAGTGTCCAAGGAATAGAAAAGCAACTGGAATCACTCAACAGAGGAAAGTCCACTGGACCTGACGGGATACCAATTCGATTCTACACAGAGTACGCGAAAGAACTTGCCCCCCTTCTAACAGCCGTGTACCGCAAGTCTCTAGAGGAACGGAAGGTTCCAAATGATTGGAAAAGAGCACAGGTAGTCCCAGTCTTCAAGAAGGGTCGTCGAGCTGATGCGCAAAACTATAGACCTATATCTCTGACGTCGATCTGTTGTAGAATTTTAGAACATGTTTTTTGCTCGAGTATCATGTCGTTTTTGGAAACTCAGAATCTACTATGTAGGAATCAACATGGATTCCGGAAACAGCGATCGTGTGAGACCCAACCCGCTCTGTTTGTTCATGAGACCCAGAAAATATTAGATACAGGCTCCCAGGTAGATGCTATTTTTCTTTACTTCCGGAAGGCGTTCGATACAGTTCCGCACTGTCGCCTGATAAACAAAGTAAGAGCCTACAGAATATCAGACCAGCTGTGTGGCTGGATTGAAGAGTTTTTAGCAAACAGAACACAGCATGTTGTTATCAACGGAGAGACGTCTACAGACGTTAAAGTAACCTCTGGCGTGCCACAGGGGAGTGTTATGGGACCATTGCTTTTCACAATATATATAAATGACCTAGTAGATAGTGTCGGAAGTTCCATGCGGTTTTTCGCGGTTGATGCTGTAGTATACAGAGAAGTTGCAGCATTAGAAAATTGTAGCGAAATGCAGGAAGATCTGCAGCGGATAGGCACTTGGTGCAAGGAGTGGCAACTGACCCTTAACATAGACAAATGTAATGTATTGAGAATACATAGAAAGAAGGATCCTTTATTGTATGATTATATGATAGCGGAACAAACACTGGTAGCAGTTACTTCTGTAAAATATCTGGGAGTATGCGTGCGGAACGATTTGAAGTGGAATGATCATATAAAATTAATTGTTGGTAAGGCGGGTACCAGGTTGAGATTCATTGGGAGAGTCCTTAGAAAATGTAGTCCATCAACAAAGGAGGTGGCTTACAAAACACTCGTTCGACCTATACTTGAGTATTGCTCATCAGTGTGGGATCCGCACCAGATCGGGTTGACGGAGGAGATAGAGAAGATCCAAAGAAGAGCGGCGCGTTTCGTCACAGGGTTATTTGGTAACCGTGATAGCGTTACGGAGATGTTTAACAAACTCAAGTGGCAGACTCTGCAAGAGAGGCGCTCTGCATCGCGGTGTAGCTTGCTCGCCAGGTTTCGAGAGAGTGCGTTTCTGGATGAGGTATCGAATATATTGCTTCCCCCTACTTATACCTCCCGAGGAGATCACGAATGTAAAATTAGAGAGATTAGAGCGCGCACAGAGGCTTTCAGACAGTCGTTCTTCCCGCGAACCATACGCGACTGGAACAGGAAAGGGAGGTAATGACAGTGGCACGTAAAGTGCTCTCCGCCACACACCGTTGGGTGGCTTGCGGAGTATAAATGTAGATGTAGATGTAAAATCCAAGGGTCATATTCCAAGGTAGTAAACTGTAGCAAAAATGAACAATTTCACCTTACGTCTGCAAATCAGAAGTTAAACATCCTCCTCCACAATCCAGAGAGCAAGAAGTTACATCACGCAAAAATTCACTAGAAAATCGATGCAGAAATACAAATAGAGGGCCGTATTTTGTTTATGTAAATAGCATAACCCAAATGTTGGACATCACGAAATGTCATTCACAAAACTAATTCATCTCAGTTGGTAGAAAGGCAAAGTTCCCGAGTTCGAGTCTCGGTCCAGCACACAGTTTTAATCTCTCAGGAAGTTTTAATTCATCTCTATGTCCTTTATTTAAAGGATAGTGTAAAAGACTTTCGCGTTACAACAATAAAGTACATTAGAGTTCACTGATGAAAGGCATCAGATAGATTTGTCTCTGAGCAACCACTGAAAGACAAGAATTAAATGAAAGGAAAGATGAGAACTTAGAAGCTAAAAACATGACTGCATTTAGTAGATAAACTAGATGTTATTAGGAGTATAAATAGATGGGTTATCCGAAGCTACTGGAAGAACCATACCATGTTTACAAAACTGTACATGACAGATGAGACATTAAGAGAACTGCATGAGGAAAATATAGGAATTTCCGAATATGTCTATACCCATTTGACTCTCAAAAATATGAAAAATTGTCTTTACATACAGCTTGTAATGGAAAGTAATGTTCAAATTTGTGTGAAATCTTATGGGACTTAACTGCTAAGGTTATCAGTCCCTAAGCTTACACACTACTTAACTTAAATTATCCTAAGGACAAACACACACACCCATGCCCGAGGGAGGACTCGAACCCCCGCCGGGACCAGCCACACAGTCCATGACTGCAGCGCCTGAGACCGCTCGGCTAATCCCGCGTGGAAATGGAAAGTAAGACCACATCCTGCCCGAGTCAACTAATACTTCAATCGTGTACATTTATGTCTTTTAAAAAGACAGAGGATACGTCAAATACGAGAGCATGTTGAAAAGTAATGCATCCAATTTTTTATGTCGAAACTCTTAAAGTATTTTTAAAATACAACAAGCGTTATTAACATTCTACGTCTTTATTCTTCACGTCTAGATTTTTATTTCTCAACGAAGTCATGATGGTGATGACCACATTTCTCCAAATGAGAGACCAATTTTTTTAAACTGTCACTGGAGAATGTTTGTTGACGGATCCATAGCCTCACCTACGCTTGCACTCTCTCATTACTATCAAAATGAAGTCTTCAAAGGTATTCTTTAAGTTCTGCAAACAGATAAAAATCGGAAGGGGCCAAGTCAGGACTGTATGGAGGTTGACTGATGATAGTGAACCTAAGGCATCGGATTGTTTCAGCTATGTCAGTGCTCGTGTGTAGTTTGGCACTGTCATACTGAAGAAATGGGTAACTCAGATCTGGACAAACACTTTGAATTCAGAAATCGATTACGGCAATCTGTTTCTTACACGCCGATGTATGTAGTTAAGTTACACATCACCATGTTACGCACTACAATTCGAAGTCTTTCAGCGGCAGAGGGCTGAAAATATGTACACAAGAAGAATAAAGATGTAGAATGCAAAATAACGTTCGTTTTCAGAATGAGATTTACACTCTGCAGCGGAGTTTCAACGTTCGTTTTGTTTAGAAAGCCTTAAGAGTTATCACATTAAAAATTCGGAGGCATTACTTTTCAGCACACGCTCATATGCTATGAGAAGTGTGGTGGACCACATATATCTCAGCCATGTATGTCAAAGTTCTTAATAGGCATCTGCTGTCGTGGTCAACAGCCAGCAACTAACAAATCTACTTCAGAGCACTTCAAAAGAATGCAGTTCCAAAAACAAGAACATACAAGAATATGGTCATCCAAGAAGCAGAGGCAGCATTAAAGGAATCTTATAGTTATACTACAGTTGTTGCACAAAAGAAAAATAAGAGAACTTCTGCAGACTTTTGCAATGAGTGAGAACTCCCATCCATGCTTCTTCCTAAGGTACAGAATACTGTTGTTTATCAGAAAGCCCACACAGTAGACTACCATGCACCACCACTACTGAGGTCAATTATTTACCTACACCAAAACAAAATATTGAACAATCATCATCAAGTCGGTGGAGAGGTTATTAGCGTGTTTTGTACCCCAGCCAGAGGTCAATGCTGCCACTACTATCAGACTCATACAGGCCATACCAATAGGACATGGAAAGCTCCAGATATGCTCTCCCAGAAAAGAATTGAAGATAGAGTATATTAAATACAATATGACAATACGTGGACACACTCATGTAACTTCACCAAGAATATAAAAACACAGAAGCTATGCAATCGTTCTCAGTTATGTATCTTAGTATACCGCAGCAGAACGCCAGATTTACTATTGAAAATAAAAGTGTTTCAGATCATTAATTGTGAGAGACGAAAATCGTAGTTCCAGCTATATCAGAAACTTGTTACACACTCAAAATGTACATTAATTTCGAGGATATTGCATCTACTGAAACTGCAGGAATCATGGAGAAGGTGGGATAGAAATTATAGTTAATAATGTAACATGGCAAATGGCAGTAGTAGTAGACCACAAAGGTAATTTTCAGATGGTGGTAGTCCAAATAACAGCTCCTCCTCAGGACATAAAAACCACATTTAAATACTGTGAACAAAATCTCGTTATTCATCTAGAAGAATAGTACACACTTACAGTTACTTACAGGGCCTCCACCATCGATAGAGGCAGCAAAGGAGATCGGCCAGTGTGACAGTATCCACTATTGGAATATATGGAGATGAGAGCAGTGAGCTCTGAGCTTTACACCTGTACAAATGTATATTGTGTTATACCACTGTAAATAATAAAGTGCATTTTATCCACGACGGTGCCATTATAAGTCGTTGGCTTTATCTTTCCTTGGGATAAAATCCACATTGGTGGCCTGTGAGAACTGTGTGCAGAAAATACAAACCCTGCTGCATTCTAAAATACTGCAGCCATCTTCATCTGTAGTGTACCAGAACATTTACAACTGGACAGAATCATCCATATACATGCATTCAGTGCTTCATATCAACATTTTTAACAACTGACACTTACAGAGCAAAAATTGATACTTTCACTGCAGTGCTGCTGGTCATGACAATGCTACCTACACTACCAAGCAATAAGTACCTATAGACAATCTACTGGGTGACTTTTTTCATGAATGAGATTTTCACTCTGCAATGGAGTGTGCGCTGATATGAAACTTCCTGGCAGATTAAAACTGTGTGCTGGACCGAGACTCGAACTCGGGACCTTTGCTTTTCGCGGGCAAGTACTCTACCAGCTGAGCTACCCAAGCACAACTCACGTCCCGCCCTCACAGCTATACTTCCGCCAGTACCTCGTCTCCTACCTTCCAAACTTTACAGAAGCTCTTCTGCGAACCTTGCAGGACTAGCACTCCTGAAAGAAAGGATATTGCGGAGACATGGCTTAGCCACAGCCTGGGGGATGTTTCCAGAATGAGATTTTCACTCTGCAGCGGAGTGTGCGCTGATTTGAAACTTCCTGGCAGATTAAAACTGTGTGCCGGACCGAGACTTTGCAAAGGTCCCGAGTTCGAGTCTCAGTCCGGCACACAGTTTTAATCTGCCAGGAAGTTTCATATCAGCGCACACTCCGCTGCAGAGTGAAAATATCATTCTGGAAACATCCCCCAGGCTGCGGCTGAGCCATGTCTCCATAATATCGTTTCTTTCAGGGGTGCTAGTTCTGCAGGGTTCACAGGCGAGCTTCTGTAAAGTTTGGAGGAAACGAGGTACTGGCAGAAGTAAAGCTGTGAGGACATGGCGTGAGTCGTGCTTGGGTAGCTCAGTTGGTAGAGCACTTGCCCGCGAAAGGCAAAGGTCACGACTTGTAGTCTCGGTCTGGCACACAGTTTTAATCTTCCAGGAAGTTTCGACTTTTTTTCATAATTGTAAATCCCATTAATATCGTCAAGACACAGTGTAACAAACTGCCATGAATGCATATTACGGCACGTTCTCCATTGCTATTATGCCAACTGCACTGCTTGCAGATCAGATCACGTAGTTCATACCACACCATGTGGTCCAATCGGACAATTTACAGACATCCCTGTCAGATTTATAACTGTGCCATATCTAGAAATTGAGAACTCATCCACTTTTGTGTCCCACTAGATACCAACATGACACTATCACAGCTATTCACCAGTGGCATGTCTGAACTCCCTAGTTTACACCTTAAGTTACCGCCATACTAGCTGGACCAAATAGCAATGTGGTTCATGATAACGACAACAGTGAAAAATTCATCATATTACTGTGCCACCTAGGTGAACAAGCAGACATTATCAGTGACATCATTCTGGCGCCCCATAATAATAACAAATATGACGCCATTAAGTCAGTATAACTTTAACGTCTTTCACATACGATGGGACATAAATTAAAATCTCATACAAAATGAATGTCTGGTAATCAGGGCGTCTTCACAACTTTAATATCAACTATATGTACTTGTTGACATTAATTTCATGCTTCACCACACACTGTGGACTCTGTGGATTGTCAAACTATCATACCAAGTGCAACTGGCAATGATTTCACATGAGCATGACTCACTGGAACAGAAATCAATATTGGTAGGTGTAGCGATGCAAGGGGTACCAAATTTGCCATAAAAGTCCATAACTTACTCATCTGATAGTATTTTTCAGTACAGGTGTTTCGTTCATTCCATGCAAGAATCAATTCATGATGTCATCGTCCTGAAGTGAGTTGACAGTAATCTGAATCCGTTTTAGCAGACTAATAGTTTCTTTCACGGGATAAAATTTTATTGATTATGAAATACAAGTTCTTGAAGTTTATTTAGAATTGGAAATGTTTAATTACTAATTGTATGTCGTAATCTATCTGTTTAATATAAAGGTGTTTTGATTTTTGTAAGCATGTAAAAAGTGTGAATTTATGTGCAGCTTTTGCTCTGAGACGAGTTACCACTTAGAGTGCTAAAGGCGCACATGTTCAGTTTGCTGACCTGTGTGCTGAATTTCATTTCATGAGTTTGAGCCGAATAGAGACAAATCCAGTTTCATTTACACTATATGTGAGGTAGACACATCATGTTACTATAAAAACTCGTTTACTCCATCAGGGAAAATGGAAACCTGTGCACTTGATTTGATACACATTACACACTAGCGTGTGATTGAGATTTCCATTAATTGCGTATAATAACTGCAAACGTACTTGGACTTAATGAACGAAGTTTGAAATTACTCTTAGAGACAATTACTGATTTTTGATAAAAACGAAGCGAAAATTGATTCAAAATATCGAGGTTCTGTTTTAATTGGGACACATATCACCTTGTTGACCACGTTGCTTAGCAACAATGTAATGCAAATCAGTTCATTCATTAGAATGATTTGCGACATAGTAAGTCCCATTACACATACAAACTGTTACATTATTTCACATTAAATGGACAGATTATTAGTCAGAAACGAATTCACCCACAACATATTTTTCCCACACCACTACTAAACTTTTATCATGACTCTTCACAAGTGATCTCAAGAAGCTGGGATCAAGAAACAAGAAAAGAAGAGACATTGGTATACTGGCGCCTAGCGTCGGGCCTGAAAAGTGTATACTAACAACTTCAGGCCCAAGGCACAGACTTCGGCCCATTAAAAAGGATAAGTACTCACAGCTAACATAAGATACTCGCAGCTATGAGTAGTATAGACATAGTATAAAAGAACAGTTCTACTGTTGGTAAAAGTTCATTTTGGTTTTATCATAAACAACCCTCTCTAAACAAACACTTTCTGGCGGGCTACCAGCGAGGCGTGGGAATGACTTGTGTACCCAGGCAGCTGTGGCGGGAAAATTCCCGCACTTTCTGCAAAATAGTAACTGTGATTGGCTTGCTCAGGGCATAGCTCCGTGACGTAGCAAGATCGGCGCAGAAATTGGCGCCAAGAATCTCCATTGGTGGAATGGTAGCGTTCCGGCAATGGAGTGGAATTTCCGCCGGTTTTCGAGTTGCTGATTGGAACGTTTAACCACGGCCACTGTCGTGGGGGCGGGAATGTTCTGTGTTCGGTTTTTGTACGGGTGCTCTTGTGGGTAGTCGTCTCTCGCCTTTCGGTCGAGGACGTCGAAGCAACCAGCCAACGGCTCCGGTATGGCAGATCGTGTTCTGGGAGTCAAGAAGTCGGTTTGGTAATGTATGTCCGCAGCACCGGCAGATAGGGATTTTCCTAGGTGACAATCAGAGCTCAGCAGAGTGCGCCTGTTCGTCTTTTTTTTTCCTAACTTTGTTCTGTCTTGGGTAGCAGCAATTAATGGTGGGTTGGCTATGTGTTTTCTCTAAGAATTGAGTTGCTAGGAATTGGCTGCACATACCACTTCGTCATAATCCTCACAATCTAGTTTAGGGACAACTTCAATTTCACAGCGTTTGTTTAAGTATCCAATTAGAGCCAATTTGATATATTGTTAATGTTTCATGTGTTGTTGTTTATTATTTTGTGTTTAGTCTTAATAAATCATATTGTTATTTTGGACAGAACTTTCATTCTGTTAATAGATAGAGCAACCCCATCATTCCTCACTATGTTAATGAAACCTTCGTTTAATTAACTTATTTAACAAATTAAATTATTGCAGGTGCCAAACTCTCTTCTACTCCACTGGCAGGGTTGATTAGAGTCAGTTCGCGTATTTTTTTTATCCTTGTGCAACAGGAAAAGTTGGAGTTAGAAAAGGGGGGGCTTAGAGCATCATGTACATATGTAAATTCTCTAAGAATTGAGTGTTAAAGACACTGCTAGCCCCGGCACCTCGCATAATATGGCGACCCTTGGCCTCGGATCTTCCCTGTGAATCTCTGATAAGCAAACAGGATTCTTAGTAGGAACATTCAATTTTTTTTCTCTCTTTTTTTTTTTATTGATTAATACCCAAGTTTTTTTTTTTCCGGTAGTTCCGCGTTTAGTTTTAAGTAGCGGCGCATGATTACAGTTTTTGTTTTCAGTGTATATATTTTTTTTGTTTTGTTTTTTTTGTTCATTGTTTTTTTGTGTTTCGTTGGTGTGGTGTCCGTACCACATCGCACTTTGTCGGATTTGTGTGCGGTTTCTGTACCACTTCAAATTGTGCTTGTAATTACAGCGTTGGAACAGCGTTGTTGAAATTTTGTGTCTATGTGTAAAAATATATGGAGTAGATTAATTTTATTGTGCATTTTAGATAAATTTGTTTTTCATGAATGATAACGAGAAGTAAGGCACGACTATTATCGAGCGAAGCTAAAACAAAAGAGGATAGCATAATGGATAAGGGGCAGTTTAACGGGAATAGGTTCGGAGATGAGATGGGCACATTTTTAGCAGGACAGGACGCCAGGGTCTTTGATGAGGAAGGTGATTTGGACGCGATCTCAGAGCAGCGTTGCGGCCGTGATTATGATAGTGAAGTAGAGGATGAAACAGAGACAGTCACACAGGTCGAGACGGTAGCAGAAGTTTATAATCAAACGAACGAGAGCAGACAGGGGCCAGCTCGGCCACGTCAGAGCTCTAGCGCCCAGGTGTCCAGAGTTACATCACCCATGGGTGACGAGGATCAAAATGATGACATTAACCCAATACTGAGCTTCCTACGATCAATGAAAGAAGAAGCTGACGAACAACGTAAGAGGGAGAAGGAAGAAGCTGACGAACAGCGTAAGAGGGAGAAGGAAGAAGAGGAGAAACAACGTAAGAAGGAGAAGGAAGAAGAGGAGAAACAACGTAAGAAGGAGAAGGAAGAAGCTGACGAACAGCGTAAGAAGGACACTGAGGCAATAATTTCGCATATAGGGGAAATTCGTGGGGAATTACTAACAATAAAGAAAGAATGTGGAGAGGTAAAACAAATGTCAATGGCTGCACAAAAAGTAGCAGGCCTGGCTAAAACGGCAGCAATAGGGGCAATGAAAGTCGCGGAAGCAACTTCTAAACTCGCAGGGCGCTTGCGACGTACAACACAATCCCACTCAAAATCCCTAGCGTTCTTAAAAATTCAGGGTAATATCGCGGTTGCGAACAACACGAAACGAATGGAAGAAGTAGAGAGTCGGATAGCAAAACTAGAGCAAAACGGGCACACGAGCACTGCGCGTTCGGATACCAATGATGGAGTACACAGAATTGTGTCTCCGAGGAAAAGCCCGCCGTGCTCTAGCCCAATGACCGAGTGCGGAACTAACAATGCACACGCAGAAACAGCGAGTAATAGCTCCAATAATTGTAGCCCACTTGTGAATTCTGAGTGCCACTTCCACTGTGATACAGAGGTAGCACATCACAGTTATCACCAAGATAGAACAGGACACTCAGCAGACGTGCAAGTATCGGAAACGAGTGACAACACCAGTGCGAGGATCAGACAGGATTTTGATCAGAATCATTTCCTGTCAATACTAAAATTCCAGAAGTTCAAAGAAAATGGAGGGTCGATGCATCCGAAGAGCTGGGTGATGCAGTTTACAAATTCATTACCGGCATCATGGCCAACCCAGGCAAAATTAGAATTCATGTGTGGACACATCGAAGGCCAAGCCGCGGAAAAGATGCGGGGTGTAGCAGTGACGTGTCGGACTTATCAGGAATTTGTTGGTGCATTCCTGCGGACCTACTGGTCAAAGGAAACGCAGGACAGGATTAAAGATGAAATAATATTTTGTCCTGAACTGGAAGTGTCCGGGTATAGGAGCGCAACCAAATTTCTTGATGAGTTACTCAAGAAGAATCAATTTTTAGATAGTCCATATAGCAACGGAGAAATCATTAAATTTTGCTTTTCCAAATTGCCAGTTAGGTACCAACAGACACTTGTCGGCAAGTGTGGATCTGACATAGAAGCATTCAAGAGTCTATTGCGCGAACTCGAAGTAGTCTTTGATAAACAAGACGCAAAGGACAGGAAGAAGGGGCAAAGTAACAAATACCACGGGCCAGGAAGGGAAGACGACAACAGATCGCATAATCGCACTGGTCAGTTAGGAAACCAGGGTTACGGAAGTCAAGGTTACGCTATTCAAGGTTATGGAAACCAAAGACACGGAAACCAGAACGTCAGGGAGCAGGGTCAATCTAGACAAGGAATCTGGGATAGGAGGAATAACGAACGGCAAAGCGACCGTAATTGGAGAGAGCGAAACCAAGGACAACAGTGGAACCAGGAGATTGAAACTAGACCCGCAAATCCTAATGCACGTCAGAGGAGGGGGAGCTTAACAAGGGATTGACGCCAGACTAGTGCGAACACAGGCCGCCGGAATTTCGCACGTAATCTCGGACCTGGCCAACTACGGATGATACATTACGAAGATTTATCAGAAATCCTGCTCGAGGAACATAAAGCAACTCCTCGACAAGATCGGCAGCCTCTTATCACAGTAGCAATAGCTGAAAAGAGTATGAATGCGATAATAGATAGTGGAAGCTACATAACAGCAATATCTGAGGCAGCATACAAGATGTGCTCTCAGGAGATGGACTGGCCTGTCCTATCGGTTAAGAAAACCAAAATAAAAGGGGCATTAGCGGGAAAATGTACGGAGGTCACCCAACAAACAAGACTGGAATTCTCCTGCCAAGGACACAAAATAGAGTCTAACTTCTGGATTGTGCCAAATCTGGCGATCGACATGATAATAGGAACGGACTTCCTAAATGAACATGAAGCGATAGTTGATCTAGGACGAGGTGAAGTGGTTTTGAGGAAAGGGAATCCCGTCCACATTAAATTCGACGATCAGCTGATCCCAGCTCAACTACCGTCTAACTGTGTACGGATAAACTATGCGTGTCTGAAAGACAGAAAGGAAGAACAGGTCGACGTTGCGGGTAGGGGAGCGGACACAGATGAGAATGAAGTCAGAATAATGGGGGAAATAAAGGAGAAAATAGGAGAAAAAGTGGAAGCAATAAAGAATATAAGGTGCGACCACCGCAAAGAACTTCATAAATTACTAGTAGAACATGCGGAGGTCTTCATTCCCAAGACAGGATCAATAAAGAACTTCCAATATGAATTTCGTGTACGTCCGCACAATCAGTTTCGTGTGCCACCCTATCCAATCCCCTTGGCATATCGACAGAAAGTAGCAGCCGAAATTACGCGAATGTTGAGTGAAGGAATAATAGAACCTACGGCTTCAGCCTATAATAACCCGTTAAGAGTAGTCGAGAAGGCAGATGGTAGTATTCGTTTAGTCTTGGACTCGCGACAAATTAATACCATAATAGAACCCGAAACAGACAGACCGGAACGATTAGAGGAACTCTTACAAAACTTCCATGGAATATCAATCTTCTCATCAGTTGATCTAAAATCGAGTTTCTGGCAGATCGAGCTCCATCCAAATTGCAGACAGTACACAGCCTTTTTAGCATTTGGAAGATGTTACCGGTTTCGTCGTCTACCATTTGGTTTGAACGTTTCATCTGCCGCATTCATTCGGGGGCTGGACGGCATACTAAGCGATAATTTGAAACGTCATGTCACCAGCTATGTGGACGATTTGCTGATCGCGGAGAAATCTTGGGGAGAGCACAATGCGGTCCTCGGTGAACTCCTTGCGACATTCAAGGAATACGGAGTGACTATCAATATCGAAAAATCGAATTTTGGGACGTCCTCTGTCAAATTTCTGGGACATATCATCACGGGTGAGGGCATTGCGCCAAATCCCGAAAAGATCGAAGCGATTGAAAAGTTTCCCATTCCTACGACAAAGAAGCAGTTAAGGGGGTTCTTGGGGATCATAAATTTTTACAACCGCTTTATACATGTCAAAACTCAGAGCAGTCCTAGGTTGCATCAACTTACAGGAAAGAAGATTCCTTGGGAATGGGATGAGGCGGCCGAATCCGAATGGAAAGCATTAAAATTCGCATTATTACAAGCACCCATCCTATCACACCCTAACTTAGCAGAAGAGCTTTGCATAGTAACGGACAGTTCATACTCAGGTCTGGGTGTCATGGTGTTCCAAGACTATGTACATGAAGGAAACAGGGTGTGGAAGACAATTGCGTTTGGTAGCAGAGTACTAGCCAAGAGTGAGAGGAATTACTCAGTAACCGAGTTAGAGGCGCTGGCTATTGTATGGGCGTTTGAAAAATTCAGATACCTTCTGTTTGGTCGCAAGACGAGGGTCTACACAGACCACAAGGCACTCGAGTTCTTGATGACTGCAAAGCTTAATCACAGGCGGCTCATTAGGTGGGCATCATATCTGCAGCAGTACAACTTTTCGATAGAATATATCCCCGGCAGTCAGAACATTATTGCAGACGCCTTATCACGGTCACCGATCGGATTTGAGCACAACATGGAAGAAGATCTGGAGGAAAATCACTACTGCCTTTTCTATATGCAGAAAGTAGCCTTTGAAAATTTTATTACCTGTAGTATGCATGACATCAAGAAGGAGCAAGACAAGGACCCTGCCCTAGTGTTATTGAAACAGAAATGGATAGACAGAAGACACGCCACCATCAGGCAGTTCTACCTCTTGCGGAAAGGCATAATTTTCCACCGAAATTATGCCAATGACACTGAATGGGGGGTATGCATCCCTGAACACCTAATAAACAAGGTTATATGGCATACTCACCTCAGCTATGGACACTTCGGACCACGCAAGTGCAATCTCAAGCTAAGGACCATGTGTTACTTTCGAAACATGGAGCGTCGAATTCGGAGGGTACTGTCGGTGTGTAAAGACTGCCAAAAGGCTAAGCACACCACTGTGAGCATGCAGGCACCATTATACCCAATCGTACCGACCAAATTAAGACAATTAGCAGCAACAGATTTGATGGGACCTTTGCCAAGAACAAGAAGAGGATATACTTACGTATTAGTGTTTGTTGAACTAACGTCCAAATACGTTACCTTTACGCCACTGAAGAGGGCGACAGGACGAACTGTATCTCGAGCCCTAATCCGGGATTTCCTACAACAGGTTGGTCATGTGAGTAAAATTATTTCTGATAACGGGCCACAGTTTAAGTCAAAAACTTGGAAGGAGACGTTGCGTCGATGTAAAATTGATCCCATTTTTATATCTTCGCACCATCCGAGCTCGAATGCTGCAGAACGGGTTATTAAAGAACTCGGAAACTTGTGCCGGTTGTACTGTAACAAACAGCACACGACATGGGACGTTTTCCTTAAAGACTTCCAGGAGGTGATCAATGAGGCACCCCATGGGATAACAAAATTGGCACCCATTACAGTACTGAAAAACCGGATTCCTAAGGACTTGATAACCGATGTCGTAAACTTCCCACCAAGTGCGCGAACGCAGCACCAAGCCATAGTGGATTTGGCTCTCAAGAGGATACGTGCTGCAGCAGAGGTCAGGAAGAGACGTGCCGACAGGGGAGCTCGTCTACGACACTTCCACATTGGACAAAAGGTGCTCGTTAAGTCTTTCCGACTTTCGAACAAACAAAAAATGAAATGCCAAAAATTCTATTCTATTTACAACGGCCCGTACCGTATAAGGAGAGCAGCTCACCACAATGCTTATGAATTAGAGACGCTGAAAGGAAAGAAGTCCATAGGACTCCACCACATCTCTCACATAAAGGAGTTCGTGGAATAGAGTAGTGTAAGTGGTGTACGTAGTAGAATGGGCAAATACGTGAACCTTGCTATAGTAGTAGTGTAAGTGGTGTACAGAGTAGAATAGGCAAAGATATGAACCTTTCTTCGGGGAACAATAATCGTTGCATTAATAGATTAAGATTGTTAAAGTATTAACACGCTGCGTTTTCTCGCATAAGAATTTACTGCTGCTAATTTTTTTTCTGTTTATGTTCGCAAGCTCCACTGTCAATGCGATAAGAGGCACTACCTTTCCATGAGCAATGTTTTTGTCCTTTCCAATCTGGTGTCCATGTTAAGGGATAGTGATGAGTGACGAGATGTCGCACAAACGGGCGCATACAAGAACGTGCTCTTAGAAGCGTTCTGAGAAGTCGTGATACGCTCCATAGCGGCCACAGCCAGTTCGTGAGACGTTCATACCAATGCTTGCAGGCACGCGTCAGTGCACTGCAAGATTGTGGTATATTGCGAGATTTCGAGGATGAATATTGGCAGTATAGTTTTTGCAGAGCTGCGCCAGCATCGTTGTCTTGCAAGTCGGGGTGAACCTGTGAGCGTTTGACTCCAATGGTGCCCTAGGGCCTAGACGGTAGAAATGCGGGCATAAAGCCTACCATGCCAATGTGCTGGTTGGGGATTTAGCATGCTGCTTGCGACTGTCACAGATGAATAACCAGTGACTCATACTAGGATATTCGTGACATACTGTGTAGCTGGCGTGTGATGGGCGACTGAATCCTCAACAGGAACCAGACTTGGCTGGGTCAAATTACATTGCCTCTGGAAAGGTGCGCTTTCATTGCTAAGACTGCATCACATACAAAATTAAGTTCAACTATAAATTTATTGTCTTGTATAGCCATGGCTAACCCAGTCTCTGGAGTTTCAGTGAGGCGTAGTGAGAACTCGGAGGCCGTGTCGTACGGCGCGCATATCACTGTCGTCAATAGCGGCGAGCAGCGAGATATCTCAGCGTAACAGGAATTATGTAAGAGTAGTGTATAAGGTAAACAAAAAAAAATAAATAAAATAAATAAATAAATAAATAAATAAATAAAAGGGAAAGTAAGTTATACTAGGATAAGTTAAACTGTAGGATTTAACAATAACTAGATTAATATTGTGGGGGTTTTCTACCACAAGTGTGGCGCGCGCCTGTTGGGATGCTATTTTTCAGGTCATCAAATCACAGACCCGAGATGGAGGGACGACCGGCGAGCGAAAGTAGTATAGTTGCATGTTCTTTATAGCACAGTAAAACTTAGACCTGAATAACAACATAATTTAATTAAAAGACATAGAATGTAGATCGTTGGCAAATGGTAGTTAATTCTTGAGCATGTCTACTGTCGATCTATATAATTAATAGTAATATTAGTGTGGGCCCGCACATTTAGTTGTTCATCCATTACATAGCATCAGTTATCACACACCATGTACAATACTGAGATCGGTCTCTACACAAATATCAAGATAAATTATTTCCATTTTTTGTTATGATAGCTACAGATAAATAACTATAAAATTAAAATTACAGTGTCTGAAATGACAGACCATCAATGTATCTGTATGTAAATTTATTATAACATAGAAGGTCATGGGGAAAAGTTAGGCATATGATTTTTGTAAGAATTGTGCAGAGGACTGGGATAGTGGCAACGCAGAGGCCAGCCGGAGGTCATCGGCTACCTGCAGGAGGAGAGCGTCGACGCGCTACCTGACGTGAGGGGCGCGAGGGCGTCCGGTCCTACAAGCTGACAGTCACCGGGCCGTGTACCTGAGGGATTAGGGAGGATCCTCGCCGGGCCACAAGCGAAAGTGAGGCTGGCCGTTGGCACTGACACGCGACCCACACGAGGCAGCCGTTTGGAGGGATTCCCTGCGGCAGACCACGTAGTCGTGAGTACACGAAGAAGATCACATATGGTGTCATAACTGGCGTCTCATGTGCCTCAGGACAGAAAGGGACGCTATATACTCACCTGTTTGGGTTTTTACAACTCACTAGCATTGGCCGATCTGCTTACACAAAGCAGTATCGTGCCACACTAACAAATGTATGGTCTCATTTCTAACTTCTCCTCTCTATTAGAGAGCAGTTTTTAGCAATCGTCGCTCCTAGTTCGATCCTGTATGGATGACCTCACACACTTGTGGAGTCACTCCACGTGCCATCATCCCTCGTCGAACTGCAATATTGGGAAACGTAAAGTACTGCCCAGCGAGAGAAGAGACCTAGACTAGTGATGTATCCCAACAAGTAGACATCAGAGACAATTAATCGACGTGAGGAGGGCCTATCACTGTGTCTTCCTACCGTACTGCCGTGATCATATGCGTGGGTCTGACTACAATCTCAACAGCGTACTGCAGACGCTCCAGCACTCCCTATTGCTGTTGCAACAACGTAGCAACAACACCCGACGTTTAGCCCTATGTGATGTCAGTACTGTGGCCCCATCCCAAAAGCCGCCCTCCAATGCTCAAGACATGGAACCACGTGCATCAATGCATGTGACTCAACATACCAACCCCCTCAGAGAAACTAATGAATTTGTGAAGTGCTTCGAACATTTCTAACAATGTGATTTAGTGCCACATTCTCAGCACGGTCGTGAACAGTGTGCAATGTACACGCACAACTTAATGTCCCATGAACCTTGTTTTTTTTAAATTTCTTTCTCTAGTGTTGTTTTTGTAATGTATGTGATACCTTGTATGTGTTTGTTTTACACTGTAATTCTCATTACAAATTACTGTATTGTTCTCCACACCATTTTTTTTATCTTGTATTTATTGTTGAGTGTATGGAAACAGTGTGCCTGAAGTCCCCATAAACTGAAGCAGATACCACCTCTGTCATTGTGAATGGACCATCAGTTCAGGGAACATTTTGTAAAGGTTATTCTTGCTGCAGGGAGACAGAATGAATCGGAGGTCGTAATTAGATTCTGAAAGCTCACAAAGAGATTGTTAACTTAAATAGTATCATGTGTGAGTGAGTTCAGGTTAGTTTAATGATTAAAATTGTTGTAACATCTTGGGCATTTAATTGCGGAGCACTCCAACTCTGATTGTAAAGAATAAATTGCTCCATATTTGGCTCACATGCCCGGGCCATATTTAGAGAGTGAATGTCTGTGTGAATCGGTGTTTGGAAGGGGCTCCCTGGGTATGGATGTGTGATGTGAGTGTTAGTGTTCCATATTAAGAAGGTGAAGTTGGCTACATCATAAATAATCCTCCCTCTATGAGCTGCATTTTTCAGTTGCAGTTATTTTCTTTATAGAGTGCGGCATGTGCAGCCAGTTTGCGAGATTGTTCTTGGGCGATTGACTCACTACCTTGCTCCTAAGTGAGCCAACCGCTCACCAATTACAATCTAAAATGGCGTAGGGGCTATGAGAGGTGGCATGAGCCCCCTCTCATATTTCTATCTTACGATTCTCCTCTATAATTGCATGCGGTGGAAAGTTGCTATTCCTTCACGCGCGGACTTCCCACGCAGCGTCTCTCGTCACCCGGGTGGTCCGGTGACAGGCGGGCTCTGCTGATCTGGAAAGCTTTAAGCCGACGGGTGTGAGGAAGTCGAGTGAATGCTTTGCAGACACCGACATTGTCAAGAGGCACGCCCGCAGAGCTTGAAGTAGTGGCTGGGCTAGAGGTTCCGTTACTTCGCAGAAACGTAGCGAAAACACTTTCTGGCGGGCTACCAGCGAGGCGTGGGAATGACTTGTGTACCCAGGCAGCTGTGGCGGGAAAATTCCCGCACTTTCTGCAAAATAGTAACTGTGATTGGCTTGCTCAGGGCATAGCTCCGTGACGTAGCAAGATCGGCGCAGAAATTGGCGCCAAGAATCTCCATTGGTGGAATGGTAGCGTTCCGGCAATGGAGTGGAATTTCCGCCGGTTTTCGAGTTGCTGATTGGAACGTTTAACCACGGCCACTGTCGTGGGGGCGGGAATGTTCTGTGTTCGGTTTTTGTACGGGTGCTCTTGTGGGTAGTCGTCTCTCGCCTTTCGGTCGAGGACGTCGAAGCAACCAGCCAACGGCTCCGGTATGGCAGATCGTGTTCTGGGAGTCAAGAAGTCGGTTTGGTAATGTATGTCCGCAGCACCGGCAGATAGGGATTTTCCTAGGTGACAATCAGAGCTCAGCAGAGTGCGCCTGTTCGTCTTTTTTTTTCCTAACTTTGTTCTGTCTTGGGTAGCAGCAATTAATGGTGGGTTGGCTATGTGTTTTCTCTAAGAATTGAGTTGCTAGGAATTGGCTGCACATACCACTTCGTCATAATCCTCACAATCTAGTTTAGGGACAACTTCAATTTCACAGCGTTTGTTTAAGTATCCAATTAGAGCCAATTTGATATATTGTTAATGTTTCATGTGTTGTTGTTTATTATTTTGTGTTTAGTCTTAATAAATCATATTGTTATTTTGGACAGAACTTTCATTCTGTTAATAGATAGAGCAACCCCATCATTCCTCACTATGTTAATGAAACCTTCGTTTAATTAACTTATTTAACAAATTAAATTATTGCAGGTGCCAAACTCTCTTCTACTCCACTGGCAGGGTTGATTAGAGTCAGTTCGCGTATTTTTTTTATCCTTGTGCAACAGGAAAAGTTGGAGTTAGAAAAGGGGGGGCTTAGAGCATCATGTACATATGTAAATTCTCTAAGAATTGAGTGTTAAAAACACTGCTAGCCCCGGCACCTCGCAAAGATATTAGGGAAAATGTACACAAGAACAAGGAGAGCACGGGATACTGCAACCCACAGTTTGAAAGTGATGGGTGAGGAAATTGAAAGTGAATATAATTTTCGTGATAAGGTCACTAAGGAACCAAGTATGGACCAGCAATCACGTAATTTGAGTGAGGAAAATCTTGGTGAAGGAGTGCCAAACGTAGTAAATGTAGCACAGCAATCACATAATTTAAGTGATAGTAATATCACTGATGTGGAGGTGACAGTAGAAGAAAATCTGAGTACAAGTAGAAATAGTAATGTACAGCAGTCTATAAATACCATAGTTATGCAGCAAAGTGTGAATCTTACATCAAATGTTACAGAGCTTAAAGATGATATTATTATTAAATTCATGGCGAGTATGCAACATCAGATAACTGAGAATATGCGATGTTTAGATGATAAGTTTGATACTAATTTGATTTCCAAACTGAAAAATTCAACACTCAAATGTGTTTACTCCAAGAAAGTATGGGTTCTTTAAATGAAAAAGCTGACAACAAGTTCGAGTCACTAGAATGTCAAATCGTTTCACTTAAAGATGATAATAGACAATTAAATAAGAAATTCGATAACTTAAAAGTAGAGTGTGAAGAATGATTAAATACTAAATTTAATGAATTACAAATAAAAGTTTAACCTACACACCGAATTTATTGATAAAATTAATGAGATGCAGAATAAATGTGGAGCTATTTCAAAGGGGCATAGTGATGTGCCAGATAAAATCTGCAACTATGAAAGCAGGTGAAGACTAATGTGCAAATTGAGGATCTGTCTAAAAAGATGTCAGAATTCGAAATAGACACTTGCAAGGGCATAGATAAATATTTAAAGGACCAAACTAGGAAATTACATGATGAACTTTCTGAAAGCATAAAAGTTAAAAATAAGGAAATCGAAGAGAAAGTCAGTACCACTCTCGATTTCAAACAAGCTGAGGTAGTTAAGGAAAAACAGATGGGCATAATGAATTTATCAAGTTATTTACTAGCGAGTTTAAGGCCATTAAAGGTAAAGTAATTGAAGAATTACTTAAGTGGCAACATGAAACAAATTGTAAATTGTCAGGATTAAAACAAAAACCTACACGAAATGTATTGACTAAAGACAACCATTCCGAAGACAGGCTTAGGAATAATAAACCCTATAGTGAAGTAAAATGTAACTGTTGTGAGAATACACCCATAAATTTTGCGACTGCTATGGAATGAAAGTGACACTTTGTCCAAAGAGGGTATTTGTCGTCTTTAAAGGTCGAGACAAGCATATGCAAAAGCAGACAATTTCCTAACCTTTTGACTCAAATGATAACATCCATCTAAATATTTTCGTCAACAATTTTAAGCGTATTTTTCCTCACAGTTCGCCTGATAGACTTCAATTTATTGTGTCCAAGACCACAGGTGAAGCAGCACTGTGGGCTGCAGAAGCGAGTGAGAATTGTAATGCATGCATAGAGTTTGAACAACTTTTCTTAGCAAAATACTGGTCAAGTAGCAAACATGAGAGGTTGCAAAAGGAGTTGTATCAGTTGGAGTTTTGTAATAGTAAACGAAGTTCACTAAGATAGTATTTCGATTAATACATTAGTAAAACGAGGTACTGGAGTGATCCTATTTCCCATAGGGAAGTGATACGTATTTTGAATGGAAGATTACCTATTCATATACATGAGAAACTTATAAATGTCTCTGATTATGACATGGAACAGTTTCTGTCTGTAGTCAATTCCATCAATATGATACTAGAAGTTGTCCGAGTATGGAATAATAATCAAACATCTACCTCACAACATAATAATAATAATAATAATAATAATAATAATAAATAACAGTAATGACAACCGTGATATAAATCTAAACCTGTACTACATGAAGGACGACAAGCGACATCTTATGGCTATAGTAAAGCTAATAATAATAATCAATATAAATGTAACACCTATTATACTAAAGAAACCTATGGAAATAATAACCAGGTGAATCAGACTAGTACAGGAAAACCAAATCGTAAACGCAAATATAATGATTCGAATAATCAGTATGGTAATTCACACAGACATGGTATATACCCAGAAGACAATCCTGATAGTATACAATCTTGGAGAGACCCTTCAACAACCGAAGTTAGATGGGTAGATATAAATGTGACTCAACAAGCGCAACAACCACAAGGACCAATACCACTTGGTAATGAAGCAATAAAGTCGCGAAGGGAACAACTACCAAATTCCGACCATACTGTATGTATTGTTGAAGTACATGAACCACCGAATATGACATCTATCGAAAGATTTAACTAGAACCGGACAACAAAAGCTTTCTTAGGATGAATGGAGAGGATGAAGAGGGCAGGTATCATTTTAAAGTGAATGTACTGAGGTATAATTATGATTTGGACCTAAGAGAGGAACTGATTGAAGAAACACCATACATTTCGAATAAATGTGGACGAATTTTGCAGACAGTAATTCAAGTAGTAATAAATGGTATTGATGTTGAAATTTTGATTGATACTGGAGCAACCATTAGCGTGATGATGCAGGATTGTTTTAAACAAATTAGTTGAGGAGCAAAAGTACTTACATTTCCTGTTATTGGATGTACTGTGTCTGGAGCATACGGAGTAAAAGTGTAAAAGGTAGCAGGTATGAGTCAACATTATGATGTGGGGGGGCTTCAGTAGAATGTATATTCTTAATTGTTTCAAGAATGACCATATCATGATTTTTTGTGTGTTGCTGGAGCAGCCATCAACTTAAAAGAACGAACATGCACCTTGGACTCCAAAGGTGACGTTTTGATAGTCTCTATGATAAAGGGCAAAACAGTCCCAGATCAGTATTGCATGAAGTTAATGGTTAGCTATATTGATATTGATTGTAATTTAGTTGATGATATTTTCTATATTGAATATATTGCAGAAGGAATAAGTCAAGTTTCACTTCAGGAGAAAATCTCCAAATCCGATTACCTGTCGGCAAGTCAACGAGAAGATTTGTGTTGCTTGTTAAGTAATTGTCTGCCACTATTTAGGAAACGTCTTGGAATAATTAAATGTTTTAAATACGACATTAAGACGTACCTACACGGATCTTTTTGTCACACTTCCTACTATGTTCCTTGGTCAAAGTGAGAGGCAGTTAAGAAATAAATTAACAAAATGTTAGAGTGGGGAATTACAGAGCCCTCTCTTTCCGAATATTGTAGTCCTCTTTTGGCAGTCCTCAAAGCGAATGGCGACGTCAGATTAGTTCTAGACACCAAAGAGACAAACAAGAATATCATACCAGTACAGACAAGACCTGAGAATTTGGATAAGTTAATTCAGAAATTCTGTGGTGCTCACTTCCTGACATCCCTTCATATGAGAAGTTCGTACCTGCAAACGATAATCTCGATTGAATCTCGAAAGTATACTGCTTTTATTTTTCTGGGCAGAAGTTACCAATTCACTGATATGCCATTTGGACTAAATATTAGTGGAGGTGTATTTATATCGGCGCTAGACACTGTACTTGGACGAGATTTGCTCGATAGAGTTACCTTGTACTCGTATGTGGACAATCTATTGATCGCTACCAAAATATGGGAGGAGCATCTCGATCTGCTTGAAAAAATATTTACGAAATTCTTAGCGTATGGAGTAACAGTAAATTTAATGAAATCGAGATTCGCCAGAAGTCAACTGAAGTTTCTAGGACATATAATTACGCAGGACGGTATTATGCCGAATCCTAAGAAAATCAGTACTATCAAAGAGTGTCCATGGCCTAAGTGTAAAAAGGAATTAAAATCTTTCATGGGATTAGTATCATTTATCTGGAGATTTTTGCATAATCAATTAATCAGCCAATAATGTTTATTACAGTTATTACGAGAAAACATCATGTGGAAATGGACCCCTGCGTGTAGCGTAGTAGCCAAGCGTTTATGTCATCTGAAACTTGAACAGGATTTTTACATTGCCACTGATGCTTCTGAAGCAGACCTAGGTGCTACGCTTTTCCAAATGGTTGATCCACAAGATATGAATACCATTAAGATTATACAATTCGCAAGAAAAACGCTCTCTAAATGTGAAAGGGCATACTGCACCACAGAGTTAGAGGTACTAGCTGTGGTATGAATGCTTAAAAAGTTTAGATATTTTGACTGTGGAAAAAGAATAACCATATTTTGTGACAATAAAGCTTTGTATTATATTTTAATGGGAAGAAGGTTGCATTCATGGTTAACCAGACGTGTCTTGCTACTTCAAGAATATAACATTTCAGCGCAATATATGAAAAGGAAAGACAACATTGTAGCTGATGCTCTATCTCGTTTGCCTAAAAGACAGGATAATGAAGAATTTGAGGAACAGACTTTAGATTTCCAAGTAATGAATCTGCCTATTGCATTTTGTGAGAAACAAATTTCAAAGTTACGTCCCAATATGTCGGAGTTGCAAGAACAAGATCCTTATTGGAAACCTATTTGAGATGTAATCAGCCAGGGAGCTATGAATCAGTCTGATAGTCTATATACTTTACAGTCTAATATATTATTCTAAAGAAAAACTCATACTGAAGCATGGAAAGTATGCATTCCAAAGGAACATCTGGAATCTTTACTGTGGTACACACATCTGAAGTGGGGACCCTTTGAGCTTTAAAATTCAAAGCCACGTTAGCCCAATATTGCTACCATCCGAATTTAGAACGCTTGGCTAGTAACATTCTAAAGAAAATTAAAATTTGTCAGAAAACTAAACCTATCAACTATTTCCAAAATTACATCCAATCATACCACACCAGCCTTTGACATTAATATCTTGTGACGTGTGTGGATCATGTCATACTACTTGTGGAAGATTTAAGCACATTCTGGCATTCTACAATATTTTTTTGAAGTATGTGAAATTGTATCCTTTGAGGAATGTACATGTTCATACTATGTTTAAAAAATTTGTCAATGATTTCATAACAGAGTTTGGAAAACTGAAGACAATATTGACAGACAATGCTGCCTATTACACATTGGTATATCACGATACACACATCGACGAGAATATTGCCAACCTGTAGAAAGCAACTTCAAGCCGTAAAACAGACAACAAATGCTGTAATCCAAAATTCAGGGAAATAATATTTTTAAACAAATTATGAAACACATTCGCCGAATAACTGGAAGAATTGAGCAGTCCAGAATTACGCATTCACTTCGTTTTTCTGTTGACAAAACACTATCAGGCGAAGACAGAGAGAATCACAAGACACGCAATAGAGAAACAGAGATGATATTAGCATCTGATATGTCATCCAACCAGACATTGCATGCGGCACATTTGAAAAGATAGAAACAAGGTGATAATCGAGCCGACTATAGCTGCGTATACGGCTCAGTGGAGGTCGCAATCCTATCCATTTTCCATCGGAACTGACTGCAATCCCTGCCTTGTGCAGTCAGTTGAAAGGGATTCTCACCAAACAGCGAAGTGTTGTGTATGTTTTGTGTAGTGAGTGTGAAATGCATCGTGTCAAAAAGTGAAATTCGAACAAATCCATTGACTTTTGCAGATTCATTTAAATGGGCAATTTCTGTTAGGCCTCCATTTACAATTACTCATGTAAAATTTGATGTGCAGTGTATGTTACAAATTGTGGTACGAATCTTGGGATGGCTGAACTGAGGTACAACAGCACAGTACACAACCCTAGCACGCTCCAGTGAATCCTGCAACGTCTTCGATCTTATCGCTACATGACAGATAGGGGGACAGTGTAGCGATGCAAAGGGGTACCAAATTTGTCATAAAGTCCGTAAATAACTCATCTGATATTATTTTTCAGTACAGGTGTTTCGTTCATTTCAAGCAAGAATCAATTGATGATGTCGTCATCCAGAAATGAGTTGACAGTAATCTGAATCCGTTTTAGCAGACTAATAGTTTCTTTCATGGCATAAAAATTTATTGATTTTGAAATACAAGTTCTTGAAGTTTATTTAGAATAGGATATGTTTAATTAGTAATTGTATGACATAATTTATCAGTTTAATATAAAGGTGTTTTGATTTTTGTATGCATGTAAAAAGTGCGAATTTATGTGTAGCTTTTACTCTTAGACGAGTTACCACTTAGGGTGCTAAAAGTGCACATGTATAGTTCGCTGACCTATGCGGTGAATTGCATTTTGTGATGTTGAGCCGAATAGAGACAAATCCAGTTTCATTTAGACTTTACGTGAGGTAGACACATCATGTTATTACAAAAAGTCGTTTACTCCATCAGGGAAAATTGAAACCTGTGCGCTCAATTTGAAGCACATTACACGCTAGTGTGTGATTGAGCTTTCCATTAAATTGCATATAATAATTGCAGACGTGCTTGGACTTAATGAACGAAGTTCTAAATTACTCTTAGAGACAATTACTGATTTTTGATGAAAACGAAGCGAAAATTGATTCAAAATATCGAGGTTCTGTTTTCATTAGGACACATATCACCTTGTTGGTCATGTTGCTTAGGAACACTGTAATGCAAATCATTTCATTCATTAAAGCGATTTGCGACATAATAAGTCCCATTACACATACAAACTGTTACATGGAATGATCGAATGAGAATATAAGAGTGTTGTTTTCCAGAAATGCCAATGAACCGGATGTTTCAAAAGTTAAATTACCAACTGTTATGTAACTTCATTGATACTGCATTTCACTGTCGAACACTATTCTTATTGATAAATGAACATTAATTGCAAGTAGATTTTGAATGCTCGCCAACACTGCCAAGCAGCAGTTCACACCACAACCAGTAATAAATGCCAATATAACTGAACGGGCATTATGTCATTAAAACAGAGCAATAAGCTCCCAATTCTAGGATAAACTGTACCAGGTCGAATTATGAAAATCTTGTGGAAGTGTAATAAGGTTTATCAGAACACTTCTACCATACATTATTATTTCACTTTAACTGGACATATTATTAGCGGAAACGAATTCACCCACAACGGATTGTCCCACGCCACTACTAACCTTTTATATTGTGACTATTCACAAGAGATCTCGAGAAGCTGGGATCAAGAAACAAGAAAAGCAGAGACATCGGTATACAGGTGGGATTTTCATAGTACTGCAACACAGACAATGTATCAGTGCCAGTTCCCTGCACTGGTACACACAACAGCTATGCCGCACCAAGCATTTAGAAGCGGTAGAACTGATCTGACCACACCCAAACACCATAGAGCATAACGTCAACCCCATCCCATAAGTCGGCGTCCTCCAGACAATCAAAACAAGCCCTCACACATCTGAAAACAACATATCACACACAGAATTATTTTCAAGAACATGGTTCTGCTGGTTTCACACGCAATTTCGTGATGCAGCATGGACCTGTTGGACAAAATGTAAGCACCCACAGTGGTGCACCAGATCTTAACAGGAGTTCAAGGCACACATCACCAAAACAACTCGTATGCATTCTTCCCACAGTGTGCCAGGTTCTATGTCCTTGACAGCATTCAAATCCAATATTTCCTCACTGACACAGGTTTGAAAGCGTGTACCTCACCTTCCAAAGGCTCACCAGCAACAACAGACATACCTCTCATTCAACTCCAAGTGGTCAATGACTGCAATATTCCCATCTACAGATCCTCAGCTTGCACCTTAGATCTTAGCTTCAAAGAGATTTCCATGTTCCTCATTGCAGACATCAAGAAACCTGTGTTCAGGACAGATTATCATTGCCATTTTTGTCTGTCTCTGGATTTAACAAGCAGCTCATTCCAATGTCAGGACAGCAGTCACTCCATCTCGTGCCATCGGCTCCATACCTACACTGCTGCAGCAAGCTGCCACAAACCGCTTTTCAGAAAGCAATGAATATGGTGATTCACATGAACAGTGCCAATGAGATCTGAAAGACGGCATTAAATTAGTGTCGGAATTACAACAGCGCAACCAACATAATCTCAACATGAGATTAAAGACGTTATTCCTACTTGACGAAAGTGGTACCACATGACAAACAATTCGTCCAGTGATGGACGAACTCGCTATTACGCCTTCCAACATGGATAACATTATGATGGAACAATCTTAACATTCTGATTCCATCACCTTCAACAAGGCAACGCACCCAGAGTGTCATCTGACAGGGACACTTACAATGGAGTGCACACAGCAGCACCTGCACCACATCCAACTCAATTTAGTACAGTGCACCCTGTTTATGTTCCTTCAGCATCGACATAGTACATCCACGACTGCAGTTTACTCAGACTGCTGTACAAAATGCTACTGTCAGTAACATTACCACCACCCCATCCCTCGCACCCCTCCATTCCAACACAAGGTGCAGAGACCAGCACTAGGTAAACTCCGTGCAGCCAAAGCAGCTGCTGATGAACTATTGCAAGCCAGATTTGTGGGATCTTCCGATAGTCCGCGGACTTCACCTATCAAATTGGTGCCCAAGTAAGACGGTACAGTTACTATGCAACGACGGGATCTCACACGATCCTGGATAATTATCAGATCCCTAACATACAAGATTTCACCCACAATTTAGCAGTGTTCAGCCTGCTGAATTGAAAAAAAGGCGTATCTGCTGATCCCAATGAGTCAGAAGGACATTCAAAAGACAGCCATTATCGCATCCTTTGAACTAGACGAGTTTCTGTACATGCCTTTCTGCCCCAAAAAAAGCGGCCCAGACATGGCGACGATTTATGGAAGGTACTTTGTTCAAATTTTCCTTTTGCTTTGCACATTTGGATGACATTTTGATTTTTTTCTGCTTACTGGAAGAGCTCTAATTATAGCCCAAACAAGTTCTTGATACTCTTAATGACTCTGGTGTAATCTTCAGTAATGACAAGTGCCAGCTCCATCAACCTGAAGTAGTCTTCCTCATCCATTTGGTCAATACCGCTGGTATTAAACCTACAGCACAATGAACCAAGTTCATCAAGCAACCACCTCAGCCCCAGGACCTCATGAACTATGACATTTTCTCAATATTATTATCTTTAACTGTCAACATCTCTCTCACACAGCTGCCTTTCTGGCACGACTGACTAATGTGCTAGCAGTGAAGAACTCAGCTGGAAAACAAAATATCGATTGGATTCCACAAGTGCAACCGCTTCTGACCAAATCAAGGACTGTTTAACACATGCTATGACATTAGCACACCCACTACCAATGCACAACTGAGTGACTTTTCCACTGGAGCAATACTGCAGCAGGGAGTGGTGGGCAAACAGCAACCCCTACATTTCTTTTCTCAGAAACTGACACTCTCAACACAAGCGGTCAGTCTGTGGTAGAGAAATATTGGTGGTGTATGAGGGTGTGCACCCGTTTACAGCTGATGTCGAGGTTAGACCTCAGATCATTTGCACAGACTACCATCTTTTGGCAGACTCTACACGAAACCCATTGAAAGATAACTGCCCATGACAGTTCTGTCATCTGGACTATATAACGCAGTTTACAATGGACGCCAAACATTTTCACAGACTGGGAAACATCATGGCAGACAATTAGTCGAGAATAAACACCCTTACCATGCATATCGACTATGACCAGTTAATGGATGTGCAGCAACACAACAAACAAATTATGCGATACTGCAACTATCTTACATACAGAATGCTGTTCAGTCCCTGCATCCACTGCACAAGTACTGTGCAATGTTTCACAAAACCAGATCCAATGTCTTGTGCATACACCCATAAGAAAGACTATATTTGACCAATTACACAATCTGCCTCATTCTGGTGTACAACCATCAATGTGACTTGCAACAAACCAGTTCCAATGTCAAATAAGACTCCTGAGTGCAGATGCAAACGTGTGCAGCTTGTCAGCACAGCAAAGTTGGTTGACACACACAGCTGCCACTAAGTCACATTCTAAAATTCGATTTCAGCATGCCCATCTTGATCTGGTAGGTCGTCTCCCAGCTTCCAAGGGCTTTCGTTACTTACTGTCAGTCAACAACCACATGATGCATAGGGCAGAAACCACACCCCTGATGGACATAACAGCAGAAATGATGGCAATGGCATAAACTGGTATATGGATATTACACGTCAGCTGCCAAGGATGTCAGTTTGAATTGGCGCTTTTAATGAGCGGTGTAACCTTTGTAGTGTGCAGCACAAAGGAACAGATTAGTGGTACCATACACTTAAGGCTGCACTAATGAGTCACGCTGGCCACTGGACTGAGTTATTAGCTTAGGTGCTGCTAGGTGTATGCTCCACTTACAAAGAAGATCTCCACAAGTCCATAGCAGAGGTTCTATACACTGAGGCACTCAAACTGCCAACAGATACTGTGATACCTGTACAACCACAAGAGACCATAGAGCTTCCTTCCTGCATGAAATGGGCTAAACAACAACACCATCACAGGTGCACAGCACAACAAAAGTTTTTATTCATAAAGCACTGGCAGACTGTGACTCCATCATGTTACAGGTTGACACCAGCTGATTCCTACTGTGGACACCTTACCCTGGAGCTTACAAAGTCGTTAAAGGGGGTACCAATACATCCAAGACAATTCTCCAAGGGAATCACACCACCATGACCGTCAACTGTTTTAAACCCACATGGATCTTGTACACCATCATAAATACTGATGACATGGAAGCTGCACAAACTGATGTCACCATATGTGTCACTCCAGACTCCAACAGCGCTTCCCCCACTCCAAATATCAACAACACACTCATAGTAAAACTCGATATACAACAATGCCTGCTGGATGATATTCAGGTCAAACTGGTAGAAAACTTCCTCATGGTTAAAGGGAAACATGGGGAACATGAAGTCAACACTGGCTTTACCACTAGACATATCACTCATGGTTACTAACTTCAGCCATGATAACATGGATTTTTTCGATTGATGGTTTTCTCACCATTACAGCCCCCAAAACACCATGAGCAGCTACTACAATTACTATGGATGCTGATATCACCCCTCCCCTTCCTTGCCACACACAGAAATCAGTTTTGCGTTAGTGCCAACCATTGTAGATCATTTTCACTATGTCCACAGCTCATGGTCTACTAGCTAGCATTGCTGCCTCTGGATCATGAGGTCCCGGGTTCGATTCCCAGCTGGGTTGAGGATTTATATGCCTGGGGACTAGGTGTTTGTGTTGTCCTCCCCATTTCATCATCATCATCAGTGAACGTGGCTACATTGGACTGTGTAAAGATTGGGACTTTGTAAGGGCATTGATGACCCTGCAATTCAGCCTCCCACAAACCAAACATCATCATCATCGTCACAGGCGCCGACTCTATGGGGCCTGAGAGGGCCCGAGCCCCCTCAAAAATTGGTTTGGGGGGGCGGAGCCCCCACTAATTTAAGAAAATATAATTAATAGTTATATTATGTTTTGTAAAATTACAAAATTATGCTGAAATTTTTTATTTTCCTTGTTTGACACTAGTTACCTTTTAAAATACATTCAGTACTGAGTTAAAACAAATAGTCATTACGGTAGTGTGCAGGTTAACTGAAAACGAGTGGTGTGAATCGTAATAGTGTTAAGGTGCTGCAGACACACTTAGAATTTTTCCCGGTGTGCAAACATTCAGGTAAAGGCTGGCGACAGTGGGCCAGCGTTGCGGCCGCCGCAACATCAAAAGAACTGGAACAGAAGTGCCAGGAACCCTCCGCCTTGCGTCGCCTTGACGTTTCGAGACATTACAACGCCACAGTTATATAAACGCCACACTGCTGTCGCAGTCGTTCAGTGTGGATAGTTTCGTTCGGTGCATGCTGCAGACGTGTTTAGTGTTCTGAATTCACTGTCTAGTGGACTATTTTATATGACTATATTTTATTCATTTACTTTAGTCACTTACTGTATTGTGAATTAAGTTTGCAATGGATAAATTTGTTACCAAAAAGGCGCGCTTGGAAGTTGATAATACTGCAATTCAACCTCCAACAGTTATTGCGTCATCAATTGCTTCATCATCTTCAGGCGAGAATGGTTCACTGCCAAAACCTGGACAATCCTGTGAGGGAAGATCATTTCAGAAGTCTTGGTTGATATGAAACATCTACCGAAAAAGTTTTTTGCAAAACCTTGGTTGATCAAATATATGTGGCTAGAATATGAAGCATCAACCGAAAAAGTTTTTTGCAAAACCTGCAAAAAAATAGATGCTACAAATCTATTACAATTTTCTTCAAAAAAAGAAGATGCACTTCCTTCTGTTGAGGTTTCTAACTGGAAAAAGGCTTAGGAAAAATTATGTTTTCATGAAAATACTTTTACGCATAAAGAAGGTGTTCTGAAACAAAATTCTGTCACTAACCGAAGTGTGGCATCGCAATTGAATTAACAGTGAAATGAAATGATTGTATGGCATTTGTTGGCCGGTATATCCCCTTTGGGGTTAGGCCACCTTATTGCAAGCTTTTTAGTTGAAGCAACTTCGCCTACTTCCATGTCAATGATGGTGAAGGACACACAACACCCAGTCCTCTGCCGGGAATCTAACCTGGACCCCCTTGCACGGTAGGCAGTAACGCTACCGCTGCACTATGGAGGCAGACAATGAACAGTTAGATAGTGATATAAAGAAAGGCCATTTAGCTCTTGAGACAATTTTTGCTACCATGCAATTTCTATGCCAACAAGGACTAGCAATAAGAGGGCACGAAGATGTAAACTCAATTTTTTTTCAATTGTTAGAACTCTGAAAGAATGACATAACTGAGTTTAAAGATTGGTTAGGGCATTTGGGGTATAAGTAGACGTCCCACGATATTCAAAATGAGATCTTTGATCTACTAGGAAAGTCTGTGTTGAGGAAGGTATTAGCTTCAGTCAAGAAGACTGAACATTTTTCTATTATGGTTAATGAAAGAAGTGATTCTTTCATTCATGAACAAGTGTCATTCTGTACTTGTACAGTCGATGATTTCTTAATCATCAATGAAGACTTTATTGGCTTATATTAGACCCACAAAACTGAATCACAAACTCTGTTTAGTATTTTAAAAGACGTTTTTGCTCCTCTTGATTTGTCAATGGATAACTTAAAACGACAGTGCTATGATGGTGCCTCGAATATGAATGGTCAGTTCAAAGGACTAAAAAAGCTAGTTTTGGATATACAACCAGAAGCACGTTATATGCACTGCACTGCTCACAGTTTAGACTTGGCAGTTATAGACAGTCTCCACCATCTATCATACATGGAGGATATTAGGGCTTTAGCCAAGGACTTAATAAACACTGTAAAGGAATCCAACAAAAGGATGAGACTTTTCAGAAGCATACATTGTGAGAGCACCAACGATCAAGCTGGTCTACAACCCCTTTGCTTGACTCAATGGACTACGTGAGCTGAAAATATTGTGAAACTTTGAAGAACTTCTAGAGTTTTTTGAAACATTTTCTGCAGAGGACAAAACAGAGGCAGGTTACAAATGTGCAGGCTACCTTGAGTCAGTGTTACAATTCAAGACATATTTCTTTTTATGTCTTTATTGCCATGCAATGAACCCAGAAGAGGATGAAAAAATTCAGTGCCCTCATCTAAGTGTTGCTGATCTGGGAAAAATATATGAGGGCTTGATTTATATATTGAATGGAAGGTGTGATAGTTTGGGAATTGTGTTTAAAAGAAAAACCTTCACAAGTTGATGATCCTTAGCTTCCTCGGAATTGAAGCATACCAAAGAAGTATGAAAACAATGAAGCCAGCTCACCAGACACTTTCAAAACCCCAAATGAATACTACAAAGCTGTTTACATTGAAGTTTGTGAAACGGTGCAATCTTGCACTACTGAGCGGTTTGCTTCGACTGTACTCACACAGGTCATTGCAGTTGAGCAAGAGTGCTTGCTTTTAGTAAACAAAGGTGAACAAATTTGGAAAAATCAACTGACTTTTACAAAAACGAAATAGACGTCGAGATACTGCGCTTATACTTGACTATGTTAGCCGATATCGCTAATAAAAAACAACTGGTCTCAAAAAACATGTGTGATGTAAGAAAGTACATTACACACAAGCATGCAGTTGGAGAAATGTTATGTGAAGTAGTGAAGTGCATTAAGCTTCTCCAAGTAGTTCCAATCATGACAGCAAACAGCTGAAGGGTCATTTAGCCTCCTTAGACATCTGAAGTGATATCTCTGATCAACAATGGGAAAGAAGTGATTGAACAACTTGGCTGTTCTTCATGCCCACCAAGATGTTTTGGATGAACGGGATAGCCGACCAGTCATCAATGACTTAATATTCAGTATTCCAGTCAGACGGTCGAAATTTGCTCCATTCTAAAGACACTCTAGGCCTAATAATGGCATGTAGAGCAATATTAAAAATCTTTATTAAATAGAGAATTAAATATATACAAGTTAAATTTTCAGTTTCGAAATATTAGTACTAGTTTAGTACTGAATTATTACTGTAGTACTGCATTAGTTATTTTCAAATACTTAAATATTTTTAGGGCATAAGACCCAATTAAAACCCGCTACCTACATACTTTTTGACTGAAAGAAATCAGCAAACTTAATTGACTTTATCAACTATATTAAAGCATTAACTTTGATATGTTGTTTTTATTTAATGAACTCTGATCCTTACTCAAAGTAAGCGTAAATTATCTATTTCATTTATTGATCAAAGTACTATTACTGTGTCACAGCAATATTTTATGTTTTATTCTTTTAATGATAGTTTAGGATTTATTTAAATATAATTTCAGTCTTCTCAGAGCTATATATTCATGGCTCTGTAATAATCTATAAGCATGATTATTACAGTAAATTAAATTAGCTTTTTACGAAAATAGCGTGCATGTTTATGTTTAGTTTCTTTTTTCAAAGGCAAAAAATGTGTCAGGCTTGTCGAGTTTCCCAGAGTGTCGAGTTAACGAGAGTCCAGTTTTTGGGGTTCTAATGTTGATCATATGACTCTAAAAGGCTTTAAAAAAACTTTAAAACTCACTATTTTTCATCAAAAATTTAGAAAATTTTCTGGGGCAAGACCTCCAGTATCCCCCTCAGTATTTTTTCTAAGTTGGCGCCCCTGGTCGTCATCATCATTACCACTATGGCATCCACTCTGAACAACCTCAACCAATACCAATACAGGTGAACATCATCGTGTTCTCTCTCCTTGCTCATGAAGAATTACCACAGCCATGCCATAGCAGCCGGCCCAGAAGATGTTGGTTACACATACAAGTGTGTAGACAGTATCACAGCATCAAATGCTTCTGAATAGCTCCTTTCCCAGTGCTTTGCACTCCCAGAGTGAGGGGAGGGGGGGGGTCCTCTGTAGTGATTTCACCAGTGGTAGCGGCAGGGAAGGAGATAAGGCTCTCTGATCAGTGCAGCAGTGACCATTACTGAAATATCTAGAGAGCAGAGTAGTATGTTCTGAGCTTTGTGCCTGTATGGATGTTTATCGGGTTGTACCGCTGTAAATAATAAAGTGGATTTTGTCCTTGACCTTGCCATTATTGTTTTTTGGTTTCACCCTTTCCCGGTATAAAATCCACATATGTAACAACTGGAAGCACCACACATGTTAGTGAGATTGTGGCTGTAACATAATTTTGAAAGTTCATGTAAATACCAAATAGTAAATCAACCTAATTGTTTTTAATTGTGAATCTCCAAAACTCTACCCAACTCAAGGAAAAGGAACTTCAGCTGTAGATTTAACATCATGCTCAGCAACTACAGCCAAGGAATTTTAATGGACAGTAATTCCTAACACAGTGGGCTCTAATAAACAGCAATTGATTTCTATAGGCCTTTCACAAAATTCGACAATTAGTATCAAACCACAGGACAAGCTGAGTGTTAAAAAGTCAGATTCAAAAATAGTAAGGTATAATATACTGAAGAGCCAAAGAGACTGGTACACGTGTCTAATATTGTGTAGGGCCCCCCTGAGGCGACAGAAGTACCGCAACATAACATGACATGGATTCGACTAATGTCTGAATTAGTGGTGGAGGGAACTGACACCATGAATCCCACAGGGCTGTCCATAAAGCCGTAAGGGAACGAGAGGGGTGGAGATCTCCTCTGAACATCACATTGAAAGGCTTTCCAGATATGACAAATAATGTTCTTGTCTGGGTACCCAGCACACATGGGCAGTTCCCCGCTGACATACAGGGTCTATGGATTCATTAGGTTGTCTCCACACCCGGACAAGTCCATCCACTCGATACAATTTGAAATAAGACTCGTCTGACCAGGCAATATGTTTCCAGTTATCAACAGTCTGATGTCAGTGTGTGACAAACCCACACGAGGCATAAAACTTTGTGTTGTGCAGTCATCAAGGGTACGCGAGTGTGCCTTCAGCTCCAAAAGCCCATATCGATGATGTTTTGTTGAATGGTTTGCATGCTGTCACTTGTTCATGGCCGAACACTGAAATTCGCAGCAATTTGTGGAAGGGCTGCACTTCTGTCGCACTGAACAATCCTTTTCAGTTGTCATTGGTTCCATTCTAATAGGATCTTATTTCAGTTGCAGCGGTGTGGGAGATTTGATATTTTACCAGATTCCTCATATTCATGGTACATTCGTGAAATGGTTGTACAGGAAAATCCCCACTTCATTCCTACCTCGGAGATCCTGTGTCCCATCGCCGACTGTAATACCACATTCAAACTCACTTAAGTCTTGGCAACCTGTGATTGTAGCAGCAGTAGACGATCTAACAACTGCACCAGGCATTTGATGTCTTTTATAGGCGTTGCTGACCGCAGCGCCGTATTATGCCTGTTTACATATCTCTGTATTTGAATACACATGCCTATACCAGTTTCTTTGGTGCATCAGTGTATTACAAACTACATTTGATACACATGTGATAAATGATACATCTTTTTGAATCTCAGTAATGATGTGTACTGCATCTATCGCACAGAAAAAAATGTTAACAACTATCACACACGCACTAGTGTCATGGTAGGGCTATAAGTGCTCTAGAATGGATCTAAGGAGATAACAGGCATTCAGACTTTTTAAAAAGCATACCATGGAAAAAAATCTTCTCTGGCTTACAGATAGATGAATGCAATCATCAAACAATTTCTCAGAGTGTGAAAAATAGAGCAGAATGCTAGAAAGACAAAAAATCCCATATTAGCATAGTTCTATCAGAGGTCAATGTGTTAAAGAGAAAACTCAAGCCCCCTAGGACACCACGGAATTGAAATGAACAATTTGCTAAGATTATATCTTCCATCTCACTCTCATAAGAACAAATTACCTTCATGCTATAACGTAACAAAGAAGTGTCCTCATTAACCCATTTACAACCAATGAGCTGGAGAAATTTCTGAAGCTCTCATGTGACACAGCAGTTTCAGGCAAATTCATTATACCATAATTGCCAGTATCTCACAAAAGTACTTAGCATTCTGGTTTAAATTTTTCACTGGTCTCTGGATAACATTCCCAGGAAACTGGACAATGTAAGCCCCCTAGGACACCACGGAATTGAAATGAACAATTTGCTAAGATTATATCTTCCATCTCACTGTCATAAGAACAAATTACCTTCATGCTATAACGTAACAAAGAAGTGTCCTCATTAACCCATTTACAACCAATGAGCTGGAGAAATTTCTGAAGCTCTCATGTGACACAGCAGTTTCAGGCAAATTCATTATACCATAATTGCCAGTATCTCACAAAAGTACTTAGCATTCTGGTTTAAATTTTTCACTGGTCTCTGGATAACATTCCCAGGAAACTGGACAATGTAAGCCCCCTAGGACACCACGGAATTGAAATGAACAATTTGCTAAGATTATATCTTCCATCTCACTGTCATAAGAACAAATTACCTTCATGCTATAACGTAACAAAGAAGTGTCCTCATTAACCCATTTACAACCAATGAGCTGGAGAAATTTCTGAAGCTCTCATGTGACACAGCAGTTTCAGGCAAATTCATTATACCATAATTGCCAGTATCTCACAAAAGTACTTAGCATTCTGGTTTAAATTTTTCACTGGTCTCTGGATAACATTCCCAGGAAACTGGACAATGTAAGTCGTCGTGCCACTTCTAAAAACAGGGAACGATCCCAGCTAAGTGGAAATGAAATGAGCGTTTGGTGTCATTGGCCAGAAGGCCCCTTGCAGGGCAGGCCAGGGCGCCTTCATATAGGTCTTATTACATTTGACGCCACATTGGGCGACCTACGAGCTGAATGGGGATGAAATGATGATGAAGACAGCACAACACCCAGTCCCTGAACGGAGAAAATCCCTGACCCATCTGGGAATCGAACCCGGGCCTGTAGGATGGCAGTCCGTCATGCTGACCACTCAGCTATCAGGGAGGACAACCCAGCTAAGTAACAACATAAAAGTCAATTACATTCTTGTCCTGCACAACTTCTGAAAGTCTGTTTAAAAATGCCTAGAATGGTGGCTAGTACACTATCAACTGCTGCTGCAAACACGATCCAGCATTTGTAATTTCAGAAGCATTCTTGTTGAACGTGACCATGTTGGCTGTTGAGAGGAACAACATTTTTACTGAATAAATATAGAATTTCTGTATCCATAAATATACCAGGTTCTTATGACAATGTCAGCATACGAATTTTGATCCAGAAACTGAACACTCTAAATATTTCAAATGTATTCCTATGTATCATAAACCAATTGCTTATATTTGTAAACAGAATAACTAAATGAATGGGCCTCATGTTTTGACAAAAGGTCTGTCCCAAAAGGGATACAAACTCTAATACCACATGCTATTTATACTGTTGATTTAAAAAACATATTCAGCTCAAGTATTAACGTTTGTCAGTATATATGGACAACATATATATTTATTTATTGTCGCTAAGTTGTAGATCAAAAAGCTATAATTCAATACGGAGCCCAAATAACCTCCTCAGTGAAGATGAATAATGGAGTATGTCTGTAAGTCCAGAAAATTTAGTGTGTGATTTTTATACAAGGGAGAAATGAAGGTACATCAGCCAAGATTGTAGCTTGGCCACATTGTTTCCATACTCTGTAATTACCTAACTAGGAAATACATTTTCTAATTTATAAAATTTAACAACATATTACAGTCTTAGACTTGGCAGTGTGGTTCAAGTATACCCAAAATTTTTATATTTCATTTGCACAGGAAAAAGTATTCATAATTGAAACATAGTTCCTACTCAAACTTTTTATTCAGATATTACAAAGCATGTTCTTGCCTACGTTTTCATCACAAATTAAACTCTGTGCACGTATTATAGTTGACTCAGTATAGTAAGATTTTTACTTAGTTTTTTTAAGTCAACTTCAAAGTGACAAATGCATACCAAAAAATAGATGCAACTATTAATGAACTGAAGATTGTCACCTGAAGCTTCTGAAAACGGGCAGCTCGTAAAAATAAGCGATAAATCAAATACATGTCAAGTGTAGCCTTCATGACAATAATAATCCCTAATGTTCAAATATACCTGGTGCCTCAAGTAACTCCAGTTCACAGTAATTTTAACACTAATTGTGTTTGCATAAGACTGATTTCCAAAACAACCCAGTTTTTAAATCGCAGACACGGAAGAACGAAAAGAGGAGCTTCGAACCTTAGTAAAATGAGTGTCAGTGATTAAATTGGTTCAATTACATCATTAATGTCTAATCGGCGTGTTTTAATTGGTAACTGCTGAAAATTGGACATATGTTCCTGTGATCGGATACAGACTCTTCAAAGTTTGTCCTCGGCATATATTTCAAGAGGAAACTAACATCCCCAGGTGCACAGTCTTTTATTTCACAAGGAAACCAACACCCGCAGGTGGGCGGCCCCCTGCGGTCGTGACACAGACTGTGGTTTCGTCAAGTGGCATTGAGGAAACCAAGCTCTTTGACCATTATTATATACGCTTGAAACCTTCGACCATAGTATCTATGGTCGAAGCTTGAAACTCAAGCTTCAAAATTGAAATATCTGTACGTTTTGTATCTTTGACTTACTTGATCCCTGCCGAAGGTACTTGCGGTCAGATACGTAGTTAAAAATAAGAGGTGGATGAAATGCTTTCCATAAGACTGATTTCGAAGCGTTTGCAGCCGTCTTTGTCGGCGATGAGGTAATTTCTGTACTTCAACGCTTCACTAAGTATGTCACCGTGTTATTTTTAACGTATTCAATAAAAGATGATTAAAATTATTCTAAAACGAGCAAACAAGTACAGAATTGGTTCCCCCATTATTTTTCTTTCATGCGATGTACTTACAAAGTTCTGTGTTCCAGTACAGACGCAGAAACAGCTTCAGAATAGCTAGAGAAGATTGCGGAGAGCGAAGTTTTTGGGATGAAACTCTATATTAATTGGGTATCTTTAGTAGACTATTAGAAGCAGACGATGTAAAAATGGGAAATTGCGTGTGTACCAAGCAAAGAACAAAGAATTAGTTGACAGTCATTACTATTTTCTTGTGCTCTAAACGAGACAAGCTGCATGAAGTAAAAGTCTAAGATCCTCATTACCAAGTGGAAACTATAAAAAAAAATTATGCGGTTACATGTTCTGCATTAAGCTCTTCAGCAGATATTACGCACAGCGTATTTAATGTGTAGGCTATTAGTTTCACCAGATTCGGTGTCACTACTTTAAGGACGAATGTTGTGAGGCATATGTAAAGATAAAATATACACTTCTGTTCATGCACTGATTCAGAAATTCCTATTGGGATCATGTAGCCAACATTTGTATGGAAGGGATGAGATGAAGATTTATTTCCTGAAAAGAAGCAAGGTGTTGCAGTACTGAAATACATACCGATGAGTCAGTGGGATTCACATAGCGGCCAGCCAATCTTATGCTTAAGTGTGATTTCCATAAATAAATTTGCATCAGTGCAGTGGTGTGTGGTGGGTGTATTATTCCATACGAATCTGAACCCGTGCCATCTCTAGCAACATTAGCATAGTTCACATCATAATAGTAATCATTATGTGTGAAACTGTCAGATAAGTTACTGACGTTTACTCCACACTGTTCCACCTACAGAGTGATGTGGGAAACTTGTGCACTAACTCTCATTCAGGACTAGAAGTTATTATTCTTGATATGTCATTATTTAGATTTCCTTTGGTTTGCATTATTCAGTTTATTTTGCTGCACAAGAGAAACATAATTTCCGTTATCATTTTAGGTATATCCAAACTTCAGCTCAGACTCATACCTTGTCTGTGAGTTTAACTCATAACCTACCTACTTTCCTCACTGCAACAGCAACCTCTCTACCAAAGATCACCAAAGAAAATGTCAGCCAGGACACTTTGCCTCTATGGTATGTAGATGGCGATATGTCAGTTTCATGTGGCCAGTGGAGGGATAGGTTTAGATAACTGAGAGGCAAGAAAGGAGGTTTTTTGTATTGCATGCCAAAATTGAAACCATCTGTACTCACAGAAACTGCAAGAGAACCTACTACAGCTAAAAGGATTGAGTCAAGACATAGGGCTTGTTTTTAGGAAGAACAATAATGGTCCATTACAAGAGTTCCTAAGCCCAGTGCACATTCCATATAAGTGAATGTACCTCATTGAACATCTATAGCAGAATTGACCACTTGAATTTTCTCCCTTGCCACTGTACGTACCAGGATTGGAACTGGCTGTATAACGTCTGTTGTGCAAAAGTAGAAGAGGATTTACGCCAACCTTCCTCTAATGTGTGATATTTTGCGTGTAGTAGGTTTTATTAAAAATGTAGGATTTGTTTGTCTGAAGATCATGACAAAAATGATGAAGAATTTGCCATCAGTGTCTGTGTTTCTAGTCAAACTCTGTACTAAAACCCATGAAACAGTGTTTGTGGAAGATGCACAAACTTGAGATGTACGCAATGCAGAATTTGTCTCCGTGGAGAATACAGACTCTGGTGGCCCATTGTTGAGACACTGGACTCTTATTTGGGAGGGATGTGGTTCAAGTTTGCTTCTGATCATCCAGATTTGGTTTCTCTGTGGTTTTCATAAATGGCTGAAAACAAATGCTGTATGGTTCATTTGAAAAGTATACTGCCAATTTCATCCCCCACTCTCGCCACCCCCATTGGAGCTTGTGCCCTACCTCTAATGACATTTTTGTTGGTGTGGCATTAAACTGTGAATTTCTTCTCCCCCATCTTACAGAGAAGGATGGGTGTGTGCTTGCCACTTGGTAGAAATTAATACATAGCATCTCCTCTACAGGAGGATTTGTTCATATTAGAAAACACTCACTTGTATTGAAGCCATGAAGTCAACTAGGTGTGCCAGTCAGTCTGAAGAGAGATAAGTATTATGTGGACAATTACTCCAGGACAGGACAGCATAGTATTGTTACATGCCCATTGTCAACCATTTGATAAACAGTAGGAGACTGGAAATTGCCAATAACGTATCTCCAGAGACAGAGGTGTTTCCAGTTTGTTTGTGGGGTGTAATCCAAAGAGTCGTATTTGAATATGCTAGTGTAAGTGCAGCTGACCCTTCACTATCAATAATTGTAAAGATTAGCTGTCTGTACAGCTCTTTCACCAACAGTGTGAAGCTTAGTTATCTGTCTGTCTGGAGATGGCTGCTGCTTTGTATGCCTGAAAGTCACACAGCTTGCCACAATCAGTAGTTTAGTACTCTTTATATAGATTTTCACTACAAACAAAGAATTTCCCATCACTTTTCTTTACAAAAGTTGTTGCAAGTCATTTCCTACATGAAGGAAGGTTGATCCAAATCAACTTTAAAGGCCTCTACTATGCCAAAATATTTTATACTGCCACCTAAATACTTGGTAAGTATTTAAGCGAAGTGCAACCTTAACTGGTAGTTATGTCCTAAATATGTTCCCGGTGCTTTTCTACATGAATAAGATTTTTTTGCTGGGATGCCATTAATTACAAAGACTGACAAAAGTGGTTACTCTAGCATGTGACTAGACTGTCCAAAATCTGTAAATGAACGAAACATTATCACAACTGTCTACCAGGTACATTCTTACACAATTTTTTCTAGTAGGAAGATTTGCTGTTTGTATGGTTGTGTTGTATTTTTCTGAAGGATTTTCATTTTTATGTTGCAGTCAATTGCAGTACAGTAATGGCAGTGGTCAGTTGGGTGACCTGGGCAGTGGTGCCGGAAAGGGTGGTGGTGGTGGAGGTGCTATCAGGGAGGCTGGAGGAGCCTTTGGAAAGAGGGAAGCAGCCAAGGAAGAAGAATATTTCTATAGGAAGGTATGCAAACACTTCTATGATGGACACTGATGTTTTTTTTTACATGGTAGTGTGCAGCGAGTGTTATCAGCATTTCTAAGCCTATCCTCAAAATGTGCCTTTGATTCATTACTGAGTTGGATCCTAGAATGCTGACCAATTTGAGTACTTGTAAAAAGCAATTAAGAATTCTTAGTAGTTACTAGAATTCTTAATGTGGTTTAAGTCATTTGTGAGTAGGACATGAAATCTGCATTGGAACTGAGACATTGCAGCAACACCGCAGTAAACGCTTTGGCGATTCAGAATGTGGTCATTAGGGTGCAAAAAAGATGTAAATGGAGGTCAATAAGAAACAGCTAATACATCTTAGGGAAGTTACCGTTTTTATTAGTAATACTTTCATTATGAAAACTGAAAGAATATTTATCAGAGACAGATTTTGGGCATCCATATGCACTTGATTTCTAATGAATGGAGTGTAAGCAAAAGATCGGAATACTTTTCCATCTCGTGTGCAGTGTTTTAAATGCCAGCACTTCGGGCATTTGTCATCCTAGTGTACAGACAAGTTGATATGTGGAGGCTGTAGCCAGCCACCTCATGAAAATTCACTAAGAGCACTACCACTTGTATTTCAGTTGCAGGAAGAGCCATGCTCTGTAATCCTCCAACTGACTTAACCTACTCAAGGAATTCTGAATCCAGGAACTGAAAGTTGTAGACAGTGTGTTATATTTTGAAGCTGGGAAAAATATTGTTTGTAGCCAGTACCAGCGATACCCACACTTGCAATTACTGTGACCAGGTCATCAGCAATACCTGGTGTATTTCTTCCCCTTGCATCAACATTCAAAAGCTGCACAAATAAACGTTACTGTTTAGGTTATAGACACTCCCCTCTCATGGTTCCTGTGACACCATCTTTGGGAACAACTCCTCGCACCCATCTAGAGAAGCAGCTTTCTCCTCTATCTTACCATTGACAGGGCTCCATCTCAGTAACCCTGTCTCTGGAAACCTGCAGGTCAGAGGCTTGACACCAGTCATTGGTTGAGGGAGCCTGCTCTCCTTCCATTCCTACATTCACAGTGGACAAGCTCTCACTATAATTGTAAACACCAAAAGTTGTAAAAGAGGAGAAGAAGTAGAAGAAATCCCAGGAGAAAACTACTCCGGTAACCCTGGAGATCACAGATGTCCCCACACCATTGTACTCAGAACCAATGTTGATATGATCTTGCCCTACTCGTGACAGGACATTGCTGCCCTCCTGATCCTTTCTTGTGTGACAACCCTCAATGTGGTGATCCAATGGAACTGTTTTAGATTTACTGTCATTTGCAGGAACTACAACAACTAATTTCTTCTTGTTCTTCAATCTGTGTTGGTCCCCGAGGCGTGCACTTCATTGGTGACAACTCCCAGCTCATTGAGGTTACTGTGCATTACGTTGGAACTGTATTGGCCCCAAAAGTGTATCAGGATGGTCCATACTTTGGTTTCCACAGATGTCGTCCACGAGTACATTCCCCTCCATATCACATTGGAAGCAGTAGCAGTGAGTGTGCAAACTCCCAGCCAGCAACATCTGTAATGTTAAGTTTCATCCAGACTATGCACTTCCTTAACTTTGAATCACCATGTTAATCAAACTACCGTTTCCCACTCCTCTTCTACTTGGAGACTTCAGTGCATACCACCTCCTGTGACAAAATTCCACTTCATATGGTAGAGGCCTTCTGATTGACCATCTTCTTCCCTATCTTGACCTCTGTCTTTAAATGACAGTACTCCTGCCCTCTCACTGTTCAAGGCACCTTTTCAGCCATCGACTTTTCGATCTCTACAACCAATCTTGCGGCTTCACTACAATGGTCACTACATGATGAGCTTTGTGATGGTGACTACTTTCCAGTGATACTGTCAGTTCCGTGTCAGAACTTAATGAATTACCATGTTTGGCTCTCCAAAGGACAGACTGCCAGTTGGCATGCAGTTATATTGCTCCACCTCTTCCCTGTCTACAGTCAGATTCCATCAGCAAGGTTGTGGAAGATGTCAAGTGCCTCCCACACAAGCTCCTGTGCCGCTGGAACTGTTGTTGTTTCAACAGCCCCCATCCCATGCTGCTGCCTGCTGGTGCATAGGACATTGCTACAGCTACTCAAAATAGTCAAAGGGGCCCCCAAAATCGAAACCTATATCCTTCACTGACTGATGTCATCACTTTTAAGGGGCTTTGTGCTGAGGTGTATTCCAAAACTGAGGTGCATTAGGTTAAAAAAAAAACTTGTGGGGGGAAAGGTTTCTGTTGACAGTAATATTTTACGACATATCTACTTTACTCCATATAATTGCCATTCACATCTATACGTTTTCTGTAATACTGCACCAGCTTTTTTAACCCCTGTGTGGCTGCACTGTTAGAGGTGCCATGTCAGTGATTGCATGGCCACTCCTGCCAGATGTTAAGAGTCCTCCCTCCAGCATCGGTGTGTGTGTGTTGTTCTTAGCATAAGTTAGTTTAAGTAGTGTGTAAGTCTAGGGACCAATGACCTCAGTAGTTTGGTCCCTTAGGAATTCATACACATTTAACTCCTGCACATAAAAGTGTATTGCGTGGGAATTGAACCAGTTGGTAACACAAGTCTAGAATTTGTTGTCGTTTTGAAAACTTTGTCCATGCAGACACTTTTTCAAACGCAAGAAAAGGAAATAGTCTCTAGGTGCAAGGTTGAGACTGTATGGAGGGTGATCAAAAAGTTCACAACAAAAATATTGAATGTTCTTGGTTTTTTCAAAGGTGTGAGGGTGTGCATTGTCATGGAGGCCAATTACTCCAGGCGACAGTTCCCTTGGCATCAATTTTGGATCGCATGTCTCAGTTTGGTTAGTATTTCACAATTTCTTTCTGCTGTAATTGTTGACCCACAGTCCATGAAATCAATCAAAAGGACATTATTTTTGTCCCAAAAAACAGTAGCCATCATTTTTTCAGTTAGACTGGAGACTACATAAACTTATTTGGTTTGGATGAACTGGAGTTGCATCACTGCATTGACTGTTGTTTAGATTCTGTGTTGGTGTAATGGTATCCACGTCTTGTCACCAGTAACAATGTGGGAAAACAAGCCATCTCTGTCTTATCTATAGCACTGAAAAACTGGCATACACTAAGCATTCTTTGTTCATTGTGCTGCTCAGTGAGTACTTTCGGAACCCGGGGCAAAATTTATGGTAGTCAGCCTGTTCCATGACAAACCAGTAAATTAAGGTCTGAGCAACATTTTTGAATTCATTAGCAAGACCACTAATTGTCAGTTGTCAATCACTTTGGAGTTTCTGGTTCATTTTATAAACTATGTCATTGGTCCAAATACTGTGCCCGCCCTCTGCTGTTCATCATTCGCAGAGCCATTTTGAAATTCTTGACACCAATTTAAAACTTGTTTGTCACTCATTATTTCTGATTTGTATGTTAGACATAACTCAAGATGGAGTTCAGCATCTAAAGATCGCTTTGCCTCCAGAAATCTAATTGCACTGCACACCTCACAACTGGCAGGATCTAAGATTGTCTTGGCCATTGCGATCTGCTCACTGATTGCCAAATGACTTCTGAATGAAACCAAAACTGCAGTAGCTTTCTAAAGAGTTTGTAGAAAGCACTGCATGTGTGACACTTCATTCAGGCCTATCATCAGTTAAATGTTGGTTACCAGACCTTAGTTTTGGAGCACACCATGTAAATGCAGTAAGAATGAGTACAAGAAGCACTACTTATCCTCCTTGGGAACATGTCCATTGTCATCCCAAGTGTGGGCCAAGCTCTGTAATCTTCGGGGTTGACAAAGTGAACAATTGTTGCAGATCTCCATGTTGTTATTTGTACCGGTGCATCTGCCCTTCCTTAAACAACTTACAACCCACTTGTGATGACATCGGTGTCCTCTTGTTATACGTCTACCTTTATAATGTATAAAAGAGTTGGACGTACTGTCCTTCACTCCCTGCTGCCAATGCCCCCTCTCTGCCACTGCACCAATTATGTAATGAACCTTTTGCTGACCGGAAACTGGTATAGACTCTTCATAATCAGATGAGTCAACATGTGAATTTTATGCAAAGGCTACATCCACTCAGGGTCTTCAACAATAATTGGCTCGAAAATGCCTTCCCTTCGCAACGGTGAGATATAATTGCCCCAGTCCTTAAGCCAAGTAGAAACCCAATGTCTCTCGACAGCTACTGACCGATTAGCCTCTGCAAACTCCTTGGAAATATTGTAGCTTGAGTATTATTCTGGGTTCTCAAATCGTGGCTTCTGGGACGGACAATCCACAACTGACCATCTGGTTAGGTAATGTTACTTAAACATCAATAGTTGACTCTTGCGATATTATCAATAGTATTCTTAAATACTGTCAATATATTGATTAACTATTGATTGTTTTGTGCAGGTGTTTCAAATGAAAAATAGCTTTCTAAGAATTTTTATTGTTTAAAATATAATAATACAGGATATGTAAATTTTGTTTTTATAAAGGTAAGGTATTTAAATTCTTATCCTTTAGTTTATTGCATTTTTCAGTTATTATTTGTGCTGCGCTGGGGAAAGCACACTCTACCGGAACGGAAGTCACTGGACAGCACAAAAATTTAGTGGCTATTACACACATCATACTATTAGATTTTCCACAATATTCTAATGCACAAGCATGTTTGTCTATTACAGATTTTTCAAAGTACTGACATAAGTCAATTACAGAATCACTGGCTGGTGTAATGACATCAATGTTACACTGTTGCTAATTGGGCAGAAAAAGTAGATCATATTTTGAACTGTTAGACATATCAGTAGATGTATTAGCACTACTCAAAGATGCTTCTGTTTCAGGTAATATTCTTGGTGTTGATACAATGATAGCAGCATGCTCTTTCTGAAGTACTTGCGCAGTGTCTCTGCCTCTTGAAACGATCTGAAACATGTTTCTTAAACCTGGGCTCTAATAATGTCACAAGCATATTAACAATCAGTTAAATGGTTTCACTCTTTCTTTGACTAATTTAATCAAGGAATCCAGAACATGTGGCACTTCATTAGTTATCAAGCTTTCCAAGACTGGCAACTTTGCAGCAATACCTCATATATACATATCCATACTCCACAAGCCACCTGACGGTGTGTGGCGGAGGGTACTTTGAGTACCTCTATCGGTTCCCCCTTCTATTCCAGTCTCATATTGTTCATGGAAATTAAGGAAGCAGTGATACGGCTCCCCTGAGGTTGTTGTTGTTGTTGCTGCTGCTGCTGCTGCTGCTGCTTCAAAAGTTTCAGAAGACCTATTATCTCATGTATAGCTAAGTAATTTTCTGCTGTGAGAGTAGGCAGTGCTTTTGAACTTTCATTGATCGCGATCGCAAGCTCACTTCGTACTTTCATAATTCTTTTGAGCATGTAGTGTGAGCTTTCCATCAAGCCAGCACCACTTGTATCAATCTCGGTTCTTTTTTGTTTGCTCTTTTTTTAACATTGCGCAGTTTGTAGCTGGTTAGTGTAGTGTTTTGAAAGTCACAATATCCTTTGTTTTCATTAAAATTTTGGAAAATATTTCTGCTTTGAAACAATCTTGTACTGTTAAATTGATGCAGTGGGCGAAACAGGTGAATGTCAAATGCTTAGGATTTCGACAGCATTGTCATACTGTAGAGTTTTCTGTGACCACTACTACTGTCTTATCATGAGTATTGTATTCCATTAAGATCTGAATGATGACCTGGAAAAAATGTAATTTTAAAATCACCTGCCAGTATGTCCAAAATTTTGCACAATATTGTCAAACAAGTTTGTTTCAATCCTTGAAACCTGAAAAATTACTTTCATATTTTTTAAAAAATTCACATAAAACTTTGGCCAACATATTACTTGTCAATGTTACATTGAGCTTCATCATCTTAAGTGGCAAGCCAGTGCCAGTATACCTTCATTTGCATTGCTTTTCTACATGTCCATTGTAACACTAAAAAAAATACCTTTTGTAAGGTCTTTTTCTAATTTATTTTTTCTGTCTTCATATTGTTATTGAGATCAATGAACATTTAAGTGTGGTTTTATCTGGCAACTCATATCTGCTCTCTAAACAAATTTTTTCAAACCCAGATGGTCGGAAGTTCTGTATGGAATGGTATCAGTAGCAATCATTTGTGGATAAAGAGAATAAAATTCTTTCTTTACTTTTGAACTGGCCTTGAAATGTGATTGACGAACTTGTGATCTAGATACAGTGCAAGAGGTGCAACCGAAAGAATTGAGAAGCTCTTAAAGAGTTATTCTAACAGAAGAGCTAGAAGCTTTAGAGGCAGAATTCTTCCTCATAATGCTTGAAAAATTATTTATCAGGTCGCACAATGATGTCAACTCAAAAACATAAAAAGAAATTATGGTGAGCTAATCCACCAACTCCACAAGTTTTAAACAAGGGGCTTCAGAAACTTTTCAGCAGATTAAAACTGTGTGCCAGATGAATACTCAAAATCGGGACCTTTGCCTTTCACGGGCAAGTGCTCTACCAACCGAGCTACCCAAGCATGGCTCATGAACCGTCCCGCGAAAGGCGAAGGTCCAGAGTTAGTCTTCGTCCGACACACAGTTTCAATCAGCCAGGAAGCTTCATATCAGCACACGCTTGACTGCAGAGTGAAAATTTCATTCTGGAACGGTTTTCACCATCAATGGGCAAGAGCTCAAGATATGTGTAGGATTAAGAGTTTTTACAAAACATTCCCAGACATTCGCCATCTACTCTTGACAAAAGAGATTAGTTTTGTCTCATATCCATTGAAATACTCACATTTCGCGTGCATTATTTATGAATATGCCCTGAAATACTGTGAAATCAGATAGAATGTGAACACAGCTGTATATTTTAATGACTATGTCCAGCCACGATACAAATAAAAAAAAACTTAACACTTGACAGGTTGTTTTTTAACTATCTTCAGTTCTGCGGAAGCTAGTGTGTCTTTGAAGGAACAAGTGCCACTAACTGAACACAACACAGGCAATTAACATATGAATGATATTAGTGTTTCTAAAAAAAAAAAAAAGCAGAAGTGACACAGGGGTGTTAGGATTTTGTCCGTGTTTTTTGTTTTCGAATCATCTTATACATTACCATTATACAACTGATACTTGGATGTACAATGAGGACTCGAAACAGAAGAGAACAGTAGCAGGTCTGTTTAATTAACACTGATAATAATTGTATTTATTTTAAAATGCTTTATGCAGTCTAATTACAAACACTTAACAAATCTTAAAAATGTCATTTTTTTCTCTTTACTAACTGTTCTATTACACCAGTCTTTGTTACATTTTTATTCCTTGCTACAAGCAAGCAAGCTCTCTCAATTGAAGATGACAATCTGTATAATTCGCATTCACTAGTCCATGTTATTTACATGTGTAGATTTTACCATAAGGATCAGCCCTTGAATTGTAATTACTGGAAGACAAACAAGAAAATTCTCTCTCATCCCCTCCCCCCACAGCGACCACTCTGTTAACAACATAATTTATAAACAGCATAGACTATGGATAGTTAAAAACAGGTGACCGATTGTGATGATAGTGCAGGTATTATCAATTAACTGATGTTTAAGTAACACTATGGTTAAGTTGAAAACAGCAGTCTGACAGACTTTTCCTAAATGCCAATACCTCATTGCTGTCGGACCTACATAAGGCATACGACACCCCTTTGTGCCTGTTTTGCTTACCCTCTATGACTGGAGCTTTTAGGCTCCCTATACTTTTTATTCATCAGTTTTTATCTCACTGGTTTTTTCAGGTTAGAATTGGTACATTACTCAGCACCCCGCGAGGCTAAGAAAATGCCACCCGCAGGGCTCTGTGCTGATTGTTACACCCCTTCGTCACCCCTCAAATTGGTTAGTGACCTCTGTCAGGCTACTGTTTCCCCCATACTGTAAGTTGATGACTTTTGTATTTGATATAGCTCTGTCTGTGGTCCTCACTGAATGCCAACTTAAAGGTACTATCCAAAGGGTCTCCATGTGGGCTCTTTACCATAGCTTCCAATTCTCTGTTGCAAGAACACAAATTAAACATTTATAATCATGTCTCGGTCCATCCTGACCCACAGTTCTACATGGATACCACTGCAGCACTTGGACATTATTGCAGTCCATATTTTTGGGATTTCTCTTTGGTAAAAAGCTGTCAGTGCTGCCTCATATTCATTAACTAAAGGCTAGCTGTGTGTGGAAGCTTAACACTATCTACTTCCTTGCCCTCACCTCTTGGGTTGCAAATTGGGCTGCTGACCTCCATATTTACCAGGCCATGATCTCGTGTTGACTGGACTGTGATTGAGTATACGGCTCAGCAGCAACTTCAGCTTTCAGATTGTTGAACCTAGTCCATCATCATAGAGTAAGACAGTCCACTGACACTTTCTGGACCGATCCTGTAGACACTCTCATTCCTGAAGCAGGCATCTTCTCTCTTCTGTATTAGGGGTGCCAACTCATGCAGTCACTACCCAGCAATTTTGCTGTCAGCATTATTAAATTCTTTTTGCACACCTGGTGTAATGACCACTAAAACCTGCCCTCAATGAGATTACTAGTTGGTAAGCACCTCAAGGCCCTTTGCTGAAGTCTCTGCCTAACCACCTCAGAATGTGCTCTCTGTGTTCCCCACACCCCTTCTCCTGTGCTCCCTAGGGTAGTACCCAGACAATGAAATTGGATCAATATATTTCAAGGACCTAAAGTTTGTCATCCCTATTACCTTTCAGTGTCTGTTCCTCTTGTTCTTAAAGATCAGGGTGCTGTCATAATTTACACTGATGGCTCTAAAATCGTGAATAGGACATCTCCCACTTTTCAGGAATATCTGTTGCTGGGAACATGTAGTCTTTTTACTAAAGAGCTAATAGCCATTGATGGAATCCTTAGTTATATTAAAAATATTCCCCTCAAGTGCTTTTTAATTTATTGTGACTCAGTAAGCAGTCTCCAGGCTATTATTTACTCTTGTCACTGTGTGATACCTGCTGTTCATGACCTTCTATTTGACCTTAGTTGTGCAGCCTGTTCATGACCTTCTATTTGACCTTAGTTGTGCAGCCTGTTCAGTTGTTTCTTTTCTTAAGACATTTGTGTATTCAAGGAGTGAACTGGTGGACCATTTGGACCAAGAAGCAATTATTCACCCAATATTCTCTTTGATGACCCCAGGTGTGGATTTGCAGGTTCAAATAAAACCTCATCTCTTATGACTTGGAAATGGAGCATCTGGTGGGCTGCTGCCCTCTAATCGGTTCCATACTCTCAAGGTAACTACTGCTGAATGGGACTCCTCCTCCTATTTCTCCCAGAAGGAACACACAATCCTACGTCACCTCAGCAGTGGCCTTTCTTCTTTTTCCTGTCGTCTTCTCATATCATCTTGTGATCAGAATGTTGATATGGATTTGGCAATGTTAGTGGTAGATCATGGTCAGATGTCCTTCCTATCACCATGTTCTCCCCCTCCTACACATCAGCGTAGAATTTGTGTACTCCATCTGTCTGCATCAAGTGTTCTCATGTGAAAGTGAGAGTGAGTTCTTGCAACATTTGTGAATGGTATAAGAGCATTGGAATGCAGGTACCAGCCCAGAATCATCTCGTTGGATGTGGGGAAATCACTTAAAAGCCACATCCAGGCTGGCCGGCACACATGCCCTCATTGTTAACCCGCCAGTCAGATTTGATCCATGGCTGGCATGTCTCTAGATTCGCAGAAGCAGCATGTTATCATACGCTTCTCTGTGCGTGTGTTGCTTCCACATTTGTCATGTTGTATTAACCCACACATTTATATTATGCAGTGAAGCTCCTTATGTTGTGGTTACAGGCAATCATTCACATCCTGCTAGAATATTCCTTCCTCCTGGTCCTCCATGCTAAGCATAACCTTCCAGATTCTTTGCCTCTGATATTGGCAAGCGAGTCATGCACAATTGAATTGGTTCGTCATTTTCTCCTTAAGAGGTTTTCTCTCTCTGATACAATGTTTTAAACTGCTTTTGAGGTGGGGGTTGCTTCTTTGGGTTTGGGGCGTCTCCAACTGCATGCTAAGACTGGCAACCCTCAAGCATCTCTCTTTTACCAGCTGCATTGGTAGTCCCTTTTTCTTTTGCACTTTATTAGCTGTTTCAGGGGTACTATTCCAATCAATAGTGGATGCTGTACCCGTCTTTAACACTTTGCCAGTAACCTATTGGGGATGGGACAAACCGTCACATGCAGAGCTCTGGAGGAAGCTCACATGACCCCACACCATCGCTGACCTGCTTAGTTCTCACACATTTTTTTATTGTTGTAGGTCCAATTGATAAGTGTTATGTTGTCAGCCGTATCATTTTTTATTGTTATTGCTCTCCTGTGTTGAACTGTTACTGTGTAACTTGTCAGCCTTAACAGCACTAGCAAGGGGTCAGATGTGGGTGGATTTTATTCTGCCACAGATGAACCCTGGGAGAACCCTCATTTGCTCTAACCTAAGTACTTTCCCAACCCAAATACTTTTACTTCTCCAATTATGCCTCTGTTCTGGCAAAATATTGTTTTCAGTGTCACATATTTCCCACTACTACATACTTCTGTAATGTAGTCAGAATTTCTGGTGGACATTACTAACTTCTAATGAACTAACTCTTGACGGAGTGACAAATGACCTCTGTTTAGTAACTTAACCTCCAACGAACCAACTGAAAGATGAAACAATGAAAGGAAAATCAGTGTGGTCACATCATTTAAATACAGGGTGTACATAAAGTCCACAATCACTTTCAGTTATTTATTGCACGAGAACCAAACATTGTACAGATATCATACAGATGTCATTTTGAAGAGAAACCCTGAAAGTTCCCCCCCACCCCCCACCCCCACGCCCCCAATTATACTGCAACAGCGCAGTTTGGTAATTTGCCAATAGTCAGCGCTAGTCGCAAACATGGCGAGTTCAGGTGCGGAGTGAGCTTTGTGTGTGTTTGAGTTTGACAAAAACAAGTTTGCTACAGCTGCTCAACAGACGTTTAGAACCAAGTATGGTAAGAAGCCACCAACAAGGAAGGCCATTTACCACTGGCATAACAAATTCATTACAACGGCTTCCTTGTGCCCGGCAAAGAGAAGCGAACATCCCAGTGTGAATGAAGTGAATGTGGAGTGCATACCAGAGACATTAATAATGAGTCCAAAGAAATCGATGTGCCATGCATCCCGTGAACTCAAAATGACTTCAGCGATGGTGTGGAAAGCCCTACGACAGAAGCTGTGTATGAAACCATTCAAATTGGAGCTAGTGCAGAAGCTCAATGACTATGACAAAGGCAAGCATTTCGAGTTTTGTTCACAGTTGCAACAACTGAACAAGGATTGTTGATTGCTTAATTTTTTAGCTATGAAGCCACTTTTCACACTAATGGTAAAGTGAACAGGCATAATTGTCGAATCTGGGATACAAAGCATCCACACGAATGCATTGAATTTGAGCATGATTCCCCAAAGGTACATGTTTTTTGTGCCTTTTCACATCAAAAACTGTATGGGCCATACTTCTTTGCTGAGACCCATTCATCTTCCAAGAGGATGGGGCTCCACCCCATTTTCATTGTGAAGTCCGTGGGTACCTGAACATGGAGCTGCCATGTGGATGGATCAGCCATGCTACAGAAGGGGCAGCCGTTTCATGAAATGTCCTTCCTGATCACCAGATATCACTCCGTATGACTTTTTTCTATGGGGACACATTAGAGATGTATGTACTGTCTCTACCACATGATGTAGCAGAGCTCTGGGAGAGATTACAGGAAGTGACTGCCACAGTCGATGATGCCGTGCTGGGACAGGTGTGGCAAGAATTAGATTACCGTATTGATGTCTGCCAGGTCATTCATGGGCCGCATATCGAATGTTTGTAAAAATGTATACCCATCATATACCTCCCCCCCATGAACCATGAACCTTGCCGTTGGTGGGGAGGCTTGCGTGCCTCAGCGATACAGATAGCCATACCGTAGGTACAACCACAATGGAGGGGTATCTGTTGAGAGGGCAGACAAATGTGTGGTTCCTGAAGAGGGGCAGCAGCCTTTTCAGTAGTTGCAAGGGCAACAGTCTGGATGATTGACTGATCTGGCCTTGTAACAATAACCAAAACGGCCTTGCTGTGCTGGTACTGCAAACGGCTGAAAGCAAGGGGAAACTACGGCCGTAATTTTTCCCGAGGCATGCAGCCTTACTGTATGATTAAATGATGATGGCATCCTCTTGGGTAAAATATTCCGGAGGTAAAATAGTCCCCCATTCGGATCTCCGGGCAGGGACTACTCAAGAGGATGTCGTTATCAGGAGAAAGAAAACTGGCATTCTACGGATCGGAGTGTGGAATGTCAGATCCCTTAATCGGGCAGGTAGGTTAGAAAATTTAAAAAGGGAAATGTATAAGTTAAAGTTAGATATAGTGGGAATTAGTGAAGTTCGGTGGCAGGAGGACCAAGACTTCTGGTCTGGTGACTACAGTGTTATAAACACAGTCAAATAGGGGTAATGCAGGAGTAGCTTTAATAATGAATAGGAAAATAGGAATGCAGGTAAGCTACTACAAACAGCATAGTGAACGCATTATTGTGGCAAAGATAGATACGAAGCCCACACCTACTACAGTAGTACAAGTTTATATGCCAACTAGCTCTGCAGATGACGAAGAAATTGAAGAAATGTATGATGAAATAAAAGAAATTATTCAGATAGTGAAGGGAGACGAAAATTTAATAGTCATGGGTGACTGGAATTCGACTGGAATTCGAGTGTAGGAAAAGGGAGAGAAGGAAACGTAGTAGGTGAATATGGATTGGGGCTAAGAAATGAAAGAGGAAGCCGCCTGGTAGAATTTTGCACAGAGCACATCATCATAGCTAACACTTGGTTTAAGAATCATGATAGAAGGTTGTATACATGGAAGAACCCTGGAGATACTAAAAGGTATCAGATAGATTATATAATGGTAAGACAGAGATTTAGGAACCAGGTTTTAAATTGTAAGACATTTCCAGGGGCAGATGTGGACTCTGACCACAATCTATTGGTTATGACCTGTAGATTAAAACGGAAGAAACTGCAAAAAGGTGGGAATTTAAGGAGATGGGACCTGGATAAACTGAAAGAACCAGAGGTTGTTCTGAGTTTCAGGGAGAGCATAAGGTAACAATTGACAGGAATGGGGGAAAGAAATACAGTAGAAGAAGAATGGGTAGCTTTGAGGGATGAAGTAGTGAAGGCAGCAGAGGATCAGGTAGGTAAAAAGACGAGGGCTAGTAAAAATCCTTGGGTAACAGAAGAAATATTGAATTTAATTGATGAAAGGAAAAAATATAAAAATGCAGTAAATGAAGCAGGCAAAAAGGAATACAAACGTCTCAAAAATGAGATCGACAGGAAGTGCAAAATGGCTAAGCAGGGATGGCTAGAGGACAAATCTAAGGAAGTAGAGGCTTATCTCACGAGGGGTAAGATAGATACTGCCTACAGGAAAATTAAAGAGACCTTTGGAGAAAAGAGAACCACTTGCATGAATATGAAGAGCTCAGATGGAAACCCAGTTCTAAGCAAAGAAGGGAAAGCAGAAAGGTGGAAGGAGTATGCACAGGGTCTATACAGGGGCGATGTTTTTGAGGACAATATTATGGAAATGGAAGAGGAGGTAGATGAAAATGAAATCGGAGTTATGATACTGCGTGAAGAGTTTGACAGAGCACTGAAAGACCTAAGTCGAAACAAGGCCCCAGGAGTAGACAACATTCCATTAGAACTACTGACAGTCTTGGGAAAACCAGTCCTGACAAAACTCTACCATCTGGTGAGCAAGATGTATGAGACAGGCGAAATTCCGTCAGACTTCAAGAAGAATATAATAATTCCAATCCCAAAGAAAGCAGGTGTTGACAGATGTGAAAATTACCGAACTATCAGTTTAATAAGTCACAGCTGAAAAATACTAACACGAATTCTTTACAGACGAATGGAAAAACTGGTAGAAGCCGACCTCGGGGAAGATCAGTTTGGATTCCGTAGAAATTTGGGAACACGTGAGGCAATACTGACCCCACGACTTATCTTAGAAAAAAGATTAAGGAAAGGCAAACCTACGTTTCTAGCATTTGTAGACTTAGAGAAAGCTTTTGACAATGTTGACTGGAATACTCTCTTTGAAATTCTAAATGTGGCAGGGGTAAAATACAGGGAGCGAAAGGCTATTTACAATTTGTACAGAAACCAGATGGCAGTTATGAGTCGAGGGACATGAAAGGGAAGCAGTTGTTGGGAAGGGAGTAAGACAGGGTTGTAGCCTCTCCCCGATGTTATTCAATCTGTATATTGAGCAAGCAGTAAAGGAAACAACTGAAAAATTCGGTGTAGGTATTAAAATCCATGGAGAGGAAATAAAAACTTTGAGGTTCGCCGATCACATTGTAATTCTGTCAGAGACAGCAAAGGACTTGGAAGAGCAGTTGAACGGAATGGATGGTGTCTTGAAGGGAGGATATAAGATGAACATCAACAAAAGCAAAACGAGGATAATGGAATGTAGTCGAATTAAGTCAGGTGATGCCGAGGGAATTAGATTAGGAAATGAGACACTTAAAGTAGTAAAGGAGTTTTGCTATTTGGGGAGCAAAATAACTGATGATGGTAGAAGTAGAGAGGATATAAAATGTAGACTGGCAATGGCAAGGAAAGCGTTTCTGAAGAAGAGAAATTTGTTAACATTGAGTATAGATTTAAGTGTCAGGAAGTCATTTCTGAAAGTATTTGTATGGAGTGTAGCCATGTATGGAAGTGAAACATGGACGGTAAATAGTTTGGACAAGAAGAGAATAGAAGCTTTCGAAATGTGGTGCTACAGAAGAATACGGAAGATTAGATGGGTAGATCACATAACTAATGAGGAAGTATTGAATAGGATTGGGGAGAAGAGAAGTTTGTGGCCCAACTTGACCAGAAGAAGGGATCGGTTGGTAGGACATGTTCTGAGGCGTCAAGGGATCACCAATTTAGTATTGGAGGGCAGCGTGGAGGGTAAAAATCGTAGGGGGAGACCAAGAGATGAATATACTAAGCAGATTCAGAAGGATGTAGGTTGCAGTAGGTACTGGGAGGTGAAGAAGCTTGCACGGGATAGAGTAGCATGGAGAGCTGCATCAAACCAGTCTCGGGACTGAAGACAACAACAACAACAACAACATCATATAGTACCAACAAGCAGGAAGAATGGTACTGTCAAAAAGCCACTAATAGGGAAGGTGAATGTAAGATTTGAATGTATTTGAAGTTCCTTGGGAAGTACAGTGCATCTGTGAAGAAATTAGTAAAACACTATTGTGTGATCATTTCTAGAGTATTGCGCCATTGCTTGAAGCCTGCAAGAAGGCAGCACAGCAGATATCAGATGTATTCAGGGATGAGCTGATAGAATCTTAACATTTTTTGTAGACCATATGAATGTGTAACAGATATATTCGTGGAATTGAAATGGTAATATTTGGAAGAAGTTTATGTTCTTGCAATAACTGTTGCATAATATTAGAGAAGCAATATTTTATGGAAGTTTGCATAATTTTGGGTTCATGAGAGTAAGACGAGGTATTACTGTTTTTAGAATTGTAACCTGTCATTTTTCCCCTTATCAGTAAGTTACTGGAACAGGACAGAAAATCTTTACTATTACTGCAAAGTACACTCTTCGATGTACTGTACATGACTTCAACAGTGTATATGTAGTTAAAGATAAAGCACATGGCATTGTGCATTTGGTGGTGGTCAGACCATGGGCACCTAATGCTTGAGACACACCATGTTCAGAATTTTTGCTTTTCACTATTGATGGGAAACTACTACTGCCACCATGAATTTCTAGAGGAAAACAACACATTTGTGTGTCACAGGAAACTATCTTGGCACTAAAATTGGCCAAAAGATAAAAGGACTTGATCTACCAACTGAGTAGCTATCCTGATGCATACTGGAACCAGTTCCATATGTTGTAGCTAACCATTTCTCTGTAATGTCCTTTCTCCCGGAATGCTAGCCCGATGAGGTGTGCAGTAGAACTTCTGTGAGTGAGAGAGATGCTGGTAGAAATCAAGCTGTGAGGGGTGGGTCTTGAATAATGCTTCGGTTCCTCAGTTGATAAGAGCAGTGTTTGTGAAACGCAAGATTCAGAGTTTGAGACTCGACCCAGCACGCAGTTTTAACCTGCTGGGAAATTTTATGGCCTTTTTAACAATCTAATACATAAAAATGAATATTTGTCTTTCAGTCATCTATGTGTTTCTGTGCCATTAATCAAATAACGATGAAACTACAGTGAGTTGTTGTACTCACACCTGCACATGTTCCTGTTGGTGTAAGAACCACCTACCACCTGCAGAGGTGGGGAATTACTTTTGAATACATTGTGGGAGCAACCAGTGATCAGTGTTATTCCTAATATTTACTATCAAAAACAGTCTTGATCACAAATTGATTTGCCACCAGATGGAGGTTCTTCCTCATTGGTCTGAAGCTGACCACAGTTGTGGTTTAAACCGGTCGCCGGAATAAATAATTTGTGATCAAGACTGTTTTTGATAGTAAATATTAATTTGGGAATGCCTGCAATTTCAAATGACACACTAAATGCATAAAAATACTGCTGGTGTAGGATATCCCTACTACCACTAGAGATGGGGTGACAATGAGAAGGGTTGACATGTAGAAATGTCCAAAAATGTCCTTTAACATCTTTCGTGTGATTAGTTGAATTGGAATACTACAAAAGTATGAAGTACACTTGTCTCATTTGCATTGTTCAGTGCATCAATTACATCATCTTTCAGGACCAAAAATTGTGCCACCAGACTCTATACTATAGGCACATTTAATGTCTTCTCTACAGTCGCATGATATAAAACACTGGAGAATTGGACAGTTGCCAGCGACTGTTCTTTGTCAAACAACCAGTTAATCTCAAAATTATAAATTTTCTCAGAATGTTGGTGAAATTACAGTGCAAAATTCAGTATATATGGGGGAATTACTTGTGCAAGTGTGCGTGCGTGCGTGCATGCGTGCGTGTGTGCGTTCGTTCGTTCCTAGTTACTTACAGAGAGAGAAAAAGTCACTACAACACACGCTGCACACAGCTGGTTTACAATAAACTGAATGTAAAATATGAGTAACTTTACCTGTGGATTTGTAGTATGAAACTTACTGAGGCACTAGCCACAGCTTATCGAAAAAGTAGCTCTGTTGAAGGTTGTGTACAATCTCATTGTTGTGTTCATGGAATTTACATGTACCATGTATTTCCTAAAATTCATAATTATAAAATATTTAGTATGTAAATTGTTTTCTTCAGCATATGGAACTGTGATATGTTGAACATATAATTTAGCCAGCCTGTCTTCTATTCAGAGGTTTTGCTTAGCTAAATTGCTTTTTCATACTTAGTATGTTTACCATATTAATTTTTTTTTCTTCAGCAAAAAGAACAGCTCACAAAATTAAAATCAGACCTTGAGGATGAGATAAGTTTCCACGAAGAACAAATAAAGCGTCATCAGGAGGCAATTAGACGCCACAAGAAGAGGGTTGAGGGAATTGATGACAATTAGCAAACCTCAAGCAGTAAGTATTATGTAAAATGTTTTTAAATGGTATTTTATAAGCTACGCTTGCCATCTTCTAACTCAGTTAAGTCATATAATGAAACACAAAGCTGCTGTTAGATGGAAAATAGGAAATTATTAAATGTCATCTTTGGCCAGAATGCTTTGTGTTCTCTCTCTCTCTCTCCTCCTCCACCACCACCACCACCACCACCACCACCACCACCACCACCACCACCACCCCTCACTACAAAAGAGGCTATGAGCTAATTCCCGGGTTTCCACAACCTCGTTAACCACCTGTATATAGGCATCAGTGATATTCCATTCTGTTGTAACCATACTTCCCCCCCCCCCCCTCCTCCCCAAAAATCGAAAATAATAATTAAATTCAGTGCCTACATGCATGTAATGGAATTCATGTTTGCTTCAGAATTGCAAAAGAGAGCGGGAGGTGAGGGAGATAATGAATTACAGTGTCCTTAATGTTGGATATTTCACTGGAAATAAATATTTAGTGTAAGAACTGGCAGACAGCTAATCTTAGAACATTAGTTTTTGTTGAAGAGTTACTAAAAGGAATTACCGTGGCACGTGGAACAAAGAATTAAACAACTAGAAATGGGTGGTGTTAAGTGCAGCAAAGTTACCCGAGATTGAATTGGATAATATTGAGATGTTATGGGCAGAGAGAAGTGTGTACAGAGAAGATGGAGAATATGCAGTATCTGTAAAAGTGTTGTAAAGGAAGCCCCTATTTTACATTTTCGTGCAGTCCAGGCTTTAAAAAATGCAAAATTGAGGAAAATGTTACCCCCACCACCCCCCCCCCCCCCCAAAAAAAAAAAAATAAAAAAAAAAATAAATCTGAGCAGAAACACATGTAATTGGTATATATGATTAAAAAATTCCAATCCTCTCCAATACTTCGTATGAAATCTGTCCAAGTGAAGGAAATTAAATGTACAATACAATGTTTATACAATAACTTGTGGTTTCATTAGTTCTTAAAAAATCACAGATGGGTAACAGCAAGTAAAAACTCATCAAGAAATTGAAATTGGTTTAAGGGTACAAGGTAATGGAGCTATTTTCTGATGTGCTAAGACTACAAATTATATGTTCAAAACATGCTTTTTTGAGAGATCATCCTTGGTACTCATTCAGAAAAAAGCAAAAACTAATGAGCACATTGAATAAAATCAAAAACATCGCAGCAGTGAAATTGTTAAACCATAAGCATAAATGCAGACTTATGTTTAGTGACATACTTTGTCACCATTGCTGTTATTGTTTAATGCCTTTCTTATGAAGTGCGACATTAAAGTAATGAGACTGATGTGGAAAAAAAAATGTTGCATACCGTTTTAGTCAAGTTTAGTGTTGTCTCCTTCAAAGTAGTTCCCTTCTGATTGCACACACTTTTTCCAGCCCTTCTGCCATTGATGGTAACATTTCTGGAACTCATCTTCTGTAATATCTTCAAAGACCTCGTCACAGCTTTTTGAACATCTTGTGTTGTTTGAAAATGGTGTCCCTTGACCACCATTTTGACTCTTGCAAATAGAAAAAAGTCGCACGGAGTGATATCTGGTGAATAAGGTGGCTGTGGTAGTACTAAAATTTGTTTTGAGGTTAAAAATTGCTGTACTGACAGAGCAGTATGAGATGGCGCATTATCTTAATGCAGAATCCAGTTATCAGCAATGTTGGCACGAACACAAAGAACTCTTTTACGAAGTCTTTCTAACATTTCTTTGTAGTAATATTGGTTAACTGTTTGTCCAGGAGGCACCCACTGTTTATGAACAAAGGAGCACACAAGCACTCATTTCACTTTTGACTTTGACATGCAAGCTTTTTTTGGTCTAGGTGATCCCTTTGAGAACCATTGCGAACTTTGGCTTTTTGTCTCTGGATTGTACTGAGAAAACCAACTTTCACTACCAGTGATAACACAGCTCAACAATTCTCAATTGATTCCCATTTGCTCTAACACATCACCTGCCACATTTTTCCGTGTTTCTCGCTGTTGTGGTGTGAGATTTTTGGGCACCATTTTTGCACAAATCTTTCTCATACCAAGATCTTTTATTATTAGATGAACCATTTCTCCGATTGACGTTCAGTAGTTCTGCTATCTTTTTTGCAGGTAATCTTTGATCAGATTGTAAGAGTACATGCACCCTGGCCAAGTTGACATCCGTCCACGAGGTTGATGGTCGTCCACTGTGGTCTTCATCTTCAACATTCATTCTGCCTTCACTAAATATTTTACGCCACCGAAAAACTTGAGCTCTTGACATAACCCCCTCTCCAAAAGCCTTCTGAAGCTTACCATAAGTTGTCGTCATGTTTTCACCCAATTTAAGGCAAAAAGAAATGGCATACCGTTGTGCAATATTATGCTGTTCCATTTCTGTGACGAGAGACACAAACACATGTTAACTTATTACAGCACAACTCACGACTGAGAAGTTGCATCGATGTGCCGCTTGGACTAGAAGCAGCTTATAGACGAAGGTCAAAGATATTGTGCCTATGCAAGCCTGCAGGGTTGCCATATCTTACAAAGAAAATCAGTCTCATTACTTTATAGTCGCACCTCGCGTGAGCCACATTTCTTATGCTCTCCACTGTCAGTGTTATTTTAGGCTTTATGGGAGAAACAGATGCGAAAAACTGAGTTTACTTCACCAGTTCATGTTACAAGCTTATTAGAAGTCAGCTCAGTGAATTTCTGTACACTGCGTAAAATGTAAATTTGAAAGCAAGCTCAGGTGCTACAATTTGGCTTCATGCCCTCTATCACCGCTGCTAATCTTTATGACCTACAGTGTGTGGTTCAAAGTATTTACATGATTAGTGTGTGCAGTTGTTGCAACTGTATCATGTCAGATTAGAATACAAAGTTCTTTAAAATGTGATGTCGCAAAATCTTTGTTCTGTTTCTGTGTGACATCTGTCATAGCACATCACCTACATGAAAAGTATATTTTCAGCACTTCACAAAATGCTTTCACTTCTACCTGCACTCCCATCACTCAAGGCCTATTCCTCCTCTCCACACATCCAGTAGGTGAGCTCATTTTACATGTGTTAGTGTTGTGCGGTGGCTGCGCTGGCTATTGGGTGACTTAAAAAGTCACCAGCCAGTAAGAGTTCACTAGGCAGAAACGGGCGACGTTTCTTTGATTATGACTGAGCATATTCTTAGAGATTCAGTGTTTGAATTTAAAATTAACAATTGATTTTGTTGGTGAATACAGCACACCGGAAATACATGCGAAAAGATGAAGCTGAGTTATAAGTGGCACAAGAAAAGGTGAAGGTTGGACCCTTTCGTCTTGTACTGGCTGGATCTGGAACACTTGGTGTCGATAGTCTTCTTTAACCATTACCACTGCAACCCAACAGTAGTTGTATCATAATTATGTGATGAAGCTAAATCTTGCAGGTTGTGTTGGCTACACCAATACTGGATTACATCATCTTTTCCTCTCTCAAATCTCCCCTCTCCAAAACAGCCTAAAATATTCCCTTAATGTAAAAACGTGGAATTTTTAGCATTTATCTTAAGAGTTTGCACAGGGGCTATGAATTTATAGTGAAGAATTGTGAAAAAAGTAAAATTGAAGTTCCACAGAATTTAAAAAGAAAGGAGCCATTAGTAAGCTAGTAACTCATTGTTGTCTGTAACCCTTCCTCTTTTATAGCATTGATAATTGGGTTAACTGTGTGTTACATGCTAATTCAGCATGCAGATAGTTAGCCATTGCAGTGTGCATTTACTGTGCCAGTCTGATGTCCATATAGATTTTCTGTTGTCTGAACCAACCAACCAATCATCGATCCCCCTCATAAGTACAGCAGTTTATCACTCATCACAAAATTCTACACTGGCTGAGAATTTATGTAACTAAGACACTAGGAATGGGTTTTCTATAGTCGTGCTCAGATTCCCACGCTACCCCCTATTCTCCCCTCTATCCTACACTGTAGAGAAGCATTTTTGTTCACGCCTTTATGGTCAATTTCATTTTATTTAAATATTTTCAGTACTTCTGTAGATAAAGGTAAGAGTATTAATCATGTGCCCTTTCCGTAAAGTATTCCAGTAGCTTGAAATTTTTAATATAATGATGAAGAAAAGCATTGTGAAGGAAGTAGTACATAACTATGTGAAACATGTTTTGTTATGAATCACCAAATTGGTCTTTCCTCCACCACTGGACAAAACAAAATTTTATATGGTAATATAATCCGAGGAATGCATCACAAGCTATGAGCAGTCTTGTCTAGTAGTTTAGATAATTCATGGTCTTTGTGTTTTTCATTGCTAAAGCTGTAATCTAACAATTACTGAATATTTTTTAAATTTAGTCTGTGAAATGGGTTAGATTTCATAGTTTGTTGACCTGAATGTAACATGACTTACCTGCAATAAACATCAGATTTCACATACACTGTAGTTCTGGATATCATCTACATTGCTTTTTCTTCATTTATTGAAAGCTGCCATTATCATTTGAGTTCACTCACATAAAGTGTCTATTCTGTTGTTTTTCCTTTCATATGATAGTAATAATAGTAACATAGTGTAACAAGTGAGACCCCGTGCAGGTTTTAAAGTAATAATGGGTCTAATGAAATAATGCAAACAATTATTTATGTAATTTTTAGTGTTTACTGTAGTATCATTAAGTAGTTTGTGAAAAATCTTAATTTATGAAATATTCATATTTATTATTATATTTGAAGAGGTAAGCTACTGTTTAAGTTCAGTATTATAAGTGAATTTAAAAGCATCCAAGAGTATTTCATTGTGAATGTAATATACGTCAGGTGCTTTGAATACAGTTACTTTTCTTGTTTTCAGAATGCTTGGCTAGCTGGAATGGATATTTTGGAGTTTTTACTCATTAGTAAGCCTCATCAAAAGTACAGATTTTTATGTACTTATTAATTTTACTTGGCAGCAGTGTGGCACTATAGCTATATTGTAATGTACAGTTGTGATGTTAAACTTTGAATGGTATATACTCATTACTGACTGACTACAATAACTAATTAAATGTTGAATGATACACTGTTTGAGTATTTAACTTCATTGAAAAGTCCCAATATGACCTTATTTCATTGTAGTGCCCATTCATATTTGTGCAGAAAATGATTTGAAGCTGTTGACATTTTGTGTATTGTCAAGTCAAATAGCTATTTAGAATGAATTGTTGTCCAGTAATGCCCTGATAACAGGCAATATGTTAGTCATCTCAATACCATTAGCAGTTTCTGCAAATAATAATTCTTGTTTCTCACAGCCCATTGTGAGCCAACTTGACATCTCTTCATTTGCTTGCATGTAACCTTTATAAATTTCAGCATAAGATGAGCCATACAGCAGAAATCTTCATTCATTCAGAACACTTAATCGATATCAGTACCAGATCGTGATGATGGTTGTTGTTGCAAATTGAATATTTTCAGTATTGTTGGAGCTGATATTTTTTAGAACTATTTTTTTGTGATAGTTGAAATTTCCATCTTATGTGGCAGCCATCAGATTTGTCTAATTGTATTTTGTGCATTTGTACCAGCAAATGAATTTTATTAAATCTTTTAGAAAAGAAATTGAGACTCTGTTCAGTATTTGCAGCAATGAGCATTGTACATAAATTTAATAAGGCAACAGTGCAGAGTTTTTGCATTCTGCACAATTGACTTTTAGGTCAATGTACAATAATAGTAAATGATATATGTATTAAGAGACAACTGAAGACTGAGGTATACATTCAGTAGTGCATGTAAAATGAACATCTTCCATGATTGTGCAGGTTCATGCACACGTGGACTACATACCCCCCCCCCCCCCCCCCCACACACACACACACACACACACACACACACACACACACACACACACACACTCACTCACTCACTCTGCCAGAGTGCCCCCTCTACCACTGTACTTTTGTAGGATCACTTCTTTTGAGGAAAGATGGGAGCAACAGTGTGTCCTGTTGACCTTGTGTCACTGGAATAATTTATGTTCAAAATGATGTTGAATAAACATCTTACTGCATTTTGCACCCAAGTTTCAAAATAATCAATGCGTAGAATGATAACCGGTATTTCAGAACTCATTTGAATTGCTGCATCAAACAGTACATTGATGAGAAGTATGGAGTATGAGTTCTTGGACATCTATCCCTCTCACCTATTCCTCTTACTCCCATGTGTTGTGGTCTTCACTCTGAAGGCAGGTTTGACATAGCTCTGTATCCCATAGAAGCCGCTTCATCTCTGCACGACTTCTGTTACGCCGGATGAAAAAACACTCGTTCGTGCTATGGTGGGTTCTTAGATTTACTTCTAGAGGAGGCTGCACAAAATATTAGAGCACTTTGTTATAACTGTAAGAAGATAAAATACTTAACTTTGTAATAATCCATGTCCTCAGGACAGTATGTGTGTATTTGTTACTTGCATTGTACACTAACATATCCCTTGCCACAATACGGAATAATAGTCTCTTCTTCTCTATTTATAACTGACTGTAAACTCTGCTATATTGTTCTGTCCAAGATCTTAGTAAGTGATAACTAGGAAGAAAATGTCTGTGGCCCAAAATAAGTTTAGATTCTCAACACAAAAATCTTATGAATTCTTTTGCTTCAGCCGATGCTTTGGAGAAGATTACTGTGATTTTCAATTAAGTGGGACACAGTGTTTTTGTGATATAAGACTATAAGGTATTGAACAGATATAATATGAAGCAAAATTTACAACTGCTTCTTGATAAATTAGTCATCAGTTTGATAATTGAAGAAAGGAAATCAAAACTTACTAAGATAAGACAAGAGAGAGAAAGAACAAATATTCATTTAGTTACATAAGCCATTTCTTGAAATCATTACTATTCTTGATAATGCATAATGTGGTTTTGTCTTCCTCTTTAAGAAATACGTGTAGTGCATAATGGTGCTACAATGAAACTGTGCTATCACACAGCACTCAAAATAACAGTAGTAGTGTGTCCTTCCAGTGATGGAGCATTTTTGAAGTAATGGTTTGTGACTGCCACAGCAGTCTTATGTCCAATGGAAATTTCTCTTTTTGAAATAATTCCACTTTCAATGAGAGCAGTTTGCATACATACTGAATAAATAGTGAATGGTGGCTGCCATGAGGTATGACGGAAATGCGAAATGCTCTGTTGACAACTGATTTTAAGTGATCGATGACTGAACTGTGATTTTTGTAGCCCTGAAATTAATCTCATGCCCTAATGTAATCACAACCTTGTGATGTACAGTGTACCCGAGAAACCAGCAGCCTCAACCTATGCCAGAACTATTAATCACACTCACTTTGTTCACAGTAATTCAAGCCAACCTCTACAAGCAAACTCAAGACAAAAAAATTTCAGTTTCAACACTAAGAGCAATCTATAATGTCCAGCTTTCACGTTCTTCACATTCACTGTCCGATCTGACACGTTACAGCTGAAAGAGCAGTCCCTGGTTGACACATGGTTACAGGTTATAGCAACACAGACAAGGTGTATAGAAATAAAGCTTACTGTTTAAAAGTAACGAAACTGTTTTGTGTGTGTGTGTGTGTGTGTGTGTGTGTGTGTGTGTGTGTGTGTGTGTGTGTGTGTGTGTACATAATTGCACCAACTGCTAGCTGCAGGCAGTTGCATTTTCCTAAAGTGGGGATATCACACATTTGAGTTGCTGGAACTTCCCAAAGTGATTGAGCAACTGGAAGCAATAAGCTCCATAACACTATCTTAAAAAGACCTTCATTATTCCAAGCTTCATCAGTCACTCACTTCATATTGATCACAACAGTCCTCCAGTCCATTTATGTGATATTTTCCAGGCCCTAAATAGTTCCTTTCTCAATGTCACTCACTGTAAACTTTACTTTCACAAGCATCATGTCCTTCCATTTGAGCCCAAATAAGTTTAGAATGCTAAAGTGGCAGTGATAAGGTAGTAGTCTTCTGACTGTTCTTATTTATAAGCTACCTTGTCGATAATGTATGTCAGGAATTGTGGCTTATAAAATGAAGAAAGTTTTAATATTTCTACTTTTTTCAGTGTATTATCCGAAGTAACTTCATGTTGTCAAAACCAATGAGTAATGTCTTCCTTCAGAGACAGCATGGTTGGAGCCTTATCCTTTACAAATGGATGGTATGTTGTTGAGAATAATTACTGAAGGAATTTCTGTACTTTGTAAAAAAGTATTTTTGGACCAACTTACAAAGTTTTTGTTATACATTTCTTCATGGTATTTTCTACTTCTCTTAAATTTGAAAAGTAATTGAGTCAGGAAAAAAGCTATGGTAGGTACCAGCATGCAAAAGAATAATTCTACCTCCTTTACCATTGGAAATGCCATACCTTCTCCTTTGTCATCAGTCCAACTTTGTGTAACAGTTTGAAGAGCGTTCACCCATGTTTTGTTGATCCATCTGGTGTCTTTGAAATTAATGACTTCTACTTCACACAAAAATCTGCATCACAAAGCAGTTACATCTGTTTGTTCCATCAACATTTTATGGCCTGAAATATTTCTGTATTTAAAATCAATGCTCTGCAGAACCAGTCAAAATCATGATTTGCTGCCTTCAAAAAGTTTGGCCTTGCACAATGTCATATGAAGCTTACCTAATGTAGGCTGATCTCTGTGATAATTGAATATGTGATGCTGAATTGCATCTTGCACAAAATGATTAAGATTTCTTAAGTGTTTCTGAATACTTCTCTTCTTGCCCAGCATATAAAGGCAAGTTGTTCCTGCTTCACTTTCACCATTCCTGTATTTCTGTGTCCCGATGTGAAGTATGGTCAGTTCACTAACCTTACCAGTGGCTGCAGTTTGCACAAGTAGATAGAAAACCATCAAGAAAGATCCCCCTTTTCTTGCCTCCCTCTCAAAATATTCCTGCATGTTGCACTTGACTTGTGGTGATAGTCCTTCAAACACAATTCCTTGTATGGCTTTCATTCTTGATGTTGTGGCTCACAAATGCTACATCTACTCCCTCTCTCATTTCATGAGACACGATAACCATACCAAAAAACAAGTACAATGATGGTGATGAAAGCCGCACTTTCACACAAAGTACTAATCAAACAATGGAAGTGAACTGACCATTTGTTGTAGCAAGTTTGCAATGGAAAATAGTTAGGTATGACGTTGAGCACTCTCATCAGAGGAAACAAGCTCCAACACATGAAGTGTTGGCAAGCAAGTAATTTTAATAATGTTTAAGATTGTATGGTTTGAGGAATCAGTAGTTTACATCTTTTCTGGAAGAATGTGGCTGGGAATTTCGATGTGCTTCTTTCTTTGAAGTACGCTGGTTAAGTAGAGTTGTTGTTTTCGAAAGGATTTTCAACATGCATAAAAACATTAAGGAAAGTCAATAAGGATTTGAGGACTCTGCTGAGTTTTAGATATTGCATTTGTAACTGCACTGACCAAGGGCATACAACAGTAATTTTCTCTGAAAAGAAAGCAGTGTCAAATATTTCAATAATTAGTAAATATTTGCACTGCAAATTTATATTAATGACAAAGCAACTTTCAGAAAATTTTTGTGCACTTTCCAGACATTAGACTAATTACAAGTAGCAAAAATCTGGAAATGAAGGCACTGAACATTTTGACACAATTGTTCCTGTGCTATGGGCTCTGACAGAGAAGTTCGACAATGAATTTAATGACTTGTATTACTTTGCATTTGTTGTTAACATTTTTGCAACTGATTTTTCAGTGGACACAGGATTGGTGTCTCCTGAAATTCTGTTGGAGTTCAATGACTTCCTAATTGTGCTTAGATGGAGGGATATAACACGAGAAAATTTGGGAATCTTCTACGAGAATATTCTTTGTGAACAGTTCCCGCACTTGTTTAAAATGGCTGCTTAAGTCTGCTGTTGTAGTTCAGAAGCTTTTCCTGTGGTATAGTCAAAGCGCACACATTCACTGCGGTGGACCTGCCCATGAGCTGCCAAGCGGACAGCTGTTGTGCCTAGCCCCATTATAGATCATCTCTCTTTTTATTACTTATGCAGTTGCAGTTCTCTCTTAAGACTTTAGAAAAACCAATATATTTGAAAACATTTACCTTACAGCTTCACATCGGGAAGACAGGCAGAATTGTGTAGTTTTGGTTAAGAAGTATTGGAAATTTCTTTTTATTCAACAATTCAGAGTTTAAGTGACTGAAAGACAAATTTATCCTAAGAACATTTATCACTAAAATTTGCAGATTGATGATGCAATACTCTTAGAACAATTTGGCAAAGCCTTGAAAGACCTTAGCTACAGCATATAACATGGGACAGATAATGTCTGTGCAGAATTATTAAAATTTGTGTAAGAACCAGCCATGACAACTTTTGCAGCTTGAAGGCAACATATGAAACTTTTTAAATAATCTCGAACGTCATCAACAGCATAATAATCCCAATTCCGGAATTCAGTATGAGTACTACTGAATCAGTTAAATGGTCATGATGGTGAGATACTGACAAATTATCTCCAGGAGAGTGGTAGAAGGCTATCTTGGGGAAGGTAAATTTTGGTTGCAGGGAAGTACACTAAGCAGTATTGACTGTATAACTTAGACTGCATTTATGCTGCTTGTAGATTTAGGTAGAGCTTATGACAATATTGACTAGAATACAGACAATATTAGAAAAGAATAAGTTGCTACTCACCATATAGTGGAGATGTTGAATTGCAACAGACACAACAAAAGCCTACTAAACACACAAGCTTTTGGCCAGAAGGCCTTGTTCTGTAATAGACAACATACTCGCACACATTCGCGCAAACACAACTCACACAAACATGACTACAGTCTGTAGCTATCGAGGCCAGATTGCGAGCATCTGCGGCGCAAGATGGGAGATGCAATCTGAGTAGTGGGGGTGAGGAGGAATCTAGGTGGGGGAAGAACAGGCTAGGGGTGGTAAAGTGCTGCTTGTGGGAGCATACAGTAATGAAGTGGAGAGAGAGTAGGGCAGCTAGGTGTAGTTTGCAAGGTTAGACGGAGAGTGAAATAGAAGTCGGTGTAGTGCTGGAGTGGGAACAAGGAGGGGATGGATGGAGGACAATGACTAATGAAGACTGAGGCCAGGAAGTTTATAATAACATGAGATATATTGCAGGGAGAGCTCCCACCTGCACAATTCAGGGAAGCTTGTGGTGGTGGGAAGGATCTGATGGCACAGGCTGTGAAGCAGTCACTAAAATAAAGTACATGGTGTTGAGCAGCATGCTCAGCAACTGGGAGGTTGAGCAGTTTGTTGGCAGCTGTTCATGTGGACAACAGCTTGTTGATTGTCATCCCCATATAGAATGAAGCACAGTGGTTGGAGTTCAGCTTGTAGACCACATGAATGTTTTCACAGGTAGCCACACCTTTGATGGGATAGGTGATGCTTGCGACCAGACTGGAGTAAGTGGTTGTGGGAGGATGTATGAGATAGGTCTTGCATCAATGTCCATTACAGGGATACGAATCACGAGGGATTGGGACCAGGTGTTGTGCGGGGATGGATGAGGATGTTGTGTAGGCCTAGTGGACAGCGGAATACTACTGCGGGAGGGGTGGGGAGGATAATGGGTAGGACATTCCTGATTCCTGGGCATGACAGGAGGTATTCGAAACACTGGTGGGGAATGTGATTCAGTTGCTCTTGTCCTGGATGGTACTTCATGTGGGAATGATGCTCTGTGGCTGGACTGTGGGAATTTAGGAGATGGTGAGTGGCTGGAGAGATAAGGAATGGAATCTGTCGGGCATTGGAGAAGTTAGTGTCAAGTAGCAGCTAGGCCATGGGCATTAGGGATGTTGTTGTAAAGCGAGCTGGCATCAGTAGTGACGAGCAGAGCTGTGTGGGAAAGGAACAGGAACTGTGGAGAGTTAGTGGAGTAAGTGGTTGGTATCTTTTATATAGGAGGGTAGGTTGCACCTGTAGTGACAAGAAGTCCCTCTCGAAACAAATCAGGGATCTCACTGAGGCCTTCACAGATAGCAATTACTCTCCCAACCTTGCACAGAAACAGATCACCCTTGGCTTTTCTCTCCAGTCACCCACCAGCTCCTGAAGTCCCCCTGTCTGGCCACAGAGGAGTGTTCCCTTCACAACTTGGTATCACATAGGACCAGAGCAACTGAATCATATTCTCTGCCACGGTTTTGACTGCCTCTCGTAGTGCCTGGAAATGAGGAATGTCCTATCCACTACCCTCCTCATCCCTCCCACAACAGTATTCTATAGCCCACCAAATTACACAATACCCTTGTCCATCCCTACACAACCTCTACTCCCGACCCCTTGCCTCGTGACTCATATCCCTGCAATAGACATAGATGCAAGGTTTATCCCATACTGCACTCCAGTCCTGTCACAGTTATCTCGTATCCGATCCGATCAGAGACAGGGCTACATGTAAAACAAGACATGTTACCTGCAAGCTAAGCTCCAACAACTGTGCTACATGGGCGTGACAACCAACAAACTGTTCACATGAATGGCCACCAACAAACTGCACCCAAGAAACAGCTGAAGCACCCAGTTGCTGAGCACACTGCCCACACCATGTTCAGTTTAATGACTTCTTCTCAGCCTGTGTCATCAGATCCTTCCTACCAACATAAGCATTTCTGAACTGTGTAGGTGGGAACTCTCCCTGCAATGTATCGTACATTCCCATAATTCTCCTGGCCTCAGTCTGTCATCATCCTTTGCCTACCTACACCCTTCTCTGTTTCCTCTCCATCACTACACAGCCTTCTATTCCATTTCTCCCTATCCCTCGCCCTCTGTCTAACCTCACAACTGCACCTATCTGCCCTACTCTCTCTCCACCTCATTGCTGAATGCTCTCACACACAGCACTTTACCATCTCCCATCCCTACCCAGCTACTCCTGCCCAGCCTCCTCCTCAGCCCCACCATCCAGATTGCTTTCCCATCGTGGGCTGTTGCTCACATTGTGGCCTTGGCTGCCGCTGACTGTAGTAATATTTGTAAGAGCTACCTTTTTGTGAACATCTGGCCAAAAGCTTAAATGTGTCTTTTTTACCTGTCTGTGACTCATCTCCTGTCTGGTAAGTAGCAATCCATCCTTGTCTGGTATTGTCTGTATTCCATCCTGTATTTCCCATTGTTTGCCTAAAATATATTCTGAAGAAAGTAATGCAGTGAGTAAAAGAACCCAAAGAGAAATTTGGAAAAGCTATTAGTTCAGGGAGAATAAATAAAAGCTGTAAGTTTTGAAAATGACGTTATAATTGTGCCAGAGGCAACATAGGAAGATTGCTTGAGCAGAATGTATAGCGTCTTCGAAAGAAGTTCTAAGATTAACATCAATAAAACAAGGCTAATGGAGTACAGGTGAATTGGGTATGGCCATTTGAGCAGTAAAATGACAACAGTAGAAGTAAAGATGGTATTAAATGGAAACGGAGAATAGGAAGAAAACCTTCCCATTAAAAGATAAATATTTTAACATCAAATATGATTTTAGGTGTGAGGAAGTCAAGAATGTGCAAATGGCTGTAGGCTGCAGTAATGGAGCTTTTATAGAAGTACTTACCCAAGTTAGGCTGGTGAAAAGAGCTGCATGAAACCAGTCTATTAGCTCCTGTCTGAAACTACTACCTTAAAACTTTATGGCATTGGTCATTGACATTGTTACTTGCAGTACTGTAATGCTCCTTGTGAATTTTTTAGAAATACCACTAATCATTAGAAAGTAAAAACAGTAATGAATACAGTGTTACAGCATCAATGTTCCACATTTACCATCAGCTGACAAACTAAAAACTTTTATATTCTAAACAGTGAATTGTGAAGGGCACCAAAAGGTATGTACACATCAGACAGCCCTTTCAAAACCACACTAAAATTTTTTGCCCTACATAAGAATCACATCATCTTAGTTGCAGTTCACTGGTTTCCTTACATTTGGGAAGGATTGTTAAGTGTAGAAGCTGCAGAAACAGTTGTGTACATCTATAAATTGTGTAATGTCAATCCCAATTGTGGAAGCAGGTGATAGGATGAGGGGGCAAGCATTAATGAAGTGACCAATTCTAAGAATTGTCATTTATGTTCAGTGGCATTGACAACCACAGTATCAAATACTTCAGGAACATGTAAATTGTTTCTGAATATTCTTTCAGTCTTACACAAGTTCATAAGTTCATATTTAAATTTGTTATATTTACCTTAAAATCAGATGATATCTAGCAAGTGTTTGTTACCTTTTTGTTCAGCTTATTGTTAGGTTGTGAAATTCCATTTAATTTTACACTTGTCAGAATTGTGGATGGTATGTTTCTTTGTAGCTTTTTACAATCATTTGAACACACATTAAAGATCCATTGTTCCTTCATTTGCATAAAATGCAGTAGTCCTCTCTACAAGAGGAAAATTTGCTCAGTTTTCTCAGTAACTTGTGACTTGCTACTGGAAATATACTTAGGCTGATTCAATTACAATGGCTTTTCCACTGACATATTTGCTACATTGTGATGAAACTTCAACGGACACTATTTGTAAAATTACGTAATTCTATTAACATTGTGCATTAAGTTGGTAACCACCTCTTTTTATAAAAAATGGATTTGCTAACCATAGCATAGGAGTTAATTATTACTTCGCATTGTTACTGAAACTCACAAGTGCATGAGCCAGGGCTATGTAGCAAAAGATTACAAATACTTATAACAGTGTAGGAAAAGATATTGTTACTTACCATAATGAAGACCGTTAAGTTGCAGATTGGCACAACTGAGGCACTTACAAAGCTTTGAGCCACAGCCTTCATGAGCAAAAGAGAAACATACACCAGTCATACACCTGAGCAAGCACACCTGATGTACACATGACTGCAAACTCTGGCAGCTTGGATCAGAATGCCAGCATTGGCTAGTTTTTAGTGTGTGTGTGTGTGTGTGTGTGTGTGTGTGTGTGTGTGTGTGTGTGTGTGTGTGTGTGTTTGTTTTTTTTATTTTGTTGCTGAAGGCTGTGACCGAAAGTGTTGCATAATTATCTTTTAATTGTGCCCGTGTACAACTTAACATGTCTTCTTTACAGTAAGCAGCAGTCTGCCTTTTCCTATGTTGTTGATGTTCTTACCTGGAGTTTCCATTACTTGTTATTACGAATACTTTGAATTCAGTTTTTGCACAAGGTAGGAGCAGTATGTATGTCCATACAATAACCAGCAAGATATGCAACCAACTAGACAATGTTGCCAACAGTAGAATCTGTACTCTACAAACTTTTCGTAAGGTACTGTGATACATTCTGCTTATAACTTCACACAAATACAGAGCAACAATTGTGAGCTACAATGGCTTACAGAAAAATACTACTATTACAAATAAATTCCTTTGTTATTCAATGTAGTAGCTCTTAGCTGCACTCACATTTCAAGTGCTTAGAAAGTTTTAGGAGCGATATCAACATGAATTTATTGCTATTCACTGTTGAATTGAAATTCAAACCCTACGCATTATTCAGAGACTTACCAGCTAACAATGTGTATCAACATCATGTGGAATGCTCTCATAACTGAAGTTGCAGTGGGAGTAAATATAAAACGTACATTCATATGAAAGATCATGTCCGACACTTGGAATTTCATGAGGAGTTCACTCAGTAGTATTTAATCTAGGGCAAAGTGCATTAATTGTCTAAAATGCAGACGCAGAGTGCAGAACAGTTTTGAGGTCTATTGCGTTCAGATTGCATGATAACCTTAGCAATCCAGTGGTTGCTGTTTATATGGTTACAGATCTGATTGCTGTTGACTACATTTTTGTTGCTTGAGAATTTTTGGAAATGTGTCCCTGCAGACCTTGGAGACGAAGTGGATACTGTAGCAAGTAATCAGTAACATTGGCATGCAAACCACCAAAGTGACATCAAATAAAAAGATTTGCAGCTGGTTGTGACCCATAAAACAGTTATTCAAATTATATAATAGCATTGAAAGAATCATGGAATTTTGTGTGTGTGATTAGTTCAGTAGAATTATGAAATGTTAAATGTACTAGTCCTGCAACTAATTACATGGAAAATTGAATAAATAGTATGTACAGAAACTGGCTGATACATTTAACACTTTAACTGCCACAAGACTTGGCAGGATCTCACACCATGTGCCTGCTGGCAGCCACAAGCTCCACTCTTTTTAAGACAATATATTTTTGGATAGAATGTTTGTAATAAAAGCAATCTCATGGGGCTTGTTAAGAAAACTCATAATGTGCATGAATGTGACCTGTAGATGCAATCTTGGGTGGATGGAGATATTATTAGTTTAGCTGCTGTTGCAGATGTGGCTTCTTAAAGTTCTTGTTGAAAATTTCTTGCTGTTCTGTGCACTAATTATTCATTTTTGATTGAGCTGATGCTTATGTACAGGAAATAAGGTGCACTAGTTTGTTCAACTTTTTTCCAACCAAGTTTTTGTTACTAATTATTTCAAAATTTTTATGCTCCACATTGATTTAAAAACGGACTGCAAATTCAAGTTTGTTTATGAACAGTGAGATTTGCTTTGTCTACAATATGAGCATTAATGCTTTTAGCTCTAACGGAGTCAGTATTTTCAACAAGGGGACATCACAAGATTGGAAATGTCAAAACAACAACTGTTTTGCTGTAAATTACTATTTTGGAAAAATCAGATTTTTATTTAGATGATCCAGGATTATTTTAGGTGCATTTGAGGACACAACTGATGGCAACAGCAATGGTGATAAGGATTGAGTAGGTAATTGTAATAAGGTGAGTGTGGTCCTTGCGCTTCAGCTATCACTGTGGAATGTACATCAGTGGTACCCATTTGAAATAGATCGTATTTACAGATCAAGAAAAGTAACTAAATATTGTTTTAACCTATAGGTAAGAATACTTTGAAAATAAAGTTTTCAACATATTTTTTTTGATGAAGTAATCAATTTGAATGTGATGGAGACCATTAGGTTGCTGCACTGTTTTTAGATGACATTTGTAAATGTGAGGATGGAGTGTAGGAAAGAAACAAGGCATGAGGAAATTCATAGGTTTCCTGATACCATTATATGCATGTGGCTGATAATGTATCCAACAGCAGGAGATTATCTGACAAATGGCCTGCTCAAGAGTAACAACTTGCTTAAATAATGACTAGAAGTTGCTTTCGCTTACTCTTCCGTATCATTCAGTTCATAGCAAATACGAGGGCGGTTCAGAAAGTAACCTCCGATCGGTCACAGTGCGGATTGTGGGGGGAGTAGCGACGCAATCTGTGCGTTCACGCACTCAACAGGTCAGTCGGCATCAAGCCGTGGTCGAGTGAACGTCGTACCTGCGCTAGTTTAGTTTTTGTGGCAGTTTGAAATGTGTGCTGCAATAGAAAACCCCGCCAAATGTGAAGTGCGTGCTGTCATAAGGTTTTTTACAGCCAAAGGATATTCTGCAGCAGCTATTCATCGTGAGCTTTGTGCCGTGTACGGACCAAGAGTTATGAGTGAAGGAGTTGTCCGTGAATGGGTACATTTATTTAAAAGTGGACGAGAAAACGTTCATGATGAAGAGAGGAGTGGTAGACCATCATTGGTGACTGACGAACTCGTTCAGACAGTTGATGCAAAAGTTCGTGAAAATCGACGTTTCTCAATGTCGGAGTTGTCTACTGGTTTTCCACAGATTTCTAAGACTCTCTTGTACGAGATAGTGACAGCAAGATTGGGTTACCGTAAGTTCTGTGCACGATGGGTGCCCAAAATTCTTACCGACCACCACAAAACTCAAAGAATGGCCTCTGCATTAGACTTTGTCACGTTATGAGGACGAAGGAGAACCATTGTTAAACAGAATCGTGACTGGTGACGAAACCTGGATAAGTACGTGAACCCTGAGACAAAAGAACAATCAAAGATGTGGGCACATTCAAATTCGCCTACCAAACCAAGAAAAGCCTCGCAAGATTTTTCTGCCGGAAAACTGATGGCAACGGTGTTTTGGGATGCCAAAGGGGTGTTGTTGGTTGAATTCATGGAACGTGGTACGACCATTAATCAAGACGTGTACTGTGAAACAATAAAAAAGTTACGACGGGCTATACAGAACAAACGCCGTGGTATGCTGACTTCCGGTATCGTTTTTTTGCACGATAACGCCCGTCCTCACTCTGCTCGCAGAACAACGGCCCTTCTTGAGTCCTTCAAGTGGGACGTTATCAACCATCCACCTTACAGCCCAGACCTGGCGCCAAGTGATTGTCACCTCTTCATGCATTTGAAGAAATGGCTCGGGTCACAGCGGTTTGATGACGACGAAGAGCTCAAAGATGCGGTCACAGGATGGCTCCAGGCACAAGCGGGTGATTTTTATGCAGAAGGAATTTCAAAGCTTGTGAAGAGATACGATAAGTGCCTCAATCGCTATGGAGACTATGTAGAAAAATAGTGCAAAGATGTAGTTGTAAGATGTATATATTAAAATATTTTTATTTAACTTGGTGTATTTTTTTAAATCAACCGGAGGTTACTTTCTGAACGGCCCTCGTAAATCAGCTAAAGTAGGTGATCAAGCCAGGAAAATATATTTCTCAAAGAAAAAATTATACACAATACATATGAGGGGAAACTTTTCCTATAGATAAAACTGTGGTACCATCAAGAGGATGGCTCTTGTTTTTATAGTGTATTACAGGTGAAAGGCATAAATATGGCCTTAAGATTTTCAAATTATATAACAGTATTGGATAGACTGTAAACACAGTGCCTTAAAACAGTATACATGAACATTATTTCTAAAAACTTGGCAGAGACTTATTATGCTGGAGCTTAGGAATAATTTGTTTGAAGAATACTGAACAGATGTTACAGATAACTATTACACATCCATTCCTCTTGTAAAACAGTTCTTTGAAAAGAAGACAAATCTGGTGGAGACACTGAAAAAGAACATGGGAAAATAGTGTAAAAAAAAGGTGAAGTGGTAAGTAGAGTGTCATCTTATGGCACTGTGATTTAAAATTTGAGGGACAAAAGGGAAGTGTTCTTTCAGTCAACAAAACTCATTTGACTATGGTTCCACCAAGCAAAGACGTACCTAGAAATGAAAAACAAGCCAGTAGCCATCCTGGAATATAACAATGGAAAATAAGGCATAGACATTTCATATTAGTTACTTCTCACCCTTTCAAAAACATTCATTGACACTACAAAGTTGACTCTGAATTCATCTTGAACACCTATTTTGTAAATGCATCAATCTTATGTCGGAAACTAAATGGGAACACTGTCTGGAAGCATCATTAATTTTTTTATTGATTGTTGACCTATAAGGGACGTGTATTAAACAAGAATGGAATAAAATAACTTTATTTGGTGATTTCATTTTGCAATCTGAATTAGTGTGGCCTGTAGTGAATACCATTTGTTGTCTGTCATTAGCAAAAGTGTGATAGTTGACACAAAATCTATTTCTGTGACATGAAAGTGTTCTGCATCACAAGGTGTTAACATTAGATATTTAAATAAAGCCATTTGTTTCACTAAAAATCTGCCAGGAAGCAATGTAGAGTAGTTACTGTACAAAGCAGTAGCAGTTGTATGCGTAATTTCAAGAAATGTTTCTTCCAAGCAGAGAGCAATTTTTTTTGTAAATTTGCATCAGACTACTTCCCCATACCTTTCTGAGGCTGAACTACAAGGACATTATCAACCTCACTTGATGCATCAGTCAAAAGCAGTTCAGAAATTGAGTCAAATTTCTGACTGCAAATCCCGCAAAATAGTGTTATTAACTGCTGTAAGCCAGTAAAAAGTTCAAAATCAGCATAACATTCGGCTACACTTAATCGTGTACTGGATTTTATGGTATGGGGCAAGAGGACAGAATGGCTTCTGGAGCCATGTAATAAAAAAGTTAAATTCCATATAGTGGTTCAACAAGAAAAGTTGAGAAATAGTCGACAGTTTATAACTGCAAAGGTTGAAAATTCCCCTCTGTTAATGAACGAATAACAATACGTCAAATTTTCCAGCCATTAGAGCCTTACATCTCGTCCAATCTCTCCCATAATTTCTTTGAAATATTGCGGTGGATAGTTTCCGCAGTGTTCATTCCATAAGGATGCTATGTCATGTTCATTTCCAGAGATAGGCATGATTTTTTAGCTTAGTGAAAGGCATGTTACAATCCAATATGTTCCAGATATTAATAAATCCATGCTTTACTATGTTACAATTGATGTGATGTGGATTCAAGGCCTGCCATGTTAAAAGAGAAACTACTGAATTACATAGTCTGTAATGTGTGTGGTTAAAGGCCAAACCATAATTTATGTTTCGTATGTGGTACAAGAAGGTTGAGTGTGACGTACGATTGAAATATTTTATGCGAAAACAATAAATATTATGTGCTAATAAACTTTATCAGGGGTTTCCAACATGTAATCATTTTACATACCAGTTCTTTAAAAATATATTTGAAAACACACACACACTATACAAAATGATATATCCAACTAAAATCCAGAAATCTGAAATGTAATTTCATGCGTCTGTGACAGCAATAAGTGATAATTTTATGTTTTATGAATTTCAAAACATTGTGAGGAAAAAACTCTTCAAAATCCCCATTCAAAACTAAAATAACAATTGTCATTTTCAGTGTTAAGCCATGAATTCATCATGGGAGGGAATAACAGTCACCATGTTAATGATTTAATTTCCGTGGACTACATTAAAGCTTCAGTTAATATGATAATAGGAGAGAATTTGCAAAAAGTAACAGGAAAAAAAAGAATGTTTTGAGATGTAATCAGACAAGAGACTATGGTGACAGGAAGGGCATCCAGCCATCTTCCACCATTAACATTGCTGAACAATCGTGTTCGATAATTATCCTGAGTGGATTGCTTGTTCCCACCTCTCAGCATATGGTGGTGAGTCCAACATTGTTAAACGTGATCTTGTGGGGGTCCAGGTGTTATGGCATGATGAGGTGTAATGTTACATGGTTACACTACCTCCAAATCTGTAAACAATGAATTGGCCAATGTCACTGTGACACTGTACTCCTTCAAGTGTGTCTTCTCGTGGATGCATTCAGCTGTGATGTCATTTTTATGGATGACAATGCATGACCACATCAAATAGTGCAGGTGGAGCAACTCTTCGTAAGTAAGTGAGAGTATTAAGCAAGTGGACTGGCCTGCCCACTCTCCCAACTTAAATTCCATCGAGTACAAGTTGTATATGGTGGGGATACATACTGCAGCACATCTACATGCACCAACCACCATCCAATAGTAGTTAACTATGGTTGTGGAGGAATGGAATGCCTTACCACAAGAACTCGTTACCAACGTTGTGGGCAGCGTGGAAGCACATTGCAGAGCATGCATTGCCATCTGTGGTGGTCACACAACCTATTAAGAACCATGTCCAGTGTTTTGTAATGTCTGGAGGGAGGAGGCATCATAAATCAAGGTGACTACAGTGTAATTATGGTTTTTAAATCGATGTGTCATTTCTATTCATCTCACAGTGCATTTGTTTCCATTGCCTTCTGTTCTGTTCTGTTCTGTTCTGTTCTGTACTGTACCAGTTCTTTCTATGTGTGATTTAAGTTTCATTGAGCTATGTTACTGGGTAGTAACATCATGAGAAAGTTCATTCTATCGTTAAGTTTTGGTCACCAGTATGAGCTGTGATTTTCGTTGAAGCAAGGAATTTTGGAGCCCCTTGTGGGCTCAGAACTGGCAGAAACTTGAAATCGCCAGGAGGGAAATTTTTTGGTAAATCTAAGTGTGTGCTGAAAGGTAGGCTGATGAAGAATCTTAAATCCACTGAGGGATGTGTTGAAGCTGCATGCTAGATTCTTATAACTGAATACTTCTGTCGACCATCTGACTCTCCTCTAGATGCTGCTGAATGCTTAATAGCAAACCTCAGCTCACTACTACATACATTCCCCACTCATCCTGTCATCATTGGAGGAGACTAATCCCCTGACAATCAGTTAGGACAGAGACAATTTTGCAAGATGTGGACTTGACAAGACATCCTGCAAAACAATAGTAAATGCCTTTTCTGAAAACCATCTACAATGCATAGTTCGGTAGCTGGCTCTGCTGTGGCCGCTGGCGCCCTTCTGGCGGTCTGTATGTTAAAATCAGCTCTGTGATTGCTAGAGATTTCTCAGCAAGGAATATAATGAAACCTTATGATTACTTCAATAAGAGCATAAGGAAAATGAAAAAAATGCATGATGAATTATTGTACATGAGTTTTCTTTGTACCAATCAATATTTGTGAATGCAAAAGGGAGAACAATTACAGTTGGAATACAGTGACTACTACTGTTGTGCGCATCATAGTGCTATGCAGTGTTTATGTCCAGATTTAATGCCAGATGTTGGTACAGGTTTGTGGAGAAAAATCAATAAATATCTGGTGAAACCAATAATACCTGCTGAATGAACTCTGTGTGTCTTTTTTTAGTACTTTATAGAGGCCACAGAAAGAGATTACCTTTTACTAATAAACTGTGGTGATTTGCAAGACAAGCATCCTATGTAAAGGAACACACAAATGCAAGCTTGTCAAACTAATTAGATCGACATCATGAACGAAACAGCCAACATAAGCAACAATGAATGGAAATATGAGAATGAATCAGAATGAACCTGTGCAGAGTAATAAGTGAGACAAATTGAATTCGTGTTGTAGGTGACTTCAAGGAAAAACTCCCACCTTAATAGCCGGGGTTGCCTACTTGCCTGTGATACTGTTCGACATAGAGGTACACAGTTGAAATCTTCGTGGTGGAAGAAAGTTTCAGTGCCAGTACCTGGCCAGCACATGAAAGACAGATGGTGGCGAAAAGTTCCTGTTCAGTAGATTAAGATAGTGTGCCTGGATCAAATATCAAACCTTTCCTCAGTGTCTCATTAAAATAGGGCATGTGAAACTGAACTGGATCTGATTGTAATCAGTAGAAAAGGACAGCACAGCACATTTGCAGGTAGTGCTGGCACAGAGACCATTTCATGTATTATTGTGGCAAATCAGGCACTGGCCAATAACTTTATATTCTGGGAGATTAAACTACACATGACTACTGGCGATCAGTGTCATAAACTTCGGTATTAGAATAGTAAATTAAAACACTAAGAATAATTAATGTTGAGTACTGAACAGAGCAAATTGTAATGCACTTATTGTCAAAATAGCTTCTTTCAACTTAGATCTAAAGATATAGACCATCATGCACATGCTCTTACCAAGCTCCTTCAGTGGTTGCAGGCAGATGATATCAAGGATTCAGGGCTATTCCTAATACAGCCTGGAGTAGAGAAGTGACAGAGTTGCGCAAAAAGTCTGTAATGCAAGGAGGAGTGACCAGTGCTCACTAGGGCGGGACAAAATACATAGCAGGCTAAAAACATTGGTGTCCAAAACTTAAGGGCAAAATTAACTTTCACATGATGCGTCAGTTCCAAGTAACGTAAGTCGATCAAACGTGGACCATACATGAGAAGAACTGCTGCAGTATAGTACAGAAGGTGAGATGACAAAATATGAAACTTTTATTCAAAGATAATAATTACATTTGAGTCACCGTGATTCATAATGGTCCCCAGGATATTACAAAATGCATACTATGGTTCTTAATAGCGTATATGCTCACCACAGACAACAATGCATGCTGTGCAACATGTTTGCATGTTGGCCACAACTTTGGTAAGGAGTTGTTGTGGTAGGGTGTTCCATTCTTCTACTAGTGTTGTTGTCATCTGCTGGACATATTGCAATATGTCTCCCCAGTGCATCTCATATGTGATTGTTATGAAATGGAGAGGCCAGTCCATTAGGCGAATATCTTCTCATTCCAAGACCTCCATCATCTGCACTATTTGATGAGGTCGTGCACTGTCATCCATAAAAATCAAGCCAGGACCGAATGCACCCCTGAGGAGATGCACATGGGGAAGGAGCACAGTATCACAATATATTGCAATATGTCTCCCCAGTGCATCTCATATGTGATTGTTATGAAATGGAGAGGCCAGTCCATTAGGCGAATGTCTTCTCATTCCAAGACCTCCATCATCTGCACTATTTGATGAGGTCGTGCACTGTCATCCATAAGAATCAAGCCAGGACCGAATGCACCCCTGAGGAGATGCACATGGGGAAGGAGCACAGTATCACAATAACGCTGACCAGCGAGTGTACCGTGTTCAAAGATTTGTGGGTCAAGTATGTCCATGCAACAGCATGCCTCTCCATACCAGAACACCTGCACCACCAAAATGATCATGTTCAACAAGATTCTGGAAGTACTCTTATATGGCGACAGGTGGGAAGATGTAATGAATGCAGGAACATTTTTGAACACAATCGTTTTAGTATGAGGAGGCATAATGTTGCATGGGTGTACTGTCCTCCAAGTCTTTGAACACATTATACTCACAGTTCAGAGGTGAATCCAGTCCTGACTTTAATTTTATGGATGACGAAGTGTGACCGCATTGGACAGTGCAAGTGGAAGAGCTCTTGGAACGAGAAGATGTTCCGTGAATGTGTTGGCCTGCCTGTTCACCAGCTTAAATGCCACCAAGCACGTGTGAGATGCTTTGGGGAGATGTACTATAGCATGTCCACATGCACCAGCTACCATCCACAGTTAGCAACCGCACTGGTGGAGGAATGGATTGCCCTAATACAAGAACTGCTTACCAACATTGGGGCACATTGCAGAGCTCGTCATCCGTTGTGATCGCACATCCTATTAAGAACCATTTCCTGCCTTTTGTCAAGTGGACCATCATGAATCGTGGTGACGTCAGTGTATTTATTGTCTTTAAATAAAAGTGTCTCATTGAGGATTTTTTTCAGTTACCTTCTGTGCTATGCTATAGCAGTTCTTTCTATGTATAGTCCAAGTTTGATCGAGCCATGTTCCTTGGTAGTAACATGATGTGAAAGTTACTTTCGTCCTCAAGTTTTGCACACCAACATACGTATTGACATCTTAAACAAATGTATAGAGACAAAATCCGGGACACTAAGGAGTACTAGGAGCGCTTTCTGAATGAAACTAGACTTGTGGAGTCACCCAGATAAGCTTCTTATTGACAAAATTAAGGCTCCGACCATACTGTCCATGCACCGAGCAAAGTGGCGCAGTAGTTAGACACTGGACGCGCATTCGGGAGGACGACGGTTCAATCTCGCGTCCGGCCATCCTGATTTAGGTTTTCCGTGATTTCCCCAAATCGCTCCAGGCAAATGCCGGGATGGTTCCTTTCAAAGGGCACGGCCGACTTCCTTCCCCGTCCTTCCCTAATCCGATGAGACCGATGACCTCGCTGTCTGGTCTCCTTCCCCGACACAACCAACCATCCTGTCCACCTTCTGCAAGATCGATGAAACATTAACAAATGGCTGGAGGAACTCTGCTGAATACTTAACTAAACATTATTTTGCCAGATAACCCCGCAAGTGAAGAATAACTGTCAGTCGGTACTCGGTGACTAGGTGAGTTTGGAGTATATTAACAAAGATGTCCTACTCCTGCTAAATGAGGCATTGAGACAGACTCTCGGAAATCTGCATGTGCAGTGCGTAAAGAAAGGCCTCGATAAAGCTCCTGCAAAGCCGAAGAGCTGTAGAACTATGTGTTTAATAAAGACGAGGGTCATTCAAAAATTAAAGAGACAAATTGGTCTGGGGAAAAAACTGTTAGTAGGGCAAGTTTGGCACTTTTATGGCTTTAAGTTGGCATCACTGGGATGAGCCCTGACCAGCTGATGCATCAACATTGTTTTATATATATATAACCGCGAAAATACATTTCAAGATGGCGAGTCCACCTGAAACGTCCACATTAGTTGAACAACGTTCCGTTATTCGTTTTTTTACTTGCTGAAGGTGAGAAACCAGTGCATATATACTGTATAATGTCTAAAATTTATAGTGAAGGTTGTATGAATCATGCAAATTTTTACAAGTTGGTAGAGCAGTTCAAAAATGGTCGCGACTCAGTGACTGATGAACATCGTCCTGGCCAACCAGTTGCAGTTTCAACTCTCTCATTTGAAAGTTGAATTGATGAGATTATTCGTGCCGACCACCATGTGGTGATAGTTGATAAGGTTCAAGTTAGTTCTGGTACAGTTCATAACATTATCTGTAACAAGCTGAAGTACCACAAAACATGTGCAAGATGGGTCCCAAAAGAGCTAAAGGAACGTTATCAAAGAGAAGGTGAGCACTTCCTCAACAAAATTTTAACTTGCGATGAAACTTGGATGAACTATTATGAGCCATAATCAAAAAGACAAAGCATGGAGTGGAAGCACAACAGCTGTCAAGAAAAGATTCAGAACCCAAGCATCAGCAGGAAAAGTTATGTTGACGGTGTTTTGGGATGCTGAAGGTCCAATTTTTTGTGATTATCTCGAAGAGCAGCGTACAGTAAATTTGCTTTTAAACAAGGGAAGCCAGCCGTGAGAGAGAGACCTCGTGGATCTCAGAGGAGAGGTGAAATTCTCCAGCAAGACAACGCACATTCTCCTATTGCTCAACTTAACCCGTGACACCATCGGCAAAATGGGCTGGGAAGTACTGTTTCGTTCCTGTTACAGTCCTCATTTAGCACCTAGTGATTTCCATTTGTTTGGTGCACTGAAGGAGGCATTACATGGGAAGAGATTGCAAGACAACGTGGATGTGAAAAAGCTTGTGGAAAATTGGTTCAAACATCAAGATAAAGAGTTCTTTGCAGACGGAATAAAAAAGTTTGTAGCGCGTCGGAACAAGTGCATAAATGTTCAAGGGGATTATGTTGAAAAGTAGAAAAAGTACTGTTTTGTAAAAATAAACGCTTTTTTCTCCAGACCAATTTGTCTCTTTAATTATTGAATGACCCTCGTACATTAGCAGAAGTTCAGGAGCAGCTACTGTCTTCAAAACCACAGAGTGATCCAGGGTTTCGGCACATCTCAGGCTTCCTCAAAGATAAATGGATAGATGATGCCATTAGCCAGGCACTCCATATTATAGACAGAGCAGACTATAAATATTGTGCTGCAATTATAATCGACATTGCAGGCACATTCAATTCTATTGTTTCTTGCAGTGTTGAATAGCCTAAGAAGTCTTTGGTTTCCCAAATGCCTTTATTAAAGTTTTGTGGGCTGCTGTAAGAGTCGCACAGTCGAGTGGCTTGCTGAATAGCACAAATTAATAAAAAAGATTACTAGGCATTGTCCTGCTGCAATTGCCTAAATCCGTCGGAATGCACAATGAATATGAATAGATGCAGGTGATCAGACAGGATGCTTACATACGTGTCACCTGTCAGAGTCATATGTAGATGTATCAAGGGTCCCATATCACTCCAACTGTACACGCCCCATATCATTACAGAGCCTCCACAAGCTTGAATAATCTCCTGCTGACATGCAGGGTCCATGGATTCTTGTGGTTGTCTCCATACCCGTACACGCCCATCTGCTCGATACAATTTGAAACAATACTCATCCGATCAGCAACTTGTTTCCAGTCATCAACAGTCCAATGTCGGTATTGAAGGGCCCAGGCGCGGTGTAAAGCTTTTTGCAGTGCAGCCATCAAGGGTACACGAGTGGGCCTTCGGCTCCAAAAGTCCATATCGATGATGTTTCATTGAATGATTCACACGCTGACATTTGTTGATGGCGCAGCACTGAAATTTGCAGCAATTTGCGGAAGGGTTGCACTTCAGTCGCTGTTGGTCCCGTTCTTGCAGGATATTTTTCCGGCCGCAGCGATGTCGCAGATTTGATGTTTCACCGGATTCCTGATATTCATGGTACACTCTTGAAATCGTCGTACGGGAAAATTCCCACTTCATCGCTACCTCGGAGATGCTGTGTCTCGTCGCTCGTGCACCAACTATAACACCACGTTCAAACTCACTTGATAACCTACCATTGTAGCAGCAGTAACCCATCCAACAACTGCGCCAGACGCTTGTTGTCTTACGTAGGCGTTGCGACCGCAACGCTGTATTCTGCCTGTTTACATGCCTATACTAGTTTCTATGGCGCTTCAGTGTATGTACTTATCACAATTTTACATTGTGTAAATTAGTATCTTAATACTGAATCAACAGAGATAAGGGAAAATGTATAATATTATTTAGAGGATTTTCAATATACCTAATGTATTGTACGATCTGTTCTAGATACACATTAAGAAATAAAAAATGGAAATGTCGTGTGGCTAGGGCTTCCCGTCGGGTAGACCGTTCGCCTGGTGCAGGTCTTTCGATTTGACGCCACTTCGGCGACCTGCGCGTCGATGGGGATGAAATGATGATGATTAGGACAACACAACACCCCGTCCCTGAGCGGAGAAAATCTCCGACCCAGCCGGGAATCAAACCCGGGCCCTTAGGATTGACAGTCTGTCACGCTGACCACTTTTTTTTTATTATTATTATTATTATTATTATTGATCGTTGTGTTTGGTCGTTGCGGACGTCGCAAGACATCCTGTTCAAGTTCGGTGGTTGATCCTTCCACTCAGTTTTTTATTACAGAGGCCAACCAGCTCTCTGCCCACTCAGCTACCGGGGCGGACATTAAGAAATAATAAAAGTAAATGTTACACCTGATGGCGACCTGTCTGTCCACCGAGTGGGGACGCTATGCTCGGCGGCCCAGTTAAATGTTATCCGGGAGGAGTAAGCTGTATGTCGGCACGTTAAACAAGACTGTGACACAAGGCACAAAGGAAAAGACATTAGCTGCCTGTGGGAACTGACTTATATCAATGCGACAAGTTGAAAATTTGCTCCATATCGGAATTCGAACGCAGGTCTCCTGCTTACTAGGCAGATGCGTTAACCAGTATGCCATTCAGACACAGTGGTCACCACAACCGCACAGACCATCCCAGCATGCATCCATATTCTCAACTTGTACCACACACTGCTGCTGATATAAATTAATGCCCACTGACAGCTAATGTCTTTAATTTCTGTGTGTCTTGATTCATTGTGGAAGGTCAGACACCATATATACGGATGGCTCTAAGCACTATGGGACTTAACATCTGGAGTCATCAGTCCCCTAGACTTAGAACTACTTAAACCTAACTAACCTAAGGACATCACATACTTCCATGCCCGAGGCAGGATTCGAACCAGCGACCATAGCAGCAGTGCGGTTCCGGACTGAAGCGCCTAGAACCGCTCGGCCACAGCGGCTGGCCTATGTTGGAAATACAAATCATTCATTAAATTTACTGTCTTACTGAAAATTATCTACACTATAGGGAAACAGATGAGAAATGAAGCACTGTAGTTGGACATTTTGGATACGTCTTTCAAAATAGCGAAGCTTGCTGTAGTTGGAGTCACAAATGAAGGCGATCGAGTTTAGTCATGTACGCATCTACGTCACGCATTCTCTGACAGCCAATGAGAGTTCGTGAGTGTTCTTAGCACCCTGCTCTGAATGCCGTAGCCAATGTGAGCATTAAACGTGATCGTAGCGAATTGTTTAGTGAATTTTTATTCCATTTGTTGCGAGTTATCATCGGTGATGGTGTTGCTAAGTGATACATTCCGCATAAACAAGGGAGAGACAAAATTTGCAAGATATACGCATTCTTCAAGCGGAAAGCAAGCGCACGCGCGTACCGCAGCCTTCGCTTGGAATCGTCAACCATGCAATCCTCAATCCTCGTCTGTACCTCGACATGCGCGAACTGCCATCGTTCGTTGATCCTTACTATAGTGGCAGTGTTGCCCTTTCAATTTCTACCATGCGCCTACACAACATTTGAAATGTAGCTACATCAGATTGAAAGCCCCTACAGAAGCGGAAGACTTAATAATAAAGAAGTAAAGATAAATGCTAGCATTGATGGCCTAACAGTTGTTACAGAGCAAACTCAAATACCTTCAACAGTATCGCTCGGAAAAACACTTTGTAATAAATAAATAAAGAATAAGTGAAATGTGCACTACCGTCACATACCTTAGTCTTTTGAATATTCACATCGTTATGATGCGTCCATTACACTTGGAAAGATACACGACATTCTTCTCCAACCATTCCTCCTCTTCTGGATCTGTCATTAATACCATTTACAGTGCTCTTCTTCTTGCCACACTCCTCGAAGTTATTTATTTATTTATTTAGTTTTCTTTCTCTGTAGCTTCTTTTAAGTTTCCCCTCATTACCTTTTCTTCCTTGCTGTTGAAGCCATAGCCAATAGACATGAAGATCATATAGAAAAACCTATCAAACCTTGTTGTGGAGCTGAAGCGTCTAAACTGCCCTATACGAACTGTTTATGCAATTTCATTGTATTTCATACTGTTTGGGTTGCAACAACTTCGTTCAGAATTTAGCCGCTATTTTCTAAATGAGACTACTTTCGGAACTGCTTGTTTTGACCCATAAATCGTGGTCGTCTTCACGATGCCCGACCATAGTTATTTTTCCTTTATCCGCTACAGAGACACTAAATCGGCAATGGCGATTTATAATTTTTTTCAACAAATAAAGCACTTATGTGTGAGAGACCCGCTGTCCATTACCTTTCACATTGTACAGCAGAAAAGCCGACGATACCGCCGACAGTACAGTTCTCACCTGTGCTGGTTGCTGCAGGCAGCGGACCTTACACTCCCCTTTGCTTTGGGGCAAGAGAAAGTGACCAGATTTTACTTATATACTGGACGAGTGACATATCTTAATTTTGATTGACAAAATTAATTTTGGAGTTGTAACTTAAAATGTATTACGCTATAGATGTTCCACTTCTCTCTCACTGATTAGTAAGTGTGATTTGTTAAATTAAGATATCATGGATGAATGACTTTGTGAGGAAGGTTGACTGTGTCTGAAAATACAGAGGGCGGGACGGGGGTGGGGGAGGCGTTTAAAATATTAGCCCGGGGCGGCAAAGTCCCTGGAGCCGGCCTTGCACCTGGTTTCATTCTCTCTTTTCTCTCAGTATCATAAAACACAAACATGGCATCAAACATAAACATTACAGTCACGTAGACTCAACAGATACACTTAAAATACAGCTGTCACACATAGCGATGAAAGGGGACATTGGACACGGGAGAAATAAAACCCTTTCCGATTAGACAGCTGAACCTATCTCTTGTGGTCTCCGGGGTCGGGGATTTTCCCTGCCTCGAGATGACTGGGTGTTTGTGTTGTCCTCATCATTTCATCATCATTCATGAAAGCCGCGAGACTGGACTGAGCAAAGGTTGAGACTTTGTTCGGGCGCTAATAACCGTGCAAACCAAACGTCATTATCATCATCTTGTGGTCTCCACGCCAATAGTGCTTTCTTTGTAGTGCATCTGGTACACGTGTTCAGTTGTTTCATGAGATGCGCAAGATTTCATAAAAAAAGGACGTTTTCCGCACAGAAACAGGTCGTGAACTACCTGCCATTACAAGCAGTTTTCTCAAAGCAACGTACAATACATATAAAAAAAAAATTCGTTAAATTCTAGTAAGAGACAGCATTTCTTATCATCAGTGCCGGCATTTACATTTTATTCGGATTCATCTTGCACTCGTCCACTTGAGGGACAACGTGCCAATTTCCACCTGCAAAATGGAACTTGCGTAAATGAAAGTTGTCCTGCAGGTCTCATTTATTATAAAACTAATTAGTTTTCCGTCTCGTGAAACAGCATTCTATTGCGCTCCCCATTCGCCAGTGTTCTGTACTCTTGGCTGCGCTGAGATGCGATAATTTTAATTCCTACCTCTCTGACAATTGTACAAGATGAAGTGCCTTAATAACGGCGTCGCTTCTCAGACTAAATTTCATTTTATATAAAATTACTGGCATACTTCCTGACATTTGCTGATAAAGTGAGTTCACAGTTTATGTCTTCAGATCTTCGCTTACATCGTATTTGTTGCAACGTCGACTAGTACTAGGCGTATGTTATTTATTATCAGCGTAACAGACTAATTTTAATCCATTTGTGACAGTTTTCGGAATTTTAATTCCGAGAAGCTAAATAACAAAATTTTCCGGTACCGACGTATATAAAAAGGAACTCATCACCAAATGTTGAAAGTAATTTTGATCATGAACGTGTTACGATTGTCACAAGCGCACTACCTTGCGTGAAAAATGGAGCCAGCGCTTTTATTTTGTGCAGTAAGGGGGTTTCGCAGTTGTATAGAAATATTTCAGTTGTAGTATTTGTTCTAATGGTAGGCAATGCTGTACTTATCATCTTTAACCTAAGGTGGCTGCTAAATTAATCTCTGGTATCGATAGCTACTAATTTTTGGCGACTGCCAGTTTCCGGTACGTATTAAAACAACTGACTGACACAAGACGCTATGGCGCGATCAAACGTCATAGCCCGCTGTAGGTAACCATTTCAAACAAATTTCTGGTCAAAATTTTAAGTTGATATGAATATCAAGACTATGCGGTTTCTTCGGCTCTTCGGTGACGCCCGCCATGCGGGTGCTTCTCTTACAAAGTAAGTTGTGTGTAGAAGTATATTTATGATACTAAAGTAGTCAACGGAATTTCCAGAGCCCGCTTTAAGCGCCATATGAAACTTTTACTCTATATGGGCCTCATTACAAAAACGAAGTGCTTTGTAATGCTGTAATATAGCGTGGCACAGCGAACTGCAACCAGCTGCTTCTTCAGTGCTTATCTGATTCATCTTAAGCAGTTCGATCTAGATTCCATTACAGTTGCATGTACCAATTGTAAAGTCACAGAGTGTTCAGAAGGGGCCGTCACACCATTGTATGGACGGGGAAGGACTGATAAAATTCTCCTCCTGCAACTTCCCTTGCGTTCAAAAATTGTAGTAGTGAAGCCATAAGTGTTACCTCAGATCGTTTGGTGATAACTGAGCTTCTTATGTTTCTAGAATAAAATTTCATTGTGTTCTTTCTTCTCGTCCATGTGTGCCCCCAAGTAGTCAGCTTTATGACTCACTGGTGCATGGCCGGCCAGGGTGGCCGAGCGGTTCTAGGCGCTTCAGTCTGGAACCGAGCGACCGCTACGGTCGCAGGTTCGAATCCTGCCTCGGGCATGGATGTGTGTGATGTCTTTAGGTTAGTTAGGTTTAAGTAGTTCTAAGTTCTAGGGGACTGATGACCTCCGAAGTTAAGTCCTATAGTGCTCAGAGCCATTTTTTTTTTTTTTCACTGGTGCATGAATTTTGCATTGTTACAGCCATCTTCTCTTTGCTCTGAGAACATGTATTGTTCATCCTGGGTGTTAATGATGCATTCTGTGGTTCCAAAAGATGTTTCTGTAATCAATGCGTGTATTCTTATTTTTCCTTCCTTTTTAATACCAATTGGCCTTTTTCAATACAGGCAACTCGTTACAACCATTCTTTTATAGAATTTACCAATTTTGTTCTGAGGTTCCCACTTGAAAAATTGAAATTTTCAGCTTGCAGTCAATATCCCGTAGCTTAAATTTTTTAATTGATGAACTTTTTCAACAGCATTTATTACTACAGTTTCCTTGCATAGTATCTCAGAATCTTATGATTAACATGGCTTTGGTTTTTAGATAGCCTATAGAAATTTAGAATTTATGTGTTAGAATAAAGTTATGCAACTCTTAACACCCTCGTTGTAAAATTACTTCCTTGTATGAGGTAGCAAACTGATCATCGGTAAACATATAAACCCCCACCAAGTGAACAATAATTCAAGTTAGTGTGTCAGGTCCATGAGACCGGAGACATAACCCTCAGACATTCGCGAGATTCTCATACTATCCCTAAGTCAGAAAGAGAATATAACTACAACCAGCTTGACAGGTCATGTATTCAAGTTACTGACCGGAATTATACAGAGTGGAGAAAAATAAGCTGATAGTAAGATTAGAGCAGTGTAGCCTGCATTTAACCGAGCAAATATTTCCGCAGAGCTATAAGTCTCAAATAGAACCTTATGGAACTGTCAGACAAACAGCGATGAGCACATGGAAGTGTGTACATTTAAACTAACTTTCCCCAAATAACATTTGCTATAGTAAAGAACACTTTTCAAATTAAAGTATCTGAAGACAAATGGTTTAGCTGAACAGTCTAAGCCAGGCAAACATTAAATCCTCTCCATAGCTGATTGTGTTGGATGCTAGTTCCCTGTGATGATTACTAGGTAAAGCTTTACTGTTAAATCAGCTGTGGTACAATTACCATAATGCCATTAATTAATTAAGCTGCAGCCGTACTGCAGAAACACCTCTGTAACGAGATAGTCGACACGTGGTACTGTAAGGTGCAAAATCTTGTATCTGTCTGTCTGTCTATATCTTATTCTGTCTATACATAATACATTAAAGTCTCGTATTACACTTTCTTTCTTTATGTTCGGGCTAATTTCAGGAACTACTGTAGGGATTTCGATCCGGTTTTGACTGACTGATCGACTGATTCACATGGAAGGTTTGTGCGTACAGTTTATGAAGATTTCGTGCAAACCATGATGAATTAAGTCCTCCACTGCTGTGAAAACTATGCCATTGCCTGCCGGCCGGTGTGGCCGTGCGGTTCAAGGCGCTTCAGTCTGGAACCGCGTGACCGCTACGGTCGCAGGTTCGAATCCTGCCTCGGGCATGGATGTGTGTGATGTCCTTAGGTTAGTTAGGTTTAAGTAGTTCTAAGTTCTAGGGGACTGATGACCACAGATGTTAAGTCCCATAGTGCTCAGAGCCTTTGAGCCTATGCCATTGCCACCTACCGATACGCTGCTGCAACTCCAGGGAGCAGAGAAGCTTGACCGGATATTCATCTCGGGTCTGGAGGTCTATCGGTGAAGTGTGTGCCTGGAAGCCGAAATGTCTTGGGATCGAAATCCAAGCTAACCACGGATTTTTCAATAATCTTTTTACCTAGCATTCACCTCTCAGTGACGTGGATGTTTTCCAGAAACGAAACGTGGTTCAGATTCCACGTTGAACTGTATGTCTCCTTTGGCCACTTGGATAGCTGATTAGAGATACACAAGTCGCCGACGTGGCGGCCAATACAAATACTTGCTCCAGGTCATTGAGTCACACGAAATTATCATTATCACAATCTATACATATATTCTCCTTCCATACAAGTTATAATTTAATGTCTCCCATCGCCTTTTCGTGCCTGTCTGTTAAGGCTAATCTCAGGAGCTACTGTAGGTATTTTGATATCATGTTGGACTGGCAAGCTCTCAGGAGGCAAAATGTCAGCTGTTCCATGCTTAATTGGCTTTGGAGCGACATATGGCGCCAGTGACGGAGCTGCGAGCTACCGCATGTTCTGTGACTGGCATCGCCGGCGCTCACAGCCTTACATGTATGCCCCGAAAAAATGATTTTTATCACAAAGTGGGAAACCAGGTGCCTCACTCTTCATCCAGCCTTCTTCACCAAACATATTCGCGCTTGTTTCACACATAGTTTTCTAAACCCTTTTACCTCGTCTCTGTTTATAATTAAACCTTCATACTCAGCACCGTCCTCTCACTGCCACTGTCTATTATGTCTCTCTCTCACTGTCTGCTTTTTCTGCTGTTGATTTACAGTATATGCCATGGCCAGTGCCTCCTCTCTCACTTACACTGTCGCCTTTTGCCGTTCTTTCTCATTGCCACTGTCTCACCATGGCAGCTAAAAAATGCACGTTTCCCTATACCTACGTGTTAAAGTTCGCCGGTCTGGATCCAGACACCCCCCCCCCCCCCCCGACCTCCACCAAGCTTATGTATGGTCTCCTCTCATCTCTCTTTTTCGCTTCCATTGTCTCCTCTCGCTTTTCTCCCACTGCTTCTATATCCATCCATTACTCTTTCTCTTTTACTGCCACTGTCTCTCACTGAGCATCAATATCTCCTCTATTTGGCCCTGCATACCACTGTCTTTATCCATCTCTTTCTCTTGCGATGTCACTTTCTCTCTCCCACCATCACTGTTTCCTCTCTCTTTCTCTCGCACTCTGTGCGGCTGGTCCCGGCGGAGGTTCGAGTCCTCCCTAGGGCATGGGTGCCTGTGTTCGTCCTTAGGATAATTTAGGTTAAGTAGTGTGTAAACTTAGGGACTGATGACCTTAGCAGTTAAGTCCCATAAGATTTCACACACATTTGAACTTTTTTTTTTTTCTCTCGCACTGGCGCCCTCTCTCTTCCACCAAAAAGCGCGAATACGTTCGCATGCCAAAAATTTTGGTGAGGAAGGAGGAATGAGGACTGAGACAGATGGTTCCCCATCTATCTGTCAGAGTCTTTAATGTGGAACGACAGGGTGACGGACGAAAAAGTTGCTCAAATTCAGGATTTTTTTCCTCCGTACTGGAAAGTAGTGGACAAATGGGGTTTGCTGCAATGAATAAAACATACAATGAAGTTTTTATTGGCATTTGTTATTGAAAAATATTAATATCTTCACTGTGTAATTGTGATTTTCCCGAGGCAGCTCTGAAAGGAGGTAGACCTACGTTTGTCACTGGAACTCCGGTTGTGGTTATCTGAAACATGAAATTATAATTCATCGTAGGGATTTGAAAAAAAAAGTTTTTGGCGAAATTATAAATATTTGAAAAATTATCGTTTTTGAACCCCTCTTTTTGGCCGAAAAAGTACTGAGTATCAAATAAAAATATCGGCTACGATGAACTGAAGAGAATTCAGTTTGCTTTAAGGGAGACCAAAAATCATTAAAATGGGATGAAAATCGTAGCGTGGGCGACGACAACCATGCCGGAAAACATGGTTTTGAGAAAAACGCGTTTAATGTTTGACGAGTATTTATTGTATAAATTAAAGGGACAAAGCATGAAACTTACGGGATAACATGGATGCCTGGTCCATAATAACTATCTCCCCGCTAGTGGATGGCAGCTTTTCCTACTTTGATCTGATAAGCCCTCATTTTCTTCGTCAGAGCTCTTTTCGTCGCTGGGCGCATGGCCGCTGGCGTCTCTGTCTTCACGGAATCGGCGCATTTCATCGCCGATTTCGATTTCAAATGTATTTGCCACGTACGTTAATACAGTGTGGCCTACACTGCATTAAAGCACACACATACGGCCAAATATGAAGCAATGTTGACAATTTAGCTTCGATTGGTTGTTGTTTTCGGAGCGTATTTCCAAATGAGGCTATTGAAATTTACGTTGACATTTTGAGTAAAACCGCCCAAACAGCGTCCAGCAAATCAGGTTTACTCAAATCGATATAAATTGGAGTGATAGCATCGGTAACGATTTGCGTCAATGGCGTTTTGTGTTTATGACTTTCCAATTCACCGTTTGCTTCAGCGCGCTGCTAAGTGCACCAGGGTTGCTCACCAGAGGACAGAAGTGATGCTGAAGATTATCATCCGACGAACTTTTCTTAAATAATGTGGCCCAAACGGTATTATACATATTTTCAGCAGAGTCGATGTTATCACGAATAGCTTTGTCATAATACATTGACTGAGCATCTACCAGCGGTCCAACATGAGAAAAGTGAAAGTCTGGTGTGTGTTCGAGACATTGGTGAACATTTGCACCATTAGGACCAGCCCTAAACAGCTCACGGACGCAATAGAGGGAGCGTGAGCGTGGAACAAATACTCTTAACGGCGAGGCGTGCTCTGCACGTTCGGCTTCAATCTCTCACTGAAACGTTACTTTTTGGAGATCGCACGTAATATTTTGGGGAATAATTCTTCAATGTATATACATTCGAATTACGTAATAAAAAAAATTTCGCGTTTTTTCGACCGTCACCCTGTTATTCCCCCTTAAGGAGGACGCACAGTAGTGTGTGCTGCTTCTATAAAACGAATTCTATAGGTCAGTAAAGTTTTGGCAGTTTATTTGTATACTTCGACAGATTTATATACTTTGACTCATGTAAACAACAAATAAGTACGCTTATTTCAAGGTTAACACAGAATCGTTTGCTTTACATTTTTCTGGATACTTTGCTCATCGATAGCAATTCAGCGAAAACGCGCGGATTGTGACTTTTATCTTAAAAGAGTAAAAATGTTATTAGAAGTGTTTTACTGCATTGCAGTCTTTCCAGTTTTATGTAAGTTTTGGCAGTCATTTTAAGTTTTTTTAATCGTGTTAAGACCTTCTGAGCCCATTTTTTTTGTGACTGCAGTATCGTTTTGGACATATTTGTATAGAGGTGAAGTGTCCATTACACAGAGACAGTGCATCATAAAGTTTTATTGGTGAAAAAATGTTGACTAAAAACATCGTTTGGTGACTTCAAAATCCTTGCTACGACTGTAGATCTCTCGCCATGTGTTCACTACACCAGTTAAAACTACACACATCAGGCCGGACATTACATGTATATCCTACGTGAACAAGTACGGTAACTTTGAACCTGTGGATCTCGGCAACGGATAATAATATCGAAAATAGTTTCGAAGTTCTCCGAGAACATTATCTTAAGAACATAAGGTAAAAATTTCGACTATCTGCCATGAGTAGAAATTATAGAAGTGGCCATCCCTACAACTCGTACTTTTCATAACCAAAAATCGAATTTTTTCGGGATTTTATAAGGAACTGCCCATGAACAAATGGTGCTTTTGTAAGCCGCCTAAGGTCCACACGTAATGCAAAAGAACTAACCGATTTGCTCAATTTACCTGGGCTGGAGAATGTGTGTATTGTTTAAATTGTGGCCCTGTACTGTAGGACGGCTACGGTAGGCTCGTTCTTCCAATAGGTATACAAATGGTCACCAGACCAAGGGCTATCAAAAACACTTGACCCCGCATCTCTGTGATGAATAGAAGACGAGATATGACCCCGTGGAAAGTCACATTTTTGCGCGCGGCTTTTTGGAACATACTCGTAACTTGCAGTGTCGTGCAAAAGCGACAGATGGCAGTGCCTTTGATGCCCGGCTCGCTTTTTTAGGTGGATAAGTCGTATGGAAATGGTGATATTCAGTTATCTAAGGTTTCTTCTCTGAATTTTAATCATAACTACGCAGTGGGCCGTAAACGAAATTACCGCTGCGCCAGACGAATTGTCCGGCCATAGGTAAGTATAGATCCGTGCGAAGCCAGAGCGGATGGCTAGTTATTAATAATGAAAGCTAAACGCCACATATTGTAATTGTTGCTAATGTCCTGAGAGCATGAGTGAGAAGTTATTCTACAAAGTCCAGTAGATCAGTAATTGTTAACGAAGATAATGGTAAAAAAGAGAACAGAAATTAATTTTAAAGGGTATTTTCCATTAGAATTACATTTTGTTGTAGCAAATGTTCGAAAGTCCTGCCTTCAACATCACTACGCAGTTGACAAAATCTGAGAAATGATTGGCGCGCCCTCTTGAAAATTCCTGGCATTTTGTGGATGAGTGTCACGGTCAGCGGTACTAATCCGAACTACAGTTATTTGGAACATTTTACTCAATTCTATCTCCTTTACTCTATCATTACTATGAGAAAAAGAGATTTTATTTTGTTTATAGTATGATGAAAAAAAATAGATTTGTACAACATTTGAGGGCAAATGTGTACAATCACAAGCTCGTAAAATCTTACATCTCCAGATCTAGTTCCCTGTGCATTTGACGCGTGGCGAACATTCATTATCGTGCCTGTGTACGCTTAAAGAGGACAGTCTGTGACTACGTGGTGGACTGACTGTAAGGAAGCACCACAGTTACAATTTGCAGAACTAGCCTATTCCCACTTGTGCATTAGGTAACATCTGCATTGTCCGGTTCGAATCCGGTTCATGATCTTCCAGTGAAGTCTGCTGATATTCAACTCCGCATCGTTGACTACAGATGACTGCTCGCACTGGATCTTCTATGAATGATTATCGCCGAAAGAGGACCCACCAACATTGTTTGCTGTGCGCCACGACGGTTTTCGTGCTTCTGCTTGTGCAATATCTCGGTGAATAGGTTGCTGAAGATTCTTATGTATGTTTTTCCTGACCTGCAGGGGAGCTTCAGATTTTCTTAGAGCTGGAAGTGGGATATTGCTGACAACGGGAAGCCACTGGGGTTTTGTACTCCGAATTCCACGTCTGTCTTCTTAGCGCGACCGCTGTTGGTCCAGGTCGAATAGCAGTATTCACCAACAGAATATATTAGGGCTAAGGCTATGATTGTTCTTAAAACATGAGCATTATCTGCCCATGATGAACCAGAGAGAGAGAGAGAGAGAGAGAGAGAGAAGGCCTTCAAATGAAGTTACAGCATGGCTAAACAAGAAAAAGTATTCTGTTCGTATATTCGTATATGCTCATTAACCACTCGTACAAAGTATTTGATTATCCAGACTCAAGGAATGAAAATTAATGTGAGCTGTATAGCAAATGTGGCCGAGCGGTTCTAGGCGCGCTTCAGTCTGGAACCGCGTGACCGCTACGACCGCAGGTTCGAATCCTGCCTCGGGCATGGATGTGTGTGATGTCCTTAGATTAGTTAGGTTTAAGCAGTTTAATTCTAGGGGACTGATGACCTCAGATGTTAAGTCCCATAGTGCTCAGAGCCATTTGAACCATTTGTATAGCAAATAACAATGTTCTTTGTAAAGCAACTGATAAGTGTTAGTCTCTTGTAAAAGAAGCCTCTGTTGTTAGATATCGAGTAACTACTTTATTTGAAAACTACCACTGTATTCTTGTTAATATTTAGTTACTAGTAGGAAATAAACGCTATCATTTCATATAACTGACGGAGCAGCAGTTTTTTCCCGGTAATTTACAGAGTACATTTAGCTGGCGTTAAGTACAGTAACAGTTTATTGTTAAGTACAGTAACAGATTATTGTTAATACGGTATACAGCTTCGCTTTTGACTCGTTCTTCATCTGTAGAAGTTGTTCTTGATGCGATCCACTGAACATAATGAATGGTTGAATGACGGGCAGGAAAATAAAATCACTGTTCTCTTCAAGGAGTCATCTGCAGTTAACGACATCAAGACCATTAATCAGAAGTACATTCCTCAATCGGCTTAATTCGAAAGAGTTCGAGTAAACATTGTATTGCGTCGGAAGACGTCGTGTAAACGTCGTACTGCGTCACAAACAACCTGCCGTTGCAGTCGGCCATTGCAGTACATTAGGAACCACAGCGCCGTTCATAATCGTTACTATTATTAATTTCGTATTTTTATGGAATCTGGTGACGCTGTATAATGAAGGTGGAGTTGCACCGCTCATTCCCCGCTACAATGTGTATGCTGCATGGAGCTTCCTTCTTCTGCTTTCCACAGCCTCTGTAGAATCAACCAAAAAGACTTGGCTGAATTAAATGACGAAAGCGATATCGTAGTGACGTTACTGCAACTCAAAGTACATCGTCAGTTCCCGTGGTTTCAAAAAAGGCTTTGTGAAATAGAGTCGTTCTGAATCGGATTATCAGCAGTTGAAGACATATGATTAGTGTCGAATTTTCAGCACACACGAATCCATTAGGCCGACTGATCGTGTAACTTCTCAGCTCGATCATGCAGCAACTACAGTATCTCAGGAATAGATACAATAACGGAGTAAAACTTTAAAAGAGCAAGGTATTCGCTAATACTAAATACACGTGATCACACTTTCATCCTGCCACCGTTCTGGAACACTCTACGGAAAGAAAATCACCACATCCGTCTGCTGTCGTGGGGCCCTCAATACGTACATGTCCTGGTCTCCACAAGAACTGCTCTTGGCCGTTTAAAGATTTCCTTTCTAGAGGTCGTCTGCAGCGTTTCGCCTTGACGTCCCGGCACGCGACAGACTTATACATGAACGTCGCGAATGGAAGGACAACTGCTTGCGCTCTCGGATGAACTGCGCTGCAATCTCGGAGCGTGTGGTCACAGCAGTGACTGTGCCGTAAGGGAAACAACAAGAATCGCGACCGATGTGTGAACACCATACATCGCAGTAGCTACGCATTACAATCTGCTCCAGGGTCTCTTGTGATGAGCACTGTGGCTCCATTTCATGTCATTACTGAGTGGCACTCTCAACGCAGTTACACGGCATAAAAATGTAGGTGTCCACATAGGTCGTCACAACAAAAAGTATCTACCAGATGTGAATACTACACTGCCATTAAAAGTTCTCGAACTGGTCACCGACTGCATACATTTGGGATTTACTGAATAGACGTTTTCTCCTCTGTCACACTTCGATCATTGCGCCGTGCTGCCTGTCTCTTATCTTGCCTCTGAAAGTAGATAGGGGCCGTTACACTTTTGGATTCTCACATCTTTAAATGCGAAAATTTTAGGTAAGATTTTACCGTGACTGTTATTGGCATCGAATGAAACAACACGTTTACTGTGACGAGTCACTGTTTATTTATCTCAGCAACGCGTTTCGAAGATTTAAAACTGCATCATCAAGTAAATTGACGTTTATTGCTATGACATATGTGTGCATTGTGCTACGATGTTTGGAGGAACTTGCATCATCAGGTAAATTGACGTTTATTGCTATGACATATGTGTGCATTGTGCTACGATGTTTGGAGGAACCTGCACTTCAAAAATGGTTCAAATGGCTCTGGGCACTATGGAACTTAACTTCTGAGGTCATCAGTCCCCTAGAACTTAGAACTACTTAAACCTAACTAACCTAAGGGCATCACACACATCTATGCTCGAGGCAGGATTCGAACCTGCGATCGCAGCCACACCGGCCGGCGAACTTGCACTGTCTAGTGGAGAAAAAAACACTATTTCAGAACATGGTTTCTTTTTTACTAAAACCTAAACGTATAAATGTATATCTGACGGTAAAAATAAAGCAAGTAAAATAGAATACCTCCAGTGGTCACATGTTTCTTTCACAATGTTGTGATGTGTTACGACAGTGAAAGGCACTGTGACCACTGGAGGTATTCTGTTTTACTTACCTTAATTTCACCTTTATATACGCGTTTAGTTTTTAGTCAAAAGGCCCAAAACCATGTTCTGAAATAGTGTTTTGTCTCTCCACTAGACAGTGCCACAAGTTCTTCCAAAAATCATAACGCAACACACATATGTCATACTAACAAATGTAAATCCATCTGATGACGGAGGTTTAAACCTTAGATCGTCGCAGATGTAAATATACAGTGACTGGTAACAGTACCTGTAAATTTGTTGTCTGATTCGATTCTCACATATTCCAATGTGATAATGTTACTGCGATATCCCTCCCGCTTCTCCGTCGCTGTGATATGTGGTACTGTCCTATATCTGCATCTGTACTCCCTGAGCCACCATGTGGAGTATGGCAGAGGGTACTTACTGTACCAGTGTTATTCCCGCCCCCCTTTTCCTAATGCACTTGCTGGTGGTACGGGGGAAGAAAGCTGTCGGCACCCCTCTGAAGAGACCGAATTTATTTAAGTTTAGCGTCGAGATCATTATGTGAAACGTATGTTGGAGTTAATAGTATGTTTCTAAACTCGTTTTGAAACTTGGGCTCTGGAAATATTGTGTCTTCGCAATGCGCAACGCCACTCTTCTACCGTTCCTCCGTGCAGTTTGTTGTGCGTATCTGTGTTACTCTCATGCCGACTAAACAAACGAGTAACAACTCGTGGAGCTCTTCTCCGTATCTTTTATATTTCTTCAGTTAAATCAGCTTGGTAAGTGTCTCATAATGACAAAAAGTGCACAAGAATAGGTTGAATGACTGTTTAATAAGCGATCCCTTCCTTGCATGACTCCAACATCTGCTTCCCCACGGCTAATTTATGTGGCCTACATCTGTATCAGTACTCTGCAAGCCAACTGACGGTCTGTGGCGGAGGGTACCTTTTGTAATACTAATTGATCCCCCCTTCTCTGTTGCATTCGCGAATGGCGCTTGAGTAGAATTGTTTCGGTAACCCTTTGTAATAGCTCTAATTTCTCCGTTTGATCATTCCGCGAGGCGTATTTTGGAGGAAGTAATATATTGTCCCACTCTTCCTGGAGAGTACTCTCTCAAAACTTCAGTAATAATCCTCTCTCTGATGCACACCGCTTCTCTTGTTAGACTCTGCTGCTGGAGTTTGTTGAGCTTCTCTGCAACTCTCTCGCGACAACTAAACGATCCCGTGAAGAAAGGCGCCGCTCTTCGTTGGATCCTCTCTGTCTCTTCCATAAGTATTGCCTGGTAAGAGTCCCATATTGATGAAAATATTCAAGAATCGGTCGAACAAGCGCCCTGTAAACCACTTCTTTAGTGGTTCTTCCCATATATCTCAGTCTGGCATCTGCTTCTCCTGTTATTTATTTTATGCGGTCACTCCACTTAAGGTCGCTCCGGATGCATACTCCTATGTATTTTAAGGTAGTTACCGTTTTCAGCAATTTACCATTAATAGTGTAATTGTACAGTAGTGGATTTCTTTGCCTATGTTTGCGCAGTAGGTCAGTCCCTGGACCATTCTTCAATCATCTGTAGGTTCTGCAAACTGTTACTGTCTTCCGGTGTTACCATCTCCCTATAGGCAACCGCATGATCTGCGAACAGCTTTAAAGAGCTTCCGAAACATTCTTCTAGATCTTTTATAAACAGTGTAAACAGTAAAGGTCCTATCACACTTTCTTGGGGTTCTCCCGAAATTACATTTACATCTGTCGATTTTGTTCCGTAAGAGCGACGTGTTGAGTTCTATGTGTAAGCAAATCTTGAATCCAGTGGCAGATCTGGTCCGATACTCGGTAGCTCGTATGTTTTCCGCTAAACTATAGTGCGAGACAGTGTCAAATGCCTGCCTAAAGTCGAGGAACACGGCATCAACCTGAACACCGATATCTACAGCTCTTTGGGTCTCATGGACGAACAGAGCGAGCTGAGTTTCGCAACTTCTTTCCAACTTACATCGCTCCCTGATTGATAAGTGGGTATACGAATGTGCCTGTCAACCACTGTATATCGTTTATACTTTGGAAATGTGCCACGACAACAGTTATGAACAAGTAGGATTCATCCCAGTCCCCATAAATTAGTAGTAATTAGGGAAAATTTTAAACAGTTGGCATGTAAATGTCGTCGCTACAATAAAACTGTCCTCATGAGTCATCGTTACGCAGCAGACACAGCGGGGCGGCAGCTTCTGTGGGAGTGAAAGAAAACTGCCGTGATAACAAAACTTTGTCTAATGTCTTCAAAGCATTATTTACTGCACCAACAGTGTTGGAGAGTCGTTGGCCATTTGACCCATTTCAAACTCGGGTAAAATATGCCAACAGGATAAAAGTTCTTCCTTCTAATGATCGTAAATGATAACAAAAAATTCTAATCCCTATGACGAGTACCAATGACCAATATTTGCTGTGATACACTCCAAGAAATAGATGATGATTTTGGTACCGTGGGGCGCTCAACGGCGTGGTTATCAGCGCCCGTCAAATTCCCAATCTTTCCACTGTCTGGTCTCGCCATTTCCCCGATTGACGACGAAATGGTGAGACAACACAAACACTCAGTCTCCAGTCGGAGAAAATCCTCGACCCGGCTAGGAATCGAACCCGGGACCCTGTGGTCTAAAGGCAGCAACGCTATACTACGAGCTGGAAAGAGTGATGCCATTGAGAACTATGTGCAGAAGTCTCTGCTGTGGCGATCTGCACTCGGCGCAACAAAATATTTGCATAAGTGTCACCGCGGTCCGCACATGAGTGTGCGTTCATGCTGGGAACGTCCACATGTTCATGACATAGGAAACAAAAGGATAGTGGGTCTCCTAGCTTTGACTCTGATGGGTATTGGAATCTAATCGATCTTGATGCCACCATAACACATTTCGCGTTTCTATCTTCTTTAATTAACTCTTGAACGGTATTTGCGAAGAACGCTGCCCGAAACTCATGGCGGCCAATATGAAAGTCGAGTAGAGCAAACAAAAATTTCATTGGACTGTGTTCAGTTATTAACAGAGGTTTTGGTGGTAACGTAATTTCTCGTGTGTGTGTGTTTCAATGGCACCAAGAGAGTTTTGAAGAACAAAAGGAGGCCGAAGACTGCAACCAGCCCTGTCTACTTCCGATGGTAGAAAAAATACACACTCAAACAAAAAATATCTGGAAAAACATATGCGTTGACGTTAAACAGTACTATTACTAAAAGAACCACATATGCTGCAAAGTACCGCGAAACGTAAGTATTTTAGTGTGACCTAGAATACTGCCCTGGGAGAACCCATATCGACACAAATTAAAAGAAATAATGAGTAAGTCCCATTTTCCGAAATCAAAGATGTACCGCCGATAAAATGCGTGCTTCAGAATCAAATGATTAATCAGGAAACAGAAAGAATATTATGGCTTAAGTCCCATCGACGACGCGTTTATTAGAGACTGTGCACAATTCGGGATTAGGGAAGGAAGGGAAAGGAAATAGGCCATATCCTTTGCAAGGAATTGTTCCTGCATTTGCCGTAAGAGATTTACTTAAACGACAGAAATCTGAATCTGGATGATAGGGCGGATATTTGAATCACTGTCCTTTCAAGTGCAAGTCCAATGTCTTAACCACAGCACCATCTTGTTTGACGGTTAATCAGAAGTACTACATTGTCATTCTAATAAATTTAAGAAAACAAGAAAGAGAAGATAAACACCGAATTTGTGGTCGAAGAAATAAAGAAACATAAATGAGAACAATGCTCTTCTTTTTTGTAGGTAAGTGCATTGCAGCACTCAAGCATCGTCCTTATCCACCAAATGTCGGACCATGCGACTTAAGCCTTTCCAGAAAGTTTGGCACAGAGTCGAAGCTGCATGGAACAGCATACCCGTACCCATCACCCAAGCTCAGTTCGGCTCGATGTCCAGTTGGATTGAGTCATTGTTGCTGACAGAGGTGTCAGCACTGTGTATTAACTTTTACAACCTGTAAACATCATATGACCTATAAATTTAGTAGAGTAACTAAAATTTCGGTACTTGCTACTCCTCCTGGAGCTGCAATTTTAATGGCCTGCGGGTTAGATAACCCAATCGCTATTTCCCGTAGATATTGTCATCCTCCAAATTGCATTGGACTGTGCGAAAATAGAGGTGTGGCATGTTCGTTACATTTGTTCAGATGATATACCTTGGTGTTTAGCTATGAGGTTTCAGTCCATAACAAGTTTTTGTAGCTGTCACACTTGATGTCTCTGACAGTCCACCTGATAGTCTTACTGCTGCTCGGATCTCTGTGCGAAGGCGGTGACGGAATGGTTAAGCTACCGGACTTGCAAGTAAGGACAAGCGGGGTTCATATTGCAGTCCGACCTACCAGATTTATGTTTTACATGGTTTTCTTAAATCGTTTAAGGCAACTGCCAGTGCTGGTAAGTGGTAGTAAGTTCCTATGGGACCAAACAGCTGAGGTCATAGACCCCTAAGATCTCACGGTTACCCCGCGCGGCTTAAAGGCAACTGCCGTGGAGGTTCCTGCCAAAAGAACTCTACCGATTTCCTTCGCTATTCTTGTCTAACAGAAGCATAGTTTCCATCTTTCAAGACATCCTCATTAATTAATCTTCCTTCCTTTTTACGGATCATCGTACATAATTATTGTCTCGCCTATAACAGTGTAACTGAGAAACACACATTAGCGCTTTCTCTCAAGCTTTCACGTTGTTTTGCTGATTTCTAAGATCCCTTAACATAGAGATGTGACAGTATATTTGATTTCTTTTTGTGGGATCAAGGAAACTTACGTCCTCGACGTTTTATGTTTGTTTACGTGATGTCATAAACTGCTCAAAACAAGTTTTTGCACCACTACACATGCACGAACCTTTGTGGGCTTCGATCAGCCGTGAAATGGAACGGAGGAATAAGCCTTAAGGGAAAAAAAAACAAAAAAAACAAAAAACCAACTTTACTACAAAATAAAAACAAGACAGTGACCAGAATGAAATCAGCCTGATAGAAAGTGTACGTCTTTCCGCACCTGTGAAATCGGAAAGTATTGCTGCCTAACATTTAATACCGTGTTACTCCAGTCCGTGCAGTATAATATGTTCCCATCCTCTTCGCCTGACCTATTCTTCGAAAGCGAGCTTGCAAAACTCATTCACTGTGTGAGCTAAGTTTCTACAACGACGCCCTGCAAGTCTAAACTGGTCCCAAGAATGCTCAGTCCAGTTCATACGAGCAGATACTACTGCCTTTTGAAAGAAGGGCTCGTCACCGAAATGTTGCTGTAGTGCTGAAAAATAGATTGGACAATCCTGTACAAGTGCTACACAGTGCACAAACTAGCCTCGATAACGATGAGAGGTGTGATACATTGATATGTAACACCAGCCCGAAATAAGACAGTCACCTTCCAGCTGAAGGCGTGGGACTTCGTCCCTAAGACGTGCGGTGATACCTGACTGCCTCCACATTCTTCTACCACAATTATCGAGCGTCAGACTAATTGTACACTTGACAGTGACGAGGACCAAAACGACATTGATCCACTTTCCCCTCTTGCCATTGCCTTGTCCACCTTCTTCAGACGCAACGGTGCTGCAATAGTGTCGTTCCTAGTGAAAGCATAGAGGTCAAATCAGTCGCGTGGAGACGGTTGTGTACTGTCCGCGTCGGCACAGCACTTCCAGTTGCCTGCAAACAGGCAACGCGCAGTTGTTTACATTCTCGTCGGGGTACCTGCGAACAGGCGCGGACCCAGAGTTCAGTTCTATGGGAGGCCACAATGTTTTCCCGATTTAGGGTGATTTTGTAAATACACTGGTGTCCAAAATTAAAGAAACAAACGGAAATTTTGTAAGGTTGTGTTTATTTTGCCACAAAACAGTGTAAACAGTAATAGTAAACTCGAAACACTGTAAAGAATACACAATGTAAACAGCTGCGATATACATAAAAATGTTCTTCGTTTTTTCCAACTTAAAGGATTTGCACACACATTCTGACAACTGGTTAATTTGCTCAGTATGGGGTGGACCACCTCTGGCAGCAATGCAGGCCTGACAACGACGGGGCATGCTGTGAATGATGTAATCAATTTCTTGTTGAGGCAATAAAGCCAATTCTTCCTAGAGGTGTGCTCGCAAGTCTTGGAGAGTGATTGGTGGATGTCGAAGTGATGCAACCCGTCTTCCTAGTGCACCCTAGACAACCCTTCCGTTTCCAAGAAAACATCAACCGCTCTTGTCATGTGAGGTCGATCATTGTCGTCCACGTCGCAATAACTGCACATGAGATCCCATGATCTCGTCACGATAGCTGACTGCAATAAACCTTGTCGATTCGCCCATACAAGTTCATGAAGTGGTGTTCATGTGGTCAACATAATCCCTGCCCATAGCATTGGGGTCCTCCTCGATATCGGTCTCTTTCCATAATGTTTGGATCGCGAAATCGTGTTCCGCGTTCCCTCCAGGTGTGAATGCGTCGAGAATCACAATCGGGACTCATCTGTGAAGGGAACATTGCCCCACTGTTCGACTACCCAAGTGGCATGTTGACGACTCTAGTCTAGACGTTCCCTTCTGTGAAGATGCATCAGAGGTACACATATAGCAGGTCTCCGATAATAAAGGAAACTCTGCCGAAGCCTTCTGGACAACGTTTGTCTCGATACAACACGTCAGATGCCAGATGGCGTGCAGTGCTAAGACGGTACCATCGTGCCCTTACATCCAAATAACGGTCCTCTCTTTCTGATATCATATGCGTTCGGCCCTGCCCTGGTCTTTGGGGTACTGTTTCAGTCTCTATAAATTGTTGCCACATCCGAGAAACAACAGAACGATTCACATCAAGCCATCGGGAGTCATCAGTTTGCGACTTCCTGCTTGCACTCTTCTTATGACCCTCCACTGCGGGAAGTCTGGTAGACGTCTTCTTTGTGCCATACTGCACCGTCGGCGACTGTATACACAGTGATTGTGGATGTGGAACTACCCGGAAAACAGTATCCCATTCGATAGGTGGCCCAACGTCATCGTTGACGTTGTTGTCCGCTGACCTGAATACCATTTTGCGTGCAGAAGACGACCGTACGAACATCTGTTAACAGTCTGTATGATTACACGGTGAATTAGACACAAGACGGGGAAACAGCGGTTCGTTGCTTTAATTTTGGACATCAGTGTACGTTTCATCTTCGGCATCTCTGTTGCAGCGAGGAGGAGAAAGGAGTATGTGAAAGTCGCCTATAACCCCTCCAGAGTTTCCTTTGTTATTCAGTATATAAGCTACTTCCACCACTGATTATTTGTGTCTCCAGTGATTGTCCCTCCTGCCCCCTCAAAAATATTGAAATGCTTCACTTACCTAGGATTTTAATAAAAACAACAATAAATATACAGGGTGTTACAAAAAGGTACGGCCAAACTTTCAGGAAACGTTCCTCACACACAAAGAAAGAAAACTTTTACTTTCCATGTTAGAGCTCATTTTATTACTTCTCTTCAAATCACATTAATCATGGAATGGAAACACACAGCAAAGAACGTACCAGCGTGACTTCAAACACTTTGTTACAGGAAATGTTCAAAATGTCCTCCGTTAGCGAGGATACATGCATCCACCCTCCGTCGCATGGAATCCCTGATGCGCTGATGCAGCCCTGAAGAATGGCGTATTGTATCACAGCCGTCCACAATACGAGCACGAAGAGTCTCTACATTTGGTACTGGGGTTGCGTAGACAAGAGCTTTCAAATGCCCCCATAAATGAAAGTCAGGAGGGTTGAGGTCAGGAGAGCGTGGAGGCCATGGAATTGGTCCGCCTCTACCAATCCATCGGTCACCGAATCTGTTGTTGAGAAGCGTACAAACACTTCGACTGAAATGTGCCGATCAATACCGATACAAACGTACCGCGCCACGGCTATTGCCCCGTGCTAATCCATACATCAAATGGGCATCTGCCAACTCCGCATTTGCAAACATTGCACTGACTGCAAAACCACGTTCGTGATGAACACTGACCTGTTGATGCTGCGTACTGATGTGCTTGATGCTAGTACTGTAGAGCAATGAGTCGCATGTCAACACAAGCACCGAAGTCATTACCTTCCTTCAATTGGGCCAACTGGCGGTGAATCGAGGAAGTACAGTACATACTGACGAAACTAAAATGAGCTCTAACCATGGAAATTAAGCGTTTCCTGACACATGTCCAATTAACATCTTTTCTTTATTTGTGTGTGAGGAATGTTTCCTGAAAGTTTGGCCGTACCTTTTTGTAACACCCTGTATAAATATTTTAATGTAACAATAATAATAAAAAATTAATAATGTGTTTACACCAGTGCGTAGTCCATCGCTATGGCATGACTTCAAAGACATCTTAGTTTAGAGAAATACACTCTACGGCAGAAAAAAAAACCATGCTCAACGAAGGAATTATCTGAATGCGACGAAAATCACATGTATAGACAAACAAATCATTACGACTGAGTAACTGACAAACAAATGATTGCAGCTGGGTGATTTATTCAAGAGGATGAGCTTCAGAGATTGAGCAAGTCACCAACCCTTTAGTCCATCTCTGACGCTTATGGAAGCAGTTATTGGGCTTGGCATTGATTGTCAGAGTTGTTGCATGTCCTCGTGATGGGCTTGTGTTAAATTCTGTCGAGTTGGCGTGTTAGATCTTGAAACTTCGAGCTGATTTGAGGGCCCTGCCCATAATGCTCCAGTTGAAGAGAGATACGGCGACCTTGCTGGCCGAGGTAGAGTTCAGTAAGCACGGAGACCAGCAGAAGAAATTCTCGCCGTGTGAGGGCGGGCATTATCTTGCAGGATGGCTTACCATTAAGGGCAACAAAATGGAGCGTAGAGTATCGTACAGCTGTGCTGTAAGGGTGCAGCGAATAACAACCGAAGGGGTCCTGCTATGGAATGAGGATAACAAGACCATCACTCCTAACTGTTGTGCCGTACGGAGGGCGACAGTCAGATCGGTATCCCACCACTGTGCGGGGCGTCTCCAGATACGACTTCGCTGGTCATAGGGACTCATTTCGTAGCTGTCTGCCCCGATAGCTGAGTGGTCAGCGTTACGGACTGCCGTCCTAAGGGGCCCGGGTTCGATTCCCGGCTGGGTCGGGGATTTTCTCCGTTCAGGGACTGGGTGTTGTGTTGCCTTCATCATCATTTCATCCCCATCCGGCGCGCAGATCGCCCAATGTGGCGTCGAATGTAATAAGACCTGCACCAAGGCTGCGGGACCTGCCTCGTAAGGGACCTCCCGGCCAATGACGCCAAACGCTCATTTCCATTTAGAAGCTTGAATTCTACTTCAGTCAATAAGATTCCAAGCCTAGGACGTGTCTTGAGAGGCCATTGATAACGGTGGGATACCAACCTGAGCGTCGCCTACCATGCAGCCCATCGCCCAGGAGTGATGCTCTGGATACCATTTCTTTTCATAGCACGACTCCTTTGGTTGTCATCCGCGGCACCCTTCCAGCACGGCGTTACGTCGACGATATTCTACGCCTCATTTTGTTGCCCTTCGTGGCAAGCCATCCTGGGTGTACATTTCGGCAAGATATGCCTGCCCGCACTTGATGAGAATTTTCATGCCTGGTAAATTCTACCTTGGCCAGCCACGTCGCCGGCTCTCTCCTAAATTGAGAACGTTTGGAACATTATGGGCAGGGCCCTCCAACCATCTGGGGATTTTAACGATCTTATGGGCCATTTGGACAGAATTTGGCACAATATTCAAAAATGGTTCAAATGGCTCTGAGTACTATGGGACTCAACATCTGAGGTCATAAGTCCCCTAGAACTTAGAACTACTTAAACCTAACTAACCTAAGGACATCACACACACCCATGCCCGAGGCAGGATTCGAACCTGCGACCGAAGCAGTCCCGCGGTTCCGGACTGCAGCGCCAGAACCGCTAGACCACCGCGGCCGGCTGGCACAATATTTCTCAGGAGGACATCCATCACGCTATCGATGAATGGCAAGCCAACTAACTGCTTAAATTAGTGCCAGAGGTGGACCAATGCGTTATTGACTTGTTAAATTTGTGAAACTCTTTCTCCTGACATCTTCTGATTTCCGTCCCACTCGTACAATTCCTTCGTTGTGCGTCGTTTTTTGTCTTTTGAAAATTTGAAAAATATTTCTGGCATGCAGTGATTTAAGAACCTTGATAGCAACAAAATTTCACAACTTTGTTGATATAATAATTTACACAGTATGAGCACCCATTGTGCACTGAACGGTGTTAGTATTTCTCTTACGATCATGAATTTGACAGTTATGCTGGCTGCAAGTGTTTAAGCGTTTAATTTTGGGAATGCTGTTTGTTTCTGTCGTTTTGGCCTACCTATATTGAATCTGTCTGATTTTTTCTCATTGAAATTTCTCCCCTTTTCTGTTCTGCTTTACTCGACTTGCTTGAACTAGTAACATGTCAGATTTGTCGCTGGCAGCAAGTATAATGTTAACTTGCTGCTCAAAGCTCATCCACAGGCGCTAGCTCCTATGCTAGTAAGCAAGAAGTACAATTACTTCCATTTTAAAGATCTTTAAGTTTCACGCTAAAGGGTCATTCCATGTCAAGTGGTCTAGGGCTCCCTGCTCGACCATCTTTAATTTTTCTGAAATTTAGTATGTATAGTACCACATGTCTCAAACGAACTTTGGTTAAGTTTTAGATTCTCAAGTGGAATTCTTGTTGAGATACAGCCGTTTGTTGGACCACATACCTGACCACGTTCAGTACAGTATCTCTCTTACTATTTTTTTTAACATCAAACTTAGCTACCTTGCACAACTTTTTGCACTCTGTTAAGTGATAATAATAATTATTATTTCTGTAAGCATCATAAATAGATAAACTGTATCACAGTTAGCCTAAAAAATTGCTCAAAATTGGCAAGTTTTCCGCTATTGAGACATTAGTTTCTAGTGTTTCGCGGTCAGCGTGTATCCACTGTTTGAATTCAATTAATTCCTCTGCATCCCAGTCCTGGAATATTTCTCCTAATTAAATTTTAACTGCATGTGCTTTGACGGCGATGCCGTACAGAGTCTTTGGCACTCAGATCACACACTGCCTTTCCTGTTAGCATTTTGTACTCATCCTTAACATTAGCACTTTGCAGCATGAACTTAACATTCTGAAGTATTGTTCACACACAGATAGAATGCTTGCCTGAAGCACCAACTGTTACACACTATTTTAGCCTGAGATCGCAGGATTTGGAGAAACTATATCCAGCACTATATTTATTGTGATATGCCAGTAAAGTTCTTTAAGATTAAACAGCAGGAACTGCTTCTGTTTTTGTAGTTTAATATCACCAAGCCGAACTGAAACACAGCCTTTGTTGCCAGATACATCCTGCTGTATTCATTGTCTTCTTAGGAATTGTTGAATCTGTCAGTGACTTCCTTTGACAATGGTTTGCCAATCTTTGCACAGGGAAATGCACCAAAATACCTTTTTCTGCAGTAACTTTCCAGGCTCTTTTGACCCTTCGTTCAGAAGTGCCAAACTTTTGCCTTCATTGACTAACTTTTTGGGGCTATAGTCAGTAATTGAACTTTCGTTGATCTATTGGATATTTCAGTTTTTGCTTTCATTTCTTTCAAAATGTCAATGTCATCATTACTCAGACTGCATTTAGCAGAGTGATTCGATTGTACAATGTCTTCTGTCATTACAGAGACAGACTTTATTTCTTCTGCTATTTTATTTTGCACGCATTCAATTAGCCAGCTTTGTCTCTGCTGCTTATTCTTCGAATTTTCGATGGAGAAGTGCCAAAAACCGTCAAGCTTTCATTCAAAGTGTCTGAGGCATCGGGATCAAAATCGTCATGAAGCTGATGTGGCCTCAGCCATTGAAATGTTTTTGCTTTGCAGCTGATGTAAACGTTCTGACATGGCTTTAAATTGCTACTCGTCACTTTATTCATTTCCTCGGACATGACTAAAGTGACTTTTAACAACCCACATTTGACAATGCAATTCTGCTTTTTAAACGGATTGCAACATGACTTTTGGCTGATTTCGTATTTGTGGAGGTACTTTCCTTGGTGACGCAAGCAGATCTGGTCTGGTCATGTCCTGTCGTCAAATAATAATAATTTTTTCATTTTCTGATAAGCTGCTAACGGAATTGAGCCCTATTTTGTTCGAATAAAATATACCGTGGTGACAATTTGACGACAATTTGCGCCCAACAGTGCATTTGGCTATAGGATAATCATTATCAATTGATTCATTGACGTACAGTTCGAATCAAGCTAATTAGCAAAATAATAGTAATGCGAATCTGAAGACATGTATACTAGGTTGCACTCGACTATGTTCCCAAATCGATGTAGACCACCACCTCAAAATGCAACAGATACAACAATACACTTTATGGAACACTCGAGATCAAAATAACAGGTATCTGTAAACAAACATGGCGGCACGGCGCCAAGAAATCTGATACTGCGCGTGCGCAACTTCTGCAAATTGTCCAGCTGTAGCCCTCTTTTTTTTTTTTTGCACTGTTGCCAGCGTTAGTCAATCTAATCAAATTTTCTACGATGTTCAAAACATGCTCTTTCTAATGAGAGTGGTTTTAAAAAGTTTCTAAAAGGTACTTTTGAGCGAAATGGGATTGAAATTTGACGTCTGTTACTTAATTATTTAAGGAGCTATGTAACTTTTAATTTTTTTAGAGTGCCAATTTTTTTAAGCCGACTTTGACACACCTTATCTGCAGAAGTAATATTTATTAGGGGCCTATCACCATTAAATATAGTATAAAAGTTGTACAACCACGATTCATGTTTTAAAAATAAATACCAAGAGAGATTTTAGATGTCAAAGTTGGTGAAATCTCAGTTCCGTACTGTACGTGGTCATTGTATGAGAGGCGAACAACCGGCTGTATCTAAAATGGCTGTATTCTCCACTGGAGAATCTAAAACTTAATCAAAGTTCGTTTGAGGCTTGTGGTACTCTACATATAAAATTTAAAATGCAGCAAAATCCAAGGTGGTCAAGGGAGGGGGGGGGGGGCGGGGGGCGGGCGCACTTCCAAAAAATTGGACCACTTGACGTGGAATGTCCCTTAAGTATTCTCTTGAAGTAGACTAAAACGTCTGGGAATTGAGAAATGTAAAAATTAAATGGTATTGTTTATAACTGAAGTTGTTGCCACAGTTGTACAACATTTTTGTTGTTGAAGTCTTACCAACTCGGTTTCGGGGTCTCAGCCCCGTCTTCAGGTGCAACTAAAATCAGTACAAAGTGTGCTTGTCCTAGTCAGGTTAAAAGGCAGCACATCTGCTGTACATAGCTGCCATATATCTGCTGCCTTTCTACTTAACCATGACATGTTCTCTTTGTACTGATTTTAGTTGCATCTGAAGATGGAGATGAGACCCCGAAATGTCGGTAATAACATTATGTAGCTGTAGTGGAAGTTTCAGTTATGAGCAAAGGACTTAACAGCTGTGGATGTCCCACTACCAGAAATTTATGAATGGTTTTGGTAAATTGTCTGTGGAGGGGATCATGACATCCATGAGCCTCTGTTGGATCCGCGCCTGCCTACGAGCCATTATTTTCAGGTAGCAGTCATTTGGTGGTAGATCGTTGGTAGTGGGCGAACGCTACAAGGTAGACCATCAATGTCGCTGTGGTGTCGTCCAATTCGATGGCTAATTTTCCGTTTTGCCAGCCCTACTTGCCGCAAAGTGATAATGTGCTCACAATCTAAACTTGAAGTGATGCTTCATGGCTTGCTGGCAGACTGAACCGTGTACACTAGCCGCACGTACCGCTCACGATTGGAGACACAGGGCAGTTACTCACTTGTCAGTTGCACTGAGAACGCAGGCTTACTTTAACCTGCACTACACAACAGTGCGTAGCCGGCGGCTGTGACCGAGCGGTTCTAGGCGCTTCAGTCCGGAACCGCGCTGCTGATACGGTCGCAGGTTCAAATCCTGCCTCGGGCATGGATGTGTGATGTCTTTAGGTTAGTTAGGTTTAAGTAGTTCTAAGTCTAGGGGACTGACCACCTCAGATGTTAAGTCCCATAGTGGTTAGAGCAAATTTTGAACAGCTGTGCGTAGTCGCTTTCTACGCTCAGAAGAGTACTAAGACAGAGTTTTCGATAAACACACACACACACACACACACACACACACACACACACACACACACACACACACACACACAGTCAAACACATAAGCTGTGTCAGTCATGAGTGTGGTGAAAAACTTTTTCTTGGGCAGTTTCTGTTCATCTAGATCTACATGATTACTCTGCAATTCACATTTAAGGGCTAGGCAGAGGGTTCAAAAATGGTTCAAATGGCTCTGAGCACTATGCGACTTAACTTCTGAGGTCATTAGTCGCCTAGAACTTAGAACTAATTAAACCTAACTAACCTAAGGACATCACACACATCCATGCCCGAGGCAGGATTCGAACCTGCCACCGGAGCGGTCGCTCGGTTCCAGACTGTAGCGCCTAGAACCGCACGGCCACATCAAGCGTCTGCAGAGGGTTCATCGAACCACAATCATACTATCTCTCTACCATTCCACTCCCGAACAGCGCGCGGGAAAAACGAACACCTAAACCTTTCTGTTCGAGCTCTGATTTCTCTTATTTTATTTTGATGATCATTCCTACCTATGTAGGTTGGGCTCAACAAAATATTTTCGCATTCGGAAGAGAAAGTTGGTGACTGAAATTTCGTAAATAGATCTCGCCGCGACGAAAAACGTCTTTGCTTTAATGACTTCTATCCCAACTTGCGTATCATATCTGCCACACTTTCTCCCCTATTACGTGATAATACAAAACGAGCTGCCCTTTTTTGCACCCTTTCGATGTCCTCCGTCAATCCCACACCGCGCAGCAATATTCTAACAGAGGACGAACGAGTGTAGTGTAAGCTGTCTCTTTAGTGGACTTGTTGCATGTTCTAAGTGTCCTGCCAATGAAACGCAACCTTTGGCTCGCCTTCCCCACAATATTATCTATGTGATCTTTCCAACTGAATTTGTTCGTAATTTTAACACCCAGGTACTTAGTTGAATTGACAGCCTTGAGAATTGTACGATTTATCAAGTAATCGAATTCCAACGGATTTCTTTTGGAACTCATGTGTGTCACCTCACACTTTTCGTTATTTAGCGTCACCTGCCACACCATACAGCAATCTTTTCTAAATTGCTTTGCAACTGATACTGGTCTTCGGGTGACCTTACTACATTATTTTTAGTGTTATCATTATTTGCGTGATTAACGGGTATTAGTGTGGGTTGTCAGCGAGTGTAAAAAACGTGACTAGTTGTAAGGAAAGCGAGGAGTATGAGGTGCGAAGAATGACGGGAGCGGTGGGGCAGCCGGCAGCAGCGGCGCCTCGCGTCCGAGGCGAGTGAGGACGACGAAGGGAGCAATCGCGGCAGGAGCGCCGGCTCCATCCGGGATGCGGGCGGCCGCATCGGCGAGGCTGGCGCCGCCCGCGAGAACGTCTACTTCCGCAAGATGGTCAGTATCCGCACACGCCTACGTTACGAGACGGACGGTAATCTGCATCACATTTTCTTATTTAAGATTTTATATCACAGATTTAGTATTGGAGGGCAGCATGGAGGGTGAAAATCGTAGAGGGAGACCAAGAGATAAATACACTAAGCAGATTCAGAAGGATGTAGGCTGCAGTACATACTGGGAGATGAAGAAGCTTGCACAGGATAGAGTAGCATGGAGAGCTGCATCAAACCAGTCTCAGGACTGAAGACCACAACTACAACAACAACAACATCACAGTTATAAGCTTACCGGAATAACTACACTCCTGGAAATGGAAAAAAGAACACATTGACACCGGTGTGTCAGACCCACCATACTTGCTCCGGACACTGCGAGAGGGCTGTACAAGCAATGATCACACGCACGGCACAGCGGACACACCAGGAACCGCGGTGTTGGCCGTCGAATGGCGCTAGCTGCGCAGCATTTGTGCACCGCCGCCGTCAGTGTCAGCCAGTTTGCCGTGGCATACGGAGCTCCATCGCAGTCTTTAACACTGGTAGCATGCCGCGACAGCGTGGACGTGAACCGTATGTGCAGTTGACGGACTTTGAGCGAGGGCGTATAGTGGGCATGCGGGAGGCCGGGTGGACGTACCGCCGAATTGCTCAACACGTGGGGCGTGAGGTCTCCACAGTACATCGATGTTGTCGCCAGTGGTCGGCGGAAGGTGCACGTGCCCGTCGACCTGGGACCGGACCGCAGCGACGCACGGATGCACGCCAAGACCGTAGGATCCTACGCAGTGCCGTAGGGGACCGCACCGCCACTTCCCAGCAAACTAGGGACACTGTTGCTCCTGGGGTATCGGAGAGGACCATTCGCAACCGTCTCCATGAAGCTGAGCTACGGTCCCGCACACCGTTAGGCCGTCTTCCACTCACGCCCCAACATCGTGCAGCCCGCCTCCAGTGGTGTCGCGACAGGCGTGAATGGAGGGACGAATGGAGACGTGTCGTCTTCAGCGATGAGAGTCGCTTCTGCCTTGGTGGCAATGATGGTCGTATGCGTGTTTGGCGCCGTGCAGGTGAGCGCCACAATCAGGACTGCATACGACCGAGGCACACAGGGCCAACACCCGGCATCATGGTGTGGGGAGCGATCTCCTACACTGGCCGTACACCACTGGTGATCGTCGAGGGGACACTGAATAGTGCACGGTACATCCAAACCGTCATCGAACCCATCGTTCTACCATTCCTAGACCGGCAAGGGAACTTGCTGTTCCAACAGGACAATGCACGTCCGCATGTATCCCGTGCCACCCAACGTGCTCTAGAAGGTGTAAGTCAACTACCCTGGCCAGCAAGATCTCCGGATCTGTCCCCCATTGAGCATGTTTGGGACTGGATGAAGCGTCGTCTCACGCGGTCTGCACGTCCAGCACGAACGCTGGTCCAACTGAGGCGCCAGGTGGAAATGGCATGGCAAGTCGTTCCACAGGACTACATCCAGCATCTCTACGATCGTCTCCATGGGAGAATAGCAGCCTGCATTGCTGCGAAAGGTGGATATACACTGTACTAGTGCCGACATTGTGCATGCTCTGTTGGCTGTGTCTATGTGCCTGTGGTTCTGTCAGTGTGATCATGTGATGTATCTGACCCCAGGAATGTGTCAATAAAGTTTCCCCTTCCTGGGACAATGAATTCACGGTGTTCTTATTTCAATTTCCAGGAGTGTATTAGTCACTCCCTGGAAACGGCATACTGGCCGAATTGGAATGCTGTAGATGGTGTAGGCCTCGTACCAGGTGGTCACATTACCCTGCACTGCGGACGGAAGTCCTGGCACTGAAGTCGTTCGTACCGGGCGGTTATAAGTGCAGAAACTTACGGAGGTCCAGCGTGCGCTGTAATTATCACGTGGCAGCGAAACTTGGTAGGTACGCTAACGCGTTAATGCGGAACAGGTTTAAGCTGGGAAAAAAAAGCTACTTCCAGTTTTGACTTCCAGTTGCAAATCTGGCGACATACAGTATCTCGTTGACGTATCTTACACTCATACTGAACCAATGGTGTAAGCGGCGATTAATAATAAAATCAACATTATCCCTTTCCCGCTTGTTTGATCTTTTCTGCTCAGAGCCATTTGAAACAGTTTTTCTTGCATTCACAGCGCCAAAATGACAAAAAAAAAAAAAAGGTTCAAATGGCTCTGAGCACTATGGGACTTAACATCCGAGATCATCAGTCCCTTAGACTTAGAACTACTTAAACCTAACTAACCTAAGGACATCACACACATCCATGCCCGAAGCAGGATTCGAACCTGCGACCGTAGCAGTCGCGCGGTTCCGGACTGAAGCGCCTAGAACCGCTCGGCCACTCCGTCTGGCGCCAAATTTGCACCTGGTGGCCAAAACTGGAACTATTTTTTTTTTCAGCATAATTCGGTTCAACATTAAGACGTTCGAATATTTACCAAGTTTCGATGCCTGACGATAATTATAACCCACACTGGACCTCTGTGATACTGCACTTCAATTATAACCATCCAATATGTGCCATTCTGTTTTACAGAATCAGCACAATAAGATGGGTCAATGTGGAGTCGCAAAATAATGGCTAAAAGGAGTTATCATGTTTGGACATACCCACAACCACACCATGAGTGAAGTTGCCCATTTATTGGTATTTCATCGCTATCTAACTTATCTACAAATAATAGTGCACCACTCGTTGCATTTAACATGGCGCCAGAAAAGTGGTTGTAAAAAGGTACTAACTGATACGGACTGCATAGGTCACACCTCTCGACAAACAAAATCCAGACACAAAGGAATTAAAGACATTAGCTGCCAGTGGGCATTGATTTAAATCATTGGAGGAAGTTGACAATTTGTGCTCGACTGAGGTTCAAACCCGGGTCTTCTGATTACTAGGCAGATATGCTGACCACTGTGCCATCTGGACAAAGTGGTCATCGCAGCTCCACGGACTACCCTAACACGCCTCCCGTCAGACCCAAATACTCAACTTATCCGCACACCACTGATGTAGTAATCCCTTGCACATCATGCGCATTACTCGTGGCTTTTTGTCGATTCCTTTAAGCATCTGCACTGAAGAAATCATTGGCCGTCGTTGCCTTAATTACGTACGTGGTGTCTGTTCTTTTGGACATGTCGGAAAGGACTTACATCAATTTTGGTCCTGCAGCCACTATGAATCAAGACATACAGAGATTAAAGTATTAGTTGCAAGTGGGCATTGATTTATATCAATGGGGAAAGTTGGAAATTTGTGCTGGACTGGGATTTGAACCCAGGCCTCCTGCTGACTAGGTAAATATGCTAACCACTACACCATCTGGACAGAGAGGTTACCACAACTTCAAGGACTACAACCCCAGGCAAATTAGTAAGAAAATCAGCAAATGGGGGAAAATGTACAAGGTTTTGAAACTTCGGGAAAATACTCATATGGAATGTAGTAATAAGAAACAGAATAGTTCCCCTTCGTAGGGTCGGCGCGTCCCATTTTATGTCCCCCGGAAATCAATTCATACCATATTTTAAATTTATACGCAAAAGGCTCATTTTTCGAACACAGCTCTTTTAGTTAATATATTCCCCGCAAAATTGTACACGAAAAAGATCTTGTGCATCTTTTTATTTATACGAGTAGTATTTGAGGTATAAGAATTGGATAAGGATTCTGTTAACGTAACAGTTTGTAGTCTTTATTACTTAGCAAAGTATATAAATAAAAAGCATAATTAGGTGTATGGAAATATTGAATAGCCTCTATATTCTACTTGATGGTATTTCTTTTGCGATCAGTATTGTTGAAAACAGGAGTAAGTAACAATGAAAACGTCAAGTTCCCCTTCCCATTCCCTCAGCGCTCCCCTACCTCTATTGTCGGTGCCGTTTCTTCCTATCCAGGAGCCCATTTCAGCTGAGTTAACGTTGTGAACTGTCAAAGTAGCGCCAGAGGGTTCTGTTTTTGTGATAGTAGTCATCACTTTGTGTTGATATTAAGTGCTTCTTGGTCTCATTTTTTTGCCCGAACTGAGAAAACAATGATGCTGGATTCTACTACCGGTTTTACCTGTGGTAAGTCTGTTTCGGAAGGAGAGAGATCAATAGGGCTTGGAAACTCTGATATGCGTCAACAAGGAACGGAAGGATGGGGCTCATAATTTTTTACAGAACGCTGGACTGGTTTAAGTATGTCTATGTGAAGGAACGTAATAGAAGGAAACTAAGTAATCAGAATGTTGCACAAGTAGATGATACAAGTTCGAGATCCTCTCCCTCTTATCCATTCAATTTCAAAAAATACTGTTTCATATGTGCAAAAGATTTGACATAAAGGTGGAAACAAAAACACCATGCCACAAACGCCGTGGGATGTTTGGAAGTTCGCTCTTTAATTTAACTGTGAAGCACACGCTGCTTAAGAAAGCAGAGAAAGCTTAATTAGTGTCGAGCTCCTCCTCTGTTCGAAAACGAGATCGCCCTCAAAATGTCAATTTTGATGCCGCTTTTCAAGAATTACGCAAATTTATAGATAGTTCAGAGGTATGTCTATTTTCACTGCTAGATTTGCTGCAGAAAATTAATGAATGTCTCCCAGGAAAAGAGACAATGACTATAAAAACTCTAATAACAAACTGACTGAACACTTCGGAGACGGGGTCTTGTTCGCCACAATGCCAAAAAATCCCCCAGTATATGTTTATAAGGAGTAGCTGTATTCATTAGGATCGACATTAGTAGCTTCTCAGGAAGTATAGACTGTTACAAAGCTTTGTCTGTTGCTGAAGGAGCGTTCGAACAATACTTGCTCTCTCGCCAAAATTTGGTTCTCTGAAGCTTAAGCGATCCACCATGGTTAGGACAATGTGCATGTCACCTGTTAGGCTTGAAAAAAAATATAACTGAAGTAGATACAACGCATTTCTTTCTGTGAATGCTGCGCACGTTTCATTGACCTGATGATTTAAAGGATTGCTTCATGTACAAATTATCGAGTGTACCAATATCTCAGTTTGACAGCAGTGGATTGATGAGGAAGACAAAAAAGTCGTCGCTGTAGCTTCTTTTCAGTCAAATACCTTAAATGAATATTGACAATAATGATTGAAGTTCTTTGTTCTAGAGAGAGTGTTTCTTATCCACCACGTCGTGTGGCTTGAGAATGGAACTTCTGGTGACATTTATAAAACCTTAATAGCCTATATTCAGAGACATTATAGAGATGACGTTGCCGTTGTATTTTACGATTATTCAGAAAGTTCTCTAAACATAAAAACTATTGAACGTCAAAGGTGAACGATGAGGCGGACCTCACGAGAAATTTTCTTTAATGAAGGGACGTTATGTGTTGAATCACAGTCCGCCTTTCTTAGTAACCTCAGCAATAAGGAAATGTTTATTTCACAGCTTGTGCAAAATCTAGGCAGTTTTGGTATTGAAACCAGGATTGAGAATGACGGTGCACATGAAATTGTTGCAAAAGCAGACGACACAGACATAAACCTGACGAAGGATGGTAACGGTAGCATCATGAATACAAGAATTCAATACTGTTTCTTCATGCAGTAAGTGGTTGGGACAGTACTTCGGCCTTGTTTGGGAAAGGAAACCTGCAAGCTTTCCCAATACTCAACCAGTATCCCCATCTTCATAATATTCCACGGATATTCAACGATCCTGCTTCCTCTCCCGATATTACTGCAAAAGCAGAAGAGGAATTTATACTTTCTCTACACAAAAACATTAGAGAGTCCTGATGACGACAACTGAAATCCAATTCGATTTAAACGCTTTAATGTACTTGTGGGTCAGGCAAACAATGCTCTCATACTCTCTCGTTTGCCTCCCACTACTGATGCAGGACGCCTCCACTCTTACCGAGTTTACGTAGAAGTCCAGCTATGACTGGGGAACAACTTTGATCCCAGAAACTGGGGCTGGAGGGAATCAAACTCATCCCTCTGCCCGATTCACATGAAACGACTGCTCCAGAGAAAATAATGCTACTGATTTCATGCGACTGCACTCAAGGCTGCGGAAGAAAGCGCGGATGTGTGAAGGCTGACCTACATTGCAAACAATGTGCAAAAACTGTCGTGGCCAAAGCTGCACTTATGTGCCTCGCAGTGATCTGGCAGAAGACATGGCTCATGATTTTATGTAAAAAAAATATTTACAAGAATATATTTGTTTGATAGATATTGTGATATTTTCAATGTCTACAAAAAAAGAAATGGCTCTGAGCACTATGGGACTTAACATCTGAGGTCATCAGTCCCCTAGACTTAGAACTACTTAAACCTAATTGACCTAAGGACATCACACACATCTATGCCCGAGGCAGGATTCGAACCTGCGACCGTAGCGGTCGCGCGGTTCCAGACTGAAGCGCCTAGAACCGCTCTGCCACACTGGCCGGCCAATGTCTACATGCTATACATGTATTGTAAATATATTACAACAAAAGTAATTGTCGATTAGTTTTACAGTAATTCTTAATTTTCATGAAATTTGATTTTCATTCCAATAATTTAAGTTGCATAAATCAAAAGTAAAAGACTAAAAAGCAAAATTGTCCCATATATAAAACTCTTTTTTAAAAGAAATTTCACTTTTTTACCTTCAAATTTTAGCACTCATAAACTAATTACCTTGCTTAAACATGCATTTGACCTTGTCTGAGTAGAATTATACCAGAAGTATTTTCTGTCAGACAGATAACTTCGTTAAATGAAACGTTTTTCGTAAAGTTTGAAAAAAGGAAAATTAATTACATTAAGGGGTGGGGGAGGGAGAAGCTCTCCCTATAGGCACGGGAACTTTTCTGTTTTATACTTCTACATCGCCTATGAGTGAGTATTATCCAAAAATTTCAAAACTTTATAAATTTTTTCCCCCATTTTTCCTAATTCACCTGGACTTTACCTTAGCACGCCTCCCATCGGACCAAAATTCTCAATTTGTCCACACACTACTAGTGTAGAGCCTTTTCGCCATTATCTTCATTATTTGCGGCATTTTGCCGATTCCCGTAAGAGTTCGAACTTGGTGTGCAGCCGCACTGAAGGGATCATTGGCCGTCCTAGCCTTAATTATACATGTGATGTCTGTTCTTTTAGACATGTCTGACCTGCATGCTGGGTTCGGAGTCTCTGTGCGAGCCGGGGGAACGATTGGGACGAAGAAGTGTATCTTCGTTTACCTGGCAGTTGACCTGAAGGGGAGATTCATATCGCACCAGGGATTTCCGGCCAGGAGTCAACATCTGTGGCCGGTCCGTGCATTAGGAGGAGGCGAGAGAACGTCAACAGTGGCGTGCCTCGTTGGTAAAGGAATTTGTGCCGTTGGATAAGGGGCTCTTTCAAGCAAAAGGAACAAGGACAATGATTGCGTTTCGGCTGGGCCAAATTATGTTTTCAGAGGACACTGCTGGGCTAGATAATGTTTCTCGAGGGAGCGCTCCAGACGCAGAAAACAGGAAAGCAGCTTCCATCAGAAGTGTACAGTCTTGGAGCACTAGCTGGAAAACGATTTTATACAGATAACATATTTCTATACACAGGAAATGTATTCGCACTTGCGAATATGGAGAACCATCGGATGTATAATGGGATGACGACAACGAAAATTTGTGTCTGACTGGGACTCGAATCCAGATTTCCCGCTTATCGCGATCAGTCGCCTTATCATTAGGCTATACGAGTAAGACTCACGCCGAGACCCAAACTTCCATAAATCGTCGACGACTTGCCTAGAGCCTGTACTCCTACATTCATTAGTACACTACTGGCCATTAAAATTGCTACACCAAGAAGAAATGCAGATGATACACGGGTATTCATTGGACAAATATATTGTACCAGAACTGACATGAGATTACATTTTCACGCAATTTGGGTGCATAGATCCTGAGAACAACCACCTCTGGCCGTAATAATGGCCTTGATACGCCTGGGAATTGGGTCAAACAGAGCTTGGATGGCGTGTACAGGTACAGCTGCCCATGCAGCTTCAACACGATACTACAGTTAATCAAGAGTAGTGACTGGCGTATTGTGACGAGCCAGTTTCTCGGTCACCATTCACCACACGTTTTCAGTTGGTGAGAGATCTGGAGGATGTGCTGGCCAGGGTAGCAGTCGAACATTTTCTGCATCCAGAAAGACCTGTATAGGAGCTGCAACATGCGGTCATGCATTATCCTGCTGAAATGTAGCGTTTCGCAGGGATCGAATGAAGGGTAAAGACATGGGCTGTAAAACATCTGAAATGTAACGTCCACTGTTCAAAGTGCCATCAATGCGAACAAGAGGTGACTGAGACGTGTAACCAATGACACCCCATACCATCACGCCTGGAGATACGCCAGTATGGCGATGACGAATACACGCTTCCAATGTGCGTTCACCGCGATGACGCCAAACACGGATGCGACCATCATGATGCTGCAAACATAACCTAGATTCATCCGAAAAAATGACGTTTTGCCATTCGTGCACCCAGGTTCGTCGTTGAGTACACCATCGCAGGCACTCCTGTCTGTGATGCAGCGTCAAGGGGCCGGCCGCGGTGGTCTAGCGGTTCTAGGCGCGCAGTCCGGAACCGCGCGACTGCTACGGTCGCAGGTTCGAATCCTGCCTCGGGCATGGATGTGTGTGATGTCATTAGGTTAGTTAGGTATAAGTAGTTCTAAGTTCTAGGGGACTGATGACCACAGATGTTAAGTCCCATAGTGCTCAGAGCCATTTGAACCATTTTTTTTAGCGTCAAGGGTAACCACAATCATGGTCTCCGAGCTAATAGTCCATGCTGCTGCAAACGTCGTCGAACTGTTCGTGCAGATGGTTGTTGTCCTGCAAACGTCCCCATCTGTTGACTCAAGGATCGAGATGTGGCTGCACGATCCGTTACAGCCATGCGGATAAGGTGCCTGTCATCTCGACTGCTAGGGATACGAGGCCGTTGGGATCCAGCACGGCGTTCCGTATTACCCTCCTGAACCCACCGATTCAATATTCTGCTAACAGCCATTGGATCTCAACCAACGCGAGCAGCAATGTCGCGATACGATAAACCGCAATCGCAATAGGCTACAATCCGACCTTTATCAAAGCTGGAAACGTGATGGTACGCATTTCTCCTCCTTACACGAGGCATCGAAACAATGTTTCACCAGGCAACGCCGGTCAACTGCTGTTTGTGTATGAGAAATCGGTTGGAAACTTTCCTCATATCAGCACGTTGTAGGTGTCGCCACCGGCGCCAACCTTGTGTGAATGCTCTGAAAGCTAATCATTTGCATATCACAGCATCTTCTTCCTGTCGGTTAAATTTCGCGTCTGTAGCACGTCATCTTCGTGGTGTAGCAATTTTAATGGCCAGTAGTGTATATCGCCATACAGGGGAGACGTTTTAATTGAAAGTCGCTTGCCCGGTGTCGGTAGATAAATGCACACAGCAATAAAGTTGCCTGGGATAGATTGAAAATCGCCGTTGAGGAATGGGATAATCTGGACCAACGTGCCTCGATGAACTTGTGGATAGTATGCCACGACGAATACAGGCATGCATCAATGCAAGAGGATGTGCTACTCGGTATTAGAGGTACCGGTGTGTACAGCCGTCCGGACCACCACCTCTGAAGGTTTCGCTGTATGGTGGCACAACATGCAATGCGTGGTTTTCATGAGCAATAAAAAGGGCGGAAATGATGTTTATGTTGATCTCTATTCCAATTTCTGTACAGTTTCTGGAGCTCTCGGAACAGAGGTGGTGCAAAACTTTTTTTGATATGTGTAGAAGTATAAAGGCAGGCGAGACCCGAAATAGTGTGCCTAGGGCACACACTTTTAGGAAATTTCTTCTGTTCCCTAAACTGAAAATGTATTTAATCATCAGTTTGGACTTCCTCAGTGACTACAATACACTATTAGACTTGGGGTGCGCCGAAGTCATTTGGCAAAAAAGAAATAATGGTAAGCTTCGTTTTGAGGTACAAGCCATTCGCGTACACATACTGGCGAGCTGTTTGAAACTGTGTATGAACAGAGGAGACTGGAAAAGAAGGAATGCAGACTGGGAAGGCTAAGATGAAGAGGATTCAGTATACGAAGAAGAATCGATAAAAAGGGAAACTGATTACACTATCAACGAATGGCTAGAATAGTTTACGGACATCAGCAGAGAAGGTTGAGAAGAGTTGAAGGAAATACTAGCCGATAATCAAGAGGTATTTCTACCAAAGACTGGGACAATCAACAGTTTTCAGTACACTTTCGGCGTGAAGGACCGCAACAAGTTATTTGTACCTCCCTACGCATTCCCACCCGCATACAGAACGAAATTGAGCCAAGAAATAGAACAAATGTTGCAAGATGGTGTCATCGAACATTCAGTATCAATTTATAACAGCCCTCTGCGAGTCGCTGAAAAGAGGGAGGGTCTATTAAATTCAAGGCAGATTGGTACTATCATCACGTGGGAGACAGATAGACAAGTGAAATTAGAAGAACTAAAAGATTTCACAGGGTGAAAGCCTTCTCATAGATCATGTGAGATTAAGTTTTTGCCAGATAGCACTGCACCCTTCTTACTGCTGATACGCTGTGTTTATAGCTTTCGGTTTATGCTATCAGTTTTAACGACTACGTTTCGGTCTAAATATATCTTAGGCTCGAGTTATTCGCAGGCTAAACGAATTTCTTGACGAACCAGTGAAGCAAGACATTACATGTTTTTATTGACGACTTTTTGAATGCCAAAGAGTGATCACAACAGAGCCCTAAAGGTGTCGTTCACTTTTCTAAGGAACCGCTGAGTAACCGTCTGTTTAGAGAAATCCCGTTTAGCACACAGAGGCAGTGTTTTTATGACATATTGTGTCAGCGGAAGGAGTAACACCGAACCCGGAAAAGGTAGAGCTATCGTATAGTTTCCGACGCCTTACACCGGAAAGAATTCAAGAAGATATCTCAAGGTCATAATTTTTTTTTTAATTTGTCGGAATGGAGACGCTAGCAACTCCAAGGTTCTGTGGGTTAACGTGGTAGAAGACACAGTGTGTGTGGGTTGCAAATGCAGAGAGCGAATTTCAGGCATTGTAAAATTCACTGGTACTCACACTGCCCAAATTATCTGCTGATTTCTGCATGACGACTGACCGCTCGAAGACAGGGATTGGAGTCATGATATTCCAGGAGCTGAGGAAGATGGAGAGACCATGAAGAAGACAATAGCATCTGCTAGTCATGTGCTTTCAAAACGCATAATAATTTATTGAGTGACTGAGCTCGAGGCTTTAGTTATTGTTTGGGGTTTTAAGAAGTTGTGCGACTTCCTCTTCAGACACAAAACGAGAGTGTATGGCAATCACCCAGCGCTAGCGTGTCTGCTGACAACCAAGTTAACCCACAATAGACTGATATCGTGGGTTCTTTATCCGCAAGAATTCGACTTCACAACCACTTACGTGCCTGGCAAAACAAACATAATAGCCAGTGCACTGTCTCGTTCGCCGGTGGGTCTGAAGAAACAGATAGCCAAGGATATTCAATGTCTTCAGCTCATTGTCTTCAATTTGAAGGCAATCACTTCAGTTAATCTGAGAAATGTGGCCTTCGAGAATTACATTATCATGTCATTAAAGGAGATAATAAAGAACATGACAAGGGTCCAGCACTTAAATGGCTAAAGGAGAAGTCATAATCAAACTATTTTATTTCGTTGGAAAGGGGGACCTATTCCACCTTAGGGTGTTCTTGGCTCACTGTGGGCCCTTTGCATTCCGGAAGAACCAATAAACAAAGTGATATTGTATATCTACCTCTGCTACGAGCATTTTCGGATGAAGAAATGTTTTCAGAAATGGAAAACCTTATGCAATTTCAGTAACATGGAGCAGAGGATCAATAAATTCCTTTCCGTTTGCAAGGCATGCCAAAAGGCGAAACCAAGTACTCAGACGAAGCAGAGACTGCGCTATCTAACTGTGCCCAATAAACTGCGATACTTAGCAGAAGCAGACTTAATGGGATCACTGTCCGCAATACAGCATGGCTTTTGGTGCATATTAGTTGTCGTGGAGCTCACGTCCAAATTTGTGACTCTCACTCCATTACATAGAGTTACTTACTTGCTGTATCGAATGCACTCTGCAAGAACTTTTTAGTACAAGTAGAACGAGTTGATAGAATTATCTCATAAAATGGAGCACAGTTTAAATCAGAATGATACACAGACATCCTATGGAGACACAGGATGCAGAGTTCTAACGTCACAGCATACCACCCGATTTCGAACCTTAGGTGGAACAGAAGGTCCTTGTCAGATCATTTCGACTGCGAAACAAACAGAAGCGATTGTGTCAGAAGTTTTTCTTTTATACAAAAGCCCACTAGGGATTAGACGTATTGCACATGCACAACATGTACAAGTTAGAAATCACAAAGTCAAAGCAGTCGGTTGGTGTGCACTACATCTGCCACATAAAGCCTTTCACAGACAGACGAAAATGATAAAAATACAAGAATCAGCAAGACAGGAAAGGCAAGGAAAGATGCCAGAAAAGGATTACTGTCATACTGTGTATGGCCGTACAGATAACAAAGTCAATGCATGTTGTACAAACATGACAGGAGCATGTACAGAAGAACATCATTCAACGAGAAAGAGAGAGAACTGATATAAATCTTTATCGTACCCCGATGTGCTAGTACTTAAAAAAGATTGTGATATGGTCTATTCGAAAGAAATTTGTAAGTGGTGAGGTGCACAGTCAATTCACTGAGTTCATGCGGACAGACGGTATATGTTTTACAGAGGAGGGGTCTGTAGCTGGAAGAGATACGTTACATATCAAGTGTTTTCCTCATGTCGGATGGCTGTTGCGAGGAATGAGACATCGGTACTGGTCGTCAATCGCCGTTTCGTATTTCTTAGTTGTTATAGCTGTCTAGTCATCAGTTGATTGTTTGGGGTTATGCGCTCTTTTATTTTGTCGGCGCCGACCAGCGTTATAGACGATGATTTTAAGTGTATTGATGTCTTCGCTAGTGATGCGAGTGGATGCGAATGTGTTGAGTTCTATGAATTTGTTGTCGTTTGACGTCAGAGAACGTCCATAAGAGTTATGTGTTCTTTGTAAACACTTTTTGTTTTTTTTATAGCAGCATGAGTGTTACGTGTTTGGCTGCAACAAGACTGATTGTTGTGTGAAGGATGATATGGGCGAGTGATGACTGTGGGAATAAGAGTTGCCGCGCGGGATTAGCCGAGCGGTCTCAGGCGCTGCAGTCATGGACTGTGCGGCTCATTCCGGCGGAGGTTCGAGTCCTCCCTCGGGCATGGGTGTGTGTGTTTGTCCTTAGGATAATTTAGGTTAAGTAGTGTGTAAGCTTAGGGACTGATGACCTTATCAGTTAAGTCCCATAAGATTTCACACACACATTTGAACATTTTTTTGAATAAAGAGTTTTGCTGCAGAATTCTGAGATGCTCACCAGTCTTCAACAATCCAGTCTCCAATAACAGTATGTAATGAGATACGGGATATAATGGTTACTAAATGCTTTTTGTTTGTGTGTGCAGGAGAGATAAAACACGATGAATAAGGGAAGGTCGAAGGTACTGAGATCGCTGAAGGTATTATAACAATGAAGGAATTGTAAGGGATATCAAACCTACGTAGGTGTGTAATTAATGTGAAACTGAAAATAACACCATGAGAATCTCAGCTCGGCGTTGCACACAGTAATTTATTGAGAGATAAAAATTAGATATATAAATAATTGCTGTAGGATCTAGTTAGTGTTGTGAGATTTTGTCCTGAGGAGTACAGAGCAGATAATAAAGACAACGAAACAGATGGTTGGAATGGAAGGTAATCAAAAACGAAATATGTTAGGGTGGTGTCATCCGACAGTAGGGACCACAATCTATATCCAGAATATTGGTAATTTACTCAAAATGGTTCAAATGGCTCTAAGCACTATGAGACTTAACATCTGAGGTCATCAGTCCCCTAGACTTAGAACTACTTAAACCTAACTAACCTAAGTACATCACACACATCCATGCCCGAGGCAGGATTCGAATCTGCGACTGTAGCAGCAGCGCGGTTCCGGACTGAAGCGCCTAGAACTGCTCGGCCACATCGGCCGGCTGGTAGTTTATTAATCATGATGTTTTATAGTTAACTAGGTTTACTATGCATGCAAATTAACTCATCATATTATACTTCAGTTATGACATGATGGAAATGGTAACATACTAACACATTCAATACTTGGGCTGTTAACCCATTCTTCTCTCATGATAGCATCATAAGACGAAAGACATAGGTCATCTGCTATAACTAGCCAGTCACAATAAATTAGAGTAAATATATAAAACAATGATTAAACTGTATAGTACACCAGCCATAATTAAATGTCATCAGATTTGTTTGCATTTTCATTCACACTTGAGGACACTTGACATTTATAGTCATTATATTTTTGTGTACTATTAGTGTCACTCCATATTTATGAGAGTATGTATTTTAGATTGTAGAAAGTCGTGTACTGAGTCTGGTCTTTAAGTACAGCGCAGAACCACACAAATACGAGGAGTAGTGTCACAAGAGCAACCTGTGTGTACTGCCAGCCAGACATAACGGGAGCACCGAGTGCCAGGGGCACTGTCACAGCGGGTGAATGCTAGCCACTGAGAGAGATATTGTCGCAGCCAGCTTGACTGTCACCCCCACTATAGACTGTTCCAAAGAAGACAAAGAGGAGGTCCACCTGCTGTCCACTGCATTGATTACATCTGGCAGATGCGACACGCATGCTATGAGTGACGACGAGATAGCTGCATCAAACTAATCTGTGTGCCAGCCATCTGTTCATTGTGCCTCAGTGAACCTCCACTACACTGATGCGACAGAAGTGAATCCCAGTGCCCGTGTGACGTTCCAGACGAGAGTAAAACTCAAAGATGAGGTTCATTTCATGTAAACCTTTATATTGATGTCAGTTTCTTGTTGAGTATTTATTATCACACATTTTTGTTATGTTATGTTATTTGATCTAGCACATATTGTCAGTGCATTTTATGATTAAGAATTAGCAATCACACAGAATGTTTATTTCTGTGTCTGTCATTGCCACACTTATCTAAAACTCACACCATGTTTCCACGGATGCAATAATTTAGTACGTACGAACACTTGATCATCTTAGATTCTGCATTTCACTCAACATTCAGTTAGTTGCTTAAGTGATCTGAAAGCATGGCTTTATGAAGAATCAGTTTTCCATTGTGTCGATCACATCTTACAGTGATGATATTTATAACACATAATCAGTATTCTCGTGTTCTGCTTGATAGTCTGAAACTACTCTTAAATATTATAAACACTGTTAGGTATAGCGTGAGTTATATTCAGCGTGTAATAAGATGAGTGGCCAAGCAGCCATACTAAAAATCAGGCACCATAAAAGATTCAAAGTGTATAACATAATATTGACCCTCACCTGAGAGGAAAGTTTGTTCTTTATATTGTTCAGCTGGTATTCTAGTCTTCATTTGCCATTGTATAGTCCATAGTTTCTAAGAATCTGTATTCAGCATCGAGTCCTGTAATAAAGTAAGCTTAGGTTGGTTCCTTGGGGGTGTTTGAAATTGTGTGTGTGTGTGTGTGTGTGTGTGTGTGTGTGTGTGTGTGTGTGTTTGGCACAATATTGATGGTTAGTTGGTTTGGTGGAAGAGACCATTAGGGAAGGAAGTCGGCCGTGCCCTTTCAAAGGAACCGTCCAGGCATTTACCCGAAGCGATTTAGGGAAATCACGGAAAACCTAAATCAGGATGGCCAGACGCGGGTTTGAACCGTCGTCCTCCCGAATGTTAGTCTAGTGACAATATTGATGGTCAATAATAAGGCTTGTCATTTGAGCATTTATCCAGTTTCAGATAGTAAGTGGATTGCAACATTTTTATTATTGCTACCCCTCAGCATAACTTAAGAGGGTCACTTACTGTACAAAATTTTCATAGACAGGAGGATGTTATGAAATGTGGCAAGCAATTTGGCATTCCTTTTCCATTCAGTTCGAGGTTGATTGGGTAATTAACGGGAGATAATGGTGCAGATGCCATGAACAATGTATTTGTTTAAAGTGTATTGAATGACTAATGACAGGACATGTTGTAATCTTTCTGTATTCATTTCCATTCATTTAACATGGTGCTGGGATGACTCGTTTCTGCATGATTTTTGTGTGTGAGGAAAATCACAGCCTCTTGGGTTTGAGACACGTTGCACAGAAACTGCTTCGAAAAAGCCGATCCTTTGCCATCAGGGGAATGAGGAGCCTCGTCTGTCTGCAGCGAAGTCAAGACACCAGAAACGAGCCAGTAGTTTTCTGGCTATTATTTATTTACAACCTAGACCACGCCCAGTGGTGGAATTGTGTTGGTAAATCAGTCAGTGACACCATGGAGATGGAGCTGTGGAGGCCGTTTTTTAGAAGTGAGAAGGCGTTTTGTTGTGTTATTTGCAATGTACCATGACGCATTGCCTTGGGGGGGATTTTGTGTGCTGGAAGGATCGATGCTATTGGGGCGTAATGTATACATTTCTCGCTATTGGTGGGCACGCAGCGTTGATGGGAAGTGATAGCAGGGCATGGAATTAATGAAAATTAGTGGAGTAAGTGATTACATGCACAGGAGAACAGACTGGAAAAGACATGGAGCTGTGCACATCTTGTACATATTAGCTGTGTACATTGGAGATGGAGATCAATGCGCGTCTTGGGAGATGATCCGGAGTTGCGACAGCCGCGCGGGATTAGCTGACTGGTCTCAGGCGCTGCAGTCATGGACTGTGCGGCTGGTCCCGGCGGAGGTTCGAGTCCTCCCCGGGGCGTGGGTGTGTGTGTTCGTCCTTAGGATAATTTAGGTTAAGTAGTGTCTAAGCTTAGGGACTGATGACCTTAGCAGTTAAGTCCCATAAGATTTCACACATATTTGAACATTTTTTTGAGTTGCGGCAGCAGCAACGCGCCCTCTGCTGCTCTACGGCAGAGTCATACGTACAGCAGTTGGATTAACCATGGTCGTCGGTGATTAATAATGGTGAGCATAAGTAGCAGCATCAGTATGATAGGGCATCTCTTGGTCCGAACTTACAGACTTCTGTACAATCGCTTGTCTCAGATCCACCCTTACAGTACTGGGTGTTCGAGTTTCTTGATTAACCAGTAGGTTTACAGTCACTGTTTTCGTTTGGGATGAAGGAACTTTGAAATACATGTTCAGATAGAAACGTCCATTACGAGAGCTTACCCTTATCGTTCAGTCAAGTAACTTCGGAACCGATAGAAATCCACTTATTAGAATGTACATGTGGTAGAGTTTTAAGCCATTTCACAATATTTCATAATCTGTTTGTTATGAATATGTTTATTGAATAAACGAATGTGTTAATTGAAAAATTGTTTCTGTTAGTCAGCTTCCTTTCATATTCAGATGGTCTGGGGCCTTAAAAATCGAGTTACCGATTTGTGCATATTAAAATGTATAGCTTAGACCTTAAAGACGTGAACAGCTCACAATTAGTTTTCTGGGTGTGGGTAATTTCTCGCACGCAAGTAGTTTCACGGTGTATGCTTACCGTACTGATTTGCTTACGACAAATAGTCGCCCAGCAGAACGACACGGTATTACACCAAGAGCTAGTCCATGATACGACTACCAGTATCATAGTTTATATAATCGGTTTCCAAGTTAGACATACATCACATAGTAGAGTATCGAGGTATGGTATTGTGCCCCCCCCCCCCCCAATTACCGAATAATTCATTAAAAGTACGGTCTTCCACAACATGTGCACTACCAACAAAAAAAATGTAAGACTTATGTATCGGAATTTTAGGAACCAGCACCAGAAATGATATGATCAACAACATCTAAGCTAGCATTGCACCCCAGTAGACAAAACTGCAGAATGCTCTCGGGACTACAATTATACGAAAACTTTACTATGTAATAGTCTAAGCCTGCTCGACACACATTACCTGCGTTATGCTGCATATATCTGGCAGCAAAACAGCCAGACCCTCTAGAAATACATAGTTATTCTTTGCATTCTCATATTTACAGTCACTTAAATTTTTTCATATTCTTGCCAAAGGCTAAAGAGGAATTCTACCCCCTACTAGTTTGCTTACAATGAACAGACAGTCATCCAACCCAGAGACAGTGTACAGCAGAACTGTCAGCGTCACTGCTTGGTAACTCATTTAATGTATTTCCAGCTTAAACAATTAAAACTATAGACTTGTAGAACATAAATTTATAGCCACTTATCAGGCCTGATTACCTGGAGTGTATGCGCAGCCACATAACCCAACACTATTTACGTAAATACTCAGGAAGATGCAGGTTAAGACACCACGTCAGTCTACCTTATCGTTTCTTAAAAGAGTTGACAAACATTGGAATGTGTCTTAGCATGGAAATATGACGAACCAGTTATTACTATCCACTAATTTCCAGGATTCTGGAAGGCCTGACGTCACCATCTGCATGGTTTACCAAATTATGCAATAAACTGCAGAAAACCGTTCGAGTAGCAATTTTAATTTTGTTTATTATTTGATGACTGGTTTCGAGCCTAAACTCATTATCATTCCACTTAAACACAACTTGCAAATTAGTGCAAGGCTGAACCCCCCTGGAGATAAGCGAGTACGATAATTAGGCTGCTCTGTGGCTGGAATCTTGAGGATCGGCGACCTGGTGCCAGTAGAACATACGGCGGCGCCTCTGGTTTGCTCCAAAATCGTGATTCAGACACTGAGACTGCCTCGGTTTGCCTAGCGTAGGGCACGAAGAGACCGGTCAACCGGAAATAACACAATTTAAGTCTGATACTAACTTCGTAAACGAAATTGTGGTGTACGCCAAACGAGCAGCCTTTTACCCGATTTCTTGAAAACATTGTGGCATTTCTCGGCCGTCACATATACCTTCAGCCCCTTCACCTACGATTTCGTGAGAGTTTGGGTCCTCAGCAGGTGGAAGGGGCTTAGTCGGGAACGGAGGATCGAGTGGCGCGGACGCTGACCAAGAGAGACGGAAGCTGCTGGCCATATGTGGCTGCACTCTGCTGGCTTGGAGCGCAGGCGAGTTTTCGAAATACACGGTAACGCTATCCATAATCTCAGTATTCGCTTATCACATGTTTGAATGTGCAGTCTAAGCTGGTGACTTAACTCCAACTGGAATTTATTTTCGTTAATCTTGCATCAGCGAGTTGTGCAGATGACATACTGGCGCTTTTACTTCTACACAGTCTTCCTCCCATTAGGGTCCTCCCATAGTGTTCATACTGGGCAGTTTGTTAAACTGATTCGAAGGTTAATTGATTTATTTCTTTCATTGTTAAAGTTTGTTTAGTATTTACTGAATTTAAGATAGGTTCAAATTACTCTAAGCACTGTGGGACTTAAAATCTGAGGTCATGAGTCCCATAGACTTAGAACTACTTAAACCTAACTAACCTAAGGACATCACACACATCCATGCCCGAGGCAGGATTCGAACCTGCGACCGTAACGGTCGCGCGGTTCCGGGCTGAAGCGCCTAGAACCTCTCGGCCACAACGGCCGGTCCCTTTGCTTTCTTCCACGTGACATTCCATTAGACACTTTTCAGTTCGGTGGCTTTTTTCATTCTTAACTGTTCATATACTTTAGCACAGGGTCGTCATACTGCAGTCCGCATGCAGCACCAATCAAGTATTCATGCGGCCTGCGGTTCTCAGCATATTTTATAGTAATATGCATTTAGCCCTCCCCCCATGAACCATGGACCTTTCCGTTGGTGGGGAAGCTTGTGTGCCTCGGCGATACAGATAGCTGTACCGTAGGTGCAACCACAACGGAGGGGTATCTGTTGAGAGGCCAGACAAACGTGTGGTTCCTGAAGAGGGGCAGCAGTCTTTTCAGTAGTTGCAAGGGCAACAGTCTGGATGATTGACTGATCTGGCATTATAACAATAACCAAAACGGCCTTGCTGTGCTGGTACTGCGAACGGCTGAAAGCAAGGGGAAACTACGGCCGTAATTTTTCCCGAGGGCATGCAGCTTTACTGTATGATTAAATGATGATGGCGTCCTCTTGCGTAAAATATTCCGGAGATAAAATAGTCCCCCATTCGGATCTCCGGGCGGGGACTACTCAAGAGGATGTCGTTATCAGGAGAAAGAAAACTGGCGTTCTGCGGATCGGAGCGTGAAATGTCAGATCACTTAATCGGGCAGGTAGGTTTGAAAATTTAAAAAGGGAAATGGATAGGTTAAAGTTAGATATAGTGGGAATTAGTGAAGTTCGGTGGCAGGAGGAACAAGACTTATAAACACAAAGTCAAATAGGGGTAATGCAGGAGTAGCTTTAATAATGAATAGGAAAATAGGAATGCGGGTAAGCTACTATAAACAGCATAGTGAACGCATTATTGTGGCCAAGATAGATACGAAGCCCACACCTACTACAGTAGTACAAGTTTATATGCCAACTAGCTCTGCAGATGACGAAGAAATTGAAGAAATGTATGATGAAATAAAAGAAATTATTCAGATAGTGAAGGGTGACGAAAATTTAATAGTCATGGGTGACTGGAATTCGGTAGTAGGAAAAGGGAGAGAAGGAAACGTAGTAGGTGAATATGGATTGGGGCTAAGAAATGAAGGAGGAAGCTGCCTGGTAGAATTTTGCACAGAGCACAACTTAATCATAGCTAATACTTGGTTTAAGAATTATGAAAGAAGGTTGTATACATGGAAGAACCCTGGAGATACTAAAAGGTATCACATAGATTATATAATTGTAAGACAGAGATTTAGGAACCAGGTTTTAAATTGTAAGACATTTCCAGGGGCAGATGTGGACTCTGACCACAATCTATTGGTTATGACCTGTAGATTAAAACTGAAGAAACTGCAAAAAGGTGGGAATTTAAGGAGATGGGACCTGGATAAACTGAAAGAACCAGAGGTTGTACAGAGTTTCAGGGAGTGCATAAGGTAACAATTGACAGGAATGGGGGAAAGAAATACAGTAGAAGAAGAATGGGTAGCTTTGAGGGATGAAGTAGTGAAGGCAGCAGACGATCAAGTAGGTAAAAAGACGAGGGCTAGAAGAAATCCTTGGGTAACAGAAGAAATATTGAATTTAGTTGATGAAAGGAGAAAATATAAAAATGCAGTAAATGAAGCAGGCAAAAAGGAATACAAACGTCTCAAAAATGAGATCGACAGGAAGAGCAAAATGGCTAAGCAGGGATGGCTAGAGGACAAATGTAAGGATGTAGAGGTTTATCTCACTAGGGGTAAGATAGATACTGCCTACAGGAAAATTAAAGAGACCTTCGGAGAAAAGAGAACCACTTGCATGAATATCAAGAGCTCAGATGGAAACCCAGTTCTGAGCAAAGAAGGGAAAGCAGAAAGATGGAAAGAGTATATAGAAGGTCTATACAAAAGCGATGTACTTGAGGACAATATTATGGAAATGGAAGTGGATGTAGATGAAGATGAAATGGGAGATATGATACTGCGTGAAGAATTTGACAGAGCACTGAAAGACCTGAGTCGAAACAAGGCCCCCGGAGTAGACAACATTCCATTGGAACTACCGACGGCCTTGGGAGAGCTAGTCCTGACAAAACTCTACCATCTGGTGAGCAAGATGTATGAAACAGGCGAAATACCCTCAGACTTCAAGAAGAATATAATAATTCCAATCCCAAAGAAAGCAGGTGTTGACAGATGTGAAAATTACCGAACAATCAGTTTAATAAGTCACAGCTGCAAAATACTAACACGAATTCTTTACAGACGAATGGAAAAACTAGTAGAAGCCGACCTCGGGGAAGATCAGTTTGGATTCCGTAGAAATACTGGAACACGTGAGGCAATACTGACCTTACGACTAATCTTAGAAGAAAGATTAAGGAAAGGCAAACCTATGTTTCTAGCATTTGTAGACTTAGAGAAAGCTTTTGACAATGTTGACTGGAATACTCTCTTTCAAACTCTAAAGGTGGCAGGGGTAAAATACAGGGAGCGAAAGGCTATTTATAATTTGTACAGAAACCAGATGGCAGTTATAAGAGTCGAGGGACATGAAAGGGAAGCAGTTGTTGGGAAGGGAGTAAGACAGGGTTGTAGCCTCTCCCCGATGTTATTCAATCTGTGTATTGAGCAAGCAGTAAAGGAAACAAAAGAAAAATTCGGAGTAGGTATTAAAATCCATGGAGAGGAAATAAAAACTTTGAGGTTCGCCGATCACATTGTAATTCTGTCAGAGACAGCAAAGGACTTAGGAGAGCAGTTGAATGGAATGGATAGCGTCTTGAAAGGAGGATATAAGATGAACATCAACAAAAGCAAAACGATAATGGAATGTATTCGAATTAAGTCGGGTGATGCTGAGGGAATTAGATTAGGAAATGAGACACTTAAAGTAGTAAAGGAGTTTTGCTATTTGGGGAGCAAAATAACTGATGATGGTCGAAGTAGAGATGATATAAAATGTAGACTGGCAATGGAAAGGAAAGCGTTTCTGAAGAAGAGAAATTTGTTAACATCGAGTATAGATTTAAGTGTCAGGAAGTCGTTTCTGAAAGTGTTTGTATGGAGTGTGGCCTTGTATGGAAGTGAAACATGGATGATAAATAGTTCGGACAGGAAGAGAAATGTGGTGCTACAGAAGAATACTGAAGATTAGATTGGTAGATCACATAACTAATGAGGAGGTATTGAATAGGATTGGGGAGAAGAGAAGTTTGCGGCACAACTTGACCAGAAGAAGGGATCGGTTGGTAGGTCATGTTCTGAGGCATCAAGGGATCACCAATTTAGTATTGGAGGGCAGTGTGGAGGGTAAAAATCGTAGGGGAGACCAAGAGATGAATACACTAAGCAGATTCAGAAGGATGTAGGTTGCAGTTGGTACTGGGAGATGAAGAAGCTTGCACGGGATAGAGTAGCATGGAGAGCTGCATCAAACCAGTCTCAGGACTGAAGACCACAACGACAACAACATGCATTTAGCAACCAAGAGCTGGATACTTGCAGAGACGGTAACATTTTAAGAGGTGTTTAATTTTAATTGACGTTGGTGAATTCGGCCGTGAGGTTAGTTAAGGTTGGCCGCTGACCCCGTGGCAGAGGAATAACGCGGCCACCGCGGGGTTAGAGGACGTGAGAACGGGGGATGTTTCATTGTTTGTCTTCAAGTACTGACAACTCACGAGCATGCACAACTCGTACGGATCAGCTGCCACGGTATAAATTTTAACACGGAAATAACAGGTTTCGTGAATTTACAGAGACGGTTATCTTTATACTCGCTACTTATTTGTAGCAAGGAATATGAAATTAAATTAAAGCTGTTGTAATAGAATGTAATGAGTAGAACCAAACTGACATTCAAAATATGTGATGAACATTTGTGATCGTGGTTCACATTCAAGGACGTGGCCGAAGGGGGGCGGGGGAGGGGGTCCAAGGGATCCGGACTCTCCCTATCACTTAAATGAAATTACACAGGACCCAGGGACCCAGTCGTCGTGTAACGAAACTGAAAGATACATGGGGCGATCAGGAAGTTACCCTGTTAGGGCGTTGCTGCACCGTATATGCAAAGTAACGCGACTCCGATGCGGTGGTATAAGCACCGACATGTAGGCAAGGGATTAGTCTGGTATTCGTGTCATGCCGACGTTGTAAGTAGGCTGTTTATGTTTTCTTTATGTAAGTGGGCTGTTTATGTTTTCTTTATGTAAGCTTGCTGTTTATGTTTTCTTATTGGCAACGTTACGTAGCGCTCTGTATGAAGGTCACTCACTGGCTGTGCTGTGTGCAGTCTGTGGCTAGTTTGCATTGTTGTCTGCCATTGTAGTGTTAGGCAGCGGGGAACAGCGCGTAGCGTTGCACAGTTGGAGGTGAGCCGCCAGCAGTGGTGGACGTGGGGAGAGAGATGGCGGAGTTTTGATAATCTGTAAGACTGAATGTCAATTATGAATATTAAGGTAAATACATTGTTTGTTCTCTATTAATATCTTTCATTTGCTAACTATCCCTATCAGTAGTTAGTACCTTCAGTAGTTTGAATCTTTTATTTAGCTGGCAGTAGTGGCACTCGCTGTATTGCAGTAGTTCGAGCAGCGAAGATTTTTGTGAGGTAAGTGATTTGTAAAAGGTATAGGTTAAAGTTAGTCAGGGCCATTGTTTTGTAGGGGTTATTGAAAGTCAGATTGCGTTGCGCTAAAAAAATTATTGTGTGCCAGGTTAAGCACAGTCTTGTAAAATTGTTCAAAGGGGACGTTTCATATGTCGACCCTTAGCCTAGGATACCTCACTGGAATCTTCTGATTTTTTCTTGTAGTTTGTGTATTTAGTGTAGCTTTTGTTTATTGCTAGCGCGTAATTGTAGAGAGAATCTCCTTTGTAGTTGCAGTCTTTCATTGTTGTACAGTAAAACAGTTGTGGCATGCATGTAGCTTTGCGCCAAGTATTTCGCTGCTGCAATTAACTAGATATTATTTTCAGTGCTATGTTAATGTGTTCCCTTGTTTTTGCTATTCAAGTTGTGCTTTTCTGTGTTGTCGTGTGAAATATTGTGACAATAATGGCGTGTGAAAAACGTAACACTAGGCTCCAAACTAAATTGAGAAATAATAGTGACGACGAGCGTAGCTTATCAGCACCACTGGGTAGTGAATTAACTAATATTCAAAGTAGTAATTTGGTAACTGTGCATAGGGAAATGGAGCGGGCGTCAGACAATGGCGTAGGCAGTGAAACAGGTAGTGAACAGGGAAGCATTGTCGATCGATCGGTCGGCAACAGCTCGCCTCAGGAATCCGAAATGATAGGACACAATTTTGCAAATACTGTAGATTCAGGTTTTGCGTCCTCACCGTTTTCTCAAATGAGTCAGGACACATTTTCCGCTTGTCAAAATGTGAATGTTGCCGGTGCAAATTCACTGCCGAAAAGCACTGAGGAACATGTTTCAGACACCAGTGCATTGTTATTACAGTTAATGCAACAAATGGGACAAAGGCTACAAAAGTTAGACACAACGCTTGAACAAAATCAGAAACAAATGGGACAGAATCTTCAAAAGTTAGACACAATGGAACAAAAGCTTCAAAAGTTAGACTCAGTGGAACATATGCTTGAACAAACACGTGAAGATTTAACTACTGAGTTACATAAAATAGAATCGAAATGTCAGAAAGTCTGTAATGACGTAAAAACACAAATTTGTGAGCATTTCCAACCTATTTTTTTGCGTCATGAGAATGTATTACAGAATCACGAAGCAGCCATAAAAGAACTGCAAACCATTGTTCATGAAAATCATGAGACCTTGTGGGCTAAAATTGACTCAGTTGCATCTACCGATTCGGTTACGCAACTGGCAAAAACTCAGGAAAACTTAAAGAACACAGTAGATTCGATTTCAACACAAATGGACACTCTGAAACTTGGTTCAGAAAAACACACTGAGGAAATGTGTTCACTATCGGAGAAAGTAGCTGAACTTTCGGATCAGGTCACTAACTTATCTACAAAGGTAGATGATGATCTGAATGACACAAGACCCATAGCCTTCACTGACACAGAAGACTATGAACAAATAAGAAAATTCAAACAAAATCAAAATCAAATTAATACACAGTATAAAAGAGAAATCCGGGAAGTACAAGATCAGTTGACGCAGGTGATACAAGAATTACGTATTTCAGAGGACACTCGCGCCCCAATACTGGAAGAGGGACATAGAAATACGGAAAAGCCACAATATAATAACACAGAGCATTTCGGTAATTATGAAAGAAATTGGCAAGGTGCACCGAATTTTGAGATGGAACCGCCGACACGACGTAACAATGACCGATATGTGACTCGCCGACATGATGATTTTGACTATAAGCTGTTCATTACTACACGTAAATTCAAAACATTTAAGAATTCTGGCAACGACATTCATCCACAAGCGTGGCTCCATCAATTCTCTCATTGTTTTCCTCCCAACTGGTCATTAGAACACAGATTAGAATTTATGTGTGGCTATTTGGAGAATGAACCAGCTGTAAGAATGCGATCGGTCATTCACGATTGTCACAGTGAAGGAGATTTTTATCATGCCTTCCTCTCAGCATATTGGTCTCAAGCTACACAAGACCGTGTAAAACATAACATCATAATGATGAAACATTTCGAACAATCTGAATTTTCCAGTCTTGTGAAATATTTTGAAGACATGTTGCACAAGAATCAGTACCTGTCAAACCCATACAGCCCCTCAGAACTCATCCGCATTTGTTTAATCAAACTGCCTGAACATTTACGACATATTATTTTAGCAGGACGTTGCAAAGACGACATTGAAGCTTTTCAGGGACTGTTACAAGAACTGGAAATTGACACAGACAGTCGCGGGATGCGAAAACAGGAAATCAATCACTACAGGTCACATCCGTCACAATTCCGTGACGACAGAAATAATAACTGGACACGACAAGTCTATTCTTACAACGCAAATCGTGACCAAAACAGACACCACCCGTATGACAACCGTTGGCAGAGTAGTAATAATTACAGGGAAAGATCACCTCTCCGCAGTAATGACTATCACAGAGACAATCAGAGAAACAGACAATATGGGAACCAAAATAACTATTATCAAGGGAGACAGAATAACTTTAGACGCAACGGTCCAGCACGCAGTTACGACTCAGGCAGAAATTCTCCACCACGTGACAGACAAGAAAGAAACTATCGAACCTACCGACATGACGACAGACGATATGATCGTAACGACAGACCTGAATTGCATCAGAACTGGCGAGATTTAAATAGAGCAGAGCACTCTCGTCACGATGAATTTGTAGAAGTTAGGTCTCCAAATCCCAATAACGACGCGCGCCAACAAAGAGACAATAGGCGATGACTCACACCACTGGCAGCCACAAGACGTACTTATGAAACTGACGACGCAGCTGCCGTAGCTAGTAATTACGTAAAAATGGAAGACATTAGGGACATCTTACTCCAGGAACACGACGTAAAACATAACAACATTGCATATCCTGTGATTCACATTACTGTAAATGACGTAAAATTTACGGCAGTACTTGACTCTGGCAGTCCCATTTCAGTAATTAGCGAAACAGCTTTTAGCAAATGCAACAAAGCGAACGATTGCCCCACACTTCCGTTACGTAAGATTAAATTACAAGGTGCAATCTTTGGAAAAAGTGTAGATGTACGCCAACAAACCAATTTAGAATTCTTTTGTCAAAGCCACAGCTTCTCTATGAACTTCCTTATTGTTCCATTATTGTCGACGGAAATTATACTGGGAGTAGACTTTTTGAATGAATACAAAGCAATCTTAAGCTTTCACGATGCTGAAATAAGTTTAGAGAAAGAAGGTAAGTCAATAGCTTTGAAATTTGAAGACTGGCTCTCAAACCATGATGAGGAAATTAATCGGCTTTACGTTCTGTTAGACAACAGTTCGGAATTTTCTACGGAACTAGACACCAACAATCACTCTGCAAGTACTGAAAGGGATGATATTGACGGCATATTTGAAATTAATGAGTTAATTCAGAATAAAATTCAGACAATTGAGAATTGTAATGACACTGATAGGCAGGATCTTTTTGAGATTTTACAAGCACATTCCACAGTTTTTACTCACAAAACAGGAACAATCAAGGGGTTTCAATACCAATTTCGTGTTCGTGAGCATACTAAATTTTGTGTTAGACCATACGTAATTCCGGCGCATTACAGGGACCGTGTTAGAACAGAAATACAATCTATGCTTGACGAGGGCATTATTGTGCCTGCAGTAAGCTCATACAACAATCCGTTACATGTTGTTGAGAAGAAAAATGGATCGATCAGACTTGTCTTAGATTCGAGACAAATCAATACTATCATTATTCCTGAAACAGACAGGCCGCAGACGATGGAAGAACTTCTTCAAAATTTTAATGGTGTAAAAGTGTTGTCTTCCATTGATCTCAGATCCAGCTTTTATCAGATCGAACTACATCCAGAATGTAGAAAATACACAGCTTTCCTTTGTTTCGGCGTTTGTTATCAGTTTCGGAAACTTCCTTTTGGTTTGAACATTTCTTCAGCAGCATTCATTCGCGGGTTAAATTCCATATTACCTGAGTTCTTAAAACGTCACATCACCTTATATGTGGACGATATTCTAATAGCAGAAGCCTCATGGGAACAACATAACCGCATCCTCAACAGTTTGTTACGTATTTTTGCAGAATCTGGAATTACAGTTAACTTGGAAAAGTCTGAATTCGGTAGGACAAAGGTGAAGTTTTTGGGACATATTATTTCTTCTGAAGGCATTCAGCCGGATCCTGAAAAGTTAGAAGCAATCAGAGCCATTCCAGTTCCCTCCACAAAGAAACAAGTCCGCAGTTTTCTAGGTCTCGTAAATTTTTACCGTCGTTTTCTGAATATGCAAATTCTTGTTACACCAAAACTTTGTTCTCTCACTGGAAAAAATACTATTTGGAACTGGGACGAACAAGCACAGTTGGAATTCAATTCTTTGAAAGAAGCGTTACTTCACGCGCCAATACTAGCTCATCCAGATCTGTCACAAGATTTCTGCCTTAGTACGGATTCTTCTAAAGTCGGTCTTGGTGCCCACTTATTTCAAGAAGCCATAGAAAATGACACTACTGTTCAGAAAACCATTGCTTTTGCTAGCCGAGTGCTAACAAAATCTGAAAAAAATTATTCTGTTACTGAATTAGAAGCTTTAGCTATCGTTTGGGCATTTAACAAATTCCGTTTCTTTCTTTCTGGTAAGCACGTAAAAGTATACAGTGATCACCGTGCATTACAATTTCTTATGTCTTCAAAATTAAATCATGATAGGTTAAAACGTTGGGCATTGTTTCTTCAAGAATTCCGCTTCACAATAGTCTACATTCCCGGCAAGGAGAACATTGTTGCGGACGCACTGTCACGCGCACCGGCTGGGCTTGAGAAAAGTAACACAGAAGGCAACCTCGAGAAAAATTTCAGTATTCTTTACATTCAGAAAGTCGCCTTTGAAAACTTCATCACCACATCTTTAAAGGACATTGCTCATGAACAAGATAAAGATCCGATTTGGAAAGACATCAAAGGTAAATGGCATGAAAAGACACACACTCAGATTCGGCATTATTACCTGGTTAGAAACAACATACTCTTCAAACGCTGCACTGTTGATGACAAGCTATGGGTACTTTGCATTCCAGACGATTTTGTTAATAAGCTCATTTGGTACATTCATTTCAGCTATGCACATTTTGGCCCACGAAAATGTTTTCATATTCTTCGAACGACTTGTTATTTTAACAATATGGAAAAGCGAATTCGAAGAGTCTTGTCTATTTGTAAACTTTGTCAAAAGGCGAAACCGTCTACTATCTCACATCGTGCTCCGCTGTTTCCTATCATTCCTTCTAAATTAAAAGAATTTGCTGCTGTTGATCTCTTGGGACCGCTTGTCAGAACATCTAATGGATTTGCATACGTTCTAGTCGCTGTTGAACTTACTTCAAAATTTGTTTCTTTCACTCCGTTACGTAAAGCCACTGGACGGTCTGTATCCAACGCCTTTGTTAAAAATTTCTTACGTGAAGTTGGACACGTTAGTAAAGTCATTTCAGATAACGGACCGCAATTCAGATCTGCTGTTTGGTCACGCATGCTTCGGAATCATAAAATCAAACCTGTTTTTATTTCATTGTATTCACCACATTGTAACCCGTCTGAACGGATTATGAAAGAAATCAATAAGCTTTGCAGACTTTATTGTCACAGAAAGCATCAGCATTGGGACAAATATTTACACTTATTTCAAAATGTGCTGAATGAAATGCCTCATGATTCCACTGCTTTACCACCTACTCTTGTACTGAAGAATGTAGAACCTCCGAACAGAATCAGAGAGCTTGTACCTTTCCCGAATACACGTAAACTGCGACACAAAGACATAATTGATTTGGCTCTTAAAAATATAAAATCTGCAGCAGAGAAAAGGAGAAAACTACACGGTAAAGCAAATGCAAAGAAATTATATATTGGTCAGAAAGTTCTCATTAAAGCTCATTCATTGTCACATAAGAAGAAACACTTGAGTCACAAATTCTTTCTAGTTTACAATGGACCTTACAGAATCCGACGTATACCACATGATAATTGCGTTGAAGTTGAAACTCTGCGTACTAGGAAGAGTAAAGGTTTACACCACATTTCTCATGTAAAACCATTTATTGACAGATAACCTGCTTTTTAACTTAGTCTTTGCAATTTTCACTTCACGCTACTTGTACAATTTGTCACACTGAGAACCTGTTAACATGCAACAATGTTTGAAGTTAAATATCCAGTCAAGAACCTAGAGAACTTATTTAAACAGAAATTACGAATGCATTGTTATTGTGAACAGGAGACACAGTGTTATTGTGTGTGTGCATTCTTGCTTGTTAGTTGCACGATTATGTAACGACTATAATGCTTACATACTTAGAACATATACCAGCACTGCTAATGAAATTTTCATGCAACATTTTGGTTTGCTTACGAGTGGATTCTGGATTTGAGGTGCTTTCTGTGAAATGCCAGATGACACAGTGGTTGGTTTGTGTGACAGCTACACGATTATATCACGACGTTACTAATGAGTGACAATTTACAATGTTGCTTTTGCGGTGTATCTGTTTGATATCTGCACAGTTTTTCTGAATTCTTCTGTAAAGTAAAACATGTTTTAGTAGTAACTTTTGTGCTATTGCTACAAGGAGACAGCCTTTTCTGTAGCACAACAATACGTTACAGCACAGTACTTTCTTCATCACGGCAATAAGCGTAATAAGTATGATATCTATACGCAAAGCATTTCACTTTTGTGTATCATGAGGTAAGTACATTGACTTCTGCAGAACTTAGCTTTCGGAGGACAATAACTACGACACTTCCCAGAGATTATCTTAGAGCAAGACGCACATTTAGCGCTACTGGACACGTATTTGAGTGATTAATTTTGTACTTAAAACATTTATTTTTAAAGAGTTTTGAATTACAAAGAAAGTTTTTCGTGATACATTTCATTTCATTGCTGTAAGCTGTAATACCTGAGGATACAATTACAATAAACCTCAGGGGGGTACATGCCTACTTTGTGTACCATGTGTTTGGCAAGCCCTAGCTAATATGGTATTTGCTTATACAATTTAACACATCGGTACCATATTTCTCTAACACATAAATTACACAGCTATCTGACCATTTAACAGAGAAACAAACATCTTTTTACTACGTCAGTGACACATGTTTACGCAATTACAGAGTTGGATTACTTCACACTTAAGAAATTGTACTTTGTCTGCACTTTGTGAACTGTTCATAATTTTTTTGAAACCACTGTGATACTATGAGAACTTTGAATGATGTATTTGGTAAGGGAGTATGATTTTAAAGTACGTTGGAGGCAGATGACACTTTTGACATGAGCAGAGAATTTTGTTAGGTTTTGAAATTATTGCAGAAAGCTACGACGATTTTGAGATTTGACTGAGGTGTTATGATGTTATTTTTACGACGACGATGTGTATTATGCTGTTGAGGTATGTTTATGTCAATAAGATGATGCTACCATATCTGAGGAATGTGATTACGTGTTTATATGTATATGAATAATGAAAGAAGTTAAGGACTCTTGACTTGTGAAAATGGATGTTGGAAACCGAGAATCGTACTTTAAGAGTTATGAAATGTGCGTGTAAATGCGTGAATGTATCACAATGCCGGCGAAAATTTTTTTTGGACAATGTTATATTCATAGGATTTTGTTTCTACACATTTGCAACGTAAATTCTCGACCTGTGAAATTTTTATATGAGACTGTCACTGTAGCGGAAACTGCTGTCGTAAATATTTCCGTAAGAAAGTTAAGTGACCACCTGCACATAATGCGTCGTGGGCATCCAGGTGTGTCAGACACCTGGAGAACAAGCCATTAGGGTGTGCCTTTCATCGCTAATGCGACACGCTCGTTACTTGAAAACATATGATTTTTGTAATGCGTTGTGGGCACACAGCTGTGTCAAACACCTGGAGAACAAACCATTAGGGTGTGCCTTTCATCGCTAATGCGACACCCTCGTTCCTTAAAAACATATGATTACTCGCCTTTTGTGCTAATTATTGAAATGCTTATGAGTTGATGGGAAATATTCGTACATCTGCACACCTGATTATGACAAGTGTCTTTCTCCGAGAGTTGAGTGCTACTGACTTACGAAATGCCACATGACTATTGAATGATATTTTTATGCTTTGCTTTTCATAGTTGCTTCTTTCATTTAATATCTGGTTTCCAGCTGTGTTGCAGCATTAGTTTTATAAAATGAAATGCATTTGCTAATGTGAACACTTTCTGTCAACAGATCTATTAAATAATTATTTTATGATCCACATTCTTTAAAAAAGGAGCACTTGGAAAGGAAAGAACGATAAGAAGGAACTAGTAACAGTAACACATAATTTTCTTTTCAAGTACGTGGTAATATTTCTTTTTACAATAAGTTGTTGTGGTGCACCACTTTAATTACATAGACATTAAGATGTGAATATGCTTTTCCCTTGTCTGCATTGTTGTTTTTACTGTAATATTTTTTCTGCTTGAGCTATGTCATGTTTAGGTATAAGTTGCTGCTGTTTGCCAGGTATAGTGCTACTAAATTTCACTTTGTATTACTCTGTTAAGCTAGTTTTACTAATGATTTATTTTTATTATCTGCTGCACATTGCCTTATATTAGTTGTAATATTGCACTTGCTTTGCTAATTTATGCTGCTAGCTTTGCCAATTTGCATTTTTTGTCATTTCTGTTTGTGTTGATTTGTTGTGATGCTGCATTGCCTCGTCCCTTGGAATATGTATCTGAGCTCAGTAGATTTAAGTTAGCATAAGAGGGGGTAGACTATATAAGAAACTGACTATGGAGAATAGGTAAAGAATGCATTGCGAAGAAAGATTTGGGCCCCAATGAGTATTGTACAATCAGAAATAATTATTTTGAAAGAAATATGAATAGAATACAGGAACGAGGTATAGGTAGGATTTTCTCGGAAATAAATGATGAGGTAAGCAATGTGTGAACATATAAATACAGAAAGCATGCTTAGATAGAATTTTTTGGTGGAAACAAAGGATGAAATACGAGGAAAGATATAGGGAATGAAGTTTTGGGGTGGACTGCAGTACCAAATGTTACACTGAAAACAAACCCTGTCCTTTCCTTTTGTGTTATTCCGCTATATGTTTGTGTGCCCTTGTGTATTTGTGTTTTTCCTGTCTTTATGTGTTTAGCTGATGAGAGCTATGTTGTAGACTTTTTCTAATAATATGTTATTTACCGTGTAAATATGCTTAGACATTATTTATTCTGTTTTGTTTTAATGCTCATGTGTAAAGTTGATGTTTCAAAAGTGATTCTGATCTTTTATTTTTGTACTCATGTCATAATTCCTGTAACACTGATGTATATGTTTATTTCTATTCTTTTGTAAAGCCCCTATTACTACAAATATTATCTGTATTGTTATGTTTTTAATGAAGTATTTTGTATCTTTGTAATTGTATTCTTATGTTATATAATTGTAATTGACACCAGTTTATCATGTTATTAACTTGTAAGCATTCATTTCACTGCACACTTTTCTGTTGGTAATAGTATATGGACAATATGTGAGAAGTAGGGACTGTTAGTGTTTGCACGTGTGTTAATAATTCAGCAAGGGACTGGATAACAGCATTTCTGGTCCTAAGGACAATTCCAAAAATTTTGTGAGTGCACAAGTGGTGGTTATGGACTTGCTCTATTATCCGCAAGACTCTTCAAGGGTGATTGTGCGCCTGCACAGTGGCAACAGATGGCTGCTGGCCGTCTCTACAAGGACTACAGTGGGTCTACACCTTTGCTGACTCACCAATACCATTATTTCTGCATGGACTGCAGTGGGTCTGCACCTCTGGTGGCCCACCAATACTCTCTACCAGGACTGCAGAGGGTCTGCTCTGTGATGACCTACCTACCAATATTCGTCAGAACTTCGAATGACTCTGCTGTGGGTTTGCTCTGTTGTGGCCCATTACCTGTCAGCATGTCAAGAGTCAGCACTGTCTTTCCGTTGGAAGGACAACACTACTTCTTCAAGACTGCATGGAAATCCACTACTTCTGTGTGCAATTTATTTACTAATGAGACAATCTGAAAAAAAACTGTAATTACTATTGTGATGAATGATCAGGACTGTCTTTATGGACTGTGAGAAAATTTTAGCTTTTGACCAATATTGTATCAATAAGTGTGTGCATTGGATATCTTTGTTAGTGTAATTATGAAAAATTTTATCAAATCATTATTGGCCACTGGCCAAAAATATTTGTAAAATTTTTTGTGGGGAGCATGGTGGCTATGTAAGTAGGCTGTTTATGTTTTCTTTATGTAAGTGGGCTGTTTATGTTTTCTTTATGTAAGCTTGCTGTTTATGTTTTCTTATTGGCAACGTTACGTAGCGCTCTGTATGAAGGTCACTCACTGGCTGTGCTGTGTGCAGTCTGTGGCTAGTTTGCATTGTTGTCTGCCATTGTAGTGTTAGGCAGCGGGGAACAGCGCGTAGCGTTGCACAGTTGGAGGTGAGCCGCCAGCAGTGGTGGACGTGGGGAGAGAGATGGCGGAGTTTTGATAATCTGTAAGACTGAATGTCAATTATGAATATTAAGGTAAATACATTGTTTGTTCTCTATTAATATCTTTCATTTGCTAACTATCCCTATCAGTAGTTAGTACCTTCAGTAGTTTGAATCTTTTATTTAGCTGGCAGTAGTGGCACTCGCTGTATTGCAGTAGTTCGAGCAGCGAAGATTTTTGTGAGGTAAGTGATTTGTAAAAGGTATAGGTTAAAGTTAGTCAGGGCCATTGTTTTGTAGGGGTTATTGAAAGTCAGATTGCGTTGCGCTAAAAAAATTATTGTGTGCCAGGTTAAGCACAGTCTTGTAAAATTGTTCAAAGGGGACGTTTCAACGTGCGTGCGGTATATGCGGGAACGTGAACTATAGCGACGTTACTGCCAAATGCGCCTAACCAGGACCAGCGAACTGTTGCTCTTTTCTTGGCTGTTGAAGAACAGAGACCGGTAGACAACCATCGGAGAATGAAAAATATGTATAGGGCAGCATGTCTGTCAAAAAACACCGTTGTAGAATAGTGCGATAAGGGGTGCTACTGCTTCGTAACAACGCAAGTTTCCGTATTACAAATATAACAGAAAAGTTAAGCGAACTCAAGTGGGGGATACTTGAGCACCCGTCCGTAAGTCCTCATCTCTCCCCATGCGATTATCACACCTTCGGTCCCTTAAAAAAGCCTTGAAGGGTCGATGATTCCTGTCGGACGAGGATTTCCTGCAGGCAGTCGTAGACTTCTTCACGTAGCAGGACACGGTATTTTACCAAATGTGTATCTCCAGCCTGGTGCGTCGGTACAATGATTGCCTCAATGCCCACGGCGATTATACATAAGTGGCATACCGATTCCGGACTGTACGTCCATAGAACGGAAACTTCTTGTTCACGCCTTATATTCTGATTTTCAATCCTACGATGAAAAAGGGATACGCACTATCGATAGGCAACGTAACTATCGATAGTTTTAAACTATTGATATGTCGATAGCACTATCGGCTTTCGCCTATCCCTGCTTTAGTCAAGACCAACTATTTTACGTTGTTGCCCTTACTTAAGTTAAGCTTTTGTTTTGTTAAACGGTTCGGTTCTCACTTGCAGTTTAGTGTGATGTCAGTGTTGCAGTTTATCATTTTTGTGCGGAGTCTTGTTCTCACAGTTTCTAATAACGGGTAAGTTTGTAACAAGAAAGAAGAAAACTGATTTTGATTCGTCCACTATCGTTACGAAAGTTAAAAATAAAAGGCGTACCGAAAATCCCGTTAGAAACTTCTAGGACTTGGTTCAGATGTCTCTGAGCACTATGGGACTTAACTTTTGAGGTCATCAGTCGCCTAGACCTCAGAACTAATTAAACCTAACTAACCTAAGGACATCACACACAGCCAGGCCGGAGGCAGGATTCGAACCTGCGACCGGAGCGGTCGCTCGGTTCCAGACTGTAGCGCCTAGAACCGCACGGCCACTCCGGCTGGCCTAGCTAACCTAAGGACATCACACACATCCATGCCCGAGGCAGGATTCGAACCTGCGACCGTAGCGGTCGCGCGGTTCCAGATTGTAGCGCCTAGAACCGCTCGGCCACCTCGGCCGGCTCTAGGACTTGTAGAGAAGATTGAATAAATAATTGTTGAATAGGAAACCAAGTCCGTTCTACGACGGTTTCATTTCAGATGTGAAACGCGTCCGCGTCTGCTACACTATAAATTGAAGACACCAGGTGGGATTTACCAGAACAAGCCACGCTTCGTAGCTACAATGTGTGTAACAACGTTGGTGGTTGCCACATCGAGCCGCTGTTGTGCGCCAGTACTGTTCTGTACGTACAGTTTGATGGATTCTTTTTTGTTCTGGACTAACGTAAACAAGTAATACTAAGCTGTTAATAGAAACGCAATGTGCTGAAGTGATAAATGGATGTTTCGTTATGTTTCCTCCCGAACTGCTACCTAATAATTGTACTGCGTCACACCTAATTCATTTACTCAAGCAGAAGTGTATGAGTTAAACATTTGAACTGAAACAGTCGAAGAACGGAAAACTACGTTCCCAGGCATGACCTTCTCTCAGATATTATGTACTCACTCCCCCCTACAAGTCCATGAAGTTGGTAACGGGAATTTCCGAAAACTCTGTATGTACACACTGCTAAAATACCATACGTACCCATCTTTAGCAGTTCAACGTTAGCATTGTAGTCGTTATTTGGAGACTGGTAAAACTTAGGGGTTCAAATATTTCACATGGCAGCGAAGGGTAAACATCATTGCAAATAACATTAAAGTAAAATGAGTGGATAAAAATACGCGTGGATTTGACTATGAAGTCCACGAATCGCGCAGATCATCAAAAATATCGCCCAAACGGTGCTGGTTGCATTTCTTTAACAAATTTGCTAAAATTCTATCATTATTAGCCCAAATCTGGTCATCCGGTTTTTTCTCATTTATGAAAACCGGTTCCCATACGCAATGATGGGGAGTAATTATGGAGAGCAGGAGTATGTGATGAGAGCACATTTTTTAGTTCGCCCGTTTCTAAAACAGTTCTTCAACAGGCTACTTGAATTCTTCCGAGCCGAATGCGTCCTACAACTCCCCTCCCACCCTTTCGTCCAAAAACTATTTACGCTATTGTCATACTATAATAACTAAACCCACAAATTCCCTGGACAATTAAATCTTAAAACGCGTGCATTAATTCACTATCAAGTGACGAAAAATGCACAATCAAAGGAAAAACGTGCAATATCAGAGTTCCATCTTTTGTTGTGATGCATTTTGTTTTATTCGAAAACAGTGAACAACATGCCTGTTTTTCACATTCTCCACCGAACGGGGTAGCCGTGCGGCTTGAGGTGCTGAGCTATCAATCTCTGGGTTTGGGAGGCGATGTCGTTCGAATCCATCCGCCGGCAACTGTGGATATGGTTTTCCGTGGTTTCCTATTTTCAGTTTAGTCAGATGCCGGGGTTGGTCCCTTACTATATGTCACAGCTAATCCCTTCCGAATTGCTTTCTTTCCTGATAGATCCCAGTTGCCTTAAAGATGCAGCCTCTCTGCTTAAATTAAGAGTGTTGCATCGAAGACGAGCCGAACATCTCTTCGGAGATTCATGGCCATATTTACATTGGAAGGCGGCAAGCGATAGTCATTTGGTACAACATATCTTTGCATACAGATGGCTCACTTCTGGAACGGCGATATATCTTGCTTTCAAGTTTTACTACAAGAATATGTTCTGTTGTGAAATGCATAGATATAAAAAAAGAATGGAGATGTCATTACATCATAAACTTGAAGCCGACGTTCGCCATGTTAAGAAGCCCAAAGGATTAAGTTCGCCGCAATGACATTTCTTCGTGACGTCACCCTGACGCACCCGTGCCCCGTTTGGACCGTGTAGGGTGCTTTGATTTTGTGGAAAGTAGTCGTTTCGTCAAGAATTCCAGCTTGCGTTGTTTTCTGGTGTGCTAATCGATCCGATCGTAATCTAAAGTTCAAAGGAATGAGATTCATTCGTTTAAACGGCAGTGTTTTCTTTCGTATAGATGGATTGTGAGTGCTCTGTTCACTTTTTTATTGTAGACGTTTTATTTTTGTCATTTGACTTTAGCTTGCCTTTATATTCGTTCTCTTCTTCCCTGCGTTTCTCATTGCCTTTCAAATCGCAAACACTTCGACATCCGAGCCACGCTGTATCAACGGTCTCGTCCCCGCACAACACACGGCTACTTTATGCGCTGATTGTTGGGGCAGCGTCTCATGCCCTAAATTCCTCCCGCAGATAATCATCATTGTTCACATTTCCTCCCCCCGTAAAAAAGATTCTGACTACAACATCAGGAGACAGTGGTCATGTGTATGTGTGTGTGTTTAGTGTGCGTAATTTTATGAATGTGTACGTGTGCTTTGCTTCCTTTCTGAAGAAGGCTTTGGCTTACGTGAACACTCTTTTCATCGTGGTGTTTGCTGTTCTGCGGGTGAGTGGCAATCTATCCGTTTCATAGTGCAGTTATTCCCTCGTGAAGTTTGTTTTAAATAAACTGCATTTCATTAGGAACAATCATGTACATAATTACAGTACCAGAAGAAAAAAAACTTACGTGAACACTCTTTTCATCGTGGTGTTTGCTGTTCTGCGGGTGAGTGGCAATCTATCCGTTTCATAGTGTAGTTATTCCCTCGTGAAGTTTGTTTTAAATAAACTGCATTTCATTAGGAACAATCATGTACATAATTACAGTACCAGAAGAAAAAAAATGACATTCATTACGCTACATTAAGGTTGTCTGTGGCACAAACAGGGTTCACAATGCTGCAACCAAATGTTTTGATCATTACCCATTGATACAGAATCCTCGATAGAAAGCAAAGTAAAACTTGAATCTAAACTGAAAACGTCTCTCTTTGACAATTCCTCCTATTCCGCAGAAGATTATCTATTATTGTAATGTGTAAATGGTGATGGGTAGGAATTACTGACTGACATGTGTCTGTCTTATATTAAAAAACTAATAAATGATCAGCATGGAGGCATCTTTAGAAAAACATGGTGTCGATATATAACGACTCGTTCCACATAGTTACGGTCTGTCGTGCAAATGAGACATGGAGCATGAAACAAACTAACTAAATAACTAACTGACTATTTGTATATCACAAATCACGGTATAGGCCTACATACTTGAAAAACATCAAAATGAAATTCAAAATTAATGTCTGATGAAGGCAGACGTACATTCCAGTTGTGCTATATATTGTTATTCCCGAAAAACTAAGAGTCAATGGCGGAAAATATTCCGGGAAAAGAAGCAAATAGGCTTTTTCTGGAAAGGCCTATATCTTGTATAGGTTAGGCTATCGTTATTAAAAAATTACTTACATACATGTTAAAGCAAAGTATCCATTTTACGGGAGCTTAAGCGTTTGAAACCTTTGCCTTAACCACATTTATAGCATTCTACAATGCTGTAAGATGTCTAAGAAAATGTATAGTTTTTTACGGTGAAAATTGGCCACACATTGAATGACGCATCATATGTAAAACTGCAAAGTGAGAAGATGTGTAAACTGCAGTGAGACTAATGCACGGACAATCTAATAAAACAAGGACTCTGTTCCGCATGGAAGTATGCCTCTACGCAGTTCTGTTTCTTTGACATTTCAGTGATTATTCACTTAGTTGACATACACGAGATACGATCCGCATGCCTTGCTTTCCTTCCTCGCTGCACACGTTTATGGGCTACCAAAGAACACGTAGGTAAGTTTTTTTGCAAACGTGAATATTAAACATGTTGTGCATAGGAGTTGAAAGCTGAAAATGTGACGAACAAGAAGCAGTACCAGCAAGCAAACAGGCATTGGTTTCGGAGTTACAGCTTACTTACTATCGATAAAAACATATTAAAAATGGATTAAAATGTATTACCAAAGCATCCTTTTCACATCACATCCTTCTCTCCTTGGTTATTTGAAATATACCAACAAAAACAAGTTACATTTACGAGGCCAATTGCCTTACATTACTACAATAAATACGCATTCAAGAACAGAAAAACGTTCGAAAGTGCCTTACTTACTCTATGTCATACATGTAAGCACTGTAATTTTTATTATTTAAAACATCAGTTCGTGCACAGAACAGAAATAATGAAGTAGTTTGCAAATGTTTTGGGCTATTTAAGATGGCAGCAAGCCACGTCCATTCTGGTTTCAAAACAACGTACGGCGTAATTTTATAGTGCCAACTCCCTTTTCTTTTTACCTCCATGGTGAAATGTCTTATTCGTAATATCCTTGGAAAAGTGAGCCCAACCGTCACACCTCTAACGTATTTGTAAATAAACGTTATATGAGCGACAAGGTATGTTGTTCATCGTAAAGAAGTTTATTAGCATCAATCTAGATTAACGTGGATGAATACAGACTCATTCACGAGGCCGCATGCATTAGCGAGTTGAACTTGATGCGTGCATATGTTAAGATCCTAAAACTGTAGTTCATGGTACCTGTGTATTCCGTTTTGTTTTATAACTAAATTTGGTTGTTATAGTTTCAAGTTGACTGTTGAAATAATAATCTCAAAAAAGGTTCTAATCACTTAAGGAAATTGAAGAATTTTAATGAAGTGAAAGATACTTTAATAAAATTTGAGACTGAATCGAGGACTAGGAATGCTTTGATGTGCTAAAGAAATTCTGACTTGGTTCCAGATAATTCGTAAATTTAAATACAAAACTGAAGGAGAAAGATAGCTATTCCTAAAAAAGATATGAATCCATTTAACTTCATCCGTTATTCCACCCACATTAACATTCTTCTGCTATGTGATACTGAACCTTATATTATAAGACTGAGCAATGTTTTGTAGCAAAGAGGCAGTACATTACATTCGAATTTCTATTCGTTTGACTATAGAGTGGAGTTACCATATTGCCAAATAAATGTTTTACTTAATTTTATCCATAGTTGTCAGTGTTTTTTCCATGACTGTATTACTTTCGTAAAGTAAGAAAGAACCACCTTGAGTCACAATACATTTCGAGCCCTGGGGACCTATCTTTAGGTCGTTTAACAGACTGCATCAGTTGTCTTTTTCAGACATAGGTTAATACTGATCCTGATACGATTACAATGGTATATTAGAAAATGGCACATTGCGAATATTAGTTTACAAAACTGATGTTCAGATGTGTGTGAAATCTTATGAGACTTAACTGCTAAGGTCATCAGTTCCTAAGCTTACACACTACCTAACCTAAATTATTCTAAGGACAAACACACACACCCATGTCCGAGGGAGGACTCGAACCTCCGCCGGGACCAGCCGCACAGTCCATGACTGCAGCGCCTAAGACCGCTCGGCTAATCCCGCGCGGCTACAAAACTGAAACAAATCGAAAAACACCTTAATGTTTCTGGTAGTGGATACATGGTTTCAAACTACAATATGAGTAAATATGTTTATGTGGCATATACACACATTGTACGTAAGTGTATTATGCACATAAACATGGTTACACACAATGTCCTTCAAAACCATGTATCCACTACTAGAAACAATAGGTTATCTTTCCATTTGCCTTAGTTTTGTAAAATTATATTCACAAAGTGTCATTTTGTAATGTACTATTGTAATCTTACTAGGACTAGAGTTAACCTAAATCGGAGAAAAAAACTGAAGCAGGCAGTTAAACCGCCTGAAAATGAGTCCCCAGGACAAGAAACGAATCGTGCATTGAAATAAAATCACGGCTGTGACTGAAGGCGTTTGTTCTTTATGTTACGAAAGAAATTTTTAATTGCGCAGTTGGATATTTCTTCTTATATGATATACTTTTTTAAGTAAAGTTTTCCGTGCTTATGTTTATAGAGCAAATACTATTTTTATGAAGGTTTTCCAAAAGCAAATTATGTACATAAAAGTAATAAATAAATGTGGTTTCGGGATAGAATGAAAAACGTGAGCCTTTTTAATGTCCTCTTTAACAAATCGGATTCCCCTGTGATACATTCCTGGTACGTCCTGCTCGTATTGCATGTTGTTGATGTTGTGGTCTTCAGTCCCGAGACTGGTTTGATGCAGCTCTCCATGCTACTCTATCCTGTGCAAGCTTCTTCATCTCCCAGTACCTACTGCAGCCTACATCCTTCTGAATCTGCTTAGTGTATTCATCTCTTGGTCTCCCTCTACGATTTTTACCCTCCACGCTGCCCTCCAGTACTAAATTGGTGATCCCTTGATGCCTCAGAACATGTGTTACCAACCGATCCCTTATTCTTGTCAAGTTGTGCCATAAACTCCTCTTCTCCCCAATTCTATTCAATACTCCCTCATTAGTTATGTGATCTACCCATCTAATCTTCAGCATTCTTCTGTAGCACCATATTTCGAAACCTTCTATTCTCTTCATGTCTAAACTATTTATCGTCCATGTTTCACTTCCATACATGGCTACGCTCCATACAAATACTTTCAGAAACGACTTCCTGACACGTAAATCAATATTCGATGCTAACAAATTTCTCTTCTTCAGAAACGCTTTCCTTTCCATTGCCAGTCTACATTTTATATCCTCTCTACTTCGACCATCATCAGTTATTTTGCTCCCCAAATAGCAAAACTCCTTTACTACTTAATTGTCTCATTTCCTAATCTAATTCCCTCAGCATCACCCGTCTTAATTCGAATACATTCCATTATCCTCGTTTTGCTTTTGTTGATGTTCATCTTATATCCTCCTTTCAAGACACTGTCCATTCTGTTCAACTGCTCTTCCAAGTCCTTTGCTGTCTCTGACAGAATTACAATGTCACCGGTGAACCTCAAAGTTTTTATTTCTTCTCCATGGATTTTAATACCTACTCCGAACTTTTCTTTTGTTTCCTTTACTACTTGCTCAATATACAAGTTGAATAGCATCGGGGAGAGGCTACAACCCTGTCTCACTCCCTTCCCAACCACTGCTTCCCTTTCATGTCCCTTGACTCTTATAACTGCCATCTGCTTTCTTTACAAATTGTAAATAGCCTTTCGCTCCCTGTATTGTACCCCTGCCACCTTCAGAATTTGAAAGAGAATATTCCAGTCAACATTGTCAAAAGCTTTCTCTAAGTCTACAAATGCTAGAAATGTAGGTTTGCCTTTCCTTAATCTTTCATGCTGCATTTAAATATACGAGGGCGTGGTGAAAAGTAATGCCTCCGAATTTTTTATGCGAAAAGTCTTAAAGCTTTTTAAATGAAACAGATCTTATCAACATTCTACATCTTATTTTTCATGTTTGCATATTTGCAACCCTGTACCGCTAGAATTGTAGCGTGTGACATGGCGGTAGTAGCGTAACTATGTCGGCGCGTAATGAATAGTGTGTTGTAATCGTGTTTCGAATTCGAAGAGTTCGTCCACAGATGGTGCGCTCTCTCCTTCGGCATGACAATGGCAGACCACATACGAGCGCCGCGACATCTGCAACAACCCGACCCCTTAGTTTCACTGTCACCTATCATCCTCCATACAGTCCCGACTTGGCCCCATCTAATTTTCATCTGTTGCCAACACTTAAAGAACATCTACAACGACCTCATTTTGATGGTAATGAAGCGGTGCAACTATTAGTGAGGTTGTGGCTCCCTCAACAAAGTCAAACATTCTTCAATGACAGTATCTCCAAACTGGTCTCGCGCTGAGAGAAATATGTTCGTCGCCACGGTGAATATGTTGAGAAATACATATGTAGACATGAAGAACAAAGATGCAGAACGTTAAAAACAATTGTTTTATTTAAAAATCTTTCAGAGTTTTCATATAAAAAATTCGGAGGCATTGATTATCAGCACGTCCTCATAAATTGAACAGCTACTTTCGCAAAACCTTTTGTAAACCGGGTGAAGGAAGAGGTCTCATTTGTTCAAGGACTATCTTTGACATATGGAAGCGGTCCGATGAATCTACTTTTGCACGGTTCTCTACTAAATTACGTACACTCCTGGAAATTGAAATAAGAACACCGTGAATTCATTGTCCCAGGAAGGGGAAACTTTATTGACACATTCCTGGGGTCAGATACATCACATGATCACACTGACAGAACCACAGGCATATAGACACAGGCAACAGAGCATGCACAATGTCGGCACTAGTACAGTGTATATCCACCTTTCGCAGCAATGCAGGCTGCTATTCTCCCATGGAGACGATCGTAGAGATGCTGGATGTAGTCCTGTGGAACGGCTTGCCATGCCATTTCCACCTGGCGCCTCAGTTGGACCAGCGTTCGTGCTGGACGTGCAGACCGCGTGAGACGACGCTTCATCCAGTCCCAAACATGCTCAATGGGGGACAGATCCGGAGATCTTGCTGGCCAGGGTAGTTGACTTACACCTTCTAGAGCACGTTGGGTGGCACGGGATACATGCGGACGTGCATTGTCCTTTTGGAACAGCAAGTTCCCTTGCCGGTCTAGGAATGGTAGAACGATGGGTTCGATGACGGTTTGGATGTACCGTGCACTATTCAGTGTCCCCTCGACGATCACCAGTGGTGTACGGCCAGTGTAGGAGATCGCTCCCCACACCAAGACACCAAGATGCCGGGTGTTGGCCCTGTGTGCCTCGGTCGTATGCAGTCCTGATTGTGGCGCTCACCTGCACGGCGCCAAACACGCATACGACCATCACTGGCACCAAGGCAGAAGCGACTCTCATCGCTGAAGACGACACGTCTCCATTCGTCCCTCCATTCACGCCTGTCGCGACACCACTGGAGGCGGGCTGCACGATGTTGGGGCGTGAGCGGAAGACGGCCTAACGGTGTGCGGGACCGTAGCCCAGCTTCATGGAGACGGTTGCGAATGGTCCTCGCCGATACCCCAGGAGCAACAGTGTCCCTAATTTGCTGGGAAGTGGCGGTGCGGTCCCCTACGGCACTGCGTAGGATCCTACGGTCTTGGCGTGCATCCGTGCGTCGCTGCGGTCCAGTCCCAGGTCGACGGGCACGTGCACCTTCCGCCGACCACTGGCGACAACATCGATGTACTGTGGAGACCTCACGCCCCACGTGTTGAGCAATTCGGCGGTACGTCCACCCGGCCTCCCGCATGCCCACTATACGCCCTCGCTCAAAGTCCGTCAACTGCACATACGGTTCACGTCCACGCTGTCGCGGCATGCTACCAGTGTTAAAGACTGCGATGGAGCTCCGTATGCCACGGCAAACTGGCTGACACTGACGGCGGCGGTGCACAAATGCTGCGCAGCTAGCACCATTCGACGGCCAACACCGCGGTTCCTGGTGTGTCCGCTGTGCCGTGCGTGTGATCATTGCTTGTACAGCCCTCTCGCAGTGTCCGGAGCAAGTATGGTGGCTCTGACACACCGGTGTCAATGTGTTCTTTTTTCCATTTCCAGGAGTGTATTTATGTATGGAGAGCATCCATGGAAGTGTTCGGTACCGGTTTTCTTCTCCAAACTGTAAACTGTAGTGAACTTAAGCATCACATCATATTTGTGTCAGGAAACGTAATTAGAAATTACTGAAAAAAAAATCAACAACTCTTTTAAGATGTTTTGCACGTCTTAACGAATGGAAATCCTTTTCTTTGCAAGAGATGGTATAACTCCGTTCCACTGATTACCATTCAGTATTTATGTGCGTTGATGCCAAATGGTTCAAATGGCTCTTAGCACTATGGGACTTAACATCTATGGTCATCAGTCCCCTAGAACTTAGAACTACTTAAACCTAATTAACCTAAGGACATCACACAACACCCAGTCATCACGAGGCAGAGAAAACGTTGATGCCAAGGAGGACTGAACCTCACATTTTGTGAGGTGAGTGTTTATATTTTGTCCAATCTCTGTGCCGGCCGAGGTGGCCAGCGGTTCTAGGCGCTCAGTCTGGAATCGCGCGACCGCTACGGTCGCAGTTTCGAATCCTGCCTCGGGAATGGATGTGTGTGATGTCCTTAGGTTAGTTAGGTTTAAGTAGTTCTAACTTCTAGGGGACTGATGACCTCAGATGTTAACTCCCATAGTGCTCAGAGCCATTTGAACCATCCAATCTCTGTATAAATAAGTACGATGGGTAGTCATGAAACTTTAAGTAGTAAATCGAAAATATAAAGTTATATAGTTAATTTCTTGTTTCTTAGCACCTAAAGAAGTCACCTGGATTGGCCCAGCACGGCTGCAACATTTTCATTGCTACTGAAAACTAATTACCACACCATACTCCATTTTATCAACGGGCTGCAAAATTTTATTGTGGCTCATTCAGCAGTGTGCTGCTGTACTGTGTCGTGGTGGTTTCATTGTTTAGCAGAACTTGTAGACATGTATTTGCAAACAAACGAATACTTAATTACTTAGCTCTGTTTATTCGCGATGGTAATCAAAAGTTTACGAGTGCCCCTCATACATAATTCAAGAAATAGTCCTTGACAGAAGACGAAGCAAGAGAGTTCATATCGGCTTGTGTCCGTAGTTTCACCTTGAGACTTGGTTGGACCATACAGTAAGAAACATAAATTCGTATGTCGCTGTAGGTTAATGTTGTTCAGTTTACAGCAAATTTTGGAAATGATTTCCATTCGAGGAAATGCAAACATGCACACGTCTTATCGTGAACTCTAAATCGTTCGAACATTCCGTCTTATTATAAATAACCATTGACAAAATCTTCCACATGGAGTTAAAATCAGCACCCAATAAGCCCAGTACTTGAAGCGGCAGGCCGCGCGGGGTGGCCACTCGGTTAGAGGCGCCACGTCATGGATTGCGCGGCGCCTCCTGCCGGAGCTTCGAGAACTCCCTAGGGCATGAGTGTGTGAGTGAGTGAGTGTGTGTGTGTGTGTGTGTGTGTGTGTGTGTGTGTGTGTGTGTGTGTGTGTGTGTGCTTAGCGTAAGTTAGTTTAAGTTAGTCTAAGTAGTGTGTAAGTCTAGGGACCGATGACCTCAGCAGCCTGGTCCCTTAGGAATTCACACACAATTGAACATTTGAAGCGGCTGCTTTCATGTTGGAAAAGTAACACAGTCTCTTGGCTCGAATTATGTAGGCAGGCAAATCGTTTAGAGTTTGTGCTAACATGGGCTGCGCTGTAGAAGTGATTCATGAATTTAATGCAGCCGTCTTCCTTGATCGCCTGATCCATCAAAGCATTCCCATACTGACGCCCAAATGCCAGTGCAACGCTTCTCCATAAGTTTCTGCCAGCCTTATAAACGATGCGCGAACTTGACTCAGTGTTCACGTTGTCCATCAAATTATCCTCTTTTTGCAAGTCAGACAAGATATAGAATGCCGGACATTTGGCACACCGGACATTTGCCACGCCGGACATTTGCCACACTTGCTCTTTCGCCAGGTAGCGATCCCTCAGGTAAGGGACGCCCTTCCCCGCACTAACTCTGTCCGCCGTCTCCACATCTTACTCGATACAACCAGTACGTAAGGGACCTTCTTTTTCGACATCTTGGCCAAATACAGAGCTTCTTTTCCGAAATCGAAATATTTATAACTTTTGGGAAACGAAAGCAATACCGACGATTATGTCAGTATGTAATTAGTTCTGCCAAGTATAAATATAGATTCCTCTCTCTGTACGGTAGCTTCCTTTCACGCTTACTGATTGCGATAGAAACAGTCCATCGGCATGGGAGCAACAAGAAAGGAACGATGAAGCGAGAATGTGAATGTACGCTAATCATTTCTTTTTGGTCACTACATTTGTGCCTACCTTAATTACTACAACTGCATAACCAAAAGACAATAGGGAAATAATAAATGGGTTTGTGAATGTTTGAAAAGAAGAACGACATACTCCATATTAATTTACTCTCTAAAATCATTAATTAATAAAGTGTAGCGGGACAATGTTCAAAACATAACTGAAAACACGTTCACTAAATAGAGATAAGAACATCTATGATTGACATGTCATCTGAAGTCGACTTACAATTTAAAAATGTTAGAAATAAGGAAATGAAGTAATACAGAATGCTACGTTTGTAACGTACGTTGTTGTTCTACATTGTTTAGCTCTGGTATTTACAGGGTCACAGAGAATCTTAGGTTTTGGAGGGAAAAGCCGTAATTGTAATTATCTCAACTACAACAGAAACAAGGACAACTTAAGGAAAAATAATGTAAGCTCACAATCGACTTTGAAGCAAATAGTTCCTGTGACATAGTATGGGCAGAGGTTATATTCGACAACCGGAATAAATTAATAACTGGCCTCTTTTACCGACCCCCTGTCTCAGATGAAACAGTTGCTGAACAGTTCAAAGAAAACTTGAGTCTCATCACCCTACTCACACAATTATAGTTGGCAGTTACTTCAATCTACCTTCAGCATGTTGACAAAAATACATTTTCATACCCTATTGTAAATAGAAAACAACTTCCGTAATTGTTCTAAATGCTTTTTTTAAATTATTTTTAACAATTAGTTGACGAGACCATTCAAATTGTAAATGGTTGCGAAAGCACTCTTGACCTCTTAGCACAAATAATCCTGAGCATCGCGACGGATACAGGGATTAGTGAACACGCGTTCGTAGCGAGGCTCACTTCCGTAACAAAGAGATTCACCAAAACTAAACGCGATATATATTTATATAAGCAGCTAAAAATTCGGGTGACGTCTTTCTAAGAGATAGTCTCCAATCCTTCCAAACCATGTAAAAATCTACATCTACATCTACATCCATACTCCGCAAGCCACCTGACGGTGTGTGGCGGAGGGTACCTTCAGTACCTCTATCGGTTCTCCCTTCTATTCCAGTCTCGTATTGTTCGTGGAAAGAAGGATTGTCGGTATGCCTCTGTGTGGGCTCTAATCTCTCTGATTTTATCCTCATGGTCTCTTCGCGAGATATACGTAGGAGGGAGCAATATACTGCTTGACTCTTCGGTGAAGGTATGTTCTCGAAACTTCAATAAAAGCCCGTACCGAGCTACTGAGCGTCTCTCCTGCAGAGTCTTCCACTGGAGTTTATCTATCATCTCCGTAACGCTTTCGCGATTACTAAATGATCCTGTAACGAAGCGCGCTGCTCTCCGTTGGATCTTCTCTATCTCTTCTATCAACCCTATCTGGTACGGATCCCACACTGCTGAGCAGTATTCAAGCAGTGGGCGAACAAGCGTACTGTAACCTACTTCCTTTGTTTTCGGATTGCATTTCCTTAGGATTCTTCCAATGAATCTCAGTCTGGCATCTGCTTTACCGACGATCAACATTATATGATCATTCCATTTTAAATCACTCCTAATGCGTACTCCCAGATAATTTATGGTATTAACTGCTTCCAGTTGCTGACCTGCTATTTTGTAGCTAAATGATAAAGGATCTATCTTTCTGTATATTCGCAGCACATTACACTTGTCTACATTGAGATTCAATTGCCATTCCCTGCACCATGCGTCAATTCGCTGCAGATCCTCCTGCATTTCAGTACAATTTTCCATTGTTACAACCTCTCGGTACACCACAGCATCATCTGCAAAAAGCCTCAGTGAACTTCCGATGTCATCCACCAGGTCATTTATGTATATTGTGAATAGCAACGGTCATATGACACTCTCCTGCGGCACACCTGAAATCACTCTTACTTCGGAAGACTTCTCTCCATTGAGAATAACATGCTGCGTCCTGTTATCTAGGAACTCCTCAATCCAATCACACAATTGGTCTGATAGTCCATATGCTCTTACTTTGTTCATTAAACGACTGTGGGGAACTGTATCGAACGCCTTGCGGAAGTCAAGAAACACGGCATCTACCTGTGAACCCGTGTCTATGGCCCTCTGAGTCTCGTGGACGAATAGCGCGAGCTGGGTTTCACATGACCGTCTTTTTCGAAACCCATGCTGATTCCTACAGAGTAGATTTCTAGTCTCCAGAAAAGTCATTATACTCGAACACAATACGTGTTCCAAAATTCTGCAACTGATCGACGTTAGAGATATAGGTCTATAGTTCTGCACATCTGTTCGACGTCCCTTCTTGAAAACGGGGATGACCTGTGCCCTTTTCCAATCCTTTGGAACGCTACGCTCTTCTAGAGACCTACGGTACACCGCTGCAAGAAGGGGGGCAAGTTCCTTCGCGTACTCTGTGTAAAATTGAACTGGTATCCCATCAGGTCCAGAGGCCTTTCCTCTTTTGAGCGATTTTAATTGTTTCTCTATCCCTCTGTCGTCTATTTCGATATCTACCATTTTGTCATCTGTGCGACAATCTAGAGAAGGAACTACAGTGCAATCTTCCTCTGTGAAACAACTTTGGAAAAAGACATTTAGTATTTCGGCCTTTAGTCTGTCATCCTCTGTTTCAGTACCATTTTGGTCACAGAGTGTCTGGACATTTTGTTTTGCTCCACCTACCGCTTTGACATAAGACCAAAATTTCTTAGGATTTTCTGCCAAGTCGGTACATAGAACTTTACTTTCGAATTCATTGAACGCCTCTCGCATAGCCCTCCTCACACTACATTTCGCTTCGCGTAATGAAGACCATATGTGGCTTAAGTTCAAAGAAATAGTATCAACAGCACTCGAGCTATTCATACCAAATAAATTAATAAGAGACGGAACTGATCCCCCATGGTACACAAAACACGACAGAAAGCTGTTGCAGGAGCACCGCAAAAGGCACGTATAATTTAGACGAACGCAAAATCTCCAAGATTGGTGAAGTTTCACTGAGGCTCGAAATTTGGTGCGGATTTCAATGCGAGATGCATTTAATAGTTTCCACAACGAAACTCGCTCTAGAAATGTGACGGAAAATCCAAAGAGATACTGGCCCCATGTTAAGTAAACCAGCGGAAAGGCTCAGTAAGTACCTTTACTACGCGACAGCGACGGTAATGTTACTGATGACAGTGCCACTGAAGTGGAGTTAGTAAATGCGTTTTCCGAAATTCCTTCACCAAAGAAGACGAAGTAAATATTCCTTAATTCGAAATGAGAACAGCTGCAAACATAATTTAGAAGTAGATGTCCCCGGTGTTGGAAAGCAACTGAAATTACACTGTCAGTGACAGAGGAAATGATCAAATATCTTTTCAAAATGTCTCTAATGTATAAGAAAAGTAGGTCTAATACATCTGTTTCTGATGTTTTTTTAGTAACAATTAATTTTCGGTAGTAAGCTCCTTGCTTTTAATGACCTGTTTAAAGATAATCAACAATTTAGTAAGAAATTTTAATTTTTAAAGGACTATATCTAAATGTACTTAAGTAGATTTACATCTACTATAAATGTTTGCAGCTAAACTTAAATAAAAAATACTTTAGGTGCCAAAATTGTCAACCTTAGGATCAGATCAGTTTTGGGATGTCAATTTTAGGTGCAATTCAAAGGTTCAGTTCCCATTTTCTTTTACAACAGCGTATTCTATAAGTTTAAAAAATGGTTCAAATGGCTCTGAGCACTATGCGACTTAACTTCTGAGGTCATCAGTCGCCTAGAACTTAGAACTAATTAAACCTAACTAACCTAAGGACATCACACACATCCATGCCCGAGGCAGGATTCGAACCTGCGACCGGAGCGGTCGCTCAGCTCCAGACTGTAGCGCCTAGAACCGCACGGCCACTCAGGCCGGCCTATCAGTGTAACAAACCATGATATTTTAGATGATAGTTGCGATTCTGAAGCTTCAGAAAATTATTTTAGAACTCACAATTATTTAATAGTATGGCCATAATATTGGAAGGTAGAAAAAAGTTATCTTAACGTGACAACAATAGGGATACTTTTGTGAGGCTTGAAACACTTTTTAATTTTTACATTTAAGGGTGATTCGCATCACACTTTGCACAGGCTTTGGACCTTGAAAATGATAAATGGCCGTCTACCATTCTGGCGGGTGTATAATCAGCCTAAACACGCTGAACTAATGTACACTCTATTTACAATTACAACTTAATATTAGCTCCTATAATGCTGCTTCAATGTTTTAATAATTTTATCTCAGTAATCTGCGAGGACTCAGTGGTCTTCATAGTTTTAGGCCTAATGTTGCCTGTCTCTTCATAATTCTTTACGATTCTCTCTATCCTGTCGTCCAGCTTCAAGTACTTCTTCTTCCTCTTCTTACCTTCAAGATTCATTTCCAATTTCATGTACATGCAGTTTGTGAGCTCTGCTTCCTTTTTCAAGCACTCCACCAAATAGTTGATTATAGGGTGAGAGGTTTCAATAATACTATTTATTTTGTTGTGCCACCCTTCAACAGCATTCGTCGTTCGGTGCCTTTTTCCGTAACAGTCCCACATTTCTATTGCGATATCCTCATTCTCTAGCCAGTTATCCACAAAGTAGTCAAAAAATTGAGAGAACCTTCCGTTATCAGGAGCTTCTGCATGAATCTCAATTCATTCATTGCTTACGTCCTCCGGTTTTACAACTGCCAACGCCGCACACATGCTGACGTGAAGTCTTAAATCCTCGTTCTAGAGGTACTCCTCAGTTAGACCGAGAACTCGAATTCTTCCCCATAAACTCTTCTTCATATGGAAATAGAATCCATTTGTTTAGGACATCACTCAGAGACTGCCTGTTTTATCAGACGAAACGGGCGAACATATGTGTCTTTCTTCTTATTAGGGAGCAGTGCAAATACAGTAGGAAGAATGTTTGTTTCTTTAATGTGGCCTCCTAAATCTACGTGTATGGTGTAGATCTTTGCAAAGTGCTTGCTGCATCTCTTAAATGTTCCATCCATAAAAAAATAGGAACATGTTTGTAAACTTTCTTTTACTTTGCTTCCACTAAAAATCATTATTCTCACCTCTAATCTATCGTCTTCCAGAAGAAAACTACTGCAATCTCCCATTTTTAATAGATCTTCATGAAGACCAATTTCATAAGAGTTCGTAGGCTCTTGTTGTTTCCCCCGATCTCGACTTCATCGACGACGCACGGTTCTCTTCATAGATTCTGAATTAGGCATCACTGTAACAAAGTCATAAATTTTATTATGTAGATTTCCCATTTCATTCGCGTATATCTCCGATAACTGTATAGTTTCTTCTCGAGACCTTCTCTTCGCCCTTTCCACTTGCTTTCTCACTTTCAGAGCCGCATCGTCAGGTGGTCCACAGAGATGTTCCAATACGTTCAACACTTCTCCGTTCCTCGAAAGCAGCTTTCCCTTGCAATGATCCGCTTTTCGGCGTAAGCACATCCATGTAACAACACCTTCTTTGGATTCCCTCTGTTTAAGATACACGTAAACTTTGTAATGAGCAGAAGGCCTGCCCTTGTTCATTGTAATAACTTCCATACTGATGGTCACGTTAAGAACTTCGAAAGCAAAGCTTCCCGTCTATACCCTTCGAGGAGGAGGGGGAAACAAGGGACCCAACCCTTAGGAGCAGGTAAAATCGTGGCAAATGTCCGGCGTGGCAAATGTCCGGACACCCAAGATATATTCTGCATTTGTGGATGTAGTTAAAAGTCTTATTTAGACCAGACGCATTTCGCTTTACCTCGCATCTGCGTGGTCACTGTAACAATGTCGTTTTCGTTACAAATCTGTTTGTCAAGATTGTAAAGTGTTCTCAAGTTTAAATTACTATTATTCCTCACGGTTTTTGGCTCTTACTTGAACGGCACTTCACTAACACAGAATATACTTCCAGTTTCACATTTTGTAAATGCACGTTGACCTCGAGTGCTTTGTTTTGATCGTGCAGATTGCAATCGTCTTTTCTTCTGTTTTGCCTCAAAGACAAAAAAGGATCGCACTCCGCGCGACCGAAGGCGAAAAACTGTGGCAGTGATGAATGAAAAACAGTTAAGAAAGCCAATTGTAAATAGTGCAGCGCAGGAAATAACGCAAAATGACAAAAGCTTCAGATAAAGCCCGTCGACACCAGCCACTGCTAGCGAGAGGGGAAGGAGCAGATTATGTGAAGAAACACCGTAAGTAGCTTGCACACCAACTTTATAAAAAAAAAACGCTGTTTTTAACCTAAAAGAATCAAAAAATAAAAAATAAATGTACAAACGTGTGTATCAAATTTACAGAACACCACATGAGATGCCTTGTAAATAAAAGCGAAACGCGTCAGTTGTAATTCTTTTTAATTACATTGCAGTCAGCTCAAGACAGCTAACCTATAATATCAGATGTTAATAGCTGCTGCGGAAGATAATCACACAAATAAACGTATTATAATAATGAAAATAGACTAATCTAGAGGAGGAGGAAAGATAGAGGGGACGGAGAGAACGAGAGGAAGTTGTATTCGAACTCAGAATACGCTCAAGAATTCTGCAGAACAGTCGTGGGATTGCCATATACGATTTGTAACAGCTACCGTAAAGTTAAGTATGACGACGCAGAAAGCTATGAAGTTTCTCCCCAGTACAATTCCATTGTCTTAAACACTGTGCCATTTCGCTCAATGACATAAAATAATTTTGTGTCCAAGATATGAAGATGATAGAGGATCCGAAATTGAGTACCTGTGAAATAAATTACTAGTGCTCTGAGATAAATATCTGTTTGTTTTTATTGGTATACACGACCTACGTCTTCTTGTTGTGGTCTTCACTCCAAAGACTCTATGATACTCTATCCTGTGCAAACCTCTTAATTTCCAAATAACATTTGTAACCTACATACTTCCGAATTTGCGTACTGTATTCATTTCTCTGTCTCCATCTACGATTTTTACCCCCCCCCCTCCCCCCCCCCCCCCCCCACACACACACACTTTCCTCCAGTACTAAATTCGACATCCCTTGATGTCTCAGAATGTGTTCTCTCAAGTGATCCCTTCCTTTAGTCAGGTTGTGGCGCAAATTTCTTTTCTCCCAAATTCTATTTAGTACTTCCTCATTAGTTACGTGGCCTACCCATCTAATCCTCAGAATTCTTCTGTAGCACCACATTTCAAAAGCTTCTATTCTCTTCATGTCTTAACTGTTTATCGTCTTTGCCTCACTGCCGTACATGGCTACACTCCATACCATACTTCCAGAAACTACTCCCTGGTAGTTAGATCTATATTCGATGTTAACAAATTTCTCTTCTTCAAAAATGCATTTCTTGCCATAGTCAGTCTAAATGTTATAGTCTCCCTACATCTCTTGTTTTGCTGCCCAAATAGCAAAACTCATCCACTACTTTAAGTGTCTCGTCTCCTAATCTAATAACCTCAGCATTACCCGATTTAATTCGACTACATTCCATTATCCTTCTTTTCTTTTGTTAATGTTCATCTTCTATTCTCGTTTCAAGCCACTGTCCATTCCATTTAATTGCTCTTCCAAGTCCTTTTCTGTCTCCGACAGTATTACAATGTCGTCGGCAAATCTGAAGATTTTTACTTCTTTTCCTGGGCTTCAATTCCCACTCCAATTTTTTATTTGCTTTATTGCTTGCTCAATTCACAGACTGAATAACATCGGAGATATGCTGTAGCTGTTGTGTGATGTCCTTAGGTTAGTTAGGTTTAAGTAGTTCTAAGTTCTAGGGGACTGATGACCATAGATGTTAAGTCCCATAGTGCTCAGAGCCATTTGAACCATATGCTGTAGCTCTGTCTCACTGACTTCTCAACACCTGCTTCCCGTCTATGCCCTTCGACTTTTATAACTGCAGTCTGTATTCTGTACAAGTTGTAAATAGCCTTTCTCTCCTTGTATGTTATCCTTGCTACCTTCACAATTTCGAAGAGGGTATTCCAATCAACATTGGCAAAAGCTTTCTCTAAATCTACAAATGCTATAAACGTAGGTTTTCCCTTTCCTTAACGTACCTTCTGAGATAATCCGTAGGGTCAGTATTGCCTCGTTCGTTCCTACTTTTCTCTAGGATCCAAACTGAGCGTCCTCGAGGTCGGCTTCTACCAGTTTTTCCGTAAAGAATTCCTGTTAGTATTTTTCTACCATGACTTTTTAGACTGGTAGTTTACAGGATTCACATCTGTCAGCACTTGGTTTCTTTGGAATTGGAATAATTACATTCTTCTAGAAGTCTGAGAGTATTTCGCCTGTCCCATACATCTTGCACACGAGATGGAATAGTGTTGTCGTGTCTGGCTCTCACAAAGCTGTCACTAGTCCTGACGGAGTGTCGTCTACCTCCGGGGTCTTGTTTCGACTTAGATCTTTGAGTTCTCTGTCAGATCCTTCTCGCAGTATCATATCTCTCATCTACTTCCTCTGCCATTACTATAAAATTGCCCTTAAGTACATCTCCCTTGTATAGACCTTCTGCGTTGTCTTTCCACTTTTCGGCTTTCCCTTCTTTGTTTAGAACTGGTTTTCATCTGAGCTCTTGATATTCATGCAGCTGCTTCTCTTTTTTCGAAAAACCTCTTTAATTTTTCTGTCTTCTAGTCATTCCTGCTTAGTCATTTTGCACTTTCTGTCATTCTCATTTTTAGACGTTTGTATTCCCTTTCACCTGGTTCATTTACTGCATTGTTATATTTTCTCTTTCAATGAACTAAATTCAACATCTTCCGTTTTATTAAGGATTTCTGCTAGGCCTTATATTTTTACTTATTTACTTCTTTAGCTATTTCATCCCTGAAAGCTACTCATTCGTCTTCTTGCTTTCCCCTGTTCTTGTCAGTAGTTGACTAATGCTCCCACAGAAACTCTCAGCAACCTCTGGTTCTTTCAACTTATCCAGATGCCACTTCCTTAATTTCGTACCTTTCTGCAATTTCTTCAGTTTTAATCTACAGTTCATAAACAATAAGTTGTGGTCAGAGTCCACATCTGTCTCTGGAAACGTCTTACAATATAAATCTCGTTCCAAAATCTCTGTCTTATCATTGTATAACCAAACTGAAAACTTTGGGTGTCTCCAGGTCTCTTCCACCTACACAATCTTCTTTCATATGTTAGTGATGATTAAATTATGCTCTGTGCGAGATTCTACCAGGCGGCTTCCTCTTTCACTTGTTTCCTACAATTCATATTCACCTACTATTTTTCCTTTTCTTTCTTCTCCTAGTGTCGAATTACAGTCCACCATCCCAATTAACTTTTCGTCTCCATTAACTGAATAATTTCTTTTATCTCATCATACTTTTCTTCAATCTCTACATCACCTGCTGAATTAGTTGGCGTGTAGCTTTCTACTTCTGTGGTGGATGTGGGCTTCGTGTGTCTTGGCTACAATAATGCGTTCACTATGCTGTTCACAGTAGCTAACCCGGATTCCTATTCTATTGTTCATTATTAAACGCACTCCTACATTACGCCTGTCTGATTTTATGTTTACAGCTCTGTATTCTCCTGACCAAAAGTCCTGTTCCTCCTCCCACATAATTTCACTGATTTCTAGCCATTTTCCTTTTCAAATTCTCTAACTCACCTGCCTGATTAAGGGATCTAACATTCTACGCTCCATCCCGTAGAACGCCAGTTTTGTTTCTCCTGATGACAACATCCTCCGTATGCCGGGCCGCCTAAGGCAAGGATTGCATAATATTAAAAAGGAGCAACATTGAAACAATCTTTCACTCAAGGACCATAATCAAGAATATGCTTGACTCAGCGAAGGATGAACTAGGAATAAGACACGTGGAGTCAACAGCATCAGTTGCGAGTGTGGCAGACAGTACAGCGGCCAGATGCAGCGATGCATATCGCAGCACTGCTCACAGCACGTAAGTAGCGTTCGCCTATGCCAAACGGAGAAATCTGCAGTGGCGCTACAGTCTCAAGGTAAACCATATGTTTGATTGTGCAGGGCGAACAGGTTCTGCGATTTACTGGAAGAACATTTTAGAAAATGCAACACGTTTACTAAAGAGACTGCTTACACTATGCTTGTCCGCTCTCTTTTGAAGTGTTGCTCTGCGGCGCGGGATCCGCATCAATTAGGATTGACGGAGGACGCCGAGAAAGTCCAAAGAACGAAAGAAGGGCAGTTCGTTTTGTATCATCGCGAAATAGGGAAGAGAGTGCCACGAATACGACATGCGAATTGGGGTGGCAATCATTAAAACAAGACGTTTCTCAATGCGACAGGATCTACTCATGAAATTTCAATTATCAGCTTTCTCTTCAGATTGCGAACATATTTTGTTGGTGCCCATCTACAGAGAGAGAAAAGATAATTATAACAAAATAAAACAAATCAGAGCTTGCACTTTTGAACTGCGGAGCAATCATGGAGGTGTAGATACATCGGTTAACAGTTCGTGCAGACCGCAGTAAAGTGGCTTTTTGTAGTTCGATTTTCAGGTCCTCGTGTCTGGTAACTTTTCCCAGTTCTTTGTCGTCGATTGTGCTATCACCTGAGATACCAATGTCAGTGATCCACCTTGTCTCTTTCTCCACAATTGTGTTGTCTAGTACATTGTGTTGCAGCATTCGATCTGTCTGACGTCGAAGTCCCGCAGAAATTTGGCACCTTTGTTTTCGACCATTTTTGTAGCTTTTGGTCCCACCAATTCTTTGCCAGCTGCAGATGATAATTTTGGCATTAATTCTAGCGGATCATCTCTGCCACAGTATTTCGGCTCTGCACGTAACTAGTTACGGCGATCTCTTGTAACAGCTCAAGATGTGCACGATTGTTTCCTCAGATTCTTTGCAGAGTGTGAACTTCGGGTGTTCTGCTGATCTCTAGATGCTAGCCTTGATGACGTTAGTTCTGAGGGTTTTGTCCCTCTGCAGCAAAAGTGAATGCTTCAGTTTCCACCTTTAGACTTCCACTGGTCAGATTTTCTTTCCTCGTCTATTTTGTTTCACATGTTCTCCAAAACCTGCCCATGTATTGCTGTATTACCGAAGCTGTCAGTCCAGTACTGGAGCGCACCTTTTCGGTGTTGTTTCTTGGTTTACTGCACTTTGAGAAGCGTTCTATTGTTGACTTCAGTAATAGACGATTCTTGGCTATTTTTCACATAGTCGACCAATGCATGTAACTCTTGTTCCGTTGTCTGCCTAACTTGCAAGAGCCCTCCACCGCCAGTTTTTTTCTACTTGGGTCCAGCTGTTTTTATTATTATTATTATTATTATTATTATGGGCCACAAGCCTCTCTAATACCAACTTGAAGCTATGCTCATTAAAATTATATAGATTCAGACAACAATGACAATACATCCGTGGTGGTAGGCTTTGCTTGAAAATTTATCTACTATACAGGAAATTGGGCATGGCGTTCAACTGGACCTTGTGCCTCCATAGCTTGGTTTTCCCGCTTGCTTCTTGTTCTGAAATTACCTACTCCTGATCTGAGTGTTTCTCACAGCAAGGTATTAGGCACTGGGCAACTATAATGCGCAGAACGATGTTGGCAAGATTTGCATCTAATTACCACTGTCTTGCATTTTCAGCTGTTACAATTGTTACTGTGTTTCCCTGTATTACAGACATGGTTACTTGTATAAGTAATTCTTAACGTAACTTCGTCTGCTATAGGTGGTATCCAAGCGGATAGGAAATGATGTGGGCCCGTCAGATGAGGAGCAACTAATGGAAATGTTCTGGGAAGTCCGTCTGCTGTACTTATTCACATCTCGTTACGAAATTTAGCTGTATTTTGAGGTCAATTTTCTTCTCGTTATTTGTCACGGAACACACATATTATTTTTAACAGCTGATCGCTTCGTACGGGAGCGACGTTCTTCGCACATCGATATACAAGGACACTGACTAGGTTCCCATTCTCTCTGTTTAAAGTTTTCTTATGACGCGTCGTTTAGTTGTCTGAAAATAGTTTTGCATCTGAAAATAACTTTGTAAGTCTCTAGTGTACCTTTTGATGACCTCAGATGCTACAAACACGTGTTTCGATGCTATACTGGTAGTGGCACTCAGTACTAAGATTGATGCTACTGGGAAAAAAGTCATATTAAGTGTATATTGTTGATATTTTTATTAAACAACAGTGGCGCTTTTCGCAAGCGATTGTAAGCTGTTTAGTTCACTGTAGTTATTTAGTTATATTTTCCTGTATACAGCAGACAATTGTGTAGTCAGAGAGCAAAGGTACTGTACGTGCCACAAACGGTAGTGTAAACGCCGAACGGTGTATAAAACTGCCTAAAACAGTACGTATCGGAGCCAAGATGAGTCGATATGGAACCGTTATCCATGAAACGAAGAATATCTTCAATTTATTTCAGAGCTGATTAGTAGCCAAATACCGTGAAAATTAATATTGCATATAGTGAATACTTCACTAATAAATACCTTCGTAATAGTCACACGGTGCCATTATAGTTTCATACACTTTTGGCTCGAATTGGAATGTGTACTGTTTGGTCCGTTGGTTAACTGTGTTTCGAATACCTTAGCAACATAGCTCACTGCTTTTTAGTTTTATATTGTTTAAATTTTTATTCCTAAGAGTTTGTTCTTTCTGTGAAACGATTTGAAAATATTATTCTTTATCTATCATTCCAGTGCCATAAATTGGATCCTTTTGTCGTGCGAAATGTCATGGTCTGGCCTAACAGTATGCCTTGGTATTAAATTCTGTATGCACGCTTTATGTTTTATTTTGCTATGTTGCAGGATAACGAACTTATCAACAAATTGAAAGAGAGGAGGCTCAAAGAAATTCAGGAACGTAAGGATGAAATTAAACAGCATGAGAAGGCTATAGCTGACGCAAAACGTGAACTTGAAGAACTCGAGAAGAATTTAGAAGCTGACGAGTAATGTTGCACATACTTTAAAATACGTTTGTAGCAAGAAAAGATTTGGAAAATTCAATGTTGCAGGAAATTAGCTAAAATACACGCTACTTACAAGTACACTTTCAGTTTTAAGCTTCAGTGGAACGGCAAATTATGTTTTCAGCTACGCCTTACTAATACGCAGCCTGGAGTGGGTTTAAAATTCCCTCCTCTTGCGCGAGCGTCCGTAAGTTGAAGTGTCTGCCACCAGATCGCGCTAGTGACGCCGGTGTTGGAGACTGCAATACTTGAAACAAATTGTCTGTATCACACAAACCCCCAAGTAGGTTCACAGACCTTTGTGTAAGCAGTGTATAAAACATCGTGAATCGTTCAGTTTGACGATACGAATAACAAGTGAACATCTTTTCGTATTGTTTTGTCGGCGGCACGTTTGGCGCATGAATACACTTTGGAAGTAGATCCACAGTGAATTCATTGATCAGTATAGTGTGGTGTGAGTGGGGTCGGTGTGGTAAAAATTGGTAAATTTGTGTATCGGAACATCGTAAAGTCGAAGCGATTCGACTTTCAGTCGTGTGGTTATGCATCTAAGGATATATTTTTTGTTATTCGCCGCGATCCTGCTTGGATACACCAGCGCAGAAGACGTAAGTAAACAACTGTGGCTGTCGTAGAGAAGATAATACCTAGTCTGTGTGTTGTTCGTTTTGTCATACCTTAGAAATATAAATACTACAGACTTTTATGACCCCTATGGCTCAGTTTAATGCGTGTAGGAGCAGTGCACGTAATAATTTTATTGACGGTGCAGCACATTTGTGCTACTTTTATATTTGAAAACACAGGTGTTTACTGTGCGTGCCGCACCGGAAGCGGACCATGTGATTATCAGGTGGCCGAGTACTGTCATTTACTTGCATTACTCTCCTAGTAAAATTGAAACAAGACTTTGTAGCGGTTATATGTGAAATATGGTGCTTAGAGCCTTAAGTAATTTTAATTTTTGATACTTAAAAACTGTAGTATATAACTGGCGAACTTGTGTTCATGAAATCGAAAATACTGTTTGTAGAACAGGTGGCAAAGGCTCGAAAATACGGACATAAGTTGCAGTTTCTTACATTATGCAAGGATGGCGATATGGTGTTAAAAATATATCAAATGCCAGATACATGAAGTCTTCCCATATCATGTAGCGACACTCGTGGTTCAAACGTCTGTGGAATTGATGAATTGTTTACTCGGCACAAACATTCGCAACTTTCAAGTTTTGGTGCAGGTTACTCTGTTTGTGCCTCTATGTCCTACTGTTTTAAAGCAACTGAACGGATACGTGCGACTTAGGTTAATGGTTGTGATGAAGTAATACATTCCTGTTTTTTTCAGGTGCGTGTACATCTAATCGTTTAAATATTTTGCTAACAGTCAATAACTGTAAAATGAAGTTTGATTCCTACATTTTTATAGCTAATGGATTGCGAATGCGTTATTGTTCGGAAATAATCAGAAGCTAGTGTCAGTAGAACTGCTAGTCGGGGTAAGGGCAGGATAACACAACAACCAAGATTGTTTTTCCCTATCTATGGATGACATTTCTGAGCTCCAGAAGTGTTTTAGTTGCTTTCAGCAGAGGAAACATGCCGAGAAATGATCTACCTTAGTATCAGATATTTTCAGTTTATTTTAAGAACACAAAATAGAATCTAAATTAAGTCGTACGAAGCAGTTAAATAAAATATTACTTCGGTTACATAAATTGACACACCTTTGAACCTTATACGTTATAAACAGCTTACTTCCTTTACTCCCGAAACCCTCGTAAAATTTTTTTTTCGTTACATTATCATACATTATACAGGGCGCCGAGGAGAAGTGTACAGTATTCAGGGATATGACAGAAGCGACAGTTGGAAGCAAAGTAGTCGAGTAAATATGGGCACTAAAGTACGTACCTTAAGAGCTACTGAGCACCCTTATGATGTGCCTTTTAGATCCTATGTTTAGTAGAAAACTTTCATGTTTTGTCCATACTACCATCTTCCAAAATATGGAAAGTAAAAGAGCATGCAGCAGAAGAGATTGGAGAGTATCTAAGAATAAAACAGTAGCGCTCATAGTTCTGAAGGTATGCATTTTAGAGCTCGTGTTCCTAGATCTTTTTGCTTTAGATGATATTTCCTATCGAGTCCCTGAATGCTGGCCATTCCGTCGGGGACACCAAATAATTGTGTGTATTCAAATTCAGGGAGCTCAAATTTCATTTAGTTGCTTTCTAATTATCGTGCCCTTTTCACTAGATTCTTTATGTGTGCGTTGTTATTGAGCGTTTGATAGGCATCAAAAAGAAAGGAAAAATAAGCATTCCACCCTATAATAAATTTAAAGAAGTTAAAAGTTGGGTCAGTTGCCCCAAAATGAAAATATTCCCGATATTGTATTTCGTGTATAATTCTGTGTTCAGTTGCATGCTTCAAATGAAACTTGTAGTTTCAAGTATTATCTGAAGCTTAATGGAAATTAGATATCATAAAGAGAAAATATTTTACTGTCTGGAGAAGGGAGTTTGATTAGGTTACAACTACTATAATTTCGACGGCTTTACTTCAAATGCCCGAGCTGAAGCAATGTTAAATCACTTAGTGCAACAGCAAACCGTTCATTACAAAGAGTAGCGAAGAAAAGAATGTCTCGTGGAATTAACGAGTGAAATATAGCATTATAAATAAGCCATAATTTGCGGAGTGATACGTGTCCCCTCCCTCCCCCCCCCCCCCCCCCGCTCTTAATCTATTTTTCTATCGTTCTTTCCAAAAGCAACCAACTAAGCGCAATATATTCTTAATTTAAAAGAAGAAGCTTCTACATCCGAAGACTGGTGAACTTGTAATTTTAAAAAAATGAGTTCTCAAGTACTGCTAAGTTATCCCAAATACTACTCCCTATCTGAAATTTATGTAAGTGACAGGAATGTGATACAATTTAGGTAGGCAGATGTGCTATTCCAAAACTGAAAGACGAAGTGTAAAGATTTTGTAACTTTTTTATAGTACCGCAATACGTCAATTAAGTCGTTTGTGTGAGAAACATTTTCAGATATAAAATACAAGAAAACAACGATAGCGTTCTGGAGCAAATGTATTTTGCGAATCAAACGCGCTTTTGATAAATAGTATAAGAAGGCCTTTCACGGGCTCTGTATTAATCGGCTCGTGTAGCAATAAAAAATAGCAAGTGTGTCGTATTTTCTGTGATTAAATAAGAACCGTAGCGAACATTAGATGCACGGTTTCGTTAGTCAAGTAATAAGAGGATTGTCGGACAGATGTAGTTGAATGTCAGCGTAGGAGCAGATTAAGCAAGAGCTTGATAACATAACGCCCTTCTTGAACAAAACTCTTTACGGATTAATGCCATTTTTATTAGTCAAGATACGTCTTAAGAGCATAGTTCCCAGTTTGGAACAGATCTATTTAGTTCTGAATTAATATGGTGTTAACGGGTAAACAATGAATACTAACAACAGAGTCGAATCTATTACGTTCCAGAATGCAGTTACTTTTCCATATGACCTATTGCTGTCGATCTTACCTACACATTAGTGTGAGATACCGAATGCTAACACTCAGTCTTGCAATGAACGGCCATTACCAAGAGCAAAGTATATCATTTAATATAGAGTGAACCCGAATTGAACCGACAAGTTTTCGGAGATTTCTCAGGGACATTTTGGGGGTATTTCGGTGTAAAGGACGCGTGGTCTCCTTTGCATCGTTAGAGTAATAGTTTTTGTCGTAGTACCTGTGCTGCACTGAAAATATCAGTAAAACACCGCAAATGTCGACGGTATGCTCCGCATTCCCTGTTTGGAAACGAACTTGTCACTCACTGTATTTGATGCTGATGACAGTAACGCCAACACTGATCTTCGCCCACAAGCTTACATACAGTATTGTTTTATTTTGGGTGGTATTTTTTTGTCTCGACAGTGTTGGTTGTGCGTTAGCAGTGATACACATCAGTACGACAAGGTTTGCTGATGATGCGGCAGATACCCACCTCGCGTATTGGTTCACTGCATGCAGCGGGACCGAGCTAGGAGGCGCAGTGATCAGCACACTCGACACGGTTTAAACCCGCGTCCGGCCATCCATTTTAGGTTTTCCGTGATCCCTTAAATCACTCAAGGCAAATGCCGGGATGGTTCCTTTGTAAGGGTACGGCCGATTTCCTTCCCCATCCTTGACTCAATCCGAGCTTGTGCTTCTTCGCTAATGACCTCGATGTCGACGGGATGTTAAACCCAGTCTTTCTTCCTTCCTCTCTGCTTTGAATGTAGTAGATCAGCACGACTAAGCGTTGTAGAGCTGTTCCCTCAACAACGGCAACCACATCACAGCACTCGTACATTTGCTTATGATTGTTACATTACACGTGTGGTGGGCAGAAGTTCAGTGGGAAGCGCCGTGTGCCATACACCTCACATTATGAATGTATTTGCAGAATAATAAGTTTTACGTTGTTTTGATGATAGCTTATTACAGGCTTACCGGTGAAGGTACTTCACTGAAACAGAGATAATTGCTTTAACAGCATAATTCATAATTACATTATTACTCCGTAGTGATGCACCGAAGACCACGGGTCCCTGTATCTAAATACAGTAGTCAGAGAGTGTCCTTGAACATCAGCCTTAATTTTATCTGACTGTTACTTCTGAAGTAATTCGGTAGCTTATAAAACATAGTGCGGTTGTTAGCTTGTGTACATAATAGAAACGGAATAAAATATTGTAGAATTGGCCATAGGCTTCTACTGTACCTTGATAGTGCATATAAAAATAAGGCATGGTGTGGGCAGCACACGAAAGGATTTCCAGATATTTCGTAAAATATTTTTTAGCAATCGGGTAGTAGTTTCTTTATTATCTAGTCATTACTGGACAGGCTGTCTGCATATGAAGATCAAGACGTTAACACGGCGTACGATGATTATTTATCCAGCTCCCTCACCTCTCTCCTTGTGCTCTTCATTGCCCTTGTACAATTCTCCTGGGCCTGTACGCAAAATTTGCATTGAACTAGTATTTTGTGATGTTACCGCTGCTGGTTTTACTCATTAACGGACTAATAAGCGACACGGTCTTTGAGAATTGCTACTTACCAAGGTCTCCATCTACGTCCTGAACGACCCTCTTGAATGCCTGATGGTAATCGATCTGACACCAACATAGTGATAAGTTGTAATGCGCCCATAATAGCTTGTGAGAGGAATCCCCTTAGGAGTTTGTGATGGATGTGGTTAGGAATAGCAGATGATGTGCGTCGAGCACCCCTCCAAGAAGTTTCACAACGTGAGAGAGAGACCTTCCAGATAGGCTGATGGAAAATGAAGTCCACCGAAAACACGCAAGACGAAGGAACTTGAAAGCACTTCTGCAGCGGCGAAGTTGGCAGGCGCAGGGTACCATAGACATAAAGACACAGTTCAGTACTAAGGTAATTAGTGCCGGGAAAACAGTACGGATACCCTTTGTTGGTTTCATGGACAATAACCTGCTATAAACCAAATAACTGTGAATATACTCCACGGCCTCAACGTGGCCAAAACAAAAAAATGAGAACAGAACTCAGGAACCTGAAATTACAGTGAAAATTTCAACTAGTTTGTGGTGTGAACTCGTAGCATTGAATGCAAAAAGATTCTTTTTTCCCCATTCGGAACACATTATTAGGGATCTACCGATCGCTTCGTTGCAATAATGGGGAATTTCATCCATAAAATATTAAATGACAGTGTGACAGATGTTAAAGTTTTAATTTGCTGACGGTAGATGATACATCTATTTACAATGACTATTTTCTTAGTGAATTTCAGAACCAGTTTTTAGCGAGATACATAGAAATATCACAAGTCTCATAAGAAACGTTCATGCAGAAGCATGAAAATACCGCATACTAGGAAACTGGTTTGTTCTTAGAATTCGTACACTTGTCAAGTGTATTCAGCTACTTGTCAGCACCTTTAAAGCAGGTCCCATTTGAGTCAACATGCACCTACGTCCACTCCATGGCTACTTAACAAAACTTGCATTTAATTTGCCATGAGGCTGCACAGGTTCGAATCCTGCCTCGGGCATGGATGTGTGTGAGGTCCTTAGGTTAGTTAGGTTTAAGTAGTTCTAAGTTCTAGGGGGGGACTGATGACCACAGATGTTAAGTCCCATAGTGCTCAGAGCCATTTTTGAGGCTGCACAGGACTAGCAGCTACTTTTGGCCACCCGACGGAAAGTAAGAACACGCCACAGACAAACTGCTCGCCTACTACCATTGTGTTGATTGAATTTGTGCAAAATTCTACATCTTAAAGACAGTTAAAGACAAAAATATATTCGCACCCTGTTAAGTTACACAAATAGTTCCTTAGTAATGTAACCAATCTTTTTTTTGAAAGATGAAAGAAAGCACCCTCTGCTGAGAATCTTACTGTGATTGTTACATTTGAAATTCAACTGGTACTTTTAGAATCGGAGAGCAAGCGGATCCATTGACTAGTATAACACGAATACCATTATTTTAGTGTTATGTAAGGGTTTAAGTTCAGTTTCGTTCAGATGATGAGTGTACAACTGTCCAGAAAGCAATGCCACTTACTAAAAGCAGTAAGAGACTTAACCTTGTCACAGAAGCTTAAACGAAGCATACTCCACGCTTTCATTTTCGATACGCCTGACTAGATCCGTTCACGCTTTACCTGTGTTGTTTTCCCAACTATTTAGTTTAATTGTTAAAGCGTCTGGACTTTAATTCGTATTATGTCGGTGTGGATAATATGTTGACTTCAAATGCTTATCTCCTTCCTCCACCTGTGTCATTTACATGGAAGTTTACGTACTGGCTTGCATTTCAGAGTAGCTGCTTTCACACTTGATTTTAGTCTTTCGTGCATGAATCAGGTCAGCTGATTACACGAGCAAGTCATCTATTCAGAACTTCACGTTGGTATTTGAGTACCTTCAGTTTCTTGTTGGTTAAGTTTTCTGCAACAGGAAGTACAGTCGTACGAGCGTTACAACTTAGGACTGCTCTTCCGCAGAAAAAGAAAAATTACCGACTGATGAGGGCATGTAAGCCAAGAAATTGGCTCCGAAATGAACTAATTCTGCAGAACGTCAACAATTTGTGTTTTTCGTAGATAAATATGAAACTATTCTATTAAACAACGATGGAACAATCCATTACCATTAGGAAAAGTGCGTTTACCTTAAGCGTGGCTTGCCATTAGTGCTTAAATATACAAATATGTATATAAATGCACGTTTCCTACTGCGGGATAACTTTCGCCGCCCCCATACCCCCTAATCATTACTTACATTGTCTCCATTCCGTACGGTGACAAGTAAGTTGGAGTATTCTTTTTGCGACAAGCTCTGTGCTTAAAATCTGTTTCTAGAAGTATTAAACGGAATTTCGATACTCAACGCCCTGCCTAATATCGTGTAGGGGCCCCGCGAGCACGCAAAGTGCCTCTACACGACGTGGCGTGGGCTGAAGTAGTTCAGGAGGTCATTAACACAATGTATCCTTCAGGGCTGTAAATAAATCCGTAAAAATACGAGGGATGGAGATGTCTTCTGAACAGCACGTTGCAAGGCATCCCAGATATGCTCAATAATGTTCATATCTGGGGAGTTTGGTGGCCAGCGGAAGTGTTTAAACTCAGATGAATGTTCCTGGAGCCACTCTGTAGCAATTCTGGACGTGTGGGGTGTCAAATTGTCCTGCTGGAATTGTCAAAGTCCTTCGGAATGCACAATGCACATGAATGGATGCAGGTGGTCACACACGATGCTTACGTACGTGTCACGTGTGTCTAAACGTACCAGGGGTCCCATATCCCTCCTAATGTACACGCCCCACACTCTTTGGGGCTCCACCAGGTTGAGCAGTCCACTGCTGACATACAGGGTCCATGGATTCATGAGGTTGCCTCCATACTCGTACACGTCCATCCGCTCGATAGAATTTGAAATGAGACTCGTCCGACCAGGCAACATGTTTCCAGTCGTGAACAGTCCAGGCGAGGCGTAAAGCTTTGTGTTCTGCAGTTATTAAGGGTATCAAAGAGTGAGCCTTCGGCTCAGAAAGCCCATTCGATTATGTTTCGTTGAATTGTTCGCACGGTGGGTGATGGTCCAGCATTGACATTGAAATCTGCAGCAATTTGCGGAAGGGTTGCACTTCTGTAATGGAGAACGATTCTCTTCAATCGTCGTTGGTTCCGTTCTTGCAGGCTCTTTTCCTGGCCGCAGCGAAGCTGGTGATTTGATGTTTTAGCGGATTCCTCATATTCACGGCACACTCGTGAAATTGCCATACGGGAAAATCCCCACTTCATCGCTACGTCGGAGGTACTGTGTCCCATCACTCGTGCGCTGACTACAACACCAGGTTCAAACTCAACCTGCCGCCGGCCGCGGTGGCCGAGCGGTTCTAGGCACGTCAGTCCGGAACCGCGCGACTGCTACGGTCGCAGGTTCGAATCCTGCCTCGGGCATGGATGTGTGTGATGTCCTTAGGTTAGTTAGGTTTAAGTAGTTCTAAGTTCTAGGGGACTGATGACCTCAGATGTTAAGTCCCATAGTGCTCAGAGCCATCTCAACCTGCCATTGAGCAGCAGTAACCGATCTAACTACTACACCAGACCATTGTCTTACACAGGCGTTGCCGACCGCAGCGCCGTATTATGCCTGTTAACATATCTCTGTATATGAATACGCATGCCTATACCGGTTCCTTTGGCGCTTCAGTGTAATAATTTAAACGTTACAGCAACTATTTCCGTACTGCTGGTTTTGCGTTCCGTTTTAATGAACTTCAGGCTAAAACCGCGTTTGTGTATCCGGAAGAGACTGAAGGCGCTATTTCCTGGCTGTAACGCAGAGTCGAGAGAGGTCTTCCAGCACTCTCCGAGTGGGTGGGTCGTCATAACGCCATTAACAACTATTTTATTCACTTCACTCGTCATATTCTACGACATTCGCTGTTCTGTGTAGCAACTTCACAGTGTATTTGTTGTGAGTCCAAACACTGTTACTCATATTAGATCTGCATGAAACCGTTGATTCCCTGTTCTTTGTTTTCAGTGCCTGTTTTTGTAAATAAACATCATACAACGAATTTTCAGCCTTTCCTGTACGTTAAAATTACTGACACTGTAATTTAACCCTAACAAGGGATACGTTTTGTAAACTACTAGATTGATTAGATTATTATTGACACAAATTTTTTCCCATAGAAACATTTAAAAAAATAAGAGCGTGACAGGTACAACGCGATTGGCGATCACCCTGGTGTTTTTAAATATTGACAACTGGTACAGAAGTTACGGTGCACATTCATTAATAAGCCTTTAGGTGCGAGAAGTTTCCAGTGCTTCGGTAGGACTGAAGGATTTAATTAAAGTAAGTCTGAAATAAAAATAAAATTTTAATTGTATTTTTCGTTCTCCAGCACACACCACTGTTTGCACTACCAATTCGTGGTTTAGGCACGTCTCAAAACTGTATTAAACTCGCGGCATCAGATGCAGATTCTGTGGATGAAAATACACTTACGCTTCCGCTCTTCCTATGCAACTTTTGTGCCTCGTATTTGGCATAAATTTGTAGAAGTCTGAATGTTTTGTGTTTAATCAATTGCGGTTCTGACATCTTCGTCAGGAGCTTGCCAGGTTTCCTTTTCAATCTGCGATCTTTGTACATATGATTTTCGATGTGACTTAGCTCTGTTCGTAGGTATAGCATTTATGGAAGTCAGGCATCCCCCGTTTCACCACTTCTCAATTGCTGTACACTAATATCATAATGGCTGGCTATATATGCGCGCGCAAATTTTCGAACAAAATAGAAACAATATTGTTTTCGCTCAGACACGCGACTGCTGTGTTGTCGTTGATGTAAATAGGAAAGAAAGGCGAGAGTGAGACAGAAGCGTTTATAGACGCGGACAGAGGTAGACACGGCGGCAGCCGCTCGGCACTACCTGAAGTACAGGCCAGCTGTACCACAAAATTACCGTGTATTGCAGCCCCCCCCCCCCCCCCTCTCTCTCTCTCTCTCTCTCTCTCTCTCTCTACGTGCTCATTCAAAAGAGCCCCCCCATAGTAGTGCTATACTCCTTTATCGGTATATATTAACAGGGACGGTAAAACACTAAAAATAAAGAGCAATCCACCAGCTCAGTAGCGTTACATGTTTGGCGGTAGCAGTCGGCGCGGGCCACGGCGGTGCTGTCGATGTTGGAGTATGATTGTTCTTTGTTTTTTACTGTACCTGTTAGTACATATCGGTTAAACGAATTTCGCACTAGACTGATGTGATACATATCTGTCAAATGGACACGCAGAATTCCGCTCTTAATCATTTTGTTTCCGCTGGGATCAACGGACGCTTTCCGTCGATGTTAGGCATTGTACGAAAAACTTGATGAGCACTGTTTCTTTGGACTGGCTGCAAATACACAACGAAAGAAAGAAACTACAAATATCTGCTGAAACACCAGTGAACTTGCGCTTAACGGCTCTCAGGAGAGATACTATATATGAATTGGACGTGAGAGACGACCTCTACTTGTTCGTGCAGATGACTCGCAACTGGCACTCCTAACTCGGTCCTCTCCCAGCCAGCTGAGACTCGCTGTTCTCGCTGGCATCGGTAGGCGGGCGCTGGCGTCCGTCTGGCTGGGGTCCGACTCAGAGCGGCACTTTGTTTGACGCCGCCTGACAAAAAACACAGCATCCGGCTCTGAGTCGGTGGGGTGGGGAGGAAGAAGCCCCGCGGATAATCCTGCCTCACCCTCCCCTCACCTCTCTCCACCCCTCCTCATCCCAGCATCTTCCCCTGCGCAGCTCCCTCGGGATTCTGTCTGGCCAGCGCCGCTACTGGGCGTCTTGTATCGACGAACCGCCAGCCGCGAAATACTCGGTGGGATTTGACGGCGTGCAGTTTATTGCCCGGAAGAGAAGCTACGTGCGTCCGAAATGATATAAGGAAGAGTGAAGTCGGAGGCGCCAGTGGCGGAAAGATTGCGGAAAAGATCTGAGGAAAGCTGGAGTCGAAAACCGTGAAATGAATTGAAAAAGGCCTGCTAGGCACGAAGGGAGCAGTTGAGATCAGCAGAAAGTCGGCAAATAGCGGTGTACCAAATGAACAGTAAATGTATCCATACTACGGTGTATCACTGTTGTTCTTTTGTTCAGTGGAAAGCATAAATTGATGCAGTTTTCCACGCTAGTCTACCCTGTGCCAGTCTCTTCATAACTGCCTAACTACCACAATCTATATGCATTTGAAACATTTTACTGCAATCCAGCCTTGGTCTCTCCCCCGCCCCTTCCCCATAATCTCCCCCCCTCATTGCCCCCATTTGCCTAATTGGCAAATTTCTTGATGCCTTAAGATATGACCTATCAATGGAACCCTTCTTATAAGATTGTGCCATAAATTCGACCTAGTATATCCTCACTCGTCATTCACTCTATCCACCTGCACATCAGCAACACTTAAATTAATATCCTATGTTAGCAAATTTCTCTTTCACGAACGAATTTCTTACTGTTGCCGGTCTACATTTTATATCGTTTCTACTGCGGCCATCTTCAGTTACTTTTCAACTTCTTTACGAAGTCATTTGCGTCATTAATGTTTACGATGTCCGTAGCAAACCTCGAAGTTTTGATTTCTTCCCCCTGAACTTTAAGGCCTACTCAAAGTTTCTCTTTTTTTTTACCGCTTGCACAGTGCACAGATTGCGTGACGTCAGAGGTGGGCTACAGCCCTGTCTCCCTTCTCAACCAACCCTAAGTTCCTTGATTCTTCCAACTACAGTTGGGTCTCTGAACGAATTTTTCACTTTGAAGCAGTGTGTTTACAGATCTGAGATTTGCTGGCAGATTAAAACTGTACGTCTAGGTTCGAGTCCTGGTGTTGTGCAGTTTGTATCTTCCAGGATGTTAAATACAGTCTGGTTTCTGTACAAGCTGTAGATAACATTTCGCTCCCTGTGTTCTAGTGACGCTACCTTCAAAATGTTAATTGCTTTTCTGTGGATATCGGTAGTTGCGAAGGAATGTCGTAAACTCCAAGGGCCTTCTTTCTTCTTAGGTCTTTCAGCGCTTCGTCAGGTTTTTCTCGCAGTGCCGTATCTCGCACATCACGTACTTCCTTTTCCCTTTGTATAATATGGTCTCAAAATTCATTTCCCTTATGTAGCCTTTCTGTATACCAATAAGTCTTCCTTAAGTTTTCTCGTAACTGTAACTTCAAGGATTGTGAAAGTTTCACAACTGATACTCCTTATTCAGTCATAATATTCTTTTTTTTATTATTTTCATACGGAGCTACAGCTCCATTTCTGAAGGCCACATTGATGGTTTTGGATGTTACATCTTCAGTTTATCATCTTTCTATGGCCATTGATAGTTTTCTGTATTAGTGAAATTTCTTGCACTTCTGTTTAACCGCACAGTAATTAGTTTGTTTTTTCTCTCGTGTAGTACATATGTAGCCTAGCTTCTACACTTCTGTTCAGTTATATTTGGAGCCGCCTCCTAGGTTCCAGTTAGACCGCGATAGTTTAATTTCGTTATTACCTCTTCCGAAGAAGACACGATTTTGTTAGTCAACAGTTTCAATACATGACATATGTTTGCCATGTACCTGAAATGTAATACAGAATAAGGATTCACAAGTAATTAAGTTTTGAACGCAAGGTACAGATGGATGCAAGTTAGGTTCCTCCCACTCATACTTCAGCTTCAAAGAGTGTACCAATATCTCGGTGCAGGCCTCCTGATTTGGCTTTTTCCTCGCTTTCCCTAATTCCAAATAAATGTGGAAATGGTTCCTTCACAAGCCGTGGTCGGTTACTTCCTCTGTCCTACTCCGGGGGAACTTCTGCTTGTACTAATGCCCTATCTTTCAAACATTGCGCAACAGTTCTGCTATCTGACTAGGCAGTCGTTGCGTGTAGCTGGTATCTTTTATAACGGCTGGAGGGTGCAGAGTGCTTTCTGGTGGCCATCTATACTGTCATTGGTTAATGTTGCCAGGTAGAATGATCGATGTCCAATGATAGTACTGCACGAATTATGTCCCACTGTTCATGTAATTCTGTGAACATGTATGCTTCCATATTCTTGTTATTCAGTTCCGGACTTTACATTGTTTAAATAATGAGGAAGAGAGAGAAGTGCGAGAAGACACGAGGCAAAACCAGCTACTAAATAACAAATTTGTGTCATACAATTACTCGTAAATAATCACTACGCAACTCCAATGAAGCTTTGTTTCGTCTTCACGCTAGATGTACTGCATTTTTACAGTGTGTGAAAGCTGTGAGGTGTACTGAACGGCAAAACCTGTCAGCAATAGTTTCCTAAAGTTGTCACAACACATGGTTCGCACAGATGAGTATTTTGGTAGTCCTAATACTCACCGTTAAATTAGTTATTTCACTTAATCATTTAATCCTTCGTGCAATCTCTAAGAAATTATGCTGCCTTTAGTCTGTTTCATTTCTCATTATAGTTGTCTTGTATTGTCCCACGTAAGCGGATGAAGTAACAGCTTTAATTTTATGTTTTCGCTGATAACCTCGGCGTTGAGCGCCCGGAAGCAGCATTACATTTTTTTTGTTTCCTTTGTTTTAGGGCAAAGATAAAGTGCACCCTTTGAGTGAGTTCCATTTTACCAGTTACAAACAAGTATGAAGTTTAATAAAAAGTGCCACTTGCAGAAAAATTAGTCTTTACTAACAGGACAACATGAACTAAATATATGCCCTTCATCCATCAGTTGGACTCTGTTACTTAATGTAACCTATATAGATTTACAGCTCTATCAACAGCATACCGAAGAAATACCAAGTGGAATCTGATAAACAGAAATGGAAATCTTTGAAGATTGTCAAGCGATGCAAACACTGGATTCTAAAACCCTATAGGTCAAAAGAAATTCGGTACTTCTGAGGGCTCTGTCAAAATTTCTTCGCGCCATTATTCTGCCAAATGTGCATTGCATAGCAAGAGAAGTACACAAGCGAAGTGTCGCAAGCCAGCAGTGAGGTCGATAGAGGTTTGCTCATTTTAAGACGTAATCATCTCCTTTCTTCTAAAACCGCACACGTTGGCACTTCGTGATTCGATCCCTTAGTTAACATCGCTGTATTGCGGAAAGTGTCGCGGGCTTGAATTAAATAGGTCTCTAGCAGAACTCTGGCAGCTACGTACGAGTTCTGTTCAAAAAATTCCGGAACATTCGTAATTTCGCGCCAGTAGTGTGTTGGAGCGAAATACGGTTGACATACCTGCTCATGCCTGTGTTTAATGTGTAACTGTCGGAACTTCATTGTTGTTTGTCTGTAACTGTTCAGAGCTGTATTGAGTAGAATGTTGTGTTGCACAGTTTGGCAGAGCTAGAGGAGCAAAGCGATTGCATTAAATTTTTGGTGAAACAAGAAAATCATTGAGACACACCAAATGACGCAGGAAGCCTACGGTGATCAACTCTTAAGCCGTACTCGGTGTTGCGAGTGGTTCACTCGTTTTAAAAATAGCCGGACGGAAGAGAAAGATGACTATCAATCACTAAGGACGTCCTTCGACATCTACCGACGACGCTCATGTCAGGAGCGTCAATGAAATTGTGCGTGCCAATCGAAGACACTGTCCGAGAGATTGCAGAAGAATGTAACGTTTCAGTGAAAAATGTTATGGAAGCCTGTCACAGCATCTTGAAATGCACCATGTTGCCGCCAAGTCCGTACCACGGCTCATGCGTCTAGACCAGAGATATCTTCGCCTCGCAGTATGTGAAGAGTTTTGGGATCGCGCGAAAGAGAACGAGAAGCTTCTTAGCAGAATTATAACAGGTGAAGAGACGTTGGTCTACTGTTATGACGTTGAGGCCAAGGTCCAGTCTTCACAATGTGTCGGGAAAGGCTCCCTAAGACAAAAAAGAAAAAAGCTCGTCAGGTCAAACGTCAAAGCCATGCAAATGGTTTTCTTTGACTTTAAAGGATTAGTTCTTCATGAATTCGTGGCGCAGGGACGAACTGTTAATCGATGGTACTGTCGGGACGCGTTGCATTCTTTGTGCATTCTTTTGTATTCGGAATGGACATTACTTAATGTATATAAAACAAGCCCACTGTTAACGATCCTTCGAATTCCATGTGAAACGACTGGTTTCTCTGTAATAGGGTGAGTTGATTCTCAGGCAGAAGAATGGTAAAGATAAACTCAAGTAGGGCCTCGCTAAATACAACACTATCGGGTGCAATCCAACCTGAAGCTTGATGGCTGCTGTACTTACAATGGTCTGTCTTAATGATTCCGAGCATTCCGTACTTTCTTGAGCTTCCATGCCTCCTGTGCTGGCTGCATTATCTTATTCAATGGTCGGTGAGAGACAAAGATATAATATGTAACGGATGTTAAAAGAATCGAAGTTAGTGAGTTGAAGTACAACCAGTAGTCCCACTGTATAGCAATTATTCGTGCCATTATCGGAAGCAGCAGATAAAGAAGGATACGTAAGGACTTCATTATAAACTAAAGTGAAATACAAACAGCTGCAATCAGTTACGAATTAGTTATTCCCATGAATTAGTTTTCGATCCTTTTTAGGTTCATCTTCAAATAAGGGATAGATCAAACTGGAGGGGTTCGAACTCTAGGTAATGGAAATAAGTATTTCAGAAGTGAAGCTATTTGTATATAATCTCCCAGGGCTCTACCACATCCATAATGAAAGAGCTTAATTCGAAAGCAAGGGTTAGTAAGAGTCAGATTGACGTAAGTTGATAACAAAATATTTTAGGATACAATTATGAGAGTTGATGCTGCAGATTCATAATACTTATAAATAATAGCTGATAATTATCAGTACACGCATGTGTAAATGGTCAGTGTAATAAAAAGTCTAAATTACTTGTGTATTTCATAAGGCTCTGCGAGGCTCAATGGACACTTTACGCAGACTATTCCACCCCTCAAAAATCAGAGCTGGACACTGGGAATCGAACCCGTTACGTGGGAGTCAGTAGCTAGATGTGCAACCCAAGAAAAATGCCACTTCTGTTTAAGGATCTTCTTACACGCCTAAATTCGTAATGAACCACGTTCTGACATAGTTTCTTAACGTTCGGTGATCCTTTAACGACCGGCCGCTCCCGTGTCATGAAATAGATGAGTGTGTACCGAAATAATTTGCCCTCTCTCAGGCTCAATGCTGACGTGTTTTACCGTGGGCTCAGTTGCGTACTATGTTATGCATTTTGCTGCTCGCAATCCAGAATGGCATGACAGTGTTTCTGCGTGTCCGAAACCATTTAGGATTAAAATTGACTGTAGATAATGTTAAACTGTGCATTTTGAGATGAGAAACAGATGGTCGCAATGAATATTTAACATACACGTTACGGTATAGTGACATTTTCAGTGACGATAGCCGTAGGCGTCCTTACAACAGTTTGTAGGATGCGGGGGGAGGGGCAGGGTGCGAGACCTGGGGTATGGAGTATTCTTAATATTTTGGAAGAAGAATGGCGATTTGGAAGTAGTCATAAATATGTGGGACTGGAACACCTGCACGGAGCGACATCTGCACGAAGTGACACTTGCACGGAGCCCGGGGCTCTTGCCGGGCTAAGCGGTCTAGCACACTAAGCAGTCTAGCAGTTCAGCACAGCTACTCTTGGGAGCTGGCTCGCCTCACACCATAGCAGTGAGCAACTACGTATCGCTTCAGGGTGGCTCATTAACGCATTTCCTAGCAAATTTACTTGTAAGACCGTCGTATTAATGAGAACCTGCAATGAAATTCAACGTCTCTTTTAATATTTTGATGATCCAAAGAAAAGGGAGGCTGCTTTAAGTAAGAAAAGTGATACTTCTTAAGACTATTGCAGTTGTAGGACGAAATTTAAATTCACGAACTTAAATTTGCCATTTTATTTAAATGTTAAACATGAAAGGGCACAATTGTAGCAGACTTTTAAAGTCGTGAAAATTTACATTGAAGAGGCAGAAATTGACGAGACTAATTGTGCTATGAGAAAATTACCCAGACGCCACACTGTCGGTGTATAAGTTCAAGCTGTAGCTGAGTTTCCACACTCTCAGAATAACCCGAAAATCAGTGAAACTGCGCGAACCTCTTCAGGCTGAAAAATCAGTTTATGGTAATTTGATCTACTAGCAGATTCATTCGTCGAATGTTTCTCCGAAGAAGAAAAAACAAAATGAATTTTCGTAGTCAAAATGTTGAGAAAACTATTGAGATCTTTCTCTCCTCCTGTATATGAATACTTCCTTCATATAGCTTAATTTTTTTTTTTCCTCATCAGCTTCTGGTTGTTCTCCAGACTAGGCAGCCTGCACTGATACATTAACGTTGTGTCTGACTGTTTGGAAGTTCCTAACCTGACCATTATGCTACTTTTCATCCCTTCAAAAGTAGCTACTTTCTGTTTTAAGCGGGGACTCCATCCTATAACTTAATTTTTTTTCACAAGAAATTCACTTCTTGCTTGTTTGTATAGTCCACTACATACGATGTTCTTTATAAGGTAGTAAAGGCTCCCGTTTGGTGGTCTCGTTGAACTGCACTATCTCAGCACTAAAACAAGGAACCCCACTTGCCGGACAGAAGTCAACAGCAGCACTGAATTCGGGGAGAAACCACACACGCTACAAACTGTTACGGGGACAGGGAACTTTGCACGGGAAATGGGCTTTGGCCTTTACCAGAAAGCGTCGCAGGTAGCGGCTGGCAGGATGGTGTATCCGACTTCTGGAATACCCTGTTCACTATCCACTGTGTCCTCGGCTCCGTGCAAATGCCAACACATTCCCTCTTCGTACAAGTGTCTCTCCGTGCAAGAGTCACAAACTGTAGAACAGTTCCAGTTCAGACCATGTTGAAGAACCTGCGTGATACCGACTTTTAAATCACTTTCTTGAAAGAACAGCTGACTACGCTATAATCTTTTCTTTCCCTGAAAACTGCAATCGAGTGTCAGGGAATCGTGACCCTTCTTTCCACCGGGTGTGGACGCCTTTGACGGCAGCCAATCACAATGCTAGCAATCTGTCAAGCATTACTGGCGTCTGTTGTACAGTGAGACAGACAACAAGAACCTTGTCTCAACCAGTGTTGATGTCTTTGTTTTGCGAAGTGTCAGTTTCATGAGCAGGTTGATGGGTGCTTCATATTGAATCTAGTAAAAGAAAATTACCATCTCCGGCGATTCTACTGTATGAACCACATTCTGCACAGAACCATGCGGAGTCTTCAACTACCTTGATTCTTAAAAGTTTTTATCAACAACGATAAATTTCTTTCAGTTAATGATGTCTGCTGGGAAACAACTTTATGCAGTACGATGGAATGGCGATCTTCCGGAGCAGCCATTAAGTAACTAGTTGTTGTCGTCGTCTTCAGTCCTGAGACTGGTTTGATGCAGCTCTCCATGCTACTCTATCCTGTGCAAGCTTCTTCATCTCCCAGTACTTACTGCAGACTACATCCTTCTGAATCTGCTTAGTGTATTCATCTCTTGGTCTCCCTCTACGATTTTTACCTTCCACTCTGCCCTCCAATACTAAATTGGCGATCCCTCGATATCTCAGAACATATCCTACCAACCGATCCCTCCTTCTAGTCAAGTTGTGCCACAGGCTCCTCTTCTGCCCAATTCTATTCAATACCTCCTCATTAGTTATGTGATCTATCCATCTAATCTTCAGCATTCATCTGTAGCACCACATTTCGAAAGCTTCTATTCTCTTCTTGTCTAAGCTATTTATCGTCCACGTTTCACTTCCATACATGGCTACACTCCATACAAATACTCTCAGAAACGACTTCCTGACACTTAAATCTATATTCGATGTTAACAAATTTCTCTTCCTCACAAACGCTTTCCTTGCCATTGCCAGTCTACATTTTATATCCTCTCTACTTCGACCATCATCAGTTATTTTGCTCCCCAAATAGCAAAACTCCTTTACTACTTTAAGTGTGTCGTTTCCTAATCTAATTCCCTCAGCACCACCCGACTTAATTCGACTACATTCCATTATCCTCGTTTTGCTTTTGTTGATGTTCATCTTATACCCTCCTTTCAAGACACTGTCCATTCCGTTCAACTGCTCTTCCAAGTCCTTTGCTGTCTCTGACAGAATTACAATGTCATCGGCGAACCTCAAAGTTTTTATTTCTTCTCCATGGATTTTAATACCTACTCCGAACTTTTCTTTTCTTTCCTTTACTACTTGTTAAATATACAGATTGAATAGCATCGGGGAGAGGCTACAACCCTATCTAACTCCCTTCCCCACCACTGCTTCCCTTTCATACCCCTCGACTCTTACAACTGCCATCTGGCTTCTGTACAAATTGTAAATAGCCTTTCGCTCTCTGTATTTTACCCCTGCCGCCTTCAGAATTTGAAAGACAGTATTCCAATCAACATTGTCAAAAGCTTCCTCTAAGTCTACAAATGCTACAAACGTAGGTTTGCCTTTCCTTAATCTTTCTTGATAAACCGTAGGGTCAGTATTGCCTCACGTGTTCCATCATTTCTACGGAATCCAAACTGATCTTCCCCGAGGTCGGCTTCTATGAGTTTTTCCATTCGTCTGTAAAGAATTCGCGTTAGTATTTTGCAGCTGTGACTTATTAAACGGATAGTTCGGTAATTTTCACATCTGTCAACACCTGCTTTCTTTGGGATTGGAATTATTATATTCTTCTTGAAGTCTGAGGGTATTTCGCCTGTTTCATACATTTTACTCACCAGATGGTAGAGTTTTGTCAGGACTGGCTCTCCCAAGGCTGTCAGTAGTTCTAATGGAATGTTGTCTACTCCGGGGGCCTTGTTTCGACTCAAGTCGTACAGTGCTCTGTCAAACTCTTCACGCAATATCATATCTCCTATTTCATCTACATCCTCTTCCATTTTCATAATATTGTCCTCAAGTACATCGCCCTCGTATAGACCCTCTATATACTCCTTCCACCTTTCTGCTTTCCCTTCTTTGCTTAGAACTGGGTTTCCATCAAAGCTCTTGATATTCATGCAAGTGGTTCTCCTTTCTCCAAATGTCTCTTTAATTTTCCTGTAGGCAGTATCTATCTTACCCCTAGTGAGATATGTCTCTACATCCTTACATTTGTCCTCTAGCCATCCCTGCTTAGCCATTTTTGCACTTCCTGTCGATATCATTTTTGAGACGTTTGTATTCCTTTTTGCCTGCTTCATTTACTGCGTTGTTATATTTTCTCCTTTCATCAATTAAATTCAATATTTCTTCTGTTATCCGTAGGGTTTCTACTATCCCTCGTCTTTTTACCTATTTCATCCTCTGCTGCCTTCACTATTTCATCCCTCAAAGCTACCCATTCCTCTTCTACTGTATTTCTTTCCCCCATTCCTGTCAATTGTTCGCTTATGCTCTCCCTGAAACTCTGTACAATCTCTGGTTCTTTCAGTTTATCCAGGTCCCATCTCCTTAAATTCCCACGTTTTTGCAGTTTCTTCAGTTTTAATCTACAGTTCATAAGCAATAGATTGTGGTCAGAGTCCACATGTGCCCCTGGAAATGCCTTACAATTTTGAACCTGGTTCCTAAATCTCTGTCTTACCATTATATAATCTGTCTGATACCTTTTAGTATCTCCGGGGTTCTTCCATAAATACAACCTTCTTTCATGATTCTTAAACCAAGTGTTAGCTATGATTAAGTTTTGCTCTGCGCAAAATTCTACCAGGCGGCTTCCTCTTTTATTTCTTAGCCCCAATCTATATTCACCTACTATGTTTCTTTCTCTCCCTTTTCCTACTCTCGAATTCCAGTCACCCATGACTATTAAATTTTCGTCTCCCTTCACTACCTGAATAATTTCTTTTATCTCATCATACATTTCATCTATTTCTTCGTCATCTGCAGAGCTAGTTGGCATATAAACTTGTACTACTGTAGTAGGCGTGGGCTTCGTGTCTATCTTGGCCACAATAATGCGTTCACTATGCTGTTTGTAGTAGCTTACTCGCACTCTTATTTTTTTATTCATTATTAAACCTACTCCTGTTTACCCCTATTTGATTTTGTATTTATAACCCCTTTATTCACCTGACCAAAAGTCTTGTTCCTCCTGCCACCTAACTTCACTAATTCCCGCTATATATAACTTTAACCTATCCCTTTCCCTTATTAAATTTTCTAACCTACCTGCCCGATTAAGGAATCTGACATTCCACGCTCCGATCCGTAGTACGCGTTTTCTTTCTCCTGATAACAACGTGCTCTTGAGTAGTCCCCGCCCGGAGATCCGAATGGGGGACTATTTTACCTCCGGAATATTTTACCCAAGAGGACGCCATCATCGTTTAATCATACAGTAAAGCTGCATGCCCTCGGGAAAAATTACGGCTGTAGTTTCCCCTTGCTTTGAGCCGTTCGCCGTACCAGAACAGCAAGGCCATTTTGGTTAGTGTTAAAAGGCCACCGGATCAGTCAATCATCAGTTAACTTCGATCAAGTAAGATAGTAGCCATGTTACCTATACATTAGGTGTGTTGCATACCTATCGGGCGTTACCTCATAACGATATTTCTTTATATATGCGATCAGTGTCTTATTAGATTACCCGTGAGACCAGAAGCGGGGAACGGCCTAGAAAATGAGTGTGGATACATAAAAAGGGCTGCCAACTTATGGGCTATGGAACATTTTCGTTCTATGTATCTTCCTGTCTATTACTTGAAAATAAACTGTATTTATAACAAAATTAAATTTGTCAGTGTATAATTCACGTTTTATTCGAAAATTGCTTTGTAATATGAAACAGAGGGTTGTCATTGAATACAAAATAACAATTATTATATATATATTCTTTATGTTTCTGCATGTAAACTGTACTTCCGTCAAAAGTAATTGATTTGGTTGCAGAAAAGCGCAGTACTTACGCGATCAACTAATGGTTGTTATTTATGAAATGCAATTGATATTCTGTAAGGATGTAAAATACACAGTGGAGTAACACTGAATGATGTCTGAATTATGTTCAAAACACACAGCCAAATCAACTAAAAAACAAAGGGAAGTTTTTGACTCCCAGTTTCTCTTACACATTTGTCCTTTTCTTCTAGGAGTGCTACCAATTCTACCAGTAAACCTACCATTTACGACGCCGTTTTTGTTGTGTACCAAAATTACCGATCCGTAGTTTCGGTAGACCGCTACTCTAGTCTAGAGGCAACGTTAACTCAGGGCGTGCCAATACCGAGAATAGTACCGTCCAGTATTTGTGAATGAGGACGGGTACCAACAAACGTTACACATAATTTCAAGCCTTCACGAAACTCTTCTCGCTGACACTCCCCACAAAATGATTAAATAAAAAAAATTAATTGCTTATTACAATTTTGCAGTTCGTGAAATATAGCTGCAGCGTCCGGTATGATATTTTAATTTGTATCGTCTTCAATAGTAGCACGGTACGCGATACATTTTGCAGGCAGTGGCCAAATATACCTCGGAATGTACCTACAAAATTATATCGCAGTACAACAGGAAAGATGTCATAAACATTGAGTTCTAGCGCTATGCGTCTTCAGCCATAATGGTTTTACATGCTTAACGTCAGATACTTAACACATTATGTAATCGGACGTCTGAAGGCATTCTACACGTGGGTGTTCGGATTGTCTAAAGCAGGGGTGTCCAACCATCGAGCCGCTTGAGGCGCAAGGCAAGTATCAATGCAGCCCAAGAGTCTGAAAATTCTTCAGCATTTTCGAAAAATGATTTTTTTAAATTTATGGGACATCTTTTTACAAACGGCGCAGATACGATGCCACAAGACTTTCAGATGGAATGCATATTGTGTTACATCCAACTAAATGAAAAATGTGATGATGTATTTTTGTTGGACCTTGACAGATCAACCTGTCCGTAGACAAATATCTCTTGCTGCACAGTCATGCGTTGTATATAACGTCATCCTTGTTTGGAAGCATGCATATTTGTGAACAGTGATTTTCAAGAGTATGGTACACAGAATAAAAATAGAACAGTATCTCATATGAACGACCTGAGAATACCCTGAAAGTTGCAACCACTTTGATCGAAACTGATACTGGTATACTAGTTTTCACACTCTGAATCAAATATCAGATTAATTCTATGATTTGTAATTACTTATACATAAAATTATTAATGAAATCTTAGACATAAAATGTCAAATTGATTCCATCTTGCTTCTTTAGAACAAAGAATCAAATTCTAAAATTTAACTATGTTCCTCCGATCGCCCTTTTTTGTGCGGTTATTACTAATGTTACGTATATTATGTGCGGCCCAAAAGTAAAAGTACTCTTCTAATGTGGCCCAGGTAAGAATAAAACGTTGGTCGTTCCCGATCTAATGAACCAGTGGTCTACTGATTTACCCCAAGTGCAATGTTCAGATAGCAAACTACTTCAGGTCTTAAGCAAGGCGATTTGGTTGTTTTTGAAGTATCGACAAATCTCTAAAGGATAAAAGATCATTGCAGTCCCCGTTGGTATAAAGTACAGGCATTTACTTGCGTTCTGTTTTCAGTGAGATCAGCTTTAAGGGCTCCTCCGATCTTCTTGTCAGCCGCATAAGGGTGTACGGCAACGAAGTTGTTTGGGCGGCATTAGTTATTAACAGAACATTTACTCTGCAGAATAAGAAATAAATGACGCACGCACCCCTCCGAAAGTGAAGTGGACAAGAGGACTGCCCCTGATGAGGCAGAATGGGCGCCTCGAACAGAGGTGGCAGGTCTGGCTGCTAGCTATCAGCCATCCGAGCCGAGCCCGCTTGAAGAGAAAATCCTACCCGGTACGTCCCACCCCCACCCCCACCCCCTCCCACCTGCTGGCCAGCGGTGCGTTCTCTTGTGTCCTTTTTCCCCAGGGAGGCCGAATGGAGGCCGACAAAGAAAATCCTGTCGATGGCCCCCGGAGCACGTGTTTGGAAGGAGCAAACAGGCGGCGTTGCGGACGCATTGTGCGCAGTTTGCGACGGCGGCACAAAGGAGCCACCCGCCGGCCGCCGGCCGCGCCCCGGGGCACCACTTGCACGTCCGCCGCCACAAAGGCCGGCTCCCAGTTCGAGCATTCCGTCGCGAGTGGATGACGGAGCGCAGGCTAGCGACGGCAAATCACTACGTCGCGGCCCACACGTCTACAGGCTGTCCGAGGAGGGATGTCGATATTTAGAGGTGTGACAGCAAGTATCATTCGAAGCAAAAATACACTACTGGCCATTAAAATGCTACACCAAGAAGAAATGCAGATGATAAACGGGTATTCATTGGACAAATACATTATACTAGAACTGACATGTGATTACATTTTCACGCAGTTTGGGTGCATAGATCCTGAGAAATCAGTACCCAGAACAACCACCTCTGGCCGTAATAACGGCCTTGATACGCCTGGGCATTGAGTCAAACGGAGCTTGGTTGGCGTGTACAGGTACAGCTGCCCATGCAGCTTCGACAAGATACCACAGTTCATCAAGAGTAGTAACTGGCGTATTGTGACGAGCCAGTTGCTCGGCCACCATTGACCAGACGTTTTCAATTGGTGAGAGATCTGGAGAATGTGCTGACAAGGGCAGCAGTCGGAACATTTTCTGTATCCAGAAAGGCCTGCACAGGACCTGCAACATGCGGGCGTGCATTATCCTGCTGAAATGTAGGGTTTCGCAGGCATCGAATGAAGGGAAGATCCAGGGTCGTAATACATCCGAAATGTAACGTCCACTGTTGAAAGTGCCGTCAATGCGAACAAGAGGTGACGCCGGGTGATACGCCAGTATGGCAATGGCGAATACACGATTCCAATGTGCGTTTACCGCGATGTCGCGAAACACGGAGATTCATCCGAAAAAATGACCCCGGTTTGCCATTCGTGCACCCAGGTTCGTCGTTGAGTACGTCTTCGCAGGCGCTCCTGTCTGTGATGCAGCGTCAAGGGTAACTGCAGCCATGGTCTCAGAGCTGATAGTCCATGCTGCTGCAAATGTCGTTGAACTGTTCGTGCAGATGGCTGTTGTCTTGCAAACGTCCCCATGTGTTGACTCTGGGATCGAGAGGTGGCTGCACGATCCGTTACAGCCATGCGGATAAGAGGCCTGTCATCTCGACTGCTAGTGATACGAGGCCGTTGGGATCCAGCACGGCGTTGCGTATTACCCTCCTGAACCCACCGATTCCATATTCTGCTAACAGTCATTGGATCTCGACCAACGCGAGCAGTTATGTCGCGAAACGATAAACCGCAATCGCGATAGGCTACAATCCGACCTTTATCAAAGTTGGGAATGTGATGATATGCATTTCTCCTCCTTACACGAGGCATCATACAACGTTTCACTAGGCAACGCCGGTCAACTGCTGTTTGTGTATGAGAAATCGGTTGGAAACTTTCCTCATGTCAGCAAGTTGTATGTATCGCCACTGGCGCTAACCTTGTGTGAATGCTCTGAAAAGCTTATCATTTACTTATCACAGCATCTTCTTCCTGTCTGTTAAATTTCGCGTCTGTAGCACGTGACCTTCGTGCACTATGGGACTTAACTTCTGAGGTCATCAGTCCCCTAGACTTAGAACTACTTAAACCTAACTAACCTAAGGACGTCACACACATCCATGCCCGAGGCAGGATTCGAACCTGCAACCGTAGCGGCCGCGTGGTTCCAGAATAGCGCCTAGAACCACTCGGCCACTTCGGCCGGCTGTGTAGCAATTTTAGTGGCCAGTAGTGTAAAATGTTTTAGTACACTCAGGTGCCAAGTCTTTGGACAGCAATAAGCACCTGTACTGATGGCGGTAATATTGCGTACGCAAAGTATAAAGGGGCATTGTATTGGCGGATATGTAATTTTTACTCAAGTGATTCAAGTGAAAATGTTTCCGACGTGTTTGTGGCCGCACGACGGTAATTAACCGAAATAGAACGCAGAATTGAGGTGCGGATAGACGCATGGGGCATTCCGTTTCGGAACTCGTCAGGGAAGCTAGTATTCAGAGATCCACAGTGTCAAGAGCGAGCCGAAGTGCCAAATTCCAGGTATTACCACTCACCATAGACAACGCAGTGGCCGACAGCCTTCACTTAACGAACGAAAGCAGTGGCGTTTCCGTAGCGTTGCCAGTGCTAACAGACAAGCAACAATGCGTGAAACAGCCGCCGAAGTCAATGTGAGACGTACGGCGAACGTTTCGCTTAGGACAGTGCTGCGAAATGTGGCATTAATGAGTTACGGCAGGAGACGACCGACCTTTGTGCCTTTGCTAACAGCACAACATCGACTGCATCACCTCTCCTATACTCGTGACCATATCGGTTGCACCCTAGACGACTGGGAAACCGTGGCCTGATCAGGGAAGTACAGATTTCAGTTGGTAAGAACACATGGTAGGGTTAGACTGTACCGCAGACTCTACGCAGCCGTGGAGCCAGATTGTCAACAAAGCAATGTGCAAGCTGGTGGTGGCTCCGTATGGTGCGGATTGTTTTTAGAAACAGTGGACCGAGTGCTATGGGTTCATTTGAACCGATCATTGACTGGAAATGGTGATCTTCGGCTACTTGGAGACCATTCGCAGAAATTCAGCGACGGGATTTTTGGGATGACAACGCGGCATGTCACCGTGTCACAAATGTTCGCGTTTGGTTTGAGTAACATTCTGGACAGTTTGAGCCAATTATTTGGTCACCCAGATCACCCGACATGAATCCCATCGAACATTCATCGGACATAACTTAGAGGTCAGATAGTGCACAGAACCGTGAACCGACAACTCTTTCGCAATTATGGATGGGTATAGAAGCAGAATACTCGTTATTCCTGCAGGTCCTCCGAATGACTTGTTGAGTCCATGCCACGTCGAGCTGCTGCACTACTCCGAGCAAAAGAACGTCCGACATATTAGGTGGCGTCCCATGACACTTTGACCTCAATGAATGCATTTGTGGACAAACACATTACAACATGTGTTACACACGGCTTACGTTCAACTGAAGGTAGGCTTCAGCACACATGGTCATGGTTCTGCCCGTACACATTCAAAAACACAACGCGTGTTCAGAATGCTCCGACAACCATCCGCAATACATTCTCAGGGTTCATCGACAGTATCAACGGCGCTGAAATTACACCAAAGATTTTAAATATCCTGACAGAAAAAAAATCAAAAGGGTTACGTCCGGTGACCTGGGAGGCTATTGCATTGGCTAGCCATGATCGATAGACTTGTTATTAAATTGTTTACCGGTACTTCGGTAAACGGGATGATGATAAAATGGAAAGACGGCAGATTATCACTTTTCAAACTTAACCCTCGCATGCGGTGTTTCGAAATAGACGTAGCCTTAGACATTAACAGAAACGGCTTGACTGCACTTACGCATACGTCATATCGGGGAAACCATTCGCTTCCTCACGCTTGTTCATTTGTACGGGGTGTTCAAAAAGTCTCTCAGCAGTGCCGTATGATTGTTAGCCGCGCGTGCCGTATGCCGCAGCGAATATACCGAATGAAACTAAGTGAAATACAAGTAATTAATTTATTGAATATTCATTTTTACTTACAAATTTCCACATTAAATGTTGAAAGTTTCCACCCCCCACCCCCTATTGTTGAATACACAATTCAATTCGTCTAATCATGTTTCCAAACACAAGCTGTAACATTTCTTTTGTAACGGAAGCAGTGAACGTGGATATTGCAGTTTTCAATTCATCGATGGATTTTGGACGGTTTTTTATAGACTGTTGCTTTCTCTGCACACCAGAAGGAAAAATTCAGGTGGTGTTAGGTCAGGCGATCGTGGATGCCAAAGTTCCTGTGAAATTATGCAATCACCAAAAACATCAGCAAGCAGTGACACTGAAACGCGAGCTGTATGCGAGATTGTACCATCTTGTTGAAAATAACCGTTCAGTATTTCACTTAACACAAGTTCTCGTATGAAAGAGTACGGAATATCACTGCAGTATCGTTGTGCGTTTATTGTTTCGTTGAAAAATATGGGACCCACAATCCGACGTCTATAAATTGTAATTCAAACTCCTATTTTCACAGAATGAAGTTGTTCCTCATGAATACACAATGGATCCGCAGTATTACAAATACAAGAATTTTGCGAGTTGATGTACCCGGATAAATGAAGCCACGCCTCATCAGTGAAAAACGTTACATTAAGAATATCCCTTCCATTTTGTTGAACGAAATTTTTGAACCATTGACAATGCATGATCAGTATACTTAAGTTCTTGCACGACCGTCACTTTGTGTGGGAACAGCTCTAATTTTTTCCTTACACCTGTGTGGTCCGTTCCGACACTAACATCGGTTTCCTGGACAAGTTCTCTTACTGACTTATTCGGACTCATGGATATTTTATCGGAAATATCGAGTAGTTTATCCTCAGACAAAACGCTAGGACGACCACTTCTCGGCGCATCTGTCACTGATCCCGTACTTCGAAATTCGTTAATCCAGTCTCGCACAGTATCGCGATGTGGGAGTGTAGTCTCCGGGAAAACTGAACTAAATGTTTGACGAGCTGAAACTGTGTATTTACCGCCAGCTTGGAACACTTCTTCGACTAAAAACACACGTTCTTCAATGGTTAGCATTTTAACAGTGGCAAAAACGAAACGAACGAACAAAGGAACTAAACTTCAACGTTCATGTCATCACGTAACACACACACACACCAACGATACTATTGACGCTGGCTGAAATAAACAAAATGGTGGAATGTTGGAAGAGCCCACTTGAAGGGAAGTAACCCAGGCAGGCGAACAATCATACGGCACGCGCGGCTAACAATCATACGGCACTGCGGAGAGTCTTTTTGAACACCCCGTATTATGTACTTCATTGCCCGCTCCTCGTAGCATTTCGTTTGCACCTGTACATAGCCAGAAACCCTGCATAGCTTGGCCGATATCCTCTACTTGCATCGTGTTCTTGCATCCTGTTAGCTAGCCCCATCACAATGCGCCTATGTTGTTTTCGTGAGAGTGATGCTCCCTTACATGCATTGCGACTTGATGCAAAGTAACGTCACCGGCAGAACCGAGAGAGCCAACAGCCACTTAAATCGCAGTTGGCGCCTATTACGGGAGTTATAGATTCCTGTGTCCGCACAGCTCGAGTCACAAAATCTGTAAGGTTAGCGACACTGGAGCGTTGTGAGCACCTTGGCATGTAGCGGGAGACGGACGCGGTACTGGTAGATGTTGGTGGCCGGTACACGCATCAGGAAGAGGAGAGGAGGCGAGATAAGGCCAGACCACAGGGGCAGCCTTTGTAGCGCGTGCGCGGCGGCGCCTTTGAAGTCGTCCAGCCGTTATCACCGGGACTCCAGTCAGCCCGTTGCAGAGTCGACGACAACTCTCGTCGTTTGTGAAACACGGTTTCTTCACCATCCATGCGCTGGTAGCTGCCAAAAATGTAATCCTCCAGTCCCCGACGTAGTGCTCAATGGTCTGAATAACTGATAATTCAATAATTTCAGTACAAAATCAAAACTGATTCATTCTTTACGCGTAAGTACTCCGTCTTTTGCAGACTCTCGTTATCATAGCACGTAAAGCCATGGGACAAGGCGTTCCTGGCGTTCAAGCTATCTAGAAGGTCCTGCAGAGCTCTTTCCATTTCTATTGGGCTGGAGCGTGAGTTCCCAGCGTTTTTGTTTTGCATGTTGACATTGCGGTTGCGAAGAGTTCATTTGTCGATTGTCACTTATTAGTAGTTCACTGCTGCTGTTTGAGGTTACGTATTTTCATTTTGTCACTGGGACGTGAGAGGAGCTGTGGATGCTAGAAAATGGAGTGCCAAGTAGAAAAATCTGAATAGTTCCGACATTTTCTTCGGTTTGAGTTCAATAGAAGGGTGACAGCAGCAGAGGCAGCCAGAAACATGTGCACAGTGTACGGGGATAATGGCACTGGACACAGCACGGTAAGAAAACGGCTTTCTCGTTGTGAGGAGGATCGTTTTGACATCCGTGACTCTCCACGTTCAGGAAGACCTTCGTAGTTTGAAGAAGATCGTTTAAACGCAGTAATCCACATTGATCCACGTCAGTTTACTCGAGAACGGGCGAATGTGGTGAATTGTGATCATTTCACCGTCGTGCGACATCTGTATGCAATGCGGAAGATTCAGAAATAGGATGTACGGGTACAGCCTGCTCCAAGTAAAAATCACAAAAATCAGCAGATGATCGTGTGTGCATGTTTCTAGTCGTCATCAGTTGACTCGCAACAACACCGACCATTCCTATCCTGTATCGCTACTGTGACAAGAAATGGTGTTTATACTAACATAAGGAAAAGAAAGAAATCATTGAGCGCAAACAAAGAAGCAGCTACAAAGTTGTTATGCAGCTGGTGGAACAACGGCGGTGTGGTGTACTACGAATTCTTTCCCCATGGTATAACCATCACTGCTGACACTTATTTTCAGCAACTGAGACTTATTCCAGACGCAATCCAAGAACAACTATCACGAAGACTGTGCGAAGTGATGCTATTCCACGATAATGCCATCCCACATTCTGCCAGACACAAAAAACACTGTACAGGAGTTGGGTTGGGGAGTTACTCCGCACCCATCGTGTTCGCTGATGTTGCGCCCTCAGTGTTCACCTTTTCTGCTCCCCATCGAACAACCTTCAAGGAATTTCTTTCCGGAAGAAAATGCGCTCCGAACACGGCTCGACGAGGTCTTCGCTTCAAAACCACGTCATTTGTAGTTGCGGTATCGAAAAGTTACCCAGGTTTGGCAGACTGTTGTAAATAACGAAGGAGAATACATTATTGTTGACTAATGTATGTTACATGTATCTGTTGGGTGTCTTAAACATACAAAAAAAACCTCAACGAACTTAAACGGCAATCCAGTGAAATAATTTTCAGTACGTTCTTCAGTATTTAATTCGTTCTGTTTGACTGAACTTGCCTTCAGTGCCGTTGAGACTGTCCATAATCAGAAAAGAAAGCACGAAAACTGAAGATTCGATGGTGACCTGGGTGCTTTTCAATTAAATTTACGTATACTAACCCCGCCCTAAGGAACAATGTATGTTCATAATACAACAGTACTTTTTATTTCAATTACTAAGTTATAAATACCAGCTTAATCTGAAATATTTTTTGGAACGGTTCAGGTTATGTATATTTTTACACGTTACTCTCCTGTCCACCCATTCCACGCCCCAGCGCTGCTAGAATTTATTATGCCCACAATATTTATTTTCAGCTTCTTAATTTGTATCAAGGCTATTGAAGGTATTGTAAAGCAAGTGCGGGTATTATGATAACGCAAATGAAGGATGTACCAAGGTTGGTTGAAATTTCTGCAGACGTTCCAGGGCTGTGACGAATCTAATGTTGGACGCAACTCGGATAGTGTGTGTTGTGACGATCATATCTTACATGCAAATGACTTAGCAGATAAAGCCATTGCTCGTATGTGAACCCTTTGCATGGAACTACAGCAAAATAGTCGGGAAATGCAATTACACTTACTGATAATGTCTCCTTAGTGGAAATACCTAATAACTAAATCTTAAAGTAACTACCCCTAAGGTAAACCGATGTACAAACAAAACACAAAATCAATTGTGCTAAATAAAAGTTTGTCATGGATCACCAGTCAGTCGCAAACGTAAAATATCTAGAGATTTTTCTGTTATGGGAGACGTTTACATATTTATCGTCCACCCTAACTTGGTAGTCCTAAATAGCATCACCGAAAGACGTACAATATTGAAAGATTATCTACGCTATTCGTGACGGGGATGTACCACCTATTCTCAACAAATTGGAATTGAACTAACAGAAAAATGATTTTTCATATCGTGTACTGACTTAGGAGCTACTCGTAAAAACGTCGAACCGTCTCTCCAGTATAGCGAAATATGGACGACCACTGAAATTCAGTGGTCCATTATTTGTGCACATACCCCCGAGCCATCTTCCTACGGGGATTGTCGCTGCAACTTCCCAGAGAATCGTACCCACTAATTAATAGGAACCTGCTCTGGATTTAGACTAGCTGTTCGGTGTGTTGGCTCTCAGCGCTCAGAAAGTACGCTTTGGGACGGAGGAAATTATGTACGAATTCTAGGAAGAAAGAAGCCTACCTTCCGACCCACACGTGGTGAACATAGCGTAAGTACAATGCAAGTGTATAAAGACATTATTGTATTGATAGTGAGATAAAGTATTTGAGATGAACAGATGTGCGAATGTTTATCTCCTTATCGACATAGTGTCGGGTTATCGCAGTTGTACTTCACGGAGCCTGTTTTCTCGCATTTACTACATGCTACTTAGGCTTTATGGCACCATTGGACAGTATATTCACAACTACCCTCAAAAATACATTTACGTTACTGATTTGGTTTTTCTCATAAACATTGCCTCGGAATCTTTAACCAACTCATCTGCCAAATTGAAAATTTGACGAACCAAGATAAAATCTGTGTATACCGCTTTAAGAAAATGTGGCTGACGGCAGACCTTGTGCCTAGTTGTAACATTATGCACTTGAAAGAAAAAAAGGAAGGTTAGGCTTAAACGCCCGTCAATGACCATGTCACTTACATCACCGAAGCAAGTAAGTTATTACTATCAGTAACTATCCGCCATTCTAGATAAAGGTCATTATTTGAACACGGATGATTAAATCACTTCGCATGAAATAGAGATGGCGATCCACTAACTCGGCTCTAGGGCACAAACTGAGCGAGGTGCCGATACACTAAAGTCGCATTCGGATCCCCTGTTCGGCCATCCAGACGTTGGTTTTATTCCTAAATCACCTAGGCGTTTGGAAACGACACGTCTTAATTTTTCCCCTGTTCATCACTAATCCGACCTTACGTTGTGTCTTTAATGACCTGTTCGTCAGCGTAGCTCTTAATATTGCAGTGACCTCGGAGCCGTACAGAAACTCCGAGCAAATCTGTTTCATTGAGCAAAACAAGATGCAATTAGCTCGTCCTTTGACTGATGTCTCGAGGAGGCATTTAAATAGCGCCCTACTTTCTCCGTTTGCAGTTCGCTTTGATGCTCCTATCGGCTGGTGGCGTTATCGTCATCTAAACTAATAACGTATGGCTTCTGATAGCTTTGCGAGTATCTAAATTTTATAAATGAAAATCCGGGCGACATCGCTGTGTGTTTACTGTAAATTATTACCGTGAACATAACAGTAATGCATCTACATGGCTGCTCTTCAATTAATAATTAAATTCCTGGCAGAGGATTCATCGAACCGCCTTCAAGCTATTTCTCTACAGTTTCTGCTATCGAACAGCGCGCGGGAAAGACGGAATGCTAAAATCTTTTCGTGCGAGCTCTGAACTGTCGTAATTTTTTGTGATGATCATTCTTTCCTATGTAGGTCGACGCGAGCAAGATATTTTCACTCAGAGGAGAAAGTCGGTGATTGAAATTTCATGAGATCCTTCCGCAACGAAAAACCTTTGTTTTAATGATTGCCACCCCAAATCACGCATCCTACGCGTGTCGCTCTCTCGCTTCATGGCGATAGTACAAAACGAACTGCTCTTCTTGGAGCTTTTTCGATGTCCTCCATGGAACATATCTGGTAAAGATACCATACCGCACAGCAGTAATCCAGAAGAGGACATACGTGCATAATGTAGGCAATCTATTAGAAGACCTATTGAATTTTCTCAGTATTTTGTCAATAAACCGCAGTCTTCGGTTTGTTTTACCCACGGCATTATCTATGTGTCGTTCCAACTTGAGTTGTTTGTATTTGTAATCCCTAAGTATTTATTTGAAATGAGTCGGATATTGACTAACCAGATCCAGCCGGTAATACTGTACTATTTCTATCCTCATCGATACTCCTGGACGACTATCCCCACCATTTGTTTATTATATTGTAGTAGTGACCAATTACCGCGACTGACTGAAGCTCTGCCCCCGAATTTTCTCTTTGCAAGCTTAATGTTGTTAATATTTATAATGAAAGTTATGACTGTTTGCCGACCATTCTCCGTGTCATCCACGAGTCTGTGTGTTAGACAGGAAGATACTTTGTCACTGAGCGCGCGGCCCCTCATGCTACCCGCTCAGAAACTACAAACTCGCCCTCACACGGAACGTGAAAGCGCCTGTCGCTCAGCTGGTCGAGTTTTCTGACGTCACAAGGTAGAATTTTATTTTCCTGATGATTCCGAAGGTGAAAGACTGAATAAGACAAACCAGATTTTTGTTTCGTGGAGAGAAACACTGCTAATGAGATAAAATATAGCGTTCTACGTGCCACAAGCAGAAGTTGTCAGACGCCATATTGGAATGCTTCGTTTGCTATTGAAGCCGATATTTGGTGGATTTCATATTATAACTTATGTCCTATGAATACATCCTGCTTCGAAGCAGCAGCACATGACGATCTCTGGAAAACACATAGTTTTTAGTATGACATCTTGTTTTAAAATGTCGGGAAACGTCATTCATGTTTAAAGAATGTTCGAATTTCTTTGTTTTTCAAAAACAACTTGCACGTCACGAAAGTATACCGTTTCAAAACTAGGGCACATTGGAGATTTATCAAAAATGCCTGTTGTCAGCACGGTTCATTACAATTAAATATCAGTTAATGACATTTAAGGAGATGGGAACTGGATAAACTGAAAGAACCAGAGGTTGTAGAGAGTTTCAGGGAGAGCATAAGGGAACAATTGACAAGAACAAGGGAAAGGAATACAGTGGGAGGAGGACGGGAAGCTTTGCGAGATAGAATAGTGAAGGTAGCAGAGGATCAAGTCGGTATAAAGACGAGAGCTAGTAGAAATCAATGGGTAACACAAGATGTATTCAGTTTAATCGATGAAAGGAGAAAATATAAAAATGCAATAAATGAAGCAGGTGAAAAGAAATACAAACGCATAAAAATGATACTGACTGGAAGTGCAAAATGGCTAAGCAAGAATGGCTGGAGAACAAACGTAAGGATTTAGAAGCATATATCACTAGGGGAAAGATAAATGTCGCCTACAGGAAAAGTAGAGAGACCTTTCGAGAAAAGAGAACCACCTATATGCATATCAAGAGCTCCAATGGAAAAACCAATCTTAAGCAAAGATGGGAAAGCAGAAAGGTAGAAGTAGTGTATAAAGGGTCAATACAAGGGAGAGATATTTGAGGACAGTATTGTAGAAATGGCAGAGGAAGTAGGTGAAGGTGATATAGGAGATACGATACTGCCTGCAGACTTCGACAGAACACTGAAAACCCTCAGTCGAAACAAGGCCCCGAGAGTACACAACGACCGTTAGAACTACTGATAGCCTTCGGAGAACCAGCCAGACAAAACTCTTCAATCTAGTCAGCAAGATATATGAAACAGGCGAAATACCCACAGACTTCAAGAAACACACAATAATTCCTATTCCGAAGAATGCAGGTGCTGACAGATGCGAAAATTACCGAACTATCAGTTTAATAAGGGTCGGTTGTAAAATACTAACACGAATTCTTTACGTAAGAGCGGAAAAACTTGTAGAAGCCGACATCAACGAACATAAATTTGGATTCCGGAGAATTGAAGGATTACGGGAGGCAATATTGACTCTAGGATTTCCTATAGAAGAAAGGTTAAGGAAAGGCAAACCTACGGTTGCAGCATTTTTAGACTTACAGAAAGCTTTCAACAACGTTGACTGGAATACTGTCTTCGAAATACTGAAGGTAGCAGGGGTAAAATACAGGGGGCGAAAGACCATTTAAAACTTGTACAGAAACCAGATGGCAGTTAAAAGTAACGAGGGTCCTGAAAGGGAACCAGTGGTTGAGAAGGGAGTGAGACAGGATTGTAGTCTACCCCGAATTTATTCAATCTGTGTATTAAGCAAGCTGTAAAGGTAACAAAAGGAAAAATTAGGAGTGGGAATTAAAGTTCAGGAAGAAGAAGTAGAAACATAGAGATTTTCCGACGACCTAGTAATTGTGAGAGAGACAGCAAAGTACTTGGAAGAGTAGTTGAACGGAATAAACAGTGTCTTAAAAGGAGGATATAAGATGAACATCAACAAAAGCAAAACGAGGGTAATGGAATGTTGTCGATCTAAATCAGGTGATGCTGAGGAAATTAGAAAATGAGAACGCTAAAAGTAGTAAATGAGTTTTGCTGTTCGGGGAGCAAAATAACTGACAGTGGTCGAAGTAGAGGGGATATAAAATGTTGACTGGCTGTGACAAGGAAAGCGTTTCTGAAGAAGAGAAATTTAACATCCAGTATAGATTTAAGTGTCAGGAAGTCCTTTCTTAAGTTTTTGTATGGAATGTAGTATGTATGGAAGTGAAACATAGACGATGAACAGGTTAGACAAGAAGAGAATAGAAGCTTTTGAAATGTGGTGCTACAGCTGAATGCTGAAGATTAGGTGGGTAGATCGCTTGGAAAGTTCCGAATAGAATTGGGGAGAAAAGAAATTTGTGGCACAACCTGACGTGGGGGTTAAAAATCATAGAGGGAGACAGAGGTGAGTGCAGTAAGCAGATTCATAAGGATGTAGATTGCAATAGTTTTTCGGAGTTGAAGAGGCTTGTATGGGATAGAACAGCATGGAGAGCTGAGTCTCCGACTGAAGATTGCTACAACACTAACAAAATGACAAACCGGTTGCGTAAGCCGTAAGGACATCGCGACATCAAAGACGTCTAATATTAATTTATTGGTTCATTCATCAAAAAAACTCTTAGGTTGTGGGATACATAATTTCTTTGGACATTTTGTGTGTGATTGTGTGTACAAACATGCTTGCACATGCACACGTCTGCTTATGCGCCCACCTGCTACGGAAAATGTAATAGTACTATTGCATCAAATAAATTATTTTTGGGGTTATCTACACGATAGCTTGTCGTAATTTAAGTAAGAGTGTTTGGTCGTGTTTAAAGTGTGGTATCACCGCCAGACACCACACTTACTAGGTGGTAGCCTTTAAATCGGCCGCGGTCCGCTAGTATACGACGGACCCGCGTGTCGCCACTGTCAGTGATTGCAGACCGAGCGCCGCCACACGGCAGGTCTAGAGACACTTCCTAGCACTCGCCCCAGTTGTACAACCGACTTTGCTAGAGATGGTTCACTGACAAATTACGCTCTCATTTGCCGAGACGATAGTTAGCATAGCCTTCAGCTACGTCATTTGCTACGACCTAGCAAGGCGTCATTATCATTTGCTATTTATCTTGTGATGCATGTACCGTCAGACCGATGTTCACCAATTATGGAAGGTAAGTATTCCATCCGCTACGTACTTTATTTGCTACTATAAATTCCCTTAACTGTTCCAGCCCTCACGCCAGCCTGCGTGAGCTTTAACGCGTGCCTTTCGGCTACCAATCATAGTGGCTTGGCTGTCTTGCCAAGTCACAACATAAAGTACTGTACTTCGCATCTTAAAAAAATTCTGCTAGTTAACAGAATCAGTGGTCTAATAAAAACGACCTTAGGATTTTACTAAAAATTAAAAATGATTTTTATTTCATGTGAAGGATATTGTAAATCTATATTGCATTATTTGCAATGGAAGTTCTAAAAGCAGATATACGTAATGACTGGAGATAGAACTTCCCTTTCTGCCGTATATCAAGTTTATGTATGTTGACGTTTTTATCTACGTATACTACAGACAATACGTGAGCAGCATATGAAGAAGGAAATTGTTTAATAGCGCTAATGCAACAAGGTTAGAGGAGTCCATTTTCGTAAACCACCTGTGCTTTGCAAGCCAGATACAACCAGCAACTGCCGCTGGTAATAACCTTCCGCTGTGTTAACTACCTCTCGAGAGCATACTGGAAAAAAAAAAACTAATTGCACAAATAACCTAATGGGCCCGATTATGGCAGCGTACGTCACAGCGTGACATTTTACTTTGAAGTCTTGCAGCAATGCGGTTATCGGCCCTTATTTGAGACTGTCGGAACCACAGTTAGGTTTGGCTTCAGCTGAGCGCCGCGGTGGTCCAGGAGGCCGACTCGGCCGGCGCGGCGCGCAGATTTGCGCGAGGCGGCGAGTGCCTCAGGAAGCGCAAATTGGATTGCAGCCAGCCTGCAGCTGGGGCGTTTAGCGCGAGGCGGGGGCGCCGCCGGCTGCTGAAGCCTTCCAGACGCCGGGCAGCCCGATTACTGCCCCCACCGGAGGACGCCAGCAAAGTGTCCGCGCTGATTACTTCTCAGACTCGCTCACCGACTGAGCGAGGCTTTCTTACCGGAGAGCGCTCCTAAAACTATGTCTGCCAGGACAGTCTTACTGCAGTTGAGATGATCGTCTGCTCTACACGTCCGCTGAGGTGAAGCAGTGCCCTAGGAGCAAGGACCTGGTCAGTGCATTTCGAAGAGAAACAATGTACGGCGAATGGTCTACAAAACGTAAATAACATCGGTTGTGCGGTAAGGAAGCGTAATAGGACCTGTAATATCAGTGCACAGCAGTTTATCAAACAGGATAACCAGCACTACCATATTACTGACAGATGGTGCTGTTGTCTTCATGAAAGTGTCGTCGTTGGACGAGCGTGAGAGAATGCAGAAATACTTGGACATACTCCGCTTGGTGCAATGCCGACTACTTCCTTGCTGATGAATACAATATAACGCCTACAACGAAGAAGAACAATCGAAAAGTATCAGATTGCAAGACTATTGTTGACTATCTTGACCACTTCACCCATTTCAAGTATTTAGGAATAATGCTGGGAAGTGATACTAAATGAGAAGGCTACGTAAAATCAGTGTTACGGGAGACAAATGGGAGAAACTTGCTAGAAATGTTCTGGCAAAGTGTAGTACACCTTTAAAAGAAATCACATGCAAGACACCTCCAGGGAGATCGCCGCTCTTAGGCGGTTTCGTGCTAGGCTACCACGGGGCTCCAGCCTTTGCAGCATCTTTTCCCATCCGTGCTGCATGTCTATCTTCTTGCTGTCTTTTTTCCTCTCCCTTGGGGAACACGTTTGGGGTGTTTCTGGGAATGTGTTCTGCATATTCGGTCATTGATATCTGAACAGTCTCTCTGTCTTTCGTTTCTCATTTCTATTTTTATTCCCATTATCCTACCCTTCCTCCACTTCGGTGTTTGAGGTTCCTCTTTTTCTTCTTCCTCCCTGTGTGCTGCTGAAGGCCAGCCCATGCATCTGACGCGTAACGGATGGGCATAATTCCAAGCCCCGGGTCGACAGGTAGGGTTCGCACGTACCACCTGGACAGGCAAGGCCCAGGGAGGGATGACTGCCTGATCTGCTACCTTCCCAAATCGCAAATTTGTCACTGTCAGGTGATCGGGAGAAGTGGCCTGAAATGTGGATAATCATCTAAGACGAGTGTCCCCCCTCCCCAAGTTGGTAGGAGCATACCATCGCAGATGCCGGAATCTTGCGGGATTTTCACGCAATGAGCCAGTCATCATCTTCAGTCAACGTCTACTAAATGGAAAAGGAATGAGGCTTACGATTCAAAGACCCTCCCAGCTGCACCATGATCCCTCGTGGTTTCATGTATTGAAGACGGTCAGTCCTTTGCCACGGTAAATTCGTTTCTTATTCAGAAAGATGTTGATGCAGTTGCAGGCTATCCCAAAAATCTTTTGGTCGCAAATATCCATTACCTACTGGCAACCTCTACAGCTCTGGAAAGACTGTGACCTTCATTCGGTCACCGTCCCACATAGATACTCCAAGAAATGAACTCACTGACCATGTAGCTAAAGACGCAACTACAGATGAACAATTTGACTTTGAGATAACGGACACAGATTTACGATTACACCTTCGACCCAATATTTTGAGGCTCTGGGAATAGCAAAGGCAGTCTACCACGACCCAAAACAAGTTGATAGCGATTAAAAGGTCCACGAAGATGTGGCATACATCTTGCTGGGCCTCTTTTAAAGATGCCACTCTGTTGTGCCGACTACACATCGGCCACACGACTGAAGAGGTGCTTCTGCGTCAGTAGGATCCTCCCCAGTGCTGCTGCAGCTGCAGTCTATTGGCGACAGCGCAAGTTCTTGTTGAGTGCGCCCTGCTGGCCGATCTGCGCCACGCTGTCACTACCTCAGATGCTTGCGGATGACGTGACAGCCACTAGCAAAGTGTTGCATTTCCTGAGGGAGAGCGGATTTTGCTCTAACCTATAATACTCTTCGACCACTGGTATTAGGGGTGGTTCTGGGGGCGAGGGCCTCCCCCTGTGGCGGATACCCACCAACCGACTGCAGATTACTTTCTTCCCCGCTCACCTTGTTGTGCCTTTAGACCCCGTTGTGCAAGGTGCTCCCTGGGTTATGTCCTTTCTTTTACCTGTTGGGTTTTACCTCTTAACATGTTTCTCTCGTTGTAAGGAGGGAATGATGACTCGGTTGTTTAGTCCCTTAAACACAATCGTCTTCATGTTAGCATAATTTTTCCAACACATCTTCAGTTGCCAGAGCTGTTGGTTTATTATTATTATTATTATTGTTACTATTTCTTTCCTTTCTCAGACGTTATGTCTGGTTAAAAATGGAAAGTGACACGGACCTTGCTCAAGCGTGACTTCCTTTTAACTGTACGGTATATGTTATTTTGCATTTAGGAACTTTCGGGTAATTGAACATGTATCAATAATTACGGATTTCTGTAGTTGTATATATATACGTTTGGATGTAGCTGTATTGTGTTGATGATGTACTGGTGGATATTGTGTGGTATGACTCCTGTAGTTGATAGTATAATTGGTATAATGTCAACTTTATCCTGATGCCACATGTCCTTGACTCCCTCAGCCAGTTGGATGTATTTTTAAATTTTTTCTCCTGTTTTCTTCTGTATAGTTGTTGTATTGGGTATGGATATTTCGATTAGTTGTTAATTTCTTCTTTTTATTGGTGAGTATGATGTCGGGTTTGTTATGTGTTGTTGTTTCATCTGTTATAATGGTTCTGTTCCAGTATAATTTGTATTCATCATTTTCCAGTACATTTTGTGGTGTATACTTGTATGTAGGAACGTATTGTTTTATTAGTTTATGTTGTATGGCAAGTTGTTGATGTACTATTTTGCTACATTGTCATGTCTTCTGGGATATTCTGTATTTGCTAGTATTGTACATCCACTTGCGATGTGATCTACCGTTTCTTTTTCTTGTTTGCAAAGTCTGCATTTATCTGCTGTAGTATTGGGATCTTTAATAATATGCTTGCTGTAATATCTGGTGCTTATTGTTTGATCCTGTACTGCAATCATGAATCCTTCCGTCTCACTATATATATTGCCTTTTCTTAGCCATGTGTTCGATGCGTCTTGATCGATGTGTGGCTGTGTTATTATTATTGTTATTATTATTATTAGTGTATTCAGTCTACTGGATCGTCGTCTGTGCGTCGCTAATTTTCTGTGAGCTACTTCATTCGATTTTCTGTGGCTGTCCTAAGCAACAGTTCCTCTGACTTCATAGATTCCTTTCAGTTACTCTCACTACTACCATCTGTCATTTCCGCAGTCCGTTTCTAACACGTTACATGCACGGTACATTCTCCAACTTTTCTCTGTATACGATTATCCTGCGTTTGAGTATCGTTGTTAGGTCTACTTGAAAGCGTCCATAAAATTTCAGTCTTCGTTTATTGACGCCTCCTTACACTTTACCATTGTCTTTCCGGTTTTACGGGAACTGAGTCGGTATCAGACCGTAGTTTTAGTGCCAAGAATTTTCCTCATAAACCTTCGTTCTATTTGCGTATTATATTTCACGTCGTCTTCTATGTCAAATATTAAGTATCCATCGCGTACAGGGCTTCAGGTTTCTTCGTGGTGGTGGTGGTGGTGGTGGTGGTGGTGGGTGGTGGTGGGTGGTGGGTGGTGGTGGTGGTGGTGGTGGTGGTGGTACAGGGCAATTCAGTATTGAGGAATTTATTGACAGTAATTTTATTTTTGTAACCACTGCCAGTATCAAATTTGTAACAAGATCTCCTCCCATGAGGAGTGAGGAACATAATTAGACATGCTTCTAAGTGATCTTCCCCTGATGTTTGAGACCTGCACCTATCTACAAAATTTAGCCACTTCTTGGCATCGCGTCGCGAGGAGCCAGACGCGAAGTATCCGGCGAAATAGAGAGGAAAAGGCAACAACCAACCTACGGCACTTATCGTATAACCACCAATCAGTTCCAACTCGTCTTAAGAGTGTTTCATCACACGGACAGTACCGCTAGAAGGCCGATTTGATACTGCCGCATATCTTTGTCGTAGGACTCTCTTAGCAAAATAAAAACCTGCACTCCAGAGAGGAACTGGTACAAGGACATACACCGTATAGTACATAAAGAGCAATGGCAACGGCCTTTCCGCTGTGGATACAAGGTTCCCGTCAGATCACTGAAGTTAAGCGCTGTCGGGCGTGGCCGGCGCTTGGATGGGTGACCATCCCGGCCGCCATGCGCTGTTGCCATTTTTCGGGCTCCACTCAGCAATTTTCAATGGTCGAGATTAGGACCTCTCAGAGTGGTCGTTCTGCATTACACACACACACACACACACACACACAATAAGTGATTAAGGCTGTGCACTCATCCAGGACGAATACCTGTTTCAATAATTATTATTTGCATTTCCTTGCTGTCATTTAGCTCATATCAGGTTACAGTCGTTCCGTGTTCCGGTTCTTTCGATAAGATCGTGTCCGCTTCTTTCCCCTTTCTTTTCTAAATGAGCTATGATGATGTCGACGTTCTCTCTGATTTTTCTTCCTCGCCATACTCAGTGGACCTGAGAACTTACTCTTCCCGAGGACTTAGTGTTAACTGCCCTCCCTTTGAAGTCAAATAAGAAATCTGTCCCAAAGCAGCGTAGCGTGCATCAGTGCAGGATCGTTAAAACCTGGCACTGGTCTCCCTTCTTCGGCAAGCAGGAAGCATTACTCCCAGGTTGTGTTTAGTAAAAAGATTGCACGATGTCATGTCTCAGTATGCTTGTGATGCATTGTGGATGGTTAGGGCGAGGTCGAAAAATCTACTGCTTCCATTTGTATTCGTTAGCGCTCTAATGCGGGGAAGGCATTTGCATGAAATTGGCCATCACCCGTCCAGGATGGGCGGGCAGCGTCGTAAAATTCGCTTCTGCGCCCCTGGCGGCAGCCATAATTTTTTTTTCAGCCCTCGTAAGTGGCGCATTAGTAACGGAAGCGCATTGATTACAGCCACTCCTCCACCTGCCTTTTCTTCTGTTTTTCTATCTTTTTATTACTGTGCCAGGTAGCGAATGCTGCGGGCAGCGCCTGGGTAGAAGCCCGCGCTGTGACAGTCGCCCGCTTGTGCACCCCTAACGCATTTGTAATTGACTCCATTGTCGCAGCGGGACCGCTTTCTTGCGTGATTCTATACGCGGCATTTACATCGTGAAGCGCCGTATACGAAATTAGCCGTGTGTTTTTTAACCGGCTCCTTTGTACAGAATGGCCGGCAGCATCTACGGCAGCGATCTCGGTGTGGGAGAAACGGCGCGATTTTTGTGGCGAGGGTGCGGCACGTAACAAAAGCACCGCCGCAGCTACAGCTGCCTGTGAGGGCTTCACAAGCTCACTATAACAGTACCGTAGTAGAAGTAGCGGCAGTTTCCGGTACTGGCACAACTGTAGTATTTTAACGAAAATTTCAACTGAAAAAAAAAAAAACACATTTGGCGATTGTATCGCGTTCACAAGGTATAAAATGGCGGTGCATTGGCGGAGATGTCATTTGTACTCGGATGAGACATTTGAAAAAGTGTCAGACTTGATTATGGGTCGCACGACTTCTAATTAAAGGGCTTTTGACGCGGAATGTTAATGGGACTAGACGCATGGGACGTTCCATTTCGGAAACCATTAGGGAATTCAGTATTCAGAGATCCACAGGGTCAAGACTGTACCGAGAATACCAAATTTCAGGCATTACATCTCACCACCGACAACGCAGTGGACGACGGTCTCCACTTAACGATCGAGAGCAGCGGCGTCTGCCGTTTGCCTAGAGTTGCCGGTGCTAGCAGACAAGCAACGCTGCGTGGTAAAACGGCAGAAATCAATGTGGTATGTACGACGAACGTATCCTTCAGGACAGTGCGGCGAAATGCAGCGTTAATGGGCTGTGGCGCCAGGCGACCGACGCGAATGCCTTTTGCTAGCAGCACAACATCGCCTGCAGCGCCTCTCCTGGACTCGTGACCAGATCGATTGGACCCTGGGCGACTGGAAACTGTACCCTGGTCAGATAAGTGCCGATTTCAGTTGGTAAGAGCTGATAGTAGGCTCTAGATGCAGCGCAGATCCCACGAAGCCATATACTCAAGTTATCAACAAGGCACTGTGCAAGTTGGTGGTAGCTCCATAATGGTGTGGGCTGTGTTTACATGGAATGGAGTGGATCCTATGGGTCCAACTGAACCGATCATTGACTGGAAATGGTTTCGTTCGTCTCCTGCGAGACCATTTGCAGCCATTCATAGTCTTCATGTTGCCAAAAAAAAATGAAATTTTTATGGACGACAATGTGCCATGTCGCCGGGCCACTGTTGTGCGCGATTGATTTGAAGAACATTCTGGACAACTCAAGCGAATGATTTGGTCACAGGGATCGCCCGACATGAATCCCATCGAAAATTTATGGGACATAATCAAGAGGTCAGTTCGTGCACAAAATCCTGCACCGGCAACGATTTCGCAATTACAGACGATGACAGAGGCAGCATGGCTCAATATTTCTGCAGGGGACTTTGAGCGACTTGGTGAGTCCGTGTCACGTAGAGCTGCTGCAGTAAGCCGTTCACAAAGAGGTCCGATACGATATTAAGAGGTATCCCATAACTTTTGTTATGTCAGTGTAATCGAGATACATTTGACTTCGAATAATGACAAATATTAGGGAGAAACAGGTAAAATAAGTGGAAATATTTTGCGTATATTCATTCAATGATGTGATACGGAATAGCGATCTGGTGTAATTCATATTCATTAAACGAAGTATTCATCGCCCAAAGACGTGTTGTGAGAATGATGTGTGCGGCTCACCCACGATTATTTTGAACATATTAATGAGTTACGTATTGCGACTACAGCATCACAGTACATTTATTCCATCAAGACGTTTGTTGTGAACAATCCACTGCCGTTCAAAAGGGACAGTTATGTAAATAGCTAACGCTAGAACATAAAATAACTTCATCTGTGTGGCCGTATTTACTTCACAATTCTTGAGGGTATCTTTGTTCTGTCTTTGGAACTGCAAAAATGCATGTTTCATTCACCAGATGCGTTTCGCTTTATTGAAGTAAAGCATCATCATCATCAGTGATGGTGATTTTCGCTTTATTTCTCTCTTACATCGGGAAATGCAAAAACAAAAAGACAGCTACAAACAAAGTTGCAAATACTCTACAGAGAAATGTTAACAGCAGTTCTGGCCTAGGAATGAATTGGTTTTCCCTGAGTGTAACGTGAGTTCCAGCACGGTTCCCAGCACCTCCGAAAAAATTCCCAATTGGGAAACAAGAGCTCCATCACAGAATTAACAATAAAGATCCGAACAGCATAATAAAACACAACGGCTGAAAAGGGCGTCAAAGCAGCTCGCGGATAGCCTGGTCTCCTCCATAAGAGGAGGAAATGAAAAAGCATCTTTAAAAAAGCTGAATGTTGCCGTTGTGACCCTCATGGTCCCCTGCCCTCCCACGTTATTGGATCCGCGCCCGAATCGCCCTCAGTGTGTCTAGCTACGAATGGTGTAAATTTTCATTGACCACAATGTGACTTTTTCTAAATCGATGAGGAGTGTTAACGCTGTTTTGACTGTGCTGCCCTACACCGTATTATCACAGTCTAACACACATTTTTCGTTTTGATTTTTTAAATTATATGTGTGGTACTCGCAGACAGGCTACTACTGCGTGGCTTGGACTTCCATGTTTTTTATGTGAAAGGGTAATTTGCGCTTTATTAAATCGTGAGAAGGGCTGCGGGGTTCCTGAGTCACTAGGTGCTCCTGGGGATGATGGTGATTGTCAAATTATTTTCAGTGGGTCACCTCGATGATGGCCCGAGGTATCCTAATATGATCTTTTTGGAGCGATTTATCCCACGTAGTTCAACCGGCGAGATGTCGCTCGCAGTGTGTCGGTGTTGATGGTTTACGTGTGGAGCCTTATATGGCTTCTCGATGAGTATCGATGCGTCGTTCTTGATATAGATCTCTTAACGTGTGACCACCTACGCGATCCTAAGATCATTCTCAACCACGTGTTTTGTAAGGTCTTAAATAGGCTTGAGGGTTGAGTTGCAGATAGTGCCCCCACGAGGAGCGCGCGCACACAGTATGGCCGCTAGGATCGTTGCTCGATGTAAGTGCAGTATGGGGCGGGCGCTCGTATGCATACTGGCAAGCAGTGGATTGAGCTAGCACAGCTTGTTGCGAAGATTCGACTTGAATGCGTCTTGTCGATAGTCACACATGACTACTTAACTTCGTCCGACCAAGGGAGTTCGACGTTTCCTGTCGTTAGGCGGCCTCGTAGATCTGGACGACGCCTGGTGAGCACGAACACAGATAGTCACGACATTCCTCGTGGTTGTTGAAACTGCGACAGGCTCGCTCCAAACACACACAGAGCTGCACTTCTGAATACGATACGGCATGAGTGCCAATAATACCTTTTATATTGATTTGTAATAGGGAGCGTATGTAGTGCTATAAAAATGGGCAATAACTAAAAAATTACACCACATCTGTCTTCGTACCCTAAGGACCCTGCGAGATATGAAACTTTATTACAGGGCAGGTTATTTATTATTCTCTTGTAAGGTACAGACGTTTACTGAAGAATGTCGTTTCCTTTTAAGAACAAAAAAGGCTAGTGAAAACACAGGTCGTGACCTTCTGAAGAAAAACGACGAATATTTACTCAACACCGTGAAGTCTTCTTCACTGCACTTCCAGTCAAATTAGTGAATATGGAACGTAAGAAAAATATATCAAATGGAATACCTACATTATTTAACGTACCATACAAGGAACTAAAACCGTAGCTGGAGAAGAAAACCACACAGAAGCGATAACAAATAGTCAAAGACAGTAAAACAATTTCCCAGCACAGAAGAAACAAATTCCGCAACTGTTGCTACAGCTGAGCCATAAGCAGCAAGAACGTTAAAGACATTATCTTGTCAAGAAAAATTATACTTACAAGAATATTCGTGTATTAGAAAGTCGAGTGAAATGAAAGAACGTGCGTATCATTAGACTCCAAGCAAAATTATTTGGTGTCAAAAAACGTGCATATCACAATAAGAACAGCAACAAAGATATATGCGTCTCGCGCGTGAAATGCTGTTTGTATTCTCTTGCTCTCAGCGGAGTAGGCTGCAGTTTACACGCCTATTTGAGGGTATTTCTTGATGGGTAAGTTGTACTTCGTTACTGAATCATTGAGATTCGGCAGCTTTGTATTTGATGATCACTCATGTCTCTTGATCCATTATTATTGCTTGTAACGCAAAAAAAATGTGATAACTATTTCGTTAATTAAGTACAAATATACAAAACAAACATTAATCTTAAGGCTGTCCATCTCGCCGTTAGGGGAGCTAGTTTCGTTCAAACTATCAGACTGTAACAGTTCTCACAGCAGTAAGTGTAGCGACTGGATTTACCCTCAAAGCAAAAAGGTAAAATAGTTCAAACCACGAAAGAACAGAAATTGGTAGACGTAATGTATATTTACAGACAAACAAATGACTACAATTTGAAAAAAAGATGGATGTTTTATTCAGGTAGAAGAGCTTCACAAACTGAGCAAGTTAGTAACGCGTTGGTCCACTTCTGGCCCATTATGCATTGATTGATAGAATTGTTGGATTTCGCCCTCAGCGATATCATGCGAAATTCTAATTGGCCCGTTACATCGTCAAAATCCCGAGCTGGTTGGAGGACTGTGCCTGGAATCCTCTAAACGTTCTCAGTAGGGGCCAGATCTAGCGACTTTGTTGGGCAAGTTAAGGTTTGGCAAGCACGAAAACAAACATTAGAAACTCTCGCCGTGAGCAGACGAGCGTTATCTCGCTGAAATATACTGTAGATCTAGGACGGCTTGAGTGAAGGGCAACAAAACGGGTCGTAGAATATCGTCGACGTACTGCTATACTATAAGGGTGCCATGGGTGGCAACCAAAGGGGTCCTGCTATGAAAAGAAATGGTAACCCAAACCATCGCTTCCGGTTGTCGGGCCGTATGGCGGGCGACAGTCGTGTCGGTATCCCACCACTGTCTCGGGCGTCTCCAGACACGTCTTAGGCCCCGAATCTCGTTGACTGGAGAAGAATTGTCTTCAGCGATGACTCACGCTTCCAATTGAGCCCCGATGATCAGCGAAGAGGTGTTTCGCGACGCTCCAGACAGCGACGGGATACCAACCTTTCCTTCAGCCAACATTCGGTCCGATAACCAGAGAGTAATGGTTTGGGGCGCCATTTCATTTCATAGCAGGACAGAGTCGACGATACTTTACGCTCTGTTTTGTTGTCTCTCACGGCAAACGATCGTGAGATTACATTTCAGCATGATCATGCTCATCCGCAAACGGCGAGGGTTTCTAGTGGCTGCCTTACACTACTGGCCATTAAAATTGCTACACCACGAAGATGACGTGCTACAGACGCGAAATGCAACCGACAGGAAGAAGATGCTGTGATACGCAAATGATCGGCTTTTCAGAGCATTCACACAAGGTCGGCGCCGGTGGCGCAAATGATTAGCTTTTCAGAGCATTCACACAAGGTCGGCGCCGGTGGCGACATCTACAACGTGCTGACATGAGGAAAGTTTCCAACCGATTTCTCATACACAAACAGCAGTTGACCTGCGTTGCCTGGTGAAACGTTGTTGTGATGCCTCGTGTAAGGAGGAGAAATGCGTACCATCACTTTTCCAACTTTGATAAAGGTCGGATCGTAGCGTATCGCGATTGCGGTTTATCGTATCGCGACATTGCTGCTCGCGTTGGTTGAGATCCAAACCTGTTACCAGAATATGGAATCGGTGGGTTCAGGAGGATAATACGGAACGCCGTGCTGGATCCCAACGGCCTCGTATCACTAGCAGTCGAGATGGCATGCATCATATCCGCATGTCTGTAACGGATCGTGCAGCCACGTCTCGATCCCTGAGTCAACAGATGGGGACGTTTGCAAGACAACCACCATCTGCACGAACAGTTCGACGACGTTTGCAGCAGCATGGACTATCAGCTCGGAGACCATGGCTGCAGTTACCCTTGGCGCTGCATCACATACAGGAGCGCCTGCGATGGTGTACTCAATGACGAACCTGGGTGCACGAATGGCAAAACGTCATTTTTTTCGAATGAATCCAGGTTCTGTTTACAGCATCATGATGGTCTCATCCGTGTTTGGCGACATTGCGGTGGACGCAAATTCGAAGCGTGTATTCGTCATCGCCATACTGGCGTATCATCCGGCGTGATGTTATGGGGTGCCATTGGTTACACGTCTCGGTCACCTCTTGTTCGCATTGGCGGCACTTTGACGTTACATTTCAGATGTGTTACGACCCGTGGCTCTACCCTTCATTCAATCCCTGCGAAACCCTACATTTCAGCAGGATAATGCAAGACCGCATGTTGTAGGTCCTGTACGGGCCTTTCTGGCTACAGAAAATGTTCGACTGCTGCCCTGGCCAGCACATTCTCCAGATCTCTCACTAATTGAAAACGTCTGGTCAATGGTGGCCGAGCAACTGGCACGTCACAATACGCAAGTCACTACTCGTGATGAACTGTGGTATCGTGTTGAAGCTGCATATGCAGCTGTACCTGTACACGCCATCGAAGCTCTGTTTGACTCAATGCCCAGGCGTATTAAGGCAGTTATTACGGCCAGAGGTGGTTGTTCTGGGTACTGATTTCTCAGGATCAATGCACCCAAATTGCGTTAAAATGTAATCACATGTCAGTTGTTGTATAATATATTTGTCCAATGAATACCCGTTTATCATCTGCATTTCTTCTTGGTGTAGCAATTTTAATGGCCAGTAGTGTAGTTTTTGACATATCCTACCGTGGCCGATAAGTTCACCGGTCTCTCCCCAATTGAGAACGTTCGTTACAATGTGGGCAGGGCCTTCCCGCCAGCTCGGGATTTTGACGACGTAACACGCCAATTGGACAGAATCTGGCTCAATATATCTCAAGCGGACATACAACAATTATAAGTGCCAAACGGAATAAAGGCTTGCATAAGGGCCAGAGGGAAGCAACGCATTATTGATTTGCTTCAGTTTGTGAAGCTCTTCCTCTTGCATAAATCATCCAATTAATCTGAAATTATCGTTTGTTCGTCTGTACATGTAGTTCACACCTGCCGCTTTCCGTCCCATTAGGATACTTCCTTCGTGGTGCGTCTTTTTTTTTTCCTTTCCTTAGAAGGTATTACAATCTGCTATTATCTCATTCAGCCTGTAGTGAACGCTAATGTTGCTCCGTACACCTGTGGAGAATTTGTGGTTTCCGGCGAGCGCCACTAGTGGCATGTTCAGCGGCGCAAACGGCAGCGTCTCTCTCCGCGGTCGCGTCCGGCACCGGCTGGCGGTGGGGGAGGGAGCACGCCGCCACGGCATTTAAATGGCGGCGCCCCGGCGCGGCGCATTGATTGCATTCCTGGGGCCTTTGTCGCCCCAGCACACGGAATTCGCCGGCTCGCCCTCTTCCTTCCTTCCAATATCTCGCATAATGCGCTTGGGCCCAGGGCGGACTCCCCCTCTCCCTTTCCCTTTCCCGGGGGCAGCGGCGAGAAAATTACTGGCGGTCCCAGCGGGGCGGGCCCCGCTGCCTTTCTGCCAACTGGTGCCGGGCTGCAGATCATCCCATACCATACCATCCCTCCTGCGTCCCCTGCGAGGACCCCTTCTGGGGATGTGCTGTCACGTGCCACATGTCACTGACGGCTCCGTTCTTGAGATGGAATACAATGCAAGCGTTAAATCATCTAGAAACGGGTAGTTTTTATTAAATACGGGGAGACAAGAATGCGAACAGAGAGAATGGTTTACTTTGATAGTAACTGTTGTGTTGGCTGAAGAGCCAACACCGTGTTACTAGAGGAGGCCGAAATGCACGCGTTTTAGCTCACGCAGCCTGGCGTGAGGAGGGAAGAACTATACTGACGTGAGGTCTGGAACATGACAAGAAATTAGAATTCAGAAAGCGGACGTAATTAGTTTGATACTTAACTTTAATCCATTAATGATGAACTTCGCTCTTGACGGTACAGGATTCACAATATTATGTGTTCAGAATAGTAACTGAATATGGCGCCTTGCTAGGTCGTAGCAATTGACGTAGCTGAAGGCTATGCTAAACCGTCGTTTCAGCAAATGAGAGCGTATTTAGTCGGTGAACCATCGCTAGCAAAGTCGGCTGTACAACTTTGGCGAGTGCTAGGGAGTTTCTCTAGACTAGACCTGCCGTGTGGCGGCGCTCGGTCTGCAATCACTGATAGTGGCGACACGCGGGTCCGACGTATACTAACGGACCGCGGACGATTTAAAGGCAACCACCTAGCAAGTGTGGTGTCTGGCGGTGACACCACAGTAACATCAAAGGAAAGCGAATGGAAATAATTCATTCTTACCGAAAGAGAGAAGATGCGAAGTTAAAAACACAGACTAGCTGATGGAACTACCCTGCAGCAGGTAGACGAGCATAAACCAGTTCGTCGCAGTTCTTTAAGCAGGCCTTTCCTGAGGAGATGCACAGGATACGCGCCGTGGCCCGTGAGAAAGTGCACCATGCCGCGTGTTTGGGGTTATTTACTTCAAATTCATTCATTCACATACGCTTAAAGAGCGTTTATAATTACAGTGCAGCTAGTCACAGAGGTTCAGTGTGGGCTATAATTACCCTACGGCAGTGAAACTTGGTATATAATCTAATGAGTCAATGCAGAACTGACTACCCCGAGAAAAAACAAAAATTTCTTATTTTGGTCACTGCGTGCAAATCTGGCACTGTGAATGGAAGAAAGAAGTCTATGTATTAATTTCTTAAGTAATGCCTGCTCCCTGTTACATTTTGTGATTCCACATGTTACATCGTACAAATTCAGTTTTATTACTAATAAATTTTCGAGAATTTCACAAAAGGATAAAATGAAAAATAAAAAATACATAAAAAGTACAAATTTATATATACAATTTTGTTGAAACTTGTTGCTAACTTAGATAATGATGATAAACAAGATACATAATAGGTTGTGGATGTATTTTAAATTAAAATTAAAAGTGTATTTAATGGAAGAAATGGTCAAAAATGACCATGGGGAAATTGCTCATACCAACACCGAAAAGTGTGAAATTCTTGCAAAATACTTTCCTAAATTACTGAATTGTGAAAAGCCTGCAGAAAAATTAGAGTTCCGTCGTACACAACGAAACCTTGATTCACAGCCACCAAGTTTACAAGAGATTACGGAGAGAATTCAGTCATTGAAAAATAACAAAGCATCAGGAGAAGACCAAATCATCGCAGAATTATGGAAAAATGCAGGAGAACATCTTATTGCAAAACTCAAAGAAATTATACATGAAATCTGGAAAACTGAAAAAATCCCCACAGATTGGAAGACTGCAATCATACATCCTCTGTACAAAAAAGGAAGTAAAACAGACCCCAACAACTATCGTGGAATCTCTTTATTGTCAATAATATACAAAATTCCGTCTAAAGCCCTACTAAACCGCGCAGAACCTCAGCTGGATTCAAAACTAGGCGAATACCAAGGTGGGTTCAGAAAAGGTCGATCATGCGTAGAACAAATCCTTAACTTGAAAAACTCAATGAAATATTTACATAGTACTTCAAACAAAAGTTATGTCATCACGTTTGTCGACTTTAAAAAAGCATATGACAGTATAGACCAAGAATCCCTTTTTGAAGTATTAGCAGAATTTGGACTAGATTAAAAGACAACAAACATCATAAAAGAAACACTCACGGAGACCAAATCCAAAGTAAAATTTATGGGAGAATTGAGCACAGAATTTGAAATAGACACAGGAGTACGACAAGGGGATGTACTGTCCCCAGTGCTCTTCAATTGTGCTCTTGAAAAAGTTGTTAGAGAATGGAAAAAACAGGTGCACCAGCACACAGACTGGGACCAAGACATAAGGGCATAGAATTAGACTGTTTAGCATTTGGTGATGACATGGCACTGATCGCACAAGACATTACCGATGCACAGAAACAGCTAGAATTATTACAAGAACAAGCAACTAAAATAGGATTAAAAATTTCATTTGAAAGAACAAAATTTATGACTGACATCAAAGATGCACCTTCTCATATCAAAATTGGTAATAACTACATCTCTCAAGTAAAAGAATTTAAATATTTAGGTGAATGGATTGCAGAAAATTGTAATGAAAAGAAATCTGTCAGATCAAGAGTCCAGAAAATGGAGACGGCATTTCAGTTAACAAAAAAACATTTACAACAAAAAGTCCCTCGTGGAACTGCAAAATAAGACACTATACAACAGTAATTAGACCCGAAGCTCTCTACGCATCTGAGACACTAAACCTTCAACACAGAACACTAAAAGAGGAATTAGAAGTGAAAGAACGTAAGATAATGAGGAAAATCCTAGGACCAAGAACTAAAGATGGGGTGCATTATCCAAAACCCGATGCAGAAATATATAAAAATATCTCCAAAATAAGACACAATGCGCATGAGAAGAATCCAATTCATGGGGCACTTATAAAGAATGGACTCAAACAGGTTAACGCACAAAATATATACATTTTTAAAGAACAAAACTACAAGACCTAACTGGTACAAACAGACAGAAAAAGACCTGAGAGAATTAGGGTCTCCAAATCTACACGATAGAAATGAAATCAGAAAAATCACAAACACACAGGGTTTTGAGGAATAAGAGAGAAAAACTAGCCGACATACGTGGTCTACGCAACGAAAGCTAGCCCATTCGTTGTTTATGAAGGAATACTGGGCGAAAAGGAAGACCAACAAATGTTGATTACGCGTGGTCCTAAGTGATCCATCCGCGAAGAAGAAGAAAAGGAAGAAATAAAAGATGGCAATTTGACTTACATGTGATGTGACAGTTCTTCCCTTCATACGTTCCATCTGAATGGTTACATTTGTTGTCTTGATTGTGGTAATAATTAATTGTATTTATCAATTAGGTTGCAGTGTGTTTCCGAAGTTAAGGTAACAGTGGAGATTAGGCGTTGATTTAATGTCATAGTCTGTCGCATCAGTTGTGAGGGCTCGGTAAAACTTCCAGCTAGTCGCACCTGATCCAGCGAAAGCAGGAGAAATGTCCCATCTGTGAAATAGTATAACAACCAACTACACAGAGTGTTAAATTTTCAGATTGAATAAATTTAGTGTTGGAGAAGCTTAGTAAACTTCTGAGGTGTTCGTGTGTGTCTCTCGTCTTCACTTCCTGTGTGATACAGCATCCGAGTCAGTGTCAGTGTCTGTGTTTGTGTCTGTATCGTTTACTGTGTCCTGCTGATCTGTCATATGTGGAGCATGTCTCGTATTCGTACGCCGCATGTACTGCTCTCGATACTTCGTCTGCGATATTGTTCATAGAGTTGGTCTTCTTGTCTGTGTATTAACTGACCTTTGTCTCAGTTTCCTAAAGTCAGTCTTATGTGGAAGCGCATCGCAGATGGGAGCTATGTGTTTAGGTGTGCTATTCTCATCACAAGCCCACGTGTGAGTCTGGTTTAAGGCCAAAGTTAAGGAGATGCACAGGATACGGGCCGCGGCCTGCGAGAAAGTGCACCATGCCGCGTGTTGGGGATTATGTACTTCAAATTCATTCGCTCTCCGATACTGGGGAAGAAAGAGTAGATCCCACTTGCCTTACCAGTTGTCCCATTATGTCCCCTCTTCAGCCAGCAGGCTGCCATTCTGTGACGAGTTGTAATATATGTTGGGAAAACTCCCAGTAGCACATACAGTGGCTCAGTTGAGGTCCTGCCGAAAGCCGCCGAGATTCTGAGGAGAACACTTACCTGGCCTCACCTCACAGTGGTTTCATGCGTACCTAAACATAATCGACATGCCCAAGAACTAGCCGCAAAACAAGTTATTAACTCAGAGTGCTGTGTAATATGTCCTCATTGTCTGTAGGGTAGTCTGAATCGTAGTGTTCTGTCTTGCAAGTTAATGTAAGAGTTTCGTCGCTTTGTTAATTGTTAGTCTGGCGTGCTCGTTAAAGTGTAAATTTTCATCATTATAAAGGCCATGGTATTTTGTGGTAGATTTCCCTTTTATATAGATGCTGTTTAACTTCATAATTGGATTTCTTTTCAATGTGTAAACAATTTTGTTAGTCGATATTGTGAGTCTGTTGTTTGTGCACCATTTAGCGATGAACGGAAGCCTCGTGGCTTCACTGTAGTTGATACTTGGAGTTCGCAGATACCATGGCCATTAGGTCATCAGCGTACGCAACCACCCCGTTTGCCGTGTCGTTGTCTTATAGAGCATTGAGTTGTGGTTCTGTGGCTATGTCGCAGAAAGTAGGTCCACATGTGGATCCTTGCGGACAGTCCTTGTCACCCACGTTATAAGATTTTGATGACCAGTCTTTAATTCCACTATACTGTCTTTATATTTTCATACGTAATGGATTAGGAATGGGTTGTGGGCAGAAAATGTCAAACAATTGAGAAAGGATAGAAGCTGAAGCAATGAATTCAAATTTTTGCCGTGACCGAGACTCGAACCTGGGTGTCCTGCTTACTTGGCTGACGCCCTAGCCAATTCATCACTATAGGTAGCACGGTGGCTGCCACAGATGCACGGACTAACACAGTCCAGTGGTCCTCCCACAGAACTATAGTGGCGTAGTGGTTAGCACATCTGCCTAGTTATCAGGAGACACGGTTTAAAATCTTGGCTGCGGCAGAAATTTTTTATCCATTACTTCAGCTTCTATCCTCATCGAAGATAAAGTTCAGTCTCATGCGTCTCCTGGAAGGTACAATTCCATTATATCAGTTGAGAAAGGCATAATGCTTTTATTACTAACTGTTGCATACACAGTTTGTTCAGCATGAGCACCGGAGATGTAGTGACCAAATTGCAACTAATTTTCTTCCAGCATAAATCGGTTCCGCATTAACGCATTAGCATATCTACCAGGTTTCGCGTCCATACAATAATTACAACCCACACTGGAACTCCGTGGTAGCTGCACTTTAATTACAAACAACTAGTACATACATACGAGAGATGTTCCGAAAGTATGTTCTGTCATACTTTTCGGAAGAGAATGGGTACATCAGATGATACAAACACCCGTTGCCGGTTCAGTGACGAAAGGGGCGCCTGCGGAGGAGAAATGACGCATGCGCAGAGCGCCGAAGAACAGATACCAGCAGCAGACCAGCATACCGGAGGAATTTGAGTACAAATCCGTATGGAAGACGAAGGCATACTGACAACGTGGTCGCTCAGAGCATGCTGTTACCCGGTATGACTGGGGACTAGTGTGCAGCAGCGTGGTTCCGGACTGAAGCGCCTAGACCCGCTCGGCCACAGCGGTCGGCCAACTGACCTGAGGGCCGGCCGTTGTGGCAGAGCGGTTCTAGGCGCTTCAGTCCGGAACCGCGCTGCTGATACGCTCGCAGGTTCGAATCCTGCCTCGGGTATGGAAGTGTGTTATGTCTTTAGGTTAGTTAGGTTTAAGTAGTTCTAAGTCTAGAGACTGATGACCTCAGATGTTAAGTCTCATAGTGCTCAGAGCCATTTGGACCATTTGAGTCGTGTCTGAAACGAAAGTTTTGGCATCTGCACGTCGCACGAGTTGTGATGGAGTTAAAGCTTGTTGTGTGAAATCGCTGCATAAGAAAAAAATAAGAAATGTGTTTCGATTCGTGACTAGATGAACCAAAGACGTTAGTTCGCAGCATCCTTGCTGAAATAATTTGTAACGGAAGATCCAAGAAGTTCTTTTAATTATCTTAAATCGCCAGCAGAAGTGTTCACGTTTCTTCTGAATAGCGTTAATTGTGCGATAAGGAGTAAAGGTACTGTAGTGCATGAAGCACTGTCGCCAGAACTGAAATTACATATATTGCGTGCATTACAATCGAGAACACTCGGCATGCTATAAGATACGGTTTTAGTTGATAATGACGCTATTTGATTAACAGTAAGAATTATTAACATAAGCAACAATAATTATTCGAAGCAGACCGCATTAAGAAGAGATGGTTTACAAACTACTGTCTTGAAGATAGATCTGTGCAGTGGCAATATTTCAGAATTGTAACATATGTGAATGGGGAGCACTGCAGCGACGTTTTAAATAGATGAAAATTGAATAAAGAATGTAGCGTCTTGAATTTGTATAGCCTTCCCTCCTGTCAATAATATTCCTTAACAAAGAGTTGGCCAACTCGAACGATGGGATTTTAGTCTTGTAAGCGAGAGCATTGCCACGGATAGAATTGCACTTACTTGTATTTTTCTTAATTCACTTTTATACGTGCTCCTAACTCAATAAATTTTCCCCTGCAGTTCATATATTGTCAAACCACCTATGATGGTCTCAGCGGCAGCAATATATCGCTTATTTTTGTAATCAGCATCACTGAAATCCCGCAAACATCAAGCAAAGCATAGATATCCAAAAGCGATAATTATGCTCCGTTCCCCACTTCATATTTCAGTTTATCTACACTCTACGAACACACACAACTTCAAAACTCGTGCAACTAGTGTCGCCAAAGTTGGAAAACGCTGAAAGTGTTTAGTTTCACCAATGAGTTGCTCAAACGCGCGGCGCGCATGCGCAGTGGCCGGTAGCGCAGTTGCCTGCAACCTAGTGTCGTCCTGTAAACTAGGCTTTATTGTGTAAGTTACTTTAATCAACGATCTGACTGCGTACAAATATCTGAAGATGTACTTCTGTGTCTCGAATGGTGTACTCGGCTGTCAGCTCTGTGGGTTATTTGCTTCTTTGTTGCGAGAATTCCTAAAAAATGCAGCACCTATCAGACTCCATCGTGGGGACTTTGGGTCCACGTATACTTGGGTAACCGACCCAGCGCTCTTTGATAGTCAGCGTACTATGACATGCCATTAAATAATATTAATAAAGCAAATTATGGTAATCGATATACGATGTTAGACAACATTTAATTTTCTTGGGATACGCGCATGTAATAATTAATTGGAAGTCCATTCACTATTCTTCAATGTGCAAACGTGATTTTCCCAAGTAATTTGCTTTACACGAGATGGGCTAGAAGCGAAACTGCGTTAGTGTTACCTGTAATTGCCTTCAACAGCAGCCAGGAAGAGAATATGTTATGAGAAGATTGTACTAAATCTTCACGAGACAGCTTTGAGTTTAGGTGAACTTTTTGTCTCGCGCCCAGCAGTTATGACGCGTTATTTGTTCCCATCAGTCAGCGGACTTTTTCTGGCAGCAGAATTTAATGCTAATGGCCGTGATAGGATAAGTGACGGGTCGGCTGCATGACGCAGGCTCCATTAGATTCCGCTCTTGACGTTCGTTTAGATGCGGCGAGACCAATTAAAATGCCGGGGAGCAATCCAGGCGAACACTGCTGGCTCTGTCCAGCGCACTGGGTAAGGCCGAACAGCCCGGCGTAACTGCTAGCCAAGCTCCGCAGCTGAAATAAAGCCCTACTGCGGTGCTGTCACCCTCTTACGACTAAAGATTCCTGTCTGATCTGTCTAGTAGTAGAAAAATGTGTGAAAATTGTCTAACTTAATAGTATACGAATGGTTGCTTTATGGGCGACTAACTTCACCGTCGGAATGTTCTCGACATATCAACAGTCAGTTTTGTGTACGTGGTCTTTCCTCCTGCGCGAACGCTGACACAGGGAGCAAAGAAGGCCACCCATACTCAGGAGGTGAATGCGAATGTGGACACGGTACATCTAAATGTATACGCAGTAAGCTACTGTATCTTTTCCTGTTGCAGTCGCTAATCGTTCGCGAGGCGAAAGTACTAAGCCTCTGGCTGAGCTCCAGTCTACTTAATCGCGCTTCTTTCTCGAGATATACTTAGGAAGCAGCAATATTCATAGAGCTTCAGCTGCCCCTACCGGTGTCGTTTAATGGGACCCGCGAGGTTATATCTGGTCTTCATAAAGCACGCGAACTGTTACTCCTACAGTAAAAATGAGCGGCAGATTTTTTTCAGGAAACATATCTTAATTACATTTTGTACCGTGATAAGTTTTCCCTGGAAGCCACGGTTTTAGGGTTACTCAAGAAAAACGTCCAAAAGTGACCCACGAACGAACCAGCACCCCCACTCTCATCTCTCACCAGTCAGGATTTGGGGTATGCTTTTCGTGGCATAGTCTGCAACTACTGTACAAAAATTTCCAAACTATACGAACTGTTCCCGATATTATACATCTTTCGGGCTCTGTTGACTGGGCTATTACGCTACCAGCATAATCGCCTATTTCGTTAACGTTAAAAATTAAAAAGTGTCCGTGAGAGTAATAAAAGAATAACGGCTACTGTAAACACTACACTGAAACTAATTTTGTTGACAGTTCGATCAAAACTTAAGAGTTAACAAGAAAGATAGTTTCGTAGTCAGAAGGTCTGAGGAGTACAACGAGGTAATTATTTCATGCTGTTAAAATTTACAAAATTGTTACATACAATTTTTACAAATGTTAGTCTTAAAATTTGTAAGTGCACGAAAACATCGGTGGCGTAAGAAGACCAATCAGTGAAACCACAGAAGGTCGAATGTTGGAAATAATTTGTGCAGTCGCAAGTTTTTGTATAATGGTAGGGGGAGTACCATTAACAACATACTAGAAATCATAACTGCTGGGGGCTGAGTATGGGAGTGGGGATGCGTTTTGATGGTCTCTTTCGTTCGTTTTCCTTCAATATCTTCAAAACTACGGTCTATAGCGAAAACGTATCCCAGCACAAAATTAACTACGTAAAATTTACTTCAAAAGGTCGTGTTAATATTTTTTGTAGGACTAATAGTTTTTGCGTAGCGAACCTGAGAATTTGAAAGTCGCGAGCGTGGTTTATGAAGACCAGATATAACGTTGCTGGTTGCATAAAACATTGGTAGTGGCGGCCGTATGGCCCTTTATAGGATGACTTTTCTAGTAATTTAAACAGCTAACCACATAGTGGTGGACAACGCGTCTGTTGCCTCGTCTGCCTCTGGAGTTGGATGAGCATCTTCGTGCCGCTTACGCGCTGCTCTTCTTCGGAGCTTCTTCACTTCTGTATCAGTCCTTGCTCGTACAGATCCCAGGCTGACGAGCAGTATTCAAGTATTGGTTCAAAGAGGGTTTTGTAAGTTACCTCAACTGCAGGTGGACTGCGCTTCCATGAGGATTCTTCCCATCAGTCTGGTATCCGCCTCACCTGCGATTACTTTTATGTGGTTGTTATATTTCAAATCGCTACGCACACATGCTCCCAGATGTTTTACGCATTTGAATGATGCCAGTGATCGTTCTGAAATCACGACTGCTGCCTATTTTTGTGCAGTATGTCACTGTCATGGAAAACTCCCTTGGGGTATTATCGAAGTTCTGCGTTTGTAGATTTCCCTCCGTTCATAATGACATGACATGATCTGTTCTGTTCGTACAATTACGTAGCTGGCCTGATGTTCCGTACGCTCTTATTTTGTTAATTGGGCGGCAGTGAGGAACCGTATCAAACGCCTTCCAGAAAGCAAGTCTCGTGGACAAACAGAATGAAACACGTCTTTGTTTTCGGAACCTATGCTCGTTCTCACAGAGGACTTTTTCGGCCTACTGGAATGTCATGACACGCAAGCATAAAAGGGGTTTCAAAATTATGCGACATACTGACGTTCACCAGACAGGCTTATAGTTTAGTACGTCTTCTCGACGAGCCTTCTTGAAAACGGGAATAACTCTAACATTTTCCAGTCACTAGGAACGCATCGCTCCTCCAGCGACCTATGATACGCTGCTGCGAGAAAAGGACCAATAGTTACTGTAGAATTTTACTGATATTCCATCATGTCATTTGGCCTTTCCCGTGCTGCTTTGCTATCCCGTCACCGCTGATTTCGATAGCTATCATATGGACGTAATTACTACGATTTAGAGGAGGAACCACAGAACGATCTTCGTAGTGAGTTTCGGCCTTTTGTGTTTAGAGGTCATTGTGGTCGCAGTGTCCGGACAGACGTCATAGATCAAATCACTGATTCACCGTAAGACGAAAACTACTTCGGATTTCATCTCAAGTCGCTAAATAAAATTTTTCGTTGGAATTCGGAGAACGCTTCACGCCTGACTCTCGTTACGCTAATTTTGCTTTCGTTGAGTGATTGTTAGGTTTTGACTGCGTTTAAATTTGCAGGGAAACTCTTTGCCTTCGTCTTGCCGCGTCTTTCTGATCGTTCACAACTTTGCTTTGCACATATCAGTCTACTTTTGAATTTTGTATGATGGAAATGAATTTTTAATAATGTTGACCACTCGAATACGTCAAACCTGTCTTTTGTTGTTGTTCTTGCTAAGCAGAAATACCTTCCTACCTTCCCTTACGTTCCATTTCACGGTAGTATTCAGCAATGCTGTAATGGCATTATGATAAATGTGTTCGTGTTCGGTTCTAGGTATAAATGTATCGCTGTTTTGATGAAGTCTCTTGGAAGATGACATAGATGCTATAGATAAGCTGTGCGATTTTCAACAAGAGGAGCGAACTGGAGGAGACAATTCCTGTCATGAACAAAAATCTGCACTCACATGGGGGGACGGGGGTAGAGGGTGGGGAGAGATACTTCTGTGAGTATTATTCATGAAGCAATACAGAAAAATAATCTCTGCTCTCTAAGTTTGGTCGAAAGACTCCATTCACAATCTCTAAACGTTTGAGAAGTACAGTAGAGCCGTATTATCCGAATTAGGTGATACCGATTGCAAGAATTCCGATAATTGAGGTGATAAAAAAAATTAGGGCATTTAACCCATGTAATTCTAAACACAAGCAATATACACTGTCCAGTCACATCGTTTACACTTTAACATTATGGATACGGAATCGTAGATCCAGTAAAACTTTAAGATTTGTTCAGACTGTTTATACAATATTTCGATAGATAAAATCTCTAGACACCCTATAAATTCTGTAGACAAAAAAAGGTGATACGGATTTTACAGCTTATCGAAAATTATATTCATTGTTCGCTTGCAACCAGGTTTGCAACTAGACAATTATCAAGAAAACATAAATTTATGAAACAAGCAAAATACAAATTACATGTAAACAAAACTCTGAGCACTGATATCATAGAAATAGCCATGTTAATTTCAAGAACAAACCAAAAGGCAGAAATGACATTGTGCAGTATTGTTAAATTATTAAATAAGTTATCTTTTGGAACGTTTCCTCATTCGAAAATATAGGAGACAGGGACACTGAAATGTTCCCTAGTTTTTGTCAAATCTATCCCAAATAGAAAATAGCCAGATTTGAAGTATGAAAATTCCGTCTCAATTTTGAATTCAAAAACAGTCGATTCTCAAAACTGTTCATACCAAAATTACTCTTACTATTTGTAAATCCTAATAGGGAACATAAAAACAAATATTTCCTATTCATAGAACTGTTCGACAATCTGAGTGGAAAACACGGCCAAATCAAATTAAGTATACCATTGTCAACATAATATAAACATAATTCCATAAGCCGGCCGGAGTGGCCGAGCGGTTCTAGGCGCTTCAGTCTGGAGCCGCGCCACCGCTACGGTCGCAGGTTCGAATCCTGCCTCGGGAATGGATGTGTGTGATGTCCTTAGGTTAGTTAGGTTTAAGTAGCTCTAAATCTAGGGGACTGATTACCTCAGATGTTAAGTCCCATAGTGTTTAGAGCCAAGTGAAGCATCTAATTTTTGTAATGGTGGGATCCTGTGTCAAAAATGCGTAAACAAAAGCCAGAACTACTACTCGAGTCTGAACTTCGCGGTTTTTCGAAGTCTTTGACATATCGATGCAGATGACGTACAGAGACACATGAAAGCGGATTTGTGTTAAAGGGTCGCTGTATAAACTGTTGCCATCACAATACATGTGAATATTGTAATCACTTGTGAAAGTGCATCAGAATATATAATTAAGCCATCTGGTGGAAATGACATCATGGTCAAGACTATTTATTTAGTGGCAAACATAAACTTAAAGCCACTCCCAGAATCTTTTTTCACAATCTTGCACAAAAAGCAGCAGCAGCCTGGGAGAGATCGTCAGAACTTCGACAGCATACAATTAATTCAGCTACGCCCTCTTCACTTTGACCAAATTTAGATACTCCAGGGTGGAAGAAGAGTACTAGAATCTGGTCATACCCATAAAGGTGTTAGGACAGGTGAGTGAAGTGACGTTACACCACCCCTCAAAAGTCTGAATAACCACCTTTTGCTGTGGGGACCGATGCGAGACGTGCAGGAGGAGAGTCAGTCAGTTTCTGGAAGGTACCTACAGGGATGTGCAGCCATGGCGACTCCAGTGCCGTGGCCAGCTGCGCTAGTTCACTCGCTTGAGGATCCATGGTGCGAACAGTCCGATCGAGGTGGTCCAACAGATCCTCGATAGGGTTCTAATGCGGGGAGTTTGGCGACTAGGGGAGTACGGTTAACTCGTCCAGGTGCTCTTCGAACCACGCACGTACACTGCGAGCTGTGAGACAAGATGCATTGTCCTGCTGGTAGATGCCATCGTCCCGAGGAAAAACAAACTGCGTGTAGGGGTGTGGACATTGTCCCCAATGATAGATGCATACTCGTGTTGATCTGTTGTGCCTTCCAGACTGACGAGATCACCCAGGGAATCCCACGAACCCATTTCCCAGACAATAACGCTTCCTCCTGGTTACAGACGTTTCACGCCACACACGCTAACGGCCATGTCTTCGATGGCGCATGAAACGTGATTCATCTGAAAAGGCCACTTGTCGCCACTCAATGGACGTCCAAGAGCGGTATTGGCTCGCAAATCCCAGCCTTCGTCGTCAATGAACAGCAGTCAACATAGGTGCATGAACTAGGCGGAAGACCAAACGCTGCACCGTTCGGTGCACAGTCTTTGCGGGGACACAGTTGGTAGCCCCTTGGTTCATTTGGGCGGGCAGTTGCTCAACACTTGCACGTCTGTTCGCCCTCACACATCTCCGCAGCCGTCATTCACCCCTGTCGTATACAGCACGTGGTGCACCACCGTTGCCTCGGCATCGGTTTTGGATAGCGCTTTTATGCCATACACGTTATTCTTTAACCACAGCAGCACACATCCAATTTACAAAATTTGCCGCTTTGGAAATACTTCCACCCTTTGCTCAAAAGCCAGTGACTAAATCTTCTGGATGTCAAAAAAGGGACTCAGTTTCCACAGTACGACAACGACTGCACTTTACCGCGTCCCCTCGCCACGCTTAATACACCCTCCCCTGCTAGCGGTGCCGCCTGCCGCCTGTAAGGAGTTATTGCACGTTGACGTCGAACTTAGGCGGTGATCACATGGATGAGACTGGACCGTGTATTTATTTTCAAGCACACACACAAACTAGACATCATTTTCTCCATAAACACTGACCGATGTCGAAGGAAAGGAAAAGAGTTGTACAGTGAAACAGTCAGTGAGTTTCCTTTGAGCCATATTCATACGTCATCTACAGGGTGAAAGTATTTAAACCGGCAAACTCTGGGAGGTTGTAGATGACATCAAAACAAATATTTTTCCCTAATGTCATTTTTTTCCTATGAGGAGTATTTAAACCGGTAGAGGAAGATTTCTCTGGCGACAAATTAATTAAACCAACAAAAAAGTCCAGAGGGGACATATCTGGGGATAGAGCAGACCGTGGTACAGGACCACCTCTGCCAATCCACGTTTCTGGGAACCGTCGCTTCAGGAATCGACGCACACGATGACTGAAATGTGCCGGCACCCCGTCATGCTGGAACCACATGCGTTGTCTTGTAAGTAGCGGGACGTCTTCCAGCAATTCTGGCAATGCTCTGGCGAGAAAATTGTAATAGTGCCTGCCATTTAATGGCCTAGGTAGCAGATACGAACAAATTAAACAGTACCCAACACCACCCACCCACACATTAACGAAGAACCGCACTTGATGAGCGCTAGTAACTGTGGCATGTGGGTTATCCTCACTCCAAACACGCGAATTGTGCATATTGAAGACCCCCATCACGCCCGAACGTTGCTTCATCGGTAAACAACACAGAGGATGGAAATGTAGGATGCATTTCACACTGTTCCAGGTACCAATGCGAAAACTGTGCTCTAGGTGGATAATCAAGTGGTTCCAGGTTGTGCACATGCTGTAAGTGAAATGGACGTAACAACTGCTCTCGAAGCACTGTTCTTACATTCGTTTGATTCGTCCCCCTGTTACGTGCAATTGCACGAGTGCTGAGTGAAGGCTCCCGCTCCACATGCTGCAAGTCTGCTTCCTCAAATTGCAGCGTTCTTACCGTGCGACGGCGTCCCTGTCCAGGTAATCTGCTAAGTGACCCGGTCTCACGCAGACGTTGGTACACAGCAGCAAAGGTCGCATGGTGCGGGATACGGCGATTAGGATATTGTTGTTGATAAACCCGCTGTACAGCTCGTCCGTTGTGGTGCGCTACGTAATACGCACCAACCATTTCAGTGAACTCACTCCAGGTGTGTCGCTCCATTAGTAAACAGAGACAATGCACTACTACACTGGTGGACAGCTGTTGTCTACAACTGAAGAGCGTAATACGCCCTCTAACGACTGAAGATCGTAATACGGCCTCTAACAAGTGAATAGCTTAATACGGCCTCCACCGGTTTAAATAATCCTCATAGCAAAAAATGACATTAGGGAAAAGTATTTGTTTTGATGTCCCCTACAACCTCCCAGAGTTTCTCGGTTTAAATACTTTTCACCCTGTATGTCCGTCCGTATCACGTAGGTGTTCCACTATCAGTAGTCGATCGAAGTTATTTCAGCCAGGCCTTACAAATAAAGGGTCATTTGGTCCAGCTGCGTTGTTGATCTATATGGGTCATTCAGTTTATGCGCCAGCTTTGTCACCTGATCCGTCATCACTATCGTCTGTGTGTGGAGGCGAAAAAATTTCGAAGATTTAGTTACAAGAAATCATACCATAGCCAATGTCATTGTCATATCGCATTTTGCACTGTCAACACTCGGGAACTGTAAAGTACTGTACAGCGCAATGTTAATTTGTTGACTGACACCCGTGCCAAAATCCTTTGGCGGCTGGCTGAATTGAATTTTAATGAGTACGGTCGTAGATTGTTGCTGCTATTACTTCCGGAATGTCAGTGACCGTACTAAAAGAAAGGGGAGAAAGAAGATCCGGATCAACCGGAGATGGGAATTAATGAGTACCTCAGAAACGACGTTCCGTTTTTCTAGGACAGTTGGCGTCACTTAGAATCCTCCTAGCGTTGCCTTGTTTTTTCCCAAGAGAGTAATTAGTTTGCTCTGTTACCTCGGTTAAGGACGACACTGCAAGCTCAGCGCAGCAGTAAGCAATTAGACTAAAATAACCGTTACATTTATCTGTGGGAGGGTAGTTTCTCCCGCAGCAGAGTAACTCGGGTGTCAGCGCGATCTGGCGACGTGGTGTATTCTGCGGCCACCCTGTGCAACTTGAGTGCGCTTCTCGACAGCCGGTGTCCATAACAAACTGTGGAGAACCAGCAGCGCCGGTTCCAAATATTTGTCCGACTCGTCCGGGTAACACAGAGCTTTTATGAGAAGAAGAGAGGTGAAGCAGACTTCTTTACGTACACAGACCCTGCCCTTGTTCTTTCGAGGGCAGTGAAAGCGTCATCAGCTCAAGAGGCCGCCTTGCATGTCAGTCCTTTCGTAAACTCTACACAAAGACTATTAACAGGACAACCACTACCGTTTAACATACGGCGTACATACAGTAAGCATACGACTAGAATTGTTGTTTGGCTTACCATTGCTTTATAGCCCATTGGTACGAGATTCCATCAAAACTATAGTCATCAGGACGGATTACGGTACCTTATGTTAATGGAATTGATGAAAGTTATTATATTCGTTGTAAAAGTTTGGTGATTCCTGTTCGTGCCAATCTCCTTAATGATGCTGGTTACAAGTAAACCAGGCACGAATGGAAAATTTATCTGTTACTGACGTAAAAGGTTACGCATCAGTTCCTCAAGTCCATATTACGGCTAACTGGAATTTGTCAGAATAGCGTCGCTTGTCCACTGTGGACTTCAGATCGACTCTCTGGATGCCCTATTTGCCACTGTATGACAGGCAGTACAGTATATTTCCAACCCTGTGTTCTTCATTGTGTTATTGATCAAACGGCGCAATTCACAGGAAAAAAGCACATTTATAGATTTCTTCCGTTTACTGTCCGTATCTTTGTTATTAAAATAGTGGGATTTTCTTTTCACTACTCACGTGAGACAAGTATATTAATTGGGGACTACTTGTGATCGTTTCTTCACGCCAAGCTGTTGCGTGAGAACATGGGCCAGCCTTTCAAGAATTTTAAGTCATTTGGTTGATGGTTAGATTTGGGGGAGGGGACCAAAGAGCGAGGTCATCGTCCCATCGGGTTAGGTAAGAATGGGGAAGGAAGTCGGCCGTGCCCTTTCAAAGGAACCATCCCGGTATGTGCCTAACAGTCGTTTAGACGACACGTGAATACAGTAGTAGTACGATATGACAATTCATAGGGAACTTCTGTTACAATGTTCGCTTTGTCGACAGTGATGTGCGTTGTCGCTGAATTGGAAGTAAGCCCTCAATCTTCAGCATATACCGTCTCTACTCGATGCATCCCAAATTAAGGTTTTTAAATATTTACTATTCCTCGCAAAATAAAGGTAATCATACAACGAAGAAAACCAAGACAAAAATACTTTCATTCTCATTCAGAAATATTTTCATATTTTGAAGATAGACGTTGACTGTGGATATTGTATCACAAACACAACCCGCCCAAAATGTATACAACCATGCATGAGCAGCGCCTATTAAACGGAGGGGGTCCGACAGCCGATCAGTTGCAGTCATTCCACCAGGAAGGAGGTACAGGGCTCGTGTTGTCTGTAGTTCAACCATGCCTAGACGGTCAATACCGCGGTTCGATCGCGTCCGCAGTGTTACTTTGTGCGAGGAAGGGCTCTCAACAAGGAAAGTGCGCAGGCGTCTCGGAGTGAACCAAAACGATGTTGTTCGGACATGAAGGAGATACAGAGAGATAAGAACTGTCGATGACAAGCCCCGCTCAGGCCGCCCAAGGGCTACTACTGCAGTGGATGACCGCTACCTACGGATTATGGCTCGGAGGAACCCTGACAGCAACGCCACCATGTTGAATAATGCTTTTTGTGCAGCCACAGGACGTCGTGTTAAGACTCAAACTGCGCGCAATAGGCTGCATAATGCGCAACTTCACTCCCGACGTCCATGGCGAGGTCCATCCTTGCAACCACAACACCATGCAGCGCGGTACAGATGGGCCCAACAACATGCCGAATGGACAGCTCAGGATTGGTATCACGTTCTGTTCACCGATGAGTGTCGCATATGCCTGCACCCAGACAATTGTCGGAGACGTGTTTGGAGGCAACCCGGTCAGGCTGAACGCCTTAGACACACTGTGCAGCGAGTTAGGAAGGTGGAGGTTCCCTGCTGTTTTGGGGTGGCATTATGTGGGGCCGACATAAGCCGCTGGTGGTCATGGAAGACGCCGTAACGGCTGTACGAATGATAACATCCGACAGATAGTGCAACCATATCACCAACATAATGGCGAGGGATTCGTCTACATGGACGACAAATAACGTCCCCATCGTGTTCATCTTATGAATGACTTTCTTCAGAATAACGACATCGCTCGACTAGTAGCCTGCATGTTTTCCAGACATTAACCCAATCGATCATGCCTGGGATAGATAGAAAAGGGCTGTTTATGGACGACATGATCCACCAACCACTCTGAGGGAGCTACGCCAAATCGCCTTTGAGGAGTGGGACAATCTGGACCAACAGTGCCGTGATGAACTTGCAGATAGTATGCCACGACGAATACAGGCATGCATCAGTGCAAGAGGACGTGCTACTGGGTATTAGAGGTATCGGTGTGTACAGCGATCTGGACCACAACCTCTGAAGGTTTCGTTGTATGGTCGTACAACATGCAATGTGTAGTTTTCATGAGCAATAAAAAGGGCGGAAATAATTATGTTGATCCCTATTCCAATGTAATGGACAGGTTCCTGAACTCTCGGAACAGAGGTGATGCAAAACTTTTTTGATGCGTTTAAATGCATTATGCAGTGTGTGTGAAATCTTATGGGACTTTACTGCTAAGGTCATCAATCCCTAAGCTACACACTACTTAAAGTAAATTATCCTAAGGACACAAACACACACACACACACACACACACACACACACACACACACACACGTCCGAGGGAGGACTCGAACCGCCACCGGGACCAGCCGCACAGTCCATGACTTCAGCGACCCAGACCCCTCGGCTAGTCGCGCGCGGCTGCATTATGCAGTACGAGACACGATGACAAAGGTGTGCGGTTTTGAATGTCATTTTTATTCTGTTTATTACGTTGTTTGACAACAGTCCTGATTCAAATTTATATTCATTGCTACAAACACAGTGCGATTCCATGATATTACAAACTCGCAAGGATGATGGAGAGGAGCAAACGTGTCAGTTTGGGGTAAGGGACCCTGGTCTGGAAACGAGCGATTCGAAATTGATAAACTAAACTCGCTTTGATGGCTCTGACAGTGGAATATATGTACCGGTATTTTTGTTGCTAGGATTATAGGATAGGCAAACTTTCAGAGGTCATAATATGGACCGAAACAACAAAGTGTCTGTAGTCGAGACGCTATAAGAAGATTGCTGGCAGCTCGCAGCGCTGTGGCCGGCTTTCAGCTGCAGAGCACTAACGGCTACAGGCGAGAACAGTAGCCGCCTACGAAGAGCTGTGACGTCACTGGAGCGTCGCCCCGCGACTTTTACAAAACCGCGTTGTGGTAGGTCCGCGAAGCTGCCGCGCCCAGCGCCCTGTGACTGTCAGGAATCAAGTTACGTCGACTCAGCTATATAGTAAATAGGGTCTCTAAAATGCTTAACTTGAGGGCTAAGAGTAGTTGTTTATTTCCGATACTGTGAAACACGGTCTTCCCTTAAACACATGCTCATAGCTCTTAAAGTATGCATTTTTTAGCCCATGTTTACTAGAAAATTTTTTCCTGTTTTGGTTCGTCCAACACGCGCTGGAAGTTGCCTACCCAACAGTCTTACTACAGGTACACACATTCCACTCTAAGGGTGATCAGAGCGATATTCAGTTACAAACTTTCGAATAGGAACCAGCGTCCCTTATCCCAAATATATACGTTTACCATTCTTCATTATCCCTGACAGTTCCATCATCACGGAATCACCCTGTACGTACTGCATTTCAAGATGACGCTCTCTATATTGTGCATACATGTTGATTCATTTGAAATTTATACCACAGCAGGTGTCCGGTTCGAGTGGCACAAGCCCGTGAGGTTTCGGTATTGGAAAACAAACAATAAAACGTTCCCCCTGTCACATCGTGTAACCCTACAGTAGTCGCCCGCCCTACCTTGCTCCTACGGTCCTGAGCTAAGCGGCTGTATCCACCAACGTCAATTAAAATTAAATACATTTTAAAGTAGTACTGTCTCTAGAAGTACAGGGTGATAAAAAAGTCAGTATAAATTTAAAAACTAAATAAACCACGGAATAATGCAGATAGAGAGGTGCAAATTGACACACATGCTTGGAATGACATGGGGTTCTATTAGAACAAAAAAAAACAAAGTTCACAAAAATGTCCGACAGATGGCACGTGAAAGATATCTTGCGCACGTCGTTTGGTGATGATCGTGTGCTCAGCCGCCACTTTCGTCATGCTTGGCCTCCCAGGTCCCCAGACCTCAGTCCGTGCGATTATTGGCTTGGGGTTACCTGAAGTCGCAAGTGTATCGTGATCGACCGACATCTCTATGGATGCTGAAAGACAACATCCGACGCCAATGCCTCAACCACAACTCCGGACATGCTGTTCACAACATTATTCCTCGACTACAGCTATTGTTGAGGAATGTTGGGGGAAATATTGAGAATTTCCTGTAACGAACATCATCTTTGCTTTGTCTTACTTTGTTATGCTAATAATTGCTATTCTGATCAGATGAAGCGCCATCTGTCGGACATTTTTTGAACGTTTGTATTTTTTTGTTTCTAATAAAACCCCATGTCATTCCAAGCATGTGTGTCAATTTGTACCTCTCTATCTACATTATTCCGTGATTTATTCAGTTTTCAAATTTATACAGACTTTTGGATCACCCGGTATTTCTGTTTGTTACTGAGTAGGAAAAGTACACTTTTAAAGGGGGGTCTGAACGTTAGTTGCGTTTTTGGGGTCGGATGTTAGTTGCAATTATAGCCTAATATACGGCTGAAAGCTGCGAGCGCGGAAATACTTGATTCGGGCTGCATGCGGCCCGCGGGGTACGGTTTGAAGACCACTGAAGAAGCCGGTAGTGCTCTGCTATCGGTTCTGCTGCGCGGCACCGATTAGCCCAGCATTCGAAGCAGAACCGTCCGCGCTTATCCATGTGGCCGCCGTGACGGCGCAGCCGCGGACGTGTCGAGCATTGTGAGGCTGAAATTGCGGGCGCTGTGGCAGGTGGAGCGCGCGCGCGAGACCGGTCGTTTGTCCCGCGCTGTGCAGCGCTCCGCAGGAAAATATGCTTGATGCAACAGCCGCATTGCAAACAGTCGATTTACATTCAGCGTAAAAAAGCGCGAGGAAGGGTGTGAGGGCGAGCGGGGACTCCAATTGGAAGGGGTCCGTTCTGCTACCGGCAGCTTCACGTATTCCGTGATCTCTCTCTCTCTCTCTCTCTCTCTCTCTCTCTCTCTCTCTGTGTGTGTGTGTGTGTGTGTGTGTGTGTGTGTGTGTGTGTGTGTGTGTGTGTGTGTGTGTTTTCTGTTCCGTCTGTTTTTGTAAAACTCTGCCCGTTTCTCTACGGCCCGCTGACAATCGCCGTGTCGTTCATCGGTATTTGAGGCATCCTCTGAACATTTTCTCTGTACTACTCCGACTGCGTATCGCTTTTGCGCAGTTCCTTTCTCGATGAACTTTTGTCGTTGGTCGAATTTATTCACTGTTAACACAAAATGTTTCTCTTCAACGCGTAGTGCCTTAGCTTGGGATAAAGCATCGCATCAGTGCGTCACTTTAACAACCGCTGGTCTAGTGCAGTGGTCGTCAGTCTGCGGGCCGTATGCAGCGTGGTTCAAGTGTTGGTATGGCGCGCGGCAGTCAGCCGTATTATATAATAATATGCTTCTAGCATTCAACAGCCGAATCCATAAACATCAACTAACGTTAACAACTTGTTAAGACTGTGGTTCCCTTGCTGAGTAACAAACAAAAATTCTTCGCGAGACAGTACTGTTTACGTTGGTAAATTGTGCCATGAGCGAAGTAGAGTTGGCCGTTTACCTGTGCAATAGAGGGATAAGTAGCGCAGCCTCTGCGTGGTTGAACGATGTGAGAGGGGAAAATGTTTAAGTAATGGTCTTCCAGTAATGACAGCTCACGGTCGTTGGTGACTTGTACCGAGCCGGCCGAAGTGGCCGTGCGGTTCTAGGCGCTGCAGTCTGGAACCGAGAGACGGCTACGGTCGCAGGTTCGAATCCTGCTTCGGGCATGGATGTGTGTGCTGTCCTGAGGTGAGTTAGGTTTAAGTAGTTCTAAGTTCTAGGGGACTAATGACCTCAGAAGTTGAGTCCCATAGTGCTCAGAGCCATTTTGAACTCCTACCGATCAGCTGTTACGGTATAAATTTCGGCACGTAAGTATCACGGACATGAATGCGCATTACAGAGCGTCATATTCAGACGCAGTACGTAAACTGAAGTGCCAAAGAAACTGGTATGGGCATCCGTATTTAAATACAGAGATACGTAAAGAGGCATAAAACGGCGCTGCGGTCGGCAACACATATGTAAGACAACAGGTGCTCGACGCAGTTGTTAGATCAGTTACTGCTGCTACTATGGCAGGTTATCAGGATTTGAGTTCGAACGTGGTGTTACAGTCGGCGCACGAGCAATGGGACATAGCATCTCCAAGGTAGCGATCAATTGTGGATTTTTCCTTACGACCTTTTCACGAGTGTACCGTGAATATCACGAATCCTGTAACACATCAAATCGACATAGCCGCGGCCGGAAGAAAATCCTGCATAAGCGGGACCACCGACGACTGAAGAGAATGGTTCAATGTCACAGAAGTGCAACCCTTCCGCATATTACTGCACATTTCAGTGCTTGGCCATTAACAAGTGTCAGCGTGCGAACAATTCAACGAAATTTCGGAGCCGAAGGCCCATTCACGTACCCTTGATGATTGCACGACACAAAGCTTTACGCCTCGCCTGGGCGAGGACTGTTAATGACTGGAAACATGTTGCCTGGTCGGATGAGTCTTGTTTCAGATTGTATATAGCGAATGGACGTGTACGGATACGGAATCTATGGACCCTGCATGTCAACAGGGTACTGTGCAAGCTGGTGGAGGCTCTGTAATGGTTTCGGGCATGGTAGTTCGTGATATGGTACCCCTGATACGTCTAGATACTACTGACAGGTGACACGTACGTAAGCATCCTGTCTGATCACCTGCATCCAATCATGTCCATTGTGCATTCCGCCGGACTTTGGCAATTCCAGCAGGACAATGCGTTACCCCACACGTCCATAATTGCTGCAGAGTGGCTCCAGAAACACTCCTGAGTTTAAACACTTTCGCTTGCCACCAAACTCCCCAGATACGAACATTATTGAGCATATCTGGGATGCCTTGCAACGTGCTGTTCAGAAGACATCTCCATCCCTCGTACTTTTACGGATTTATGGACAGCCCTGCAGGATACATTGTATTAATGACCTCCAGAACTACTTCAGACATTACTACAGTCCACGCCACGTCGTGTTGCGGCGCTTCTGCGTGCTATCTGGTGTCCTACGCGATATTAGGCAGGAGTACCAGTTTCTTTGGCTCTTAATTGTATTTTTATGAAGGAATATGATATTATATTAACGGTGCTGTAACTCAACACCTTCACTAGAAGAAAAATGACATTCAAAACATGCAGTAAACGGTCCTGATAGTGCCTCGTTCTGCAGAATGCATTTAGATAAAATTACAAAAATGGTTCAAATGGCTCTAAGCACTATGGGACTTAGGTCATCAGTCCCGTATACTTCGAACTAATTAAACCTAACTAAGTTAAGGACATCACGCACATCTATGCCCGAGACAGGATTCGAACCTGCGACCGTAGCAGCGGTGCGGCTCCGGATTGTAGCGCCTAGAACCGCTGGGCCAAACCGGCCGGCTGATAAGATTGCAGTCAACAACAGTATTCAGTCAGTAATCCGCTCACACAGATAAGACACCGCCACTTCGTCAGGCAGTTGCAGTGTTACAACTTTGTCGTGGCTGATCGCGAGAGCAATATGGAGCAGAGAACAGTCGACACGAAGTATTCCGAATGGTGGCGACTTTTAACGAGCACTGCCTGGATGCCGGCGGCTGGCTTAATCGCGCCCTTGCTGTGGCTAGTCTACAGAGGGCTCGTAACGCAGCTTTACGTAGGTTACCATATTGACAACAGCTCGACACATAAGCGGCTCGTGGTACCGCCCTACGATGTCAGATTGGCCCATATCCAAAAAAGTTGCATCGCTACTGATCTAATGCATATGCCGGCCTCACGTACGGCGAAGGCTGTTTCCGCACTACTGCCTGGAGAAATTACGGGTTTATTGCCCGCCTTCTTAATAGAAACAGACCCATATTCAAGCATTTTCGTGCAGGAACTTTCTCTTTACACCAAACCCAAACAAAGAGAACATAATGTTCATCCGTGGCTTTTAAAGATTTTTTCTTGTATTGCTTTAATCTGTGGTCATCTCCAATAAACGTAAACGTATTTTCCATTTGGGGAAGTACACAATTCTGGAGCGCCTAGTTAGGGACATAAGATGTACTGAGAAAATACTTTTGTTCCGGTAGAGCGTAACTCGTGTACCTTTATTGCGTAATCTGGAACGTACAGGTATCATATTTTACTGAGTTTTCACCAAGACAGTTCCAAAAACTCTCTCGCTCTTAACATGAGCATTTACGTTACTTCATAAACATTTCAGGACGGCGGAACAAGAATTTCAAGAAGTAATCAACTCCAGAGCGAATACAACTGTAGCGCATGTGTACCTAATTCAGCTACCATACTGTTACTGACGCTGCTTTCTTCGTCAGTGAACCTCAAATCCACAAGAAAGGTTTTGGTTTTTACTGGACACGCATTCGGGAGGGTTAAAGTTGAAATCACGGAGATACAGGTTTTCCGTGGTTTCCATAAATGGGTAAAGGAAGACACTGATATTCTTACATTGGAAAGGACGTAGCTGACTTCCTCCCCATCTTGATCCAATGCGACTCCAGCTACAACTCTAAAGACCTCTTCATAACGCTCCGGCAACGTTACAACTACTACTTTCTTCTGGATTCTGATTGTCTTGGAGATTAGCAAAGTAAAGCTATAGTGAATCTGAAGATTGGTTTTTAAAGTTTAGTGTTTTACTGGGCATGGTCCTGTTGGAGTACGCCTTTCCCTGCATCCTTCAAACTGACTTACCCAGGGGGACAGACATTTTAACGTGGATCCCAAACAACACTATTTCTCCCATCAACAAACATTGTCAGGGATGCAAAAAGTGACCAGTGGCAAATAAGTATCCTAGGTCTCATTGGGGTCGAACCAGAGACCTTCGGATACGACTTCGGCGCTTGACACTCACCCACCGAGCCACACGTCGTAGAGACGATTGAAAGAAAAAAGTCGAGTTAATTGTTAAAGGTGGCGTGATACGATTACCAAAAACGTACTAACGCGCATGTATAAGGCTGTCGTAGCTTACACGGTTAGGGTATTCTTAACGTCACGCCGACCAAGACGGCGCTGTAAGGGGAATAATGTACTTGTAATCGGGCGGTAACACAGCCGAGTTTCTGAGAGTAAGGTGTGGGTGAAGGGAGGAGGAACAGTGGTAGTGTTGAGAGAGAGAGAGAGAGAGAGAGAGAGAGAGAGAGAGAGAGAGAGAGAGAGAGAGAGGAGAGGAGAGGGGGCGGCTGTTTGTGTTCGCCAGAGGGTCGGAGGCACGAGACAGCGCGCTGGTGGCCGCGTGAATGTTTCAGACAGGCCGGCCTCACAGCTTCTCAACACTGCCGGCTGCAGCGGCCGCTAGCACGCCGGCCGAAAGAAACAGGCAAGGTCGGAGACGTAGTAGAACGCACACTAAACTACACAGTGTCAGCACCGTCTCGGCTGGAGATGCTAACTTGAGCGTATTCCCTAGCCCCCCCCCCCCGGGGGGTCCACAACTCTTTTGTGGATACGTGCGTGGCGAGCACGGGCCCCGAGCTATTGCAGCCTTCTTTCTCTCCAGGGCTGCATTTCCTTCCCCTTCCCCTCCTTGCTCTTTTCCCGTCGCCCTCTCCTCTCCCTCTCTTGGTGTCCTTGCTTATGGTGGCCCCCGCTATCCTCCTGGTTTTGTTGGTTTTACAATCCGGCTTTGTTGCGAAATCATCTCCTTCTTTTGGCATTCCTTGGTCCCCCCCTGGGGCTTGACCTCCATTACAAAATTTCTCCTCCGTAGTGTGAGCCATTTGGGGAAGAGCACCTTACCTAGTGTCTCCGACGTGCGCCCTCCTAGTACATTCCGCCTTTTCTTCCACGTCGTTGTCTGATGCTAGGGTGCATAGCCAGGACGGTAGCCAGCCCGTGCTGATACCTGAGCTGTGACCACCTCATGCATGCCTTGGAGTGGCTGCTCGTCATCCTGGAGCATCGGAACTCCCGGCAATGGCTGCCGTGGCAGACGGCCGTTGCTGTGGCTGGGTGGCGCCCGTGAGGAGAGCCCCTGATCGGAGTGGGTGGTATCAGGGCGGACGCTATGCAAATGAAACGCATATGGGTCCAGAACTCTGGCCGTTCTTCTCCGGCCGTCTCTCTGCGTGGAACTGATTCTTAAAGTGCTTCTTCTCTTCCCCATTCGGCCTTCCCTTCCATGGCTATCCCCTGGGAAGAGGGTCAGGCCCGTCGGCTAGGGGCGAAACCTTTCCCCCGTTATCTAGTTTGCACCAGGACTGATGGAGATGCTTTCACCAATACCAAACCTTTATTCTTTGTGGGAAAGAAGATACAGGAGTGTAAGTCCCTCCATCGTTTAACCTACACAGAGGCCCGTATGAAATATACACGTCTGCACCCTGTGTCCATGACATCTAGTTAAGCCTTGGTTACATCTTCACCCCTCTCCTCCCCCTTCCTTACCCCCATCCCGGACCCCTCTCCTCCCCCGTCCCCTGCGGCTCCCACACCTTTTCCTCCGGGCGCTGCTCCCCCTCCCCAGCCGGGGAAGTGCCCCACTCCTTCGGCGTCTGCCGGTCAAGGGCGCCTCTCCCAGGATGCCCCTTCCCAGCACCTTCCAGGCCAAAGGTCTGCTGCCGCGCGACGACCGCGAGAGCCGCGGTCTGTCGGCCCCCAGGTCGCCCAGTCTCTTTCTGTTCCTGATCTTGCTGCAGCTGGCTCCCTCATGCCCCACAGCCCTCCTCGATCTCAGCCTGAAAAGAAGAAGAAACATAAGTCCCGGGACAAAGAGCCTCTGGTGTCACCAGAGGTCCCTTCCCCGACTTCACAACCGGATTCTGACCTGTCGTTCATGGATATCGCCCCCCCCCCCCCCCCCTCCTTGTCGGTGACGCGTGGGGACCTGGCGGTATGACTGGCTTTAGCGTGTTCAGCCCCCATTTAAATCATCGTTCTGTGGTTCTGCAATGGAATTGTAATGGATACTATCGTCACCTTCCGGAATTGAAATCCCTTCTTTCGTCTTACTCTGCAGCTTGTGTGGTTCTCCAGGAATCTCATTTTACTGATTCTCACTCACCGACCCTCCGTGGGTTCCGTATTTTCTGATACTAAAACGTAGACTTTCACGGCCAGAAGTATCATGTCCATTATAATTACCCGGGCTGTTATGCCGTGGTCGGTTGATGAATTCTGTGGTGATTCCCAACGTTTCGTCTCCGACTGCGGGAGACATCTTCAAGGGGGTCCGTAGCTCGTTGGAAGGTCCAACACACACACTGGCTCGCTACTGACTGCCGCTAAATTCCGTGTCCGCGCGCCCCCGCGCCGCGGCGTGACTTCACGTGACTTCACGTGTTTTGAAAACGTCAGTGCAATTGGCCGCTGTCCGTCGCCGTCGATCGCCGTTGCCATCACCCAGTAGTGGACGAGTGGTACACATCTTCTTAACACCGGCATCCATATACCGTTTAATTTGACGCCCTCCTCCTTTCGGTTGAAATTATTAGGGTGTTTAGCGATTTCGATTGCCTCCCTGTAGAGCCTTTCGTAATATCCGCTCGTGGCCGCTAGTACTTGCGTCTCCTCGAAACGAATATTGTGGTTCCCTGGCTGGAAAGCATGCTCCGCAACAGCTGATCGTTCCGTTTCTCCTCTTCTACAATTTCCCTTGTGCTCTTCCAAACGTTTAGAAACAGTTCTTTTAGTGGTACCCACATAAACATCACCACAGCTGCATGGAATCCTATACACTCCAGATTTTTCCAATGGTTTGCGAGCGTCCTTGGCAGGCCTAAGGTACTCCTGTATCTTCCTGGTGGGCTTGTAAATTACGGTAATATTCCGCTTCGTCAAGATCCTCCCTATTCTTTCCGTTACATTTTTAACAAACGGCAGGAAAACCTTAGATTTTGCAATAGCCTGTACGTCAGTATGATTTCTGCGTGGCTGCCTCAACGCACGTTTTATTTCGGCGGACGAATATCCGTTCTTCGTTAGTGCATTGTGGAGATGTTCCATCTCAGCGTCGAGCAACTCAGGTTCACAAATATTTCTAGTTCTGTCCGCTAACGTCTTGATAACACCCCGCTTCTGTTGTGGGTGGTGGTTCGAATCCCGGTGCAAATAACGGTCCGTGTGCGTGGGTTTGCGGTACACTGAGTGGCCCAAACTACCATTTTCGTTTCTAAACACAAGCACATCGAGGAAATTTAGTTTGCCGTCTACCTCCTCCTCCTCCTCCTCCTCCTCTTCCTCCTCCTCCTCCATTGTAAACTGAATTCTTAAGTTTATACTGTTCAGATGTTCGTGGAACCGGCTTAGTTCCTCCATACCATGTCTACACAACACAAACGTGTCATCCACGTATCGGAAACATACATTTGGAAGTCCATTTTCGTTCAGAATCGAAACCACAGAAGGTAGCGATGTTGGACGATTTGGTCTGGAATAAAGTCGATGTATTAACTCATCCCAAAGGCGTTCTGTTAGCCTTCGGTCGGGACTCTGGGAGAGCTAGTTCTTTTCGGGAATGTATTGTCCAGAAAACCATAGCCTCAAATATGCTGTTGTACGACAGGGTGCATTGTCACGCTGATACAAGCAGCCATAGAGTGTGAACTGTTCCCCTACCTAACATGATAATTATTGGTAAAATGTCTTCATATCCTCTCGTATTTAGCATTTTCTAAAGAGCAAGAAGGGGATGACACTCCAATTGCAGAAATACCACCTTGTGAATACCACCTCTTCCGTGCTTTACTACTGGTATTAAATTATGACTGTTAACGTTCGTCTGGAACCGCGCGACCACTACGGTCGCAGGTTCGAATCCTGCCTCGGGCATGGATGTGTGTGATGTCTTCAGGTTGGTTAGGTTTAAGTAGTTAAAAGTTCTAGGGGACTGATGACCCCAGTAGTTAAGTCCCATAGAGCTCAGAGCTTTTTTTAACGTTCTCCAGGCGTTCGACAAACGCAGTCTCTTCAATCGGATCGCCAAGGGGTATAGCGTGATTCAGCACTCGAAATTACTCGGTTCGTGTCATCCACTGTCCAGTGACACCGCTTTGCACCTCAGCTCAAGCGTCGCTTTGCACTGACACGCAAAAATGTCTCGCTTATGGGGAGTTGTTGGACCATTGTTCCTGATCCTTTTTAACTCCCTGCGCCAGTCCTCGTGGTAGCTCCTCTGTTGACAGCATTTTCGTACTCACCATTCATTCCACTGATTTAATGCGGCTTTTTACAACCACCCTCAGCAGTACTCCACGATCCCTGCTCGTCAATAGATAAGTTGTGCCTGCTCTTGGTTTATCTGTGGTTGTTCCTTCGCGTTTCCACTTCAGTCGTATCACCAACAGACTACTTGGGCAGCTTTAGAAGGATTGCAGTGTCGATGATGGGTCTGTTACTCGAGTGACCTCCAGTGACAAGTTCATGTTTGAAGTGACTGATCTCTACTGACACTCACTCTACTGTTAAGGGTTCTCTACTGGCAACACAACCCTCCTTGTGCCTCTATTTTTTTTTTAATAGCAGGTTCGCATCTAGTAACACCTGGGTGTCAATTCCGGAGCGTATGATGGTTTCCGGGTATCTGGTACTGTAGGCACGGAGTGAATGGAATGTCAACCTCAAATTTCTTCCGCCTTGCATGAATGAGACGTAACCGCATCAAAAACTGAGTGTCTATCTCCGCATCAGCTAACTATAAGCTTTTTGAAGTTTTTGTGGTGGTTGTTCTGTTTAAAGAAAAAGTAAATAGGTAGGCATGTCCGTAGACCGTGTATTGCACTTCTCGAAGAATTAAATCCTACTGGTCCTCATATCTAAATAAAGATACGCTGCCCAGTGGAATGAAATGATCACTTTCCCCGTAAGAACGTAACAGAATTCGTAGAAATAAAATCGTATTCTAAAGTAAGTTCTCGACAATCTCAAAGTCAGTCTTGCCTGCAGCTCCACGTAAATTCATTTTGCCGGGTGTAAAAGTTCTCTTCCTAGGGAATCCTTAAGCTATCACAAGAGCAGAGCCCAGCTGCAGCCACCGTTAGTGTGGAGGGGGGCTAGGGATAGGGAGATGGGCCCGAGGCTCGAGATACGACCTCAGTAAACATCTTGCCCCGTCGTTGGAACTAATCGCCAAACTTTAGGGCTCACAAAATCTTTTACGACAGTATTTATGACTTAATGGGCCTGTCGCTCACATTGGCGTTGGGCTGATCGTCTGCATTTATGGCGCAAGACACTCGTGGCGCAGTTTTGTTTATTTTTGGTGCAGCTCGTAAAATCCGATGTGTGCACTCAAGCTAATACGTAGAGGGATTCACATTGAAGTTCTTCTGTTCTTTACTGCAGCAAAATCAGAGTAACAAATGCTAGCACTCCACTGAAAGGTTGAACTGAAAGAAGGGGCATTAATGTCACATTTATATCCAAAGCGCAGATGGAGCTGACCGCATACTGATCAGAATTAATTCTTCACCTTTGAAAGAACAGTGTTAAAACACATTACCATTTCGTTCAGTGTGTCATAAAGTTCAAATTCATTGGCATCTTACATCTTTCACGAATATGAAATTGCCTTATGCGTGCTGGGCGTAAATGTTTATTCTTTACCACAATGCAAGAAAGTAGTGTCTTCTTGGAGAGCGAGCTAACAAGAAATGCAAAAATATTATGTTCTCCTTCTCTTTACGGACCGGAGTAATTGCCAACATCAATGCATGTAATGTGGTGCTCCCTGTTCTTCAAATATTCTTTGATCTTTTCACAATGTTTCTTTCATAATAAAGCTTCGGACATATTCCTTACAGGTCTGCCCTAGAACTCTACTAATTTAACACTTCCATTCTGTAAGTATACATATCTCATTTAACTTCTTTGATCCAGTTTGCCGTTAATTCACTGTCTCAAAGATATTTGACAGTTTTTTTTCTAACCAATTCTCGTTCACTCTATACAGACTTTCGAAAAATGTTTTGTTTGCCTTGTTGTTTCTGGGTTTTTTCTAGGTTTTCATGTCTTTGATTACTGCTTATTAATTTCCAGGTCTCCGCTCTTGTTATTGGTCCTACAATTTTCCCCATAATTCTGCTCTCCGATGCTCTTAAATTCTGTGATTCAGTTCTAGGCATTTGTTTGCGTACACACATACAATCGCTCCGCTATTATAATGTATTTTTGCGTTTTTCATTATACTCCGTTGTAAATATTCTTTCGTATTTCATGTGCTATTTTCATTTCGTGTGAGCTTCCATCCGTCTCCGTAGATTTCTGATTTCATGTATCTTACGGTTACGGATGTTTGTTACTCCTCTCCACCGGATATAAAGCACCTGTTCACTTTGAAGGTTTCTTGGTGTTTCTTTTCTATGACAGTGTATGACAGTGGTCAAAGTTACATCTCTAACGCAGAATCGTATTAATCTGTCGGTATCATGTCATTCAGCCTTGTATGTCTTCTATGTATAACGTCATTTCGTTCTGTCCTTCATGAGGTAGCTGAGTTACCGAACAGTAATAATTTTTTTTTTTAAGTTTGCGTAGTTTAGTTAACTTGACTTGCAGCGTAGATTCATGCCAGATGGTAGTCGCATAATGGTAATGGGCCAATTCGGAACACTGCTCGAATAATTATTAAATAAATGTGTATGGATGATGTGGAGCGTAATAAATCACAAATGTTCGTCTTGTTGCCACAGTTGGAGCGTCACTCAACATCTCCATGAAAAGATTATTTTGCGTAAGTATTCCACACCGTTGGACAGTGTCAAGCTGGTGGGAAAGCAGGGTCTCCTGAAGTTGCCAGTTACTGGTTGCGATAGTACAAAATATGCGAAAAAGTTTAATGAGTGTCTCTAAAGTGCACAGTCGACGGTGTAATTTAGTTTCGAGATACAGTGCTCGAATCTACGAGAATTATTTTCGTATCGGCGTTCCGCAGTTCATTATGGCATCATCGTGTGACAGGCGCACTGTACTATCACTACAGTCTCGATGAAGAAGCACCTAAGATTGGTGGATTTGCACAAATTTGTTTTACAGTGATTACTGTTGTAGATAATATGTTGAAGACTGAAGCATAATGACTGCAGTTTTCCCTTGCAATTTTTTTTCCTCCCTTAATTTTTTCCTTCATTTTTTGCCCTGCGTTCTTTGGACTGGTTTGATGTAATCGTCTTCAATTTTGTGCCAGTATTTTATGTATCTGGAACTATTGCACTCAGTTTCCATTACATTCCTTATAATTTGTTTCCTTACATCAAACATTTGTCTCACGTGCGGTTTTCCACTCTACCGCTTACTGTGACGGATAGTAACTGCTCATCAAAGCCAGTATCTAATGTGTCCACTCAGCATTCTTAGACAGAAGTCCTTATTTAGGTCAGAGGCCGCGTCGAGAGCTTTGCCGACTTACTTCATAAAGACTCTAGAATCTTATGCTGCGTGGGCACTTCGCGAAATAAACATTCTCTGTAGTAAAAACGGTCCCCTCATTCCCCCTCCGTCCTTAATGGATCTCCGGAAACAGCGCCACGCTTTTCAGGCTCCAGTTGCCGTGAGACAAAACACGAATGGAAGTTGGCATTGGAAGAATGAAAAGTTTCCGAAACGTTTTCTCCGTCCCGCTGCGCACCAGAGCGTTCCTTGAAAGCAGCACGGGTGCCACGGCGACCGAAATGTCGCGGCGCCGAGAGAAACTCGATTTAACTTCCCTCAGACTTCGAGCGGAACGACTGAGCCACAGGATAGGCTCCGTAACAGCAATTATGAACTGGTTGAGACAATATTAGTTTCGTGGTAAGTACAAAGTACATTGATAAGCACGGTCAGCTTCTCACAAATTACGTCCACCGCTCTGTTTTACGTAATGAAATGTTACATTTCCGGTTGTACAAACGGCTGCCGTGTCAAAAATGTCGCCGTATATCGACTTAATTCCGTTGATAAAACAACTTCAGCATCACTGAAGCTGCGTAAGTGTTAAAGCACTAGTTATGCAAGAGACTAACGAGGTTAAAAACTACGAACGGCTGACCCGCTTTAGATTCCATAAATCACTTCATGACAACTCCGTCATGGTTGTTTTGACAAGACTACTAGGTTGTAGTGAACCTGACGAATTGGCAACGATAAATTTCAACCGTCGTACCTGCACTGCCTGACAAAGTGAACCGCGTGAGTGTAACCGCGTACTTGTACCCACGGTAAATGATCAGAAATGATGCAGTTGCCTGTGACAAATGCAACGGCCGCCACAGTACATCAGTGTTGGTAGTGTTCAGTGTTTTTACCAGGCATGGAGGAGTATATAAGGGGACGTGAACAGCATAAGATGCTGAGTGATCACTGTGAACAAGAAGGAAATGCCGCGTGGTCATGTGAGCGTGAGCATCTAACAGTTCGAAACGGGCGTCATAGTGGATCTACATGTGGTCGTCGGTTGGAGTCGTGCAGTATCCAGATTTGTACGGTATTCGGAGGTCACAGTGGCCTAATGTTGGACTACATAACGAGACCTCTAGAAGAGCGTAGCGTTCCAAAAGATTGAAAAAGGGCACAGGTCATCCCCGTTTTCAAGAAGGGACATCGAACAGATGTGCAGAACTATGGACCTAGTATCTCTAACGTCGATCAGTTGTAGAATTTTGGAACACGTATTATGTTCAGAGTATAATGACCTTTCTGGAGACTAGAAATTCCCTCTGTACGAATCAGCTTGGGTTTCGAAAAAGATGATCGTGTGAAACCCAGCTCGCGATATCCGTCCACGAGACTCGGAGGGCCATAGACACGGGTTCCCAGGTAGATGCCATGTTTCTTGACTTCCGCAAGGCGTTTGATACAGTTCCCCCACAGTCTTTTAATGAACAAAGAGCATATGGACTATCAGACCAATTGTGTGATTGGATTGGAGGGTTCCTAGATAACATAATGCAGCATGTCATTCTCAATGGAGATAAGTCTTCCGAAGTAAGAGTGATTTCAGGTGTGCCGCGGGGGAGTGTCGTAGGACCGTTGCTATTCACAATATATATAAATGACCTTGTGGATAGCATCGGAAATTCACTGAGGCTTTTTGGGGATGATGCTGTAGTATATCGAGAGGTTGTAACAATGGAAAATTGCACTGAAATGCAGGAGGATCTGCAGCGAATTGACGCATGGTGCAGAGAATGGCAATTGAATCTCAATGTAGACAAGTGTAATGTGCTGCGAATACATAGAAACATCCCTTATCATTTAGCTACAATATAGCAGGTCAGCAACTGGAAGCAGTTAATTCCATAAATTATCTGGGAGTAGGCATTAGGAGTGATTTAAAATGGAATGGCCATATAAAATTAATCATCTGTAAAGCAGGTGCCAGACTGAGATTCATTGGAAGAATACTAAGTAAATGCAGTCCGAAAACAAAGGAAGTAGGTTACAGTACACTTGTTCGCCCACTGCTTGAATACTGCTCACCGGTGTGGGATCCGTACCAGATAGGGTTGATTGAAGAGATAGAGAAGATTCAACGGAGAGCAGCGCGCTTCATTACAGGATCATTTAGTAATCGCGAAAGCGTTACGGAGATGACAGATAAACTCCAGTGGAAGACTCTGCAGGAGACGCGACAGACGCTCAGTAGCTCCGTACGGGCTTTTGTTAAAGTTTCGAGAACATACCTTCACCGAGGAGTCAGGCAGTATATTGCTCCCCTCCTACGTAAATCTCGTGAAGAGACCATGAGGATAAAATCAGAGATTAGACCCCACACAGATGCATACCGAGAATCTTTGTTTCCACGTACAATACGAGACTGGAATAGGAGGAAAAACCGATAGAGGTACTCAAGGTACCCTCCGCTACATACAGTCAGGTGGCTTGCGAAGTATGGATGTAGATGTAGAGAACATTCGTCATCAAGGTTCCGGTGGACCGCATCTGATAACGAGCCGGGAGAAACGCCGTATTGTGTACAAAGCGCACCGTGAGCGCTCCACATCTGCGCCTGCCATTCTAGAACAGGTGACTGACTTCCAGTATATTCTGCGTCCTGCCGCTCCATTGGTCACACACAAGCAGAAACGAAACTAAGGAATTACCATCCTCCGCGTAAGCTGCAGGTGACGCAAACGGTTGCATTTGCAGAGGTGCTGTGACGAAGCAGCATGGACTGCTGCTGGTGTGAGTAGCGCCGCATTATTCTCTGTTAGGAATCGCAGTTCCGCAATACCCCGGGTGACCATCTTCGCCGAGTATCACGGCGATCTGGGCTGAGGCTCTATAATTCCAATGCTTTGGAGAGGCAGTGGTGCTGCTCCAGGCGTCACGATGTGGGGAGGGACCGGGTACGACTTCAAGTCACGGCTGATGGTGCTAGAGGGTACTCTGAACGGCAGAACGGTACAGCACAGACATCCTGTGTCCTCATGTGTTCTCTCAAGCGATAGTATGGTGCTGGCACTTTCCAACATGACAATGTTCGTTCACACATGGCACGTGTCTCTATGTACTATGTGTGATGATGAGGTACTCCATGACCGGCAAGGTCCCCAGATCAGTGCCCAGTAGAACGTAAACTCCTTCGCAGTGCCAGTATCCACGATATCAATGACCAGCTACAACAGTTGTGAGTGATCTTCCCTCAGAAGAGGATATAACTGCTTTGACACGCTCCGCAACCGCCGGGAGAACGTCATTTTAACTAGACTGCGTATTGGGCACTGCCTTTTTAGCCATCGTCATTTGATAAGTGGCGCTACCCCACCATTTTTGTACACATTGCTCCCAAGTTTTAACGGTCCGCCACTTCCTGACGGAATGCCCATTTTTTAACCGTTCACGTTCCCGATTGGGTTTGCCGTCTGAGTTATCTGCCGTTTTAGTAAATGAGGCGCGGGCTGCTGCCGTATTTTACATTTTATCCTCCAAAGCAATATGGCGAAGGACATGTATTTTTTTTTTACTTTTGGACTTCCGATTCCGAATGGTGCCTTTTTTTAGCACATTCTCCACGTGCCTGTTTTTAGCTGTCTTATGTCAATTGGGACTGACGTATAGTCGCTTTTTAACTCTTCTGTCTTCGTGTTCTGTAGTTTTGACTTGGGGCCGTATGACCCCCGTTGTTTTTTGCGCCGTAAAGGAAAACAAAACCAAAACCAACGCTCCGCAACTGGAGGAGTACATGAATACTGGCCAGACGGGATGCAAAGTTACAGCGATAAGGGACTCGTGCAGACAAGTTCTTCGTAGATTTGACTAGATTTCGTAATCACTGAATTGACATCGCACACCTTCCCAACCAGTGAAGTTTCATATCGTTTCCACTTCCCCTTTTGCGTGCTTTTTTTTGGGGGGGGGGGGGGTCATAGTTACGTGTCATCGACCTTTGATCTTATCAAATGCTACATTGTGAATCGTGGGCTGTGAAAACAAGTTGTAAATAAAGAACCTGGCACGAAATGTGCCGTATTTCAAGGAAATCAATAGTGTTAGTATTTTTAGATGCCAGTGATGGTGTTGTGTAACCAGTACATAGAAAAAGAAGTTCCGAACCAACCGGTCACCTGATTTCGCACAACAGCTGTTTAAAGAAAAACTTTCATAAGCATTGGTAGTGAAAAAGTCAAGTATCAAAATTACCGAGTTTAATAAATACTGAGTTCTGGGTCCGTCTTGCAGTTGTTATATGCCGAATTGTGAAGAGCGTTAACCAAATGTTGAAAGATGCGTTAGCACCAGTCTTCGAGAGAGAAAAAAATTGCAAACCATAAGTCGCTGATAACAACGTAATAAATACTCAATGTTGAAGTAGGTCGCGCAATGGGCAACATTATATTTCTTCTATTGAAACCCTTCTTGGCAGCGATATGTGATTGGTAGTAAAGCTGTCCTCAATGCAACGTGCTTGTAACAATAACAGACTACTTAATCATACTTTCCGTTCCCAGTAAACTGCTATCAACGATAGAGCATTGAAGTTGACAAACGCAATGCTCAATTCCTAAAACTGTTCTTCCACGCTAGACAGGAAGTAAGCGGCAAGACGTTTTTTAATCGTTATCTCACTTTCATAGGAGGACCTCCAAGTGAAAAGTCGTCCTCATCGGTAATCGGGTTACGTAGCGTTAATCAGGTTTCCGATCATAGTAATCTACTGGGAGGAGCGACGTGCACTGTACACCATCTTTCTCCAGATATCTGGGGGACTGGACCCCAAAAGTACACACCGCTAGTGAGGGATTATCGTACGTGCTGTGTGCCTCTACTAAACACTGTTCTCTCCACCCAATCCTCTCCTGGTGGCTCGTAACTGTTCTGAGACTAAAGCGTGGCTCGCTTGGGGTCCCAAACAACTGCAGTAATTCTTCCTTTTCTGTGCTGCAGTCTTACACTCTGACAACAACTTGTCAGATATTTAGTCTGAAGGGCGCATGCCCTGTTGACTACCTAGCTTGTTCATAAGACAGTGAGTACTGCTTTTTGCACTTAGTGTCGTTATTTTACATCACTTCGGTCAACTCATGATTGGAACCAACATCTAGACATGACCTTCACCGTGTTAAAAAAGAAGAGAGAGAGAGAAGTGTTAGCCATCAGGGAAAGTTGACCAATACCCAGCATGGCAGCCAGTTCATTTGGAGTGGTCGTCTGATACCTGTACTGTGACAGCCCCTGAATACGCCCCGCACATACCAAGGAACAGATGCCTGTCTACATGGAGGAATCTATCGCCCCAGTAAATTACGGTATGATTCCGACTTCATTATAACAGCGAGTCTTACCCAGTCCCGAGCGTTATTCTCTTGCAAGAAACTTGGAGACGTACCAGTTACTATAACATCCTGTAAGAACCTGATCATGGTTAAACTTTTCACTGTAAATTAGTGCTGCAGACGGATGAGGAATTACCCAAACAATTTGGAGAAACGAGGGATCCACTTCCTATATCGTGTATGTAGAGGCACAACAGACAACAAGGTTGACACCGAAACATTCAACTTAATTTTTGAGACGGATTCGCTTGCCGAGTAACTCAATATCATGACCTGCGATTGTGATGTGAAGCCGTATTCCTAAACCCCCGCATTTCCTCAACGTCGAACTCAGGTAGTCGCACAATAGTATTCTAGTCCCTAGGGAACATCGGCCCTGTCCTCTTGTGGCTTCTGCAACACAGACTTTGGCGACCCGAAACAGCCGGGTCCCAGAGCGGCCCACTTCTCTCCAGTTGAGACCCTTGCACAGCGGATAAGTCCTAACGAGCCCCGACCCATTTTAAGTAAAGGATTCCATCTACTCGGACTCTTAAATTGCATTTAGCTAGAAGATACTCGGAAACGTATCACCCCAGTTCTTAAATGAGACAAAAACCCAACATCCATCGACTAGTACTACAGACAAACGTACTCTGCAAGCTACCTGAAAGGATGGCAGCTCGTCTTTTATTTTGTTCTGCAATAACAGGTCCCTGTGGCCTCCTACAGGTGTGGTTTTCCGGAAAGGACGATCCACAACCGACCATCTGGTTATGTTGAAAACAGGAATCTGATAGCGTCTATCTAAATGACATCTCTTTGCAGTCTTCTGTAACAAACATAAGGCGTACGACCGCACTTAGCATTATCTCATTTTACTTACGTACTATGATTCGGGCTTTCTAGGCGCTGTGCTTTCTTTATTCGTCAGTGTTTTTTCTCTCATCAATCATTTCAGTTGGCAGTTAGTGTGTCGCTCAGTTCCCCACAGGTCCAAGAGATTGGCGTCCCTCAGGGCTACGTGGGGAGCGTATGCCGTCAATACGCTAGTGACCAGCCTTTTACCTAGGGGTTACACGTCGACAATTCCTGAAAATACTTAACTTTTAGGCCCGTTTATGTTGTAGGGAACAGGAAAAAGTAAAGCTGGAGGAGGAGGCAAATGCATTGGGTAGGACTGGCCCCAAATTATTTTTCACTAAAAATTGCAATACTAGCAATGCTGTTTGACAGGGAGCGTGGTTGTTGAAGGCAGCGGGTTAGACGATCCTTCACTGTAAACAAGCACTGGAAAACACTAATGCTGATTAACTGTTGTGCCATGGGAAACAAGTACTAGTGAATGAGTGAGTGGGGGAAGGAAGGGAGAATTAAAGAACTATTTTCGTTGTTTCACTTTCCTCGGTCGTTGTGATGCTTGTTCCAGTGATCAGTTGCTGTTTAGTCTCTGGATCGTACCTATTACAAGCGCTACTTGTTCCTTGTAATACACAATTTTTGGCAAAATCATTTTGCTATCGTGCGTACCTCTGCTAAACTGACCAAAGCTTGGAACAAAGCTAACGAAAAGAAACAGTCGAACCATTCGTTCTTTTTACCAGAGTAAAGAATCTCTCGAAATAAACATGTTGGAAAACCTAATAAACCTGATGGAAGTTTCTATTCCGGCAAAGCTTCTGCGAGTCATGGAATAACACGACAGGTTCCGAAAAACAGACCAGCGTTACAGGGCGATGCAGGCACCTGGGGTCAAACTCCGTTGTAAACAGCAGCGCGGCACCAACAATACTTCGCAGTCTGGTTGCGATCCAGGGCGGTGAGTGAGTACGCATAACACAACCCGCAGTGCCTGTAAAAGATGATCGGGCCGGTCGTCGGAATGACATTAAGAGATAAAAAATAAAATGAAATGGTTATCTCGGCTGATGAGAACATTAAACTGTGTGATATTTTATATATCACCCTTTTTTTTTGATGAGCCGGCATGTGTGGCCGAGCGGTTCTAGGCGCTACAGTCTGGAGTTGCGCGACCGCTACGGTCGCAGGTTCGAATCTTGCCTCGGGCATGGATGTGTGTGATGTCCTTAGGTTAGTTAGGTTCAAGTAGTTCTAAGTTCTAGGGGACTGATTACCTCAGCAGTTAAGTCCCATAGTGCTCATAATTATTTGAACCATTTTTCGTTTTTTGATGTTTGATCAACATAAGCCTTGTCCATAAAGTAAGTGTACTGTCACCATAACGGACTGTGGTTTTTTTGTTATTGCCAACAGCGAGTGGTAGAGGAGCGAACATCGTAGTGACTCGGTAGTACGTAAACTCATGTTGTAGTGTTCATTTGCGTGAGAAATGTCGGTAATAAATGCCGCCAAGTGCGAGACAAGTACTCTGATCCGCTTCCTACTCGCGGAAGGAATAACTCCTAACGAAATATTTTCATGAATCAAAACGATTAACGGCGAAGCTGTTGTAAGGAGAAAGAGTGCGTTTAAGTTGTGCAGAGTGTTTAATGGTTGCAGAACATACGTTCACGACGATTGGAAGACCTTATGTTGTTACTGACAAGTTGGTGAAAGAAATCGAGGAAACCGTTGGAGAAGACCGTCACTTGACAGCAGGTGAAAGTTCTGTGTTTCTACAACTCACTTACACGAGACAGTAACAGAAACGCGTAGATATCGGAATCTGCGTGGAAAATAGGTCCCAAACAGCTGTCAGAGAAGCACAAGACAAATCGAGTCAGTATCACTCGCGACTGGCTTGGGTGGCTTACGTTGGAAGGTGAGGATTTTCTGAGCTGTATTGTGACTTGAGGTGAAGGGTGGGTGGCTCATGACACGCCTGAGACAAGAAGGCAGTTGTCATATGGGCATTACACCAATTCCACCATCTGGCAAGAAATTTAAAATCACAATTTCGAGCAAAAAAAAATCGTGGCATCACTGTTCTGGAACTGAAAAGGTATCATCGAATTTCTGGCTCAGGGAGCTGTGACATGTTGAAAAAAAATTCAGAAGGAGCATTCACATTCAGAACAGACGGGAAATGCCGATGAGGGGAATGCGCTTGTTGCACAACACCCGTCCTCACATAGCCTTCGTATTACGCTGACTTTGCGCCTTCACGTTATCATCTTTTCGTCTCAGTGAAGGCACCCGTGAGTGGAATTAAATTTTGAAAGTTCTAAAGTGGGGAACGACCTGTCGAGAGAGTTCTTCGAGGAGGGCATGAAGCAACTTGTCCCACGGTTCACCATATGCCATGAATGGGACGGCGGTTTTGTGGAAAAATACTCAACAAGTGTATCATTAATACCCTGTGTCCTTTAATTAATTTTTTAAGTGGTCTAGTACACATAATTCCGGGACATGCCTCTTAGGTAGCGACTCTGGAGCCCACAACATTATCTCCACGCAGTTCGTAATAGTTGGGATACCAGTGAGTGGTGCACATTTCAGGCAGGCGCTGGATGGTTAGGAAAGTGGTTTGGCTGGACAGTTTGGAGCAGCAGGTGAATTGGCAGGCGACTCGGCGTTAGCGGCGATCGCGAGCGCCGCGGCCTATCTTCTCCTAGCCGGGCCACGCCGGGGTCGATATGCGGCGTCACGCGACTCATTGTGCCAGGCGACGCCCCATTGTCTGGCCGGCCGCTGCGACACCGATACTCGCCTCGCTCGGAGCTGCGCCGCGCTCGTTGCCGGGCAACGGCTGCATTCCGCAAACAGCGCTCGCGCTAAACGCGACTCTCAATCTCCGAAATGCGTTGCTCAACGTTAATACGAGGGCTCTACCATAACGGCAGCATTAATACCGCGGGAGAAATTGCAATTTCACAGTATATATACAGTTTCAATTGCCTTGGTGAGTCTTGCATTTTAAGGTTGAATTACTGTACGTGCACATGCTTTGATAACACTAGTGCACGGTAGTTTGGACTTAAACATGTGGTTGATGATCAGGGTAGCAGATAGAGAGCAGTAGTAGTAGCAGCAGCAGCCGCGAGTCGCCACCGTCGTTCCCTCCCTTCTGGGTGGTAACACACGCGATTAGGGCGCTGACTCCCCACGCCACCGAGGGTGTGGCCCTTGATGCTCACGTGCTACTTGAAAGGTTTCCCAAGGGAAAACGGGACCCTGAGCTGGGCCTTCGTGGTACAGGGGAATATACTCGCAGTGCTGAGACACGACTGCCTGTTCGATTGGTGACCGTATTTTCATTTTTGGTAAAACGTTCTTGCGAGCATCTTTAACGTTGTCAGTTCTCAGTAGTCATGAACACTAGTAGGATGATTTTTAGGCTAGGATCATGTCTATGTAAATGAATAAAGGCAATATTTTTTGAGCCATTCATTCACTCACTCACTGTTGACCATAGTCCATAACACGAAATGTATTCACAGATGCGAATATGGACAACTATCAGCTGCTTAACGGAATGACAAATAAAATTTGTGCTGGAGTCGGACTCGGATTTCACGCTTGCCAAGAGCTGTCGCCTTACCATAAGGCTATCCGAGCACGAATCACGACCAGACCCAAACTTTCACGTGTCTTCAACCACGTGTCTTCAACCACGTGTCTTCAACCACGTGTCTTCAACCACGTGTCTTCAACCACGTGTCTTCAACCACGTGTCTTCAACCACGTGTCTTCAACCACGTGTCTTCAACCACGTGTCTTCAACCACGTGTCTTCAACCACGTGTCTTCAACCACGTGTCTTCAACCACGTGTCTTCAACCACGTGTCTTCAACCACGTGTCTTCAACCACGTGTCTTCAACCTGTACTCGCACGCCCATTATGTATATTTCCTTACACGGGAAACATTTTACTTGAAAGTCGCTTGCCCGATGCCGGCAGATAAAGACGACACTCCAGTGCCTGCGTTATTCTGAATTATGACGCAACGTCGTATGGCCCGTAACTGTAGCCAACACTTAAAACTAGTCAAAGCGGTGCAAGTGTGTGTTTGTGTGTGCCCGCGCGTGCGCGTTTAGTCTACAAGCAGAGCAACAGCTTCACCTGCAGTTCAGCAAGAATACATTTAGATAAATATCAAAATATATTGATTAAAAGGTGTCTATTTCAGATATGTTGATAACCTGTATGTACAATTGCGGAACATTAAAATTGAAAGTCCTGCATACAAATGATAAAGCGTGTGTATTTCAGGCCTTCGATGATGCCATTATAAACTGAGGCGAAACGCGTCTCACAAAATTTACCTTTTCTTTTTTTTTTAGTTGCAAATCGACAGTCTCAACGTGAAAATAATTAATAAAACGTTCTTGAAAGCACTATGGGTTCGAGGACCCTGTTTGATAGAAATAATTTGCTATCCGCAAAATTGGTTTCGCAAGGACTCACTGCCACCAGTGTTTTTGCCCTAAAACACGTTTGGACAATGAGGAGAGGATGGTTTCAAGACCGCTACGGTCGCAGGTTTGAATCCTGCCTCGGGCGTGGATGTGTGTGATGTCCTTAGGTTGGTTAGGTTTAAGTAGTTCTAAGTTCTAGGGGACTGATGACCTCAGATGTTAAGTCCCATAGTACTCAGAGCCATTTGATGGTTTCAAGAAGGTTGTGAAGTTGCATACACATTTCCTAATTCGATGGCTGCCTTACGGAAATCGTTTCCAGGATAAATTATCTCCAGATATGGCAATCTTCATTGGCCTCTTCGCTTCCATAATCAAAGCATATTTAACTTTTTTGTGGGGAGGGGGAAGTCCTGAGTATGTGTTAACTAGCCATACTGCCTTAAAGATCTGAAAATGACACTCGAGGAGGAGATAGCTCGCCAGACTTAAATAGTTGGTAGTCTTGAGTTTCCAGGACAGCAGGACAGGCTAGTATTAAGCATAAACGTAAATACTCAATATTTGAGCGACGTAGTGTTCAAAACATAAACAATTAAATTCCAAAAATAAACTGTGCATTGTCATAAATTTAAAAAAAAAGCAAAACTACGTACATGGCGAAAAGCGTGCCGTTCCCGTGACGGACCCTGTGTATTCTGCATCGTTAGTTCATTCCCTGCTCAAGCAATAAAACTCGCTACATTTAGCGTCTCATTTCCAAATATAATTCCTCAGCTCTCAAGATTTCATTGGGCTGCATTGCATTATCTTTGTTTTACTTTCAGTGGGGTTCGTTTATATTACAACTTCTCTTAAAAGTCAGTAGCTATTCAACTGCTGTTGCAAGTCCTTTGCCGTCTCCGACAGAATTATAATGCCGTTGGCAAACAGCGAAGTTTTTGAAATTTCCTGGCAGATTAAAACTGTGTGCCAGACCGAGACTCGAACTCGGGACCTTTGCCTTTTGTGGGCAAGTGCTCTACCAACTGAGCTACCCAAACACGACTCACGCCCCGCCCTCACAGCTTTACTTCCGCCAATACCTCGCCTCCTACCTTCCAAACTTTACAGAAGCTCTCCTGCGAACCTTGCAGGACTAGCACTCCTGAAAGGAAGGATAATGCGGAGACATGGCTTAGCCACAGCCTGGGGGATGTTTCCAGAATGAGATTTTCACTCTGCAGCGGAGTGTGCGCTGATATGAAACTTCCTGGCAGATTAAAACTGTGTGCCAGACCGAGACTCGAACTCGGGACCTTTTGCCTTTCGCTGGCAAGTGCTCTACTGGCGGAAGTAAATCTGTGAAGACGGGGCGTGAGTGGTGCTTGGGTAGCTCAATTGGTAGAGCACTTGCCCGCGAAAGGCAAAGGTCCCGAGTTAGAGTCTCGGTCCAGCACACAGTTTTAATCTGCCAGGAAGTTTCATATCAGTGCTCGCTCCGCTGCAGAGTGAAAATCTCATTCAGCGAAGTTTTTGTTTCTTCCCTCTGAAGTGTAATACTGTTTCCAAATGTCTCCTAAGTTCAATACGATGATGAAATGGTGCGGAACGATTCGATCATATGAACAGACTAACAGTACACGCATCTAACCAAAAATAGAAAGTATAAACACGAGAGATTTTCCGCGGTTGGAAGATCAGCACAGAGGTAGCATTTCACGTGCCTGGACTCTGCGCAGTAATGAAGTCGCAGCTGTAGCGTAACGGCCGGCGCCGGCTCTGGCATCGCATCCCGGCCGGGCAGTCGGCAGTTTCCCGCAATGCACAAATGGCGTGACGGCTGCTTAAAAGCCGTTCGCAGGTGGGCCACGGCTTAAGAGATCGGGCGCGCTTAGGCCGGCGAATTTATACGCGTAATTAACAGCGCCAGATAGGGACCGAGGCGCGCTAATAACGCCGTAATCCCGGCGCGATCGGCCGCCGCCGCCGCCGCCGCCGCGCGTATCGCCCGGCCGCGATATCGCCGCTTAAACGGCCGCGCCCGTGCTGCCGCCACTGTGTACTCCCGAGGCGGATGCGGCGGCGGCAAACCTGTGACCTGCTGCGGCGTTATTCCTGCGTTTGCGGCAGTATCCCGCGGTAGACCTCAGCACGGCGTTAGGAGCAGCTGCCTCTTCGGCGCGTGCAGTAGTCCTTCTATCCAACAGTTACTCTACATCAGTGTGCGATTTGCAGGGGGGGATGGGGGGGATTTGCCCCCCTCTGCATCAGACCATCCACCCTCTGGCTTTAGTTTATGCGTCCCAACATGGGATGTTTATTTCCCATGCACTGGAGTAAACTTTACATATAATTCAAATTTGTGGAGCCGAACACTGGAAGTTTTTAATACAGTCTTACTATTAATATTATTGTTTCCTTATTAATTTTGAAAAAGTGTTATGTAGTAGTCAAGCATTTCAAAACATTTAGAACTAAATCATCATTCCCATGTTGTCATTGTTGCTTTCGTCTAAGGTGCGTCATCCGTTTACTTGCGAGCTTGCGAGGGAAGTAGTGTGGCAGTCATACCGCAGAGTTGGGTTAGCTGGGGGCTGAAATTCCCACCCCGGGCCCTGACACTGGGTGGTGACCGGCCCGGTACCTGTGCGAACATTTACCGTTAGGCCACCTTTTGGCAACGGTATGGCGCGGACTAACGCACGTGGGACGAAAGCACACATTACTAAATAACGCACCATCGTCTGCTTCTAGTTCCTAGGATACTATTTCGTGGACCTTCTTTAAATACTCTTCTCTTCCACCATCGTTCTCTTTTCCTTTGGTTTTCATTTCCGTTGTTAGCTGCATGTGCAAATACCAAGTAGGCCGCTGCTGCGATCACTTTATCATCCATTATACTGCAAGACCGACACACGTGTGGTACAAATTCTGTTGCTTTGGTATAAATTAACCTGCCGCATGCAACATATGCCGCAAGATGTTGCCTTTTGTAGCATGCTACAAGACGACGCACGCTACATTTCCGTAGCATGCCACAATGTTGCAAGATGTCGCCCAGCGTAAACGAGGCTTCAGAGCCAGGTCTGTATTGTATGGTGGATGTGATGTGTTGCGTACGAAACTAAAACCTGCAATCAGATCCAAACGTCGTGGAAAACTGTGAAGAGGTGTCATCCTGGAGCAAGATAACGCTCGCCCACATTCTGCCAAACGGACAGCCGACACAATAAAGGAGTTGAGATTCGAGGTGGTGGAACATCCACCATACAGTACAGACCTGGCTCCAAGGGATTTTCACATGTTTGGACCCTTAACGGAAGCACTACAGGGAAGATGATCTGAAAGTGATGAAGACGTCATTGCTGCGGTGCAAAATTGGTTACAGATGCAACCGAAAAACGTATTTTCTGATGAAATAAAAAAAACTCATAAAACGTCGGGAAAACTACATTGAAGACCAGGGAGGTTACGTAGAAAAATAACGCATCTTTCAGTTTCCTATCATCAGAATAAATGCAGCTTTTCACAAATGTGCCTTTACTTTCTGAATTCCCGTCGTATACCTGTATGTAGATGATTTTGTAAATAAGCTTTACCTTTAATGTACTTTTAAAGGTATAACTAGGGATGGCTTTTCTGATAGTGCATACGCGTGAATGGTGAGTTTCGGCATTAACATCTATTTATAAATAACTGTTTAACCATAGGTAACGCCACGGCCCAAGCTAATAACATATGTAATTATACTAACCCCCTAAGACATCCTCTCCCACTGATAAAAGCGCAAATCGCACACCGCTCTACATGTACAAGATGAACCCGAACTTCACTGACAGAATTTCGGACGTAGCGTAACCCTCCCTTCCCCCCACTCCCTCCATATTTATTTCTGTATGAAATTTAGTTCAGTTTTATCTCCCACTGTATGAAAAGTCTACGTATTACGAAAACTATATCCCCACAAACTTCTACAAACTTAAACTCGTATGCTCACCTATGACTAGGCAGAACCGAATCTGAACTGCACTGTAACTGATCTGAATGCAGCTTGTTTCTACATTAAATGTGCAACTGAAGTAAAATAATTACCTGGCCTCAACAAAATTTCCTGTTACCTCGCGTCTTGACAGCATTGTTGCAGATTTATCAGAAGCACAACCGCAAACAGCAAGGAGGCAGCGCCTAAGCTAAACTTTTATTTCTAAATAAAATTTCCAAACTATATTCAAAGTGTTGCGTACTACATAGTTCAGTGTGGTAATACGTAATGATTATTATTATTATTATTATTATTATTATTATTATTATTATTATTATTATTTCTCTTCTCAGACGTTATGTCTGGTCAAAAATGGAAAGTGACGCGGACCTTGATCAAGCGTGACTTCCTTTCAACTGTACGGTATATGTTACATTGCATTTAGGAACTTTCGGGTGATTGAACACGTATCGATAATTACGGATTTCTGTAGTTGTATATATAAGTTTGGATGTAGCTGTATTGCACTGATGTACTGGTGGATATTGTGTGGTATGACTCCTGTAGTTGATAGTATAATTGGTATAACGTCAACTTTATCCTGATGCCACATGTCCTTGACTTCCTCAGCCAATTTGATGTATTTTTCAAGTTTTCTCCTGTTTTCTTCTGCATATTTGTTGTGTTGGGTATGGATATTTCAATTAGTTGTGTTAATTTCTTCTTTTTATTGGTGAGTATGATGTCAGGTTTGTTATGTGGTGTTGTTTTATCTGTTATAATCGTTCTGTTCCAGTATAATTTGTATTCATCATTCTCCAGTACATTTTGTGGTGCGTACTTGTATGTGGGAACGTGTTGTTTTATTAGCTTATGTTTATGGCAAGTTGTTGATTTATTATTTTTGCTACATTGTCATGTCTTCTGGGGTATTCTGTATTTGCTGGTATCGTACATCCGCTTGTGATGTGATCTACTGTTTCTATTTGTTGTTTGAAAAGTCTGCATTTATCTGTTGTGGTATTAGGATCTTTAATAATATGCTTGCTGTAATATCTGGTGTTTATTGTTTGATCCTGTATTGCAATCATGAATCCTTCCGTCTCACTGTATATATTGCGTTTTCTTAGCCATGTGTTGGATGCGTCTTGATCGATGTGTGGCTGTGTTAGATGATACGGGTGCTTGCCATGTAGTGCTTTCTTTTTCCAATTTACTTTCTTTGTATCTGTTGATATTATGTGATCTAAAGGGTTGTAGAAGTGGTTATGAAATTGCAATGGTGTAGCTGATGTATTTATATGAGTGATTGCTTTGTGTATTTTGCTAGTTTCTCCTCGTTCTAGAAAGAATTTTCTTAAATTGTCTACCTGTCCATAATGTAGGTTTTTTATGTCGATAAATCCCCTTCCTCCTTCCTTTCTGCTTAATGTGAATCTTTCTGTTGCTGAATGTATGTGATGTATTCTATATTTGTGGCGTTGTGATCGTGTAAGTGTATTGAGTGCTTCTAGGTATGTGTTATTCCATTTCACTACTCCAAATGAATAGGTCAATATTGGTATAGCATAAGTATTTATAGCTTTTGTCTTGTTTCTTGCTGTCAATTCTGTTTTCAGTATTTTTGTTAGTCTTTGCCTGTATTTTTCTTTTAGTTCTTCTTTAATATTTGTATTATCTATTCCTATTTTTTGTCTGTATCCTAGATATTTATAGCCATCGGTTTTTTCCATCGCTTCTATGCAGTCGCTGTGGTTATCCAATATGTAATCACCTTGTTTAGTGTGTTTTCCCTTGACTATGCTATTTTTGTTACATTTGTCTGTTCCAAAAGCCATATTTATATCATTGCTGAATACTTCTATTATCTTTAGCAATTGGTTGAGTTGTTGATTGGTTGCTGCCAGTAGTTTTAGATCTTCCATGTATAGCAAATGTGTGATTTTGTGTGGGTATGTTCCAGTAATATCGTATCCATAATTTGTATTGTTTAGCATGTTGGATAGTGGGTTCAGAGCAAGGCAGAACCAGAAAGGACTTAATGAGTCTGCTTGGTATATTCCACGCTTAATCTGTATTGGCTGTAATGTGATATTATTTGAATTTGTTTGGATATTAAGTGTGGTTTTCCAATTTTTCATTACTGTGTTTAGGAACTGTATCAATTTAGGATCGACTTTGTATATTTCCAATATTTGTAGTAACCATGAGTGGGGTACACTATCAAAAGCTTTTTGGTAATCAATGTATGCGTAGTGTCGCGACCTTTGTTTAGTTTTAGCTTGATATGTCACCTCTGCATCTATTATCAGTTGCTCTTTACATCCTCGTGCTCCTTTGCAACAGCCTTTTTGTTCTTCATTTATAATTTTGTTCTGTGTTGTATGTGTTATTAATTTCTGTGTAATGACTGAAGTTAATATTTTGTATATTGTTGGTAGGCATGTTATGGGGCGATATTTAGCTGGGTTTGCTGTGTCTGCTTGATCTTTAGGTTTCAGATAAGTTATTCCTTGTGTAAGTGTATCAGGGAATGTGTATGGGTCTGCAATGTAATTGTTAAATAATTTAGTTAGATGTGAATGCGTTGAGGTGAACTTCTTTAGCCAGTAATTTGCTATTTTATCATTTCCAGGGGCTTTCCAATTGTGCCTAGAATAAATTGCTTGGGTGACTTCATGTTGCAAAATTATCACTTCAGGCATCTGCAGTATCATCTTGTATGTGTCTGTTTCTGCTTGTATCCACCGTGCATGCCTGTTATATTGTACCGGGTTTGACCATATGTTGCTCCAGAAGTGTTCCATGTATGTTTGGTGGATTGTCTATTTTAATGTGTGTGTTATCTATTGTTTGGTAAAATCTCTTTTGGTTTGTGCTGAATGTTTGGTTTTGTTTCCTTCTATTTTCACTTTTTTTGTATCTTCTAAGTCGTTTGGCCAATGCTTGTAATTTCTGCTTCTTTTCATCTAATTGCTCTATCGCTTCTTGTTGTGAGATTTTACCTAACCTTTTTCGTTTCTTGTCTGATATTTCATTTCTTCTAAATTGTGTTAGCTGTCCGATGTCTTTTCTCAGTTTTTCTATTCTGATCTGTAGCCTGTGTTGCCATGCTGGTTTTGTGGGTTTCTTCTGTGTGTTGGTTTGTTCTGATCTCTGCCTAGTGTGTGTATTTAGTGTAGTGAGTGCTCCTATATAAACCAGTAGTTGTAACTCTTCCATAGTTGTTTTCATTCACTTTGTTGTGTATGATGGTGTTGATAGTTTTTATTGTTGTTTCGACTTGTGGGTTATTTGGCGGTCTATGCAAGAATGGTCTTATGTCTGTATTTGTGTCTTCGTATTCTATATATGTCAACTGAAATTTTTCTTCTATATCTAACACGTGTCTCTCTTCGTGTTCTATTTGTGCTTGTTCTGGTGGCTGTCTTAAGATTTCGTTTTCCTCTGATTGTTTAATTGATGCGTGTTGTTCTTTGTTTGTTTGCTCTGGGATGTTTGAGTCCATTACTGTATTTTCTTCTTCTTCTTCTGATTGCACATTATTTTGTTCCAGTATTTGTTGTACTTGTTGTTTGATGTTTTCTAATTCTGACTGGGGTATCCTGTTATTTTTGATTATTACACGGATCTGATCAGCTAGTCGTTGTTCTGTTAAAAATTTTAATTCTGCGTGTCTGGTAATAAATGTTGTGTATACTTGTGATCTGTATCCAGTTGTGTTGGTTCCTAGCTTTGTTGCTTGGTAATAACAGAACATGTGTCTATTAACTTCATCTGACCATCTCATCCTCTGTCTTTGTTTTCCTTCTAGGGTGGTTGCAGGAAGCATATCCTGCAAAACACCTCTATTTGGATTTAAATCTTTTTCCAGTTGGCTAGCAGTGTCGTTACCATTGTGGGCGGGCATAGGGTTCAAGCGTCGTCCCCGACCATGACGGCGCTTGTCCGAGGCTTCTTTAGTTCTGTCCTGAACCAAGTAATCACACTAAAAGGGGGGTTAGCCGTATTAGTGGTTTGTTCTTTTCGTCGCCTTTTACGACTGGCAGAACAAACCGGAGGCCTATTCTTTTCCCGGGCCTCCACGGGTTTATTATTATTATTATTATTATTATTATTATTATTATTATTATTACTGTCATCATCATCCTATGCAACAATTACAGTAATACACATTTAGCAAAACAAAGAAATATATGTAAAAATGAACAAGTGAAATTATATACAGTATACAAGTTTTAAAACGGCTCAGACTGCACTCGGATGTTGATGGACTCGATCCAGCGGAGTACCTCGTGGGATGCTTGATGCAGCTTTTCAATGCCACCAGGGAAGCGTCTGATTGGACATTCATTCACAATGTGGCTCATTGTTTGGGTGTCAACACAGTCTCACACACTGTCACTTGAAAAGCCCCACCTGTGCGTGTTGTATTTGCACGTACCCTCTTCAGTCCGATATCTGTCTAACAGCACCCACACCTTCCTTGGTTGGTGGAAACTGCGCTGAACCGCCGATCCTGTCGCAGCAACTCAGCAACGATGTCTGCAGCAGGGGAAAGAAAGGCAATCTGCAAACCAACAGGCTTCACAACAGCCTAACTGTGTACCCAATATCGACGGTCCGGTGTACCCAATATCAACGGTACGCCGCAGATCAAATTAAAAGTTCTTTCCCAGTTACTTGAAAAATTCGTGTAGAAAAACATTCAGCTGTAGCAGATTCAACCTAGAAGATAAGGATAGACGCAACAAAATTCACCAGTCCCTGTTGTAGAAAAGTTTTATCGTAAAAAAAATAATAAAAAAACAGTTCAACAAAGTCAGAGTTTCTATATGTTCGTTGTGCGGTCTGACACTCCTTGATATCTTTGCCAGAATAAATTGAAATTCTCCTAATTTTTCCTTAAATAATTAATTAATGTCACTAAAGAAACAATCTTGTTCTCATTTAACGAAATATTCCACTTTAAAACCGATCTTCTTGATCACAATCGCCGATAGTTTTAAAACAGAATTTTAATACACTTCACAGTATCGATTATTTTCAAAATGTCTATACTTGTCGACTTCTCATCAATAAAACTATAAACTAGTTAATTATTGAAGATCGTCCACACACTCGACAAAACCCTGCCAGAACCTCTTCAGTAAGTCTGAATTTTAATAAAACTTCGCAAATCGCACACATAATTAATATTTCCAATGCATGTCGTAACAGCCGGCCGGAGTGGCCGAGCGGTTCTAGGCGCTTCAGTCTGGAACCGCGCGACCGCTACGGTCGCAGGTTTGAATCCTGCCTCGGGCATGGATGTGTGTGGTGTCCTTAGGTTAGTTAGGTTTAAGTAGTTCTAAGTTCTAGGGGACTAATGACCTCAAATGTTAAGTCCCATAGTGCTCAGAGCCATTTGAACCATGTCGTAACAACAGAGTCAACTTACTGTTCCAACTTCCAACTCGAAGTTTTATTAACAGTTGATAACCAATTGACATCCAATTACAAACTTTATTCTTCCACATTCAACATTGAACTCCTTTTCCTTTTATAAAAAACATAAAACATATTTTAATAATGGTCAGCATGATGTTTCAACGGTTCTCCCAGCCGCCGGCCGTCGACTACGATGCAAAAGTGGTTAGCACTCGTCGTCCGCCGCGTCTGGGGTCCCCACTGAATCATCCTGCTGCCACGCTCGACGTGAAAGAAATGAAACAAAATCTTTTTAAATATTAAGTCTCCACTTAACATACTAATATATATATATATATATATATATATATATATATATATATATATATATATATATATATATATATATATATATATATATATATATAAAAACATTTCTTACCTGGCGTCGCTCAAGCGGTAAAGAAACGCGATGTTTCCTCATTACACTTTTGAAACACCACAAAACCTGGAACTGTTGGACTGTCTAAAAGTTCGTGGTTTCGGGTTCTTGTAGCTTGCCATTCACGTTTCCACTCTGCGTCCTGGTCGAATCCTGTGGATAGCATTTTGACTCCCATTTCATATGCTGGTCTTCCAGATTTGAGGCATTTCCCGGGCAGTGATAACAAATTGTCATGAAGAGGGATCGAGTTGTTTTCAGAAACTTGGTGGTAGAGGTTGTAAAGAACAGCCTTTCGACGGAGGTCTGGTGGACACGACAGATGTTTGAACGCACTGGTAGCCAGCAGGTAGGTGTAGACCAGACTGTACCACTAACTACTCTCATAACTGAGTTCAGTTGGTGGGCGCTTCGGAGCCAAATGGTGCACAGTATTCTGTTGCAGAGGATGCACTGCAATAATAAACAGGGGGATGAGGAGAGCAACTATTCCTATGACATGATAGCCTAAGACAACGATTTCAGAATAAAGTATGTATTCAAAAAGACAGAGTAAAAATTCGTGTGATCTTTACACTCAACATCGGTCTGAACATTAATATGCTTAACAAAGTGGACTGTGATATAAAAAGCTTACACTGTTAACAGAGAATTTCTGTAAAATCAAACAGCTTAATCAGTCGAAATCTTAATGCACGATTCAGTAAGTGTGGCGATCTTTCTCTCAGCTTGAACAAGTGAAGGAAGTTGATGAGCTGTAAATAATCATTTCTACAAATTAAGTGCGCTTTGCTGCAGTCTTACCTCAGACTTCTCTTCAAAAAAAGAAAGTTATTCAAAATCTGTATTCCTTTCACCCTTCAATGTGTTCGTCATACTCATTCTTGCTGCCCTTTACAGTAAATCTTTCTTCATCTAACAGATAGCATCACAAGCCAGCACAGCACTACTGAATACGTCCATGACCTACCACACTTCAGCTAAAAATGCATAGGTCTGCGCGTAGGCAGAGACTGCGTGACAAGACCACAATCGTTGAACAGTGACGTAACTTGATCTCCCTCTGACATGCACATCGATAACGTACAAAAACCAAAATAACATGGCCACCTGACAGTTGTTCAGAGATAATTTGGTATAAGGAGCCATTGGTCTACAGTGGCTCATACAAAGTAATTACGCTTAGTTTGATTGCTTACCTCCTGTTTATCCTTGTGCAGCATCGAAAATATCCGCATAGCAGTAAAAGTGGCTACAGTATGTACTGCGTGTCCTGCTGAGAAACAGACTTGCTCCACTTAACCAACGGTACTTGCTGTTGACAACAGTAATACTCTCTTCATTCCTAGCCTTAAAGCTGGCGAACAATACTGCTCGGTTGTATCTTGGGTTAATTTTCACCAGTGTTAGTTGTACGTGAACCTCTATACACAGCGGTATGGATAGGTGTAAGAGTTTTTCGTGAAATGTTAAGCATTTCGTGCAGCCTACGGGTTCGCTGAATGCAATGGAAAAGCGGGCCAACGACGCAATGAGGAGATGTTCTCACAGGGACAGCTATCACAGCAATGAAAATTTGCTGACTATGGTTGTTGAATTTGTCGTGTTTCTCATTGTATATTTCGTAGTTGTGGATAACAGTTTTTTACTGCTGTGAAGGTATTTTCACAGAAGCGAAGATAATTAGAGCAACAAATAAGAGATGTGATCAAAAACAGTTTTATTAGAAACATAGCAATAAGCTTACATGGAATTTCGTTTAATCTCCTTCAAAGTACTGTCATTGACTACCAGTGCGCTTATCCCACCATTGAATCAATGACCAAGAGCATTTCTGAAAGGCTTTTTTTCGAAGGGTGCTCAGCTGCTCTGTTGGGGCGCGCGCTCAGTGTCATCAGTGCTATTAAAACGTTGTCCTGTAAGCACGGCTTTAATTTTTGGGAAGAGCTAAAAGTCCCATGATGCTAAATCTGATGAGTAACGCGGATCTGGCATGACGGGAACACTTTTTTCCGGCCAGAAACTCGCGAATCAGAACAGAGTTGTGGCACGGTACGTTGTCGTAATGAAGAAGGAAGCTATTGGCCAATTTTTCTGTTATTTCTTCATATATCATTTCTTCTCAAACGCTGCAGTACGACCATTTCAAGATACGGCGTTTACATTGTTCACCATGGAACGAACACTGATCGCACTACAATATTGAAAAAATCAGCATTATTTTAACTAACGTGCCTTTCTTAAAAAAAAAAAAAAAAAAAAAAAAAGGGCGAGGAGATACTCTGGTCTTCCACTGGGAACTCTGAAGTTTCCTGTGAGAGCCATCCATACCCATAGACACAACTTTCATCGCCAGTTAAAACTTAAGACATGAAATCCGTATCTGAATGTGGAAGACTCTCTTGCTCCGTGCAAACTGACACGGTTTTCCTTCTCATCATAATTCAAAAGTCTGGGAACAAATTTTGCACTCACTCGTCTCATTTGGAAATTATCGGTTAAAATGCTTTGCACAAACACGCACGAGAGCTGGGTTATTAGGTAAACTCTCGAATAGTCATTCGCGTGTTCGAACGAACAATTGTGTCACGTTTTCTTTTCTTTTTAGACATCCCAAACGTTGCTTGTCGTCTAACGACTCACTTCTGTTTTTAAATCGCTCATACCACTTGTAAGCAGTCTTCAGAGTCACAGCATTATCGCCACATACCTATTTCAGCATTTAACGAGTTTCTTTGGCAATATTTGTAATTTGAAACAAAACATAATGACCACGCTTTGTTCGAAATCCATAATGCGGTACAGACACTACGAACGCAACCTCTGTCTGTCATCTCTGGACTCTGGCTGACGAGCCAGGTTTTCCAGCTTGTCGCTGTCCGTCTTAACCGATCACGCTGCCGGACAAATAATATCAAATGCTTATTGTGTCAGCTGTTGCTGCCAAAGTATTTCATTCGCCGTATTTTTTGATCACACCTCGTAGAGTAAATCTTACTTACATTATTACTCGGTAAGGAGCCAACGGAAACCTGGGATCCCCCATACCATAATAGTCCCTGAACAGTCACCGAAATTTTGTCGGTGGGGTTGCGATTCATCCTGTATACCCAACGTGGCGAGGCTAGCGGTGTCTGTCGTTCCACCCTCTCTCACTCATGCGCAAATGGCCGTGCGAAGAATGACTGTCGGTAAAACTGCATAGTGATGAACAATCGCAGCTGACGCCTGACAGTAATACTGTCACGAACTTTTCTCTGTATTTTACATCTAAAAGATAAGCAAAAAAAATAGTTTCTTGTGTAGAATGATTGTTTACACCATTGTAATTACTGTAACTACTGTTCTAACTTCAGTTTCTTTTTTTGTTTCAGGTAAGTGTTGGCAGGCGCCGTGTCTGTGCTGCTAGATAAATGCGCAGCGTTGGTACGTACCTGTTTGCGCGAACGACACATGTGAGAGTCTGGACTAGCACTCGGAAGGACAACGGTTAAAATCCCCGTCAGGCCACTCAGATTTATGCTTTCCGTGCTTGCTGTAGATCACATAACTCAAAATCCGAGATCATTCCTTCCCTTCCCCAGTCTCTTGGTGCTCAGTCTGTAATAACCTTCGCATGTGCGAATTGCAGTTCGTCTACTTTGTATAGAATGAAGCAGATTCGGTCGAGACGGCATTACGAAAGAAACCGAATGTCCATAGTATTGGTTTTTACAGATAAGGTGCATCGAAATTCGAAAGTCGTTGAATTTCAGTTCACGTTGTCTTACACTTAAATCGCTCTAAGCAGTACCATTGTCTGTGAGCTTCGCAGTGCACCCCAATGATCACTTAACGACCGTTACCATCGACGATTTTCATGCTTTGTCAAAGCTTGGTATTTGAAATACCATTTTAAACTGTAATCCCAGTACCTCATGTTGGTTCCATTTCCAAAACTTGAAATCTTAACCCAAGTTATTTTACTTCCCCACCCGCCCTACGTTGGTTTGCGCAGTGTCGATGTTCTAAAATGCTTCAGCAGTGCAACGTTGTGAAGTTGAGCATTGTTTCGGTGACTTTTGTGTGGCCTTCATCAGGTTGCTTTAGATACAGTAGGCACCGAGAAGAATGTTTGCGTGGCGCGACGCCTGAAGTGGGAAAATGGTCTTCACACCCTTCCACCCTGAGGTTGCTCTTGGCCTGTGTTGTTGGACGTGCGAAAAATGTTGCCTTACTGCTACTATATCTGATTGTCTGACACGTTTTTTTGTCCACCTTAATGTTCTCCCATTCCCCATAGTATCAGAGAGGAAGAAATCTAGGCGCTCAGTCCGGAGCCGCGCGATTGTTACGGTCGCAGGTTCGAATCCTGCCTCGGGCACGGATGTGTGTGATGTCCTTAGGTTAGTTAGGTTTAAGTAGTTCTAAGTTCTAGGAGACTGATGACCACAGATGTTTAGCCCCATAGTGCTCAGAGCCATTTGAACCATTTGAAGAAATCTAGTGAAACGTACATGCAGACATCACATCTCTACTGTAAGCAAGAAACCGACGATACAGCCTACCATTTACAATGTTGTAACTGAATAAAACGAAACGTGTATTGCCGCGATAAAGCGCGTTTCAATAATTTCATATACAGGGTGGTCAGAGTCCGAAAAGCTTGTAAGGATGTCGCAGCGTAGGTTGTGCCGGGATATAATTGTTAAGAAAAAAATTCGATACGTTACTCCGTTTCAGAATTAATGACCATTGAACTTAGCCAATCGGGCCGTTCCGCGCACAAATTCAAACGGCCCACCAGAGACGGTGTACTTGGTTTGCTTTCCTAAAACCGAACAAGAGAGCAGTGCAAAAATTTGATATGGGGACGGTCGTAAGGATGGAACGTGAGTCAAAGGCTGAGAAGTCTCGTACGCTATCATCAACGCTATGAGAAAACTGAAACTAATTTTATCTGCCTGGCCGCTTGAATTTGCGTGCTCAACCGCCTGATTGGCTAACTTCAGTGCTAATTAACTCGGAAACTTTGTAGTGTATCGAATTGGTTCCTTAACAGTTATTTCGCAGCACAACCTACCCTACAACAACCGTGCAAGTTTTTCATACTCTTTGTGACCACCCCGTATAGTAACATTTAGTTCCAGTGGTTAAGATGTACAGTTTTCTTACAGCAACTGTCGCCGCAGCCGGTATGTTTTGGGACAAACATGCAATCGTTGAAAGGTATACTGGATAATTGATACTTTTCCTTAATGCATATGTGGGCGTCGTGGAAACGATAAAGATAACACGGATTACTGTGTTTAACAATTGCACCAGTGATTCCTGAGTAGTGCTACCTGTTCAGCTAAGGAAGATACAAAATGTATAGATGCTATACCAGTGGCGACAACGTCAGCTCTGACACTTGGGATTCCTTCTACCGGGGACATTTACCGTAGTCGGAATTTCTAGTTCTACTGCAACGAAATCTAGCCTCATTCCAGAAGTTCTCGAGGCTGTGGTGAAATCATTGGAAAACTATAAAAATTATACTGTGATCACTTGACGTTTCTTTCTGTGGAAACGAAACAGTTCATGGTTAACGTTTACACTCAGTAGTCCAAAAATTTGAGAATGTGTGTTTTTTTTGTGAACATGCAACACTGTAGCTATACAGGGGTGGACAAAAATAACGAGACCACAAAACACAACACGTTACCATACCTAATACTGGTAGGAAAACCGTTGACATTCAGAACAGCTTCTTGTCGTCATTGATTGGATACATACAGCTCCTGTACGGTTCTCAAGGACATCTTGTAACGTTCTTCGTGCGAAGTAGTGGCAAGCTCAGGTAACGATGTTGGAGTTGTATCGCGATGATGCACCCTTCTCTTAGAAGATCAATAATCGTGAGACCTGGTGACTGACTGGTAGCCAGGGCGGATGAGACAATGCATCCTCGTGCTACAAAACCAGTCCTGGACGATAAAAGCTGTGTGAACAGAGGCGTCTTGGAACACAGCATCACCCTTGGGGAACAGACATTCTTCCATAGGATAGAGCTGATTAGCCAAAATGATCACGTAATTCCAGACAGTAAAGCGACGATATGGCAGCCCAAATTATTACCGAGCCCCTACATTTTTCACTCTTGAGAAGTAAACTCTGCAAGAAGCTAGAAACAGTATGAAACAAGAGTCACCGGGCCACATCACTTCCATTTCTCCATAGTCTTGGGATTATGGCTTAAGCAGTAGGTGTTAGTTGCATTTGCGTCTGTGACGGGTGGTTTTGGAATTCGAACTCGCCCTGCAATTTCCTGATTATGGAGCTTCCTTCGTCTTGTTTGCGTGCTGACAACGTTCGCCAGTGCGACATTCAGTTCTGCAATGGCTTTTGCAGCTGTCCTCGCCATATTTTACTTCAGTGACCGCGTGTTGCAATCACTCGACACACTATTTCACCCATGTTGTGACTTAGACGATGAGGATTTTCCGCTTTCCCTGTATGTGACATAAATTTGCGATACGGTGTCTCTTGTAACACCAAGCGCTTTGGCTGTCTTGGTTACATAAGCACCCACCATATGCACCAACAATTTGCCCACGTTCGAACTGACGTAGCTCCGACATCTCCACTCACAACTACACAGGATGTGTGTGTGTGTGTGTGTGTGTGTGTGTGTGTGTGCGCGTGTGCGTGCAAGTGTCTTTTCATAAGCTCCTAATTAAATTCTTAGTTCCTTTTTTGTTTACTTCAAATTTCAAACTCTGGTGAAGTATGGTTGGATATAGCGCAAGATTTTGAAGTGAGATGGAATTTCGGCAGTTTTTGGGGACTTCTGACTCAAATACGTGGTTCTGCAGTACTTACATGGTAGCAGAAGCAGCTGTTTCAATTAAAAGCACATTTCTAGTGTTCTTTTGATTTGCTCTGCGTTACGTAAACTATGTAACAGTCAAAGCGGTTCGTTAACGAACCACGTCAGCTTCGGTTCATCAGTCCGTCCTGTTCTACATGTATTCATCGGAAGTACGGATGAGGGAATTTTTTTCAGTTTGTCGTTGTGGTTTCCAGGTTCTTCTTATTTGCGAGGAACAGTAAACTATCATTTTGTTTCATCACGTCATTATAGCTCTCAGAATTTACCAACCACAAACAGGATGGTGTACGACAAGATTCTTCAAACTCCGTTTGTTTCTCATTAGACCACTCGATCAAAGTTCTAAATTAAAGGAAAATTAGAAAGCGTGCAAACAACCGAATATTTCAATAGTGACACGTAGTAAAACAAAGCACTAAACAAAAGAACGTCAGACTGGCGCATTGTCAGCCGCACTACCAGCCCCCCACCTCTCTCGCCACCGCCCCACCCACCGTTTCGGTTGGCGGGGGTGGGGGGAGTCCTGCCGCCAGACACATAACTTGGCACGGTCACATGCGCCTCACTTACTCCTCTGTACAATGGAGCACGGGAAACTGCACAGGTGTAAACGCACTTACCTCGATTACGTATACGTGTCTATCGCAACGCCTCATTGTGGCCGCAACAGCCATATAGCTTTAGCTTAGGTACCGCCAACAGCCTTCTGCGTTTCCTACTTGAAAGATGGCAATCGTGCTGTCATCTGTCATGCCTCTTCCTTCGCCGTACGGAATGCAGTAAAGGGTTAAAACCAACTTGGTGCTCGTAATTTTAGTTTCCTAATTTAGGAAAATGCATCGTTAATGCCAATAAACATGTAGCCGGAGATGTTAGGAACCCACTCTTAGAGCCTGATTCTTTCGCGATGTGCCATGCGTAGCTCGTGCCACACTGTGCAGAAGTGGACTTCGTTCAGCGCTCCATTGCGGGCGTGTTTTGCGGCACTCGAGTTGCTGTCCCGTGCAGCGGAAGTGGACCGCTCTGCGGTCTGTCCCCATTTGCGGCGGAGACGTTGCGTCACGGGCTGTCACAGTCGTGCGCCAGAGGTTTGCCGGCATATTATCGCTCTCCATTAGCGGCCTCGCGGGGCACCAGTGTGGGGCGTGAGGTGTTCTCCCAGAAGCGTGACGTCAGCGCCGCCTTCAGCCTCCCAGTCACGAGCCGGCGCTCGTTCCTTTGCACGTCTGCGGACGGCTCATTACCGAGAAACCTTCTGCGTCTGAGGTTAGCTTCCTGCCTTCACTTCCCACACGCCTTTGATGCGCTTCCCCTCCCTCATTTTCTTTGCCTGTCTGGAGCCGTATTATGTCAATAGCTCGGGAGCATCGTTAAGACACAGCATGTCTTGTTTCTATGCATGACCGATTTATATTGGAGCTTCTCTGTCGTTGTAACTTTTCTGATCGAACGTAAATTAATATCCAAAAGTTGTAGCATTCGTTTTCAGCTGATTAAGTACCAACTCAATTCAGAATCAGTACATCTATATTCAAATACTGTACCACGACGCCGTTGTGGCAGGAGATATACTCCCACGAAATATTTCCGATACCCTCTATTTTCATACGAAGACAAGCAAGTCTTCTGACTCAGTTTTCAGTAAAACTGCAGTAACTTAGCTCTGTTTCTCGCCATTAAATTAAAGAAACTTTATTATAGTGTCACTGGGAATTCGTCGCAGCCATTTAACTCGCGAGAACAGGCATAAAGACGCTGATCGTTACGTTGTTCAGGCCCATAAATATCTCCATCCATTTTTAATCAGAAAATCTTCGCGAAACTGGTTCTCTGTGGCATACTCAAGCTTTAATAATAATAATAATAATAATAATAATAATAATAATAAGATTTCTGCTAGTAAACCGCCCATAAGCCATCCCTAAGGCATCAATCCACCGTATCCTTGCCCAGGGATGCTAGTCCAGTGAAACTCTGCGACAGCGCCCCGTGCAGTTAAGTACAATGCGAGCTTGTACGAAGTTCAAGCTTAGTCTGTAAATATGACCTCCTTAAGAGTTCGCGTCTAACAGAGTGTTCAAAATGTTTGCAGGAGTTCTAAAGTTAAAACGTATTTTCAAATCCTTTAACTGTATTTGCAATGGCGAATAAGGGCAACCATCAGCTGCGGAAAGGAATGACAATTAAAATCTGTGCCGGACCGGGAGTCGAACCCTGGATTCCCGGCGTATCCCGAGCGGTCGCTTTATCATTCGGCTATCCGTGCACTATTCACAGCCAGACCCGAACTTCCATATGTCGGCAACCATGCGTCTACAACCTGTACTTAATCATCCATTATGTATATTCTTGTACAGGTCACACTTGTACTTGAAAGTCGCTTGCCTGGTACTGGCAGAGGAATATGATATTACACTGCCGTGTTACTCTGATTACGATGCAAAGTTCCGTTGAACATACATGCATCAGTTTTGAAGATATTGGTAAAACACCCAGATGAAAGAGTAGGTTAGCTGTCGTTATAAGCGGATAACTAGCTCAGATGATGGAGAGGTATGAGTCGCGACCTTATTGAAAGGTTCATCGTGAACTTTAATGATGAGCGTAGGAGAACATTATTAGGATGACCACACGAATTAATCTCTGCTCCCTTTTTATACTCGTTCAGTATCTTAAGCAGTGCGCGACGGTTCCGTTTGATAATACACGCCATGACCATGTGCAGAAAGAGCGACGTGGACCCACGTCTAGCTGACCGTCCTGGGATTCGGGAGGACCGAAGTTCAGATCTTCGCCGTTCATCTACGTTAGATTTTCCGCGGTTTCATTCAAGTCGCTCCAACAAATCCCAAGGACTTCTTTAAAAAGGAACATGGGCGTTTTTCTTCTTCGTCCTTCCCAATCCAAGCTTGCGCTTAGTCTCAAACGACATGACATTCACCTCTAATCTGCCTTAGTTTTTGACAAAACCTTCAGAGCACCCTTGTACTGCGATGATGGCGACGCTCAAATTGTTCCACGTATCTGCAAGTACTGCGAAAATGGAGACCGTTGGCCCAAACAGTTTTGGCCCATTCCTGGTCCGAATACTCTCTACTATTCGTGTGAAATCAGTTAAGCTCCAAGAATTTCGTATCGTAAGTAGCTAGTGTGGGCAAGACAGTAACACTTGGTGCGATACGTGTAAAGAAATGCGTTGCAACACGTGTAACAGTGGGAGATGGTTCAGTGCTTGGTCACTGGAGACTCTCGCACAAGGACGGCTGTTAATCTGGTTTGCTGCGGTTACCCTTACTCAGGGCAATACGTGGTTTGTTTGAAATCTGCCGCAGTCAGAGCTCGTGCCCTGTGTCATATGATCTCGTCATCTAGGCTTCGTTAGACCCTCATTTTCCTTCTACCTTCCAACACGTGTTGCAGTGCTGTTAGTGCACGCACTGCGTAAGTTAGACACGAGCCATATTCAGAAATTTGTTGCGATGTAATTGAAATATATCTAGCAAGCCTTTCCCCGCAATGCGTAGCCTCCTTATTAAACACAACGCCTTTCGTGATGGATTCGTTGTATCACATTTTCTTTGTGAACTTGTCGCATCAATTCTCCACGCAAATCAGAGCTTCCGACAAGTATCAACCATTGTCTTCACCTGCAAAAAAAAAAAAAAAAAGACATACGAACAAGTAACGGAATCTCACTGACGGCGATGGTAGCTGACAATGAAATGGAAAACTATATTTTTCCATTTATTTTTTCGCTACTGCACCTTGTCGCTCTGAAAATGCTGTAAGAATGTTGCCACGTGCATAGAGTTCTAGCGTCTCTTTGTTTCTCATCGTACACATCTCAGGCACAGGTCTATGACATTTTATTCTTTACTTTTATAAAACCAAAAGAGAGGTTATATTAACTGCTCTCGGTGCATTTTTCGCGATAATTTCCAATGGACACATGAGATTTCGACAAAATCCAATATGATCTTCGACGGGAAAAAAATTACTGCCGAAATAGTAAAGAAAGATTTAGTGGTCTAACGGTAAAATTCGTGCATGGAAACAGAGGTCGCGAGACCGATCCTGGTTGGATACTGGAACTCATTTAGGCTGCAGTAAACCTAGCTTTCACCTCTCGGTGATCAGAAGTTTCGCCAGGAACCACGACACACAGTTAGGATCCATGTAGGTCCCTTTTCCCCGGTGGAATTACTGGGGTAAGTTAGCGACACGCAAGTCGTCGAAGCGGCGTCCAGTTGAAAAACTCAGACCAGGCCGTTGAGCCACACGAAATTTTGAATTGTTGTTCTAGTGTGCAGTGCGATCAGAGATTACATTGGCGCCAACAATGAAAGAGCTTTCGCAGCGTCATTTTTCCATCTGGGACTGCTGAATGAATTAAAATTTGTGTAAAAAAAACTGTTAGTAGGGGTACGGGATGCGCACTAAGTAGAGCGTGGACGTGGGCACTAGACTCAGAGAAACTGCTGAGATTTATGTTTTCTTACTTTCCATTCCCTGCTCCTGTAGGTAGAGAGGGCTGTTCGAATAATGGACCTGGTTTGGTTCAAATGGCTCTGAGCACTACGGGACTCAACTTCTGAGGTCATCAGTCCCCTAGAACTTAGAACTACTTAAACCTAACTAACCTAAGGACATCACACACATCCATGCCCGAGGCAGGATTCCAACCTGCGACCGTAGCGGTCTCGCGGTTCCAGACTGTAGCGCCTAGAACCGCACGGCCACTCCGGCCGGCGAATAATGGACCTATTCAAGTGTCAGGGTCTCCTCAGCCAAATACCAGGCGAGCTGGTACCAGGGCAGAAGGAACCTTAGTTGGTAATATTTGGGGATTAAGAGTTACGGCATTTGCTTTACAGCCAAGGAAAACCTTGTTCAGAACGGGGGAGCGATAATAATGTTTCTCGAACGATATGAACGGGTAACAAAGAATGAAACCTAATTACTTAAATCTACAGAGGTATAATATGGGGAAATAGCCCTACAGGCTTCACTGTACCTTGCTCTGAAGCCGACGCCGACATATTAGATGTCCCAGAACATCAGCAGGCTACTGTTCACAATGCCTTCTTGTTCTTAATTTGTGTGTAACGCCGAAGTTCTTTTAAATTGTAAATACTCCTATGAACAGTGCTTTCGTGAATAAAACAGTGCCAGGAAAGTAAATTTTGACGTTTTTCTGGTCTGAAATGCGTATTTGATCCAGTAATATAACGCATCCCTCGTTAAAGTAACTTTGTTTTTGTTATACATTTCGAATAACCAAGAAGGGAAGTACTGGATGTTAAAAAAGGAGCTTTCGTGATTCAATATCTTTCGTAATACGAACTGACGAAAATGTTTCGTCTATGTCCCTTTGCCGATGGTGAAAAACATATTTTACTACGTTCAGTAGGTTCTGAATCTTTTCTTCTCATAGCGTTCAAGTAGAGAGCATACACAGCTGGTTTGGAAAGAAGTCTAAAGTCAGTGACAGAAATACTACCACCACCACAGTAGTAGTAGTAGTAGTAGTAGTAGTAGTAGTAGTAGTAGTAGTAGTAGTAGGAGGAGGAGGAGGAGGAAACAGCGCAACCAAAATTCACGTATACGAAAGAAAATACCGCTTGCTAAAGTCCAGATACAAATGAAATGGGATTCCTTTACATCGTAGTCTATAATGAGAACGATTAGCACACCCATAAATGACGCAAGATGGGATTTTTGATAAAACACTTCCACCAGAAGGCAACGCCTAGCGCAACTGACTTGGCGAGCCTTGGCTTCACGTACGTGATGTCATTAAAACTACCCTTATTATATCTTCATGATTACTTCCGTGTAATTTCTCTACTACTTTGACAGTCAGTTACTTCCATGACAAATACAATGGTGCTGTTAGTCTAAACTTCGGATTTTCCTAGAGGATTCACGCAACAAGTTCGCTGGGAGTAGTTAACGTACCTACTGTATTGGTTAAAAAAAGTAGCGAAGAAACAAAATACCATAGAACTGTGCTTCAGATGTGTAAGCCGAGAACCAAAGAAACGTGAAAACTCGATACTGTGTGACAACATCCTTACAGCGATTTGCCATCGGCAATGTGCAGTGACGAAAAAAGTAAATGGAAAAATATAGTTGCTTAACTTCACTGTCGGCTATTTTTGATAATGTCAGCATTTGCTTGTGCAGTAAGTATCAGCAGAAAGTCTGCTAAAATACTAGTGGAAATTATTTCGTTGACGTTCGTGTACAGCACTTTCTGTGTCAGGGCAGTGTCAGAGGTTTCACCTGCAGCTGAGCTGTGTTGTTTCCGCGTCCGTTGCGAGTGGCGCTGTCACTTGCTGATACCGACACCTGTCATCAATGACAAACGTCCGCGAGCGGCAAGGACAGCCTCTTCTGGCAAAGCACGCGCACGCGCACGCGCGCACACACAGTGGAAATACCGAGGATAGAATCAGTACCCGAGACAAAAGCCGAAAAACGCTGACAAGCCAACGAAACAGTATACGAGTGAACTCAGGGCAACATACAAAAAAGGAGTAGGTAGTGTAGTAGCTATGGCAGTCACACTAGTGCCTCCATAGCGGACAGTGAAGGTAGCGTTCCCCAGCTGATCAGCTGATGAATTTCGAAACGTGGTCGCATTACTTAGAGGGAGGCTGCCCACCCTTGTCGACTCTATTGGGAAGAAGTTAAGTAAGTGTATAGAAATAAAAGATGTAAACGTACCAGCAAGGTTTTGTGGAGTCTTTTTGCTTCGACACTTTTTGTAAGTGAAATCGGAATTACCCATTATTTTTCGTGCTTTTGTAACGAGATGGTTATAGCTATTTAAATTGCCGTTATTCACGGACGTCCAGTCTGGACTGTAATTATCGTTTGGCAACGAAACTTGGCACATATGCTAATGAGTTAATGTGAAACTGATTTGCGATAGAAAAAAAATTATTTCCCGTTTTGGCTACAAGGTGCAAATCAGGCACTGAACAGCATCTCGTCGCCTCCAATGCTCATACTGAACAAAGTATTAATAATAAAATCATCATTATGCCTTCGTTACTTGTTGACGTTTCCTGCCTATGTCCCATTAATCCATTACATATGAAAACATTTCTATACGTCTTGCATTCACAGCGCCAGATTAGCACCTGGTGGCCAACCAGGAACTATTGCTTTTTTTCAGCGTAAATCGGTCCCGCGTTAACACATGTAAATATGTACAAAGTTTCTCTTTCACACGGTAATTGCAGCCCACACTGAACCTTAGTAGGCGCACTTGAATTATAACCACCCGGTATTTTATTCCGTCCGTGTTAAAGGAACTTCACCTTTGTAGGTGCGACAGTGTGTGTCTGATTATAGCAGACTTCCTACGAATTCGCTTTTCCAGTCCTCGGCGTCTGCCCATCGGTGAGTAGGGAAGAAACGAGGCCACTAGTGTACATTTTCTGTGACGACTGCTGGGCTTAATGGATCCGGAACACGCCATGACGACGGCAAACAGGCGGGCAGCAATGGTAGACAGGGCTCGGCGCCAGCTGTAGTTTTGCAAACCCTGTTTCCGCAAAAAATTAACCTTCTGGACGTTTGTACGCCTGTGTCGTAAGATTGCAATAATGGTGGTAAATTACAGTTTAATTCCTCAGTCGTGTCATAGCCAGTTGCGAGCGATGTCTGATAAATCTTTCGTCGTTGTGTAGTAGTGCTACCTAAACCACGTTTTGTGGCAAAAGACGTGTGCACACAGTGCCCTAGTCAACCTTTGTATCCCATTACAGGATCGTGCAGCACAAAGACACTTCATCGTAAGTTACTCAGTTTCCCTGATTTTACCATTGTGGTTATTAAGCTCTGAATCCCAAGAGAGGAAACGTTAATAGTTTCAGTCGCAGTTGGGAGATGAATCATTTTTCCGCTATGGTATTAATTATCAATTGTAAGCTACTAACAGTTGCTGTATCCCTCAGAGACGGCAAGTCTAACCTTACATACACTATATGATTCGTAATAAACGGGTCTTGCCTCCGTTGGAAGTCGGGTTCATGGAACTCGTAACACAATGACTTTGTCAATCACGGAGTTACTGTCTCCACCGTAGTTTAGGAATGTCTTCGATACTCTCGTACAGACTAAATAAATGGTGAAGCTCTTCCTGTAAAGTTCTCTCTGCCCCTTTAGCCATGTTCGTTACAGAAATGAAAAAAAAAAGCATCAAGACTAGTGAGTCTAACCGGAAGTCTGTAACGTACTTACTTCGTATGCTGTTTACCATTTGACTATGAATTCTTCCAGTGAAGCTCAGCCTACCACCTGTCTCCCTTACTATTAAATTTATGTGGTCGCTGTAAGCAAAGCAGTTTGGAAGAAAAGGCAATGAATATGAACTTCGCCTGATTCATCGCCATTTTTTTCTTGAACCGTGTAAGATTTTTTACTCGGATTGCTCATATTTAGCGCATCCTTCCTGTAGTTAAATGCTGTTATCTTCGTACATTTATTAGTGGTTTGCTACCGATAACAAGTTCATGCATTAATAGCGTCGCCCGCAAGTAATTAGTATGTCATCGAAGTTATATGCGCATAAAGTACTGCCAAAACTTCCAAAGTAAATACATTACCACTGCTGCAGTGTGACCGGACGTGTGGCAGAATGCGATTCTCATGTGTTTCTTGTGCAGTCCTTCAGACCACAATTTCCGAGATTGTCAGGCTCCGCCTCATAGAGCACGACGCTCACGGTTAAAAATAAGATACCAAGCAGAGCAAAGTGTGCGCGATTTACAGCCAAATGGGTGCCATATCAGGGAATAGAGGACCCTCATACAACAAGTGAACACCATTTCCACGAGACAACGATAGAAACAAGAAAAAAATAGGGCTCATGTTGCAGGTCGCATTCTATTTGAAAAAATACGCAGTGTGACAATCTGGTGATGTTTGAGAGAAAACTGTTTAAACATTTCAGCATACAACTCGGAACAGTAGTATCTCAGATAAATAAAAATTACTGCAAGTCTCTCCATACACTATCTGATTGTAAGTATCCGGATATGTATTCTATTAGTGGACATTCATATGGTGTGTGACCAGCTTTCACCTTCATGACGGCATCAACTCTGCCGGGGGCAGCTTCGACTGACGTGGTTCTGTTGAGGAATCGCAGCCTATTCTTACATTGGGTTCAGGCCGGAAATCTGGGACGGCCAGTGCATTTCAGGAATTTTGTTGTCCACAGACCACTGCCTCATAGATGATGCTTAATGACAGGGTGCATTGTCATGCTGATTCAAACACTCGCTGTCCCCAAAATTATCCTCTACTACACACATCAAACAAAGTTTTGCATCACCACGGTTCCCAGAACTCCTGATGACATACGTTGATTGTGGATATTGTATCACCGACACAGTCCCTTTCACTGTTCAGAGTGTCACTAAAGCCACCCAGAGATGTAAACAACCATCCTATTAGACGGAGGGGGTCCGACAGCCGATCAGTTCCAGTCATTCCACCAGGAAGGAGGTACACGGCTCGTCTTGTCTGTAGTTCAGCCATGCCAAAGTGGTCAATACCGCGGTTCGATAGCGTCCGCATTGTTACTTTGTGGCAGAAAGGGCTCTCAACAAGGAAAGTGTCCAGGCGTCTCGGAGTGAACCAAAACGATGTTGTTCGGACATGGAGGAGATACAGAGAGACAGGAACTGTCGATAACAAGCCTCGCGCAACCCGCCCAAGGCTCCTACTGCAGTGGATGATCGCTGCCTGCGGATTATGGTTCGGAGGAACCCTGACAGCAACGCCACCATGTTGAACAATGCTTTTCGTGCAGCCACAGGACGTCGTGTTAAGACTCAAACTGTGCGCAATAGGCTGCATGATGTGCAACTTCACTCCCGACATCCATGGCGAGGTCCATCTTTGCAACCTCAACACCATGCAGCGCGGTACAGATGGGCCAAACAACATGCCGAATGGACCGCTCAGAATTGGCATCGCGTTGTCTTCACCGATGAGTGTCGCATATGCCTTCAACTAGACAATCGTCGGAGACGTGTTTGGAGGCAACCCGGTCAGGCTGAACGCCTTTGACGCACTGTCCAGCGAGTGCAGTAAGGTGCAGGTTCCCTGCTGTTTTGGGGTGACATTATGTCGGGCCGACGTACGCCGCTGGTGGTGATGGAAGGCGGCGTAACGGCGGTACGATACACGAATGACATCCGACCGATAGCGGAACCATATCGGCAGCATATTGGCGAGGCATTCGTCTTCAGGGACGACAGTTAGCGCCCCCATCGTGCACATCTCGTGAATGACTTCCTTCACGATAACAACATCGCTCGACTAGTGGCCAGCATGTTCTACGGGCATGAATCCTATCGAACATGCCTGGGATAGAGTGAAAAGGGCTGCTTGTTGACTGCGTGACCTACCAAGCACTCTGAGGGATCTACGCCGAATCGCCGTTCCGGAGTGGGACAATCTGGATCAACGTGCCTTGATGAACTTGTGGATAGTATGCCACTACGAATACAGACATGCATCAAATGCAAGAGGACGTGCTACTGGGTATCGGAGGTACCGGCGTGTACAGCAATCTGGACCACCACCTCTGAAGGTCTCGCTGAATGGTGGTACAACATACAATGTGTGGTTTTCATGTGAAATAAAAGGGGCGGAAATGATGTTTATGTTGATCTCTCTTGCAATTTTCTGTACAGGTTCCGGAACTTTCGAAACATAGCTGATGCAAAAGTTTTTGATGTGTGTATATGTAGTACATAGTGCTGTAAAATACGTTCATATTCTTCGCATTTAGCGTTTTCTTCAGTGCAATAAGGAAAACACAGCCTTACCACGAAAGACACCCCCATACTATACGACCACCCCATCTGACTCCATAACGCATTGTGACAAGTAATGTTCTTCAGGCATTCGCCAAACCCCATCGCATTGCCCCAAGTCACAGCATGATTGAGGACTCCAAACCACTAGTTTACAGTTACAGTGGCGAGTGGCCTAGCTCTTTACACCACCTGAAGCGTCGCTTAGCGCTGACTACAGAAATGTGCGGCTTACAAGGAGCTGCCCCACCTTAATATTCCATACTTCTTAGCTCCGTACACACTGTACTTTATGGGCTGCTGTAACTAACGAGTGATTCCTTGCGCTGATTACACCTGGCCTCGGCTATGCTCGACGGTCCCTGTCCGTCAGTGCATCAGCAACATTCGACTTGGGTAGTTGTAGAGGGACTGAAACGTCCGCGATTAATTTGTTACTGACGTGACCTCAATGACTAGGTCACGTTTAATGTCACATGTCTCCTGACAGAACCGTTCCGCTGTTAATACTCCTCTAATGGCAACGCAATACTCCCGTCTGCTTTTGTACTGACAGCTCCGCCTCTCGTTACATCTGGTCGCCTATTCCGCTTAGGTATGGGTGTTGGTGCAAGTTTGATCAGACAGTCTATATCAAAACTTGTTTTGCAATTAAAAGCCCAGTAGGCTTTGATCTAAAGAACCTGTGAAAGTAGTTCAGGTGTAACAGCCTCTTACATCGTGACAGATACCCAAATTCCATAATGTTTTCTGTCCTGACGGACCGATGATAAAAAAACACTGTAGAATACTTCAGTAATCTAAAGTGTGATATTCTGACGCCGGTGCTCAGCATGGTAGCGTTGTGGGTGCGCATGTAAGTTAACTGAAGGCTAGGCGTACTGACTTAACCCTTTGTTGCCTGACGGTACTTAAAAGTACCAGTAAGTTTTGACTCTCATTATTTTCTTGTGGTGCAGTTTCGTGATCTGAGAGCCTGCCGGTACGTAACAGTAACTCTGCTCTACTGTTTCAGAGATGTTATTGTGCAATATATAGACCTCTCTGGCGGTCAGAGCTTGAAATTGTTATTCGCGCGCTGCTGTGAAAACAGAAGATTGTATGTGCTTGTTTCCATGGTGTTGCCCTGAATTTGTGCGCAATTTATTGAAACTTCCGTTGAGCTTTCCATTGTAAGTACTTACCTTCTTTGTTTTTTTGTAATAGTTTGAAGCATTACGTTACAAGTGAGTGAGATAAAGTGGAAAATATGAAGCGGACTTATTAGTACCGCCAGGTTGTGCGAACACTTTATTGTAGCAACAGTGCGTTACCTCCACTTTTTCTCACACAGATGGACGAAAATCGTAGAACTGGTGGCTACTTTCGACCTTTGAGTGATGCAGAGATTGAAGCAATTTTGTATGAGGACATTCCCTCTGATATTTCAGAGGATACTGACATCGAAGATGATGACGAGAATGTTAATAATTCTGACAAAGCTTTTCCGTGCAATTTGCAAGAGGCAGATTGTGAAACAAACTCCACTTGTTCGGATAATGATGCCTCAGAGAGTTCTTTGCCGTTTACATTTTCACCTCAATGTGAATATTGGACAAAGAGAATGTGGAGAGACAAACACATTGAAACAAGGAACTGTGAATACAGATATAGTGAAGGTATCTTCTTACACTTAGATTATCATAAATTCATTTTCAGCATTAGTCAATTTCTTCTTTTTCATTTCACGAATTACTATAGAATCCTGTTCCGTCTGTGACAACTGCAGTACTATTTCCATTCATGTATTCGTTTTGCAGGGCCTATGGAAGAATTATTTCAGGATTGCCTCACAGCTACTGATGTTTTTATTTTCATTTTGAAGCCAATTGTAGAAGACATAATTTTCCAGAGCAATCTTTACGCAACACAGAAGGGAAAAATTTTAAATCTGAAGGAGCATGAGCTGTTTGCTTTTTTGGGAATTAATTTATTTATGGGTTACCACAAGCTGCCGTCGTGGAAACACTACTGGTCTGCGTGTGATGACCTTGGTATTTCTATTGTAAGGCGATGCATGAGTAGGGACAGGTTTGATTTTATTTTGAGTAATTTACATCTTAACGACAACACAAAAATTCCAGAAAGAAACACTGACAAATTGCATAAAATACGCCCGCCTCTGACTGCTTTGAATAAGCAATTTATGTCCATATACAGGGGTACTAGAGAACTCAGTATTGATGAATCAATGATTGTCTTCAAGGGAAGAAGTAGCATAAAGCAATATAATCCATTACAACCAATCAAAAGAGGCTATAAACTATGGGCAATTTGTGATCAAAAAGGATACACACTCAATTTTGAAGTGTATCAAGGTAGAAATGAGACACTGGAGAAGGACTTTGAAGGGTACGGTTTAGGGGAGAGAGTAGTACTGAAATTGTCTAAACCGTATTGGGGTCAGTACAGAAAATTGTACTTTGACAATTTTTTTACTTCTATTCCACTTTTGGAGAAATTAAAATCCGTAAATACATTTGCCTGTGGAACAATTAGAACAAACAGGAAAGGTTTGCCAGCGAATTTACCTAAAGAAAAATGTCTAAAGCGTGGGGAATCAAATCACAGAGTGTCATCTTTAGACCTAACAGTATTTCAATGGAGGGACAATAAAGTAGTGTATTTTGCGTCAAACTTCCATGGCACTGAACAGAGCGTAGTGTCAAGAAAACAGAAAGATGGAACTAGTATGACAATACCATGTCCAGCTATTGTATGTGATTACAATAAAAACATGGGTGGTGTGGATCATGCGGACAGATTACGTTCAGCTTATGGTCTTGACAGGCGATCAAAGAAATGGTGGCACCGTCTCTTCTGGGGAGCAATAGAAATTTCTCTTGTCAATGCTTACGTCATTTTCAGTGATCTACATGGGGCACTGCCACTGCTGGAATTCAGGCGTGCTGTGGCACTAGGGCTAATGAATGAACAGCAAGTGCCAAATCTCAAAAAGAGAAACTCTGGTAAAGATGAAATAAGTCCCCCAAAGAGAAGGAAAGATAACTTTTCTGTTCCTAAGGATGTACGTCTTGGCAACCGAGGAAACCATTTTGTAGTGTTCAGTTGTAAAAGAGGACGATGCGAAATGTGTGCGAAAAATAAAATTCAGTCGAGACCACATTCACAATGTAGTACATGTAAAGTGTATTTGTGCTGCAATGAGAAAAAGAACTGTTTCCTACAATTTCATGAGGTATCACTAAATATGTGATATGTATATACTGTCAGAAATGTATAGCTAAGTTACTATGTATTGTAAAGTTGCTCTACAAGGTAAATTTATGCGAAATTTAAGAAATCAGAAATACAGTATTTTTGTATAATTTTCTAATGTAAAAATATTTAATATTTACGTGGAATAAAGTACAAGTTGTAAAAATTGGAGCATTTTTCTGCGCATGTTGTGATTCTGTCCATGGAGTCTGACGGTACTTCTGAGTACCAGGAGTGAAAAAAGTTGTAAAAAATAAAATAAAATTTCACAAAAAATCCTACCGTCATTTGAGGCCACAATAGCATAAATTCTGCAAAGAAAATGTTAAAAAGTAAATTTTTACTTATGTCAGGAAACAAAGGGTTAAGGAAAAATGTTTTTATTTTTATTTTCAGATAACATAGTAATATCGGTAGTAATAAAAGAATTTATTTATGTCATTTTAAAAAATGCGGGCACGCAAAACAACCCCTTGATACCCGTTGTGTCCCTGAAGGATATCGTTTTGCATGTTCGTAGAGCTGAAATGTTATACTATTTCAAAAACAAAAGAAAAAAATCTATAGTTGTTAGATGATCAAAGCGATCTTCGTAATGAAGCCTTCTCCGAAGTACTTTCTGGCCTGTTCTCTCTCTCTCTCTCTCTCTCTCTCTCTCTCTCTCTCTCTCTCTCTCTCTCGGCTCCTACTTGTCTGATACTTGGCTGTTCATTGTACAGTTCCGAGTGCCCTCTGCTGCGAAGGCATGCTGAAAAGTGAAACGTTATTAACGTTCTACATCTCTATTGTGAACGTCTACATAGTTATTTATCAACATAGTCAAACTGGCAACGAACACATTTCTACGAGAGAGAGGGACTAGTTTATTGATACTGACTATAGAATGTTGGACTTCGTTGACGTAGCCACATCCTCACCTCTGCTTGCAGCGCTTCGTCACAATCAAAGTCAAATCATCGAAGCTGATCTTCCATGTTTTGGAAACTGATGAAAATCGGATGGGACTGAGTCGGAACTGTACGGAGGTCGATCTGCGACAGTGATTCAAAGACGTCGTATTGTTGCACATGTCGCAGCGCTCGTGTATTGTCTGGCATCGCCGTGCTGAAGGAGAGAGGCTCCATGTGTGGACAAACTCTTAGAATTTGTCAGACTCAATTACAGCAAGCTGTTTCTCACGCACAGTAATAGTTACGTTAAACACCGCCATGTTACACACTACCATTCGGAGCCCTCTAGCGGCAGAGGGTTCCAATTTGCGTCAGGGAAGCGGGAATGTCGACGAAGTTGTAGGCGTGACGTGTAATGTCTCAACTGATATTCAGAACAGAACAAAATATTGGGTGGCATTACTTTTCAGGACGCTTTCGTAGTTTCCTACTCAGGGGTCGCGTGTGGAAGCAGCCGCCAAGTATCCCGCTTCTAGTGCGCGTCTTCGGTATAGCCGACACTAACAGTTAAGGGACCCTCTTTTTTTTTTCTAGTGTTCATTTTGAGAAGACTTTCTCCCATAATTGGCTTCAAATTGTGACTAGTCTTAATCTTTTATTTGCTATTTAAGAGTTACGAATTTAAAACATCTTTCAAACATTTATATTATTACACAGTCAACTGAGGCCCTCAGTTCCTACAGTGAGAGCGCAGGTACGTTTAGACAGCGAGCGCCTCTCATTTCCCATCACTCGATGAGTTGCAGTGTAACGTATTCAGGTACGCATGATAGTGAGTCGAAACTGAGTCTGAATTGTAATTTAGTTCCCTTGTTTTTTTACTACCGCTATTTTTCATATTAAACAGATTGTCAGATGAACCACTTGGTAAGTCGAAATCGGTGCTGTCCCTTTCGTGACCTGAGGTTGAGATACATAATAAAGTAAGTTACCGGAAGAGTCTAATGGTTTTCATGCTATTGGCAAGTACGAACCCTGTTGGCAAGTACGAACCTGCCCGTGTGACGAGACGACGAGGCGTGTGCCCAAGTGCTGAGCGTGTCTACATGCGCCCCGTTGACTCACCGCAAACGCGAGACGGGCTGTAGGCGGCGCGGCAGCGTTGCGTTTAGCGAGAGCACCGGTCGCCGACGGTGCCAGCGTCGCCTCTGGCTGGCTCAGCAGCTCTGCACAGCCAGGCGCTTGCACACAGCTGCTGTCAGTGTACTTGTTGACTCTCAGTCCGAGAGCCTGCACTAACCTTCGTCACGCGCTACTTACCCGAAGACTTCTTGCTAGGCGTCTCGACGCAAGATAGCGGGAAAGTTTGCGCGCCATTTTCTGTTAATTTTATTTGTTACGGGCATGGCTGAATTCCTTCTGTGTCAAGTATACAGGGTGGTCCATTGATCGTGACCGGGCCAAATATCTCACGAAATAAGCGCCAAAAGAAAAAAAATACACAGAACGAAACTTGTCTAGCTTGAAGGGAGAAACCAGATGGCGGTATGGTTGTCCCGCTAGATGGCGCTGCTATAGGTCAAACGAATATCAGCTGCGTTTTTTTTAAATAGGAAATGTTCAAACGTACCTTCGTCCTGTATTTTAATTTAAAAAGCCTACCTGTTACCAACTGTTCGTCTAAAATTATGAGCCATATGTTTGTGACTATTACAGCGCCATCTATCACAAAGTGAAAAAAGTGGTGCAACTAAAACATTCATATTTCTTTACGTACTACACGAATATGTAATAAAAATGGGAGTTCCTATTTTTAAAAAAAACGCAGTTGATATCCGTTTGAGCTATGACAGAGCCATCTAGCGGGCCAACCATAGCGCCGTCTGGTTTCCCCCTTCAAGATAAAGTTTCCTTCTTCGTAGTTTTTTTCGTTTGACGTTTATTTCGTGAGATTTTTGGCCCGCTCGATTTCAATGGACCACCCTGTATATTAGCGCGATATGAGACGACCTCAAATTTTGTCTTGGTTTTGTTCGTGTTTTTATTTCGAATGGCGTACTCCGTCCCTAATGACCCACGTGTAGACTTGACGGTATACTAAGTTGTAAGACATTTCATGTCCATTTACGTTTCTGCCCTGGGAAAGTCTGTTTACGATAGTACTGGTATATAAAAAAAATGAGCGCGTATTTAGAAATTTTTTATTAAGAATCGTGAAGCGAGGCGTGCCAGACGGGAAGATTGCCATTACGAAACCCATAAAAGAACCATACTTTATTTCCCTTAACATTTCGTTTCATTCATTTTCCTTTGTATCTTCTGTGTAAATAAAGTCGTTACAGAAAGGACAATACAAGCAATTCTTTGTGTTATCCTTGTTAAGGTATTCAAGAAAATGCTATTAGAGGAGGCTCCCTCCACACTCTCTCTAATGCACTGGAATAATGCAGATAATTTCTTCTGACAATAAGAAGCATCACTAGCCGCTGCTGATTATTCCAATTCTTGAAAATAAAACTATAACAGGTTTCACAAGTTCACAGCTCTGTATCTGTATATTTCTGACGCCTTTTACATTGTGCTGACACTGAAATATCGGCTGTTTCCTGGTGCGGTGATTGTGGCTCGACGCTAGGGTTTCCTACACCACAGACACTGTAGAAAAAAGGCTATTTTTTAACGACGTAATTGCGAATAATAGCAGCTTATCGCTCTTTTCGAGGAGGTCAACCAGTTCCGTCGCGTGCTAATTAAGGCGAAAGTCCTGTGTCGTCTTCGAACAACGGAGCTCTCGTCTCAAAATTCTGCGTGTTGCACGCGATTACACGAGAAAATGAAAAAATACGTTATAAGTCCCCTGTTTGTAGACCATCACACACGTGTCAATGCTACGTGGTTGGCATACGATCGTAGCTTCCTGTTCCAAAATTTTACTCTTGTTGTAGCATTCCACTATTCCAAGGAACTTCCACCGCGACAGGTAATTGTCAATATTTCAGTCTCAGCACAGAGATTTAGAGATACAGCGTGTACTGCCGCTTGAAAGTCATTATGTCGATTCGAAAACACTGACGGCTGTATTCTGAACAAATAGTTACTAACAGTGGGTGACTGGTATTTCCATTTTCAGTAAATGGTCACCCCTATCCACCCACAGCCACATCTCAGATCCATATTCCTCATGCAGTAGCAGAGTGAAATAGACGTACAATCGTGAACGTTGTGGATGGTAATTTGAATTACTAGTATTAATTGTTTTTGATTTCTCCGTTGTTGTTGCAGGTGTACGCTGATATTACACGATATTGTACGTCCTGCGTGGGACCTCAGATGAAATACGAATGTCTTAAAGACTTTGATTTGTGTGAAATGGGTGTGGACTGGGATTAAAGTATTTGGAACATTTTGCCACTTTATCTACAAAAACTCCGACGATACTTCTCGCTACAAGAGATGAAACGACAGATAATAACGATAATTCGGAATTGTGGCTCTGGTAATACGCTCTAAAAGAAAGTTCCCGCCATGGCAACATGCATCGTGTGACCAGTGAGACATTGCTCTACCTGTACTCGTAATGCAACAAAAATTTCTGTAAAAGGATCAAACATCGCAGGTTAGTTGCTACAGTCTCTATAGACCTACGTTTAAATAACTAGAATGTGGTTTTCGAGTAAACGTAGACAGCATTTTATCATCAGAAGCACGCGCAAGTTGTGACACGTTCTGCGTCCCCTCGTTGCAACTGTATAACTATTTTAGTGGAAACTATATTGACATCAAAAGTGAAGCAGGAAAATGAGATTATGGGCTTGTTGTTTCCGTCCATTAAAATCGTGCGATACCTAAAAGTTCGCGATCAAGTTGTTGAAGAAAAAATCAAAAGCTAGTAGAGCTTTCATTAACCTTGAGATTTTCCGCGCCACAAAATCCTGGAATCTAGCTCTATACTTCAGTGTCTGCTGAACACACCGCTGTTCAATAACATCAAACAAAAACGTAAGTCCTATCGTCTTGTGAGCAGGAAGAGAACTCTGAATTACTCTGTATGCCACAGTTCTAGTGGATACTATTTTTCGTTACCTTTATCTAGCATTTTACGAAGGAGCGAGTCATTTGGGTGGCAAATGGGTGACTGAGTAGTTTCTAAAATGCTTAGTTTGAGACAGCAGGGAGGTAAAAATTTAACTCGGATCCAGCACATAGTCTTCTCTCGAATAGCCGATGGTCCTAACATTCCCATAAGACATGCAGATCTTCAACAACATGCAGATCTTCAACAACAGTCTGACACGTCTTGGCTTCAGTAAGGATATGCGATTTCAAAAACACCTTCCCAGTCTTAGCTCCCAGTACTAGCGACAAATACTTCTTCTAGCATGAGGATTAGAACACCATTTCTGGTTTGAGCGCTGCCGCACTAACTTTAGATTAACGGAAGTTTCCTCATCGCGAGACGTGCTTCGCGAAACGGTTACGCCAGGTTCTTAAGCGAGACGGCTGTCTCGGCCTCTGATTTACGCAGAGCGGAAAGTTGCGCGAAACACGGCGAGCTGTCAGTTTGGGCGAGACAACCACGTAGGCGAGCTCTGTTTTACGTTCGGCTGCTGTCACTGTGTCCGCCCTCTTGGAGAAGCTTAATTTGAAAATGGTGACGAAAGGATGTTGACGCTGCTGGGGCAAGGAATTATTCTGTCAGCAGTGTCAATGTGGGACCCAGGATTTTAGGGAAATTACAGTGGGATTAAGCTAACCGGACAAGAGCTCCCTCTAGGTGGGACCCTGCGCTACTGACGGTAAGTCATGGCAGTATAATAGATTGTACGTACAGATCGGTTGTATGGAATCAGCATTGTAAGATGGCTTTGGCCTTGAGACGCGGCGGAATGGCAGAAAAGAGCTCTAGTGTTCGGCCGTGACCACAACCACACCGTAATGGGAGTTGCTCTGTTCATAGGTACCACAACGTGGACTGTCCAACGTGTTTACAAGAAATTACGTACCACTCGCAGCCATGTAACACGGCGTAAGAACAGCGGTCCCAAAAACATACCCACAGACACGGACCGGAGACGAGTGTGACGTGTCGTCAACGACTGTCTGTTTTAAACCCGAAGGGCAATTCCGCTTTCAGTGATTGCACGTGCATCCCAACCAGTTCCCGAGTAAAAACTTGCAAAAATAATTACATAGAATGGACATTAGTAGTGGGGTGCCTTCCAAAAGGTCATTTCTCACGGTGGCACATACTGCTTTGTCTTCAGTGGCCCAAACAACACATGAACTGGTACAGTAGCTGACTGGAGACACATAGCCCGGTTCAGTGAGCCGCCCTTCTGTTTCTTTCAACTGATGCAAGTCGCCAAGTGCAAGTCGCTTTCCGTAGAATGATTTGACCCCATTCTTTAGATTACCGTCAACGTGAACAGTGGAATAAATATCAACATCATCGGTGACACATGTTCCCCTACCATCTGCATCTTCATGAGTATGCTATGGTCACTCCAGTTATCTACGATCAGAGCCTGGCTCACAGGGCTCCACTCATAGGTACTTACCTAATTTGACAAACACTAAGGCACCCTGTAGCACTTCGGACAGCCCAGTGAATCATCCGATTTTGATCCCATACAAAATGAGTGGGACTATTTGGAATAGTATGTGAAACGTAGCAGTCAAAATTAAGGCTGAACTGTAAGCTTAATCGTATAACGTAGAAGCACTTGTTTAACATGCCTTCCTCATCAGAAATATCTCCAGACGAGAATATATACATTGCACTGATGAAAGTTTGTAAATGCTTTCCGTGAATACTTGTGTGAAGATATTTCTGATGAAGGCATCTTCATTGAAGACGCGTTAAATTAGTGCTCTCAACTGTATGCCGTTGAGCCTACAATCTAGCTTTTGAGAACAGCAGCGACCGTCCGTTGGATGAGGAATGAATTTATAATCCTATTGGATGTAACCATCACCGAATAGTTTCAGGTGGATATGGCTTACCTGAAGAAACGTGAACACTCATCGTCGCCGAAATGACGCAGTTACGTGATTAGCGTGGTATCTCCCGAGGGTGACTAATCTTTTTGTCCGGTATGCTTAGTTAAAATGCCATCAATAATTTTACCAGCGTGACTTCAGAAGGCATTGCGGGCTTTTGTCTTCTATGAACGGTTCAAAATACGGAGAAATGGGCACGAAGCTGGAATGGAGACAGATAGAATCTGTTCAGTAAACACTGGACGTACATTGCGATTACTCAGTACAGGTGATATCGATACAAGTTTACAGTAACTGTTTAAAAGATCAAAAGGGAGGACAATTGTGCTTTGTCGCCGTCTGCCACTGTAAAATTTGACGTGAATGTCGTCGGTTCCCTAGAAGACGCATGGAATATATGCAGCCGAAGTATCGTTGCGTATAATGTCCTACTGCAGGTGACTTACCGCGTGTGTCATCGAAACACGTATTTACAAGGCTGCATGTAACTGAAACATTGCCTAACGGAAAAGTGGCAAGCATCCAGAAGACATTGTCGGATGTCATTGTAACTTCGTACACGTACACGCCATCGGCAAGTACATAAATGATCATACGAAATTCTCTGAGACAGGTCTAATAGCCACCAGAGTGCATTAGTGTTTGTGTTGTTACCGGAAGCGGTAAAGTGCATAGGAGGCGTGAACGGCGTCAGGTGGTGTGTGAGCACTGTAAAAGATAAGGGAGATGCCGCGGACGCAGGTGAGACAGCGTTATCAACAGCTGACAGTCTGAAGGGGCCCTCGCTGTCGATCTCCATTTGACTGGCTGGTCGAATAATTATCCAGGTTCATGGGGCATTGGAATATGCAAATCTTTAACATATTGCAGCGTGTCAGCAACTGTGAAATGTACAGCAAATAAACAATTTTTTCAGCCTTCAGTTGCAAGGTAATTTTACTCGTTTACCTAGGTTTACATTCCAGTAATGGAATCTTCTTCAGAACAAAAAATTAAATTATTTTGTGAGCCAAACACTGGCCATGTCACAGATTAAAAATTAAAACAATAAAGGTTTTTAGAGCCGCTTCCGTGTGGTCCTAATTTCTGGCCGGCGTAGCTCCGTCTACGTTCGCCTTAATGGTTTTAATTTTGACTGACATAATCTTATGATTATGCGTCTTTATTGTTTTAATTTGTAATCTGTGACATGGCCAGTGTTTGGCTCACAAAATAATTTAATTTTTTTGTTCTGAAGAAGATTCCATTACTGGAATCGAAACCTAGGTAAACGAGTAAAATTACCTTGCAGCTGAAGGCTGAAAAAATTGTTTATTTATTGGAATATGCCTTTGGCACAATATTTAATTACTTGGGAACGTGAGGGCAAACTTACTCGTTTTCAAAGTTCCGATTGATCGTGTCTGGCCACCATACGGAATGATCGGCCTATCGTGAACCAAGTACGCCGAACCCCGCCACATTTGCGCCTGCCGTCCGAGAATAAGTAATGGAACCAGTGCAGCATTCCATGTCATCCCGCACCGTTGGCCGGAGAGCGTCAGCAACCGGACTAGGAATTGTCCCGTGCGTAGGCTGGTGTCAGCAGCGCAACACAAACGGCTGTGTGCGGGGTGTTAGGGGTGTGTGGCATGTGTGGGGGTGAGGATGTGGAGGTGGTGTGTGTGTGTGTGTGGGGGGGGGGGGGGAAGCGTAGAGGGGGGACCAACAAATGAATACAGTAAGTAGGTACGAATGGATGTATGTAGATTCCGGTAGTTAACTCGGAGACGAGGGGGGGGGGGGGGGGCTCACAGAGGATATACTCGCGTGGACAGCTGCAGCAGGCCAGTATTAGACAACAACCACAACTTTTTAATGAACTTTATGTCCAAACCTTTTTATTTAGGTCAATACCTTGTGCACGTTCGCAAATCAATCATAGGTCAGTTTCGTACAATTTCTGAATGGACAGTGAGACATTTTTTTCGATCGCAGGGCAAATCAAGACTTGAAAATTTCACAGTGTTCCAATGCGTCAGCCTACAAGTATGCGGGAGCCACATTTACAGCAGTAGCCTTTGATCAATCAATGAAGAAAATAAACGACATGAAATGTAGAATAGATTTTTTCCTTTTTATGTAAGTCAATAGCACCGCTATACTTTGGGAGGGTCAACACTTTCTGCTTGTACTGTTGTTTAATGTATTTACTCACCATTAACGCCATTTGTATAAATAAGATAGCTCTCTCATACGTCTGGAATATTTAAGGTGGTTGACAGGAGGACTGTGACGCACTTGATAGTGAACTGTTACTAGAAAATCTCATAAGCCTGAATAGCATGCGTTGTGAATAAATACTTTTACTAAGAGTGTGATGTTCTTTCTAAAATACAGCAGGTAAATTATGACGGAAAACTAGGCGAAATAATTTGTCACGGCAATAACGGCACTGGACAATTTTAACAAGTGTTCTCGTGAGTAGCGCTGCTGTCTCGCTTTAATTTCTGCTGGAGTTGGGGCAGTAAGCTGAGTAGCCTGGCCCGTAATGCGGCAGACGCCGACACACAGCTCATTGCGCCCGCCTTGGCTGCGGGGGTGGGCTCTGCGGTGAGCGAGCCCGCTGGGACCGCACAGCTCTGGCCCTCTAGGCCGCGCCTCGGCCCACATTCGCATGCATTGTGAGGCGGGCGGCCCGCGACGCAATTACACTGCAGCCAGCAGTACCCAGCCGGCTCCCACACTCATTACGCGCTCTCCGATTCTGCCTGCTGCGCTGCGCTGCGCTGCGCTGGCCCACCTAGTCGCCCCGCCAAAGCCGCGGTTCCAATTAAAGGCCGGGGCGGCCGCTTCCAGATTCTGGTCGCGTGCTCCGTGGCTCGGTAACTAGAAGTCTCAAGGGTTTCCAAAATGTATTCTAATTACATCCCACCATTTTCCTTTTCTAATCGTCCAGGTGAGTTCACTGGCTAACTACAGAGCCTGACAAAAGAACTGAAGCATCCAGAACCGAAATAGGAAATTCTTGTGTTCGGAGGAAGCGCGATGTCATTTCAGGGATTCCCGTCAAATTTACAAATAACTTGGCCGTTCGAGCCGACTTACCAGTATGAGGTCGCACCCCGTCCGGCCTGGATGCTTGGACTCATTCTTTTGCGAAGGCTGTCACATGTAATAATGCGCCATGGCACCCCAGCCTGGTGCAAGTCTTTCAACTGGACGCCAGTTTGGCGACTTGCCTGTCCTTCAGCCAAAGGCATCCAGATTTCTTCGGACGGTCACCCATATAATTGCTACCCGCGTTCGACGTTGCTTTAACTTCGGTGATGGAGCGTGAACCGGTTTTACCAACGTGACAAGGCCGTTCGCGGGATGTCTAAAAACCGGTTGGACTCACCTATCAAAGTTGGCCCGCAACAGTTGTCATTGGTCCTCGATGTCCTGGATATTCGCATAGGCAAGGAATCTACATCAGAGTTGATCCGACACACAATCCATTCGGGACAGAGCTAGGTATATTGCTGGCCATGCAGGCAGTTCATACACAAGTGCCACAAGGGGACGAGCATACCGCTCTTTTACAGAATCTACATCACGAAACTCACACATGGCTTGAGTTGCACTTTACCAAAGCTACGGTAGTTTCTATACGGCAAACCTCAAAGTTTTTATTTCTTCTCCCTGGGCTTTAATTCCTAGTCCAAATTTTTCTTTGCTTTCCTTTTCTGTTTGCCCAATGTACAGACTCAATAGCATCAGGGATACCCCACGACCCTGTCTCACTCCCTTCTCAACCATTGCTTCCCTTCCATGCTCCTCGACCCTTAGGTCTGCCATCTACTCTCTGTAGAAGTTTTATTTTACACCTTACTTTCAGAACTTTGAAGAGAGTGCTCCAGTCAACATTGTCAAAAGCTTTCTCTAAACCTACAAATGCTTTAAACATAGATTTACCTTTCTTTCACCTATCAGCTAAGAGAAGTAGCATGGTCAGTATTGCTTCGCATGTTCCTACATGTCTGCAGAATCCAAACTGACCTTTCCAGAGGTTGGCTTCTACCAGTTTTTCCATTCTTCTGTAAAGAGTTTTTGTTAGTATTTTGCAACCATCACTTATTTAAACTCATAGTTCAGTAATAGTCACAATTGTCAGCAACTGCTTTCTTTGGAATTGCAGTTATTACTTTTCTAAGTGTGAGGGATATTTCGCCTGTCCCATACATCTTGCACACCAGATGGAAGAATTTTGTCATGACTGGCTCTCCCAAGGCTACCAGTAGTTGTGACTGAATGTCGCCTACTCCAGGGTCTTAGTTTCTACTTACGTCTTTCACTGCTCTGTCATATTCTTCTCGTAGTGTCGTATCACCCATCTCATCTTCATCCAAGTCTTCTTCCGTTTCTATAGTATTGCCTTAAAGTTCATCTCCCTTGTATAGACCCTGTGTATACGTCTTCCACCATCTAGCTTTCCCTTCTCTGCTGAAGACTGGTTTTCACCTGAGCTCTGTATATCTGTACAGGTACTTCCCTCTCTTCTCGAAAATCCACTTTAATTTTCCTGTAGGCGGTATCTATCTTTCCCGTAGTGAAATACCCTTCGATATCTTTTCATTTGTCCTCTTGCCATTCCTACTTCACTTCTACAGTTTGCACTTCCTGTGAGTCTCATTTTCTAGACTTCTCTATTTCTTTTCGACTGTTTCATTTCCTACATTTTTATATTCTCTCCTTTCATCAGTTAAATATCGGCTGTGATATCCATAGATTTCAGCGAAGCCTCGTCTTTTTACATATTTGATCGTCTGCTGTCTTCACTACCCTACCTTTCTACAATTTCTGCCGTTTTAATCTACAGTTCAGAACGAATACGTTGTGCTCAAGAGTCCATATCTGCCTCTGGGAACGGCTTACAATTTAAAATATGGTTCCGAAATCTGTATTATCATGTACAAGATGTAATGGGTATAAGTGCATTTACTTATATATGTAGTTCCTTAATAAGTACCTACATCAGTATGTTTTTTTTTTTTTTTTTTTCCACCACGTCGAACTGTCTACCCTCAAACACGTAACATAATTCACTACATGTTTTCTGCACTGTCGTAACTGCATAGGCAATATGGCATCTGTGCGGTCACACTTCAACACGTGACCTGCCGCTCAGGGGAACAAAAGCATTAATGGCTTGTTCGTTACAAGTACTTGTACGTACTAACCAACGTATAAACATACTACTCCTGATATCTGAAGTTACTAGTCCGAAAACGAAGTAATTACTGATTTCATCTTACTCAGTATATTGTTCTCAGTCACCAATAATAATATCTGCACTCATACCCGTTACACTGTCTGTAATCGAACTGAAACCTTCCAGTGTCTCCGGGTTTCTTCCTCATACACAACATTTTGTAACCTTTTTTCGTGATGCTTACACGAATTGGTAGCGGTGATTAAATTATGCTCTGTGCAACATTCTACCAGGCGGCTTCCTGTTTCATTCCTTTCCCACAGTTTAAAAGTTATAAGCACCTAAAATAAAAATAAAGATTCCAGCAGAAAAGCATCGAACAGTGTTACTTGACAGATTGGTAGCTGCATAAAGTCTGCTTACTAGCGGGCAGTGACTAAATCAGCAACAACTGGGACGGCGATGTAATGATCCGCACTCGTCCATAATGCATCCGAATGACACAATTAGCGGAGGATCACAGGGTTGGCGGTAATTCCCGGTGCTTACACTATACGTACGTTATGTAAAGTATATGAGCGGTATACGGCAGAACCAACGAGGGATGTGTCAGCGAATATAGCAGTCAAAATAATCGACACTAAAGATTTCATTCGCGGGACGAATGGTAGTTACGGGGAGTGTTGAGACATTGGTGTATCAATCCAGGAATCTTGTCTGTTCGTAGTGTAACATGGGTGTGCCCAGCGGGAAGTAAATGCAAGATGGACGATACCTGGGGCGTACAATTACGAAGAACTTAAATTGGAACCATCACATAGTAAATATTGTTGGGAAGGCAAACTAAAGACTGCGTTCTGTTAGCAATACAGTTAGAGGATACTGTCTCGACTAGGCTTGTGTATCCCTTGAGTATTGCTGCGCGGTATAAGGTCCTTCACAGACAGGATTGACGAAGGATGCGACCAAGGTAAAATTAGCAGCTCTCTTTATATTTTGCCAAAACGTTTCTTTTATAGAGAGAAATGACAATCATGATAAAATACGAGGGCTATCCACAAAGTACATTACGTTTTAGAATTAAAAATAAATAAAGTATTGAAATTTTTTTAAATTATGTACAGATGAAAGCCACACTTAAATACTACTTTTCTACATAGGTGCCATTTAAATTAAGGCACTTATCGTAGCGATGGACGAGCTTGGAAATTCCTTCGTCGTAAAATTCGGCCGTCTGCGCCTTCAACCACGTGGTTACCTCTTCTGGAAGCTGTGCGTCGTCATCAAAACGCTGCATAGCCAACCACTTCTTCATTGCTGGGAATAAGTGGAAGTCGCTCGGTGCCAGGTCGGGACTGTACGGCGGATGAGGAAACAACTCCCACTTACAAGATTTGAGAACTTCACGAGTGGCATTTGCCGTGTGGGCCCGGGCGTTGTCGTGAATCAGCAAGATCTGTGAGCCCAACTTTCCCCTGCGCTTGTTTTGTATTGCTCTTCTGAGGTTGTGCAGAGTTTGGCAATACCTTTGAGAGTTTATTGTAGTGCCTCTTTCCAGGAAATCCACAAAAATCACACCTTTTTTGTCCCAAAAGAGGTAACCACGTGGTTGAAGGCGCAGACGGCCGAATTTTACGACGAAGGAATTTCCAAGCTCGTCCATCGCTACGATAAGTGCCTTAATTTAAATGGCAACTATGTAGAAAAGTAGTATTTAAGTGTGGCTTTCATCTGTATATAATAAAAAAATTTCCAGTACTTCATTTATTTTTAATTCCAAAACGTAATGTACTTTGTGGATAGCCCTCGTAGAAGAATTCAGAGCTCGCACAGAAATACTTACATGTTCATTTTTTCCCTCGTGCTATTCGATGTTGGTACGGTCGAGAAACAGTTTGAAATAGGTTCCATGCACCATCCGACAAACACTTAAGTGTGAATTGCACAGTAACAATGTAGAGATTGGTTAGAGGTTAATATATCGTAGACATAAAGGTCATGATTGATCGAGTGCAAGTTCAGTCGCAGAAACATACATATAAAGCCTAAATGGACTATTTCTAGATCAAGCATTCAATCTACGATATGGCGAAAAGTTGCTGACTGCGATTCTGGACGTTTTCGTGAAGAAGGAAGCGAGTGCTGTGACTATGACATTGGTCTCGTGTACTGTAGAGGTTTAGGGTACACATCCACTTAGAGCTATCCAGGTTTAGATTTCCAAGCAACTCACTCGAAGCAAATAAGGGAACGACTTCTCTGAATAGACTGACGCCGATTTACTTTCCCCTCGTTGATCATTCTGACATAAAGTCCACCTCCAGTGACCTCGATGGGGACAGAATCTGGAATCCTAATTTTGCTTCCTTCCTCCCTTTGCGAGTTTAAAAACTCTTTTTCTGTTACCAGTGTTGAATTTTAGCTGTTCAAACCTTGAATGGTGGAAAAAAAAGTTGGTGCAAGTCTTACAGTGAGGAGAATATGTAACATGAATCAAATATGATTGTGAAAGATTATTATTGCCCGATGAGATAACCATTATATTAATTCGAAAAACACAACGGTTTTCTGTATGTCGGACTATCAGCGTAGACTGTGTATGGGTGTGCCCATTTTCTGTCAGTAAATATCGAGATGGTTCTCCAATGAGGTAGGACAAAATATCACAGTATTTTATTTTATCCATAAATACTTTCAAAGGACGAATGATGTAGCCATCGATCTTTTAGACATCCAGTTGTGTACTGATTTCGATCAACAAATTGAAATGTACCCTCAAACAAAATGTTTTCTTACTCGATACACCAGTTATGTTCTGATGTGGTTTGACGGACGTGCTTATAAATAAGAGTACTTCCCTGGTCCGATCTATCGTTCGACTAGGGCTGTAAAATTATTTGTAGTTGGTTTTGGAAAACACTATCAGCGCATCTACCACTACTGATAAAACTGAGTACTGTACTGCGTGGTAGATGATGGAAATTCCGGTGGGACACATTGGAATTCTGTACTTCCATTCTGCGACCAATCACAGTGGTACGAAAGAGGCGCAGCTCACATATATTCAGTATCTTGGCAACAATCTGTTTTAATTGCATCAAGGAAGAAGCTTTCTTCGTGCTGTGTAGTTTAGCTTGAACTGCATTGTTAAATAGGATTTTCTGAGAAGAATCCAACAGTATTTTCGCCTAAGGAGTGAGTGAAAATTTGGTTATAAACTGGTTTGTCCAACGAACTTAATTTGCTTTATTAATTTTAATTTTGACTTTATAATAATTTCCATATTTAATGAAGTTTTAGGATTCTGTGTCTCTGGGTTTAATTTATTTGCAAATACGGCACCCACGACTGAATGTTCCTTATTAGAACTAACGCAATCAATTTTTGTCGTACACAGTTAGCTGCTGTAAATAGAACAAATTCTTTGTATTTAGATGATTTGTACCTCGATGTTGCCCGTCATGATCTTGTGATTGACCGGTTAAAAAATTGTGGTGACAACCAATGTGGTTCGTGTATAAGACAGGCATCATAGAGTTTAACAGTTTAAACTTAACCAAGGATTAGATTCATAATGAATTAACGGTCTTTTTGTTTTGACTAATATTGTTTTACTCTAAATTGCTTCATACTTCGGATTATTTAATGCCTATACTTAATAATGTTTATGCCCAATACAGTAGCATAATCGATAGGTTTCGGTAGTTAGACGAATAAAAAAGATGGCTCTGAGCACTACGGGACTTAACTTCTGAGGTCATCAGTCCCCTAGAACTTAGAACTACTTAAACGTAACTAACCTAAGGAAATAACACACACACACACACCCATGCCCGAGGCAGGATTTGAACCTGTTACCGTAGCGGTCGCGCGGTTCCAGACTGTAGCGCCTAGAACCGCTCGGCCACCGAGGCCGGCAGTTAGACGAATAAGTTAAGTCGGTCAAAACAGTATCTGAACAGGCAATGCATATGCTTCATAGAAAGGACGACACGTGCGGACTGAACAACTTTTAGACCTACTACTTACTTTAATCGAATATCTAGGTGACTTAGAGGAAACTTATTCTGTCTCTAAAATTTAATCTCTGATGGCCAGTCTTTCGTATCGCTTCGTGTGTTGTGGCACGTTTGACGTGTAAATGTTGCACGTCAAAGGCGATAGAAAAGCGCCCAGTGGGACCTCAACTCCTGCGTATAGTGTTTTTCGCATGTTGTGCAGGACGTTAGATGACAGATGAATCGGATTTGTAGGTACATGGTTTGCAGTTCAGTTTAAAACCTCTGTGTCGAGGCATTGGGATGAGATGGAGTTTGCTTGATTCACCCCCAGAGTGGCTTCGAAACAGACAAGTTGTTATAAGGCCCATGATCGAGTAATGATCATTAGGAAAGCTTGCAGGTGTCTCGAGCGTAATGTTGGTGTTTCCGGCGCAGGTTGACAGTTCACTCCCACTGTTAATCATCGCATCGGAACAGTGTGATCTGACGTTGTAATGAACGGCTGTAGAGAGCTTTCGACGCAATTTTTGTGGTATTTATTGCAGTAATCTTATGCGACAGAGGAATGTTTCGTAGCGTTGGCACGGACGGGAATGTGTTGGCCGGTACCAAGGACACGGTTCATTACTTAAGAAAAACTGGTGTGCTGCCTATGGATATTAAGCGACTGATTTATTTTTTTGCGACAGTCTTACGACCATTTAACAAAGTCGTAACCAGTTATGACCGGCTGATAACGAACGACACGTGGTGTAAGCTGTTCCTGTTACAACGCAAGCTGGTCGAAACGAAATGCTTATGTGGTGGTTATATAATACGAAAAATAATCCAACCGAACAAAGCAGATAACATAAATAGCCAGAAAAATGGAAATCGCGTACAGTAAGATAGGGTTATCTGTTAATACAGAACTGAGGGATTACGGTGTGAGCCGGCCAGAGTGGCCGAGTGGTTCTAGGCGCTACAGTTTGGAACCGCGCGACCGCTACGGTCGCAGGTTCGAATCCTGCCTCGGGCATGGCTATGTGTTATGTCCTTAGGTTAGTTAGGTTTAAGTAGCTCTACGTTCTAGGGGACTGATGACCTCAAATGTTAAGTCCCATAGTGGTCAGAGGCATTTGAACCCTTTTTTATTTTATTTTTTTTATTATAATTACGGTGTGGCGATTAAAACAGGTTGTCTTTATATCTCAGAATGCCTCGCCACAAACACAGAAAAGCAAATAATTTGAATGAGAAAGAAAGAGTAATGATTGGAAATATTTTGGTTAAAAAAATATGGAAATGGAATTTCGAAAGCAACAGAGATATATGAAAAAACTCTGAATAAAATGTTTAAAGTGTGAAAGCGGAGAATTAAATTTTATGGCTACTTAAAAACTATGGATAACAAGAGGATAACAAAAAATATGCAACGTCTTTGACAGAAATTCAAAAACCCAAATTTCATGGTTGGTGGAAGTTAGAAAAGATCTGCTGTTGTTGGTAATAACAGGCAAAGACTTGGAAATTGGTCATGAATTCAGGGAAAAAGTCTGAAAAATCAAGGGTTCCATAAGAAAAGACAAGAGGAGGAACATCGACAGAAGAACGAAAAGAGAAACGGAGCAAGAACAGAGAGAATTTGAAAGCCAAGAAACAGAAGAATAGTAAGATGTAAATCAGCTATTTCGTGTGGTCTTGAGTTGGGAAAATTTCTGATAACAGTACATCCCATTTGTCACTCTTCGAAGGTTGTTTCATGTGATGTTCCAGATTTGAATAATTGTCAACTTTTTTCTAATGCAGACAGTTGCATATTTAGGGGCTTCAAATAAAATTTCTTGTGTCCACCCTGATTAACCTACTCCGCTACTGTGGGAACTTAGCGTTACGTTGCAAAAAATGGTTCAAATGGCTCTGAGCACTGTGGTCATCAGTCTCCTAGAACTTAGAACTACTTAAAGCTAACTAACCTAAGGACATCACACACATCCATGCCCGAGGCAGGATTCGAACCTGCGACCGTAGCGGTCACGCGGTTCCGGACTGAAGCGCCTAGAACCGCACGGCCACACCGGCCGGCTTGTGTTGCAAGTCCAAGAAAGATTACTTGATACGTCTAGTGATCTAAAAAGAGAAATAATGTTGCTTATGAATCAACGAGAAAAACGTGACAGAGCGTAAATTAATGAGGAAGTGGCAGTAAGTAACTTTGCAGCCGTGGGCAGGAAACGCGGGCTGCGGAGACTGCTGTTGCGCACATAAATGGGCAATAGGCGTCACCGTCAGTCACGGATAAATATAGGCCCAAGGGCTGTGTGGCCAGACGCCGGCTGAGATAGAATGCCGAATCGGGAGTGGGAGCGCCGTAAACAGCGATAGGCCTGCCCGGGTTGCGCCCTGTGGTCTGTGACGACACCGCCAGCAGAGATAGGCGCGGGAGGCTGGCGCGTCCAGCCCGCAGCGCGCCGTACGCGGTACGTATCCGCTTTTGGCAGTGCTGACAGCTCCAGTAGACGACCACAGTACTGTTGCACCTGGGAGTGATTGAGCTTCGGTCGGCTTATCGTGAATTTCTGTCGTAATATTTCACGAGGACACGCCGAACCACTTGATACAGTACATGGATAACTGACCTAAACTATTTACAGTGCGACGCGTTTCCATCAATCACCACTGTACTTGTTTACTGAAACATCACCGCATGTTTCCGATAACGGCGGCGGAAGGCCAAGTGCAATAATGTCGTGGTCAAGTAGTACCCAAACTTGAGCTTATACATCCTCAGAGCCGTCCGGCGTGACCAAGCGGTTCTAGGCGCTTCAGTCTGGACCCACGCCACCGCTACGGTCGCAGGTTCGAATCCTGCCTCGGGCATGGGTGTGTATGCTGTCCTTAGGTTAGTTAGGTCTAAGTAGTTCCATGTTCCAGGGGACTGATGACCTACGATGTTAAGTCCCATAGTGCTCAGAGCCATTTGAACCATTTACATCATCAGAAGCGGCAGCAGCAACTGTTCTGACCCTTCGCGTCAACTAGTAAAACTGTCTACTTGCTACTTTGTTAGCTACTTCGAGAGAACTTAAATTTGTCCCCGTGTTGCGGTTCCTTACTCCACTGCCTAATTGATTATCTAATCAGGATACGGAATGCTCCTGTCGGTCATGCTAACACCACAAGTTGTACTTCGCGAATTGTTTGATATGGTGGCTTACGTCAATCAGTTTGCAGTCAAAAGGTGAAGCAAGTTTCCTTCTCTGGCTGGACAGGAGGAGAGGTTAGCTTATCTCGTGTCTTCTAAAGTTGCCTCGATGTCCCCTACGCTTTTCTTCTCCACCGGCCGCAGATCCTGATAAGCGAGTAAGGAACAATTAACAATGGAATGGCAAATGGGAATATCTCAGCGCCACTAAAACGAAAGTCTCGAAGTGAAGGGATGCCACCTGACTTCTACTGCTCTCAATCAGAAATCAGGAAATGTTATTAGAATAAATTACTTGAGAGCTAGTCCAAAAGTAATGTCCCGATCAAAGATATCAGATACTAACTATCGGTCATTGATCACCAAAAAAGTTCACAAAAATACCTCCACACGACTTTTATGAAGTACGTGATCGTACACGAATGTTTCCCGAGGCTGGTTTAAATTTTATTTCACTGCGTACTACGAAATAGTCAACTCGTAACATGGTGACTGTCTGAAAGTTCGTTCTAAGCCTAAACGTTTCGCGCCTGCCTGCTGAAGGCTCGCGCCGTTGACTTGCCAGCTCAATCAGCCGATGATTTGTAGTGTTCAATAAAATCTTTAATCGAGCTTTGGGCTTAAATTTGGAGTCACTAAAATGGTAATTAGAAAGCCGCAAGTGTGAGTAATGTCGTCAGCATAGCTGGAACGATTCACAAGCATTTAAACAGTAAATGGAAGTAACAAGTTACACGCTCGGCGCCAAGTAACGTAGGTCAAGAAATCGAGGGAAAATTTCCTTTGAACATGTGTCCGGAAATGGAGGGCGTGCGTGCAACGACCACAAATCGTCCCGAACACAGTACAGAGCTGCGTCACATCCACGTCGCAAATGATGTTCAAAGTGGCCTCCATGGGATTGCAGGTAATAAGGATAACAGCAGTTGTCGAGCAGGATACACAAATCGTACTTTGGATGCCGTCAGGGTCGGGCCACTGGACTGGAACTTGTACTAGGGTTTGGCTTAATATCCTGTAGAACCCGCCCCCTCCGTATCTGGTGTACGCATAGTCCGCCGCCTGCCAGCACGTTCGTCTCTCTAAAAGAACCCATGATGACACAGGTCCCCAAAAAGGACTTTAAATGTTGTGTAATGTGGTTGGTGTCTATGAGGGTACTTGCCTTGATAAAGGCGTGCTGCTTCTCGACTGTTTCCATCTGAGTGGTCGCACACATTCACCATCTCGGCTTGTTTCCGACATGAATGCCGTGCCATTCTGCTGCTTACAGTACACTGCGTCAATGATGTCTCCTCCAACACACAAGGAACACACTGCACATGGTCAGAGGAACTGTCATTCGTCAGCGCCATCTACCGTGGCAACGATGCATATCCGGGCGCATGTTCACAGGACTTTTTTCGTCCATTCCACGTTAGGAATCCGTCCCTGCACTTCGTCGGTTTTATTGTTTACCCTGTAAGTATTTTAGACGCCCCATCACGATATGCTTATATACTCATTACTTTTCACGACCATCTGCCGCTTGCGGGATGGCCATGTCTGCAGATCTTGACTGCTTGCTAATTTAAAGCAGGTGAGCTTATAGCTACACTATATTATGAAACATGCTAAAACGTGGGCTGAAATGTGGGCGTAAATGCCCACAGACGGCTGCCAGTAAAAGTAACAGTGAAGCAGTTGAGAGAGTTCGGTTCATTGGTAGTATACTGGGAAAATGTTACCACTCTGCAAAGGATATTGCATGGAGGGTATTTGCGCGACTCTTCCTAGAATATTACTCAAGTGTGTGACGAGTATCAGCAATAACAATACTGTTCGGGATCGTTTACCCGGAGCGAGAACATTGCAGAGGTGCTCAACGAACGCCAGTGACACACTACACGACAGGCTTTTTGCATCACGGAGAGGTTTACTGTTCAAATTACGAGAGCGTACGTTCGAAGAAGAGTCGGGCAACGTGTTACTTGTTCCCACACGCGAAATCATCGCGACGATAGAACCGCAGAGCTTCGTCGACATTCATTCTTCGCGAGAGCCTTCTGTGAATGGAACACGAAAAGGGAGGGGATGGGGGTCGGCGAGGGAAGCTAGTGGTGCCAGAATTATCCTCAGGCACACGCAGAAAGGAGGTTGCGGAGTCGTGATGTAGATGCAGATGTTTAAAGGAAGACCGTACAAATGGTTACAGGTTTGTTTTACCCGTTGGAGAGTGTCGAGGCGGTACTGAAAGAACTATGGTGGCAGATTGAAGATGAACGCCAGTTATCACGTGATAGCCTACTTACGAAATCTGGGGAACCAGCTTTGCGGAATGCACGAGTATATTGCCCACTACACCTGATTCCCATAAGAACCGCGGAGACGAGGTTACATTAGTTACAGCGCGCACAATGGTGTTTAAGCAGTCACTTCCCGAGCGCTGTACGCGGAAGGAAAGGGAAGCAGCCCCAGTAATTGGTGTAGAGGGAAGTACAGTCTTCTGCGTACTCCACTGTGGTTGTAGAATATAGATTCAGACGTGTTCTTGGACCCTAGTTCGCCACTTACGGAGAGATCAAATTGGTCCGCGACTGAGAGTCATGCCTGTTAGCAGTTCCTCTACTAAACACGTCATCTCAGTACTCCTGTGTAGCGAGCGGATTGGTTTCTTATTTTTTTTTTGGCATCCTCGTTTTGGTTTTCTGCTCAAAATCGTGTACGTCAAACACATGGCTACGACGGCTCCGTCTTTACTCAGTTCCCTAATCTTCGTTCATTCTCTCGTGCTAAAATGTGAGGTGCTTTCATATCAGTGCGCCCCAATAGAGCTTTATAAGTTCACAAACCCTTGGGTTATGTGCAGAGGAACGTAAACGGAGTGCTTTCAGGTTAGGAACCAGTAGTCGGAAATTAATATTACATGCGGTGTGAGACCGTGAACACGCTACGCGTGCTACAGACGTATTTGTTAATGAGGAACAATTGTCTTGCATCGACAAACTACATTTAAAACCAATACAAAGTTGTTTTCGGTGTGTCAACGGTGCAGTTCGCCAGTGTTAAGATTGTTACTGGTTGTCATCTATTAAACATAATTCCTTTTAGGAACGTCACGTAATGTATGGTGCAGCACGAGTAGAACCTGGGTGGTCGCCGGCCGCTGTGGCGGAGCGGTTCTAGGCGCTTCAGTCCGGAACCACTCTGCTGCTACGGTCGCAGGTTCGAATCCTGCCTCGGGCATGGGTGTGTGTTATGTCATTAGGTTAGTTAGGTTTACGTAGTTCTCAAGTCTAGGGGACTGATGACCTGATGTGTTAAGTCCCATAGTGCTTAGAGCCACTTGAAACATTTTGAACCTGGATGGTCGAACGAGTACACGGAGGAAAATTCCACAACACAAGTTACTCTAATTGGAAAAAAATCTATGCAATGGATAGAAGCTAAAGGAAAACTGGAGTAGTTCAGACAACAAATAGCTGGCCAACGTTCTTGACGAAGAAATCATAGTGTAGTAGAATTTCAGAACATGATGTTGGTTCCTACGGGAGAAGATTACGCGCCGACTTTCTGCTGAAACGCACGCTTCAAAGAGTCCAGCGTGGATAGTATTGGAGAACAGCAATTGTGCCGCTACCGTGAAAAAATGTAGACAGTTGATGAGTGAGACCAAACCACTTTGAACCCATAGTTCATATCGGTCAGTGGACTATGCTGTGCTGCATGCGTTGGCAGGGACAGGTTGTATGTCTCTGAAGAGCTTAAATTGTTTTTCATATATTAACAACAGATTTAAAACTGGTCACGGCTTTTTTTTATAAAGGGAAAAAGCCCGTGTTTTAATCTATAGCCAACATACGTAGAAAAACTACATTTTACCAAAAGTAATGTCGCGAAAGTAGCAGAATGCTTGTAGGGAAATAAAATACTAACACTGCATCAACGAAAAGGCGTTTAGTTCATAAACAAAAGTTTATGTGGTTGTCTGTCTGCATCAACAAACTTATCCGAAAACTGCTTTGATGCAGCTCTCCACTCCGCGAAACTATTACAGCTTACTTACTGTATCCAAACTTGGTCTCGCTCCAAAAACATTTTTCTCACACATACTTCCCTACGTTACCAAATCAACAATACGTTCGTGCCTCAGTACGTCATATTAATCTAGATCATGCTTTCGAATAGTCAGGCGATAATGCTCTTTGTCGTTCCAGTTCCACTCAGCACCCATTCATTAGTTACTTGAGCGACCTATTTAACCTTCAGCATTCTTCTGCGACAAACGTCCGAAACACCTTCGCTTGAACTGCTTATCGTCATCTTTTTCATTTTCAGACATTGCCACACTCCAGAGAGATACTTTCAGGAAGGACCGCCTATCATTTACATTTATATTCGATATTAACAAATTTCTCTTAATGTACAGGAAGTCAAATATATTCACAACAAATAAGCTCGTATAATTCGAATAAATAGTTAATGTTGTTGAGCAGAAAAAGAATGTCTTCAGATTCCATTCCGATGCTGAGAAACCATTCACCGTGATTGAATTTTGTAGAGAAAGAAAATCAAGCTAGCAGTTGTAATTTTATTCATTTTTGAACTTCATTCGCGAACCATTTTATGGCGCTTGCATCTGGTGTGGGTTCATTATGGCGCATCATACAACACTGATGTTTCGAAACCGGCCAGCGAATAAAATCCAAAGGAAAGCAGTTAGTTGGAGCTCCTTCCTCAAGTAAATGAATTACACAGCCACAGGCTCAATGTTGTTGTTGTTGTTGTTGTTGTCTTCAGTCCTGAGACTGGTTTGATGCAGCTCTCCATGCTACTCTATCCTGTGCGAGCTTCTTCATCTCCCAGTACTTACTGCAACCTACATCCTTCTGAATCTGCTTAGTGTATTCATCTCTTGGTCTCCCTCTACGATTTTTACCCTCCACGCTGCCCTCCAATGCTAAATTTGTGATCCCTTGATGCCTCAGAACATGTCCCACCAACCGGTCCCTTCTTCTTGTCAAGTTGTGCCACAAACTCCTCTTCTCTCCAATTCTATTCAATACCTCCTCATTAGTTATATGATCTACCCATCTAATCTTCAGCATTCTTCTGTAGCACCACATTTCGAAAGCTTCTATTCTCTTCTTGTCCAAACTAGTTATCGTCCATGTTTCACTTCCATACATGGCTACACTCCATACAAATACTTTCAGAAACGACTTCCTGACATTTAAATCTATACTCGATGTTAACAAATTTCTCTTCTTCAGAAACGCTTTCCTTGCCATTGCCAGTCTACATTTTATATCCTCTCTACTTCGACCATCATCAGTTATTTTGCTCCCCAAATAGCAAAACTCCTTTACTACTTTAAGTGTCTCATTTCCTAATCTAATTCCCTCAGCACCACCCGACTTAATTCGACTACATTCCATTATCCTCGTTTTGCTTTTGTTGATGTTCATCTTATATCCTCCTTTCAAGACACTGTCCATTCCGTTCAACAGCTCTTCCAAGTCCTTTGCTGTCTCTGACAGAATTATAATGTCATCGGCGAACCTCAAAGTTTTTATTTCTTCTCCATGGATTTTAATTGCTACTCCGAATTTTTCTTTTGTTGCCTTTACAGCTTGTTAAATATACAGATTGAATAGCATCGGGGAGAGGCTACAACCCTATCTCACTCCCTTCCCCACCACTACTTCCCTTTCATACCCCTCGACTCTTACTAACTGCCATCTGGTTTCTGTACAAATTGTAAATAGCCTTTCGCTCCCTGTATTTTACCCCTGCCACCTTTAGAATTTGAAAGAGAGTATTCCAGTCAACATTGTCAAAAGCTTTCTCTAAGTCTACAAATACTAGAAATGTCGGTTGGCCTTTCGTTAATCTATTTTCTAAGATAAGTCGTAGGGTCAATATTGCCTCACGTGTTCCAACATATCTGCGGAATCCAAACTGATCTTCGCCGAGTTCGGCTTCTACCAGTTTTTCCATTCGTCTGTAAAGAATTCGCGTTAGTATTTTGCAGCTGTAACTTATTAAACTGATAGTTCGGTAATTTTCACATCTGTCTTTCTTTGGGATTAATATAAGCAGGCAAAATGCAAGAACAACAGAGAGATAGCCTTCGTCGTGGCGTATCGGATACCTGGTTGGATGGGCTGTTGGGTTGCGACAGCAGGCTGTGTGTTGAGCTTGGCCTATCAGGCATTGAAGCGTGTACTTTGCGCTGTCCTGTTATGTTCAGGAAGGTCAGTTCCGCCATCCCCGACGGCACGTGGCCGGCAGCTTGCGCAACCGTATTGTAGCCGTATGCGGGCTCTGCAAGGTGACGTGAGCTAGTAGCATCAGTACTGACGACTCTGCTAAAGGAACAGTTGTTTCCACGCTGCTGTGAACAGTATAAAATAGGCTAGACGCTGGCAAATAAAATTGAACGCAGGTTTCAAGTTTTGAGAATAGTTAGTTTGTATTACTTTCCTTGATTACGCGTATTATCTTGAGCGCTTGCAATATAAAACAATTTTTTTCCGTATACTCGTGCTATTTAACTACCTAGAAACACGATGGTTCGCATAGCTAAAGAACTGTCAATCATGACGTATTAGGGATGAGGAGGTGGGGGGGGGGGGTGTTTTCCGAACCTGTGCACGGCTAGTTTTCTACTGACATGTTAACTGAGCTTCGTGGCCGAATTTCGTGTCTGAGGTTGGCTGACATAAAAGAAAAGACAACGGTGCTGTAGAGGACCGGTTTCGCTTCGGCCTTTTTTCCGTTTGTTTTGAAATGTGCAATTCATCGTCTCATTTGTGTAGAATGTAACTTACCGGTTAATGTTTCCGCTTCTTTGATATTTAGAAGCCAGTTTGCGAGGGCATGCCGGGAAAATCGATCGAATTTAGGAGTTTTGGTAAGAAGCAACGCTTTTGTCTTGGTTCATCATTGTATCAGTCAATGGATTTAATTTTTTTTTCTTTCCCTCGTTGTTATATTCTGTATTGGCTGTTTTGTTTGTTTAACGAAATCTTTTTCGTTGCTAAAACTGTTCACTCACACTGCCATTCGTTGTTTGCGTAGTTTCTCTCTCTAACGCCGGCCGGAGTGGTCGAGCGGTTCTACGAGCTACAGTCTGGAACCGCGCGACCGCTACGGTCGCAGGTTCGAATCCTGCCTCGGGCATGGATGTCCTTAGGTTAGTTAGGTTCAAGTAGTTCTAAGGTCTAGAGGACAGATTACTTCAGTGCTCAGTGCCATTTCTTCTCTAACTATTTTACTCTGTCTTTACAATGTTGCACGACCTATCGGTTGACAAGATTTTTCTGGAGTATGGATAAGACATTACTGGACAACCTCGAATTTTTCCGTTTAATAATACCCCCAGGATGTCAAAGCGACAGATGGTATCCTGGTGACGATGTGATGGCAACCAATTCAAACACTCCTATCTCCACAGTCACCACTGCTCGAAACAACCACTGTGCACAACAGGGAACAATGGGTAGCACCAAACATGAAAACCAGTGAGGTATCGTAAACTTCGCCCACAAATATTTTAATAAATTGTGCACATAATAATTTGGTGTCGTGAACTTCCGCATTCATCAGTCCACGGCTCATAACGATTCTAGTTTGTTTTCGTGAGGCTGTGCAGGAGCTCTGCCATCTTAGCTTGCCTGAAAGGCGGCGCGTGAATGCTTGTCCACTCTCACTGAGTTGATCGATCATCATCTCAGTGATCGAGCTTAGCGATACCATTTAAAGTCTCAAGAACGATAGCTCACAAATACGCCTCGACAAGTAGCCCCAAAATCTTTCCCTTGGTGTTTACAAGTTCTTTATGTTACGTTTAGTTTTGATTTACTGGGTGAGACGATAAATATCACACAACAAATTTTATGTCGAAGTTGTTAAGCTTTCTCTACCACGTTTTGTTCACCGTTTCAGTTCTGAGTTAGGCAGTTCGATGTTCCAGTTAGACTTCTTGGACACCACACACCACAAATTTCTTCTGATCGTATTAAATAACTTTTCCTATAATTCGCCAGGTTCAACAACGCGTGAGGCATCTGATTTTCCTCGTCACGCTTATCTTTCGATCCGTTAACAATTTTTGTATGCACGAGTAACCGCAGAGTGGTCCATAAAAAACAGCTAACAACTATTTGCCACTTTACTGACCACCAATATAAAGACGCCAACTGTTGTAAAATGAAACTGTTTTGTGTCCAGAATAGCTGTTGTGGGTGAAACACGTAAGGTTAGAGAAGAATGTATGGAATCAATTCACTGGCGACAATGCGGCTGACTGAAGGACATCGAGATTAACTGTTCCGAGGGAAAAAAAAACCTGCTTGACGAGGTTACGGAAATCCGGATATTAGCTCATGAGCGTCTTGTGGAATTAATCGTTTAGATGAAAGCAGACCACCAGAGTGGACATATGCGGTACATTTTAGCGAGTTAAAATTATTCTACCTCGTCTCAATAGTTTCTTCTTAGCACTTCTGCCTTCACGTTTGTAGCCACGCAGACGATAGTAATGTTTCAGCGGTACCTTTTATTCCAGCTCTTCGTAGAGTATCTGAGCTAGTTCGTCGGCGCTGGCAAACGTAAAAAAAGTTGGATTTCATTTATTTATTGGTTCCTGAAGTGCCATTCTCCCACACATCATAAGGTGCCTTGGAGAAAATAGACATATGCGGAGAATAAACATATCCCTGCGATGTGTAAGTTAAGATTGCAACACTCAAATGTAGGAACAGAAATGTTTGTCATCCGTCCATGGATTGTTGGAAGACCACCACACAACTGAACATCCCGGACGCAGCCTCAGGAGAAACGTAGGGATCTAGTGCAGTATCAGTAGATCCACATTCACTAGCAAATTAAGACATTTTATTACGTTTAAAGACACACCATTGGTTTTTGCCTTTGATGGTGTGGTTTTGTGGCCTCTGGAAATGTGGAAGTGATTACGTGCGATCAGTATGACCAAAACCGGCACTTTCTTCTTCAGACACTGAGGAAAGTAAGTTTGTACACATACTACGTTTAGTCAGTGTGGCTGCCAGAGTGTTTGTATACTGATGGTTACTAACGCTGTCGTGGTCGTCACTCAGTGCTCGTATTTACCTCTCCACCCACAACATACAGCTGACTAACAGTCGCTTTCTTTATAAATGTTGTGCCACTTTAGGAAATCCAGAGGCTCCTGGTGGGCGAGACAGCACTCAGGAGAGGCGTTTGCTCCCGACGCAGTGCTGCAGGTTTCGCGTGCAGCCTTATCGTCGGGCTGTGCTGATTACTCAGCGGGGAACGGTCGACCGTGTTCTCCTTTCTTCCTAACAAGACGGACGGCTCCGCTTTTGTTCCAACTTCGCCGACCGTAAAGTTGCGGGGCTTAGCCGCACTCATTGCTAATGTGGAGCAAGCCTGTTCTCCGGTAGCAAAGTTGCGTGTCCCAACTTTGCTCGAGTTCTTCTTTTGATACGTGGAGGGAAGTTGAGAGACCGGTCCCCAGCTTGTAGCAGCGCCGAGGTCGTCACTCAGTCTCGGGGGCTTTCGACGAGGTCTGGTATTAAAGCTGTTAGCAGCTATTGTGTAGTAGATTAGCTATCGACGATACATTCGGCGGCAGTGCGACTGCAGGTACGATTGTCATAATCAGGATGGCCAATTGTGACGCCAATTTTGCACACAAACTGTACAAATCACCGAAAACGTAATGGCAAAGATAACGTTTGCGAGAAATCTATATATTTTAGTCCCTAACCAATGTGACAGAACAAAACGAAAGCAAAACGGACCTTGGAAACAAAATACGGAGCAGTTAACAGCATACGAAAACGTTAATATCTATGACACCGGTAAACTCCTACCACGTTAAGTGGGACAGAGTTATAGAAAATGGCAGGGAATGTGGAAAGATCAGTCACGTAGAAAACGGTATATCGATAAATCGATCTGGATTAAAGCCGAATTCAGGTATTACAATATTTTTGCAATGTCAGTAAGTAATATATCACACCGAGCACGTAGCCGTTCGCAAGTCAGACAAGAAAAACAGTAGGCCCGACTGAAATTGTTGCCCACTACTGACTGAATTCTCGTCACGTCGAGCTGATTACAGTTACCATCGTGCAGTTATTGCAATTGAGGTGAATATGTGGATTTGTAACGTTCTTTTTATAATGAAAACTTTACGATTACGTTGAATGATTGTCTGAACCGTGAATCGATACAAAAACTCGAATTATCGTGTAGCGTGTTTTAACTCCAAGTGGTGTATTTACTCTGTGTTATTGTTAGCATAACTTTACACGAATTAGTTGGGCAATGCAACTCCCAATACCAATAGAGAAACACAGTCACTGCAAAATACATTCAGCCCCTTAGGCAGTGAATCCTCTGGCCGTGGTCAAAAACTGATAACTTTAGTCCCTGTGCACATAACAAATATATTAAATTGTCTTATCTCTAAAGCAGCAACGGACTAACGCGATATATTCTGTTCTCTCATTTAAAAAAATACGAATGCTAGCTACAGGCTAAGCGGTGTGCAATGCTGGCCATATTATTTGAAATGCACATGACACTCTTTTGGCTGATAACCGAGAGCATTTTAAAAAATCCAACTTCTATTAAAAATGTTTGACCCGGACTGACATGCGGTACTGATTGTGGTGAATTACTAACACTGAGTTTTTTTTTAGATAAAAGTACTGCAAGTTAAGTTTGGCTTTTCAAAAAACATGTGACAATTGAAGTTACATTATTCACAGTTGATTCACAATCAATGAGATTTAAACAGCAAGTATTCTAACTTCACTAATCAAACATAAATGCAAATCATCAAATTACATATAGCTTTCTTAACAAATAATACAAGCATTACAAAAGTGAAATACCTAGCTAGCCTTTTTATCAAAACAGTTTACGTACATTCTGGGGTTACTCAACAATTACAAATTATCAGCCAACTCATATATACTAACGCGCTGTCAAAAGCAAAAATCATAATTATTTAACAACTTTACTTTGCTTACATGACTTCTGCTTTCATGTTCAACAATATTGACATGCCTAAGTTAATCAAACACTTGGTTGCTTGGGCCGGCCGCTGTGGCCGAGCGGTTCTAGGCCGTTCAGTCCGGAACCGCGCCGCTGCTACGGTCTCAGGTTCGAATCCTGTCTCGGGCATGGATGTGTGTGATGTCCTTAGGTTAGTTAGGTTTAAGCAGTTCCAGGTCTGGGGGACTGGTGACTTCAGATGTTAAGTTCCATAGTGCTTAGAGCAATTTGAACCATTTGAATTTGGTGGCTTCACACAGCACACAACAAAAACTGTCTACTCCATCGTCTTTCCCTCATAGATATCTACCTACCACCGTGCGCCAAGTGCCCTTTTACTCCAACATTGTAATAATCTCAGACCAGAAGCAGTATCTCTGGATCTGCTGCTCACACAGTCAGTGATGTAAAGCCTATCAAACACATACATCGTTTATAAAATCATCATCGGGTACCACATACAAATGTCCTCCAGTAGACTTCTTTCAGATTTTTCGTGTTGAAACGCCCCAGGATATTCAAAGATGCATCCCTCCCTAAACAGAACTAGCGTGCGATCTCCGTAATCGCGCTGTCTGTGGTCACGAAGATCAAAAATGTTACTACACTAAGAACACGGGGCGAAAACTTCCAGGACTGCCAGTGGAGAGTTTCTAAGAAAATAACACACTTTTATTTGTCCTTTTTTCCAAAGCACTTCTCCAGTTTTTCCAGTGTATAGATTTCATTCTTGAAGTGTCAGTATTCGACGTTTGAAGAAAACACATTCACTGCTGCAGTTATCTGTTTGTCAGAGGCAAGAAGTTTTCCAAACAGATATTTCTTTAGATTGGAAATTAATGGGAGTGAGAACATGTGCAACTGTATAGTGGGAAGGGCGCGCCCGTCCTCTGGACTGCCGTGTTACGACGTTACGCCTTGCCTCACTGGCCACATTTGTGCGGACGCGCTCCCATGACGGGGGATCATGCCTCGTGCAGTCTTATCTTTGACCGCTGTTCTGTGTCTGTGTAGGCATACTGTCGTGCATCGCTCAGTCCTTGTTCATCCAAAGGTACAGTGGCAGCAGGAGCATGTTTCAATAAAGAAAAAAAAAATTCTTTGCGTCGTTTGTTGACCGTGTCACTTTGGTGCAGTTTCATCGCGAAATCGCTGGTATTCGAGTGAAGTACTCTGTTCTATGCTCTTACCAGTGGTTTTAGGAGTACGTATGTAGAACTAGGTCCATAACGTCTATTACCACATAGTTTCGGGATGGAAAAGAGAAATATAGGTTTCATCGCCAGGAAGAATTTCATTAATTACAGTTGCCTTTCGGAATCAGCATCTCGCTTCCTTGCGCTATTAGCTATTGATATACGCTGTAGCAAACTGAATTACCAACAAGTCAGCAACACGCAATGATTCACTCGTGAGGCTCTGCATGTGAATCGACTTGGAGAATCGTATATGTGATGATACCGAATGGTCGAAATGTATTACATTTTCGTCAGCAGATACTGTCCATCTGTTTAAACGTAAAAAACTGAAGAGAAAGAATTAATGAATGAAAGAACGAGAGCGAGTGTGAAGATTTAAAAATAAATAAAGCAATCAGGACAGAAAGTAACCGTATAGGTGTAGCGTGCTGTTGGAGCCTGTCTCCTACCTTGACAGCGAGATTAAGTCGGACTTTGCTGTGCAGACAGGCGGATGCTCTTTCACTGGTGCTGCTGCAAAATAAGCGCAGCTGCTCGTTCTCTGTTTAGCAGGCGAGCTCTGATAACGCGATGAATGCACGCTGCTAGCAAACGCTCTGACGTGTTTGCAACTACACAGTTGTGGAAGAGTTGGCCGCCAAGGTGGAAAACAGTCCACAGCTTTAGAGTCTCAGATAGTAGTCACTGTGACGAACCCCTCAGAATACCCTGCTTTCGGTCTTCTGCTCCTTCGTATTACATTTCAGGCGATTTTTCCAGGAGATTCGTTAGCGTGCTTCTCACGTTCACTGCCTGACAGAAAAGTCCGGCGGATGTTGTCGCACTCCTCCGTTAAGGCGGGTTTCAGTTGTTGCTCCGTTTGGGGAGGAGATGTTCGTTGAGAAAAACGTCTGCCAAGAGCGTGCTAGGTAGACTCAATAGTGTTTAAGTCCAAGGAGAATGCAGGCCATTCCATACACTCACTATCTTCACTTTCCAGTATGTCACAAATCTCAGCAGAACCTGAATGGTCTGGCATTGTCGTCCATAAACAGAAAGTCGCGACGTACCGCACCCGTAACAGACGGACATGACCCAGAATGTCACTGCAGTACCACTGTTCTGTAACTGTGACCCGCGCAAAGATACGCGGCGGTTTACGGCCATTATGCGCAATGACTGCGCACAGCATAATCGGTAACTTAGTGAGCATTCTGTGTTGCTTGACGTGTTGCTTGCTCTCTGTTTCTCTCTGGGCTAATATGCGGCGAGAATCACTTGCCAAGTGAGATTCATCGGAGAACATCACTCAGCACCACTGCTGTTGACCCCAACCAACATGCTCCCCATGCCATATCTTTCGACGATGTCGTGGTTCAAGTACACTGCTTGCAACAGGCTTCAGAGCAGACGGATTTCATCGGTACGAAATGGTTCTGCCAGAGACCCGCCTACCGATAGAGGCTGCAAGGTCTCCATTGATTTGCCTAGGAGTGAAATGCCCATTGAAAATGATTTTTTTTTAAATTACCACTACCAGTCACAAACTTTGTGAACTATTGTATTATTTATTTAGCGACATGTTTCGAGGGAATACCTCATCTTCAGGCTAAATGCCATTACAAAAACAACTTTACCTTATTGTAAAGTTGTTTTTGTTATGCCATTTAGCCTTTAAGATGAGGTATTCCCTCGAAACATGTCGCTAGATAAATAAGTAATACAATAGTTGACAAAGTTAGTGACTGGTAGCGGTAATGTTTAAAAAAAAAAACCTTTACACATTTCTTGACAGTCACGGTTGAAAAATCGTCAAAATGGCTTGAAATGTCCGTTCCTTTTAGCCACTTGGGCTACGTGTCGATCATCTGACGGCGTGCCTTCACATAGCATTTCCATCTTCAGCAGCCCTTTTTGATCGTGAGAAGATACTTTTGGAACATGAAATACTGCGACGCTTTGACCGGTTTCGAACCGTCCAACTGCTCGTCCACGATCGCTAGCACCCATATGAAACCTTCGAGACGTGTTACCGTATCATATGGAACGTTGCATTAATCAGATCCACAACCGCCTTCGTCAGACGCAGTACTGCATGGACTGTCGACTGCATGAAGAGCGTTCGTACTCAGGCTCAGCTGCAATTAAAACGTCCCGTCCTCTCCATTTCTGTTTGGTCAGGTAACCAGAAGCAGTTGGCTGCAGCTCCGCAGCAGTTGTGAAGGAGTGTAGACGGACGATGCTCTGGAGTGACGTGTCGCGTCTCGGCTGCATCTGTCTTCCAGGCAGTACTAAGGCTCCGAAGCCATGCCGCCACAGGCAGGCTGCACGCACGTCCCTGAGGCGAGGTGAGCTGGGTTGACCAGCCCAGCCTGCTGCCGGGAGACGGTGGCGCCGCGGCGCGTCTCTCCCCGCAGACGGCTCGCATTCCGATCCGGCGGCGGCCGCTGGCGCCGGGGACCAGTTTGCCGCGGCGGCGTCGCGTCGCATCGCGGCGACAGATTTATGTCCTCGAACGTCCTCATTATTTCGAAACTCGCCGTTTCCTGCCGGCAGTGCGCGGCTGAGGCTGCGGCTGCGCGCGGCGCTGCGCTCCGCCGTCCCCCTGGCGCTGCGCTGAAGCCCCGAGTCTGCAGGTCGCCGGGCGGCCATTGTTTCCTGCGGAGGTCTGGGCGCGTGCCGGGCATCCCGATGTCCGGCGGCGGATGTCACTCCGGCGCGGCGCGGCTCCGCGTGCGTTGGCACCACTTGCGCAACGCGACACAGCCGGTCGCCGCGGGGCGACGTCCGTCTTAACGCGCCGCGTAGCGCCGCTCGCAGCTGGTGATGATATCGCACCCGCTCGCCTCTCGAACATGTGCCGGCAGCCGCCTGGCTGCCTGCGTCCTCACCTGCAGACCACAGAACTGAAACTAAACTAAGTCGGAGCAGGCCTTGAAGGCCGAACTGTACCGATCGACCGTTTTGTCATCCTCAGCCCACTGGCACCACTGCACTGCGTATGCAGGGGCATGCAGTCAGGCCACTGCACTCCCGGCCGTTGTCACTGAACGAGACCGGAGCCGCTACTTACCAATCGAGTAGCTCCTCAACTGGCTTCACAAGGGCTGAGCGTACCCTGCTTGCCAACAGCGCCTGGTAGACCCATCTAAGTGCTAGCCAAGCCCGACAGCGCTTAACAGAGCTGACGGCAACCGGTGAAAGCGCTACAGAAAGGCCCTTGACTACCTTTACAAGCCCGACAAAAATAGAAGAGGGAACGAAATGAAACTTACTGGGTTAAGACTGCACGTGATATTGGCGCAGTGATTAAACACTCATGAAGAAATTTGCAGCGTGAGCATTCTTACCAGTATGGCTTTGCACTCCTGTGCCTAGGATGCCTGCACTGGTTTGCTTGGAAGGGCGGTATAAAGCTATTGCATACTGTCATCAGGCAAGCTGGTCGTCGTTACCCTGGATACTGCCACTGGGATAGAGTTAACGTCCGAGCTCGACCCACACACGCTCTATGGGGTCAGATCTAGGTATCTTGCCGGCCACTGGAGTACATAGCGACATGCGCCGTATGTGGACGAGGATTGTTGTCCTGAAAACAGCACCCAGAAACTTTCACATGAGAGGTAACATATAAGGACCTAGGATATCCATGACCTACCGTTGTCGTCAGTTCCTTCGATCACTACCATCCGTGATCCGATGGCACCCCGTCGTACATACATACATACATACATACATACATACATACATTAATCCTTGTTCCATAGATCATGAATACGACATTTCGTAATGATGTGGAACGTGTCGCTTTAACATAAGTTTTCTTTACACAATAAATAAATAAATATATATATAAACAGTTACTACTTCGTATCTCAGAATTCATCTGTTGAGTAGGAGGAGTTGTCACTCAGATTCTTTTAATTTGCTTTTAAATGTAGGTTGGCTGTCACACACTTAATACCATTTGGCAAATGACAAAAGATTTCTGTGGCGGGATAATTTACCCCTTTCTGTACCAAAGTGAGATTTCATCCAGATTAGTGAATATCATCCTTTCTTCTAGTGTTGTAGCTACGCACTTCGCTGTTGTTTTTGAACTGGGATGCGTTATTAATTATAAATTTCATTAGGGAAGATACGTATTGCGAAGGCACTGAATATCCCGAGTTCCTTAAATAAATGTCTGCAAGGTGATCTTGGGTGGGCTCCAGCTATTATTCTGATTACAAGCTTTTGTGCAATGAATTCTTTCTCTCTCAATGACGAATTGCCTCAAAATATGATGCCATATGAAAGCAGTGATTGAAAATGGGCATAGTAGGCTAATTTACTGATACGCTTATCACCAAAATTTGCAATAATCCTAGTAGCATAAATAGCTGAACATAACCGTTTCAGCAGATCATCACTGTTTTGGAGAGACACACTGCTATTACTCCTGACGTTATCGTATTGGGTGGCGATTCTTCTGTAAAATCTAGCCTTTTAATGAAATTTTATTTTACCTGAAAAATCAATGAAATCTTAGGGAATTTCAGGAATTTCATAAAATCTCAGGGAATCTGTGTTTTTTAACTCGGCAATGAAATTTTTGCTTGAGTTTTATAAATCCAAATTTAGAAATATTTAATGTATCCAAGTCGGTTAATTATACGAATGATGCTCCAGATAAATTCTAAAAAATATCGATGTTCAGAAAGTGCGGTTAAACTACTGCTTACGGTTAGCGTGTCGTAGCTGAGAGGAAAGGAAAATTGTTATTGTTGTTTCCTCCCTCGCTCAGCGTCAATTTATCGGGAGCTCCTTACGACACCATCTTCTTTCCAATACCTGAAGTTCCAGGGGACTGCTTCTTTTTCTTCTTCGAAGTTAGAGTAGCTATACTGATGTGGCACAGTGTCCTCTCACAGTATTAACCACTCCCTACGCCATTCACTTCGCTCGCCGGATAAGTCGAGAAATTACTCTTTACCCCTCTACGACTAATTACTAAGCGTGGTCATAAAGTTTTAATTATCAGCTCTAAAAAATACAGTTCCTTAATTTTTCAACCTTACGTACGTGTCGGCAGTCTTGGCAGACACTGGTATCGCCTCTGAACCACAGTACCGTAGCATGCAGCTACATGAGCCAGAACAACATGGCGCAGCCCACTAATGGTGCAGTATCGAACGTTGATTGGTTTTTGTCCGCAGCTGAAAGGTAGCGGCTGTGTCAGGACAATCCAGACGTGTAAAGAAGTCATCTGGCTTGGCCTGACACAGCCGTTACATTTCCGCTGCTGCCCAAAAACAATTACCGCTCAACAGGCCGAAAAACAGTTAACGCTCAACACTACACTCCATCAGTGGGCTGCGCCATAGTGTTCTGTCTCACGCAGCTGCATGTTACGGCACTGTGGTTCAGAGGCGATACCAGTGTCTGCCAAGACTGCCGACTCGTACCGAACATTGAAAAATTAAGGAACAATATTTTTCCGAGCTGGTAATTAAAACTCTGGGTACACCTCTTTCATCTGTAGTCAGTCCGAACATAGACTTCAACTACTAACCAAGACATACAAGGAGCATGATCGCTATTATGTTACTGGCTCAATGAATATTTGACTGCTAGAACCCATCGTGTCAAACTTGATGTGTATGTTCCGCGGAAACGAAAGAGACACAGTGTGCCTTCAGGAAGCGTAATAGAACTACTTACGTTCTTAGTATAATGAAGAGAGATTGACACTTACGGATCACTTTGTTCGTATTACTAATTTTTACTTTCGCGACAAACGTCTTCAGATTCATATCTAATTACTGCGATTCGCAGTTCGTTTGCAGGAAGAAGATTGTCGTAACTGGATAGTCCGTTAAAGACTCCTGTTGCAGCTAGGCATTTTTCGCTTTTCCTGAAGTGCACAACAAAAGAAAATCCACGGAGTAGGTGTGTGTAGTGTGCAGAGGGGAAGAATTCGTGGACTTCATAGAGACTTGAAAATGTGAAATTTTATCTACTCGACGTTTTGAAAGATTACGCACAGTGAACTATAAATGTCAGAGAGGGATATTTATATCATCCTGAAATAGACTCACCTCCAGTCTACTATTATTTCGATTAACAATTAGAAAACTTAAGAAAGCATTTCTGGTGTGAGTGAACACTCTGTGTCCAAGGATCACACAAGTTAACAGTGGGACAACGACGTCCGCACGCAGTTTCAAGTTTTGAGACCGTGGTGAGCCCGATGTTGGCAGAACATTACGTTTACCAATGGAACCGAATACGCACTTCTAACGACGACGTGTACCACGTACAAGCCGCGAAGGAGAAGCTGGACCACACGGCTGCGGTAGGCACGTAGGCTTTGTTAGCAGCTTGCTAGTAGCAGATCACCTCAAGGCAGTTGGCAAGAGCGCTGGATTCGCGTTCCGCAAGAAGCAGCGAGCACGGAACTTGGAGAACACGCAGGAGGCTGCCTGCTCATATCTCGTGTCCGTGCTGCCGCAGTCTGCAGTTTCTGGCAAACTTTCTCTTCGCCTTGAGTTCGGATTCTGTTGTGCACTGGGAACAGCGACAGAGGGCGCACTGCGAAGGAGCGAGGACAGCGCCATACCTCAAGAGTTTTTTCCATTTTCTGTCTGTATTTATTCTCCTAGTAACTTGGAAATTTCCACACTTTTCTTTATTTGTAAAAATGAAGTTAACTTGGAAATCGCAGGAGACTTAAATCTGTGACTGTATGAAACTGATCGAGCAAGGAACCTCGGTGGTTAAAGTGCTGCTCTTGTTTTCGTGATAAGCGAAAGCAGTCCCTACATTTTGGTAGATGAATACTGGGATAATCTCCGGAAGAAACAAAGAGGAAGAAATAAGGAAAAAAACTAGTACTTATCCCACTTGTCTCCAACTTAGAGTGCTTCATCTCCTACGGCCCCGCCGTCGAAGAAGCGATAAGCTACCGTCGAATGAAAGTCGTAGTCTCTACCCTGAGTCAGCCCGTTCGAGTGAGCTAAATCGTACGTCGATGTCTGTACAGAGCAAGCCTCCTTACTCTGTGTACTATCACAGTTCCTCATGAAAGACGTTTCTGAAACGCAGTACATGCACTGGGCTGAAATGACTGGAGCGGTGGGATAGGATGCGTCAGTGCAAATGATACAGATATGCTACATCAGGAGTCTAAAGAACATGTCGTGTCAATTGAAAACTTGTAATTTTGTCTAACGTTTTTCTTTGCACACACGGCATCCGCAACTGTCAGTAATGGACCACATGAACCAAAATTTCTCCACGGCCAGATACAGCCCGGCCATTCCCATATGCTCGCACCAACACAACACAAGCCCCTCTGTCAGTTTGAAAGCACGAGCCAGTCTCAAATTTTTGTGCAACTGGTGCTTTGATTCAATAAAAATGGAAAATTTATGGTAGATCCAGACTGGAACCCAGGTTTCCTGGTTATCGCCAGCAATCGCCTTCAGTCGACTTAACCATTAGGCTTAGTACGCTTGCAGGTCTGATCGAAACTTCCTTAGTCACTTGTTTCCACCTGTGATTTTCGAAGACTGCTGTCAGTCACTTCCACGGGAAGTGAGGGAATAAGAGGCGTTGTAGGACGAAATCGTTTTTATTTTCCACGAATTCCATTACTTTGCAAGGATATTACTGAGAAAGATTGAACGAAATGAAAATTTGTGTTCAGTCATCAGTAAAATTTCGCATATAAAGCCTGGACTAATAGCCAGTATAGAGCTATACATCCGATCAAAAGCATGCTTCCACCTGTTAGTGGATATTAATTCGGGGTGTGTCCTCTCTTCGCCTTTATAACGACTTTAACTCTGCTGGGAACAGCTTCCATGAAGTGTCACAAAGCCTGTGGAAGAATGGCAACCGTTATACCTCATGAGCCGAAATCAGAAAAGCTACGCTGGGTCTGGACGCTGCGGTGTGTAACGAAATCGACGTTCCAACTCGTCCCAAAGATTTTCCACCTGGTTCAGGTCGATACTCTGGGCAGGACAGTCCATTTCAGGAATATTATCCTCCACGAAACATGTCCACACAGATGGTGCTTTATGATTTAATCATCGTTGTCTCCGCACTGTTCCTCTAATGCAAGCAGTACGCAGTGCTGTAAAATATGTTACCGTCTTTCCACGTTCAGCGATTTCTTAAGCGCAAACAGTGGCCCACACTTTAACCACGACAGAAAGCTCAATCCGGAATACCACTTACTCTGCGATTACCTGTTGGCACTACTTTATCGGACTGCTACGGGGAATAGCGTGATTCATCACCACAAATGACTTGGTGCCACTGTCAGACATCGCTCTCAATAGCGCCTCAGGCGTCGCTTAGCGTTCGCTCTGAAATGAATGGTTGATGAGATGCTGCTAGACAATTGTATCCCACTACTTTTAACTCCATAAAGACAATCATCGTGCTACCTGGACTGATGGTAGCACTTCGAAACTTAAAAATCATACCTTCCGCTGATTTATTTTTTCGACCAACCTCTGCAATACTCCAGTCTCTAGCCAGTCTTTAGCCGTCAGTATACGAAGTCTTCCTTGTCATGGTTTCGCTGTGGTTGTTCACTTTTCCACCTCACAAATACATCACCAACAGTCGAGTGGCTAGCGTTGATTTCTCTGGATCACGGCGTCCCGGGTTCGATTCCCGGATATTGCGGATTTTCTCAGCCCAGGGACTGGGTGTTTGTGTTGTCCTCATCATTTCATCATCATCATTCGTGACACTGTTTAGATTGGAATATGTGAAAATTTGGAGTTTGTACGGGCGCTGATGACCGCGCAGTTGAGCGCCCCACAAACCAAACATCACCACCACCAACAGCCGATTTGGACAGCTTTAAAAATGTTGAAATGTCTCTGATTTGTTAGGCAGGTGACACCCAATGACTAGACCACTCAGTTCGCCTGACCGACCTATTCTGCTTCTTTACTGATTGCACAATGCTCCAGCCTTCTTCTGTACTGACGGCTCTGTTTCTCGCGACATCTAGTGGTGAATTGGCTTTACATGGGGGGTGCTCTAATGCTTTTGGTCACATTGTATTTTCTTAATTCCATACAACTCTTAATATGTTTCTTTTGCTCATTTCCCCCTTTTTAACTTTTTTGAATTTCAACTAAAAGGTTCAATACCTTCATTTGCCATATATTTTTATGATTGTGCTTCAGATCTCTATAGTAGACTCCAGCCTTAAAAACAATAACTAGAAGATAAAAACTCGGACTCCAACCCAGAATCTTTCGCAGGCAGTGCTGTTAGCGGCTATCCTGGCACGAATCTCCCTCCTGCATGCCTGCCTCCTACCGTCCAAACTTCACAAAAGCTCTTCTGGATGCTTTGCTGGCCAATCACTAGTGGAAGAAAAGGCGTTGTGGTGAACAGACAATGTTCTGGATTAGAGTCCCGGTCCAGTACACAGTGTTATTCCTCCACGAAGTTACAAATGGACACACACTTAGCCGTAGAGGGAAATACTCATTCTAGAATCAATCCCTTAGGGCCTGTGCTGTGGCTAAGTCATTTCTCCGCAATATCTTGCCTTCCAGGAGTGATGCCGATCGGCTTGTGTCAATTGTGGAAGGTCGGAGAGAGGTACTGGCAGAAGTAGAGCGCTGTGGCCCGACTGTGAGTAGTGACTGAATACCTCAGTCGGTAAGGGCCTCACCCACAAAATGTAAGATTCTAGATCACAGTCCCTGTCTGCCAGAAAGTTTCGTATCACCACGCACTCGGCTGCAGAGTGAAAGATTCTTTCTGGGAACAGGATATTCGCATACACATCATGTGAATGGACGAGAGGAATCATCAAGCAGATGCCACATGGCTCTGACGATAACTGGATATTCCCCCCCCTCCCCCCCCCCCTCCGCGCCAACCCTCTCCAGTACTGACCCCTCCATTGTATATGTTTCGGCACTAGATGTACGTTAATAGTTACACGGTTTTGACAGATACTGATGCATTCCGTGAGGAGCGTCGATTATTCACCCGTGGCGGACGCGCCACGCCTGTAGCGCGGCGCCTGTGAAGACAGTGACAGTGATACATTCGAAACAGGTTGTGCGCCGGCGGGCGGTGTGGTCTCATTACGGAGGGCGAGCCGGCCCGCCGGCCAGCGGCCAGACGTCGCCGACAAGAAAAAGTCGGGCTGGATCTCCGCGTCTCCTCTGTCCGGCCGCCGCCGCCGCCGCCGCCGCCGCTGCAGGGACGCTGGATTCCCGACCCGCAGTAATGGTCGCCGCGCCGCATTCTTCCAATAATTACCGCCGGCCGCGTAATGGCCGCACAAAGGACCCGCTGGCTGCCACGCCGAGTTCCCACACACGCCTACCTCGCCCTGTCCCGTTGCTGTACGGCACCGTTCGCGACAGCTGCGACAGACTCGCTTTATGACACTTGTTTCGATATGGACACTTCTTTCAGCAGTTTGACGCATTCTCCATGGTTGTCTGTCTTCTGCAGCCTGTAACTTGGATCCATTTGAGCGGCTGTGGTAGTTTAATGCGTAGAGCGCTGGACTCCGACCGTGGTGGTCCTGGGTAGGAGCAGGGATTTTTCCTCGTTCCAGTCTCTCCTGGTCGGTGTAGCTGGGCTTCTCACCCATTGCGTCAACGTAGTGTTACGATCACAAATATTATAGCCGTCGGTTTTCTGACCGTCGATGGTAGCCACAACAGTGGAGGAGAGTCCGCCGACAGTTGTGTAATAAGAACATACATCCACACTTAATCCGGTCTTACGACTGGTTGTGCACATAGTGCATAGGCATGCTTAAATTTTTTTTTACATTTTTTTCTTTATACTGGATGATTATAATTAGAGTGCAACTACTCATAGGGCTCCAGTGTGGCAGCGTAACTTGGAATATATGCTAATGCGATTATGCGGAACGTATTTATTCAGGAAAAAAATTGGTTCCAGTTTTGGCCATGAGGTGCAAATTTGACGTTGTACACTGCTTCTATGACAATATGACATACACGCTGTCATTTGTATAGCCGTATTGTAATTGAACAGTATGGATATCGAGAAAAGAGACCATGTGCTGTTACTGGAACTGTTCTATGTGAGCAGCAGCAATTAAAGCGCTGCATTAAGAGAGTATCGCGGACTGAAAGGTTTGAAGAGAGGCCCGACTTTATTAAATGGTTTAAAGGTGGTGGTGGTGGTGGTGGTGGTGGTGGTGAAATTCGGCGTCAAAGATGAGCTTGGTGTGGCATCTGGAAGAGGAAGGCGTCGTATCCTGACTGAAGCTATTGACGACCATGTAGCAAATGCCCTGGGTAGTGCTAGTGCTCATGCAGTGCCACGAGAATTGTCCGTCCCAAGGACATCAGTGTGGACAGTTTTGCAGTATGCTTTACACTGGTACCTGTAAAAGTTCAACACGGTACAACAACTGAAGCCTGACTATCGGCAGCAAATGTCTGAAGTTCTGAATTTGCTCTTCGTTTTCTGGCACAGATCGAAGTTGATGACATGGGGCTGGGCAATATTCTGTGGAGTGAAGGCACACATTTTACCCCCAGAGCGGTCTCTCAACTCTCTTTTGAGGACGTGCATGGCCACCATGGAGCCCCAGCCTTTGCAGCCTTACTTTCTTTCTGTGCTGCATGCTTAAACTTCCACTATCCCTTTCTCCCTGTGACTACCCACTGGATGGTTTTCTTGGTACCGATCTTGTCTGGACCTGGATTATGATTGGACTTCGAGCTTCCTCTTCCACTGTGCTAACCAACTTCCCATCAAATAAACGCGTGGTCCCCATTGTTGGGTTTGACCTGCCACCAATTTTCAAAGTTCTCAAGAAGTGCAGATCGTACAGGGAGGTCGCCCAGTGCGGTGTGTGCTCAGCCTTCGTGCTTTTCTGTCTGTGCACTCTTTCCTTTAATAATGCACCCAAAATCTAGCATGGTAGGCATGCTGTTGTGGCGGGCGGAGGTCGTCAAGGACCTGCACAGTGGTAGCTCCCTGACCACTCAGGGATCGCACTGTTGGTGCCTGAGCTGCAAACTGCCCATACATGCCAAGGAGTATGTGCTCGTCGTGACTGAGGCACGTAGACTCCGAGCAGTGGATTGCAGGCCAGGTAGACGTTGCTGAGGCTGGGTGGCGCACATGGGGAGAGTCCCTGTTCGGAGTTGGCGGTATCATGGGACATGACCGAAAATAAAGCAAATGAAGTTATCTCCTGGTCGAGACCATACGACCCTAGCAGTCTCCATGAAAGGGCTGTCCTCCCTCTATGCTGAGAGATGCGACCGTAAAATTTTCCCTTCCTTCTACGCCATGGGAGGAAGATATGGCCATATGGCAAGCATAGCAATACTCCATGCAATATTTGGTACGTACAGTGTCTGATCTTCGCCATATTAAGAGAAATTGCTGGTTACACCTTAATACACTTCTCTGCCTGAGTAACACCAGATGGGGTGCAGATCACACTATCCTTCTGCAGCTTTATAAAGCCCTGGTACATGCGGTTCGGTGTCACCCTCAACATTGCAGATACCGGATCTGATACACCACTGTGAGGTCCGAATTACGACAGGAGCCTTTTGAACTAGCCCTGTAAACAATTTAGTCATGGAGGCTGGGATCCCTCCATTGCAGGTCAGGCACCAACAACAGCGTGTCAATTATGCTATCCACGTCCACAGCTCCCCTAAGCATCTGAACTACTATCTCCTCTTTCCAAACATGGTAATCCACCTCCGGCGACGGCGGCCCCGATCAGGCATTATGATCGCAATGCGCATCCGGTCTATACTCAGTTGTTCCGTCCTCTAGTCCTCCTCTGGACCCACTCCCGTACATCTCCGTAGTGAATTCCTCGCCCACAACTTCGTCTTGACCTATCACAGAGTTTCAAAAGCCTCTGTTCATCCCGAGGCTCTCTGCCGCCAATTTTTCTCCATCGTTAGCGTAACCCAGGGTTCAGAAGTCGTCTACACTGATGGCTTGATGGTTGCTGGCCATATAGGCTTTGCTTACACTCACGCGGGACACACTGAACTGCTCTCCTTGCCGGATGGCTGTAGTGTTTTGACTGCAGAGCATATCTGTTCGTGCACTAGCGGTCCTTTCTCATCTCCAGCGAATCCTTGAGCAGTTTGCAACCTCTCGAAAAGTGCTACCCTCGCCATCCCTTGGTCATTGCAGTCCAGGATTTCCTGTATCATTGAACAGTGTGGATGCTCAGTGACTTTCGTGTGGACCCCAAGCCATGTCGGGATCGTGGGGAATGAACTCGCGGATAGCCTGGTTAAATCGGCTACCATTCAACCGACTCTTGAGATCGGTAGTCGGGAAACAGACCTGCGATCAATATTACGCCGTCAAGTTACAGGTGTCTGAAATATGGAGTGGCTCACTACGGGTGATAAAGAAGACTACGAAACGGCGGAAGTCCTCCGTGCACGCCTCTCACAAGGCCTCTACGATCCTTCGCTTGGCTGACTCATGGAGGAGAAGATTAGTGTTTAATGTCTCGTTTACAGCAGGGTCATTAGAGATGGAGCACAAGGATGGGGAAGGAAATCGGCCGTGCCCTTTCAAAGGAACAGTCGTGGCATTTGCGTGAAGCGATTTAGGGAAATAACGGAAAACCTAAATCGTAATGGCCGGGCGCGTGTTAGAGCCATAGTCCTCCAGAATGCGAGTCTAGTGTGCTAGTCACTGCGTCACCTCGCTCGGTATTGAGACATGGTCATCTCCTCCGTAGTGAGGACTCGCCTCACTCTCGTTGTGGCGCCCATTTATCGGTGGTCCACCTTTCTGTGGACTGTCCCAACTTAGTCGTCCTGCGGCGGGCTCTGAATCTCCATGACTCAAGACCGCTGGTGTTAGGATCGATACTTCAGCGGCTGACGTAGTTACACGTTTTATTCGTGAAGAGGGCTTCTACCACTCTCTTTAAGGGAGGGGTACTAAACCTTATCGCCTCACTGATGGGTTGGCAGAATACCAGAACACTCTGTTGCCTCCTATGCCCAGACTGCGCTATGTGGTCTAGCCCGGTCCCCATCCTACCTGCTTTTGAACTCCTCTCTCTCTTCCCCCCCCCTCCCCCCTCTTCTCGTGTGGTCTAACAACTTTGTTCGTCTTTTGTCTCTGCTTCTCTTGCCCTGTCCGCGTTGCTAGTCTTTCCAAGGCTGTCTCGAAGTCAAGTGGCTGGGGCTGGGAGATGTACGTCCTCTCATTGCGCCCTGCTTTCAGGGGCTGCTCCGTAGATCGGGCGCCTTACTTGCCTTTCTTTCTCTGTGTCCCTTTCTTCTGTTTGTACCTTATCTCAGCTTCACTAACATTGGTATACCTTTGGATTTTCTTCCCCTTGATTTTGCGTGATAGGCTGTCTCTAATGTACAGCCATATAGACGTGTCTGTTCAAGGACAAAGGACCTGATGACCTAGTAGTCTGATCCCTTTAAACGTCCAACCAACACATTTTACGCTACAGGATGCAGTGAATACACAGAACTGCCGAATATAGGACAGTGTTAAACTGCTAGTTGTGCACGAAGAGCAATTGCACTTGCCTATGCGACTCTGTGGTGTGGATTCAGAAGCACCTTTATTCTTGGTTCGTTCTTCCTTGGAGCGAATAGCTACAACGTGAGGGCCTGTAAGTTGTACCGCGACGTGTGCACGTTACCGAGACCTTGTACAGCATGTGTCCTGTTTTGGAAGATGGCAACTGTGGGGAAATCACTATTTTTATGCAAAACGGGGCAGCATCTCATGTCGCTTGCCCAGTGAGAGATCTTCGTAATTCAATCTTGCACGAACTTCTTATCTTCAGATATTTCCCAAATGCGTGGTCTGCAAGATCGCGTGATTTGAATCAAAGTGACTTTCGGCCCTGGGGATATCTAAAAGAACGCGTTAATCGGTGAGACGTTCGGCTTATACTCGAGTTGAAGGCCAATATCCAGGGACACGTCGCTCATATTCCACCGGAACTACTGCGAGCAACCGTTGATCATGTCGTTTCACGGATGGAGCATCGATTGATGCCTCTGGTGCTCATATTGAACAAACTGCGTAAGCGGCGATTAATAATACAATCCACATTATGCCTTTTCACTTGTTTGATCTTTCTTACCCACGTTCCGATCCAAATCCATTACATATGGAAACGTTTCTCTACGTCTTTTTCGGATCTTCAGCACCAGATTTGCACTTGGCCACAATGTGAACTAATTTTTTCCCGCATAAATCGTTCCCACATTAACGCTCTATAATATCTATCGACTTTTGCTGTCGTACGATAATTACAGCTCACATTGGACCTCTGAGTAACTGCACTTAAATTATAACCACCCGGTGCAACACACAACTGCAGCAACCGATTAAACATTCTTATTCTATATGAATTTTAATTTCTCATTCAGTTTTTTATAAGAAAGCCATAAATATTTCCTTCAATCCTCCGAGTAGCTATATATTCTTATGTATTTTAACTTTCTGTGAAGATGTGTATCTTTTTCTTCTTTTTGGAAACCAAGACCAGGGTAATCTTTTTAAATTTAAAGTGTAACGTTTACTCCTTCATCTTATTTGACAGAAAATATACACTATGTCATAAAAAGATTCCTGACATCTAGCTAAAATGACTTAAAGGTTCGTAGGGCCCTCCATCGGTTATGCTCGAAATCAGTATGGTGTTGGCCCACCCTTAGCTTTGATGACAGCTTCCACTCTCGCAGGCATGCGTTCAATCAGATGGTGGAAGGTTTCTTCGGGAATGGCAGCCCATTCTTCGCGGAGTGTTGCACAGAGGAGAGGTATCGATGTCGGTCGGTGAAGACTGGTACGAACTCGGCGTTCCAAAACATCGCAAACGTGTTCTATAGGATTCAGGTCAGGACTCTGTGCAGGCCAGTCCATTACAGGGATGTAACTGTCCTATAACCACTCCGCCACAGGCCGTGCATTATGAACAGGTGGTAGATCGTGTTGAAAGATGCAATCGCCATCCCCGATTTGCTCTTCAACAATGCGAAGCAAGATGGTGCTTAAAACATCAATGTGGGCCTGTACCGTGATCGTGCCACGACAAAACAAGGGGTGCCAGCTCCCTGCGTGAACAACACGACCACACCATAACACCACCGCCTCCGAATTTTACTGTGGGCACTATACACGCTGCCAGATGACGTTCACCGGGCATTCGCCATACCCACACCCTGCCATCGGATCGCCACATTGTGTACCGTGATTCGTCACTCCACACAACGTTTTTCCACTGTTCAATCGTCCAATGTTTATGTCTCTTACACAAAGCGAGGCGTCGTTTGGCATTTACCAGCGTGATGTGTGGCTTGTGAGCTGCCGCTCGCCCATGAAATAAAAGTTTTCTGACCTCCCGCCTAACTGCCATAGTACTTGCAGTGGTTCTTGATGCAGTTTGGAATTCCTGTGTAATGATCTGGAGAAATGTCTGCCTGTTACACGTTACGACCCTCTTCAACTGTCGGCGGTCTCTGTCAGTCAGCAACAAGGTCACCCTATTCGCATTTGTGCTGTACGTGTCCCTTGACGTTTCCACTTCACTACCACATCGGAAACACTGGACCTAAGGTGTCTAGGAGTGTGGAAATTTCACGTACAGGTGTATGACGCAAGTAACACCCAAACACCTGACCACGTTAGAAGTCGGTGGTTTCCGCGGAGCGCCCGATTCTGCTCTGTCACGATGTGTAATGACTACTGAGGCCACTTATATGGAGTACCTGGCAGTAGGTGGTAGCACAATGCACTTATTATGAGAAACGTATGTTTTTGCGGATTTCCGGATACCATTGATCACGTAGCGTATGTTCTGGTGTTTTTAATTTATTCAGTTTAGTGTCCCTTGCTAAACTTAGACAGCGTTCGTGTTTCTGTGCCGCTGGTCAAAGAAAATTCCTCGTTTCGCTTGATTGACCATATAATTTGCGAATTTAACGACCTTTTCTCCACAGGCGATTAACTGTATAATTACCATCGATCCTTCAACAATATTGATCGGTGGAAGACGCAAACTAATTTAAATCAGACTGTGGATATTTTGCAATATGTCTAAACCACTTAAGGCGAATGCCGGGTAATTTCCTTTGAAAGGACACTGCCGATTTACTTTCTCATCCTTCCATAATCCGTACATGCTCTGCGTCGACAATGACGTCGTTCAGCAGATACTGAACTCTAATCTTCCTTCATGTTCTTTCATCTTCATATTTTTGCGAAACAATCACATGAGCATTTCATAATGGCATTACCGGTTTCCACCCGCCGGTAGTCTTCTGAAGTGAGTCAGTAGATGAAAAGAGAATAGAAGGAATCATTACTATAAAACCAGGCAGGTAATTATGTACTTAATGATGAAAAAAGGAATGAAATCGTGTCTCAAGGTTTTGTGGCAAGCGGTTTAGAAATAGAGATTTTGTTAGGCGGAGAGAAATCTGCTCTTGATCTATTTTTGCGAAAGGAATACTCTCCAGATTATGTAGTCACATTCATTGGAGCAAAGCGATTTTGCTTTGTAGCAAGTTTTAAAACGTTAAAACATACAAAAGCTTCCAAATTTCGGCAGCATAATGTAGAAAAAGATAAAACAATTTGTTGCATTTATGTTCGTTACTGCAATTGAGTGTGAGGTGCGCACTGAAGGCAAGGTGGCGGTTCGTTTCTGGCGTTTTGTGGCTTTTGGAGGATCATTGCTTCGTAGCGTGACGGGCTGGAGTGACCCTAAACCCTCGTGGAATGCGTGTGAGTTTGTGTCCAATGATATAAAAGCGAACAACCGTATGTTCGTATTGTGGGGACGACACTCATTTGTAGGTCTCGTGTTATACTAAATAATTCCCTGTTACGTGAGATGAACAATTCTTTGTACTCTCTGAGGTATATAAGGATAATTACCCGGTATCGATATGATCGTCTGATACCATAGATGGGCCTTACAATCTTGCATTGTAACACCGAAATCGACTGTAAATAACATAATACCCATAAATACACGGAGGGTGTCACCCCTACTACATACAGGTACAGCAGCATCGGCTGCCGTCCAATTACCTATCGGAAGACGGATATACTACGTAGGTCAGTCACGTCATCTCCAACCCAAATTACGTTTTCCTTCGTCCCTGTGTTTCTCTACGCCGGTAAGACGCAAACGTTGAATTTTAATACTCAGTAAATCAAACGGCATTTTGTAACTTTAAATATCTTTTACAGGCCGAATGAAGACAGATGTAGGATCAAACACAGTGACATGAAACTTCCTGGCAGATTAAAACTGTGTGCCGGACCGAGACTCGAACTCGGGAACTTTGCCTTTCGCGGGCAAGTGGTCTACCAACTGAGCTACCCAAGCACGACTCACGTCCCGTCCTCACAGCTTTTCTTCCGCCAGTACCTCGTCTCCTACCTTCCAAACTTTACAGAAGCTCCCCTACGAACCTTGCAGGACTAGCACTCCTGAAAGAAAGGATATTGCGGAGACATGGCTTAGCCACAGCCTGGGGGATGTTTCCAAAATGAGAATATCAGCACACACTCAGCTGCAGAGTGAACAATCTCATTCTGGAAACACAGTGATGTTAAGAAAATAAATTGTTCCAGCGTGATTAATTCGGTTTCTGTGTTGCCATGGCCCATTAGTACGTAGCATAACAACCAGTATTGTTGATTATTGCTGTAGCCTATTTTCGGCCCTTTGGAATGCCCCCCCCGAACAAGGTGCCGGCAGATTTCTCGCGTGTCGCCGCGGGCGAGACCGCGGAGTGGCGGTGTACGTGTGGCGCTGCGGTGGTCGCGCCGTGCCGGCAGGACGGACCGTAATGGCGCGCTTCCTGAGCTGGACGTCTGCCACGCCTTCCCTCCTCCACCCTGTCCACTCGTCTGCACCCGCTCTTCATTCACACGAGGGGCGCTCGTGTCCACTTCTTACAGACCGTCGCGCGGCAGTACTCCCAGCTTTCTTTTATCCGTGATACTCCAAGCATTCTGTTACGGCCCAATGTCAAATATGCAGAAATCATTACCTGAAGCAAAAAATGTGAGACTGTAGGAAATTAAATTACAAACGGATCTTTCTCATGAAGCTCGATCCAAGCGCCGACATGGCCCAAAAAATTCACGAAGTTCCAAAAACGGTTTCTCTTAAAGAAATAAAACTATTCCTCCGATCGAAAAATGTTAAAGGAGAAAATTGTGGGGCTCCGAAATCTCTGCCGATAGCATTTTCGTAAGTATCGATTTCTGTTTAACGTTTCGAGAAAAATCTGTTATAAATGGGTTCACAACGTCTCGTTAACATTAACATTTCCAAGCTTGTTATTTAGTGTAAGTATAGCCCGCGGTAAGTCAAATAAGTTCTAATGATTTTCACGGGTTTGCAGCCGGATTCCATCATCCTGGCGACAACACGATATTTCGGCGGACCATCTGGCCGCCATCTTCAGGTGAGCTTGAGTGCACAATCACGCCGGAACTGAAGAGACCTAAGATTCGGCGGCTCCTTTATACCGCGGGTACTGGCCGTTGCGCGTGCGCGAGCAACGGAAGAGCTGCCCTCTGTGAGGCGAAGAATTGCAGCGGCGCCAGTGGTGAACACTGTCAAAAGCGAGGAATCGCAAAATTAAAATGCAGCCCGACGGAAACCAGACCGTTGTTTTATCTGTGATAAAATAGGATTCCACGTCTTACTTAAAGGAAAACATTTCTCTCTGTTAATGATATCTTCAGACAGACGTATTTCAATTGATTCTTTCAATACACAATCCCAGTAACGGGAAGCCGAAGCTATAATTTTCGTCTCTTTAAACGCCATATTGTGCCCTTCATTAAGACTGTTCAGCAACGGCTCATTTTTTTCCGGCTGGAGCAGACGTGTATGCCGTTTATGTTCCATACATCGATCTTGAACTGTACGAACGGTCTGTCCAATGTAGGCCTTTCCGCAGTGACAGGGAATCTTGTATCCCCCAGGCTTTCTCAGTCCCAAATCATCTTTAACCGATCCAAGAAGGGATCTAGTTTTGGCCAAAGGCATAAGGACGCTTTTAATATCATATTTCCTGAGGATTCTCGAAATTTTCGAAGAAATACTTCCCACGAAGGTTAAAAACGCAATTGATTTGGAAGTGTCCACCGTTGGTTTTCGTGGGGGTCCAAATTGAAAAGCACGAGTAATTTGGTGATCAGAATACCTATTCTGCCTGAAAACAACCTTAAGGTGATCCAACTCCTGTTTCAAGTTATCAGAATCCGAAACAGCATAAGCCCTCTTGACCAGTGTGCGTAAAACTCCCAAGCGTTGATGTTGTGGATGACAACTTGTGGCATGGAGGTAGCGGTCCGTATGCGTCGGTTTTCGGTATGCACTGTGTCCCAAAGTCCCATTTCTTTCTTATGTACTAAGACATCCAAAAAAGGTAATTTGCCATCTTTTTTAATTTCCATCGTAAATTTGATTCGTGGATAAAGGCAGTTAAAATGATCTAAAAATCGATGAAGAGATTCCATTCCATGTGGCCAAACGATGAAAATATCATCCACGTATCTCAAAAAACATGTTGGTTTGAGAGAAGATTTCCGAAGTGCCATATGCTCAAAATCTTCCATCTGAATTCTCTTCAGTTCCGGCGTGATGGTGCATTCAATCTCACCTGAAGATGGCGGCCAGATGGTCCGCCGAAATATCGTGTTGTCGTCAGGACGATGGAACCCGGCTGCAAACCCGTGAAAATCATCAGTATTTGATACGCCAGGACAATGTACGTTATCACAAATAAGTACTAGTTTGAAAAATAAAAAAATACTAATTATTGTTCAAGATATTGGGCGTATCAAAAAGGATTATCCGATTTTTAAAGGCTCATAACTATTACGTTATTTGAGACATGTGCGTGAACATCGGACATTAGCACTCTGTGATCGGTTATTGAAATTATGGAAAACAGTAAAAGACCATTTGATTTGATAGTGTTACCGGAAGTTAATACCAACGTTCAGTGGCAACGTTAGAGTAGATATATGCCTGTTGTCCCGTCTTTTCCTCTAATGAAAGTGGTGTGGAATGGATTGCTTTAGCCAGAGTTCATGGAAATACTGTCTAAAAGTAGACAGGCCTGCTATCTAGTAATACCAGCTTTCGGAGTTGGTGAAGAGGTTCCTGCCCGGGCAGAGCTATCTTCTGAAGCTAGTGTAGATGTATCCTTTTTTATAATGCCTGACCGTGGAATTGTTTTGCGACAGATACGGCAGTAGGCTATAAAACCTCATACAAGCTCCTGGGAGAGAAGAGTGGGGGGAAAAGAGGAAGGTTCGATCTGTGAAGCATCACCCAAAGCTAGCAGGGACGACCGGCCGGAAGCTGACGACGCAGGAAACCATTGCGGTCTACCTCACGCGCCACCCCACCCCCCCACCTCATCCCCCCCACCTCATCACCGCACCGCCCCCCCCCCCCCCCCCCACGAAAAATATTATGTGTGGTTTCTATTCTTCCGTGGCCCACTGCTGTCGCACAGGAGAGTACCTGCGCTTTCAGCCGAACCGGTGCCATCCAGTTCATCTTGCCCGAAAAGTAGGTAGATTAGGATATGATATCCAGTCACGAAGAAGTCCTTGGAGACAGAGCGCAAACTGATATAACCAAAGAAAATATCGATTTTTAATTGATATGTCTCTCTTCCTGCTCACAAAATAGTGAAGATTCAATGTGCGTTAGCTCACATTTGTTATACTGCAACTGTCTTGACGATTGAATACAATAGCAGCATTAAAATTTAAAAATATTCACCTTTTATTTGATTCAGTTTTTTAATAATATTTATTTTAATTTATACTTTTTACGTGTCAATGAACAGCTTTTTTATATGGAACGCACATTTTTCCTGCAATAAAACTATTGCTGGGCTCATAACTTTTTCTTTTTCAGAAATTTCAATCGCTCACCACGGCAAAAATTAACCTATATCTTTTTTCTGTCCTTAAGCTGTACGTGTGTAAACTTCAAAGTTTTTTTAAATCAAAACTCTGATACTCCTTCAAATCGCTAAAATACGAGGGCCTGCTGAAAAATTAACCCCACCGAAATTTTTATGTGAACACTATTGAAGTTTTTTATATAAAAGAAATATTATTAACATTCTACATGTTTATTCTTCGTATCTGCATATTTATTTCTCAACACAGTCACCCTGGCGAGGAAGTCATTTCCCCTAACGAGAGACCAGATTGTTGTTACCGTCGCTGAAGAATCTTTGACTTTCTTGACGGAGCCACTACCGCACCTCATCTTGCACCGATTCGTCTCTATCAGAGTGAAGTCTTCGAAGGTAGTCTTTAAGTTGCAGAAACTGATGAAACTCGGGTGGAGCCAAATCGGGACTGTGTGAAAGATAAACAATGACAGAGAACCCCAGGCGTCGGACTGTTGCAGATGTCGCAACCCTAATGTGTGGTCCGTCAGTGTCATGCTGCAGGAGAGGGTGCTTCGTGTACTGGGGACGTCTTCGAAATCTAGTATCGATTTCAGCACGCTGTTTCTCGCTCACAGACGTAGTTAATGTTACAAACCAGCATATTACGCGCTACAATACGGGGCCGTGCAAAGGCAGAGGGCTCTAGACACGAGGAACAAAGATGGGCAAGGGACGATCAGTTGCCGTTTGAGAACGTTGCTGCAGCTCTCAGGCAACGTATCGCGACTCTGATGCGGGTATATAAACACCGACATGTAGGCAAGAGATGTGTGTATATTCGTGTCTTCACGATGTACCTGCGGTACATGTTGAAACGTGAACTATTGCGGCTTACTACCAGATACGTCCAAACACGATCAGTGTACTGTTATTCTTTCTTCGGCTGCCGCCAGTAGACATGCATCAGAGAATGAAAAATGTATATAGGGCTGAATGTTTGTCCAACATCACAGCGGCGGAATGGTGCATCAGTTCCGTGCTGGTCGCGATTCGACACAAGAACCCAGTCGATGTCGCAGGCTACCCACATCCAATACGCTAGCTCAATTGGGAGACTTGCGAGCCGGCCGGGGTGGCCAAGCGGTTAAAGGCGCTACAGTCTGGAACCGCGTGACCGCTACTGTCGCAGGTTCGAATCCTGCCTCGGGCATGGATGTGTGTGATGTCCTTAGGTTAGTGAGGTTTAAGTAGTTCTAAGTTCTAGGGGACTGATGACCTCAGAAGTTAAGTCCCATAGTGCTCAGAGCCATTTGAACCATTTTTTTTGAGACTTGCGAAGCGCCCGTCCTATAGTCCTGGTCCCTCCCCTTGCGATTATCACGCATTCGACCCCTAAATAAAGGCCTTGAAGGATCGAAGTTTCCTGTCGGACGGGATGGGCTGCAGGTAGTTACGGACTTCAAGCAGCAGCACACGGTGTTCCACCAAACGTGTATCTTCAACTTGGTGCGCTCGATGCGATGATTACCACGTGCTCATGTCGATTCTGCCTGATTCGTAACACTTTTCTGAACTGTACGTTCTTCGAAAGGAAACTTTCTCATCTCCCCTTATAAACTACTGGCCATTAAAATTGCTACACCACGAAGACGACGTGCTACAGATGCGAAATTTAACCGACAGGAATAAGATGCTGTGATATGCAAATTATTAGCTTTTCAGAGAATTCACATAAGGTTGGCTCCGGTGGCGACACCTACAACGTGCTGACATGAGGAAAGTTTCCAACCGATTTCTCATACACAAACAGCAATTGACAGGCGTTGCCTGATGAAACGTTGTTGTGATGCCTCGTGTAAGGAGGAGAAATGAGTACCATCACGTTTGACAATGGTCGGATTGTAGCCTATCGCGATTGCAGTTTATAGTATCGCGACATTGCTGCTCGCATTGGTCGAGATCCAATGACTGTTAGCAGAATATGGAATCGGTGGGTTCAGGAGGGTAATAAGGAACGCCGTGCTGGATCTCGACGGCCTCGCATCACTAGCAGTCGAGATGACAGGCATCTTACCCGCATGGCTGTAACGGATCGTGCAGCCACGTCTCGATCCCTGAGTCAACAGATGGGGACGTTTGCAAGACAACAACCATCTGCACGAAAAGTTCGACGTCGTTTGCAGCAGCATGGACTATCAGCTTGGAGACTATGGCTTCGGTTACCCTTACGCTGCATCACAGACAGGAGTGCCTGAGATGGTGTACTCAACGACGAACCTGAGTGGACGAATGGCAAAACGTCATTTTTTCGGATGAATTCAGGTTCTGTTTACAGCATCATGATGGTCGCATCCGTGTTTCGCGACATCGCGGTGAACGCACATAGGAAGCGTGTATTCGTCATCGCTATATTGGCGTATCACCCGGCGTGATGGTATGGGGTGCCATTGGTTACACATCTCGGTCACCTCTTGCTCGCATTGACGGCACTTTGAACAGTGGACGTTACATTTCAGATGTGTTACGACCCGTGGCTCTACCCTTCATTCGATCCCTGCGAAACCCTACATTTCAGCAGGATAATGCACGACCGCATGTTGCAGGCCCTGTACGGGCCTTTCTGGATACAGAAAATGTTCGACTGCTGCCCTGGGCAGCACATTCTCCAGATCTCTCACCAATTGAAAACGTCTGGTCAATGGTGGCCCAGCAACTGGCTAGTCACAATACGCCAGTCACTACTCTTGGTGAACTGTGGTATCGTGTTGAAGCTGCATGGACAGCTGTACCTGTACACGCCATCCAAGCTCTGTCTGACTCAATGCCCAGGCGTATCAAGGCCGTTATTACGGCCTTAGGTGGTTGTTCTGGGTACTGATTTCTCAGGATCTATGCACCCAAATTGCGTGAAAATGTAATCACATGTCAGTTCTAGTGCAATATATTTGTCCTATAGATACCCGTTTATCATCTGCATTTCTTCTTGGTGTAGCAATTTTAATGGCCAGTAGCGTGGAAAGTGAATAATTTTTTAAAATCTGTAACAGTTTTCACGTAAAAGTCGGAGGAATTACAATTCAGCTCGCCTTCGTATTATGTACAATAGTGTTGTGGAACAGTAACACTGCCAAAACAAGGAGGATTTAATAGACAGCATTATGTCACGTCTAACTAAGCGTCTTTACGATTGTACGTTGGTACGCGGTGGAGTTGAACCTTCATCTATAGATCGCTCGCTGTGGTGCAGTGTGTGTCATCGTATTTTCTAACTTTGTTTTCCGATAAGATCTTCCGACAAGGTCTTCCGAAAGGATAGTGTTGTCAGTACAGGGACGCGATGCTTGGGGACCGACGCGCCCTGGACCACCGTGAGAACGGCTACGTGCTGTTTGTCGCGCTTATCGGCGGCTGATAACCATATTGGTGCTCCGTCCTGTGAGGAGGGCTCCCTGCGGTGGTGGCGGCAGCGGCCGTCGACGGGTGAGCCACCGCCGTTCCCACGCCCCACATGGCTGTGCGCGGTCAGTCCGCGTTCCAGGCGGCTTTCCACCATGTTGACATTCTGTGCACTCCTTAGCAGAAACCTGCGAGTTCTACTCCTCGCAGTCTGCGCTTCAAGGATATCGGAAGCATTAGAGCCGTTTCACAAGGTCACACCGACCGTGAGTCGTTTCCGTAAGCTGCAGTCGTGTTCAAGGAAACTCCGCTCATCCATCTTCTAGTGCGTGTTGGAGTAAAAGGTGTTCTGCTGCTACGGTCGCAGGTTAGACTCCTGCCTCGAGCATGGATGTGTGTGATGTCAGGTTAGTTAGGTTTAAGTAGTTCTAAGTTCTAGGGGACTGATGACCTCAGTTGTTAAGTCCCATAGTGCTTAGGGCCATTTGAACCATTTTAAAATGTGTTGTTGTATGTTATCTGCAGTAAGGATAGCTCTGTCAGCTATGTTTACTGCACCATCTTCATTACTGGGTGAGAACGCTGATAGTCGGAAATTATAATTATATACCTGTAGAAGATCCAAAACATCAGCTTCCTCTCAACTGAAACTTCTTATCGCCGTTGAGTCCCATCTTGTTTTAGACTGCAAAAAATGTAAGCGTAGTCAAAATTGACTCAGTGACCGAGAAGAGACGTCTCTCAGTCCCGTTCTAATCCCAGATGTCAACACTCCTTTGATAATGTCCGATAAGAAACTCCAGATCAGCGTAAGGGTATGTTTTGATGTTCTAGAGAACAGATAATAATCGTTTCCCAGTTTCAGCGCGATAATCCAGAACCTTAAAGGGGCCTGAAAACGGTGTCCTGCGGCACTGAAACCAGTCGTGTAGGAATAAAACCAGTCTTTATAGCTGAGAATGATCGGTAACTATGTGTGTGCTTTACTCGAATGCTTTAATTTGCGCGTGAACGTGAGTCACCAGAGAAAAGGCCTCAAAAGCACATTAAATCTTTATAAACTGCTATTTTTAATCCATAGTATGGCCGTGGTATCCGTAGTTGCTCTATAAATACTTTATTAACATTGATAAGATCTATGCATACGTGTTTCGTATCATTAAGTTAATAGGTCGTCAGCGGCTGTAATTTGCGGACTTCAGGCGATGCTCTAACCGAATAAACAGGCTTCAGTATTCGCCTAAGCTTTTCTGTATTTAAAAAGAGGAATATTTTTGTATGGCGTCAGTAAATGCGGATAATATACCTTTTGATATCATAATAACCAGAGTATCAGGAGGTTCATTATTCCAGTACATGTAAAAACTGACGTTGACGATGACATCATCAGTCCCAAAACTGATTTGATGCGGCTGGTAACTGGTTTGATGCAGCTGTCCACGCTAGACTATTCTGAGCAAGCTCTGTCTCTGCATACCACTGCGACCCAGAGCCGTCTGAACTTCGATGCTGTATGCAAGCCTTGGACTCGATCTACAATTACTACTGTCCTCACGCTCCCCTACGGTTTTTTTCTCCTCTCTCTCTCTCTCTCTCTCTCTCTCTCTCTCTCTCTCTCTCTCTCTCTCTCTCCCTCCAAGGCTGTTTCACACGGGAAGATCGCACTGTAGCACTTCCTTTAAACCGTCTCACTAACGACAGAAAGGCTGATACCGAAACAAGTGACCATGAGGTACAAAAGCAACAGAAATCGCTCATCATGGGGAAGGCCACTGAACCTGAAGGGATACCAACACGACTATGCGAAAGAACTTGCTCCTCTTTCAGTAGTAGTGTACCGTAGGTGCATGGAGGAGGGAAGTGTTCCTGATGATTGGAAAAAAAAAGCACAGGTCATTCCCGTTTTGAAGAAGGGTCTTCGAACACACACACATAGAACTATTGGCCTATTTCTCTTACGTCGATTAGTTGTAGAATTGTGGAACATGTTTCATGATCGCTTATTATGACATTTCTGAAGACCAAATCAACATTGTTTTGTAAACAACGGTCGACTGAAACCCGACTCTCTCAGCTCGTCCACTAGATCCAGAAGTCTGCAGATACCGGCACACAGTTAGATGCTGCGTTTCTTGACTTTCTCGCATCTCACTCGATACGGTTCCGCACTGCCGCCTAATGAACAAAAAATACGAACCTACGGAATATTACACCAACTGTGTGACTCAAGAGTTTCTAACAAACAGAACTCAACATGTCATCATCAATGGAGAGAAGTCATCAGACGTAAAAGTGGCTTCGGGCCTACCCCAAGAGAGTGTTATGTGACTATTACTTTCCACACTATGTATGAATGACGCAGTAGACAACATCGATAGTTCGTTGAGGTTTTTCGCGGATGATGCTGTTGTACACAGCGAAGTCACAACGCTGGGGGAAAGTATAGCGAAATGCACCAAGACCTGCAGAGATTCAACGCTTGGTGCAGGAATTGGCAGTTGACCCTCAACATAACAAAATTAACGTACATTCCATTATCCTTGTTTCGCTTCTGTTGATATTCATCATATATCATCCTTTCAAGACGGTGTCCACGCCGTTAGAGTGCTCTTCAAAGTACTTGGTTTTCCATGAGAGAATTACCATGTATTAGCAACCCTTAAAATTACTTGTTGTCCATCAACTTTAATTCATTTTCAAAATTTTACCTTCGTTTGCTCCACATATTGCTCAGTGTTCAGGTTAAGTGAGATTGGGGATAGGATAGAATCCTGTCTCACTCCTTTCTGAACCACGGCTTCCCTTTCATGTGTTTAAAGTCTTACAACTGCAGTGTGGTTTCTGTACAAGTTTTACAGAACCCTTCTTTCCGTGTATTTTGCCCCTGTTACGCTCAGTTTCAAAGAATGTATTACAATCACCGTTCTTAAAGGCTTTCTATAAGTTTCAATCGCTATAAAGATAGATTCGCATTTTCTTAACCTGTGTACTAAGATAAAATGTGGGGTCAGTATTGGCTCCCGTGTTACTGCATTTCTCTTGAACCCAAAGTGATCCAGGAGGTAAAGTTCCACCAGTTTATCCATTCTTCTGCAAGTACTTCAAAATAATTCGTATCAGTATGTACTGACCTTTAACGTGAACTAATTATTATTATTATGAGAAAACCTTTCTCAGACGTTATGTATTATTATTATTATTATTATTATTGTTATTATTATTAGTGGTATATTAAATTTATAAATTATATCTATTGCTATTTAAGTCGTTGGCATTAGTCGTACATTAATGGTGACGATGAGAGCAAATTATAAGGAGCGATAACAGTTCCCGTTCAGAAACGATGCAGTGCAAAGTCAGTATGCCAATCTGGCAGAATAGCCGTGAGCATTGAGTACGAAGTTGAAGGTACCTCTTCGGTAAAATACTGTGTCCTTTCGCGTGAAGAAGTCAGTAACTGTCTGCTGTACATGCTTGCCCGACAGGAATCGTCAGCCCTTCAGCGCCTTTTTAAGGGACGGAAGACATGTCATTCACATGGTGAGAGATTCGACTATGCCAGTGGCCCTGCCGCAGTGGTAACACCGGATCCCCCCTGACCACCGCAGTTGAGCGCTGTCCGTATTCGCTCGCACTTGCGTGGGTGAACGTCTGCGTCTGTCGAGCGCTGTTAGCGGGGCGCACTCAGCCCTTGAGAGGCTAATTGAGAAGTTGCCGGAGTGAAAACTGACCACACGCCCCTCCACATCGGCCTGTCGGCTGTGGATGACACGGCGGCGGTCAGTACCTTTGAACCTTCCGAGGATTGTTCGAAGAGAGTATAAATTCTTTGGTTTAATTGAGGACTGCATTAGCGATATGGGGCTGTGCGTAATCATGAACTTGCAGGACTTGCTGTCGCGCATTATTCTGCAGTGGTGTTCTTCAACATACGTAATGCCCCATACATATTCTACATTCTCCGATGGATGTCTCTTGAAACTTCCCCTTTGACAGCTGAGTAAAACTGAACGTACTAGGACAGTTCTCTCTTTACTTATTCTGACCATCACTTAACTTACACACAGTATTTTTTTTTAGCGCAACGCAATCTGACTTTTAATAATCTCTACAAAAGAATGTCCCTGACTAACAATAATTTGTATCTTTCATGAATAACTTGCTTCACAAAAATCTTCGTTACTCGAACTACTGCAATCAGCGAGAGCCAATACTGCCAGCTAAATAAAAGATTTTAACTACTGAAGGCACTAACTACTGATAGGCATAGTCAATGAAATATTTTGATAGAGAAGAAATAATGTACTGGGTGATCAAAAAGTCAGTATAAATTTGAAAACTGTATAAATCACGGAATAATGTTGATATGGAGGTACAAATTGACACACATGCTTGGAATGACATGGGGTTTCATTAGAACCAAAAAATATAAACGTTCAAAAAATGTCCGACAGATGGGGCTTCATCTGATCAGAATAGCAATAATTAGCATAACAAAGTAAGACAAAGCAAAGATCATGTTCCTTACAGGAAATGCTCAATATGTCCACCATCATTCCTCAACAATAGCTGTAGTCGAGGAACAATGTTGTGAACAGCACTGTAAAACATGTCCGGAGTTATGGTGAGGCATTGGCGTCGGATGTTGTCTTTCAGCATCCCTAGAGATGTCGGTCGATCACGATGCACTTGCGACTTCAGGTAACCCCAAAGCCAATAATCGCACGGACTGAGGTCTGGCAACCTGGGAGGCAAAGCATGACGAAAGTGGCGGCTGAGCACACGATCATTACCTAACGACACGCGCACAAATCTTTCACGCGTCTAGCAATACTTTTTTTTCTAATAAAACCCCATGTTATTCCAAACATGTGTGTCAATTTTTACCCCTCTATCTACCTTATTTCGTGGTTTATTAAGTTTTCAAATTTATACTGACTTTTTGATCACCCAGTATTTACCTTAATAGCGTTCAAAAGTCATCTATCAATACATGATATCAAACTTCACAAATTTCCTTTTTCTGGCGGACACACGTCCAGATCGTCCGCTTATAGCAACCTCTCAAAACTCTGCCATCTCTCTCCCCACATCCACCACTGCTGGCAGCTCACCTTCAACTGCACAAGCTACGCCCTGTTCACATTCAGCTGCCCAACACTACAATAGCGAATGTTCCAACAAAGAGTCTAACCAGCCGCAGACTGCACACAGCACTGTCAGTGATTTTCATGCAGAGCGCTACGTGGCGTCAGCAACATAAACACCTAAACAGCCTACTTAGCTCTCAGTTAGTCTTTCGGCAGCCAAGAAGAAAAATAATAGCTCGTTCGTTCTGTGTGGACGCATTTGGTAATAACGTCGCCATAGTTGACGTTCAAGATAGAAGGAAGGGCATGAAAAATTTACGACCGACGCTGCCCTTCCTTGTATCTTGAATCTCGTTAATACTGTCGTGGAACACGCTGTTCCCGACAGAAAGGAACCTGCAGTATAATTCACGTTTCCACATTTACCGTACACGTGTTGAAAAACACGAACGATACACTGTTCCCTTGCCTTCATGTTGTTGCTTAAGGGGGTAGGACATCAAACGGGCCGTCTTGGTTCAAATGGTTCAAATGGCTCTGAGCACTATGGGACTTAACATCTATGGTCATCAGTCCCCTAGAACTTAGAACTACTTAAACCTAACTAACCTAAGGACAGCACACAACACCCAGCCATCACGAGGCAGAGAAAATCCCTGACCCCGCCGGGAATCGAACCCGGGAACCCGGGCGTGGGAAGCGAGAACGCTACCACACGACCACGAGATGCGGGCCGGGCCGTCTTGGAGCAGGAGAGATACCACAGGACATTTTAATTTCCACTGTCTGTACTTTTATGAATAAATTCATAAAACATTGTCAGCATGAGCAGGAGGGATTCAGGATTCACACTTATAGCAGAGGAAGTTCAAAAATATAACAAAACAATTTTTTTACATGTGAAAGTTAATCATTTTTTCACGTACTATTGGCTGCGTTTGTTGCTGTAGGTACACGTTTCTTCATAAGTAAGAGAGATTCTTCGATGAATTTTGCACAGCATAAAAACTATACTTATTGGTGCATGAAACTCTAGAAATTATTTAATTTCTGATAAAAATGAATGTGCTGTTACATTTTAAACTTAATGTTTAGAAAAAACTCAAATTTTATAGTTAATTATCTCAATTTTTACCATAGTTTTCAATACATTTCGAAAATTCTAGAGTTTCATACACCTGTAAGTATGGTTTGTATGCTGTGCAAAATTCATCGTTGAATCTCCCTTACTTATGAAGAAAAGTGTACCTATAGCAAGAAATGCAGCCAATGGTAAGTGAAAAAGGTCAAATTTCAAATGTAAAAAAAAATATTAAAATGTCGTCTGGTGCCTCTCCTCCTCCAAGTCGTCCCGTTTGACGTCCTACCCCTTTAAGAACCCGCATCGGAGTAGCGCAACGTTGCATGTACGCTGTAACAACGCCCTCGAACGGAAAATTTTTGATCGCCTTCTTTCAAATAGTGGCGGGTAGTTGCTTGGGGAGGGAGAGAGGAGGAGGAGGAGGAGGAGGAGGAGGAAAGTGAAGTGAAAAACTGTGGCCTTCCCAATTCTCCCGAGAATGCAACTTGGATCCGCGCCTGGGTGGATGACGTTAGAAATAATGCAGGGACAGTGTGAACGAATACAGCGCGTAACGCTGAAGTCGGGATGAGGCTTTCATCAAAGTGGATGGCGATGACAGCGAAGTTATGCAGAATAGAGACGTGCAGTGAGTGGCGCAGGGCGGTTACGTTTTGGACGGGCACGGCGAGCCGCAGCCAGACTCGGGTGGACGGGTGTTCGTGGGTGCTGTGCGGTGCGTGGAAGCGAGCTCCAGGCGCTGCGTATTTATAGTGCGGCGCCGTCTCGTTGTGTAACTGGGCGCCGCACGCACCGCGGCGTCCCGGCGCCCGCCGCTCACCTGCTCCTGCTCCGGGTACGGCTCCAGCTCTGGCCGGCTGTGGACTGTATCGACCCGTCCAGCAGTCAATCACCGGCCCGCTCGCCCTCGCCTAAATAATAGAGGCGCGCTGCGGGCAGCAGCCGGTCCAGGGGTCACGGCGGGGCCTCCAGCAGCGGTAGCTGGCCGACTGCCGTTGCACCTGCACCTGCAGCTGCCCCACTGGCCGCGCCAGCAGCAGGGGCGCACAGCTGAGAGAGGACGCGGTCAGCCACCTAGTAATACAGTCGGGACGAGTTTCGACAAGCAGTCCTTTTTGACATTGCATTACCGATTTCGTTTCGGGACGATAAGATGAGATTTTCTATATCCATATCAGCATCCGTACTCCAAAAACTGCTGTGAAATGAGTGACACGATTTTCTACTTACGAGGGTAACACGGCAAGTGCCATAACCCTATTTCCCAAAAAATTCGCTATGTGGAAGATGGGTCAAAATAAGTGAACACTTGTCTCCCCTTATCCGTAGATATTCCACCGTTTCTAGTGAAACGATGCTCAAAATTTAATTTAGATGCTTCTTATTGTTAGCGCGATAAACTCGACCGCAGTGATGGTACTGGGGGTAACGTTGCGGCTTTACACTTTGGCGCTCCGTGTTCGAAACCTGATAATTGTTTTTGTTTTGTTCCATTTTAGTCTCATGCCGTCACACGTCCGTAGAAAGCTGATACCCGAATGCTTTTATTAACTTAGCGGATATTATATTAAACTTCCTGGCAGATTAAAACTGTGTGCCAGACCGAGACTCGAACTCGGGACCTTTGCCTTTCGCGGGCAAGTGCTCTACCAACTGAGCTACCCAATCACGACTCACGCCCCGTCCTCACGGCTTTTCTTCTGCCAGTACTTCGTCTACTACCTTCCAAACTTTGCAGAAGCTCTCCTGCGAACCTTGCAGAACTAGCACTCCTGGAAGAAAGAATATTGCGCAAACATGGCTTAGCCACAGCCTGGGGGATGTTTCCAGAATGAGATTTTCACTCTGCAGCGGAGTGTGCGCTGATACGAAACTTCCTGGCAGATTAAAACTGTGTGCCAGACCGAGACTCGAACTCAGGACCTTTCCCTGCAAGGTTCCCAGGAGAGCTTCTGTACAGTTCGGAAAGGCAAAGGTCCCTAGTTAGAGTCTCGGTCTGGCACACAGTTTTAATATGCCAGGAAGTTTCATATCAACGCACACTCCGCTGCAGAGTGAAAATCTCATTCTGGATATTATATTAATCGTCAAAGTACATCTCGATTTCGCAATAAGTGTCATACATATTTCTTTTCTCTCTTTCTTTCTCGGGCCTTTGTCCCGTTCCAACGTGGGGTCGGCTTTGATATGACGGATTTGGCAGTGTTAATTTCAGAGCATGGCCGGATGCCCTTCCTGCCGCCACACCCAACACCCCGGGACGGAAGTAGTATACTCCAGCTGTCTGCGACTAGTGCAAGTCATGAAATAGTGTGGATGTGTTACAGATGTCTGAGTGTCGTGTAACTGAGGCGGACCTTGGGGTCCAGCCCGGTATTCACCTAGCGGGATGTGGAAAACCGCCTAAAAACCACATCCAGGCTGGCCGGCATACGTCGTTAATCCGCCGGGCGGTTTTCGATCCGGGGCCGGCGCGCCTACCAGAGTCCAAGAAGCAGCGCATTTGTGCTCTCGGCTACCCTGGCGGAACAATAACTGTCATACATCTATTATCTAATAAATGTGTGTACAGTATTTTCAGGAGTTTAAATTCTCGTGTTCTTGTATATGATTCTTACATCAGTGCTTATAATTAATTCTTATTTTATTCTTCAGGAATTCTGGCGCATTCCCATGAATGATGCCGATCGTTGAAACATAGGAAACAGAAATTCCTCGAGCATCGCGCGAAAGCATGTCTGCCACGATCACATATCTTCCTGTGAATCTCATTGAGAAAAGAAACTTCGTTAATGTTGCTAAAAATTTCACGTTTTGGCAATAATTTCGTGGCAAACCACGCATAACGGATCATTTTTCCAACAACTGGCGCTTGCAATTGATAATGAATCACTGCTTTTTTTTCTTTTTTTGCGCGGTGTCTACTTGTAACACCCTTTTGCTGGACTGTGCTAATCTGCAGTTTTCGAATAAAGTGTTTATTTTCTGGTAAACTTATACTCGGAGGTTCAACAGCGGCGTATACTTCGGAGAAATTACTTTCAACTAACAGGTTCGTATTCCATCTTCATCCATGTATTTCTAGTCGTCCAACGAAGGATTGCTGTGATACATCAATGACAAAATAAATAATATAAGGAAATACTGCTGTTTCGGAGACGTAGAAGGGTTAAACTGCGACGCAAGGCGCTGTACCACCGTTTCAGTTCAACTTGTTACACCCTAAAAGTCACATAAACTACCCCGAAAACTTCAACCTATATTTTCTGAGAATTTGTTGGTTACGGGCGGAACGCCGTGACACGTGTTCGCTTATTTTGACTTATGTTCTACAGGGCGAAGTTTCTGGGAAATCGGGTTATGACACTAGGCTTGTTCTCCTTCTGAGGATGGTACATGTTAGGACTCCTTCCCTTTCCAATCCCGTGCTGAGCGCGACAAGAATCAGTGCTTCAATGTCACTGTGCATGCTGTAAATAGCCCAATCGTGTCTTCACGCTCTGTAGAGGAGCGATACATTGGAGACTTGAGGTTCTGCATTTGAAATTATTTGTTGAACTTTGTAAGTAGGTTTTCGGGAAATAATTCGCCCTACCGTTTCAGGTTTTTCAGTGTTTCGTTGACGCTTTCCCGAGAGTCAAACAAACCTATGGCAATTCGTGCCGCCCTTTATGTACATTGCTACCCCGTGTTAGTTCTATTTCTTACGCGTCCTGCACAATTAAGGAATATTCAAGGATGAGACGCCAAGTGATACATAAGGAATCCCCTTTGCACACTACATTTGCCGAGCATATTTTCACTCCTACCCTAAGAATGATTGAGCATTTATCATCATAAAATTGTCATGGTTCCTCATATTCGGCGTACACCATTCAACTCAAAATTACAATCGTAGATGTGACTAATCCGTCAATAGTGAAATTTCTATAACCGTCATCAGATAATAGCCAGCTGAATGGAAGTTTACACAGTATATGATTAACAAATGGTTCAAATGGCTCTGAGCACTATGGGACTCAACATCTGAGATCATGAGTCCCCTAGAACTTAGAACTACTTAAACCTAACGAACCTAAGGACATCACACACATCCATGCCCGAGGCAGGATTCGAACCTGCGACCGTAGCGGTCGCGCGGTTCCAGACTGTAGCGCCTAGAACCGCTCGGCCACCCCGGCCGGCCCTATGATTAACAAAACGTACCTCAACGCCCCACGAGACTGTGTTCAAAGATGCGAGACTACACAATACAACATTGCAGCTCTCGCAGTTCTCACGTCGTCCTATTAGATTACTTAATGGAAGGCAACTAGTATCCAAGACCTAGTGAAACTCTCTAGACTTAATACGTTTTGCGCAGCTTGTGCCACATATTTCAGAACTACCAACCGCTGCTGTTGAAATGAACCATTATTTTCTACCGGTTCCTATCAAGCTGTGATTAAGTGCCCTCTATGGGAACAGAGACAACACGTGATATACATTTCACCAGATACCTGTCCATCCTACGATGTGTGCTGTACGTGCCAACGACAGCTCATAACACAATAGAGCATACTTCAGTAAAACTATATACATCAGCCTTTAAAGGCAATGTTCATACTGTGTCGTAAGTATCTCTGCGGTTGTCACAGACTCCAGTCATCGGCTACAGCACAATAAAACCGTATCCTATTTCTTCGTCTATTTTCCTGGGTTTCATAATATTTCGTGGTCGCCTGCCAGTCTTCGTAGTAAAGGGTCGCTTATCGGCAGCTGTTTATCCATTTCGCAACAAATTTTTGCTGTTACTACCATCTGGTATACAATCCTCAGACAACTACTGACTTCCACAGAAAGGATGCATCACTCTTCCTCCTGGTGTTTACGTTGCATGTTTCTTTAGTTTATCTTTTCTGGCGTGATCCCTCCGTCGTCGAGACAGAGCAAGCGTTTGTAGACGAACGTGTGTCGCCAAGTAGATGCCGAGAGAAGCATGTGTACTTAACTTTCTGTCGCAACAATCGAAGTTCGTTATTTCTGAAATCGTGCAGTTCAGTGAATTTAATTCAGTCGGCTATCCATACCGCTTGCTCTTCTAGGAAGGGGAACAGTTTCCGTACCAGATTAGGATTTCTTTCGGACTAAGCTGTATCATTCTTTAATTTCTTTCGAGGACACATTTACCATAAGCAGTAAGGGCTCTGAGACGCCGGTGTACTGTCTGCTCCTGCAGGAGTCCCAATGGGGCCACGAGGGCCAGAAGAGAGGGGTGGAGTGGGGGAAGGCGACAGCGTCGCGGAGGGCTGCGGCGGCGGCAGCAGCCGCCGAGCGATACTTGGCCGAATTGCGGGGGAGTTACTACCCGGCACCCGGCGCGCCGCGATGTTTTTTTAAAGGCGTTGGGCGTGGTCGCGGCCCCGTAATGGCCGTCTGGCGCGCGCGCGGCCTCCAGGGAACACGGCGGCCATCGATTTCCGGGGTCGACGCCGCGTCTCTAGCGGGGCTGCCGCGTGACGTCACGAAAATACTGCCTACGGTCGCAGGTACCAGAAGTTTTATGAGGCACTCGGGCATTATCATCGAAAAGTAAGGTACAGGGGGAAACAAGTCACGCAGCCATGAGATGTTCGCCTTTCACCAATAAAAACTGCGATCAAATACTCGATTCGAAAGTTTCGTCACGCCTTTAATTTCCTGGAAAAAAAAGCTGTAAGTGCTGATATTACGTCATTAAAAAAAGGATGTGGACTTACACTGTAAATATTAGGTGGGGCGAAACACAATTTGACGATAATTTCAGAGCAGGGTCGTGATACTTCGGCCAACCAGCGACGAATGCTCGGAAGCGCGTGTACTTAAACTAACTTTCCCCAGCTAATACACTATGTGATCAAACGTATCCGGACAGCCGGCCGAAGTGGCCGTGCGGTTAAAGGCGCTGCAGTCTGGAACCGCAAGACCGCTACGGTCGCAGGTTCGAATCCTGCCTCGGGCATGGATGTTCGTGATGTTCTTAGGTTAGTTAGGTTTAACTAGTTCTAAGTTCTAGCGGACTAATGACCTCAGCAGTTGAGTCCCATAGTGCTCAGAGCCATTTGAACCGTATCCGGACACCCCCAAAAACATACGTTTTTCGTATGTGCAGTGTGCTGCCAGGTACTCAGTATCAGCGAACTCACTAGTGTTTAGACGTCGTGAGAGAGCAGAATGGGACGCTCCGCGGAACTCAGTGGACTACGAATATGGTCAGGTGATTGGGTGTCACTTGTGTCATACGTCTGTACGCGAGACTTCCACACTCCTAAACATCCCTAGGTCCACTGTTTCCGGTGTGATAGTAAAGTGGAAACGTCAAGGGACACGTAAAACACCAAAGGGAACAGGCCGACCTCGTCTGTTGACTGACAGACACGGCCGACAGTTGAAGAGGCTCGTAATGTGTAATAGGCAGACATTTATCCAGCCCATCACACAGGAATTCTAAACTGCATCAGGATCCACTGCAAGTGCTATGTGAGTCGTGCGGGACGTCACAAAACTTGAATTTCATGGTCGAGCGGCTGCTCATAATCCTCACATCACGCCGGTAATACCACACGACGCCTCGATTGCTGTAAGGAGCGTAAACATTGGACAACTGAACAGTGGAAAAACGTTGTGTGGAGTGTCGCATCACAGTACACAATGTGCCGATCCGATGGCTGGGTGTGGGCAAGGTGAATGCCCGGTGAACGTCATCTGCCAGCGTGTGTAGTGCCAACAGTAAAATTCGGAGGCGGTCCTGTTATGGTGTGGTGGTGGTGGTGGTGGTGGTGGTGGTGGTGGTGGTGGTGGTGGTGGTTTTCATGGAGGGGGCTTGCACCCCTTGTTTTGCGTGGCACTATCACAACACAGGCCTACATTGATGTTTTAAGCACCTTCGTGCTTCCAACTGCTGTAGAGCAATTCCGGGATGGCGATTGCATCTTTCAACATGATCGAGCACCTGTTCATAATGCACGGCCTGTGGCGGATCGGATACACGACAATAACATCCCTGTGGTGGAGTGACCTGCACAGAGTCCTGACCTGAATCCTATAGAACACCTTCGGGACGTTTTGGAACGCTGGCTTCGTGGCGGCCTCACCGACCGACATCGATACCTCATATCAGTGTAACACTCCGTGATGAATGGGCTGCCATTTACCAAGAAACATTCCAGAACCTGACTGAAGGTATGCCTGCGAGAGTGGAAACTGTCATGAAGGCTAAGGGCTGGCCAATACCATATTGAATAGCAACATTACCGATTGAGGGCGCCACGAACTTGTAAGTCATTTTCAGCTAGGTGACCGGATACTTCTGATCACATAGTGTATGTGTTATGCAAAAAATGGTTCAAATGGCTCTGAGCACTATGGGACTTAACTGCTGTGGTCATCAGTCCCCTAGAACTTAGAACTACTTAAACCTAACTAACCTAAGGACATCACACACATCCATGCCCGAGGCAGGATTCGAACCTGCGACCGTAGCGGTCGCGCGGTTCCAGACTGTAGCGCCTAGAACCGCTCGGCCACCCCGGCCGGCTGTGTTATGCAGAAGAGCGCAGTTAATGATTACGTTCCTTCAGGATAAGTTTCGGCCGAACAGTCAAATCCAGGCAAGCATTTAGTGCTTGCTTTTGTTAGCCGTGATTTTTCTGTCATGTTCACTGATTGAAACCTGACTGAAACTAAGCTACGCTAAACGTAACCAAATGCCATTAATTTGTTCAAATGACAAAGTCTAGTGCATAGGAAGCACTGCAATGAGACAGTCGACATGTGGGATTCAGTAACACTTAAAGGACACCTGTTACAATTTTTGCTCTTCGACACTGAGCATGAATGAACTTTTATTCTAACACGCACAGTGGTCAGTAAGTGTGCAATAAACAATGATGGAAAAACAAACAGAAATTAAATTTGAAACACCCCTTTAAATCAAGTGTTTTACTCCAGCACTGTACAGCAGTCAGCAAAAAGTGCGGTGGAGCTTAACCAGCACACCTTAACACAGCAGCAGCTCAGTCGAAAAAACTGCAGCCTGCTGCTGTACACGCACACCAGTATCTAAAGCGTGGATCTGTTGTAGGATTTTGGATTACGTTTTGTGCTCGCGTGTTACGACCTTCCCGGAGACTGAGAATCTCGTTTGTGGGACTCAATGTGGACACTGAAGACAACGATCTTGTGAAACCCATCTCGCTCTGTACGTCCACGGGACCCATAAAGCAGTTGATAGCGGTACTCAGGTTGTCGCAGTTGCCGGGACATTGATGTGAAAATCGGGACTGTCCCGGCAAAACTGGGGACGTCTGGTCAGCCTAGTACAAGGATCTATGATCTCTTTCATTCAGTTTGTTACCCCAGTGCCATTGTTTCTCTTAGAGTATCTCCCTAATAGTGAAAATCTTACGTGCAGTCACCAGATCGTACCAATCAGAACACAGAATAATCCTGCAACTTCTATTTGCTGAAGTCCTGCGGTGTGGCTGCGGGAGCAGCTCGGCATGGCGCCTTTGTTCCCTCCCTACCACTGCATTCAGTGAACCTACCTATATGTGAGGTGCATACCGACAAACTCATCATCAGTAAATCTATTCATATTCCTGCGTATCACTATTGACATACAGCTAATTCTGTAATAGACAAAGCTGAGAGACGCTGAATACAAAAAGAGGGCAAAGTGTAAAGTGCTCATTACTGTTGTCAACAGCAAGGACCGTGAGTGTGTGGAACAACTTTACCAGTCAAGACACACGGCGCATATCATTGCCATTTGCAGTGTTGTGTAAATATATTCAGTGCATTAGAGATAGAAAGATAAATTAGTTTGAGAAATCATACGGAATGCAATTACTCTGTAACAAGCTACCGGAGACCACAGCTCGCTTAAAGCAAAATACTCCTGAAATGTCCTTGGACAACCTGCGAAACGTCGGTGGTGTTGGGGTTCAACATCTGTACTTACCGTGGCAACTTAGGGTTTGCAGCCGAGTACAGCTGTGGGAGAACGGTCTGTAACTCCCCTCTTCCACTCTCGAATGGTGCTTGGGAAGAATGATAGTAGATTTCACTACGTCATTGTGAGGGATCACAGCTAACGCCTTACAGAAACAGTGTGACGAACATCGACTGTGTGTTGCATCCATAAGCTAAAACGGTAAAAGATAAAAATTCGTTGAAATGTCTTGTGTGTGGAGTGATTATTTCTGCCATTCTCTGACTCCAGCTTCTCTTTCTGTTTCAGGTAAGTATCGGCAGGCGCTGTGGCGGAGCTGCTAGATAAATGCGCAGAGTGGTATGTATTTGCTAACCGCGTGTGGCAGCTAAGAGACACTGGAGTCTCATTCGGAAGAACGCCGGTTCAAATTCCCGTCCGGCCATCCAAATTATGGCTTTCCTTGGTTTTTGTACATTGATTAGGCCTTTAAGTCCCAACATTATGAAAAGAAACACAATTTTAAAATATTTTACGAAAGTAACTTTTAGTATCACAGTAAGCAACGAATACAGGAAGAAATCAGCAAAAACTAAACAGACCATTATTTTAAGCTAATAGTCTGATTTTGGAACCACCAAAACATTCAGTTTTCATCTATCCATCTTTTTATGTGCTATATGTGAAAGCAAATTCGCATTTTTCTTAAACACTATCCCACATTTCGAAACGTCCATAAACTCATGCAATCTGAAACAAATTGTAGTAGGAAATAACAAGAAAAAATGGGTCTAAAATTTAATGTATGGCGGGGGCACATCCTGCTACAGTACTACCACTTCGTAACCACCTCCAACAGCAGTAGTACAAACTCAAAGTTACGTTGCAATAACTTAAGATATTCTCGATGGTTTTATAGACTGTTTGCTTAGAGCGACGACGGTAGCGTCTGTATATTTTTCTCTTATTACGAGTATACAAAGACAATGCTGAAGTGGACATATAAGCTGATTTACCAAAGTCTTTATTTGCAAGTTCTGCCATATGGTAGGTACGGTAGGCAATAATGTCTCTGTCTACAAAACTTTCAAGTCCAGGAACATTAGGTACTCCTGTACCTCCACGTACAACAGCTACAGTAAGCCATCCATTACCATGAGTAAAGGAATCGTTAATGTCAATGCTAAAATTAAGTCTACATCCACAGAAAACACAGGGTCCGTCGACAAGTGCAGAGGCAGCAGTGTTATTCACAGCATTCTTCTTCTTGTCAGCAGCAGATGTTGAGAATTCAATGTTCTTGATGGTTTTATAGACTGTTTACTTAGAGCGTCGACGGTAGCGTCTGTATGGCATCTTGGCAGCGTTCAATGCAGTTGCCTGTGCAGTAGGCACATTAACGATTCCTTTACTCATGGTAATGGATGGCTTACTGTAGCTGTTGTACGTGGAGGTACAGGAGTACCTAATGTTCCTGGACTTGAAAGTTTTGTAGACAGAGACATTATTGCCTACCGTACCTACCATATGGCAGAACTTGCAAATAAAGACTTTGGTAAATCAGCTTACATGTCCACTTCAGCATTGTCTTTGTATACTCGTAATAAGAGAAAAATATCTGTTAATGAATCTGTATTTATTTGGGTTAAAGGTAAAGGAGTATGTGAATATGTAAAATTTGTTGGTGACTGTACTTTGTATTTTCATAAATAAAGTGATCTGTATACTTTCACTGCCAGTAATCTCCTCAATATGGCCACCGGAAAAGAAACAGCATGTCACAATCTCGTACAGACACGTAGCACAACCTCCGCGCCGACTGTTGCTTTGAACACTGTGACAGCCACAGTGTACTGCATTCGTAGAAGTACCTCACTGTAGTTCTAGGTGTCTCAGTGTCACTACAGCATCGCTGGTTTCATGGTAAAGGCATTAAAAAATTAATAAAATGGTGGCTTCAGGCAGAAAGCCCTGATACTCAACAGGGTTAAGACACAATCGGAGGTGGTTACTTAGAAAAGGACACCACGGCCTGGACGGAGCATCCACATCCAAACCGTCAGGTCGCTGAACTTCATTCGACCCACGTTTTCTCATACTTAATGTGAATATTACAATGTAGGATTTACTATGACCCGTGAACACGGCAGTGCACCTCCACGATCATTCAATAGTGGTGAACAGCTACTTTTCAGGCTCTTCCAAACCATTTGGCAAGCTACAATGCGTAGCTTCATTGAAAAAGTCAACAGATACTTAAAACTAATCTTATCATCAACCGGGAGGTTGGACTTAACGCTGGACTTCTTCACTAGGCTGGAGGTGACACGGTCCTTCGATACTTATACTCTCTCTCTCTCTCTCTCTCTCTCTCTCTCTCTCTCTCTCTCTGTGTCTGTGTGTGTGTGTGTGTGTGTGTGTGTGTGTGTGTGTGCGCCACTAAGGACGTTCCATATTAGAGAGCTTTGTATACTCGTCTGCTGGTCAGTTTTCTCCGTAAGATGATTGGCGTTTAGCTTGTATGTAGAGCACCTAGAAGCTTGTTACTGACCATCGCAAATGCACAAACGCTTTCATGCTGTCTAAAGAGGGGATTTCTCAGTGTGGCATGGCGTATCTGTAGCTGCAGATACAGACGTTCATGTGGAACCGCCACTGTACTGGTTTATAGACATGACTTTGCTGGTCCTGACGTGCGTTTTCACGCAACAGGAGATGTTATCGTTCTTCAAGATGTCAACACACGAACATATAATTACAGGTCTCACCTCATAGAATATAACATTGACGACAAATTCGATTGGAGACGGGGGCCGTATTCGAGATAGACCCTCCTGTCTGTACGGCGAACCAGTTAATTTGGCCTGATATGTGACAGTTGTCATCAGACATTGTACCTGCCGTCGGATACACAGGCGAAAGTAGTGGATACCAACGCCACATCTTCTCAATTGATCGCGGGTGTCCGACATACGGGCATACTCGGCCTTCAAGGTCGTGCAGGTCCTGGGATTTTCCCGAGTCTTTGGGACAAGGGGGTATCGCCGGTACATCCATTACGGGAGAAACCACCACCAGCGAATCCCCGTGGGAAAACAAGATTTTGACGAATGGTGTCTCCAGACACGATTCGGTATTATCATTGCGGACAGTCGGATCCCCAGTCCTGCAGATGGCTCACCGGTTTACCGTTTGGCAACAACTGTTGGACAGCAACCATGCCATGAAGAAACTCCGCCTTGCTATGGCGTACAAAGACGGTCGGACTAGTTACGTGAAACTCATTTCCCACTTGTACGGCAGCTGTCTATACGACACAGCGGTGGTCTCAGATTCATCCTGCTGCTGTCATGCACTGCACGGTAGCTCCCCTCATTTTCTTCCTTCCCAGTCCCTCAGCAACCCAGCGAAATGAAACGGGAACAAATGCTAGCATGGGTTCTAGCTTATCGCCTCTTAAAAAGAAGTTCGTCTAATCAATTTAAAAAAGAACGAATGCGGGCGTTAAGGACATGTTTCAAAAGCTCGTTAACGATGCTGACAAGTTCTTTCAGTACGTGCAAATGAGTACATAAACATTTGAGTAACTGCAGGGAGGACTAAAGGATCCGTTACAGCGCAACAATACGTTCTTCAGGCAATTTAGTCAGCCTATACATATGTTCATTGTTGCAGTAAGCAATTCAAATAAAAAATATTGTTTCATCATATGGCAACGTCTTAATAATTTGTACTCTGCACCTTATAATTCATTGGGTAACTAACTACTGCGGGAACAGAGGAATAAAGAAGTATACTCAAAAATGCACAATGAATTGCCCGAACGGGACGGAAATCGGTAGATGCGATGTAAATGTTCAGACAAACAAATGCTAACGATTTCAGGTATTTTGAATGATTGATGCAACAGAAAGAGCCTCACATATTGAGCAAGTAAAAAACCCGTTGGTCCACCTCTGGTCCTTATGCGAACAATTACTCGGCTTGGCATTGATTGACACAGTCGTTAGATGTGTTTCTGAAGGATATCGTGCCACATTCTGTCGTCAAAATGCCAAGCTGGTTGGAGGGCCCTGCCCGTAATGCTCCAAATGATTTCAGTTGGGGAGAGATTCGGTGACATTGCTGGTCGAGGCAAGGTTTCGGAAGCGTGAAGACAAGCGGTAGAGACTCGTGCTGGCATTACCCTGCTGAAATGTAAGCCCAGAATGGCTTTCAATGAAGGGCAACAAAACGGGGCGTAGAATATCCTCGACGTACCGCTGTGATGTAAGGCTGTCGCCAATGACCACGAAATATGTCCTGCTGTGAAATGAAATGGCACCCCGCATCCTCGACGTACCGCTGTGATGTAAGGCTGCCGCCAATGACCACGAAATATGTCCTGCTGTGAAATGAAATGGCACCCCGCACCGACACCGGGGATTGTCGGGCCGTATGCGGGCACAGTCAAGTTGGCATTCCACTACTGTCCGAGTTATCTCCAGACCCGTCTTCGGTGGTCTTCGGTGGTCATCAAGGCTCAGTTCGAAGAGGGACTCATCGCTGAAGACAATACTACCGCAGTCAGTAAGATTCTATGCCGAATGTGCCCGACACCACTGCAAACTGGTTTGCTGGTGCACAAAGGTCAGTGATGATCGGCGCAAGGGGCGCAGTGAGCTCACAACCCGCCCCGCCCCCCCCCCCCCCCCTCTTTGTAAGCCGCCTATCAATGGTTCTTGTGGACACGGAAGCACCAGTTGCACGTCGGATAGATGATGATGACGAATCTAGGGCTCCGAGTGCCTCTTCAACAATTGCTCGTTCTGTCGTCTCTCTAGGTCGACTGCTTCGTTCTTAACGCTGCGTTCGGCCATGGTTCACCCATTCCTGCCAACATATTCGAATGCAAGGTTCGCAGAAGAGCTTCTGTGAATTTTGGAAAGTAGGAGACGAGGTACTGGCGGAAGTGAAGCTGTGAGGACGGGGCGTGAGTCGTGCTCAGATGGTAGGGCACTTGGACACGAAAGGCAAAGGTCCCGAGTTCAAGTTTCGGTCCGGCACAGAGTTTTAATCTGCCAAGAAGTTTCATACTCGAATAGTATTATCGCTCCTCTCAAATGTCGAGCTATTTTCCCGTCACTCCAACTGGCTTCTTTCAGTCCAACTACACGTCCTGTCTCAAATGCAGACATCTACATATACCGGGTGATCAAAAAGTCAGTATATGAAAACTGAATAAATCACGGAATAATGTAGATAGAGAGGGACAAATTGACACACATGCTTGGAATGACATGGGGCTTTATTAGAACCAAAAAAATACAAACGTTCAAAAAATGTCCGACAGATGGCGCTTCATCTGATCAGAATAGCAATAATTAGCATAACAAAGTAAGACAAAGCAAATAGGATGTTCTTTACAGGAAATGCTCAATGTGCCCATCATCATTCCTCAACAATAGCTGTAGTCGAGGAATAATGTTGCGAACAGCACTGTAAAGCATGTCCGGAGTTATCTGTATCTACATTATTCCGTGGTTTATTAAGTTTTCAAATTTACACTGACTTGTTGATCACCCGGTATTGTTCGTGCACCTGTCAGCGAGGCCAACTGACTACAAGAAATGAAATTTCCAAAGACTTTATGCTGTAGTATCGACATGTCCCCTGTTTACTAGTCTTGTCAGCTGCGCGCTGAAATTGCGCTGTAGCGTGACACATTCGTTATCGACTGCCAGATTTTGCATTTTCCATTGATACCTATGTGAATATCAATTGATGACGAGTTTGCATAACTCCACCGTGGTGCGTCGTTTCGTTTTTTTTTTTTTTTTTTTTTTTTTTTTTTTTTTTGTAGAGTGTGTATTATTTAAAATTTTGAAAAGCAATCCGTTCGTTTATTTATATTTAATGTTGAGCAACAAATCGAGAATTGTTCTAACAAACTTGGGCCCAGATTTTCTATAAATGCTTTAAAAACCTGTGTCGTTTATTTATAACGTTATGCTTGACACGAGTACTGGCAATTCCAGGTATGTGGCGGAATTTCAGCAAATAATGTGGGGAACGTTATGATGGATTGGTTTTTGATTTCAACTGGTTATATACACCAGTAATTTTATAAATATGGTTTTTGGAAACTTATTCTTATTATGTAAATTGAAGGTGCAGGGGGGGGGGAAGGAATTATTGATGTTACCTGCATCGGGATTCCTTGCAGAATCAGCGGCGACAAGTGAAAATGTGTGCTGGACGCGGAATCGAGCCCGGGATCTCCTACTTACTAAACAATTGTGTTAACCACTGCGCCACCCGGACTCACTGTTTATTGCAGCTGCTCGAACTATCTCGGCACGCCTCTCTCTCCACACACACTCCCAATTAGCGCCATCTATCCGCAGTCCCCTGCCATGTCGTCCATGCTCGGAGAGGCCGAACTTAATCGTGCAACCGCACTGATGGTAGTGGAGGATTCATTGCCCATCGAGGCGAATCAGTTACATGCACTGCCTAGTAAGCAGGAGATACAGGGTTCGAATCCCAGCCCAGGATACATTTTCACTCGTCTCCGCTGATTCCACCTGAAGTTTCGATGCAACTGTCATCAATAGTTCATTCATTCTCTTTACTTTCCTTCCTCCCCCCCTCACCCCTCCACCTTCAATTTACATAATATGTATCATAGCTGCCGATTCCGCGTGGTGTCAGCTCTTTCGGACATATAAAATTGTTGTTACTCCATCCAACATACAGTTCATAATTTGAACTGATCCACTCATTTCCTCGAATACATAAACCATGCACTTTTCATATAAATCCTGTCCTCATTTCGTGAAGTTTTGTCCCTTAGAAGAGGTCGTTCTTTTACTACACGAGTTAATCGCTGGGTGTCTGTTTCCCAAGCCATGTGTAAGCTAACGAGAAGTTAGGAACCAAAAAGAAAGGCAAATAATGTTAGAACGAATTAACTGATGTACACGCTATTGTTACTCGGAAGATCAACGCATCACACCGTGCCTAAGGAATGTTTACTGACGCCCAACTCCCTCCCCCCCCCTCTTTCCCCTCCCCAGTGCCACGCCAGTCTCCGTGCCAACGTCACGGCAGCCAACGGTCCACTGTAGTATGGGTAACCGGCAGCTCCATGGCCTTTCGGAAGGCAACGGCCCGTGTCGCGTAGACGTGAAAGCAGCCGTATGCTGTACCGCGTCGGCTCCTACGTGGTCGTGTACACACGACTGCCTGACAAGTGTGAAATGGTCCAACCTCTGCCCTCTGCACGCACTCTGATTACAGACATCGGCGTGGCCAAAGACCGCCTGCCACCTAGACGCCCGATCAAGGTCGCCTGGACTGATAGGGAAGCGTCGTGTCACACTGCTACGCCCGGGTGGCACAGTACGATTACATTAAGAACCACATGACACGATTTATCTCACTTAGCGGCACATTAGGTGGACTGCTCATAAAACTTCAGTTATCGCCTCGGAGAAACAATTACCCCATAAATCCTGATACACAGACAGCCGTGGACCACTGTATCGTAGCACCTCTCTGGAGGGATCAAACCGTAACGACGCAGCTGATGGATAAAGTAGACTATCGCGAAGTGTTGATTTTCTACAGCAGCGGAAATGTTGTAGCAGTATCAGGCCAACCCAGACGGCTAGAAAAATCATATAGATTAGACCGACAGTCTTGTCGATATCGAATTACCGCGCGATATGTCACTTCAGCAATGAGCTGCCTCACTACAGGCGTATTGTGGTACTGCTGTGCGGGTATTATCAGTATATACCTAGGCTGCAGACATCTACCTGGAAACAAAACAAGTAATTACATTAGTTTATTTTTTTGAGCTAATAATTAAAAGTTTGACTGCTCTACGCACAGAGGCACGGATCTAGGGTTCGGTTATGGCGAAGGGGGTTACTTTTTGAATTGCAGTCACCCTCACTTCTAATGAGCCACATCTGCTAGAGATTTTATTACTGTTACTCTAATGTATGTTTTATATAATTTGTTTACATCAGTTCGTCGATTCACTAAAACTTCGACGAAACTGTTAAGTGGATGAATACATTATCTGAAAAGCTTTTGCCGGCCGCGGTGGTCTAGCGGTTCTGGCGCTGCAGTCCGGAACCGCGGGACTACTACGGTCGCAGATTCGAATCCTGCCTCGGGCATGTGTGTGTGATGTCCTTAGGTTAGTTAGGTTTAAGTAGTTCTAAGTTCTAGGGGACTTATGACCTAAGATGTTGAGTCCCATAGTGCTCAGAGCCATTTTGAAAAGCGTTTGTCAAAAAATTTCAGAAGTACCTGTGTCATGCAGTTCTATTGAGAACTAAAGTAGCATCCAACTTTCACAACTTCGGAACTGCATAATTTGTACTACGTGAAATCGAAGTGTCCACTCCCCATCACCAGTATTTCACTTAGCTCTACGATTATACCTCTCTCTCTCTCTCTCTCTCTCTCTCTCTCTCTCTCTCTCTCTCTCTCTCCACACTCTGTCCACCTCAACCTGCCTCCTGACTATCCATCTCCTCTCTCTGCTCAGACATACTCATCTACATATGTATCCCCTGAAACGCATGTCTATACTACTCGTATCCTCCACCATTTGACCATCTATTCCCTTCTCTCTCTGTCCATCATCTCCTCCTCTCTCTCGTAATCCATCTTTTCCTCCCTCACTCTTTGTCCACCTCCCCGCCCCCTTCTCTGCTGTGGGGGAAAGTATGAGAGTACTATAGGTACTGGACTGCAATGGCGGACCCAGAATGAGTAAGTAATCCGTTTGTTATTACCGTGCATATATTCGTGGTGTAGCGACGACGTGAGACGAGTGTGAAACGATGCAGCATACAGCAGTGCGCAGCCCCTCACGCGAGACACGCGGCCTCCGATGAGACTGCTTAACGTTTGTGGCCGCCAAAACGAGTACGCCTACACGGCATGAGCTGGAAACCCATTTAACACTCATTTCTCCGCTCCTTTGGGAGCTAGGACGTTCTAGGCTCCACCGAGGGAGGGGTGGAGGAAGCAGTATGCATATGAAATTTGATTGAAATCGATCCATTGGTTTTAGAGGAGATGCTGGACATACACACATACATCCTATTTATGAGTGTATATATTCCAGGCTATTATGCCGTGATTGGACGAATTTCTTGTTGAAACCCAACGCTTCGACCCTTTCTGCGGAGGACAATTCAAGGCGGGGTTTGTAGCTTTTTCGAAAGTCCGATGCACACCCTCGCTAGCTATTAACTGACGGAAAAATTACGTTTGCGCTCTTCCGTGCAAAGACGTGGCGTCACACGAAACTTCCTGGTTGATTAAAACCGTGTGCCCGACCGAGACTCGAACTCGGGATCTTTGCCTTTCGCGGGTAAGTGCTCTACCATCTGAGCTACCGAAGCACGACTCACGCCCGGTCCTCACAGCTTTACTTCTGCCAGTATCTCGTCTCCTACCTTCCAAACTTTACAGAAGCTCTCCTGCGAACCTTGCAGAAGTCTGGAAGGTAGGAGACGATATACTGGCAGAAGTAAAGCTGTGAGGACCGGGCGTGAGTCGTGCTTCGGTAGCTCAGATGGTAGAAGTCCCGATTTCGAGTCTCGGTCGGGCACACAGTTTTAATCTGCCAGGAAGTTTCAAATCAGCGCACACTCCGTTGCAGAGTGAAAATCTCATTGTGGCGTCACGCGTTCTGAAAATTCGAGTGCTGTCGCTGTTGGCGGTTCCTGTCGTCAGCTATTTCTATCACCCCTTGCTGAAAGACTGGTACAGATATTCTTCAGCACCGGACGTAGCAATAGCACACGACAGCAACCGACAGAGGCCAGTTGTGTTAGATTTTTCAAAACGTGTACCGTCGTGCTGCTTCGCGGCAACGCGGGAAAAGGAATTTAACTTAAGTTAGTACCGAGCCAGGACGTGCGTCGAACCATCGAAAAGCTACAAATCCCACACAGCCCCCTCTTCAAAATGTCCTCCGCGGAAGGGGACGAAACGTTGGGTTCCAACAACTAATTCATTCGACCACGGCATAATAGCCCAGGGTATTTTAATGAATCTCACAATTTCGGCCGTGGAAATTTACATTTTGCTGTTAGTCGTACATGTAGTTTCATAAACTAATATGGCCATCGCGAATGTTCCTCGTGGAATCACTTTCTACATCAACATCTACATTCATACTCCGCAAGCCACCCAATGGTGTGTGGCGGAGGGCACTTTACGTGCCACTGTCATTACCTTCCTTTGCTGTTCCAGTCGCGTATGGTTCGCGGGAAGAACGACTGTCTGAAAGCCTCCGTGCGCGCTCTAATCTCTCTAATTTTACATTCGTGATCTCCTCGGGAGGTATAAGTAGGGGGAAGCAATATATTCGATACCTCATCCAGAAACGCACCCTCTCGAAAGCTGGACAGCAAGCTACACCGCGATGCAGAGCGCCTCTCTTGCAGAGTCTGCCACTTGAGTTTGCTAAACATCTCCGTAACGCTATCACGGTTCCCAAATAACCCTGTGACGAAACGCGCCGCTCTTCTTTGGATCTTCTCTATCTCCTTCGTCAACCCGATCTGGTACGGATCCCACACTGATGAGCAATACTCAATTACAGGTCGAACGAGTGTTTTGTAAGCCACCTCCTTTGTTGATGGTCTACATTTTCTAAGGAGTCTCCCAATGAATCTCAACCTGGTACCCGCCTTACCAACAATTTTATATGATCATTCCACTTTAAATCGTTCCGTACGCATACTCCCAGATATTTATCAGAAGTAACTGATACCAGTGTTTGTTCCGCTATCATATATTCATACAATAAAGGGTTGTTCTTTCTATGTATTCGTGATACATTACATTTGTCTATGTTAAGGGTCAGTTGCCACTCCTTGCACCAAGTGCCTATCCGCTGTAGATCATACTGCATTTCACTACAATTTTCTAATTCTGCAACTTCTCTGTATACTACAGCGTTATCCGCGAAAAGCCGCATGGAACTTCCGACACTATCTACTAGGTCATTTATATATATTGTGAAAAGCAGTGGTCCCATAACACTCCCCTGTGGCACGCCAGAGGTTACTTTAACGTCTGTAGACGTCTCTCCATTGATAACAACATGTTGTGTTCTGTTTGCTAAAAACTCTTCAATCCAGCCACACAGCTGGTCTGATATTCCGTAGGGTCTTACTTTATCAGGCGACAGTGCGGAACTGTATCGAACGCCTTCCGGAAGTCGAGGAAAATAGCATCTACCTGGGAGCCTGTATCTAATATTTTCTGGGTCTCATGAACAAATGGTGACGCTGCCTTGTAGTACCTGACTGCCACAGCGTGAGGTGCGGGCCTTAATTAGGTAGCCCCGCTGAGCTGCCGACGCGCGTTTTTTCTGCTCAGCGTGGCACGGAGTGACGGCGGTGGTCCGTCTCCTTTCCTCTTTTTTTATGCTGGCGTGCGGTAATTGAAGAGCTGCGTGCGGCGGCCACGGTGCTGCTCACCGGCTGTGCGCGCGCCGCGGTGCCCACTACGCGTGCGGCACTGCCGCCGGAATCCTCGCCGCCACGCGTTCCTCGTCACAGCCAGTGAGCACTTTCAAGGGTGCCCGCGTAAAAAGATACTCAAAGTACCACTAGGCGGGGATCCCCGGTTAATGCGCATTATGGAAAAAAAATGATACATACAGAGACGTGGCGCAGAAACACCATTAGGGCTAGTCAGCGGATGCGGTTAACTGACGAGTGAGTCGCAGCTTCCGACGAGTACGCCCATTCCGGTTATCTCCGGTATTTGCCGCAGTAGCCGACCAGCAAGTAGGAAGTTGGTCTGAGAACGTTTGCGGTCACCTGACGCAAGAAAAGTTACCCACTACATTACGCAACACAATTGAAGGCTCACTTTTTCGATACTCGGTGATTCTCTCATTGCAACGCAAAAGTGTGAAATTCGGCTCCAATATGCCCACAACTTCCCTCTGTAATGACGCAAAAGGCGGCACATTTCGATTTCACCCTCGCTCTCGACGATGACTCAGAAAGCAAGGTGTCGACGCATGGAAAAAAAAATACCACAGCTCACATGCCAGACGAGTTACTGATATCACATCAGCACCAAATCTCACCGCAGTTCTGCCCATTGCCACGGGTCACTCAATGGGAAAGTCGTCACAGCTCCACATACCCACCTCTCGCCCACTCACTTTGAGTCTTTGCGGTGGAGGTCATAACAGCGATGCCCAGCGTTGAAATCAGGCGATTTCCTTATGGATGACCGAGAAAAACATTTAAGGGGCTCCAGAAAGGTTTAAAATCATGAATAGTTCAATTTTTGCTTTTCTATAGTGTTTCCCCACTTCCATTTGACAGATAATTAATTCAGTTCAGAAGACAAGTATTTTAACATATTTTAGAAATATGTTGTGCATGGGCGTGACCCATTATGTCGCTCTTAAACTGCTGTCGAATGTTGTACTCATGAATTTACATGCTGCTCATGTACATATTCAGTGATGAGAGAGGAAATGTTACAAAATAAGTGTTCTAGCTAACTTGTGATAGTTCGATATACACGAAATAAGCGTCGAACGAAAAAATTACAAAGAACGAAACTTGTCTAGCTTGAAGGCGGAAACCAGATGGCGCTATGGTTGGCCCGCTAGATGGCGCTGCCATAGGTCAAACGGATATCATCTGCGTTTTTTAAAATAGGAACCTCCATTTTTAATACATATTCGTGTAGTACGTAAAGAAATATGAATCTTTTACTTGGACCACTTTTTTCGCTTTGTGATAGATGGCGCTGTAATAGTCACAAACGTATAAGTACGTGGTATGACGTAACATTCCGGCAGTGCGGACGGGATTTGCTTCGTGATACATTACCCGTGTTAAAATGGACCGTTTATCAACTGCGGAAAAGGTCGATATCGTGTTGATGTATGGCTATTGTGATCAAAATGCCCAACGGGCGTGTGCTATGTATGCTGCTCGGTATCCTGGACGACATCATCCAAGTGTCCGGACCGTTCGCCGGATAGTTACGTTATATAAGGAAATAGGAAGTGTTGAGCCACCTGTGAAACGTCAACCACGACCTGCAACAAGTGATGATGCCCAACTAGGTGTTTTAGCTGCTGTCGCGGCTAATCCGCACATCAGTAGCAGACAAATTGCGCGAGACTCGGGTATCTCAAAAACGTCGGTGTTGAGAATGCTTCATCAACATCGATTGCACCCGTACCATATTTCTGTGCACCAGGAATTGCATGGCGACGACTTTGAACGTCGTGTACGGTTTTGCCACTGGGCACAAGAGAAATTACGGGACGATGACAGATTTTTTGCACGCGTTCTATTTAGCGACGAAGCGTCATTCACCAAAAGCGGTAACGTAAACCGGCATAATATGCACTATTGGGCAACGAAAAATGCACGATGTCTGCGACAAGTGGAACATCAGCGACCTTGTCGGGTTAATGTATGGTGCAGCATTATGGGAGGAAGAATAATTGGCCCCCATTTTACTAAATGGTGCAATGTATGCTGATTTCTTACGTAATGTTCTACCGATGTTACTACAAGACGTTTCACTGCATGACAGAATAGCGATGTACTTCCAGCACGATGGATGTCCGGCACATAGCTCGCGTGCGGTTGAAGTGGTATTGGTAATCGCAACTGGACTATCGAAGCGCGCTTAGTCTTCGGTGCTTGTTAGACCACGTTTATGTTCATTAATATGGAAGTAAATTGTCATCACTGATGGTGCAAATTCGAGCTATTTTTATCCAGTTCTGTTTCGATTTGTAACTCAGTCCCACCGTTAAAATGAAAATGTTGATTAACAGCGCGAAGCTCGATTTTTGTTCCATTTTCGATTGCAGTCGGCACACAGACCATTTCAGATGGCTGTCAACAATGAACTGTACGCTGTACGTTCAAATTCTTTGCCACCACGAAGGCGCAACAAAGATGTTCAATTCTTTCATGGAAATTTACCAGCCTTGTTTGTTTTTATAGGGTAAGTGGGATATTAAGTGGTGGTAACAGAAAGTTCAGTTCGGCAGTGGGAGAGGGGAGGGGGTGGACAGTGAACTGTGACGACAACCCCCGCCCTTTCCATTGCTCACCTCCAGCACGATGCGAACCCTGGAACTGCGCCCGGTATACAAGAACATTGTGCCGAAGCGGCGTCTCGCGCCCAAATAGAGGGCATGGCACATGGCACGCAGCGGGAGCCAGGGAGTTGACTAGGCGGCGGGACACGGCGTGGTCCCGTGCGGTCCGCTGCGACAGCGCCGCGCCGGTATAAATTGGCGAGCGGGATCACCGCTCAGCACCGCATGGCGTTCCCCTCGCAATTAATTCGGCCACTGCGGCGAACAATGGCTGTCGAACTAGGAGCACGCCGCGATAATCTCCGCCGGCTGGCGAGGACAATGGCCGGCGGTCGGCCGCGCCGCACTTATCAGCGATAACGCCTAATGAAATTATCCGTCCACTACCGGCGTGCGGGGCGCGTCATTCCCTCCTATCCTCTTCCGCGCTCGGCAAGCGGAAGCCACGAACGCAGTGAATGGCATGTCGTGGAGGAAAAGCTGATGCGATCAAGATAGCACTCGCCAATTTATTCCGTATCACAGCGTTTACACTTATACTGTAGTGCTTTCTAAAACACTGTGCTTTCATGAGCTTCTCATCACTGACGTCTTGTCGCTCGCGTTAGTTTCCCTTCTTTCAGATAGCTTAGAGTGATTATTTGGTAGTGTGGCGGCCTTCCTCACGATAAATCTTCTTTCCTTCACAATACATATGTACCAGACGCGAAATCGAATTTCTATCTGTTACAACCAACTTCTTTCTCAGAGCAACTTATTTCCTCCGTTTTCAGTGTGATAGACTTGGTCATGTCGCACTGCATCTTCAAACGTATGTATCAGTTACAATGACGCATACCGTAGAATATGTGCTGGTGTCCATTCTGTTTGACAATTCCACTTTCATTCACAGTATTTCGGATACCTAGTCCTCTTCATCAGTTGCTACGAGTCATACTCTTGCGTCTCCGACCAAGCAGCTGGGTCATCATGCCAGTAAAATTCACGCTGGCAGAATTTCAGAAATTACGTTGACTTTTCATTTATGCGGAGAAAAGTGTAAACTCCGTCAAAGAACGCACCGTCGCAGTCTCTCTCTCTCTCTCTCTCTCTCTCTCTCTCTCTCTCTCTCTCACACACACACACACACACACACACACACACACACACACACACACACACACTCTATTTGACGGAGGAAATTCCTATGTTAAAAGAATGTCATTCAGTGGCGCATTTTCCTCATTCGTATTTCCTCCATGATGTCTTTAGTCTGTGGTGGGTTGACTAGAATAACGAAGTCAAACTTTTTTTTTAGAGAAGCAAATTACGAGGGCTTCCAGCAACGACTACAGTCTTTTCTCCATGTCTCATTCATGAAAGTGGCGAGATTGGACTGAGAAAAGGTTGGGAATTTGTACGGGTGCTGATAACCGCGCAGTTGAGCGCCGAACAAACTCATCATCATCATTATTTTCTTCATGTCCATCTCTGAGTATGTGGAATAAACACGTCAGCGGTTCAGCAGTCACTCCACTCTACGACATTACTATCCAGACCTTAACGCTGACTTGGCTTTATACCGAAAAGTGTGTGTACCACCCGTCACCAGTCGATGTAGACTAATTTACTCGTCACACTTCCGCCTACAAAGACCCAATTACACTTGATGTGACGTTGTGAAAATTTTGTTAGCTTTTTTGGAAACCTGTGATTTGTTGCACAAAACCACAAAATTACCATTCCCGCCTTTCGCCGTGTAAATGACTATTCGTACAACCAAATGCAAATAATAAGAGTTAAGTTTATTGGGGTGTAAGAGATTGATGGTTCTAGGTGAAAGCATTTCCATGGCTTGCTAATTCTGTGTTCATACGAGTGAGTGAAACTACAGAGTTGTCTCCGATTATATCGTAAGGTTCGTCTCTTGTAACGTTTTATTTTAAACTACAGTTACGTAATAACTCGGGAGCTGCCGCATACCAATTCCGCAGTGCATCAGAAAGAGTCGTAGACTAATAATGTGAAACGTGGCGCAACAGCAACGCGGTGGACGATAAACGCTTTACACTGAACTGCGTTGGACCTAAACAGATGCTGTTAATGAAGCGAATGTATCTGGAACTGATGGATACCAGTGTGGAGATACAAAATACATCAAACAGTAGGTGGAAATGTTACAAACTGGAAGAAACCCCGTGCAAAAGCCTGCTTTCGAATGTCTATACGACTACAGGTCGTAAACGCAAAAAAAAAAAAAAAAAAATCACACGCCATATTGGTTTTGTTTTCAAACTTCAGCAAACATAAGGACTCCTTTCTGGATTCATCATTTCTCCACAGCTTTTTTCTCTTTTTAATATCTGTGGTACAACTGATTTTTACTATCCGAGGTTAAATGTTTGTGTGTGTTTGGAAGGTATATGGGAATCCCCAGCCTGAACAGGGTAATTCAGTAAGAAAGAAGGAAACAGATATCAGTTGCATATTACAGGCAGTGTAAGACGGAAACATATTGCGCATGTCACTGGATAGAGGAAGGGGTGTGTGTGTGTGTGTGTGTGTGTGTGTGTGTGTGTGGTGTGTGTGTGTGTGTGTGTGTGTGCGCGCGCGTGTGCGTGTGCGCGCGTGTGCGTGTGCGCGCGCGCCCCCCCTCCCCCCCCCCCCCCTACTCTCTCTCTCTCTCTCTCTCTCTCTCTCTCTCTCTCTATCTCTCTCTCTCTCTCTCTCTCTATCTCTCTCTCTATCTCTCTATCTCTCTCTCTCTCTCTCTCTCTCTCTCTCTCCCCCGCAGTCTCTCTCTCTCTCTCTCTCTCTCTCTCTCTCTCTCTCTCTCTCTCTCTCTCTCCCTCTCCCCCCCAGTCTCTCAACGTGAGCGCCATTCGCCATGCGTTACTCGAGCAACACCGCTGCGGTAGCCCATTTCACTCCACGCACGAATCTACAGATCCCTCTTCATTGAATCGACAGCTTCAACAATTCGATTTCCCTGGTCTTGAAGAGTAGCTCCCATACGTGGCACAGAGATTTTTATGTTCCTCCACAGAAACAAAATCCCAAGGTGTGAGGTCTGGTGACCTGGCAGACCAAACGCACTGAATAAGATGTTAAAAAATTCATGTACACTAAATGATATCCCTTGTGTTGCAGTCACCATGCTGCTACAGGCAGACAACACCGCAGTTGTGTCAAAACTTTGAACCTTCCTCTAACCAGTGGCGTGCGCAATGTGTTTCTTTCTTCTGTAGTTCGGCTATAATAAACAATTGAAATGTGTTGTTTCTTTTTGGATCACCCTGTATTGCTGGAAGAGTATATACAGATAGTCATCTGAACTTCTGAAGCAGTTCAGAGATCCTCGGTTAAGGAGAGATGCGTATCTCGTGATTACAGCGTCGTATTTTATGTGATCCGCTTTTAATTATTGGCAGATGAAGGATTCTCCTCGGTGAATATCATGTGTGGTAACGTGGTCAAGGTCAGTGTTCAAATACGACGACGAATTTTTGAGTACGCAGCCTCTTCGTTGCTCCGTTAACTTACCTGTGTCTTTCTTTTTCCTCTCATTTTATTTTCATACCGTTATGTGTGTAGGCTCATGAAAGTTGTTGGCTTGGTATGCGGCACACGGGGCCATTTTCGAGCAAGAGTTTCTGCGGAAGTTGCTCATTTACGCGGAATCCTCTCAAGTTTTCGCATAGCTGCAGTCATTATTTTTCCTCCTTTTTTCGTGCGCCCTGCAGTCTCATCTGGAAGGGAAAGTCTTGTTAACGAGATTTGTCCGCGCTGTTTGTTGGCCAGCAGGCCGGCCGGCGGGCGCTGTGCGGGCAGCAATCTTGGCGAGCGTCGCCGCTCATTGGAACAATTAGGAGGCCCCATTAGGGCAACAGCCTCCCCCTCAAGTCCCTCCCTCCCTCCCTCCCTCCCACCCTCCGCCGGAGATCTGGTTGTGCTGAGCGAGAGCCCCGACCGCGACGCCAGTTAGCTGGCAAACTTTTCTGCCGCCGCGACAGAATACTTCGCACCCTGCTAGTCCAACATGGGGAGAGCTGAACTCCAGCAACTGCTAACCGTTTCCGCCCTATTTCTCATTTTCCGCTTTAGTACCGTCGTTGCTCTTGAGGGGTATCCCGAATGACGACGTCGTACATCGTATGCTGAGGATGGAAGTTTACAGGATCATCGCAGAGACCCATGGGAAGTAGGCAGACTGCGTCCCTGTACTTTTGGAACTCGAAATACTTGTTTCTGCCGTGCTATGACCGTGTGTGCAACATCAGCTTAGTGGAATCTCTCCGTCTACATACATGCATCTTTTGTTTGAACAATTTAGTACACTATCCATTTGTAGAATGTCCGAAAGGTTCTCTAGCGTTGCTTCGGATGGTATTATCCAAACGGCACATTATTTCGTGGAGGTATCTCCTTGTCATCCTTCAGGTGAGACGAGCAGCTGCCTCGTATGAAAAATTGCGTAGTGCAGACAGTATCACCCAACACAACGCCAAAGAACCTTTTTAGTAGTCATTGCGTCGGGAAAGCCTCAAATACCGTATTCGCAGGTTCTTTGACTATCGTAATAAGAATAAAGAGAATCCATTTATCTGTCGAATACATGCATAAGTTATTAAAAAAAAGCGTTGAGCATGTGTTGCCCCCATACCAATTTACATCTTGAATAAATGATATTAAGTCTTCAAATATTATCTAACGTTGTTTTCATGTAAATATACTCAATGCAGCATCGTTTCTTAAAATATACAAAGATGTGTTGCACGTGACATATCACTGTACCTGTTCTTGACAAAGACTGACAGGGAAGTGAAAAAGTTAAATAAGACATACAGCGTGACACATACTAATTGTTCAGTTATTTCTTTGTATTATAGTTGACATTTAATCAACAGAATGGAATCGGAGGTTTGCATCACTGAACGGTGATAGGGTGGTAGGGTCAGTTAGGCCTAGTGCAGCGAAGATAATGCCGTCGGATTATTAAGTCGATCGCGTGCATGTCCTGAAATAGAAACAAAATGCTTTCATCAAGTATATGTTACACTTCACAACACAACATGAAAATTAACGTACTAAACGCACATTAACATATACTTTTATTAAGCCTTCTTGCTTGCAACCAGGCTAGAAGTAGAGTACTGTGAAAGCTCAGATATCTGCAGGTGAAACGTCATACGCTCCTCATCGTTTCTTTCACCTCGTATGCCGAGTGCAGTTTGTCATAATATTTTTTAAATAACTGTCGACTAATGCGGAGTCAAAGATGAAAACAGTAACTGAACAAATTCCGTTTACTCTTAAGCCAACACTGAGATGCTTTACGTGAGGCATACAGCTGCATCATCTGTCAGAGGACTTGAATAGTTCGCCAATATTTCTGATCATGGATCAATATTTATCAAGGAAATTCGCTAAAGTGCTATTGCTGATGGAATAGTATGCTTCGATTTATGTACATTCTTAATGCTGCCATACATACTCGTTGTCTGAGAATGGCTAGCTTCGCTCTTGTGTGAATGTCCCATTTGGCAAGTAGGTCACTTAAACAAGACATTCTGTGAACTAGGAGAACACATGAGACTGACATATAATGTTATACACAAACTAAACTGGACTACTATCAATGTGTGCTCTACGCAGTTGTAGAATATCATGATCTGAGCTCATGAAGTAGTTGAAACGTAACAAGTTCAGAAACTTTTAAATGTGCAGGCGATGATAAAACTCTGATTACAATTTTTGTAAAAATTGTATTGGTCTGCGCGATTTGTTTAGTATGCATTATTTGTCAAAGTGTCATCTCCCCCCCCCCCCCCCCTACATCTTCAATGAAGGTATTACTTGGAAATTTAAAACAAGAAAATTTGTTAATGAGTCTATTCACCAGTTTGGTGTCCAAAGATGAGCTTTATCACTTGCAAGAAAATGATCGTTGGTAGCTGTCGCAGCCAATGATTTAGAGGATCAAAGAACAGTTGAAGCTGAGTTCTTTCAGTAATTTGTTTGCCGTAAGACCTCGATGAGATCTGGGGAACACCCGAAAACAACGTGTCGTTCTTCATCATGACAACGAGATCTATTATAAAGTACGTGAAACAGGTGTTTCAAACTACTGAGTATTAGATGGAGAAAAACATGTGATTAATGTGGAATGAACGTATTGATCTAATTTGTCTCCCTGGCTTCTTTTTATTACCTTACAACAAAATATTACATGGGCAGTGCTGTATCCTAGGGCTTAGGCCATCCCGCGGTACAACCAGGTGTACCACATTGCCTGCCCGGCAGACGTGACAACGCAGAAGGCGCCATCTCGGGCAGGCGGCGTCAGTGTAACCGCACTACTTGCTGGTGACGCCGCGGCTGCTGGTTACTAGGCAGCACGACCCGGAGCCCCCCCCAGGGGGTCCACAACTCTTACGTGGATACATGCGTAGCGAGCACGGGACCCTGAGCTAATGTGGCCTTCCTTCCTTTCCGGGCTGCATACCTTCCCTTTCCGCATCCTTCCCCATCCCCCATCTTCGCCCCCCCCCCCCACGTCCGCCTCTTTCCTTCCATTTATCCCCCTCTGGGAGTATGTTTTGTGCCTACGTCTGGAGACGGACGCTCGAAACTGTAACAAATTCTTTGCTTTCTCCGCTTGCAAGTCTTCGTCCTTCCTTTGTCCTTCTCTTTTCCTTACCTCTTCTCTTTGTCCTTTTCTCCGCTGCAGCGTTTGAGACCTCTCTTCCTTCCTTTCCCTTTGTTTTTTTCCGTTTCTCTTTTTTCCTCCCTGTGCGTGTCTGATGGCCGACCCACGCATTTCCATGCGTAGCCGGTGACGGGGTAACGCGTAATTCCCCGCCCCGGGTAGACAGGTAGGACACGTACGTACCCCCTGGTAACGGCCAGGCCCAGGGAGGGGTGATTACCCGAGCCGATACCTTCCGAAAGTGCCGATTGGTCCCTCCGTCCGTTTCTCGGGAGGTGTGACCTGAGGTGTGAACAATCGCCTAAGACGGGAATGCCCTCAGAGAGGGCCCCCACAAGGGAGGAGCGCGCCATCGGAGACGCCGGTAATCATGGGGGATTCTTCCGCAATGGTTTCCTCACCTTCCACTATGTCTGCTCACAAGCGTAAGTTCACTGAGTCTTAGCCACAGACAGTTCTTCCATCGTTGCCACAGTTCCTTGTTGTTTCTCGGTCTGACGAAGGTCATGACTTCTCCACGGTCAACGCTTTCATTATTCAGAAAGGTGTCGACGCAATTGCAGGTCCTGTAAAGTCTTGTTCCTGATTACGAAATGGCACTCTGTTGTTAGAAACACACAGTGCCCTCCAGGCACAAAAATTGCTGCGTTCTTCACTGCTACACACCTTCCCTGTCCGGGTGGAACCGCACCGTACTTTAAATTCTACACGTGGGGTCGTTTATACACGCTCCCTCGACAGATTGTCCGACGAGGAAATTCAACACTACCTGTCTGACCAGGGCGTAACGGCTGTTCATAGAGTTATGAAAAGGGTTGACACGAACATCATTCCGACCCGCACTGTCTTCTTGACATTTGACAAAGTTCAACTCCCATCGAAAATCAAAGCAGGCTATGAGATAATTTCCATTCGCCCTTACATCCCAAACCCTACGCGTTGCTGTCGGTGTCAATGGTTCAATCACACCAGCCAGTCCTGTTCCAATCCAGCCAAATGTGTTACGTGTGGCAAGGATGCCCATGAGGGTGCTTGTCCACCTCCATCCCCTCGTTGCATAAACTGTATGGGTGACCACACTGCTTGCTCTCGAGATTGCCCCATTTTGAAAAGCTCGTTCAGGAAATCAGAGTGAAGGAAAAGGTGTCGACCTTTGTTGCTCGAAAATTATTCGCCAGTCGACAGCCCACCGTGCCTCAGACTGGAAAATACAGCACTATCCTTGCCTCTCCTCAGCCAACAAAGGAGGCGGCCATGCAGACTTGTGACCTCACCTTTAGTGCTACGGTCGTCAGATCGGCCAGCGCAAACATCGCCCGTTCAACCTTCCCACTTTCGCCTGCCCACTCCATGGCTCACCCTTCATCGGGTTCTGCCAAATCTCGAGCCCAAAAGTCAGACACCAAGACTTCGAAAAAAGAGCATACTCGTGAAGATTTTTTACGTACCCCAACTTCACAACCATCGGTTCCTCCTTCATCTAAACATCGTTTCCAAGAAGGCTAATAAGAAAGCCAGTTAATCTCCTTCTCCGCCAAGGCGTGTCTCATCTACAGAACTACCTGGCGGTAATCGCCCTCAGCCGTCTTCTGTGTCGCCGAGGCGCACTGCTGGTGGCCGATCAACCGGCCGATCGCTGGTGGCAGGGGCTGCTCCTGAACAACCTATGGATCAGGATCTTCTGCCTTTGGCTGAATGCCATTCCATGCTGTCGATCGCAAGCTCTGAGCAGTCGTTGAGTTGACAGCAACCTTGGTCACATTCCTCCATTTTCTGTTCACCCTATGTCCATTATCCACTGGGATATCCGCGGCATTCGAGCCAATCGGAATGAATTGTCGATCCTCTTGCGATCCTACTCGCCGGTCATCTTCTGTCTCCAGGAAACAAAGCTGCGTCCCCATGACCGCTTTGTTCCCCCTCATTTTCAGTCTGTCCGATATGGCCTCCCCTCTGTTGAAGGCACTCCAGCCCATGGAGGACTCATGATTCTTCTCCATGATACTCTCCATTATCACCCAATCCCCTTAAACAGTTCCTTCCAAGCTGTCGCCATCCGTCTTTCCCTTTCTGGATACACGTTCTCTCTTTGTACTGTATACATTCCATCATCCACACCAATGGCACGAGCTGATCTCCTTCATCTTCTTGGTCAGCTTCCACCCCCATATTTGCTGGTTGGGGACTTCAATGCCCACCAACCGCTTTGGGATCTCCACATCCTTGTCCGCGTGGCTCACTATTGCTAGACGTCTTCCACCAAGCGGATCTAGTTTGCCTCTACACTGGGGACACTACATTTTTGTCTGCCTCCACGACAAATTTATCTCATTTGGACCTTTCGGTCGGTACTGTTCCGCTAGCTCGGCGCTTCGAATGGTTCGTCCTTGATGATACACACTCGAGTGACCACTTTCCATGCGTCCTTCGACTGCAGCCTCAACAGCCATATATGCGCCCGCGACGCTGGAAGTTTGCCCAAGCCGATTGGACACTTTGTTCGTCTCTAGCGACATTCGATGACCGTCACTTTCCTAGCGTCGACGATGAGGTCTCGCAGATTACAGACGTTATTCTTACAGCTGCGGAACGTTCAATACCACGCACCTCCGAATTGCCCCGGCGCCCCCCAGTTCCTTGGTGGAACGAGGCATGTCGTGACGCACTACGTGAGCGGCGACGTGCTCTTCGCATTTTCCGTCACCATCCTACCTTGGCCAACTGTATCCGCTATAAGCAGCTCCGTGCGCGATGCCGTCGCGTCATCCGCGATAGCAAGAAGGCAAGCTGGAAATTCCTTATTAGCTCATTTAACACCTTCACTCCCTCCTCGGAAGTTTGGAGTCGGATTCGACGGTTATCAGGCGCGCCTAGTTTCTCCCCGGTCTCTGGGCTCACTGTCGCGCATGATACATTAGTGGACCCCGTCGAAATTTCCAAGTCATTGGCTGAACACTTTGCTGAGATTTCGAGCTCTTAAAATTACCCGCCAGCGTTTCTCCCGAAGAAACGTGCAGCGGAAGTGCAACCTCTTGCTTCCTCCTCCTCAAAATCGCAAAAGCTATAATACTGTTTTCTCGATGCGGGAACTCCAACATGCACTCTCTTCTTCTCGCTCCTCCGCCCCCGGACCGGATGGTATCCACATCCAAATGTTGCTGCATTTATCAACCCATAGTCTGCGTTACCTCCTTCGCCTTTATAATGGAATTTGATCCGACAGTACTTTTCCCAGACGATGGCTGGAAGCTATCGTCGTTCCTGTTCCGAAACCTGGAAAGGACAAACATCTCCCCTCTAGCTATCGCCCCATTTCTCTCACGAGTAGTGTATGTAAGGTTTTGGAGCGTATGGTGAATTGCCGTTCAGCTTGGTGGCTGGAGTCCTGCAGTCTTTCAACACCTGCCCAATGCGGTTTCCGAAAGCATCGTTCTGCAGTTGACCATCTTGTCGCTCTCTCCACTTATATCACGAACAATTTTCTCCGGAAACGCCAAACAGTAGCAATATTTTTTGATCTGGAGAGAGCATACGATACCTGTTGGAGGACAGGCATCCTCCGCACACTGTTCTCTTGGGGCTTTCGAGGTCGGCTGCCCCTTTTTCTTCGCTAATTTATGGCAGAGCGCACATTTAGGGTGCGGGTGAACACTACTCTCTCCCGTACTTTCTCCCAAGAAAACGGGTACCCCAGGGCTCCGTGCTGAGTGTTGTACTGTTTGCCATTGCCATAAATCCAATTATGGATTGTCTCCTTCCTGATGTCTCGGGCTCCCTCTTTGTGGACGATTTTGCGATCTACTACAGCTCTCAACGGACCAGCCTTCTTGAACGACGTCTTCAAGGATGTCTCGATCGCCTCCATTCTGGGAGCATCGAAACCGGCTTCCGTTTTTCTCCCAGTAAGACCGTTTGTGTTAATTTTTGGCGACGTAAGGAGTATCTTCCACCCTCCTTACATCTAGGACCTGTCAACCTGCCGTTTTCGGACGTCGCTAAATTCTTGGGTCTTATGTTTGACAGAAAACTATGCTGGTCCTCCCACGTTTCCTATCTTTCGGCTCACTGTCTGAGATCCCTCAACACCCTCCGTGTCCTGAATGGTACCTCCTGGGGAGCGGACCGAGTGGTCCTTCTCCGCCTCTATCGCGCCTTAGTGCGCTCGAAATTGGACTATGGAAGCATAGTCTACTCCTCTGCTCGGCCGTCTATTCTTCGGCGTCTCGACTCTATCCACCACCGTGGATTACGTTTAGTGTCTGGAGCTTTTTACACCAGCCCTATGGAAAGCCTTTATGCTGAGACTGCTGAACCTCCGTTGTCCAATCGGCGAGCAGTCCTTCTGAGTCTGTCTTCCATGCCTGCTAATCCGGCCCATGACATTTTTTTTCGACGCCTCCTTGGATGTAGGGTATGCAGGTCGCCCTTCCTCGCTACTACCACTGGGAGTCCGCTTCCGTCAACTGCTCCATTGTCTTTCCTTCCGCTTTTCTAAAACCTTCTTGACAACTTTGGGTACAGCACCGCCTTGGCTCCGTCCCCGGATCTGCCTGCTCCGTGACCTTTGTCAGTTTCCCAAGGATGTTACCCCTTCACTTGTTTATCGTCGGGCATTTGCCGCTCTATGTGCACAAATGAAGGAAGCCACATTTATTTACACTGATGGCTCGAAAACATCGTTAGGTGTAGGGAGTGCCTATATTGTTGGCGACACCCCAAATCGATTTCGGCTTCCTGACAAGTGTTCGGTTTATACTACGGAGCTTTACGCTGTTTTCCAGGCTGTCCACTACATCCGCCGCCATCAGCGGATACAGTATGTTATCTGTTCAGATTCTCTCAGCTCTCTCCTCAGTCTCCAAGCTCTTTACCCTGTGCACCCTCTGGTCCACCGGATTCAGGACTGCCTGCGCTTGCTCCATTTGGGGGGCGTCTCGGTGGCGTTCCTCTGGCTCCCAAGACACGTTGGTATCTGTGGAAATGAGGCGGCCGAATAGGGGCCAAGGCTGCAGTCTCTCTTCTTCGGCCAGCTATTCGATCGATTCCCTTCGCCGATCTACGGAGCGTTTTATGTCGTCGTGTTGTTCATTTATGGCACGCACATTGGTCGACACTTCCCCATAATAAATTGCGGGACGTGAAAGCTCTTCCCTGTGCTTGGACCTCTTCCTCCCAAACGCGTCGTCGGAAGGAGGTAATTTTAACTAGACTCCGGATAGGGCACTGTCTTTTTAGCCATCGACATCTTTTAAGCGGCGATCCTCCCCCACTCTGTTTCCACTGCTCTCAGCTGTGGACGGTAAGACACCTTTTAACTGAGTGCCCCTATTTTACTCCGTTACGCGCCCGTCTACAGCTGTCGCCTGATATATCGTCCATTTTAGCAGATGACACGCGCTCAGCCGATCGCGTTCTCGAGTTTATTAGTGCCAGTGAGATGACGTCAGTCATTTGAAGCTTTTTTTGGGGACAACCAACCCCTTTCTGTAGTGGATTTTTAAGCTTTCCTTCTGCTTTTAGTTTCTCCAATTTTTTGAGTTTCGTTCCCATTGCTGCTGGTTTCCATTTTCGTTTTTTACCGTTTCCTAAGTCACAGACCGGGCGCTAATGACCATAGCAGTTTTGCGCCCCAAAACCAAAACAAAACAAAAAAACGACCCGGAGCCAGCGCTTAAGAGTTGGGGAGCCGTTGAATTGTGAATCGGTGGGACGAAGCGATCAGCAGTTACTTCAGAGCTGTACGAGCGAGTTGGCAAGCAGTGGTCATAGGGTAAGCTTAGAGTGATCTGCCAGACCTCTATTGTCACCACGAATATTTACAGACTGGACTACGTCCAGCAAGCCGGCTACTTTGGATTGGACTTTGAATGAGGAACGTATAACTTACCCAGTTTGGACTTTACTTCTAAGCGGTACTTACTTAGCGTGCATATTTCATTGAGTCCCCTCATATGACTTGAACGGTATATATTGTGCCTTGAGTGAACGTGATAACTGTCATTAATACTGCCATTAATACTAACGTAGCCACCTTGAAGAGAGTGGCATTTACTGCGCCTACAGAACAGCACTCTGTGACTGCTGTTGCAACGGACAGCTGATTTCATCACCTCGAGCAGAGGTTGAATCTTCCAAAACTGTGTTTACGAGATATCGACATACGAATGGAAAATATTTGTAGAATTGGATCGAACGCGTGCAGAAGCGTGTAAATTGTAAACACGACTTGTTGCAACGGACAGCTGATTTCATCACCTCGAGCAGAGGTTGAATCTTCCAAAACTGTGTTTACGAGATATCGACATACGAATGGAAAATATTTGTAGAATTGGATCGAACGCGTGCAGGAGCGTGTAAATTGTAAACACGACTATTTTGAGGAACACTAAAGCGATTTGTACCACAACAGTGTTAGTTTTGTTGTTTTTCTAAAACTGGAAATATGGCCCTCGCGTCATCCACTAGAGGTGTGCTTGCCAAAGTACACACATCATTTCAGTTCATTTATTACTGTAACTCTCACTTTACTCTCATATACTCGTATTTCTTTACGGCATCACTGCACTTCCTACCACCACCACCATCAGCACCGCCACCACTATCGCTACTGAAGCCCGTTGACGTAAGAGTAATCTTTATAGTTCCCTCCTGTCCAGACTGCAAGTGTGTACCCTAACTGCCGGCCGCTGTGGCCGAGCGGTTCTAGGCGCTTCACTCCGGAACCGCGCTGCTGCTACGGTCGCAGGTTCGAATCCTGCCTCGGGCATGTGGGTGTGGGTGTGTGTGGGTGTGGGTGTGGGTGTGTGTGGGTGTGGGTGGGTGGGGGTGGGTGGGTGTGTGGGTGTGTGGGTGTGTGTGTGTGTGGGGTGTGTGTGTGTGTGTGGGGGTGTGTGTGTGTGTGGGGGGGGTGTGGGTGTGTGTGTGTGTGTGTGTGTGGGGGGGGGTGTGGGGGTGTGTGTGTGGGGGGGGGTGGGGGGTGTGTGTGGGGTGTGTGTGGGGGGGTGGGGGGTGTGTGTGGGGTGTGTGTGTGGGGGGGTGGGGGGTGTGTGTGGGGTGTGTGTGTGTGGGGGGTGGGGGGGTGTGTGGGGTGTGTGTGTGGGGGGGGGGGTGGGGGGTGTGTGGGGGGGGTGTGGGGGGGGTGGGGGGTGTGTGGGGTGTGTGTGTGTGGGGGGGGGGTGGGGGGTGTGTGTGGGGGGGGGTGTGGGGGGGGGTGTGGGTGGTGTGTGTGTGTGGGGGGGGGTGGGGGGGGGTGGGTGTGATGTCCTTACGTTAAGATAGTTCTAAGTCTAGGGGACTGATGACCTCAGATGTTAAGTCCCATAGTGCTTAGAGCCATTTGAACCGTTTGTCCCCTAACTCTTGTACTCTCCACAGTTATGTACGAGGGCGTGCTGAAAAGTAACTGCTTCGTATTTTTAATATGAAAATTGTATTAACTTTTTAACTAAAACCATATTAATATTCTACATCTCAAGTCTTTATATCTACATATTTATCAACGTAATCACACTGTCGACGAACACACCGCTCTCAACGAGATATCGGTTAGTTGATCTCGTCTCTGCAGAATGTTTGACTTCGTTGACAGAGCTTGCACCGCTTCATCATTATCGCAGTGAACTGGTCGAAGGTGTTCTTTAAGTCTTGGTAGCCGATGATAATAGGATGGGACCAAGTCGGGACTGTACTGAGGATGATGGTGAACCCAAGGTGTTGGATTGTTGCAGAGCTGGTGTGCGGTCTGGCAGCATCTTGCTGAAGGATACGGTGCTTCATGTATGGAAAAAAAATCCTCTGAACTCGAAACTCGGTTACAACACGCTGTTTCTCAGGCACTGAAATAGCTCTGTTACGCACCGCTGTGTTACACGCTGCAATTAGGAGCCGTGTAGTAGGACTACAAATATGTAGACTTGAAACATAAAGATGCAGAACATTAACGTTTTTTAAAAGCTTCATGAGTTTTCACATCAGAAATTCGGAATCGAATAGCTGTTTTAAGCACTCGCTTAATTTTTCGTGTTACATCTTCGCTGCTCATTAGAGAGTTCCGTTGATGTAATGCACACATTTGTTAACCAGTGTTCATGTTTACAGTGTTCATATTGTTTATTGGAAGAATATACTGCAATATATTTATCGTCAGTGTCGTGCGACGAAGATTCGGGGACTAAGAACACTATCTCATTTAAATCTGGACATTCCTACAACGTAGCGATAAGCGCACGTGCCGGTATGAAACGAAGCGAGGGGAATTATTCTGTCTGTAGAGAACCAGCAACAAGACAGTGGGTCGGTTAGGAGAGCTCATTGACATCGAACGCGGTTCATATCTAGGCACTGGGCGTCACTTCAGTAATAAATCGGGTTAACGAAACACCGTCATAATAAATGTTTATGCGGGCATACATGGACAGTGTCTTGAAAGGAGGGTAGAAGATGAACATCAACAAAAGCAAAACGAGGATAATGGAATGTAGTCGAATGAAATAAACTGATGCTAAGGGAATTATATTAGGTAATGAGACAATTAAAGTAGTAAATAAGTTTTGATATTTAGGGAGCAAAATATTTGATAATGGTCGAAGTAGAGAAATTTATTAACATGGAGTATAGATTCAAGTGTCAGGAAGTCTTTCTCTGAAATGGTTTGTATGGAGTGTAGCCATGTATGGATGTGAAACGTCGACGATAAATAGTTCAGACAAGAAGAGAATAGAAGCTTTCGAAATGTGGTGCTACAGAAGAATGCTGAAGATTAGATGGGTAGATCGCGTAACTAATGAGGAGATACTGAATAGAATTGGGGAGAATAATTCGGGTCACAATTTGACTAGAAGAAAGGATCGGTTGGTAGGACATGTTCTGAGGCATCAATTTAGTATTGGAGGGCAGCGTGGAAGGTAAAAATCGTGGAGGGAGAGATGAATACACTAAGCAGACTCGTAAGGATGTAGGCCGCAATATGGTAGTTACTTGGAGATGAAGAAGCTTGCACAGGATAGAGTAGCATGGAGAGCTGCATCAAACCAGTCTCTGGACTGAAGACTACAACAAAAACAACAACAACACGTGCATACAGCCAAATTTCTCACAGAAGTTGCGGGGAATAAATTAGCAGCGAAGTAAGTCACGAAATTAGCAACGCGCTCTAGAAGTTATTAGCTATGTTTAACGCAGGTTGCGTTGGGGTTGCTTGCGCGAGATCTGTCGGGTGGGCCTACGTCCTGCGGCTGCAGCTGTAACATTCCAGCAAAGACTCCTACAGCAGAGACTAGACTTCCCTTTTTCTTTCCTGATCCTCAGTGTTTCCGCTCCACAGACTGGCATTATAATTCCGGCTCATCGTGGTGAATACCTGTTTTAATCACCGGTGACAATAATGGTCACAAATGAGTCGCCTTCCCTGTTGAAACAGTTGACTAAGTGTTAGGAGATGTCGACACGTTCGACTCTTCCTTCTCCAGTAAGCTGCCTTGGTATTCATCGCGAAAAAGCTTCGTACAAACAGAGTTCATTACGGATTCATTGGTAGACGGGGCCTAAAGTTACACCGAAAGAAGACCCTGCGATATCAGTGGTAACTCGTCCATCCGCTAAAGCGCTCTCTTGAGTCTGCTGGATATTTTGGATCGTGGACGCTGACGAGAGACTTACTCCCGCTTCATGTTTCTCACTCGACGGGTCGTTTCCAACCATGTCGCTCCACAAAAAAGAACTTTCACGTGACAAAAAGTTGTCCCCATATTTAGCTGAAAGTCTGCGATGAACTCCGGCCAAATAAATCGAATAGCTGCTTTTTTGTTAGTCTTGGTTTGCAAACTGCTAGGAGAGCGGACATGATTACGCAGTCACGGACAGAATGCAAGTGAAACGGCTCTTGTTGAATGGAGCCTACACTATTCCATTCATACCAACCGTAAGCGTGCTTGCACAGAAATCCGTGTGAGAGTTTTAGAAATGTGTTGCAACGCAAGTATAGATAATTCTTTACTTTCCCTCCATATTCAAATACGAGCGTCGTTCAATAAGTAATGCTCTACTTTTTTTTAAAGCTATTAATATACATACACAAACGTCCTTTCGGTGCTTCACATTTGATGTTGGTTCTAAGCGCCGATGAAGGTTTCGATCCGTTCTGTCAGATTGCAGAGCCGTAGTACAGCGTCAAAATAGCGTCTACATACGACTCACGCTACAAGCAGCGTGCTGTTATTAAATTCTTGTGTGCAGAAAAAGAAACCGTGGTGAACATTCATAAACGTTTGTGTGCAGTGTATGGTGATACTGCAGTCGATAGTACACTTGCGCGGTGGTTAAAGAAAGTTACAGCCTCAGGAAATGCAGAGACAGAGCTCCATGATCAGCCACGCTCGGGACGTCCTGTCACAGCCACTGATGCCGACACGCTGAAGCGTGCGGATACTATTATTCGTGCCGGTTAAAGATTCTCTACGGGAACACACTTTGAAGATGACGAGTGTGTCAGTAATGCAGTGAAACCGTGGCTACGCCTACAGGACAAGAGCTTTTACCAACAGGGAATACATGCTCTTCCACAACGGTGTCGTACGGCCATAGAACGTGATGGAGACTACATAGAAAAATAGGTCGTGGACAAGACATGTTGATGTATATTGTCACCAAATTCTGAGTCTTAACAATAAATATGTTCTGAGGAAAAAAATGTACTTTGTATAGTTTCTTGCTTAATTGTGCGATTCGGGTTGTTCCGATGAGTTCTTGTTTCCATTTTGTGCACAAAATTTCGACGGCAGACCAAGCATTCTTCTTCCGATGGTGCGTGTTTTGTTGTTATGTGGACCCGCTGGCTGGAATCCAACCATACAGTGACTGTTGTTGGTCTCGTGCTGCTGTTTATAGCTGTGTGTGATTCAAGACTACCACTTCGATGTTAGATGCTGTTTTGTTTTTCAGAACTCTCACTCCAATTAGTTCACAATTTCTTAGGTAGGTCAGCATTCTTGGATGTCGACCTCCCATCTGAAATAAACTGTCAGAAGAAAGCTCCCTGAGATACAAAAAAATGGTTCAAATGGTGCTGAGCTCTATGGGACTTAACATCTGAGGTCATCAGTCCCCTAGACTTAGAACTACTTAAACCTGACATCACACACATCCATGCCCAAGGCAGGATTCGAACCTGCGACCGTAGCAGTCGCACGGTTCCGGACTGAAGCGCCTAGTACCGCTCGGCCACCGCGGCCGGCGATGTACTTAGTTTAGTTAGGTTTAAGTAGTTCTAAGTTCTAGGGGACTGATGACCTCAGAAGTTAAGTCTCGTAGTGCTCAGAGCCATTTCAACCATTGTAAGGTCAAGAATTACGCCCGCAGGCCATTAAATTTTTAACAGTTAAATTTTTCACAACAATTAAATGGTCTACAAGGATTCAAATTCTAAATGATTACTGGGCTGTAATACAAACATTATTCAATTGCATAAGTCAGTCCTGTTCGTCCAGAATGACAATGATCACAACTAGAGTTGCACTCTCACACTAGTTCAGAATTTTTAAGCGAGCCATTAACTCCGATTGCACTAATATTGCTGTGACAGTAGTAAACATTATATGCGGAAATGGGGTTAATAGCACGACAAGAAAATGTCGTTTAAAGCTGTAAATAATGAAACTGAGGAGCACAAATGTTGCATAACTCTATTACTAGAAATCAGAGCTGTAAAATGTTAGTTCCTAATGGCGATAAAACTAAGACCAAAAACCTCTCATTTTAAGCAGCAGTAAGTAATCACAGAAGTTTCTGGGCATTCATATAAGCAAGCAATTTAAAATACATTAAAATCATAACTGCAGAAAATTGCATCGTGACAATCAGTCAATACTACAATAGCGCATTACGATAATCAAGTGATTGAACAGACGAACACCACTAAGGAGCGACCAAACGCTTAGACAACGCTACGAGGCGCCGTTACTTCCCCCACGGTTGGGAAAGCAAGACGGATGCAGAGGTACTTCAACAACAGGGCGCACTCAGCTGACAGAACCAGCGTTCTGCGGGTCCTTGGGGGCCGAAACACTCCCTTTCCAGCAAATCCCTGTAACCGCCCCGCTGAAAACACAGAGACGCGCCACGCCTGCTGCTCATGCGGCTGGGTCCACTGAAGAACTACCAAAGCGCTACTCGCGCTACAGCCTTCCCGTCGCAGAGCAACAGGGAAGGTAAACACGTTGCGGCACCCGGGAGAAGGCAAGGTCCACTCTCGAGCTCACGCTGCGGTGAGGTACGCATAGCAGATTGTCGCTGTTGCTACTGGAGATGCCTGGACGCGGAAGTGGACGCAAAGCTGCTGCCTTGGCGGAGTTGCTGCTCACGATAGCAGGGACTTCCGGCAAGAAGAAGAGGAAGACTGCAGCGCAGTGCTTTCGCTGCCAAAAGCTCGGCCACGTCGCCAAGCACTGCAGCGGAGCAGTTGCGTGCTTGAAGTGTGCGCAAGCACACGACACACGTGACTGCAAGAAGCAGAAGGACGTCCCCTGCACCTGCGCCAACTGCGGTGGCGCACACGCGGCCAACGCCCGTTCCTGCGCCTACAGAAGAAATTGGCGCGGACCGGAGAAGAAGACGCAGCAGCAAGTGGCCACCACACACGAAGAGGTGGTCACTTGCACAGAAGACGTCGTCACCAGGCGCCTTAACGACGCCGTACAAGAAGCCATGTCCGCCTTCAAATCCGCCATGGCGGAAGAGAGGGCGGCCATGCTGGCGGAACTGGGCGAGGCACGGCGTCAGATTGCTGAGCTGACACAGGAGCTTCGCTCAGCCAAAGCAGCTTCCGCCACAACAGTCGACACCGCCACCCAGGTGACTCCTCAACGGAAGGATTCCGCAACGGTGGCCACGCAGACAGACGAGCCTGCTGAAGGGGAGGCGACACAGCACAAGAAGGACACCGAAGCAGCAGCGCAAGAAGAGGAGTGGGAAGAAGTCCCATTCCTGCCGCTTCCAGACATGTACAGAGCAAGCGCTGTAACGCGGAAGATCGCTGCATCGCTTCGCGATGGCACATACCCCCACCACGACAACCCTTACCCTTTTCTTCCACCTAACCGTCCTAAACCTCCACCCCCACACCAACCAATTGGGTATCCAGGAGGCCTTGTCGGCCTTTCCAGGGAGGATTACAACCTGATTAATTCCTACCCTATCTTTACAGAGTGGCAAATGCGCTACATCATCTTCGCTCTAGCCAGCGGAGAATACGAAGAAGCAGGGCACACTGTACCCAGTACCCCAACCGAGGAAGAGCCCTCAGTAACAGCCAAGAAGAAGAAGAAAAATCGTCACACCGACAAGTACAGGAAATAGGCCACCGGCACTCCTTGCCAGTCCAGAAATGCCTACCAGTACAGAAAGAAGATTCGTCAAGATTCCCAGGGGAGTAAAGGCCAACAGGCCACAAACTTCCAACCGAACCTCTTCACAGTGAGGAAGTCATAAAAGGAGCAGCAGCAAGGTCTACTCTCCAGCGCTGTTGTTTCCAGTCTCGCTTGCCGGCTCCGAGCCACCTCTCTGCTGCGCGGAAAGGCCGGCAGACAGCGGTACAGGCACTGGTAGGCTAGAGAGCCTGTATACAGAGAGAGTGGCCGTAGGTGAAGTTGCCCGTGGTTGGTTGATTAGCTTTGGCAGAAAAATGGCGCCAAACGTCTCTCGCGCTTCCTACGTTCGCCGTGCTTTTCAGTTGAAGTTCAGAGGACTTTTGAAACGATTAAAAGGTATTTGAATTATTGAGAGATTTGTTATGCGTTGTGCATGCATGTTCGATTTAGTTGTATATCGTTTTTAGTACGTAATTAGCGTTTGCGGTCTTAAATACGAGTTGAAATAATGAAGCGTTTTGTGATGAAGTCGGTAGGCCTACATGTTTAAAGTAAACACGTTAGTAATTGTACAGTATTCTTTTTGACATCTGTAATTCGTCTGCAGACATTCGTAAAGGATGCCAGGTTGTGCTGCATTTGGTTGTTCTAATAAAGGCGAAGGTGGATTTCGCATGTTAGCATTTCCGCGCAATGAAGGAAAATGAAAGCAGTGGGCAGTCGCAGTCAACAGGGCTGACATAAATCAAACAGGAGCCTGGTGGAAACCAACCAAGTACTCCTATCTATGCGAAGGAAGTCGTTATTGCTTTTTACTACATATAAAACACCTTGAAATATGCATAGTTAAATTTGAAAACAGTAAATTGGCTGTGTGAAAATTATTATGACACATTATTATTATAAACATAGAATTAAAATCGGATTGTGTATCTAATGTGTAAGAATTTTGCTAAGCTGCAGACGTCATAATTACGTCCTTCAGCGTCATAAGGTGTTTTTTAGCAGTACCGTATTGAGGATTTCCACGAGTGTCATTTGATTTCTAGGCCACTGTTAGTAATTCCAGGTAATCTGATTGTAGTTTTATAACTATTTCATTAATGGTGTTAGGGCAGGAAGTTTCCCAGATATGTCTTCATTTTGTCGTGGTTGCTGAAACATTATTCGTAATAAATAATTGTAGGTACTCTTGAAGACAGTTTTTAATAGGCATACTTACTGTGGAGCAGAAGGGATACGGTAGTTTTCTTGTTATATTTAGTCGTTATTACAGTAGCCTACATTTAACATTACCTGATTTTTGTAACCTCTTTCGTTTGTTATCTAAGAGAGGTATTCAGTATATATGAAAGAAAGTCGTAAGCAGTTGTTTACTTGAGTTTGAAGACGTGACAAGAAGTACTAATACGTCTCACACTTATTGCATGTCACAAGTAAACAAAGCGTTATACACTTGCGTTACACGCGTGACCACTACGGTCGCAGGTTCGAATCCTCCCTCGACCATGGATGTGTGTGATGTCCTTCGGTTAGTTAGGTTTAAGTAGTTCTAAGTTCTGGGGGACTGGTGACCTCAGACGTTAAGTCCCATTGTGCTCAGAGCCATTTGACCTTGCGATACAAAACAAATGCTATACACTATATTTTTTATTTACGTTACTTTCATTGCAATATGTCTAGTAAATGAACTTTAAAGGATATAAATGCAAGTATCGAATAATTTTTACAGCCACTGTATCAAATTTTCCTGTGCTGTACGTAGTGGGCTACTATATTATAGCTGTAAAGAAAGGCATTTAACGAATGATTTCGCCATATTGTCTTGTACTTTTGATTCGGTGAGTGTGTACTCCACTACTGGCCATTCAAAAGTCCCGCCCGCAGTTTGGCAGAAAAATGGCCGCCGTATCGTCCGGTTGGCCACTCCCTCCCTATACAGGCTCTCTATGGTAAGCGCGCTGCGGAGAGAGGGAGCACGAAGCCGAATCCATACATCGTGGGCGCGCCATGCGGTTTACCGTGCTGATGGCGTCGTATCAAACGATTTACCTCAAGAAATCTTCAGCTGTCGACTCTGTCCAGTGATTACGCTGTTAGATACTACACAACCTAGATTTTGCTTCTCGAGTGACGTTTCTCGGTGAACGAGTGAGTAAGTTAAGACAGAGTGGATGAAATTTAATAACTGGGCGAACACCTGCGACAGCTCCGCGAGCCGTCGTCCACGGCAGACCGCTGGAGGAATGTAATTGGCGCCGACACATCTGCGGGCCTGCGTCCTGCTCGTGGAACAAGGAGCCTGGCGGCAGTTCTTTGTGAGCCCGCCGGCGCGGCAGAGCGCAGTCATTAAGGAGCGGCTGGAGGGCCCTCGCTGCCGGCGTAATTCCAGTGGCCGCTTGTCGCAACATGGCGCGGACGCCGCCCCGCCGCCGCCCCCTGTCGCCTCGCCTCGCTCCCATTTCTTTACCAGTCCTTCCGAGGTCAGTACGCCGTCCCTCCCTTATTTCCATTTTCATATCTCCGTCTGCGGAGAAGACCAGAGATGTACTGATTATTCTCCAGCAGCTATTATTAAAGCTGCGGCCAAACTGTGCTCGAAAAGTATGCCGCTCGTTTGGACACCACGTTGACGGAGACTGGCGGGTGAGGTCGGGGGAGGGGGGCGGCGGCAAGAGGAGGAGGAGCAGCAGAAGAATAAGACGACCGACGAGGAGAACACAGGGACTCGTTCCGGTGGACAAACAAGTCTTAACGACTGCCTCGTTTCCATGTAAATGTGCCGTAAGACAGGCAAAAGCTGTCGTCTCGCAGCGGCTACAAACGGCTGTGGTACGCACTTCTTCGCTACGGCGTCGGTTGATGCTTGAGACGTAGTTGCTGTCATCGTTTTCTGGGATTCGGACCGTTAGCCGAACAGGTTGTATGCGTGACTTACTTCGTATTAATTTCTCCAACGTTTTGGTAAATTAGGCTAATTTTCATTTGTATCATCTCTGCAAGTTGTGCGTCTGTATTTGTAGAGTTGCCATGACCAATAACTTCAGATGTGCTTGTGCTCCAAAATACCGCCGCTACAATTAGCCGTGTGTACGATCCTTTGTTCGTTTTAACGTAAGATCCCTTATCATTTAGCTAAAATATAGCAGGTCACCAACTGGAAGCAGTTAATTCCATAAATTATCTGGGGGTACGCATTAGGAGTGATTTAAAATGGAATGATCATATAAAGTTGATCGTCAGTAAAGCAGATGCCAGACTGAGATTCATTGGAAGAATCCTAAGGAAATGCAATCCGAAAACAAAGGAAATAGGTTACAGTACGCTTGTTCGCCCACTGCTTGAATACTGCTCAGCAGTGTGGGATCCGTACCAGATAGGGTTGATAGAAGAGATGGAGAAGATCCAACGGAGAGCAGCGTGCTTCGTTACAGGATCATGTAGTAATCGCGAAAGCGTTACGGAGATGATAAACTCCAGTGGAAGACTCTGCACGCCCAGTAGCTCGGTACGGGCTTTTGTTGAACTTCCGAGAACATGCCTTCACCGAGCAGTCAAGCAGTATATTGCTCCCTCCTATGTATGTCTCGCGAAGAGACCCAGAGGATAAAATCAGACACATTAGAGCCCACACAGAGGCATACCGACAATCCTTCTTTCCACGAACAGTACGACAGTACGACACTGGAATAGAAGGGAGAAACGATAGCGGTACTCAAGGTACCCTCCGCCACACACCGTCAGGTGGCTTGCGGATTGTAGATGTAGATGTAGATATAGATGTAGATGTAGATATAGATGTAAGGAACGCTGAATACGGTGTGTGTGTGTGTGTGTGTGTGTGTGTGTGTGTGTGTGTGTGTGTGTGTCCGCCATGGTAAACCTGTTACAAACTATTCTTCTCCCATTTTTATGCAAGCAGTAGTACATTTTACCACATGTCATTTATTTTAGACAATCTTCCGTGCCTAGTGCTTCTCGACGGAAAGCAGAGGCAAGATTAAAAACATTATCACCACAACGTGATGAACGCGGAAATCATTAGAATTTAACTGCGTTTTGTACAGCATAATGAAATAAAATACTGTGGAATGCAGGGCTTCAGTTAGCGTGATCTTCCCATGCTCAGAAGCATTCCTGCCTTTGCATTGACCAACAAATAAAGTGCTCACAAAGTGTAGGACCATTATTTCTAGTAAATTTTCTTGAAGGGAAATACAGCGGATTTTATTTTTCGTTGTCATTGTGCTATTCTTTCTTACAGCTCAGAAATAAGTGAGGTGATGCCGTGCACATTGTGATTGAAAAATTAAAGCATCGAGTTTACACCTTTAGATAATCTTTCATTTCTTCTAAATTTACTGCTTCTTCTCTGTCTGATGTTGGAAATGATGTCAAACTAACATGAACATTCCTTCGAATAAAATTAATTGTAATGTATCTGTCGTGCTTTTTCCTGTTTTCTTACATTCTTACATTTTGACATTTCACACTTCCGGCGTTTCCCATGAAGTCCACAGTTCTTGACGAAAGATGTATATCTTAATTTACGCGGAAATTTAGAGATAATTGATTTGGATTGCTTGGTTCTAAAAACGTTCAAATGTGTTTGAATTCCTAAGGGACCAAACTGCTTAGGTCATAGGTCTCTAGACTTACACACTACTTGAAGTAACTTACACTAAGAACACACACACACACACACACACACACACACACACACACGTACGTCCGAGTGAGGACTCGAACCTCCGGTGGGAGTGGCCGCGCAGTCCGTGACACGGCGCCTCGAACCGCGTGGACACTCAGCGCGGCTGCTTGGTTATCTCTGTTTTCTTATTTACACCGTTGTTTCTCCGTAGTTTGTCGTTATTCTGAATACCTAGTAATATAATAATAATAAGTCTTCCGTTATCCTCAGTTGCAGAAATCGGTGCCCCCACTGGAGACTGTTCACGAAGGTTCAAGCATACGGAATATGAGGAGTGTTCACTAAGCAATGCAACACACTTTTTTTTCAGCCAATTTCGGTTGAAATAGGTCCTAAATTTGTTGTGGGACATCTTGGAATATTACCGCTTCAGCCTGTATAGTTCCGTAAAGTTCCGATAGGTGACAGCGCTATACGCAGCCTTCAAAATGGCGTCTGAAACGGAGATGCGTTCCAAGCAAAGAGGTGTCATTGAGTGCCTTTTGGCGGAAAACCAGTGCACCGTAGATACTCGTAGGCGCTTGTAGAATGTCTACGGAGACCTGGCAGTGAACAAAAGCACGGTAGGTTTCTGGGCGAGGCATCTGCCACAATAGCAACAACGTCGCGCTAACCTGTCCGATCCGTCGCGTGCCGGCTGGCCGCATGAAGCCTCAGGAAATTTAATTTGTATCGTAAACGATAATTTTCATTCATATAACAGACTGCTTCAGGCAGACATTGAAAAAAAGTCGCCTGCTATAAACTGAAAATTGACACCCCCTGATAAGCTGTATCTCTTTCCGTCGAAGGGAGCGTAGTCGATCCACCATGCGTCTAAATATTCGTTCCTTTGCGCACTCGTTGGAACTCTGATTTTTTTTTGTTAAAAAAATTTCTTTATTCTTCAATACATGATACATAAGCAACCCACCACCTAATACATTAGTGGGTCCTACTTGATACTAATAAAATTATTACTACTGCAGCTTTTTATTCTAAGAATGTTAGTTCTATTACTCTTCCACTATGGGCACTACTGCTATGTTCTGAGGTTACTAATATTTGACTATGTCTACTACTTATGCTAGGCTACTCTACCTGCAGCGTACAGGCGTACCAGCGTATATATAAACCTGCATTATTTGGCCGTGCTCACCGAGCTAATCCTGGTGAGCATTCCCCCGTCAGCGTGCTGGCCCAGAGTGGTTGATCGCCGCAGTACTACACTAATGTTGCTATCCTAGCTTATCCTACATCTAACCTTATATTTAGTTCTATGTCAAATCCGGTGAGTGTCAGAATCGGATAAAAGGTGCACCCCCCCCCCCCTAATCCCACACGCACATCTTGAACTGGGCCTCACGTCATGTACCTGGGTCGTCCAGCGTAGAGAACGAGTGTTTTTTGGAGGAGGGAGACGTCGCGGCGTTCCCGTCTGGCGGCCCCGGCTCTTTCCTTATTCCGGACGGTGCGTGTTTTTCTGTCACGCTGTGAGTGGCGGCCGCGGTTTCGCTTACCGGCTGATGCGGGGGCGCGCGGCCAGCTGTTTGCGCGCCTTTGTCGGCGAGGAGGTGGAGTGGCGTGGTGGCGGCCGAAGTCACCGCGTCCTGCCTGCACGCGGCGCCAACGCCGTGCTCCACGGAGCGAGGTGTCGCAGTTCGGAGGATGCCGCTGACCTAAACCCCGTCTGGACATCCAGATTTATGTTTTCCGTGGCTCCATAAATCAATTTCTCCAAATGGTGGGGTGGTTCGTTCAAAATGGAAACAAACACTTTCCTTCCCGGATTCGAGCTTGGGTTCCGTCCTCTTGGAATCAACCAGGCATTGTGACAGAAGTCTTTCTTCCTATCAGCGTGCTACTTAGCCACATACTACATAGATTTTTGTAAACCAACAGAAACACTCACCTCAGTTATCGTTATTTTTATGGTCGCAACTTACAGCTACTAGGGATGGATACTCTCGTTCATTTTGCGGAACTACACACATCAAAAAAAAGTTTTGCGTCACCCCGGTTCCCAGAACTCCTGAAGATACACGTAGACTGTGGATATTGTATCACAGACACAGTCTCTTTGACTGTTAAGAGATGTCACTAAACCCGCCCAAAGATGTAAACAACCGTGCATGAGCAGCGCCTATTAGACGGAGGGCGTCAGACAGCCGATCAGTTCCAGTCATTCCACCAGGAATGAGGTACACGGCTCGTGTTGTCTGTAGTTAAACATGCGTAGATGCTCAATACCGCGGTTTGATCGGGTCCGTATTGTTACTTTGTGACAGAAAGGGCTCTCAACAAGGGAAATGTTCCGGAGTGAACCAAAGCGATGTTCCGACGTGGAGGAGATATACAGACAGGAACTGTCGATAAAAAGCCTCGCTCAGGCTGCCCAAGGCTACTACTGCAGTGGATGACAGCTACCTACAGATTATGGCTTGGAGGAACCCTGACAGCAACGCCACCGTGTTAAATATTGCTTTTCGTGCAGCCACAGGACATAGTGTTAAGACTCAAACTGTGCGCAATAGGCTGCATGATGCGCAACTTCACTCCCGCTGTCCATGGCGAGGTCCATCTTTCCAACCCCAACACCATGCAGCGCGGTACAGATAAGCCCAACAACATGCCAAATGGACAACTCAGCATTGGCGACACGTTCTCTTCACCGGTGAGTGTCGCATATGCCTTCAACCAGACAATAGTTAGTGACGTGTCTGGAGGCGACCCGGTCAGGTTAAACGCCTTAGACGCATTGTCCAGCGAGTGCAGCAAGGTAGAGTCCTTGCTGTTTTGGGGTGGCATTATGTGGCGCCGACGTACACCGCTGGTGGCCATGGAAGGCGCCGTAATGGCTGTAAGATACGAGAATGCCTTCCTCCGACCGATGATGCAAGCATATCGGCAGCATATTGGCGTGGCATTCGTCTTCACGGACGAGGACTAGCGCCCTCATCGTCCACATCTTGTGAATGACTTCCTTCAGGATAACGACATCGCTCGACTAGAGTGGCCAGCATGTTCTCCAGACGTGAACCCTATCGACAATAACTGGGATAGATTGAAAAGGGCTTATTATGGACGACGTGACCCACCAACCACTCTGAGGGATCTACGCTGAATCGCCGTTGAGGAGTGGGACAGTCTGGACCAACAGTGCCTTGATGAACTTGTGGATAGTATGCCACGACGAATACACGGATGCATCAATGCAAGAGGATGTGCTACTGGGTATTAGAGGTACCGGTCTGTACAGCAATCTGGACCACCACCTCGGAAGGTCTCGCTGTATGGTGGTACAACATGAAATGTGTGATTTACATGAGTAGTAGAATCGGCGGAAATTATGTTTATGGCCGGCCGCCGTGGCCGAGCGGTTCTAGGCGCTTCGGTCCGGAACCGCGCTGCTGCAACGGTCTCAGGTTCGTATCCCGCCTCGGTCATGGATGTGTGTGATTTCCTTAGGTTAGTTAGGTTTAAGTAGTTCTAGGTCTAGGGGACTGATGACCTCAGATGTTAAGTCCCATAGTGCTTAGAGCCATCTGAACCATTTTGATGTTTAGGTTGATCTCCGTTTCAATTTTCTTTGCAGTTTGCGGTACTCTCGTAACGGAGGTGGTGCAAAACTTTTTTTGGTGTGTGTGTGTGTGTGTGTTCGTAACGGAGATGGTGCAAAACTTTTTTTGGTGTGTGTGTGTGTGTGTGTGTGTGTGTGTGTGTGTGTGTGTGTGTGTGTGTTTGTTTGACCGGTGACGGTTGTACGTTTTTCGTGTATTTTTGTAACCAGACTGAAAAATGTTCCTGTCGTAGCACAGGAAAACGAATATGATCTTGGGAAATTTAAGGATGTAAAAGAACAGAACTATCTTTGACTTACTGACAGCCTCAAAGACATTTAAGACCAAACATCGTGACATATTCACGCTTACTTGTTAGGATTAGTACCTATGTCATATAATATAAAGCATCGTGTCAGGTAAAGTAACATGATATGTGATGGTATGTCTTGTAACATGCCATCATGTCATCCAAAATAACATAATTTGTCGTGTCGTGCAATATGACACAACCTGTCATTAAAGTTTATCCCACTATGGGATACTTCCCATTGTAGATGCATCCCACTCTCTATATGCATATAAATTTGTGTCTATTTCTTCTTATACCACTCACTGTACATGTAACAGGGAGTGTGTCTAAGAGTGCTCACTACTCTAGAGAAGTAGGGTTAAACTGTAAAGGAAAAAAAAGGGGCGAATTTGTAAAGATGTTCTGATGTAAGTGTCTCTGAAGCTGCCAGGCAAGTCGAAAAGCTAGTCCCCCGTTTTGAATACCTAACTCCGCCCAAGATATATTAACCTTTTTTGTGCTACGATAGCAGCATTTTTCATTCCGGTTCCCAACTTTTACTCTAGCTTTATTTTGATTTGTGTTGACTCTGGCGACGACTGATCCTGTATAGATTTTTTTAATGTCTCATATCGTGGCAAAGGATAAAGCTTCCACAAAACAGGTCGTCCATTAATTACATAAATGTGCCTACCTTCTTACAAAATTTGAATCGATTCGCAGTGGTAAGCGTCGAAAAAGTTAACAAACGTGTTCTTTGCACGTTAAATCCAAACAGTACATATACCAGTGCTGCCAATAGCTTAGTATTAATTTTCGTCTAATTAAAATCCTTTGCAAAAGGAATTAACCAATTTGCACAGTTGTTTAACATACTGTAACATAGCTACAGTAAGACACACGTTCGAAGGGCTACACAAATGGCCTCTGGTCTGGGATAAACCAAAAACTTATTACCCCATATTCCTAGATCAAATCGGAACCGAGCACCTAGGACGTGTAAAACATTTTACGTAAGTCGCGCGAGTACGTCTTCAGATTTTTGATAACTGTGTTTATCCTTTAAATATTACGTATATATTTATCTATTATGTATATCAAAAACGTCTGTATGTCCGAATTGGTTAAACATTTGAAATAAATCGGTCAAAAAGAGATTTTAGGTATTTACATTTCCCCTGCATATATGACATTTATTTATGTATAATATACGTTTTAAAACAATAGGTATATAAAAACACGCACTTCTTCGAATGAAACGTTGTTTCAAAGTTTCTAAGCAATTGGTAAGAGCTTTCGGAGATCAGATTATTTTTTTATGTAGCTATCCACGTATTTTCCCTGATGGAATAGCCGGTGTCAGTCTATCAGTTGTCTTAATTCTCACCGGCAGTTTGTCATGGTGTAATTAGGTGCGACTCAGAAAAGAAGACACGTCAGGCAGACAGCTGACGTAATCTGTTCAGAGGCTGTGGTAAAGCCGATTATAGCCTATTTAAATCCACAGATTATGTTTTCGTAAAGCTGACAAGCTCCTCATTAAGTGGCCCTATCGTACGTGCTTCGTAATACTCATCTAAGTGAGGAGGTTTTTGTTGTTTTTTTGTGTTTCTCATCTATACTTATCGGTTCTGTAACAAGCGCTGCTAAGTGCTTATTGTAAAACTTTAAGAGCGTGATTATGAATTTGAAACAGTGAGTTTCCTTATATAGCTTCTTACTAGAGTAGTTTTCTTCCCCACTTTTACATCTTTCGAAAGACTGTTATCAGAGGTAGAATATCGACAGTTCTATGTCAAAGATCACCCTTACGCCACTTCTTGCTAGAACTATTTCGTATATGAGAGAGAATTGCATTTCATTCGATTACTGTTCGTTTACAAGAAATTATTTGGCCATAATCAGTTAACAACTGACTGGCGTCCACAAAAGACAATGACGTGCAAGTAACAAAACTTCGAAAACGAAAGATACTACCAGCTCCCAGATAATCTCTGGCCGTGACGTTAGATGGAAAATGTGAATAGAGTGCTCATCAAACGTGTTACTTAGCATCTATGTTAAAGGAGCTAGTGACTTTTAATTTCTACAGTGAGTCACAACTTTAAAGGCAAGAAGTTGAGTAAATAGTGTCCACTGTAAGAGAGACAAATTTCAGTTCAGACATCACAATGGCTGTTATTGCTAATACAATAAACACAATGACAATTATTACTTTTAACTTTATATAATATATAGCAACCTGTCTCTCCCTATTAGAAATCCAGAACTGCTGATTAACAGTCGATTGAACATTTCCTCCCCTCTGTCATGACAAAAATTCCTTGTTTGGGTAATATCTTTAATGAAGAAACACAAACAGAGGCTGCGTCACTTTCTTTGTGTATCCGGATTATCGCTTCCGACTCTTACTATAGGTCATCTACAGATCCAGATGTAGTTACTGCGAATCGTAGTTTGTTAGGGTGAATTACTTCAAAAGTGGTCTCTGTGCCTTCAGATATTACGATGTCTTCAATTATCTAAGGTAATACCATTTAGTTTTCGAGGTTTGATCTCTTGCACGAAAGTTTCTTTGGACGTTAGTCAGTTGTTATTTGATGATGGCCTAATAAGCCGAGAACCGGATTCTAATAAGCAAAATACTAGTGGAACACGATGCACTGTTCACTTTTCACCCTTTAAGATGTAAAAGAGCTTACTGAAAAAGACTTCAAGAAGCTTTTCATCTTTTAATTATTTATCCATTTCAGTGTCCTAGAACATGTAGTTAGAAACATCAATCAGACAACTAGAAAGGACACAATCAGGAGTGAGGTGAATAGAAAAGTAGTTCGTATTGAGGTTTCTGTTACCAGTATCATAAAGAAACGCAGGCTTCAGTGGTATGGGCACATAATGAGAATGAACAGCGAAAGACTCGGTAAAAATAATTTCAGCCTGTAAGATCATATGTGGATGAGAAGAACACAAATGGGTAGTTGTCCTGGAACAGATAATGTATGAAGACAAAAGGAGATGGCAAGCGCTTGAACCCACATACTGTATGGTGGTGATGGTGGTAGGTGGTGGGCTTAACGCATTTGGACATTCCGGTAGCCATCAAATTTCGAGAAGTAGTAAGAAATCGTAAAATCTGCTTATGTGTGACTTGAGTTCACTGACGCGGATAAAAAAAATTGTTCACTGGTTAGTGAAAGAAAAATTTAATGATTTCGAAAATCAGATAAGCACGCAATTTGATGATAATTCTCGTTGGAATCGTTAGTCGCAGCACATAAAACGGATTTACGTTAGCAAGAGAGGTACGAATGGGTTATTTCGTAGTGCTGTATTTCATGATTGGATTGGTGTTACGACCCAGAAAAAAACCAGCTGTTTCGCTTTAGATCGGTATGCAGGAGGCAGAGGGCTTCTCTGACGAGCTGATCTGGACAAAACTGTTATTCCTTTTATGCTTCGCCGAGGAATCGGAAAGTTAGTGACTGTAAGCTCTTGAAAAGTGTGAGAATTATACTCCCTTAATTTTTACGTAGCGCGCAGGCGGCTATTTTGACACACCCCAAGCCAGCCAGGAATTAATCAGTTCTCTCTTAACTTGTCTTACAGCCTCCAAGAACCGCTTAACTCCTTCGCCTTCTGTGCAGTAAAAGGAGCCATAGGACTGAAATAATATTGCACGTCGATTACTTCATTTCAGTGGTTATTATTAAATAATTAACGGACATACACCCATCTGCCCAAACTCTCTTCAACGCTAAAAAGTAGAAATACCAGAATGTGACAAAACAAGATCAATCGTAAAATATGTTTCCTTACAGCGATCGTAATATGTCATCTGGCACCGAAATTATTCCCTGTAACTCTTCAAAACGCGTCCAGTCACTTTGAACTAATTCAGATCAATTCGTATACGTCTGTGACGGATCATCATTGTAATGATAATCCCCTCTGAGGAGATCCAACTGGCTTACAACTTCAATACAATTTCGCGACGATAATAAACTTAAATTCGCGGAATAGCTTTGGTGCACCTTGCCAAGAGGTTATGCGGCTTGTCGGTATTGTAACGGGAGACACAGTAAACTGATTTGCGGCGTCGTTACGATAGCACCGTTACGTCAGGCAGCGCTGCTTAGGCACACGATGCTAATGAGCGGGCGGGGAGCCTCAGCTGAAGGCCGCGGGACTTGGACACGTGCTGCCTACTGAACGCTTCCAGCAGCCGGGGCCTCCATCTCATCAGCGCTACACACACACACACACACACACACACACACACACACACACATTAGTTCAGCTTCTTCAGTTTCTCCCAGTCATGGCTCTCCCATCACGCGTTTTAACTGCAGTCCTGGGGAATAAAGGAGTTACGGATTGATCAATAATTTATTATAAAAACTTCTGTGTATAAAAATATTTGTAACTATAGCATTATCACACATTTTCCTAGGGCTGTGGGCAAAGCAAAACAACTTTCAACCGTGCTCTGTCATGTTGTCTAATCGTGCGGCTTCTAATTTTTGATTCTGCGGATAGTATATTTTCTGGAGTAAAGCACTGTCTTGTGCATTCATATCAGTTTCGCGGATAATTAAAATTCATGATCGTGTGAAATGTTTCGAAGATCCATAGTCTTAGATACAATTTGATGCATTGTCGAATCACCCTTGCAATACACACACACTTAATGCGTGCCACACTATTTTGTGTCTGTGTTTTGCAATAGTTGGTGCGAACCTGAAACTAACAGCGACACGAGAAATAAATTGTAGCCATATGCAGCTCGAAATAGGTCGATGGAATGTGAACAAAACAAAAAAATGTGAGATCCCTCTTCCCGGATGAAAAGAATATCTTCTGAGATATGATACAATCAGCAATAAATTACAATATGGATAAAAAATACAAAAACAGCTTTCCCCTTATTATCAGGTGAAGTGTAAGTAATTCTCGGGATGTCCATGCATTGTTTGCGTGCAGTACACTGTCTTCACTAATGGCGCAATGGGCGTCCGGCGGTCCTACAGTGAACACACAATAGTCTCTTTAATATATCTGTGTTACGACAGGCATGGAATAGACGTTCTCTACTTTCTCAGTCCTGTTCCTCTTCCTTTTCCTTAATCTGCTACTAACTTCGTCCATTTTTAATGTCATCCAGTATTAAGTCGTTTTTTTTCTTCTGTTTCCCCTCCTCCCTATCTTCTCCGCAATCTTTCCTTACGACGTTTCGTTGCATCCAGTTTCTGCTTAACATATCTCGAAGCCAAAATTATTTCCTCAGTCCTATCATTCTACTACCTCCCTTTCCTCTGCCATGCGTAAAAGTACGTACATCTGCATTCGTCATCATGTCAGTCCATTTAAGTTGGAGTTTTTCTCCGCAATCTCGTTTCAAAACTATCCAAATATCCTTTATCTTTGTTTTAACTGACTTTGCCGTCTACCCTAACACTACATAAAGAACACTTGGCGAAACAGCTTTTTAATTAAACCGGAATTCCTTCTTTTTCTTTTTTTATCCATACACACTTATTTTCTCCACAGAGCTTCAATTGTCTCTCACTAAAATTCGCAAATAAATAAAACGTGTTACTTGTTCCAATGTGGTTCCTTCCAATAATACTTTCCTGTTTGTCACTCCTTTGGTCTTCTCTACATTTATCTTCATTCGATGCATTTTTCCCAATTATGCGACAGTTTTTCATAAATTGCAGTTCTTCCTCTGACTCAGTCAACACTGTTCGTCTGTTAGATTCTCAGCGTAAATATTGAAAAGCGTTGGAGACCAACAACACCCTTGTCTAATGCCTCTTCCAATACCCGTCTCGTGCCTAAACGTAAAGCAGATTTGGCCGTTAAAACGAGTATAGTTATCTCCGGTGCAACCGTTTATAGGACATCGCTTTGTCGATTCAGAGGCGTAGCTAAGCATATGAGAGTGATGCGATCCTAAACGGGTACAATCACTGTGGGGGTGACAAAATTTAGTAGTTTCTTCGGTACTAGCTGTAAATTTTTTTTTTCTTTCGTTGTCACATTCCTGACACTTAGGGAGCGGGAGGGCAGCAAGAGCGCTTGTTGACTAGGCTCCTATTTCTTTGCATGCTTTTGGCGGTAAAATAGCGTGTAAAAATATTCTCACACGGTACTTCAGACAATGATGTCAATGGACTCAGTTTGATGCATTTTTTTTTATATATATAACATAGCTTCTCGCCCACTAGACTATTCTGTGACTTGCTTGTGCTCTGAAGGTTTTCGTGCTGTTACTATTTTGTGTTCAGTAGAGATTTTAGATTGTAAAATAGAAAAAAAAACCGATCATTCTTACCGAAAGCACTGTGCGCGTAAAAGCATAATGGTTGGATGTCAAAGAGATGTCCGGTTTGCCTCATAAATTCAGAGAAGTGTTTCTCCGCAAAATGTGTAGCTGTGTATGTACATATATTGAATTAAAGTTTGTTCAGAGATCACGTTCTCTGTTCGGTTCTATGTGGTTTTTTTTTAAAAAAAACATATTTTTGTTAAATCCTATAACTGAGATAGCACGTTCTTGGATGCGGCACTCTTTTCAGAACCATTTTACATTTTTAAAATATGTAACCCAAGTTGATAAGGTCTTGCGTCGTATCAAAATGACCCCGAGAGAATTTTCTTTTGTTTATTCTGAAACTTTGTAATGCAGTGGTGTACTTCCAGAAATTCCACACGTAAGATGATTTTTTGCGAGCCGCCCAACTTTGGAAAGAAGTGTCAACATTCTTGGCGTGCACGACTTAATGTGAAATTTCTGAATCCCTTCCTTACCTCATTTAGACGTTAAGATTTTTCATAACTTTGTGCTTTTCTGTAGTGTGTGTGAGAGATTTTGGAAATTCGAACTAATTAAGAATTATGCAGAGAATTGGTTGAAAGTACGTTGCTTGATATTTTATTTTAGTATATATGCTTATTTCGGCTTTATTGCCTCCATCAGTACATGTGCAAACAATTGATTTATTTATAATTTACATAACATATAATTTTTTTTGCACGTTCGATGTTGTACTCACGTCCTGACGATGTCGTTGGACATACGTCTTACTTTCAGTAAACTGTTGTTGCTGTCTGTAGTTGTTGAATGCAATATTCTTTTCAGTGACCTTTTTTAAAAGTTGTTTGATAATTTTCTGTTGCACATATATTATACGTGTATTATTATGTGATAGTCGTAGTAATTAAAGTTTGATAGCTAATTGTTCACTCAGAGATACTTACGTTGTTGTGAATCTAGTATCTGCGAAGCTGTTATTGATATGTTCGTAATTTCTTGTACTTGTTTATCCAATAATTTCGATCATGTTTATTAACTGTGTGTAATTGAAATCTGTTTGTTCATTTACTATATGGTACGGATTATCCTTGGTATTTCAAATTCCCTCAAAATGTTCATGATTGGACCTTTCGGGATTTTGTGCAGAATTGTAGAGCGTTTTCAACGTTGTCAACTTCGTATTTTCATTTTTGAGGTGTGTAAAGAAGGTAGGTTGATTGTTGTTTGTTTTCTCGTGTGTCCCTCAGCCTAACTATGAAATTTCTTACATAAAATTTTGTGCAGTTACTGCAATTTTGTAGATTTCAGGTTTTGAGTGAGTCAGGTGTATGGTTTTTCTTGAAAATGGTTTTGTGCTACTATTATTTGTCTTCTGATAGCTAATTTCCCATTTGTTTTTCCTAGTACGGCGATTATTTTGAGATTTTTCCCATATAGTTTGTTGGTATGTAGATTGCCTTCTTTTTTTAATGCAGTTTCTGTCATTAGTGTTATTTTGTGATTTATGGGGTCTTTTGATTTTGTTAATCATGGAATGAAAGAGTGCATATTTTGTGTAGAGTTTATTATTCCATCTGTAGTGGTTGGTGTCCCGTTGTCTTCAAAAAGTGCGTTTGTAGTTTCTGTAGTTTTTGTAAGATCCAGAAAATTTATCATTTTGTTTTTTGTCAAATTCTAATGTGAATACCATTTTAGGATGTGAATGATTGAATTCCAAGTTTGTATGTCTTGAAACTTCCTGGCAGATTAAAACTGTGTGCCCGACCGAGGCTCGAACTCGGGACCTTTGCCTTTCGCGGGCAAGTGCTCTATGTCTTGATAATTTCCTTTTAAGACTAACAATGTGTCATCGACATAGCATTAGTACTAAATTATGTTTTAGAACTTTTTTCGAGCTGAAGAATTTTGTTTAGAGCTTATTAATGAATATATTTGCTATGATTCCAGCAATATTACTCCTCATAGCGACACCATCGGGCTGTGTGTCATCTGTTTCGTCAAACATGAAATAGTTATGTGAAAGGCTTAGTTCGAGAAGTTGTATAATTTCAGGCATGCTTTCATTTGATAATGTTCTGCAAGTCATTAGATTATTTTCTAAAACCTCTAATGTTTGTTGTACAGATATGTTAGTGTAGAGGTTTGTTGTGTGCTGTGAAACGAGTTTGGCATTGTGTGCAATTTGTATGTTCTTTGTTGTATTTGCAAGTACGCTGGAATTTTTTGTCGTGTAATTTTTCCCATATGTCAAATATTTCATCAGCCGGTTGTTGAGTGTTCCATTAATTCAGTATGTTGGGCTGTTAATAGAATTACCAATGGAATGTGTAGGAGCTATAAGTTTATGTATTTTCATTTGATCATAAAATTTTGGGGTTCTTGGATTCATTAAAATATTTGTTTTCTGTTTTGTGCTACAAATTTGTTGGATTGGTGCGTAGTTCAGTAATGTTACTAGTTTCAAAGAAGTCTTTTACTTTAAGTAATCATTAACGAAAATTATACTGTTACTCTTACCGGATTTAACTGCTGTGGAGTAGTTATGTCTACTTTTTGTTTACTTTTGTATTAGTATTATATTCCATTTTTGAACGTTGGTTGTATGCGTGGTTTTCTATTTCTTGTTCTGTGGAATTAGCGGTCTGAACTGTGAGTTCATTTGTTCTTTAGTTCATAGTTTTATAATGTTTGTAGCTATTTTTGTTGGGGTATTTTATGGACTTACTATGTATTTGCGAAGTAAGACTGTACTTAAGCCGTTTAATAGTTTTTCCTCTTCCTTTTTTAAAAGATATATTCGTAAGATTTTTGATGCGTGGGTAGAACTGGAATGGTAATGTAAGTTCTTGTGTGGGTTGTAGTGAGCGGTGTTGCGCAAATTTTAGGTTATTTATTTTCGTATTTTGCAATTTTTGTAGCTGCGTGCTAAGCTGAGAAACATAGGTATCAGTAAAATTAAATATACCGTAAAATGTTAGAAGAGTAACACTGTCGCTCATGTGCAGATGCGCCAAATATATTTATTTGTTCAGATCTTCGTGTCGTAGTTCAGTCCTCATTTCTTGTTGTATTGAAGTCTTATTCGAAATTCTTGTACTTGCGCTGCTGTGTTAGATTTTTTTGTTACCTTAAAATGCACATGAACAGGGACTATGCTGAGTTGGAGATATCGCTTATTAAATTTTATGCTTGTAATGGCTTTTCCTGAGTTTTATTTTTAAGCGAAATAGTCGTAGGAACATGCCTTATTCTTCGTATGAGAGTAGTGCCATAAGTTCCTTCATTGTGGGACCTGCAGCATTTGTAATTAAGAATTATACTAGGTGCGTTGTTGGTGAAGGACTTTCTAGTTTGGTTGGTTGATTTGGGGGAGGGGACCAAACAGCGAGGTCATCGGTCACATCGGGTTAGGGAAGGAAGTCGGCCGTGCCGTTTCAAAGGAACCATCCCGATATTTGCCTGAAGCGATTTAGGGGAGGGACGGAAAACGTAAATCAGGATGGCCGGACGCGCGTTTTGAAGCGTCGTCCTTCCGAATAAGTGTCCAGTGTGCTAATCACTGCGCCATCTCGCTCGGTCCTCTAGTATGACATTTTTGCCAGCCGAAAATAGTGTAGCTAAACGCAACAATATTGATGACACAGTTTCAAAATTTGCAGCACAAATAGTTAAAATGATACGATCATGTTATCACTTGAAGGTAAAAAGACCTTTGGTTATTTGTAGCGGTTGGGGGTGGGGGAAGAGAGCGGGTGATAAATTAAAATTCTGCACCGAGTGCCAAACTACGAATTACCTGGCTCCACCACTGGGTCAATTCACACTTGACGGAAACGTCAACACATACCAGAATGCGTTTAAAATGGCGGAATGCACGAAAGTTGTCAACAGAGCTACGCGAAACGCGACGTATAACGTAAAGTTTGCCGGAAAAAAATTTGTTTGACGGTGGTGGGGGGAGAGGAGAGGGGAGAGGGGGCTGTGGCGTTGCCTCTCATAAGAAGTAGTTAACCTGCCCTCGCCTGAGTCCCTATTTGATGGGTTGCTTTGTTCCCGAAACACGTATTTTACGTAAGAGTGTTGTTCCTCGTGAGAATCCATGTGTCTAAAAGCGAAAAATGATTCAGGTATTAAAATGACTGTTCAGAGAATAAGTCCATACATAAAACATAAATTAATAAAACGGTTTTCTTTAAGTAACTCTGTTTTAACTGAAAAAGTCACCTCTATCGAGTGAGATACTTTTTTTTGTCCGGATGTTCTTCTGTTTATTCTTGTTCTTCTTGCTTAGAGTTTATCCTGTCTATGTCGAATTCCGCTGTATTAAATTTTGGCAAATTTATTTCTGTTTAACGCTGCGGCCGAATGACCTTCCTGTTGCCGCAGTAATCAGTTACCCAAGGGAGGGAAGTCGTGCACGACACGTCGTCAGTGAATCATGTAAACTTTGACCTTTGTCTTAGCGTTTTTTCACTGTGTTGACGTCCAGTGCGGATCGACCTTTACTCCATGGGAACAAGTGGTTAGGAAGCTGCGAAGAGGAAAGTGCGTCCGCACCGAGTAGTTCTTAAGGTGGCCGTAGATAGCTTCGGGGCGTCCCCAGTGCGCATTGCCGCCATCGTAACTCAGGCCGGGGTGGCGCATCTCCAGCCAGCTGACATGCCACCACCACCACCGCCGCCACCGCCTCCCCTGTACCAGCCGCCTAATTTTCGCCCGTGCCTGGTTGGCGCGTCGCATTTGCCTGCATAAATCCCCGGGCAACTAACAAATTGGATTCCGCGGTGCGTGCCGGCGCCACCGGCACCTCGCGGCCTCTGCCTCGGCCACGGCCAGCCGTGGGGCCAATTAACTTGTCCGGCCGGCTTAAGGATGAATGATGTACGAGCGTCCGGCGCGTCCGCTTCGATTTGTGCCGGCCGATGGCTCTGGCCTGGCCCACCCCTCCCGGCGCGTCTGCTCGCGGGGGCGTTTCTTTTGTTCCGGCGCGCCTCCTCACTCTGTTCTCTGCGCCCTCCCGAAATGGGGAAACCGTGGCCGGCGCTGCCGGGATGCATTACTCACTCTCTTGCAGAGATCAGTTGCTACGGTAAATCTGCGCGTTTAAAAATCACGACAGTCGTGGGTACCAAAACCGTTGGCAAATACCAGAAGCCGTTCAGTACAGCTTGTTGACAGGTTTGACGCAAGGAAGCCATGGTGTCATGTCTCTCATCACAGAGTGATTCTGATTATCTTTTACAAGAAGATTAGGGCCATCTCTTACACCTAACAAGGCATTTTACATATTTTACACTCCCCTGATTACACAAATGAGGTTAGAGATTCTACATCTAAATTGGAATCCAACAGTTAGAAAATAGCTGTGACATTAATAGTGCAAACAGTAATGTCTATAGCAGACAGAAACGCAATTTGTATGCGTTCGCGATTAGTAGAAAAACAGAGATAAATGGCTGGTCGCTAAATTTAAACTCAAGCACCTTCACGTGTATTCCTTCGGTTACCCATTTTATAACGACTAATATCCGTCTTATAGCTATAATTCTTCTCCACATTTAGTTTCCGAAAAGCATAGAACCAGTGTCCACTTGAAGAAAAAGCGAATCATGGCACATATTGTTTGGAACCACATCTACATCTACATCTACATCGCTACTCTGCAATTCACACTCAAGTGCCTGGCAGAGGGTTCATCGAACCAGTCTCATACTACTTCTGTATCATTCCATTCTCGAGTGGTGCGTGGGAAAAAGGAACACCTAAATCTTTCCGTTAGAGCTGTGATTTCTCTTATCTTATTATTATGATCCTTTCTCCCTACGTAGGTGGGAGTCAACAAAATATTTTCGCATTCGGAAGTGAAAGTTGGTGGTTGAAATTTCGTAAGTAGATCTCGCCGCGAAAAGAACCACCGTTGTTTCAGTAACTGCCACCCCAACTCGCGTATCATATCAGTGAAACTCTCACCCCTATTGCGCGATAACACGAAACGAGCTGCCCTTTGCACTTTTTCGATGTCCTCCGTCAGTCTTACCTGGTAAGAATCCCATACCGCGCAGCAATATTCCAGCAGAGGACGGACAAGTGTAATTTCGGCTGTCTCTTTAGTGAGTTTGTCGCATCTTCTAAGTGTTCTGCCAACAAAGCGCAGTCTTTGTTTCGCCTTCCCCACAATATTATCTAAGCGGGCTTTCAATTCAAGTTGCTCGTTATTGTAATTCCTAGGTATTTAGTCGACTTCATTTGTGCAATTTATCGTATACCCAAAATTTATTGGATTTCTTTTCGTTCATCAAGTATTATTTTATAATTATCAGCGTTTCCCCAAGTATTGTTGTATAATTATCAACCTTTCCGATCATATTTATTTACACTAAGCAAGAATTTGACTAGCGTTAGCTTGTTGTATATATATACGACAGTAAGAATTCTCGGTTTACTACATAAATATGTTCCTCCTTGTGTCATTTGTGTGCGAAGTTATCCTAACTTGTTGTTCCTTCTGTTGCAGGTGAGTACATGCTAACTACCGTTTTGAGCTGCAGACTGCTGTAGAAAGTTGGTATGTACAAGTATGTGTGTGTTGAAGCAGTGATGTCTCGAGAAAACCTCTGCGCTGTCCGCATTTTCTATCAATAACTCTCTAGTGTATTCTCATAGTGGAAAGAAGAAAAATGTTTCACTTAGTGGAAGTAGATAAGTAAACATCGCTGCCTTATAGCTGAGAAAAGAGCTCCTCGAATTCTGTACGACACTCTTGAAAGCCACCGGGGAAATTTCCCCTGTTCCCTGATGTTCCAACCTCCAAAGATGCTCTCCACATACACATCAGCAGCCCTGCGCGAACTATGTGGCCTGTGATACCACGGAAAAGTTCCAGTTCTTCGTAACGCACTTAAATGTGTCACGCAGGCGAAGAAAAACAGTAAGGCACGGTTCACCCTGGGCGATATGATACGTGATACTATCCGTTGTAATAAAGGTGGTGCGGCAGTCGCGTTCCCACTGGGGCGATACGATATGCAACGCGATACGTGATGCGACCGGGGTTACGACAAACAACTACGCAGCACAAGCTACGTTTCTGGCTCAGCTGCAATAATGAGCTCTTTGAAGACGACGTTATTCGGGGTTAACAATACTTAGAGCTCAAACTGAAAAAGGAAAAAAAAACACTGGGTGCACGTGGGCAGTGTCATTAATACCAAAAATAGATCGGCTGTGGTTTCCCCATGAACTCTCTCAACACGAGCACAAATTCCACGAATTCTGCAGAAGGAATCCACGCAGTTTCCACTTTTTTGGGCAAACTGTACTATATAGTTGCTACTCTCTCAAAACAGGACACAAATTTTCGACTTATTTCTCATTCTGCAAAGCTACTCATTGTAATAAGGAAAGTAGCTGGAACAGCGTGAATTACTTTAAAAATACCACCATGGAGAATTTATTAATAAGACCACACAGTGTCGTATTGTGTTCAGTGAAATACATACATAAATAACGAATACAATTTGAAAACCTACAACTGTTGATTATGTTAAGGTAGAATATGATCCAAATCCACTTATATTTACAACGGACGTTGCCGGAACTAAAGTCAAATGAGTCACCATCGATGTTGTAGCATTAGATCATGAGTTCTGTGTAGGTATAGACAATGTGGTGCTAGAAATGGAAGATAAGGAAACTTGTCATACTATCTTCTCGGTTACGTCCAGCTGCCCATTCAGCTGCAACAGGAATTTTGCCTCTAGAGAGCTCTTCTGTACCTGTCACTAAGTTTCTTGATGCCCGGGAGCATGGACTGAAAAAAAAATCCTGCCAGCGTCATCAGCTGATGAATGCCGTTTGCTTTCCAGCTTGAAAGCACACGTGCGAGTGAATGCTTCGGCTTGTATCGACAGCAACACGAGGCAGCTCCGCATAGCGAGGCGCGTGGTCATAGTGTCGAGTGCAGCGTGTCGTAGTTCGTCACGGCCAAACGCCAGGATTTATCCTTTACTTACTCCAGACTGAAAAGAGGTACGACTTTCCTTCGAGCATTAAAACTATTTAGATACGTTAGCTACATCCCAAAACAGTCTTACTGTTGTCACTTACTGTAGTAGTCAGCACAGACACAAACGAGGAAGGAGAGAAGTACGATGGCCGGTGGCATCAGTCCGAAATGATCCGTACATACCACTTGAAGATCAATAGAACACAGTATTTCGAAGAAGGAAAGAAACATAACATCTCGTTATGAGGCGGCTGGATGTGCTTCCTGTGCCGCCTACATGCAATTACTTTCACACGCTGTTACAACTCGCAGAACGCAGGCAAGGTATCGTCTTCCTACTACTCAGTACTGGTGCTCTAGAAGTCTGCAAACCGAACTCTCATCCCACTAGGGGAGGGCGGCTGGTTAGGTCAACGTTGGCAGGGGGAGGGGGGGGGGGCGCGCGCTGAACTCCCTCTTCCTGGAAGTGTGCCGCTGCCCGTTCTTTCTATTGGCGCGCGGGACTGCGCTTTCTTGAGGACGTTTCGGGCGCTGCGCCCGCGAAAAGTAAAAGCTTTACTGAGAAAGTAACTACAGAGACTGATGTAGCTTTGCTTCATCTACGCAAAACAATTTTTTAAAGGCAAATCGAATGATGTAAAATTTCACTCCTCGCTTGTCATACGACAAGAGTTGCGTGGAGCGACCAGCACTCCGTGTTGAGGGCGACGATACGATCGACATGCGTATTGGTGTCGTATCGATGTCGTCCCGGTGTGAACCAGTTCATTCCCTTCAACTACGTTTCTATGCGCTCTGCCGATTGGGGGGGGGGGGGGGGTGCTTCTGCGTCGTATCGCGAACCTCGTCTCGTGTCGCGTCGCACATAGCATGGCCTCAGTGTGAACAGGACTTACACTAGCGAATCCAATGAGCAGCTTTAGCGAGCACGGGAATCCGATACAGGCTTATCGTTGATTAGAACAGATCTGTGGCAGCTTCTTAAAGTTCTCTTCTTCTTAGTTTTCCCTGTCCAAGCGGTGGGAACGTATCACGCACCAACTTCAACACAGATCCTGCGTTGAACGTTACCCACTTCGCTAAGGCAGCAAAAACACACGTCAGTCTCTCAAAACTGTGCACTGTAGTTTCGCGTGACATACAGTCGTACTGTTGGGTGCCGCTAATGCTGTCGCATATAGCACGTGCTTGACTTGGAGTGGCAATCCATGATGACATCTGAGTTGCGTATACCACAGTACCTCAGACCTAGTAATTCGCTGTGTATTTAGGAGAAATGGTTCAAATGGCTCTGAGCACTATGGGACTTAACATCTTAGGTCATCAGTCCCCTAGAACTTAGAACTACTTAAACCTAACTAACCTAAGGACATCACACAAATCCATGCCCGAGGCAGGATTCGAACCTGCGACCGTAGCAGTCCCGCGGTTCCGGACTGCAGCGCCTAGAACCGCACGGCCACCGCAGCCGGCCGTGTATTTAGGACCATGGCCTATTGTCACCATGCAGCAGTATTATGTGAAAGTCGATCGAATGACGAAAGCTTGGAAACTGCTTTAGTGACTTGAACCGAAGGCAGTACCCATGCGAACATCCGGTAAGAATTGTAATGATTCTCCTCCTCCTCCTCCTCCTCCTCCTCCTCAACTCTTCATACTAGGGTCATATCGTTTTGGTGGCTGTGTAAGCATGTGAAGAGCCTTCGCTAATGATCGGTATGTGACCAGGCACCCTACACGCCGCCATGTCGCCTTAACCTAGGACTCTCAGTAAACTGTTTTCTTGTGCTCCAGTATGGCACATGAAATAATATGATGAAAAACGTCAAGCTTCAACTGTGTGTCGGACTGGTACTCGAGCCCAGATACCGATCATCCGCAGGTAGTGCGTTACCAGAGCATGCTCTGCTGATCGACTAACCGATTTCGTGGTTCAAGCTGTCACAGGTCTGCCTCTCCCCTCCCCCGCATTTGACAATTGCTTATTGTCAGTTTTGGACCTGCATGGGGAAGTACAAGTAGCGTTCTATTCAAGAGTAAAACATAAGTGATATTTGGCGTTCCCCAAGGAAGTGTTACATACGTTCTACTGTTGCTAATCTATGCAAATGGTTTAGGAAACAACATGAGCAACCCTCTTAGATTTTTCGCAGGTGATGCTGGCATTTACCGTGTAGTTAAGTCATCAGAAGACCAAAACCAATTGCAGAAAGATTTCGACAAAATATATGTATGTTGCGAAAAGTGGCAACTGACCGTAAACAATGAAAAACGTGAAGTCGTCCACATGTTTACTTAAAGAAATCCCTTAAATTTTGATTAGACGATAAATCTCACACTGCAAAAGCCGCCAGTACAACTAAATATCTAGGGCTTACAATTACGGGCAACTTAAATTGGAACGATCATGTTGTGGGGAAGGCGAACCGAAGATTTCGTTTTATTGTGAGAAAACTTTGAAGCTGCAAGAAACACACTGAAAATGGCCCTACATTATATTCGTCCACCCTCTTCTGGAATATTGCTGCGTGGTATGGGATCAGTGTTAAATAAATTCAAAGGATGCCAGGTCGTTTTGTACTCTCCCGAAATAGGAGAGTGAGTGTCACGGAAACGATACGTGAGTTGAGGTGACAGTCATTTACAAAATCGTTTTCCATTGCGGCGAGATCTTTTAACTAAATTTCAGTCATCAGCTTTCTGCTCCGAACTCTGTTCAGTCCACCCACACTGCGAGCAATGATTGTCGTAATAAAATAAGAAAATTCAGAGCTCGCACCGGAATATTTAGGCGTTCGTTTTTTCTGTGCGCTGTTCGAGAATTGAACGTAGAGAAATAGTGAAAGTGTTCGATGAACCTTCTGTCAGGGACTTAAGTGTAATTGCAGAGTAGTCATGAAGACGGAGGTGAACTGCTGTCCTTAAACCACAACCATATGACCAGCGCACCGAGACTACAAGTCAGTGACGATGAAAATATTTCTGTCTGTGTCTGAGGCCCCGCACCGGTGCCCAGTCGGTAACGATCAAAATGCGGGCGACACATGGTACTGGCATTACTGTACACCGAGTGTTCTCTGACACAGGCAATACTGTATATCACGAAAGTGACACGTAGCTATACTGTATATTCAATCAATGTAGGCTGATACTTGCGGGTGGATTACTCTTAGCGGATAAAATTATATATGATGAGATTGTTCCACTGACAGGAGTGAAACATTACTAGTAACACTCGAAACATTTTACCGAATGCATCTCGTATGTCGGAACCCTGACAGTTCTCTTGCGTGACGTTGTGAAACGAGTGCGTGCGAATTCTAGATGGTAAATTGGACGAGGGCACAATTAAATCCTGCTAGAAAAGGATACCTAATTTGAGTGTAAACTCTATATTGGACGTATAATTTCAGAGCGGAATTGGGCGTCTCCGGTTTCTCTGGGTGGTGTTCAGCTATTGGAGTATTTAATTATTTCTTGCATAGTGTTGCATTACATTTAAAGCGCTCTTGTTTACTAAAGCAAATTGCCCTGGCGTTTCTGTACTGTAATAGGATTAATTTTCTGGGATACTGCTCCTGATATTGCATCTGCTGTATTTGTGCGAATTACAGCACTTGGCGACCTGTTTTGTTTGAGTGCACTTAGAACGGTGGATTCTACACCGTTGTCGACCACGCCATAGTGAGCACAGAGCGCAGACGTGACAGTATACGAGCACTTAGTATCTGTTTACTTCCAGGTTTCTTTCTGTATGAGCGGCGTCGAAATATCAGTGCTCAGCAGTGTACGAAAAAAAACGAAACGCGTTCGGACGTACGTTACAAAGCGGCGTGTTCTTTACCCAAGCTTTTAATGTCCCGTTCCTGTCACCTGTCTTCAGTCGCGTATTCCATACACATGGTCTGAACATGGGTCCTAAATCACATCGATCGTATTTGGACATTATTTTATCCATTGTGTTTAGAGAACACCGCAGTTGTTTTAGTAACTTTGCACTGTAAGAAATAACACAACCAGCCACAAATTTTTAGAAATTATTTTATTGCACCGTTTCTAGTTTCGATTCTGAGCCCATCGTCAGCCGGTAGCTTTGATTTCTTCACAAGATTTACATTTATGTCCTAAAATACAACGAAGATTTTGTGATTACGGAGTTTCACAGAAGGTTTTACATTGTATGTAAGCTCTATACATCGTACGTACTTCATGAAAAGCTCTCCTTTATACAGGGTGAGTCACCTAACATTACCGCTGGATATATTTCGTAAACCACATCAAATACTGACGAACCGATTCCACAGACCGAACGTGAGGAGAGGGGCTAGTGTAATTGGTTAATACAAACCATACAAAAATGCACAGAAGTATGTCTTTTAACACAAACCTACGTTTTTTTAAATGTAACCCCGTTAGTTTTGTTAGCACATCTGAACATATAAACAAATACGTAATCAGTGCCGTTTGTTGCATTGTAAAATGTTAATTACATCCGGAAATATTGTAACCTAAAGTTGACGCTTAAGTACCACTCCTCCGCTGTTCGATCGTGTGTATCGGAGAGCACCGAATTACGTAGGGATCCAAAGGGAACGGTGATGGACCTTAGGTACAGAAGAGACTGGAATAGCACATTACGTCCACATGCTAACACCTTTTTATTGGTCTTTTTCATTGACGCACATGTACATTACCATGAGGGGTGAGGTACACGTACACACGTGGTTTCCGTTTTCAACTACCGAGTGGAATAGTGTGTGTCCCGATATGTCAGGCCAATAGATGTTCAATGTGGCGGCCATCATTTGCTGCGCACAATTGCAATCTCTGGCGTAATGAATGTCGTACACGCCGCAATACATCTGGTGTAATGTCGCCGCAGGCTGCCACAATACGTTGTTTCATATCCTCTCGGGTTGTAGGCACATCACGGTACACATTCTCCTTTAACGTACCCCACAGAAAGAAGTCGAGAGGTGTAAGATCAGGAGAACGGGCTGGCCAATTTATGCATCCTCCACGTCCTATGAAACGCCCGTCGAACATCCTGTCAAGGGTCAGCCTAGTATTAATTGCGGAATGTGCAGGTGCACCATCATGCTGATACCACATACGTCGACGCGTTTCCAGTGGGACATTTTCGAGCAACGTTGGCCGATCATTCTGTAGAAACGCGATGTATGTTGCAGTGCTCTCCGATACACACGATCGAACAGCGGAGGAGTGGTACTCAAGCGTCAACTTTAGGTTACAATATCTCCGGATGTAATTAACATTTTACAATGCAACAAATGGCACTGATTACGTATTTGTTTATATGTTAAGATGTGTTGTGCTAACAAAACTAACGGGGTTCCATTTAAAAACACGTAGCTTTGTGTTAAAAAACATACTTCCGTGCATTTTTGTATGGTTTGTATTAAACAATCGGTTCGTCAGTATTTGATGTGGTTTACGAAATATATCCAGCGGTAACGTTAGGTGACTCACCCTGTATATTATGAGAGCGATTTGATATACGAGAGAAATGAAGTAAAAGATGGCGGATACATTTGTGTACATCGGCTGCTGCTTTGATGTGCCAAAGAACATGATTTGTGTACGAATAAGGCATACTCGCGGAGTTACTTCAAAGGTACTTTTTCATAGTAGATCATATTATAAGGTTATACATTTAATTATTTAGGTTTGAAAGCTGTAGGCAGTGAGGAATATTCATTTTGTTAGTTAATAATTAGTTCTATCATTTCAAATTATAAAAGTTTTATGAAATTTTGTAAGTTCGTTTAGTTTTTTTAATTTTAGTTGATCGTTCAGAATGCAGTCAGGTTTACTGTTAATGAGGTTGTGGTTATTCACAATCAACCTGAGTGATATAATAGCTTTTGTAAAAAAAAAAAAAAATGTTCATCACGAAAATGTTGTTATATTTTAGGAAACAAATGTAAAACGCCCACGCTACCGTCTGACGATGGATCCAGTCCCGAAACTGGTTACGGTACAACAAAATCAGTTCTAAAGAAACTTACGGCTGGTTGCTGTATTTCCTACAGTGTAATTTAGATCGTATTTTATTCTGTACACTATATCCACCCGTTGAGCGTTGTGCCTACATTTGTACTCACAAGGAAGCGTTTGGTGTGTGGCAGGGGCATACGTAGTATACTATCATCCCCTTCCTTTTACTTGGAATGATATGTGGGATAGAGATAGCCGGTACCCTTCGCTATAAACCAGAGTATCTCCAATATTACCTTAGGAGTAATTCAATCGAGCGAGGTGCCGCAGTGATCAGCGCGCATTCGGGAGGATGCCGTTTCATATTCCCTTCCAGCCATCCAGATTTTAGTTTTCCGAGTTTACCGATATCGCTCGAGGCAAATAACCGGATGGTTCCTTTTAAAAAGGAAACTATCGATTTCCTTCCCCATCCTTCGGTAATCAGAGCTCGTGCTTCGTCTCTGTTGATCGCGCTGTTGACAGATTGTTAAACTCTAATTTTCCTTGATTGTTCGTAGTCATCACCTCAGTTACTGAGATGTTATGGAGGGTCAGCCCTTAAAAAATTATATCGGAGCTCCCGTCCTTAAAAAAACTAGTCCACTGGTAAAAGTTATGAAACAGGCTAAATACCCTCAGACTTCAGCAAGGATGTAATAATTCCAAGGAAATCAGTAGTTTACAGGTCTGCGTATGACTGAACTATTCTTTTAATAGGTCAAAGTTGCCAAATACTGACGGTAATTCGTTACGGAAGAATGGAAAATTTGCAGACGCAGACTTCGAGAAATATAAGTTGGGGTTCGTGAGAAATGTTGGAACAAACGGGCCAATACTTGACCCTACTACTTGTCTTAGAAGATTGGCAAACCTACGTTTATAGGATTTCTATACTCGGAGAAATTTTTCGAAAATGTTGACTGGGATGTATTCTTTCACATACTAAACGTAAGATACGCAAAGCAAGGAGTAGCTCAGAAGGGAGTGAGACAGGGTTGTAGGTTATCTTCGGTTTTATTACATCTGTACATTGAGCAGGTGGTAAAGAAAACCAAGGAGAAATTTAGGTAGAGGGTTAAAGTTGAGGAGCAAGAAATAAAAAAACTTCCAGGTTTTCCGACGACATTGTAAATCAGTCAGATAGGAAAGGACTTGGAAGAGCGGTTTTGAGGATTATCCAGTTTTCCTGAAAAGAGGTTATAAAACGAGCAGCAACAAAAGTAAAACAGTGGTAATGGAATGTAGACGAATTAAATCAGGAGATGGTGAGGTAATTAGATCAGGAAATAAGACACTTAAAGTGGTAAATGAGATTGTTATTTGAGCAGCATAACAACAGATGATGGCCGAAGTAGGGGGGATATAAATTGCAGACTGGCTCTAAAATGTGCACCGAAAAGAGGCACTTGGTAACAGCGAATGTAAATTAAAGTGTTACGAAGTCTTTCCAAATGTTCAAATGTGTGTGAATTCCTAAGGGAACACACACACACACACACACACACACACACACACACACACACACACACACACACAACGTGGCCGAGGGAGGACTCGAACCTTGGAAGGGGCCGCGCAATCCGTGGCATGGCGCCTCAAACACCGCGGCCACTCCGCGCGGCGAGTCTATTCTGAAGGTATTTGTTTGGAATGCAGTCTTCTACGGAAGTGAAGAGTGGCCGATAAACAGGCCAGACTAGAAGAGAATACAAGCTCTTGAAATCTGTTGTTACAGAAGAATGCTAAAGATTAGATGGGTAGATCGCGTAATGAATCGAATTGAGGAGAAAAGAAATTTATGGCTCAACTAGACTAAAAGAAGGGATCGGTTGATCGGACATATTCTGAGGCATCATGGAATTGTCAATTTGGTCTTCGATGGAAGTGTGTGGGAAGTAAAAATTGTAGAGGGAGATGAAGGGATGAAGACAGTAGATTGGTTAAAATGGCTGTAGTTTGCCGTAGCTGTTGGGAGATGGTTAGAATAGCGTGAAGAGCTGCATCGGACTGAAGACCATATCGTCAGTCTTAGAAGCTCTGTATGTTGGAGGAAGTAAGAGGACGTGCTGAAAAGCAAAGCCCCCGAATTTTTTATGTGAAAACTCTTAACTCTTATTAAATAAGACGACTTCATTTACGTTAGACATCTTTGTTTTTTATGTCTACATATTTACACTGATCAGCGAGAACACGATGACTATCAACCTACTATCGATGTAAATCCGTGGAACCGACAGCAGTGTCACCTGCCGAGGAATGACTGTTGGTCAGACACACGCGCTGTGCATGTAGTATGAGTGAACGTGCTGTCCGTGTGTTCAAGGGGGAAGGCGCGCCATCTATCTGAGTTTGACAGATTCTGATGGCCCGAAGGGTCGGCACGACTTGTCGGGTGTTCGAGGAGACGTGGCTCGTCAACTCTACTGCGAGACGGAGACAAGCTGCCGGCGGCTCCGGGAACGTTCACGTGGCCACATACGGGTCCAGTGGAGCTCTTACAAGGCACCATGACGACTAAAAGTGTTTCGTATACTGGTTGCAGGCAACGTACACCCCTTCATGATGGACATGTATCTCGACGGCAGTTGCATTTCTCAGCAAGATAATGCGCCGTGTCACAAGGCCAGGAGTGTGATGGAGTGGTTAGAGTTACACAGTGGCGAGTTCCATCTGACGTGCTGACCTCCCAACTCGCCAGATCTGAACCCGATCGAACATGTCTGGAATTAAATTGAACGCGGAATCAGAGCTCATCACCCCCCCTCCCGTCCCCCCCTCCCGAAATATACGGGGTAGGTGTCCGCAGCTCGTGGTCGTGCGGTAGCGTTCTCGCTTCCCGCGCCCGGGTTCCCGGGTTCGATTCCCGGCGGGGTCAGGGATTTTCTCTGCCTCGTGATGACTGGGTGTTGTGTGATGTCCTTAGGTTAGTTAGGTTAAAGTAGTTCTGAGTTACAGGGGACTGATGACCATAGACGTTAAGTCCCATAGTGCTCAGAGCCATTTGAACCATTTTATACGGGATAGCTGACCTGTGCGTGTGTGCAGATGTGGTATCAGCGTCCTCGAGCGACCTACCAATGCCTCATTGCTTGCATGCCACAACGCTTCGCCACTGTTATCCGTGCCAAAGGTGAACATAATGGCTATTAGGTACGTGGCCATAATGAATGACCTTGCTGATCAGTATATTCCTCAACATAATTACCCTGGCCATGAACACATTTCTCTCAATCGGAAACCAGTTACTTGATACCGTCAGTGTAGAATTTTTTTGACTTTGTTGACGGAGCCGCAACGACGCCTTTGCGTGCACCGCTTCATCGCTATGAAAGCGAAGCCCTCGAAGCTGTTCTCTATGTTTTCAAAACGGATGAAAATCGTATGGAGTCAATTTGGGACTGTAAGGAGAATGATGGGTGAAAGCGAACCCAAGGCGGCGTACTGTAGCAGATGTCGCAGCGCTCGTGTTCGGTCTGGCATTGTCATGACGAAGGTGAGAATACTCAGTGTATGGAAGAACTCGTAGAATTCGAAACTCGGTTATAGCACGCTGTTTCCTACGTACCTACGTAGTTACGTCACACACCGCCACGTTGCACGTTACAATTTGGAGCCCTCCAGAGGCAGAGGGCTACAAACATGTAGAAGTGAAGAATAAAGATGTGGAATGTTAATAACATTTGCTGAAATAAAAAGCTTTCTGAATCTTCACATAAAAAATTCGGAGGCATTATTATTCAGCACGCCCTCGTAATGTTTATTGACTTGAGCTGAAGCCTTCGGTAACTTTAATGGTACGATTCTCAGTTATGCACTATACATTTCTTGTTGCTTTTCGTATTGGAGTTTGGTGAAATTTTAGTAACGCTTTCGTACTAGCTAAACAAACAAGTGACGAATGACGCAACTATTCTTAAAATCTGCTTCTCACATTTCGTTAAGAGTCGCTGACCGTCGAAACACACACAAAAATTGGTCGAAGAAGGGTTCGGTAAACCACCTCATTTTTGGATGTATTATTCATTATGATTTTTACGCTAAATCTCTTTTTGGGATTTTCGTTTACCACAATTAGATTTTTGCGTCGCTCCGGATAATTATTCGCCTGGATAAACAGTAGGTGACTGCCGATTGCTTGCGTATTTATTGTTCAAATCAGGTTAGGGTTTTCAGCAATCTCTTACATCTTACCAGACACTATACATTTTATAGCGTTAACATACATATCTTTGTGACAGTTAAAAATAGCACGTAACAGTATATAAACCATTTATGATAAATGTCTTACTGACAGTAACTACGGTACATAAGCAAAAGTTAAAAAGTGAAGCATTTCAATAGTTAAATAGTAATCAGTGTAAGGGCGTGTCCTGTGGGGCGTGGAAGGGGACAGTGTAATTAATTATGAAAGGGTTGGATATCAGTGTAATCTGTTTGTGTGACAAGGCAATATTGATGACGCATATTTGGGTTTATGTTTATCGAGGGGCTCAAAAGCGAACTAAACGTACAGTAATCACACCTTCCGACTATTGTAGAGCCAAGGAATGGGTAATGTAATCAGACGCCGCTGAGTTGGTGTTCCCCACCGAAGACTCGAATGAAGTACATGAGCTGTGAAAACTGTTGCGACGTGAATGGAATTTTAGGTTACCATTGAAATTTTCTTGTCAAGCGCTTACATACAATTTAAGATCTTCCGCACCGTAATGGCCGTAGTCATGGCAGCGTGTGAGGGATTTGTGGAAAAACAATGGTCCTCACGTTGATTCTTGAGGGACATCTCTTTGTGTGTGTGCGCGTCCGTGTGTGTGTGTGTGTGTGTGTGTGTGTGTGTGTGTGTGTGTGCGCGCGCGCACGCGCGATCTTCCGCAAGGTTTCCTGCGTTTCATAACGTTTTTATCTACTGGCCTCCTTTCACACAACTGCGTCGTCTGTGAAGAGTCTCAGAACAACAGTTACGACATATCATTTTATAGATCGTGAACAGTAGCGGTCCTTTCGCCTCTGATGGATTTTCTTTAATAGCGACGCAATTACTTCCTTTACCAAGGAGACATCAATCCAACCGCATATATGCGTGGAAGTTCGGTAAGCATTTATTTTATTTACTGCGGACAACACAAAACTGTATGAAAAGCTTTCCAGAAATCAGAAAATGACCCTTTTTTTCCTCCTCTAACCAGAAGGTTGAGGGAGCTGTATTCCGGTCGTTTGCTAACCAGCCTCTGCAATACAGGATTTCTGCTGCATCTAAGATCTTACCATCTGCAATCCCTTCAACTACTGTTTCCAGTCCAAGTGAGTCGATAAGCACACTGGATTCGCATTCGGGATGACGACGGTTCAAATCCGCGTGCGGCCGACCTGATTTAGGTTTTCCGTGATTTCCCTAAATCACTCCTGGCAAATGCTGTAATGGTTCCATTGAATGGCGCGGCCTAATTCCTTCCCAATCCTTGAAACATTCCGAACTTGTACTCCACCTCGAATGGTCTTGTTGTCGATGGGACGTTAAACTCTAAAGTTCCTCCCTCCCTCCCACCCTCCCTCCCTCCCTCTCTCCCTCCCTCCCTCTCTCCCTCCCTTTTCTACTGTTTCCAGCAAGGAGCCGCATCGTCAATTTTCTTCTCGTTGAGTCGTTGCAGCTTTTTCGTCATTCCTTACTCCACGAATCCATCTTAAAACAATCTCCTATGACCGCCGTTCGAAGGTTCCTAATCGTTTCATTTCTGTCTTCCCCAGTGTGCATATTCCGCAGCCAGACAAAGCTGTTCTCATAATACAACAGCATGGTCGACGTAAATTTAAATATTGTAAATGACTGTATAATCAAGCGGTGACCTGGTCTTATGATACTGAACGAACCTCATCGCGTTAGTCAATAGTAAGTAATTCCACGAGTGGGTTTATGAAGTAAAAAGTATCATACTAAATTCACTGTCCAACTCAAAACCTATAAAGCTGAACTCATAATATACTTGGCCTGCACCCTTACTCAAGCGTGCCAAAAGCAGGATCAAGAACACTAACTAAGACTATTCTTTCACGTTAAATATACTTCCCACAAGATACTGTGTGTGTGTGTGTGTGTGTGTGTGTGTGTGTGTGTGTGTATATAATTTCTAAGGGACCAAACTGCTTAGGTCATCGGTCCTTAAACCTACACACTACTTAAACTAACTTACGCTAAAGAAAGCACACAACCATGCCTGTGGGAGGACCCGAACCTCCGGCGGGAGGGGCCGCGCAGTTAGTGACATGGCGCCTATAACCCCGCCACCACTCCGCGCGGCAGTATACAGTAAGTACCAACGTTGTTCCATAATACGTTGTTACGTAATAAGCATGCACTCTGCCACTCGAAATACACAGAGGAGCCAAACACGTGCAACTCATCAGATTGTAAACAAACCAGCAGCGCCTGGACATTTGCGATAGGTTTCGCGAGCACGCCGTATAATTGGGGTTTCCAAGTATGTCCACCTCGCAATGTCAGTTATTTATTACGTGAGAGATCAGAATCTGCGGAGCGAGGCAAATACAGTGAATGAACGGTAACATTAGCGCCTACTGTTTCACAAATAAACAGGAAAATTGTAGGGTGGGTGCGGAGGAAACACTACCTTTACATATTCGGACTGTTGTGGCAGTGACAAAACTACCGACCTGACATAGTGTTACAAATGGAACAATATTTTATTGCATACCACACAATTCACAGAGTCGGCGACTGAAACCGTTGTAGTTTTAAGCAGTATTTTTTCGAAAATCTCTGCTCTGTCTGCACCTTAGCGCACAATCCGAGATAATGTGGCGACTATGACAGTTCTGCGTTGGAAATGTCTCCAGACGCGCCATGTAACCTGTTGCTGTCGTCGTGACTTTGATGCAGTGTCATTGCTATTCATTTGAAACACGCGGCACTAAAGCATGTATGGAGTACTTTCTCTATACGATGTCCTCTTCCGTAGCACTGGCGAAACAATTTGATTATTTAGTGACGCGACACTGTTCAAAGCTGATTAAAATCATACGACAGTCCTCGTAATATTGAAATCTGATACCGTGCACAAGCGTTGTTTTACCAGCGACCAACAAATTTTCGTCCCTTCAAGACACGAAAGCTGTATCAGACCATCTCGAAGTGAAAGCATATCGCACATTTTAGTTTACTCAGTACTAATCACACACTTTCGCAGTTAACACATTAATTTGTATGTTCTGTTCCTTTAATCAAACACTAAAAGCAGCCCACCAGACATACCGCTACGTGAAAAGTTCGCCTCTTCTCGCACCTGACCCTTTCACTCGGGTGTTCAACTTGAATAATGAAAACAAGGTCTTACAGCAACGATACATTAAGATAGATTTAAACATATATGTTCAACCAGGTATGTGGATTAAAGTTGTATGTGATGACATCGTTACTAAATGTAATGAAAAAGACAATAGTAAAAGGAGAAAATATTAATAGAGGATGTTCAGAAACAGTCTGAAAAGTTTACAAGGAAGTTGCAGGGGAGGTTGTGCCGAGAAATAGTACTTCAGGAAAAAAAATCGGTAAGTTGCTCCGTTTCCAAGTTATTTAGCATTGAAGTTCACCAACCAGGTCGTCCCGCGCGCAAATTCAAACACAAGTGCTAAAAATGCACTAATACACATACGTCTGTGGGTCCATGAGTTGCCGTTTGAGATGCTCATTACCAGTTGAAATGTGCCTTTTTGAGAAGTGATAAATTTAAGCTAGGTGATCAAAGCCTACGTTTATTTGAGGAAACCAAAAGAACAACACATTTGGCGACACTGCCTCTGACAGGCTGCATAAATTTGCCCGCGCGAAGACCTGATTGGCTAACTTGAATGCTAAATAACTCTGAAACGGAGCAACGTATTGAATTTCTTCCTTAACAATACCCTTACAAGTTTGTCAGACTATTTCCGACCCCTCTGTGTAGCCTGCCTAGTGCTTTAGTTCATCGAAACTATGCTCTTCATGGAACTTTTTGCTGGTCTTAGTATTTATATGTTGGGATGTTAGTAGCCTTTTCTTTTAATAAAAAGACCTTCATATGGTGGACAGGGACGTTGTTCTTGCATTATCGTACTTTACTTGTTTTACTTACGAGAGGCTAAAATTAAACGTTCATCTGTTCAGAATGTCCACCTACTAAGCACAATATTACCTTAACGTTCTTTTCTGGTATGTATCATAATACCATCAGCGAGCAGAAACGTCATTTCATTAAGCACATTACTCAGTTCCTGTTCAGTTTCGGAATTACTCTCATGTCACGAACGAAGTGTGTCATGCTGATTTTTCTGTCCATACCAAAAAACTCCGAAATATTATCATTTATTTCCCTCAATGTCTCTTCTATACACATGTTGTTGTTGTGGTCTTCAGTCCTGACACTGGTTTGATGCAGCTCTCCATGCTAATCTATCCTGTGCAAGCTTCAGCATCTCCCAGTACCTACTGCAACCTACATCCTTCTGAATCTGCTTAGTGTATTCATTTATTGGTATCCCTCTACGATTTTTACCCTCCAGGCTGGCCTCCAATGCTAAATTGCTGATCCCTTGATGCCTCCACACATGTCCTACCAACCGATCCCTTCTTCTAGTCAAGTTGTGCCACAAACTCCTCTTCTCCCCAATTCTATTCAGTACCTCCTCATTAGTTATGTGATCTACCCATCTAATCTTCAGCATTCTTCTGTAGCACCATATTTCGAAAGCTTCTATTCTCTTCTTGTCCATACTATTTATCGTCCACGTTTCACTTCCATACATGGCTACACTCCATAAAAATACTTCAAAAAAACGACTTCCTGACACTTAAATCTATATTCGATGTCAACAAATTTCTCTTCTTCGGAAACGCTTTTCTTGCCATTGCCAGTCTACATTTTATATCTTCTCTACTTCGACCATCATCAGTTATTTTGCTCCCCAAATAGCAAAACTCCTTTACTACTTAAAGCGCCTCATTTCCTAATCTAATTCCCTCAGCATCACCCGACTTAATTCGACTACATTCCATTATCCTCGTTTTGCTTTTGTTGATGTTCATCTTATACCCTCCTTTCAAGACACTGTCCATTCCGTTCAACTGCTCTTCCAAGTCTATACACATATAAAAAGTAAAACTTCCTCAAGCTGAAGGCTGATTTAACAACGTTGCGCCTTACTAGACGTGGGCCAGTTGCCTTTCCCCAACATCTTTATCTGAATCCATACAGTTTAAGGGTACCTACAGTTAAACATAGTTTGAATGAAATGGTGGTGTCTACAAATAACCCAGGAGGCGCACACTGCTGCGCGAGTAGTTGGGAACTGCAGACTCGCAGCATGTCTCCTTGTCTCCTGTTTCGCCTTTTCCTCGCCGCCGTCTTCGGTTTTGGTGTGTTTGTGGTAGACGCTGAGCCTTGCATGGAACGCAGCCACCGGTGACTGCTAGTAGCTAGTAACGTGTTGCCGGCCGCAGTGCGGAGGATGTGGCGGGGAGTGGCGGCGCGGGCCGCTCGCTGACTGTGAGTCAGGCTGTTGGTGCGGCACAGGCAAACCGCAAGTGCCGGCGCACCTTACCTTCCAGCTCGGTGCGACGCAGCTGGCTGCGCCCTGTTACCATACAAGGCCCATGTAGGACAGAGCAGCCGCCACACCTCATGTCTCTCCATACGTAATGTACGAGCCACTTGCGATTCGTAATTTCTGCAATTCGCAGAACAGGAATATCTGTGCAGTGAGCAGTTCAGTGCACAGTGAAGGTGTTTAGTTATCATAAAGGGAGTGGGCAAAAAATCCAAACACCAGAAAGACAACAATCAACCCTGCTTAAATACTGTACAGGAAATCCTCTGCCATTCAAAACAGCTTTCAGTCGTCTCGGAATGAATAAATGCGGGTCCTGTATGGGTTGCCGGCCGTTGTGGCAGAGCGGTTCTAGGCGCTTCAGTCCGGAACCGCGCTGCTGCTATAGTCGCAGGTTCGAATCTGCCTCGGGAATGGATGTGTGTGATGTCCTTAGTTAGGTTTAAGTAGTTCTAAGTCTAGGGGATTGATGGCCTCAGATGTTCCATAGTGCATAGAGCCATCTGAGACATTTGTATGGTTTTCAAGGAAATCTTACTTGCAAAATAGTGGCATGGTAAAGTAACGAAGATGGAGGTGGACACTGACCTCGCAACCTTCTCTCCAAAGTAGACCACAAAGGCTCAATAACATTGAGATCTGGTGACAGTGGTGGCCAGGGAGATGCGACGATTCATCACTGTGCTCTGAAAACCAGCCCTGAATGAATGTTGCGAGCCGTGTCAACAAGGGACACCGTCGTCCTGGAACACAGCATCACCAAACACCGTGCCATGGGATGGTTGTGATCAGCCAAAATGATAACCAAACCTTTGACAGTAGTGCTACCTTACAGAGTAATCATGGGACGCAAGGAATACCACGATATGGGTATCAGAATCATCACCGATGCCCCGCATGTTTCACTCTCGGTTCCTAAACTCGGCCATAAGTTGTAAATAGTGTGAAACAAGACTCACCCAATCCTCAGACTAAACTGCACTGCTCCATAGTGCAGATTTTATGGCTGCGGCATCATGTTTTCCGAGTTCGGTATTTGCGTCACTGACGAGTAGTTTCGAAATTCCAGCTCGTCCCACACTCTGCTGCTCTTTGTGTTGTTTCGATGCTGACGGAGTTCTTGAATGCGACATTCAACTCTGCACTGACTTTTTCAGCTGCCGTCCCCTTATTTTTTGTCACAATCCTCTTCGGTTACCGTCTGTCACGATCATTCAACACACATTTTCATTTGCGTTGTGACTTAGCGGATGTTTTTCTGTTTTCCCTGTACGCGGTATCACTCTTATATACCGGACCTCTTGAAATGCCAAACAATTCACCTACCTGGGTTATGGATACACTCATCATTCGAGCAACAACAATCTGTCCACGTTCTAAGTCACTGAGCTCTGATATAAAGCAATCGCAAATATGTGTAATAGTGACATTTCGAACACAGCACAAAATGTAAACAAACACGTTTATTATCTGAATCACGTGTAGTCAAACTGCGGACGGAATAAAACATTCGCGAAGCGCGTGTTTCTCAGCCTTTGTTTCACATTGCACTAACAAGTCAAGGGACAAAGATATGCGGATGGCGGTAGTATCGCGTGCACAAGGCATAAAATGGCACTGCATTGGCGGGGTTGTCATTTATACTCCGATAATACATGTGAAAATGTTTACGACGTGATTATGGCCGCCTGACGGGAATTAATAGCCTTTGAACGCGGAAGGGTAGCTGGAGGTAGTAGACGCAAGAGACACTCCATTTCGAAAATCGCTAGAAGGTTGAATATTCCGAGATCAAAAGTGTCACGTATGTCCCGAGAATACCAAATTTCAGGCACTGCCTCTCCCTACGAACAACGCAGTTGCCGACGGCCTTCACCTAACAACCGAGAGCAGTAGCGTTTGCGTACAGTTGTCAGTGCTAAGACAAGCTACATTGAATGGAATATCCGCAGAAATCAAGGTTGCCCCAGGACAAACGTATCAGTGTGGAGAATGCGGCTCAATTTGGCGTTAATGGACTGTGGCAGCAGATGGCTGACGCGACTACCTTCGCAAACAGCACACAGCGCCTGCGGCGCCTCTCCTGGGCTCGCGAGCATATCGGCTGTGCCCTAGACGACTGAAAAACCGTCGCCTGGTTATGTGACGCCCGATTTCACTTGGTAAGAGGTGACGGTAGGGTTAGGTTAAAGTGTGGCGCAGCCCCACGAAGCATCGGACCCAGGTTATCAACAAGGCACTGTGCGAGCGGGTGGTACGCCTACGTCGGCCATCGTAAGTTATTTTCTGCCCAAAAGAAAAAAAACTTGTGTACTACTTTGTGTACAAAGCTGAAATTGGAGTTGTGTGTCCAGAAGGGAATAAAAAATGTGGTGAAATCATCATCATTGTTCAGACAATTCTTCATGCGTGACACTAGCAGCAGCAGCAACAACAACAGCGTTGTACTCCAGTCGAGTAAGGGTTCCGCGTTGATGTTGGTGACAAAAGCGTTATATTATTATCATTCCATTCTGACGTAAAACCATCTTTCGTCGGATCGCAAGGGAGCCTTCATTATTGCAGTGGATGGGCGCTTGGTGTAGGTATTTGCAGTTTACCCTCAGTATAAAGAAATGTATGATTACACGATTGCTGACAAATCGCTAGAAGCAATCAGATCCCAATACTCCATGTGCCCCGCCTCCCACCTGTGTCAACTGCGGAGAGCATCATTCCCCTTAAACTGCAGTATTTTACAGCGAGAAAGAAAAATCGTGGAATAAAAGACCCTGGACCGACTGACCTACACTGAGGCCAAGAGGAAATTGGAGCGCCCACATCCTGTGGCTATGACCTCCTCTTATGTCGTCGCTACGAGCACAGTTGTAGCCCCCATCAGTTCAGCGAGTTCCAGTCGGCTCTCCCGCACCACCTACCTCGAGCCGGCCACCAACCAACTTGTCAGCCGGAGACTACTTCACTGAGTGTTTGATCCCTTCCCAGTCGCACGATCACGTCTTCTTCCCATGGAATTGCGGCGGTTTTTACCAACAACTGGCTGAGCTACGGCAACGGTTAAGCTTTACACCTGCTTTATGCATTGCCCTCTAGGAAGCCTGCTTCCCGCAATTCGGACCCCTGCCATTCGCGGCTACAGGGGTATTACAAGAACCGTGGAGAATATAATAGAGCGTCAGGTGGAGTTTGCGTTTATGTCCTGAACTCGGTATGTTGTGAACCTGTGTCCCTTCACACTCATTTCAGAATGGCTCATGGTAGTTACTCGGCCATTGATTCATCAATTTGCAGCCCAGATCTCCTCCCATCTGTCCACTGGAGAGCACATGACGACCTGTATGGTAGTGACCAGTTCCCTATCGTCCTGTCACTCCCCCGGCTTCATGCCCACGGACGCCTACCGAGACGGGCTTTAAGAAAGGCAGATTGGGAAGCCTTCACCTCTGTTGTCACGGTTGAATCACCCCACGTGGCGCCATCGATGATGTGATTGAGCAGGTCACTACAACGATAATTTCTGTGTCGGAAAACGCGATCCCTCGTACTCTAGGGTACCCCCGGCGAAAGACAGTCCCTTGGTGGTCGCCGGAAGTCGCTGAGGCAATTAAAAAGTATGTGAGCTCTACAGCGACATAAGCAGCACCCTTCCCTAGAGCACCTAATAGCCTTTAAGCGGCTCCTTGCCCGTGTTCGCCTGCTTATAAAACGAAGGAAACATGAGTATTGGGAGAGATACGTGTCGACCATTGGGTGCCATACGTCACCTTCCCAAGTTTGGACGAAGATCAGACGTCTTTTTGGGTACCAGACCCCAACAGGTGTCCCTGGCGTTAATATCAATGGCCTGCTCTCTACCGACGCAAACGCGATTGCCGAGCGGGGTGGCGCAGTGGTTAGACACTGGACTCGCATTCGGGAGGACGACGGTTCAATCCCGCGTCCGGCCATCCTGATTTAGGTTTTCCGTGATTTCCCTAAATCACTCCAGGCAAATGCCGGGATGGTTCATCTGAAAGGGCACGGCCGACTTCCTTCCCAATCCTTCCCTAATCCGATGAGACCGATGACCACGCTGTCTGGTCTCCTTCCTCAAACCAACCAACCAACCAACCAACCAAACGCGATTGCCGAGCGCTTTGCTGAGAACTATGGCCGAGCCTCTGCGTCGGAGAACTACCCCGCAGCCTTTCGCACCCTCAAACGGCGGATGGAAAAGAAAGCCCTCTCGTTCACTACACGCCACAGTGAACCCTACAACGCCCCATTTACAGAGTGGGAGCTCCTCAGCGCCCTTGAACATTGCCCCGACACAGCTGCTAGGCCGGATCGGATCCACAGTGAGATGAGTATCTCTCGTTTTACTACAAGCGATATCTCCTCATCATCTTCAAGCGGATCTGGTGCGATGGCGTCTTTCCATCGTAATGGCGGGAGAGCACCATCATTCGGGTGCTAAAACCCGGTAAAAATCCGCTTGATGTGGATAGCTACCGACCCATCAGCCTCACCAAATTTCTTCGTAAGCTGCTGGAACGTATACTGTGTCGGCGGTTGGGTTGGATCCTGGATTCACGTAACCTACTGGCTCCATGTCAGAGTGGCTTCCACCAGAGTCGCTCTACGACTGATAATCTTACGTCTCTCTAGTCTGCCATCTGAACTGCCTTTTCCAGTTGCCAACATCTGGTTGCCGTCTGTTTTGACTTATGTAAAGCATACGACACGACCTGGTGACATCATATCCTTGCCACATTGTATGAGTGGGGTCTCTGGGGCCCGCTCCCGACTTTCATCCAGGACATCCTGTCGCTCCGTACTCCCGTTTCCAAGTCGGCGCCTCCCATAGTTCCCCCCGCATTGAGGAGAATGGCGTTCAGCAGGGTTCCGTGTTGAGTGTCTATTTTCAGTGGCCATCAACGGCCTAGCAGCAGCTGTAAGGCCGTCGGTCTCCCCTTCTCTTCATGCTGATGACGTCTGCATTTCGTATTGCTCCTCCATTACTGGTGTTGCTGTGTGGCGCGAGCCATTCACAAGGCGCAGTCATGGGCTCTAGACCACGGCTTCCAGTTTTCAGCCGCGAAGTCGTGTGTCACACGCTTGTCGGCGTCATACCGTCCATCCGGAACCTGAACTTTATCTTAATGACGATCCACTCACTGTAGTGGAGACGTATCGATTCTTAGGACTGGTTTTCGACGCCCGATTGACTTGGCTACCTCACCTTCGTCAACTTAAGCGGGAGTGCTGAGAGCACCTCAATGCCCTCCTCTGCCTGAGCAACACCAACTGTGGTGCAGATTGTTCTGCGCCGCTGCAGCTCTTCAGAGCCGGCGGCGTCCTCAGCGTTGCGTTTCTTCGACCCAGTGCACCACTGTGGCGTGCGCCCAGTGAAGGGAGCTTTTGGAGCGAGTCCGGTGACCAGTGTCGTGGTGGAGGCGGGAGTTCACTCCATTGCGGAACCGACGTACACTACTGCTCGCCAGTTGCGTTGCACACATTCGTAGTTGTCCTGAGCATCCGAATTACTGTCTCCTTTTCTGCCCGCGGCAATTCATCACCCGCATCGGCGGCCCAGGTCAGGGCTCACGATTGCGGTTCGCGTGCGATCCCTTCTGTATGAACTGGAGTCCTTCCCTTTACCACCTCTACTTGCGGTCCGTTCACGTACGTTTCCATGGTGTACGCCTCAGCCGCAACTTCGTCTGGACCTTTTGCATGGCCCTAAGGACTCCGTTAACCCCGCCGCTCTCGCTTATGTCCACAGAGGACATATTGAACAGCATTCCTTGCCCGCTGGCTGCAGTGTATTCACTGCAGTCCTTGCGGCCATATTTCGTGCACTTTAATAGATCCGTTCCTGTTCTGGTGAGTCTTTTCTTCCCTGTTCCGACTCGCTGAGCAGCTTACAAGCTATCGACCAGTGCTACCCTCGCCATCCCTTGGTAGCGAAATCCAGGGGTCCATCTCTGCCCTGGAACGGTCCAGTCCTTCAATGGTGTTTGTGTGGACCCCAGGACAAGTCGGAATCCCAGGCAACGAACTTGCTGACAGGCTGCCCAAATAGGCTACGTGGAAACCGCTCCTGGAGATGGGCATCTCTGAAACTGGCAAACGGAGTGGCATTACAGTATGCACAACAAACTGTCATTAAGGAGACTACAAATGTGTGGAAGTCTTCCATGCGGTCCTCCCACAGGGAATCAGTTGTCCTGTGCCGGCTCCGCATTGACCATACGCGGCTAACGCATGGTGACCTCCTCCGTCGCGAGGATCCGTCTCGGTGTCGCTGTGGCTCACAAATGACGGTCGTACATCTCTTGCTGGACTGCCCACTCTTAGCCGTTCTGCAGCGGACTTTCAACTTTCGCAGCACCCTACCTTCGGTGTTGGGTGACAATGCCTCAACAGCAGCTTTAGTTCTAGGTTTTATTCGTGAGGGTGTGTTTTATCATTTTAACAAAGTTTTAGCGCATGTCCTTCGTCCCTCTGTGTCCTCCACCCTAGGGCTTTTAGGGTGGAGGTTTTAATGTGTTGCAGAGTGGCTGGCTTCTCCTTTTTTTATTCTCTTGGTCAGCTATCCATGGTAATCTGCTTTCTTGATTTTAATCTCCTCTTCCTGTTTCTTGCGTCTCTCTGTCGTTTTCTTGTCCTGTTTTGTCCATTGTAGTGTTCGTTCTCGTTCTGTCGTTCTTCTGGTTCTTCCTCTCTCCTGTTTTTGTGCCATTCGTTTGTTCTTTCCCTTGGGTAATTGTCCTATTGGGAACGAGGGACCGATGCCCTCGCAGTTCGTTCCCTCACCCCCCCCCCCTTTAAACAAACTAACTACCAGCCAATCAGATCCATCAAATATGTAGGAGTCTGGGTAAAAAACGATTTAAAGTGCAATGACGGCATACAGTTGATCGCAAATGTGGCAGATGCGTCACTGAGATTCACTGGAAGAATCCTCAGGAAAAACAGTTCACCCGCAAAGGAGGCAGTTAACAAAAGCCTCGTTTGTCCAAAAGTTGAATACCGCTGTTCAGTCTCGGATCCTTACCAGATAGAATTAATACAGGAAATACAGAAGATCTAAAGAAGAGCAGCGCGTTGCGCTTCATTTAGTATGCCTGAAAGCGTCAAGATGGTCAGCCCAGCTGCATTGGCGAAAATTACAAGGCATGCGCTGTACGTCATTAACAGGTTCGCTGTTAAAATTCAGAGAGCGTAAGTTCCTAAAAGTGTCAGCCAACTTATTGCTTCCTCCTACATGCACCCCGCGTAAAGGCCATGAATGTAAAACTAGTGTGTTTGGAGCTCACACGAAGGATTACCAGCAATCATTCTTCCCTCATGCCATTCCAGACTGGAATAGGAATAGTAGTAGTGAAAGTAGTACAGTACACAAAGTACCCTCCGCCACACAGCATTGGTGGCTTACGGCGAATGAATGTAAAAATCAAAACTAGATTCTCGACACCTCATGTTACACGCGCTGGTGACAGTTCGTCGGTAAGATATCTGAGGATGTTCGTCGGCACAGTGGATTTTTAACCCTGTTCGACAATCTGTTGTTGTTGTTGTTGTTGTTGTTGTTGTTGCAGTTGCTGCTGCTGCTGCTGAGTCATATATCCTAAGACTGGTTCGATGCAGCTGTTCACTAAAGACTTTCCATTCCTGTACAGTACAATCTCTGGTCCCTGCTCACTGTATTTGAGTATGAAGTCTCCCTCCAACATTTTTTAGTCCACATGCTTCCCTCCGTTGCCAACCTGACTATCCCATTCTGTGACAATATGTCTGTCAACGTATGCCTTATTTTAGTCAAGTTTTGGTGTAAAAAAATTTTTCTTCTCTATTCCTTTCAGTATCTCCTCATTAGTTACTCTAACCCGTTACACGTGCTGGAAAAACTTCTTGTCTGTAGCTGTGACAGGTTTCTAACACATGCAGCTGATCGATTCGCGGTGTACATGGAGTGTAAATATTTCATCCAAATGGTGTAAAATTTCATTGCACTGCATGCTCAGATGACCTGCTCATTGTTGATATACGCGGAATACTTAAGAACGATGCGAAAGACATCAGCATTACTGGTAAATAAATATAGTGAAATGTTTACCGAGTAGGCGTCACGTTGGCATAAAACGCAAAAGGTGTGCGCTGGCGTCGGTTAAAAGGAGGTGTTTTTTCCCCTTCAGCACATGTAACCAGATGCTGTTATTGATGAGGATGTTGATTCTTCATCACTGGAAAAAATATTTTTGAAAGCAATGCTAGACAAAGGCAGCTATTAAAATAGAGTATTTGAAATGGTTCGTAAAACGGTCTAGATCGCAAAGACACGTTTACTACAAGGTGACCGGGTTCGATCATCAGAAGATGGATCATCTTCCGACCTTCGAAACAATATTGACGGTCAATGGCTGCACAGGGAGCAGGATCCGTTGAATGACGATAGTCAACTTCTCGTGCAGCTTCGTCTGGTGTGGAGCTGCAACTGTAACGCCGGTATGCATTTATTACGCTCATATAATTATGTAACCTTCCAAGAAGAACAGTTAAGACAAGACGCTATCTTATCTGAACATGTTTGCTAGGCTCAAGATACACAAATGAAGCCGTTATCGGGACGCCGCCATCTGCTCTTCCGTTATCTTGATAGTGACCCTCAAAATGTTAACTCCGTCTGCCTCAGGCTTGTCCCTGCCGAGAGCACCGTTCTTTGGCTGCAGCAACGACACGAAGGAAAAATAAAACGTACAACTACGGACCATCGCGATAAGTAATAAGTTACTGTAGAGAGATACAATCCCTGGAACGTAAAACGACTATACATACAAAAAAATAGCATTTCGAGAAAATAACAACAGTTGAAGATCAGAAACTGAAGCAGTACGACGATCAGTCCAAGGTTTGAGGAAGAGTGAAACGTACGAATCAGAAGTCTGACGAATGTTGTGACATGAGTTTAAGGTGATGATACAAGAATGAAAGTCATACACACACTAACCTTACAGATGTTACATCACTTCTGTGGAATTACTATAAATACGAAACTAAGGCGTGTGACAGACATTTATCATCTCGAGTGCATGTAAAATCCTTCGTGGCCACGAATACTTAATTTTGAAATCTTACAGGTGAAGATAATAATGTGTTACAACGCTTTTGATTGTGCTTATCTATTAGATCCATTGATGTAAGTATATGTTTGGAATAAAATACTGATGTGTCGCACGCTTCATTCGTATATCCGTAGTACGGAGATCATATTGGAGAGACCTGTGACAAACGTCGTAAGCCGCAGACCGGGTATTACCCTCGTTTCAAAGGTGCACATCCTGTGTCACACCTGAATCGAACTTAGCCGCATGCACGTCGTATGTTTTCATGATTTTAGTGGAATTTTCCTCGTCATTATGATGCAAAAATCAGACACTTCTAACAGTAGTCCTTCTTGTGTAAGGGTGACGTTTTAAATCGGAGCCTAGGTAACACACAATCGAGATGAATGTAGTAGCATGTCAAGGTTATTGGTAATGTGCCGAATTGACCATCGAAATGAATAAACTTGTTTCAGTGTGGAACTGGAGGTATGGACGTAGGAGATAAGTATGCAAAGCAGACGTATAATGCTTCCCCCATCACGTCCTTTGTGCTTTTCGTAATACCAATATTATCACTATGAAAGATAAATTTCTCTCCATGTAGCCAGGATGTGGTTTCAGCTTTTTAGTACAGCGTCTCTACTGATGTTCTCATTTTGAAGTGCAACAATTAATTTGCTGACGCGTCCCCCTTTATCTACTCCAGTAAACCTGAAAATTCTTACGTCTTTTAGTAGTTTCCTAGAATTGGCCCTTGCCACCCAGTCTTTTACACAACACTGTCGCATGTACAAATTAACTGAAATGATTTTTCTTGAAAGCGGGTCCATGGATATCGCAGAGAGATTGCACTTGTAACACCGACGGAAAATTAATGCTATTGATAGAATATATCAATAGTAATAAATAGGAAACACTTTCCTGATGTACAGCAAAATATTATTTACATGATATCGATCAGGCTATAATCTTCATAATCCATTGTCAGGTGGCACCTGGATGTCGTAACCACAGATAAAATTAGCTGCGACTTACACAGATATTACGCAACACGTACAAAAGATAAAATGAGATACAGTGTGTTTACTAAGGAAAGTCTTAATCTTTTATGTTACATTTAACGAAAATTTGTTATTCAAATGTTCGATTTCTTTTGTTAAATCTAACGATTTCCACATCATCATCGTCGTCGTCGTCGTCGTCGTCGTCGTCATAAAACCTGTTGCATGGTTGAGATATTAATTTATCAACTGTAGATGGTGTAAGAAGCACAAGAAGCCGGTTCTTTGCCAAATAAATAGTGTTCTGAATAACTCCAGAGAAGTGTTTCATACTTACCAAAATTTTACTTTCTTTAGTTAAAGAAATTTGTAACTGCTGCTAGCAGAACGGTGCTCGAATCCGTTTTGCTTTCGCTAAGAGTGGTTACCGGACATAAATTTGTCGTCGAAGATATGTGGCGGGAAATTAGTGTCTCAACAGAAAGGCAGAATGGCGGTTACGGTCCGTGGAAGAAGCGAGAGAGCGGTCGTGGCAATAGCTGTGGGAATTGCCGAAAGACCGAACGGAAACGGCTCTGGAAGCAGAAGCCATATCGCGCAAACTGTAATCGATAGCTATTCCTGTAGAGATGTCGTTATCCCCGCTTTTCTCAAGCGTTCCGGGGGAATCGTCTCCAGATTACCTCTTACCAGCGCCAGTATTTTGAAATTGGGCAGACGCAAGCAATATCGTAGGAGGTCCTTCCACTTCTCCATCGGTTCGCATCCGCCGCGAGGACTATTTGCACTCTTCCTTTCATGCAGACAGCTGTTTGTGCGTGTGTGTAGAACGCTGACCAAGTTATCAGGAGAAAGCAAGTTCTTTCCGAACGTTATAGAACGACAATTGTAGATCTCTGGACAAAACAACTCTGTCCTTGCCTTTGCGTGATTACTGTTTGCCGCCAAGCATTGGCGTAGAATGTAATATCATGGCCGCGCGGGATCAGCCGAGCGGTCTGGGCGCTGCAGTCATACACTGTGCGGCTGGTCCCGGCGGAGGTTCGAGTCCTCCCTCGGGCATGGGGGTGTGTGTTTGTCCTTAGGATAATTTAGGTTAAGTAGTGTGTAAGCTTAGGGACTGATGACCTTCGCAGTCAAGTCCCATAAGATTTCACACACATTTGAACATTTTTTTAATATCATGAGCAACAGCAGAGTCTATAAGCGTTAAATTGAGAGTTTTGGCTCAAACTACCTTTCATCTTTTAAGGACTGGATCACAACTGTGCGTTACGTACGAAAAATTGGACTTAAACGTGCGCCACTCGAATATAATTACTGATTTGAAGTAACAATTGTGATAGTGCCATACTGCATACCATTGTATATATGTACGTAGGAGTCCAATTTTCGGTGTAGAAACTATGAGATTGGTGTAGTCTGTACTCAAATGCCGAGCAGAGCGTCGTCAAAATACCAAAAGCTCAAGCGGTACTCGCTTATTAATGTGTTAAAATTTCATTCCGGAGGACGCAAGTGTCTTTAAGCAAATTCGATGGAATGTTGGTTGTCAGAGATGATCATTCCGGGCGCAAAGTCTGTTTAGTTCGCTTGAACACGGTCATGATCATTCAATTTTGTTAATAAATGAAGCTTTTTGAACTTTCACCTTCATTTGTGAGCCTTGTGAGAACGTGCATACCAAGTAGCGTGTCCTCCAGACCAGTTGGTTAACACGGAAGTTGTTTCATGTATGACAGGGGCGACGCACAGAGTCAGAGTTCGGGTAGATCCCTGGTATTACTGCGACGAGCGCAGGCCTCTACTAGAGTTTCAATGTCCTGACCGGACACGGCCTGGCTGGGACATTTTTTGTTTTCGCCAGTAGTTCACAGGTAGTTTAACAGAGGTCATACCCTAATGACCGCGTCGTGGACAGGACATATGATCATAGTCATGATTCCTTCCCAGTCATCAGTGTGTGATTCTGCGGAGGCTGTTACGGTGGCCTGTTTCAGGATTTTCCCTTCGTGAAGGAGGAAACAATTTTAAACAATAGATCCGTAAATATTTCTGCGAGGGTTGCTGCCAGGAGATACTTTCTTCAGAGAATTGCAGTTAGCGGAAGAGACGGCAGAAATAGTGGGGACGTTTTTAACTGAGGCAAAACCCAAACAAACACTGCTACAGTGTTGACTGATGAGAAGCCCAAAATTATCAGCCATTTCTTGAAGTGTCTCGGCGTCTGGATTTTGTAGGGAGTCCAAAGCGGATATCCACAGAATTATCAGTATTTCGTCACCCAGATGGGCGAAGAAAGAGGACGATATTATATCGGCAGTCCTGTCGTTACTTCAGTTTATCTTACTGATTCAGAGGAACGATCCTAGTGCGCTTAGGATGCGTGAATTTTGGTTATGATTGTTTCTGTGGCGCCTAATGCAGAAACGGCATCTTAAAATCTACGCTTGTGTTTATCCTTACGGTGTAGGTTCTTGGTAGCGGATCAGTGGGAGATGAGATTATTAACGCCCAGACTGGAAAAGACTAAAGTCGAAAAGAACGGACTTCGCGAAGGTGGATTAAATTGAATAAACTCTGTTTCTGGGATAAACATAGTGATTAGATAAGAGTGTTTCACTCTCGAACTTGTCAGCTATTATTTAGTCTTTCCTTCTTACATCTTTAAGCCATTTTGACAAATTCAAGAAGGCAGCTACGCTGAGAGGAGTGGTTTTTCTTCTCCTGGTTTCACGAGTTTAAGAATGTCCGAAATTTATCTCGGTTCGCCGATTAATATTTCCTTCGCCGACAGTTGCGTATTTACGCCTTACAGCGAATTCTCAAACGACGTGTCATGTTTTACGCGGACGTGGAAAAGTAACATTTCAAACTTCCTGATTCATGATCTTGAATATCGTTAGCATACAAACTCCATCACCCGACACAAGGAAGCCTAGTAATCAAATGAACTACGCATAAAGGGTGGTGGTGGTGGTGGTGGTGGTGGTGGTGGTGGTGGTGGTGGTGGTGGTGGGGGGGGGGGGGGTGGAGGGAAGTAAGTAAACTGTTATTTCAAAAGTAATCTCCGAAAAGACAGTCAGTACTTCAATGGAAAATTTTTTGCGGTTGCTTACGGATCCATGACTGTACCCAGGCATGCACCTCTTCGTCCGAAGCAAACCGACGCCCACTAGGCCCCCAAAAAGTAGGAAATAGCGTGGGGAGGAAGCGGAACTGGACGGATGATGTTTAAGGACTTCCCAGCGAAACTACAGCACCGCAGTCTCAACAACCTTGGCAACCTTGCACGCGGACGGAGAACCGGAACATTTCAAACTTTCACGCTGCAGAACTTTGCCTGGGAAACCCATTCACATCCTCTGTACATTCCCGATGTATCCTCATGCGATTTCCATGTTTTCGGAGCCCTAAAGAAAGACATTCGTGGCCGTTGATTTGCTTCGGACGAAGAGGTGCACGCCTCGGTGCAATCACGGTTCCGTAGGCAGCTGCAGCCATTTTTCCAGGAGGGCACTGACCGCCTCGTCTCCCAGTGGGATAACTGAACTAACAGTTTTGGCGATTACTTTTCAAATAATAACCAGTTTACTGACTTTGTTTCTCTTGGTCTAGTTTTATTTTGACTACACCTTCAAGGCCACGCGGGTTAAGCCGAGCGGTCTGAGGCGCTGCAGTCATGGACTGTACGGCTGGTCCCAGCGGAGGTTGGAGTCCTCCCTCGGGCATGGGTGTGTGTGTGTGTGTGTGTGTGTGTGTGTGTGTGTGTGTGTGTGTGTGTGTGTTTGTCCTTAGGATAATTTAGATTAAGTAGTGTGTAAGCTTAGGGACTGATGACCTTAGCAGTTAAGTCCATACGATTTCACACACATTTGAACATTTTTGAACACCTTCAAGTACACAAAGCTACTAAAGATATGATTATTTATTTATTTTCTCCGTTGGGGTTCATGGCATATTTTCGGATCTGCAATGGATTCTATCTCTGATCTCGATGTCGACGAGACGTTCAACTCTAATCCTCTTTCCTTCTAGCGGAACTGACAATTCTATTTGTATTCTCAATACGACTAACCTAATATTAATTGGAATCCTCAGGTAATAGGTTTTCGTGTGCTAGCAGCTTGGAATCAAATCACACAGAATAATTATTGTTCAGAATGAAGCAGGGCATTTGGAAGGCAAAATAAATAATTTTTTTCGGCCAAATACGAGAATGATAAAACTGGAGTTGCTTCTAACCAGGAAGCAAACTCATTAAAGTTGCTCCTGTTTCTCCTAAGCTCTTTACCAGGCTGGGTAAAGTAGTGGTCAGAGAGACTTAATGGAATGAGAGAGACGGTGGCAATAATAATTGTAAAACTATCTAGCTTGAGATTAAATGCTCGACTTTTTCGTACACAAAAAATCCCCAGATTGTGCTTACTTTTGTTTTTAAGCTTTGCCGTGAAGGCCGTAGATGCTACAATCGTATCTGTTTTCATATGAAAGGAAAGTGATCATCGATGGATAACTTCCCAGAGTATGTATCTAATTCTTTTGAATGGTGAATAGTGGAAGAAAGTCCAAGATAAACAGTCCGGACTACGGAAAAAAACTCTGAAAAGAACAGCAAAAGAGAAAACTTCGCCAAAATCAGTTTTTACGCGCCGATAAAGCGCCATGGAGGCACCCGTATTTGTTTAAAAGTTGGTGTCAGCTGAAAATTAATACGGTAAAGCAAAGCGTTAAATCAAAATACAAATGGTTCATAATTTCGCGCTGGACCCCGTATAACCGATAGAAATACTTTATAAATAAAATTGTGCAGGAATGGGAGAAGTAATTAACCGTGACGCTGTTCGAAGGTTTATAAGAGCAAAACTCGTTATTTTAATGCTTGGAACTTTATTTACAATGTTCGCGCTTTATAATACACAGCATTATTGTAATCGTTAATTAATCTCTGTCGACCTCCTTTATTTTCGACATGTCCACTAACATTCCGACAATATTTATCACAATAAATAAAACGCTGATGCAAGGGTCATTACAAAAAACGACGTGACGTCGGGTCGGCTGCAAGCCTACTGTGCAGCCCCAAACTGCGTACGTATCCAGCTCAACACGAGGAGTGGCTAGATTGGCAGTCAAGACAGCAAAGTAGGCGTCACTACAGATTGTCTCAACTTACGACGTAAGACAAACAAAATATGTCTTTGAGTACGATCGTCGATTTATGAAAGTACAGTTGAAGAGTGTTCGAATCCGTGAACGATACACACTGTTCAGGGTTCAACACTGTAGTACTGCGCAGTCGAAACTTGGCCTTCACAGTTCAACACCATCTCTCTCAATCCCCCTTCAGTCTGTAACAGCGCTGCTGCTACGGCCGCAGGTTCGAATCCTGCCTCGGGCATGGATGTGTGGGATGTCCTTAGGTTAGTTAGGGTTAAGTAGTTCTAAGTTCTAGGGGACTGATGACCTTAGATGTTAAGTCCCATATTGCTCAGAGCCATTTGAACCATTTTCTGAACACAGTTCATCCCTTAATGTAGCTCTAGTGGACGTTAACTTAGCACATACATTTAATACATGTTTTTAACTCACTCGATTTATAAAGGTAACCATTAATTTTATAACACTAAAACGATATTTTTTTATAATCTGCGGGCTTTTCCAAACCCTACTACGCGGAAGCTATTAATGCTAGAGAAAAAATAAATAAGACCTTTTATGTAGAAAATTTAATGTCATGTAATTTTCCAACGGAAAATAATTTTGCCAGAAGCTGCGCTTTTCAAGTTAATCAATGAAACCATAAACTGACCATAAAGCGTCCCTTCGCTCACACCCCGTCGGTTGGGATCTTTAGTATGTTGTCGATGGCTCTCCCTCGTACTACTGCACAAAAATTTACACCGCTTTTTCTCCAGTCGATCGTCTTTTGTCTTCATTAACCGCGCTGTTCGATGAGTTGGGCGTGGCGTGCCTGGAGACGGAGAGGTTGCGTGGGTCGAAACCCGGTGGAACCACTGGAATTTTTCAGTCTGCCTTTTAACGTATCCTTCACCTCCTAATGATTCACAGACGATTTTTTTATACCTGCTGGTCTATGCATTATGCACACTGATTCGGCCTCAAGCGCACACATTTGCGCGCAGGCCCAGTAATTCTACCGCAGGCACACCATTCAGTGCGTATTCTCTCAAAGGAGCCACAGTGTTACTCATCAGGAACCACACGTGGTTCTACCTGTACGCTGAACTGCAGGTCCCTTTTCCCACCCCCACGATTACTGGACTAGATTAGGAACACCGAAGTCGCTAAAATGGCGTCGAATTGAGACATGGAATTGGCTATTGAGCTGCTCGTTATTACTATTATTATTTCTCTTTCCTGTCTCAGACGTTATGTCTGGTTAAAAATGGAAAGTGACGCGGACCTTGATCAAGCGTGACTTCCTTTTAACTGTACGGTGTATGTTACATTGCATTTAGGAACTTTCGGGTAATCGAACACGTATCAATAATTACAGATTTCTGTAGTTGTATATATATGTTGGGATGTAGCTGTATTGCGTTGATGTACTGGTGGATATTGTGTGGGGTGACTCCTGTAGTTGATAGTATAATTGGTATAATGTCAACTTTATCCTGATGCCACATGTCCTTGACTTCCTCAGCCAGTTGGATGTATTTTTCAATTTTTTCTCCTGTTTTCTTCTGTATATTTGTTGTATTGGATATGGATATTTCGATTAGTTGTGTTGATTTCTTCTTTTTATTGGTGAGTATGATGTCAGGTTTGTTATGTGGTGGTGTTTTATCTGTTATAATGGTTCTGTTCCAGTTTAATTTGTATTCATCATTCTCCAGCACATTTTGTCGTGCATACTTGTATGTGGGGACGTGTTGTTTTATAAGTTTATGTTATAAGGCAAGTTGTTGATGTATTATTTTTGCTACATTGTCATGTCTTCTGCGGTATTCTGTATTTGCTAGTATTGTACATCCGCTTGTGATGTGATCTACTGTTTCTATTTGTTGTTTGCAAAGTCTGCATTTATCTGTTGTGGTATTCGGATCTTTAATAATATACTTGCTGTAATATCTGGTGTTTGATCCTGTATTGCAATCATGAATCCTTCCGTCTCTCTGTATATATTGCCTTTTCTTAGCCATGTGTTGGATGCGTCTTGATCAATGTGTGGCTGTGTTAGATGATACGGGTGCTTGCCATGTAGTGCTTTCTTTTTCCAATTTACTTTCTTCGTATCTGTTGATGTTATGTGATCTAAAGGGTTGTAGAAGTGGTTATAAAATTGCAGTGGTGTAGCCGATGTATTTATATGAGTGATTGCTTTGTGTATTTTGCTAGTTTCTGCTCGTTCTAGAAAGAATTTTCTTAAATTGTCAACCTGTCCATAATGTATGTTTTTTATGTCGATAAATCCCCTTCCTCCTTCCTTCCTGCTTAATGTGAATCTTTCTGTTGCTGAATGTATGTGATGTATTCTATATTTGTGGCATTGTGATCGTGTAAGTGTATTGAGTGATTCTAGGTCTGTGTTACTCCATTTCACTACTCCAAATGAGTAGGTCAATATTGGTATAGCATAAGTATTTATAGCTTTTGTCTTGTTTCTTGCTGTCAATTCTGTTTTCAGTATTTTTGTTAGTCTTTGTCTATATTTTTCTTTTAGTTCTTCTTTAATATTTGTATTATCTATTCCTATTTTTTGTCTGCATCCTAGATATTTATAGGCATCTGTTTTTTCCATCGCTTCTATGCAATCGATGTGGTTATCCAATATGTAATCACCTTGTTTAGTGTGTTTTCCCTTGACTACGCTATTTTTCTTACATTTGTCTGTTCCAAAAGCCATATTTATATCGTTGCTGAATACTTCTGTTATCTTTAGTAATTGGTTGAGTTACTGGTTTGTTGCTGCCAGTAGTTTTAGATCATCCGCGTATAGCAAATGTGTGATTTTGTGTTGGTATGTTCCAGTAATATTGTATCCATAATTTGTATTGTTTAGCATGTTGGATAGTGGGTTCAGAGCAAGGCAGAACCAGAAAGGACTTAATGAGTCTCCTTGGTATATTCCACGCTTAATATGTATTGGCTGTGATGTGATATTATTTGAATTTGTTTGGATATTAAGTGTGGTTTTCCAATTTTTCATTACTATGTTTAGGAACTGTATCAATTTAGGATCTGCTTTGTATATTTCCAATATTTGTAGTAACCATGAGCGGGGTACACTATCAAAAGCTTTTTATTAATCAATGTATGCGTAGTGTAGCGACCTTTGTTTAGTTTTAGCTTGATGTGTCACCTCTGCATCTATTATCAGTTGCTCTTTACATCCTCGTGCTCCTTTGCAGCAGCCGTTTTGTTCTTCATTTATAATTTTGTTCTGTGTTGTATGTGTCATTAATTTCTGTGTAATGACTGAAGTTAATATTTTGTAGATTGTTGGTAGGCATGTTATGGGACAATATTTAGCTGGGTTTGCTGTGTCTGCTTGATCTTTAGGTTTCAGATAGGTTATTCCATGTGTAAGTGTATCAGGGAATGTGTATGGGTCTGCAATGTAATTGTTAAATAATTTAGTTAGATGTGAATGCGTTGAGGTGAACTTCTTTAGCCAGAAATTTGCTATTTTATCATTTCCAGGGGCTTTCCAATTGTGCGAAGAATTAATTGCTTGGGTGACTTCATGTTGCAAAATTATCACTTCAGGCATTTGTGGTATCATCTTGTATGTGTCTGTTTCTGCTCGTATCCACCGTGCACGCCTGTTATGTTGTACCGGGTTTGACCATATGTTGCTCCAGAAGTGTTCCATGTCTGTTATGTTTGGTGGATTGTCTATTTTAATGTGTGTGTTATCTATTATTATTATTATTATTATTATTATTATTATTATTATTCACTCTTTAGCAATAGTTCTTAACCCTCCCTGTCACACTTCCCTCCATTAGGATATTGGCAATTCCCTGATGCCCCAGAATGTGTCCCCTCTCCCGATCCATTATTTTAGTCAAGTTTTGCTGCATTTTTTTTCCAATTGGATTCAGTACTTCCGCATTAGTTACTCCATCTATTCATCTAAGGTTTAGAATTCTCTTGTAACACCTCATTACTGAAACTTACGTTCTCTTCTAGTCGGAACTGCTTATAGTTCACGTTTCGCCTCCATCCAAGGTTATAGTCCGGATAAATACCTTCAGAAAAGACTTACTAATGAATGATTAGGAATGCTTTCCTTGCTGTAGCCAGTCTATATTTTATATCCTTTCTACTTCGGCAGTTATTTTGTTGTCTTATTTCTTAACCTAATTCCCTCAGCAGTGGGAGATCAAAGTTGAACATGAATTCACAGATGTTAGTTACAGAATGCTAAACGTCAGGTTTTGCTGGATTATACGTGTAACACTTACTGCGATTTTTTCCTTGCAATGTTAGTTATTTTCTATTTTATTTTAGTTGTTTGTTGGCTGTTAAGCAAAGTCGGATACGGGACAACAGCATGCCACCCTCTGCTTTGGCGTCCTGCGCTTAACTTTATTGATGTAGAACAATAAATATGTGAGGGTTATTACTATACGACGCGAACAGGTCCTACAAATGTAACAAGGCGTTGTTATGAAACTGCCGGCCCATATGGCCGATCGGTTCTAGGCGCTTCAGTCTGGATCCGCGCGACAGCTACGGTCGCAGGTTCGAATCTTGCCTGGGGCATGGATGTGTGTGATATCCTTATGTTAGTTAGGTTTAAGTAGTTCTAAGTTCTAGGGGACTGATGACCATAGATGTTAAGTCACATAGTGCTCAGAGCCATTTGAACCATTTGATGACCTCAGATGTTAAGTCCCAGTGCTCAGAGCCATTTGAACCATTTTGTAATGAAACTTCCTGGCAGATGAAAACTGTGTGGCGGTCTGAGACTCGAACTCGGGACCTTTGCCTTTCGCGGGCAAGTGCTCTACCAACTGAGCTACCCAAGCACGACTCACGCCCCGTCCTCACAGCTTTAATCCCGCCGTTGTGTTCAACTCGCGCTGGATTAGTGGTTGAGGTTCTCGAATCTTAGCCGAAAGGAAGACAGAAAGGGTAGAGGTTTTCGTCTTCTCGCCAAGTGATCAGAGAAGCAGCTCTCCTTTAGTGTTATATCATCTGGCCGTTTCAGAGTAACAGCCCTGCTTTTTGAATAATTAGACTTGGTAATGAACAGTAGAGTAACATGAATAGACGGACACTGAGATTTTTAACATGAGTCAATTAATAGTTCATCAATATCTACAAGAAACAGGCATATAATGTAATAGTCAACATTTACAAATATGAACGGTTGTAAAAAAACTATTTTAGACTAGGCTCTCAGTGATATTAGTTCCTTATTGTTAAGATGATGGTATTTGGTCCTCTGTAATTGTCAAGTAGAATGTTGGTTGTAGCTGCGTGAACGCCATTTCCACCTACATGGAATTATAAGAGCATCTCGAGACTGCAATGTCAATAGAAATATAATGTAGAAAAAGCTTTTGGGGGGACAAGAGTTCTAAGTGTGCGACTGCTCTTGGTAGGTGGGCTGCCCAGCGCACAGGTGTTTTTTTTTTATTTTTTTTTTTTATCTAGGAGGCGTTAGTTTGTCCCACCAAGAAGACCTGACTGCACAGTAATGCCTCTCCGCACGAAGTCCACGAATTTGTTATTCAGCACTGTCATATGGAATGATCCAAGTTACCTCCTGTGTCAGTTACAAGCTGGCAACATAGGTAATTTTCAGAAAATGATGCTGATCCGTGACGATTTGTTTGAGTACTGTACAAACAGTAATTGCTCATTACTAAATAATAGCGCAGGAATTCGGTTGCTTGGATGGCACTACATGGCGGGATAACATTTTACTCTACGACAGTTTATTTACGAAACTTTATAAATAGAGGAAGTCGTTACATGTATTAACTTCTCGAAACATTCTCGGGCCAGCATTTAGATTTTTGCTTCAAAAATTACAAGGCGTTTTGTTTGAATTACTCGTAAATGTAGTACTCGTGTTCACACAAAATTAAACAGCAGCGAGAAAAATGTCGACAGACCCGAAAAGCAACGGCGAAATTATGCAAACGAAGCGCACAGCGTGGCGACAAGATACAGAATGAGTTGTTGAAAGGTGGAAACACTCGCCGTGGCAGAGTGCGTTTGCCCCGCGGTACAGCAGCAGCGGTTGCGGCTGGCGACGTCGACGGCGCCTTGGACAGCCCTGGCAGTCCTTCCAAGGCGACGCTGGGCGCGCCCCTGTCCCGTCCCGTCCCGCCGGGCTGCGCGCTGACCGCAGCCAGCCGCGCCGCGCCGCGCCGCGCCGCGGGTCACCTTCCCATCACTCCCGGCAGCGGCGGCGAGCTGCTGAGCGCGCGTCCACGCCGTCGGCAGGCAGCACGGCATTTACTCCGCCAGTCACGGCCAGCGTCTCCATACTGTATCTCTCATCTGGGGAAAGGAGGAAAGTCATAGTTCAACGCCCCTTCGGCGTTGCCATATTGTGTTGTTGTCGTGGTATTCAGTCCTGAGACTGGTTTGATGCAGCTCTCCATGCTACTCATCCTCTACAAGCTGCTTCATCTCCCAGTACCTACTGCAGCCTACATCCTTCTGAATCTGCTTAGTGTAATCATCTCTTGGTCTCCCTCTAAGATTTTTACCCTCCACGCTGCCCTCCAATGCTAAATTTGTAATCCCTTGATGCCTCAGAACGTGTCCTACCAACCGGTCCCTTCTTCTAGTCAAGTTGTGCCACAAACTCCTCCCCAATTCTATTCAATACCTCCTCATTTCGATACCTCAATACCTCCACATTTCGAAACCTTCTATTCTCTTCTTGTCTGAACTATTTATTGTCCAGGTTTCACTTCCATACATGGCTACACTCCATACAAATACTCTCCGAAACGACTTCCTGACGTTTAAATCTATACTCGATGCTAACAAATTTCTCTTCTTCAGAAACGCTTTCTTTGCCATTGCCAGTCTACATTTTATATCCTCTCTAATTCCACCATCGTCAGTTATTTTGCTCCCCAAATGGCAAAACTCATCTACTACCTTAAGGGTCTCAGTTCCTAATCTAATTCCTCTGCATCACCCGGGTTAACTCGACTACATTCCCTTATCCTCGTCTTGCTTTTGTTGATGTTCATCTTATATCCTCCCTTCAAGACACCATCCATTCCGTTCAACTGCTCTTCCAAGTCCTTTGCTGTCTCTGACAGAATTACAATGTCATCGGCGAACCTCAACATTTTTATTTCTTCTCCATGGATTTTAATACCTACTCCGAATTTTTCTTTTGTTTCCTTTATTGCCTGTTCAATATACAGATTGAATAACATTGGGGAGAGGCTACAACCCTGTCCCGCTCCCTTTCATGTCCCTCGACTCTTATAACTGCCATCTGATTTCTGTAAAAATTGTAAGTAGTCTTTCGCTCCCTGTATTTGACCCCTGCCACCTTCAGAATTTGAAAGAGTATTCCAGTCAACATTGTCAAAAGCTTTCTCTAAGTCTAAAAATGCTAGAAACGTAGGTTTGCTTTTCCTTAAACTTTCTTCTAAGGTTAGTCGTAGGGTCAGTATTGCCTCTCGTGTTCCAATATTTCTACGGAATCCAAACAGATCTTCCCCGAGGTCGGCTTCTACCAGTTTTTCCATTCGTCTGTAAAGAATTCGCGTTCGTATTTTGCAGCCGTGACTTATTAAACTGATAGTTCGGTAATTTTCACATCTAAATAAAACAGCAACAATAGTAAACGACACAATTCCACCTACTGTGCGAGTACATTACAGTATGAAGAACTCATTATTTTTGCAGGTAGCCTATACGAGGGGCGTTTGAAAAGTTCGTGCAAAGTCCGAGAGATAGCACCACCGGCGCGTTCGAGGTCGTGTTTAGTTAGTAGTATCTTTGGAAAGAACGCACACAAAGTTTCAGCCATATCGGTCTATTTCTTTGTGTTTGGCATTCGTGTGAATCAAGGAAGTCGAGTGATTGTCAAAAAATGGACGAAAAAAATGTCGTGTGGTGATTGAACATTACTTTATGAAAGGCAAAACGCCTCAGGAGACATTATGGTGACTCTGCACCTTCGATTAAAACAATTTATAAGTGGTTTGAAAATTTTTGCAGTCGCCATATGGGCACAAGTGATGCTGAACGTTCTGGACGCCCTGTGGTGCTTAAGGCTCCAGAAATCATTGATAAAATCCATGATATGGTGATGAACGACAAAAGAGTTAACGTGCGTGAGATTTGCTAGTGCTGTGGGCGTCTCGAGTGAACGGCTACATAATATTTTGCATAAACATTTGGACATGAGAAAGTTATCCGCAAGATGGGTTTCGCGATTGCTCACGCTTGACCAAAACGGAATCGTGTGAAGTGTTGCAAGGATGGTTTGCAGCTGTTCAGGAAGAACCCGCAGGATTTTAAGCGTTGTTTAGTCACTGTGGATCAAACATGGATACCTTACTATATTCCTGAGACCAAAGAACAGTCTAAACAATGGGTTACCAAGGGAGAATCTGCACCAAAAAAGGCGAAGACCATTCCTTCGGCCGGAAAGGTTATGGCGACTGTCTTTTGGGATTGGCAAGGGATAATCCTCATCGACTATCTGGAAAAGGGTAAAACTATTACAGGTGAATATTATTCATCGTTATTGGACCGTTTAAAAACTGAGCTGCAAGAAAAACGCCGGCGATTGCACCGCAAAAAAGTCCTTTTCCATCACGACAATGCACCAGGACACGCCTCAGCAGCTGTGGTCACAAAATTAATAGAAATAGGATTCCAAATCGTTTCACATCCCCCCTGTTCTCCAGACTTGGCTCCCTCTGACTACTATTAGTTCCCCAATTTGAAGAAATGGCTGGCGGGAGAAAGATTTTATTCAAACGAGGAGGTGATTGCAGCAACTAATAGCTATTTTGCAGACTTCGACAATTCCTATTATCCGGAAGGGATCAACAAATTAAAACAGCGTTGGACGAAGTGTATAAGTCTAAAAGGAGACTGTCGAAAAATAAAAGGTTTACCCCAAACACGTAAGTAGTTTCTATTTTTGCACAGAGTTTCCAAACGCCCATCGTACAAAGTGCGAAATTTAGATCACGGAGCTGCCACCTCTGGCAGCGAAAATGGCTGTAACACGACTGGGCACAGGAGCGAACTGAGCGTGGTTCAAGGGTGCGGGTACGTCATTCCACAACTACTATCTGCTGGAGTTCATCAATTGTAGTGACTGACGAGTGCTGGCATGCCAGACACTCGGCAACCTATGATCCGATCTTTTCGGTGTGTTTGAGACAGGAAGAACGTACTGATCAAGGATGGTGCTCGAACGCCCTTTGTATCAGGGAAAGTCAAGGCAGCAAAGCGCCACATGCGGTCTTGGGTGATCGTATAGACAGACGAGGTCACAGAGATCTCGAAGATACAGCAAGGTGACAAAAGTTGTGCGGTACCGATATGCACTTACAAAGATGGAGGTTTTATCATGTACCTAAGGTACAAAAGGACAGTGCATTGGCGGAGCTGTCATTTGTTTCCAGGTCATTAATCTTAGATAATGTGCCGGCCGCTGTGGCCGAGCGGTTCCAGGCACTTCAGTCCGGAACCACGCTGCTGCTACGGTCGGAGGTTCGAATCTTGCCTCGGGCATGTATGTGTGTCTTAGGTTAGTTAGGTTCAAGTAGTTCTAAGTCTAGGGGGACTGATGACCTCAGATGTTAAGTCCCATAGTGCTCAGAGCTATTTGAACCATTTTTTGAGATGATGTTCCACGAGATTATGGCCGCACGACGAGAATTAAAACTTTATACGCGAAATGGTAATTGCTGCTACACGAATTTAGGCATCGTTAGTGTTGAATATTCAGAGATCCACAGTCTCCACACTATGCCGAGAATATCACATTTCAGGCATTACCTCGCACTACGAACAACGCAGTGGCCGACGGCCTTCACTTAACTCTACGCAAACGCCGCTACTCTCGGTTGTTGTCACTGTTAACAGATACGCAGTATTGCTTGAAATAATAGCAGAAATTAAGGTGAACCTACGACGAACGTATTAGTTTGCAGAATGCGGCGAAATTTTGCGTTAATAGGCTATGACAACAGATGGTCGACGCGAGGACCTTTGCAAACAGCACACACAGCCTGCAGCACCTCTCCTGGACTCATGGCCATATCGGTTGGACACAAGTCAGGAAAACCGTCGCCTGGTTAGACGATTCCCAATTTAACTTGGTAAGAGCTGATCGTAGGGTTCGAGCGTGGCGCACATCCCACGTAAGTAATGACCCAGGTTTTCAACAAGCCACTGTGCAAGCTGGAGGTGGCTCCACAATGGTGTGGGCTGTGCTTACGTGGAATGGAGTGGTTCTCTGGCCCAACTCAAGAACTGATAACCGCGCAGTTGAGCGCCCCAGAAACCTATCATCTTCTTCTGGTCCAACTGGACCGATCATTGACAGGAAGAGATCATGTCCGGCTACTTGAACACCATTTTCAGCCGAACAACGATGGAATTTTGTGGGCATCAATGCATCATGTCAGTGGAGTAAAATTCTTCACGATTGGTCTGAAGAACATTCGCTACAGTTCGAATGATTGATTTGATCACCCAAATTACCCGACTTGAATCCATGGAATATTTAGCGGACATAATCGATAGGTCAGTTCGTGCACAAAATCCTGCCTCGACGACACTTTTGCAATTGTGGACGACTGTAGAGACGGCATGTAGTACCTCCAACGATTTGTGTTGATTCCATGCCAAGTCGAGTTGCTGCACTGCGCCGCGCAAAAGGAGGTCCGACAGGATATAGGAGGTAGCCCAAGACTTTCGTCACCTCATTGTAAGCATAGCAACTCGATCTAAGACGTCTGAGATGTAAGGCCTGCTGTACAAATTACCGGCTGCGGGAACCAAAGGTGGATCGAAAAGCACCACACACCTTCAAGCCAGGTTCTACACTATGATGATGATGATTATGATGATGAATGCAATCTACCAACGTTCGAGTTCTGTTCTGTGGGCATCACCGTCCCCGCTTCTCCCCCTGCTGCCGCGTCGAGGGGAAACCGCAACAGTGTTCACCATACTGACAATCTGTGGTGCAGCAACGTGGTCACCATACTGACAATCTGTCGTGCCCCAAATGTTGTTATTCTGTCCATGTGGGTACTTGTCGTGCTGCAAAGAAGTAAAGTTCATGATTCAAGGCACGTGACATGGCTGCTCGATCCTACACGGCCGAGCGAATAACTTCAGTCCTCTCGCGTGCTAGTCTCGTGGGGACCACCAACCATGGTGTCGATTATGGTCCTCCTGAATTCAGAGATTCCACATTCGGATGGGAGTTGTAGGAGAGCAGCAATGTCGCGGAATGATAAAATGTAGTTTGTCCTCATTACGCGAGGCATAATACGGTCTCCCCGCAAACAGTAACATTCAAATGCCATTTCTGAATGCGAAACCCGCTGCGTAACCTTCACTTATATATGGAATGTACATGGCGTTACCGCTGCTTACTCTGTGCGGATGCACTCAAATGCTAATCATTTCCACATCCATGCACGTTATGCACACATCATGCCAATTTGACTTTTGTTTCAAGCCGTCTTCATGGTGATACTCTTTTGGTAGCTACGTACTCAACTCGATCATTATAGGGTAGAACACAAGCCTCAATCAGAATGGAAAATCAGTACAGCCATATCTCACGTGCTAATTAGATTAAACTACACAGCGATTTAAATCCCGTCTTTCTAGAAAACGAGTCCAGTCTGGTAATCGCTGTATACGTTGCCATGTAAAACAACTACACCGTCCCACATGTTTGCCTTTACGTACTGAACATACTTCTTTTTTTTATGGCATCATTTTGTGCCACGGCTGTTCTGTGGCAATTTATTTCGATCACAGAATCAAGCAGTGACTCGACAAAGCGCTGTCCTAACCGTACGCACAAAAAATGTTCTGACTACATACGCCATCATACTTGCCAGTGTACACGCACGGAGGGGAATATGCGCGTAAGACTACAATGAAAATGAAATGGAGATGCTAGGGACGTGACTAAACTTATTATCGCTACAAACAGGGTGTCTGTGAGAAGCTCATAAATTTCTTCTTCTGAATCACCTGACTTTGGGGTACGCTGAAACAATAAATTTTTAATGTTCTATGCTTTTCTATTACCCCGTATTGTTCCATTCGTTCTGATATTACTTTCCTTTCTTCGTCAGACATTTTGATAGTTCGTTTGATTTTTCATTTTCACTTCGAATCTATCTTTCTTGTCCTTTTTTATCCTTAAACCGCATCCTTAAACCAATTTTTTTTTCGGAAGTAGACAATTTTTTTATGTCTCTATTTGGATTCAGTCTGACAATGTGTCCATAAAAATCAGTTTTTTTCCTTATTGCGTATGAGAGATCTTTTATTGGTTTGGTAAGATGTTTAATTTACGATGTGTATTAGTGTGTTGTTGGGGAATCTGGGCTGAAGGATTTTTCTTAGTATCTTCCTTTCTTTGAACTCCAGCGTTTCAACTGGGCCATCGTTTGTGATGAACAAAGTTTCGTCTACATACACGGTTTCCGATTTGATTACTGTTTTGTAATGTCCCGTTTTTCATCTACATGATACTCCGAAAGCCACCTAATGGTGTGTAGTGGAGGGTACTTCCTTTACCACCAATTGAATCCTCCGACCTTGTTCTACTCGCGAATAACGCGTGGGAAAAATGATTGTTGTTAAGCCCCCCGAATTGGCTCTAATTTCTCGAATTTTCTCCTCGTGGTCATTACGCGAGACGTATGTGGGAGAGAGGTAGTATACTTTGTCCGACTCTTCGCGGAAAGTGCTCTCTCGAAACTTGAATAGTAAATCTCTCCGTGATGCACATAGCTTCTCTTATAACTTCTGCCAGTGAAGTTTGTTGGGTACCTGTGTAACGCTCTTGCGCCGGCTAAACGATTCAGTAACAAAATATGCCGCTATTCGTTGGATCTGCGCTCTCTCTCTCTCTCTCTCTCTCTCTCTCTCTCTCTCTCTCTCTTCCTCCTCCTCCTCCTCCTCCTACTAGTTCTACCTGGTAGGCATCCCAGATACATGAACAAAACTCAAGAATGGCTCGAACAAGCGCCTTGAAAGCCACTTCCTTCATGGATGAGTTACATGTCCTTGAGATCCTTCCTAAGAATCTGACATCTGATTTTCACATTATTTGTTTTATGTGGTCATTCCACTGAAGATCTCTCTGGATAGCTGCTCCTAGATATTTTACGGTAGTACTGTTTCCAGCGGTTTGTCATCAGTAATATAACTTTACAGTAGTGGGATTTCCTTTTTATATCTATGCGCAATTTGTTACATTTATTTACGTTCAGGGTCAACTGCCAAACCCTGCACCGTTCATCAGTTCTCTGTAGGTAACTCTGGAAATCGTTACTACCTTCTGGCGTAGCTCCTTTGTTATAGACAACCTCGTCATCTGCGAGCAGCCTTAGAGAGCATCCGACGCTTTCTACTGGGGATGCACCGGACATTTCCTTTATATCTGTCGAATTTGTCCCGTTAAGAGCGACGTGTTGAGGTCTGTCTGCAAGGACGGCTTGAATCCAGTCGCAGATCTTCTCAGATACTCGGTAAGCTCAATTTGTTTTCCACTAAACTGCCGTGCGGGGCGGTGTCAAATGCCTTCCCGAAGTTAAGGAACATGGCATTAACCTGGACACCGTTGTGTACGGCGCTGTGGATCTCATGGAGGAACCGAGCTAGCTGAGTTTTACAGGATCTCTGTTTGCGGAATCCATGTTAATTTTTACAGGGGAGATTTTAATTTTCCAGAAACGTCATAGTTCTTGAGCATAGAATATGTTCCATAATTCTACAACAGATTGACGGCAGCGACATACGTCTATAATTATGTACTTCTGTCCTAAGGCCCTTCTTAAAAACGGGAATGACCTGCGCTTTCTTCCAGTCGCTAGGTACCCTTCGTTGCTCAAGCGACCTACGATAAATTACTGCTGGAAGGGGAGCAAGCTCTTTCGCATAATCTTTGTACAGTCTCGTAGTTATCTCTTCTGGTCCTGACGTCTTTCCACTACTAAGCAATTACAGTTGTTTTCTATTCCGCCATTGGTTATCTCACTATTTGCCATTTCGACGTTCGTACGTTTATTGAAAGAACGGACCGCAGTGAAACAATTTCGGAAGACCGAAATCAATATTTCGGCCTTCCCTTTCGGTTTCGGTGAAAGTATGGTGACTGAGTGAATGAACAGGTGATTTTGATCAACCTACTGATTTTACGAAATTAGAATTATATTAATACCTTCAGTTGATGACGGGCGTTGTTATATATCAACGGGGACAGGTGAAAATGTGTGCCCCGACCGGGACTCGAACCCGGGATCTCCTGCTTGCATGGCAGACGCTCTACCCATCTGAGCCAATGAGGGCACAGAGGATAGCGTGGCTGCAGTGACTATCTCGCGCACGCCTCCCGCGAGGCCCACATTTTCACCTTGTATGTCCACATACTACATTCGTAGTGTCCCAACCCCACACACATTACTCGTGGGAGACATTCTTACCAACTCCCGTAAGAGTTCGGGGAATATGTGTGCATCCGCACAGGAGGAGGTCATGGCCAATATTGCCAGAACTATATACTTATATGGATATGGTATCTGTTCTTTCGGACATGTTCGAAAGAATAGACACCATATCCATATATGTATACTGATTTTGCACACGACCAAAACCTCGTAGGGTTTTTATTCAGATCGGTTGATGGAAGTTTTACTTTCAAAGTTGTTGAACGCTTTTCTCATTGCTGTCCTTACGTTAGTTTCCGCTTCGTTCAGCTTTTGTTAGTCACCTAGGTTTTTACTTCTATTGAATCTGAGATGAAGTGCTCTTTGTTTACGTAGCACTTTTCTAAGACATCTGTTAAACCACGGCGGGTCTTTCCCAGCCCTTAAATCCTTACTCGGATCATACTTAGTAGTGCATATTGCACGATACCTTTTTTATTTTTTTCCATTTGTTCTCAACTTCTTCGTCCTCGTCATTGTTATTCGGTACTGACTGCTCAGATACTCTGAAATTTGTATCCTGTAACTCGGGCTAACCACAAATATCTTCCTAATTTTCTTAACATTCTTTGTAAGACTGTCATAAATGCTATCACAACACTACGATCCTGATGCCTTCCTCTACGTTAACTGATTCACCAAGTTCGGGTCTCTTTGTTGCCGGGAGGTGTAAGACGTTACCCTCACGAGCTGGTTCTCTGAACTATCTGCTCGAAGTAATTTTCGGACAAGACATCCAGAACAGTGTCACACTGATCACTGTCTCTGGCACCAGTTTTGATAGTATGACAGTCCTAATCTGTACCTGGCAAGTTGAAGTCATCCCGTATTACAACAGCATGATCAAGAAAATCATTAGCTATATTCTGAAATTGCTCTCTCAAGCGCTGTACCACTAGAGCTCCCGACCCAGGCGGTCTGCAAAAGCATGCGATTACCATTTTTCACCGATCTTTGATACTTTTCACTCGGAGTAATTCACAATCTGAATCCATGATAATCTCGCTAGATTTCACCGCATTCTTTACTGCAATAAACACGCCGCCTCCATTGGTGACTAACCTATCCTTTCGATAAATATTCCAATCTGAATTTATGATTTCGTGTCGTTTACGTCCGGTTTCAACCAGCTTCCTGTTCCTAATGCTATCTGTGCATTATAACCTTCAGCAAGCGATTCTAGTTCTGGAACCTTTCCTTGGACGCTTCAGCAGTTTACTGAAATCGTATTAATCTGTGATCCGCGACGACGAACATTCTCTGAGGTCATCGAGGCTTATTTATCAGGCAAATTGGCTTCCCTCCCAAGGGAGGGTATCTTTAACGTAAAAAGACTCACCATGTGCACGCCACACGTACTCCGCTACCCCAGCAGCCACATCTTGCCTGTAGTGCACGCGTGACCTTAATACCAACAGTACCTTAAAACCTACAGTTGTGCACCGGATAGTGGAGGTAAAGAAATTCGCATCCGATACCGTCCCAGAATCGTCTGAGCCTCTGATGTAGACTTTCCACTCTCCTCTGAACCAGAGGACCGCGATCAACCCTCTGTATTACGGCCCAAATAGACAGCTTAGCCTGCATCCCGCATGCGATGCTAGTTGCCTTCACCAAATCAGCCTTCCGCTCAGAGAGGCCGAGGATACCCTCAGTACGCAAGTGGCAGGCGTCGTTCGTGCCGAGATTTACCACTACATGCGGTTGGCTGCACTCAGAGCGTCCGATAGCCGCCATCAAGGCCTCTTCCACACCCCGTCGAAAATATTGAGTGCATACTGGCAGTCTTTCCCGCCGTGCCTGCTATTTCCACGAGGAGTTCCGTCAGCCGCCTAACATTGACCAAGCGTACCTACCCTCTGCACTTGTTCGTTCGAGGCAGGAGAATCGGCCGCTAGCCCAACAGGAGATGCATCCCACTGCTGGCTCGGTCATCAACAGCACATCGTACCTGTTGCTAAGGGAGCCAGTCGCCCGACTTCCTCCGTCTTCCGCCCTCCGCCCAGTGACACGCGAACCCACTACTGTCTCCAGAATGAGATTTTCACTCTGCAGCGGAGTGTGCGCTGATATGAAACTTCCTGGCAGATTAAAACTGTGTGCCCGACCGAGACTCGAACTCGGGAGTGCGAGATAATCAACTACTCTAAGATAAAACGTACACGAATTAATTATTGCAGTGGCATAAATTCAAATAAACGAATAATTTATCCAAACGAATAATTTTATATCAGCGGAATTTTTTTGTCGCCACTGTAGATAACATTCTTGTATCTTATATTTTCTCTGTTAATGATCCAGAAATGATGGTAAACGATGGAAGTTACACTTCGCAACTGAAGATACGCAAAACCAAAAGTGGGATCAAATAAAAGAAAGCCTAATACGTAAAGCCGAACAATTATCTGCCATAACCAAAGCCGAAAGACTCTTTGAGCTAAGAAGGAACGCATGGCGAAAGTGGCAATCACAGAAAAATGAACGTAACGTACAAAACTTCTTAAGCGTAAGACACTCAGTGAGTAAAAACCTCAAAAGAATAAAAAAACCCAACATCAGCTACTCTTTAAGGTGAATAAAGGCTTCATCAAAAACAACAAAAGGAATTTTTATAAGACTTCTAAACAAAAAAAAATACAGCCCAGCAACTCTACAGATTCAAGACAAAACTCTGAAATATTGTCCAGAACAACATGGAAAGTTGCAAAATATTTGCAGAGTATTTCAGAAAGTTTCTGAAACCATGAAAAAATGGACTTTAAGACTCAACAATAGCCATTTCTCAATTGAAGTGGAAGTATCTACAGTTTACTGAGTAAAAATTTCTCGGTGTACATGCCGCGTCAAATCAGGATAAATCTCCGAGCTTTCGACCACTGCCTCCATGGTCTTCGTCAGGGCTAAAACTGACTGTCGTGAACTAGCGAGGTTCCCACTTTTATATGCCAATGACGGCTTCTTATTGGCTGGAATACGTCAGCGATATGGCGCGTAGCGAGGTGGTGCCCTCTACTTCCATAGATGTAGTTGCTATCCCGTGTTGCTTGCAGCGCCATCCCTTAAATCAGGAGGTAAAGTGCGAGAAGTTTTTCTCTGCGATTTTTCTTTATCCAGTGCACTCTTCCAAGTGTTGCTGAGTGCATAGCCGTTGTCTCTATTAAAGTTATTATCGCTAAGTCTAATTTCGACTGCTTCTCGGATCACAGAGTCCCAGTAATTCGATGTGTGGGCTATTACTCTGGTTTCTTCAAATAAAATCTTATGCTTGTTAAGCAGGCTATGTTCAGCCACCGCTGATTTTTCCAAATACCTGTATTTCAGGTGGCGTTGGTGCTCGATGCAGCGGTCGGCAACGGTTCTTACAGACTGGCCCACGTAATTCTTGCCGCATTCGCAAGGAATAGTATAAATTCCCGGCACTCTTAAGCCGAGACTGTCTTTGACTGGTCTCAACATTTCCTTAATTTTCATAGGTGGCCGGAAAACTGATTTTATTCCTTGCCTCTTCAGGACTCTGGCTATCTTGCTCGTTGTAGCACCGCAAAAAGGAAGCCGCGCTATGTGTTGGTCCTCTTCTTGTATGTGGCCGGCATCGTGTCTAACTTTCTTGGACAATACTGATTTAATTTCACCGGCAGAATAACCATTCCTCTTGAAAACAGTCGTCAAATGGTTGATCTCGGGACCGAGGTGGTCCTTGTCGGAAATAGTCCTGGCTCTGTGTACTAAAGTATTCAGCATAGCTCTCTTCTGAGACGGATGATGGAAGCTATGGCTATGCAGATATAAGTCTGTATGGGTTGGCTTCCTGTACACAGAATGGCCCAGTCGTCCATCCGGCTTTCGCTCTACCAACACATCTAAAAAAGGTAACTTCCCTTCCTTCTCTAACTCCAATGTGAATTTTATGTTTGGATGTACACCATTCAAATGTTCGACGAACTGCTGCAGCGTGTCACTGCCGTGTGGCCAGATTAAAAAGTTTTCGTCGACGTATTTGTAGAAGCATGATGGGCGAAAGTGAGCACTGGTCAACGCTCGTTCTTCAAAATCCTCCATGAAAAAATTCACTATTGCTGGTGATAGTGGCGAACCCAGGCTGTTCCATCTGCTGCCACTATCAACCCAGGCATAGCCAAGGTCCCATCAAACGGGCCAGTCAGGATATACAGAATACCACATTGTCATGGATGCATACAAATAATTCAGCACATTGGGCTGAGAGTCCTCAATTCATCCAGTTCATGAAAAACCGTTCTTTTCATCAAGGAATTCAGCAATTGCCATATGAGGCAATATTTGACTGTAAAGAAAAAGTGGCTGAGTACTTCAAATCTGTCTGAAGAAATGATTGACAACATAGTGACAGGGGAAGACCTTGAGAGACTCAAACAAGAAATGGAGGATGCTATAAATGTAAGTACTGTTCCAGCAATGAAATTGCTGCTGTGTAAGTCGAACCATGGGAAAGTCGAGACCAGTTACCTGACAATAATAAGCTGAAAATATTCTATGTGGTTTATGAAGAAGAATGTAATTTATCTCATTGTTGTATATAATGCAGCAAAGATGTGCGTGGAAGAAGTAATGAAGCAGAGGAACGATATGGAGGGAAAATTATTTGCAAATTATGTTATAATAAACAATAAATCAGGAAGAAGAGGGCAGGAGCTCACAACAATTTGCAAGCACAAGGTGCGAAGATTCTTAAAAATTCAGATGGAAAATTCACAACTGCAAAAGTTGTAGACAATATTCGCCTCTGTATACCAGATTTTGACAGAGGTCGCAGAGATCCCAGAAGTGTTCTTGCAGTTGTCATGAACATCGAAGCCACTTCCTACAAGCTGGGAACAGAACATGGTATTTTTTCACAACAGATCTCCAGTTACTTTCTCCAGTTATTTTCATTTTAACCTCATGTTACACTTTCCACCTTCTAATACCATGTCACCCTCACAACACCCCCACAACGACCCCATTAAGTTTTATTTACATTCCCTCTGCAAACATGCCTTCATCCTAGCCAGATTACGCTCGCATATTTTATTTTCTCAGGCTTGTCTGACATTTGGCATTACCCCCAAAGGCCTCACACTTAAAGTTCCCATCTCTGGCTGCAACCCTTCTTTCCATCAGTCCCTATACCAGTTCCAAACCGAACAATCCATTGCCCTCACCCACCTAATCCTTCACCTACACATCAACTCAGCCAATGAACACACCCGTCAACTCCTATCCTTAATAAAAGTCCTCAATCTTTCCTCTCCCACATCCACACCAGCTGTTCAGAGCATCCTCCTACAGGCCAACCGCAAATTAGAACAGCATGCCACCCTTCACCTCAAAAAACTATCCAATCTCCTGGTTTCCCACCTCCGGAAAGGCAACTCACTCACCCTTCACAACCTTTCCGCAAACCTCAACCTCCTCTCATTGCACACAAACCCAGTCTCTCCCATCTACTCAATCTCCCACTTCCAGCACCACTCCCTCCAAAACCTCAAAATTCCAATCAACACAATCCGGTACCACAACACCCTAATTCAGTAGTTAACCTTTCCTCCAAACCTCTCTCCCAATCCGAAACCTCTGTCCTATCCAAAGGCCTCACCTTCAGCCCCACTCCAACCAAACAGCCCTCGTCAAAGATTTACTGTCCTACACTCGTACTCTCTGCTGGAAGTATCACTTTGCCACGAAGAAAAATGATCCTAATCCTACCCCTAATGATCCAACTCTCCAAGACACTATCCAAATTGAACCCTGCCTGGAACAGTTCCGTCCTCCGTCACAGCGGGACCTACCTCCTCTTCCTCAAAATCACCCTCTCCAAACCTTCCAGGAATTTCTGACTTCCAGTCTTGCCTCTCAATCCTTCTTAAAAAACCTTAATCCTACTCCCAACATCACCACTGCTGAAGCCCAGGCTATCTGTGATCTGAAGGCTGACCGGTCCATCGTCATTCTTCCGGCGGACAAGGGTTCCACGACCGTGGTACTTGATCATCGGGAGTATGTGGCTGAGGGACTGCGTCAGCTTTCAGACAACACCACATACAAAGTTTGCCAAGGTAATCCCATTCCTGATGTCCAGGCGGAGCTTCAAGGTATCCTCAGAACCTCAGGCCCCCTACAAAACCTTTCACCTGACTCCATCAACCTCCTGACCCCACCAACACCCTGCACCCCTACCTTCTACCTTCTTCCTAAAATTCACAACCCCAATCATCCCGGCCGCCCCATTGTAGCTGGTTACCAAGCCCCCACAGAACGTATCTCTGCCTACGTAGATCAACACCTTCAACCCATTACATGCAGTCTCCCATCCTTCATCAAGGACACCAACCACTTTCTCGAACACCTGGAATCCTTACCCAATCCGTTACCCCCGGAAACCATCCTTGTAACCATTGATGCCACTTCCTTATACACAAATATCCCGCACGTCCAGGGCCTCGCTGCGATGGAGCACATCCTTTCATGCTGATCACCTGCCACCCTACCTAAAACCTCTTTCCTCATTACCTTAGTCAGCTTCATCTTGACCCAAAACTTCTTCACTTTTGAAGGCCAGACATACCAACAATTAAAGGGAACAGCCATGGGTACCAGGATGGCCCCCTCGTACGCCAACCTATTCATGGGTCGCTTAGAGGAAGCCTTCTTGGTTACCCAGGCCTGCCAACCCAAAGTTTGGTACAGATTTATTGATGACATCTTCATGATCTGGACTCACAGTGAAGAAGAACTCCAGAATTTCCTCTCCAACCTCAACTCCTTTGGTTCCATCAGATTCACCTGGTCCTACTTTAAATCCCATGCCACTTTCCTTGATGTTGACCTCCACCTGTCCAATGGCCAGCTTCACACGTCCGTCCCCATCAAACCCACCAACAAGCAACAGTACCTCCATCATGACAGCTGCCACCCATTCCACATCAAACGGTCCCTTCCCTACAGCCTAGGCCTTCGTGGCAAACGAATCTGCTCCAGTACGGAATCCCTGAACCATTACACCAACAACCTGACAACAGTTTTCGCTTCCCGCAACTACCCTCCCGACCTGGTACAGAAGCAAATAACCAGAGCCACTTCCTCATCCTCTCAAACCCAGAACCTCCCACAGAAGAACCACAAAAGTACCCCACTTGTGACAGGATACTTTCTGGGACTGGATCAGACTCTGAATGTGGCTCTCCAGCAGGGATACGACTTCCTCAAATCCTGCCCTGAAATGAGATCCATCCTTCATGAAATCCTCCCCACTCCACCAAGAGTGTCTTTCCGCCGTCCACCTAACCTTTGTAACCTCTTAGTTCATCCCTATGAAATCCCCAAACCACCTTCCCTACCCTCTGGCTCCTATCCTTGTAACCACCTCCGGTGTAAAACCTGTCCCATGCACCCTCCCACCACCACCTACTCCAGTCCTGTAACCCGGAAGGTGTACACGATCAAAGGCAGAGCCACGTGTGAAAGCACCCACATGATTTACCAACTGACCTGCCTACACTGTGACGCATTCTGTGTGGGAATGACCAGCAACAAACTGTCCATTCGCATGAATGGACACAGACAGACAGTGTTTGTTGGTAATGAGGATCACCCTGTGGCTAAAAATGCCTTGGTGCATGGCCAGCACATCTTGGCACAGTGTTACACTGTCCGGGTTATCTGGATACTTCCCACTAATACCAACCTATCCGAACTCCGGAGATGGGAACTTGCTCTTCAATATAGCCTCTCTTCCCGTTACCCTCCAGGCCTCAATCTACGCTAATTTCAAGTTGCCGCCACTCATACCTCACCTGTCATTCAACAACATCTTTGCCTCTGCACTTCTGCCTCGACTGACATCTCTGCCCAAACTCTTTGCCTCTGTATATATCTGCTTTTGTGTGTGTGTGTGTGTGTGTGTGTGTGTGTGTGTGTGTGTGTGCGCGCGAGAGAGTGTATACCCGTCCTTTTTTCCTCCTAAGGTAAGTCTTTCCGCTCCCGGGATTGGAATGACTCCTTACCCTCTCCCTTAAAACCCACATCCTTTCGTCTTTCCCTCTCCTTCCCTCTTTCCTGACGAAGCAACCGTTTGTTGTGAAAGCTTGAATTTTGTGTGTACGTTTGTGTGTCTATCGACCTGCCAGCACTTTTGTTTGGTAAGTCTCATCATCTTTCTTTTTTTATATATATATCAAATGTGTGTGAAATCTTATGGGACTTAAATGCTATGGTCATCAGTCCCTAAGCTTACACACTACTTAACCTAAATTATCCTAATGACGAACACACACACCCATGCCCGAGGGAGGACTTGAACCTCTGCTGGGGACAGTCCATGACTGCAGCGCCTTAGACCGCTTGGCTAATCCCGCACGGCAACACAAGTTAGAAGTGATATTATTAATGAATACTAATTTTTTACTAAATAATTTGTATACTGAAACAAAACAAGTGTTGTCAACAGATTTTAATATTTCATACAGACGAGAGCTTCAGTCATACCTGTTCATACTCTTCATTGATTATCTTGGGCTCTTCATGTCGCTGGAACCACATCATGTACTTTGTATGGAACCTCCAGCTCTGTTTTTTAAGGGCCTTCGCTGCTAGGTACTGTGCCTTTGTTCCCTCCATATAATAAAAAATAAAGAAGAGCGTTTCCGTCGACAGCCGCTGGAAAAATTCCACAGTGTCCGAATGTGGCAACGGAGTCTGCAGTAACCAAAAATAGTATTGTTAGTAGTTGTTTTTGCATACAGTATATTGAAAAGTGCATCTATTTGCCCTTGGCCTAACACAGAATAGGTTATGAAACTGGTCTTTAAATAAATTACTCAAAAGAGTGCTCAACCAGTTATTGTTCAAGACAGAATAAAATGATGACAATGAGGTAAATATCAATGAAACAGTGGATGCATGAAACTGTGAATTTCAATGTTGAAATTTTTACGGAGTTTATCAACAAAATTACACCTTAATTTAACATTTTTGCAATGATACATACAAATTTTAAAGAATTACTTGCTATACATTCACAAATTAATGAACAGCAGTTTAATCTTACATTAATCCACAAGATTATGAAGGCAATATATGTTTTTTCTTTCTTTGACAGGCAGAACAAACCAAGCTAAATGGCTAATAAGGGCACACTGGCTCTCAAGATACAGTGAAATCTGGGCTGATGGGCAACAACCCAATCCTCTGTATCTTCAAATATGCTCTACAAGTACACTATAATTAAATGTTTTTGGTAAAATGATAGAAGTTTTTTTACATAGGAAAAAAGAAATTACATTCTGCTAAAGTTAACATTGTATAAATAACCAATCACACAAACTGTGAGAGGTTTCACGATCAAAACTTAAAGTTGAAACTTAAACGGTCAGTTGCATGCAAGGAACTACGCAAAATGAGTTCTTACTGCATAAGAGGCTGGGATTGTTGGCAATAGGCTGTCAATTTTATTCAACTTTGAACAACTGTGAATTAAATTTATATAATCTATTGCTTGTGGAACACCATTTCTTCTTTTTAAAGCAAGTGAAAAAACTATGTAGCAGAAAAATCAGCTACGATCTACTCTCTTTTGCAAGAAGGAAGTCAGTACCAAGACTAAGTTATCTATGCACCGTTCAATCTTTCGACCAACTTTGTTGTATGGGAGCTAAAGCTGGGTGGATTCAGGTTACTTTATCAACAATGTTGAAGTTACGGATATGAAAGTAGCTAGGATGATTGCAGGTACTAGTAGATGGGAACAATGGCAGGAGGGTGTCCACAATGAGGAAATCAAAGAAAAACTGGGAATGAACTCTATAGATGTAGCAGTCAGGGCGAACAGGCTTAGATGGTGGGGTCATGTTACATGCATGGGAGAAGCAAGGTTACCCAAGAGACTCATGCGTTCAGCAGTAGAGGGTAGGAAGAGTCGGGGCAGACCAAGGAGAAGGTACCTGGATTTGGTTAAGAATGATTTTGAAGTAATAGGTTTAACATCAGAAGAGGCACCAATGTTAGCACTGGATAGGGGATCATGGAGGAATTTTATAAGGGGAGCTATGCTCCAGACTGAACGCTGAAAGGCATAATCAGTCTTAGATGATGATGATGATGATGATGATGATGATGATGATGATGATGATGATGATGATGATGATGATGATGATGATGATGATGATGATGATGAGAAAAATCTTCCACAGTATACATATTTTGTGAATTGAATAATCTGTATGTTTTTCCGGTTTTTCTTATTACTGTCATCAGTTTTACACTGATTGAGACCTCGATACCACTTTTGTTGCCATCATTATAAGATCATTGTCACTACGTTGAAAATATTCAGGTAAACATGACTAAAAAATGATATTTTATAGAACTGAACTGAAGTGTAACCTGTTTGGAGAAGATTATGCACACTACTATTCCTCACATTATTATCTACCAAGTGAGAAGACCGTAACACACACCAAATTTCAAGTGTAATTTATGAAAGTGGCTTTTCTGCACTGTAATTGCAATCATGGTAGCATTTATAACTCCCAAGAGTGTCCTTTGCAAGCACTTAACGAAAACAAAATAATTATCTCATACTTGTGTATGCGCCCTTTAGTAAATACTATGCCTATCGTAATTGGAAAATGATACAAGCATATTCTTGTGAAGAAAGCAGTACTATAATGCGCATAATGCTGAATGTGTTGGAGGGGCACATCATGCCTCCCCAATGTCCCCACACACAGTTTCAAGGGGGGGGGGGGGGGCTATTCATGTTACCGCTACCATTGGATTTGGATGTACGAAAGACTTTCCCATGTACAATACTCACTACTTAGATTACATTTCCAAAACACTCTGCAGTAGGAATCACAGTTTTTATTAAAATTAATGCGATACATTCAGATTTCTGTCACTTCCGAAATAGTTGGGCCTAGTAGGTCAATGGGTGCTCTTGTAAATTTGATGTTATTTAACATTTTACTTATTTTCTTTTGTTGTTAGCAATCTGACATAAAGTAATATTAAACAAAGCTGTCAGATCAAGGTTATACGTTGAAGATATACAAATTAATCTGTGCACATGTGTTTTTTACTTCCTTCCAGTAATTACATTGCCTTCCAAATCTATTTTCCCCCTGTATTCCTTGTTAGTCCAACACTAAATCTATCAGTCTCCAACATGAACACAGTTGTCAAACATATCAGACTGACACCTAAATTCTTATATCTGGAAATGTATGGTTACAGATGATAACGAAAACCGCAAGACTGGGATGTGTCATGTGTGTACTGATTGACAAATAGTGTTGTAGTGGGATCTTAATTATGAACGCAATGTCACTTCACCTTTTTTAAATGCATTTCAAGCAAAATAAGTCACTTGGTCTCAAACTTTGAGAGCTATCTGCTACTCCTTGACTGCCAAACAACTGTGGTAAACATGCTCACAATCTTCGTTAACATGACTGAATTACTTCATTATTCTCACCTTTCAATTCATAGACCCCTTTTTCTTATTTTTTTCTTTCCTTTATTATTTATGACTCCCTTTCTTAACTTTTTACAAGGTACGTTTGGAACGCAATGCAGTTTTTCCCAAGCATTCCTATTCGTACCAGTTTCACATCACTTGAGGTATATGGGGCAGACACTAACTTTACATCCCTGCCTACATCAGTTTGATACAAGCTCCGGAAGTATCTGCACCGCTGTTGCTGTGAACTTTTCGATAGTGCACATAGTATGATGCACAATGCAGTTAACACTCTGACACAGTACATGATTAATTTTTGTGCCATACTCATAAAATGTTATGTTGACAAGTAGTTGAAGAGTCAGCAAGTCTAAGAGGACTCTGCTTTGTCATATTCTCAAGTTTCAAGATGGCTGACGTCATTTAAGGAGGACTGGGAAAAGATGGACAATGAATTCAATTCAGGATGGCCATAAACCAGTAAAAGTTATGAAAATGTGTGTCATATTTGGTATCTTGCGAACACTGACAATGGAATATATATGCAGGTGCTAACAGTGTGTCTCCATGTTCCAAAAACAACTGTATACAACACCATTAGTGACAATTTGACAATGTGGAAAGCGCAAGCTGAGCTGGTTCCAAAACTGATGACTGCCGACCACAAGAACAACCGAGTCGTGATCATGAGAGAACTTTCAGATGCATGCAAACCAAACCTCACTTTTTTTGGATAATATCATTACCAGTGACACAACACACGCAATACAGGTGTATGGTTACAGACCTAAGAAGGAACTCTAATGTTCTGACAAGAACATTTTGGAGTTCCATTGTCCATCAGACAACAAGAATGAGAAAGTTGAAAATGAAAACCACACTAACTGACTTATTCAACACCAAGAGTGTGGTTTACATGATTTTGTACATTGCATGGACAAAGAAGGAAATGGTTGATATCTGCCAGTCACACCTCAACAACAATCTTAGCTACATTTCTCTGCTTTCAGGAGTTTCTGTCGAAACCCAAGTTAGCAACCTACTTCACCCCCTACAGTCATCATGTGGCTCCTGCAGCTTTTTTTTCTGCTTCTACAAGTCAAGATTGAAAGGTGTCCATTTAGTGACCACGAAATACAGTCAGTACAACACACCAGCTACAAAATTTATTTCTGTCAACAGTGTCCAGGATGCATACACTGCATGGCCGAGTTGTTGGAAAATTGTATAGATGTCTCAGCTGTCTTTCGTTCTTTACCTCAAACAAATTTATTTATGATTATCAAGCCAAATTCAAAATAACTAAAAAGATTCAACAAACTGGCCATGCTATAAACAGTTCTCACATTGTTGTTGTCTCTCTCTCTCTCTTTCTTTTTCCTTCTTAATGAAAAAGACAAATAAACAAACTTCATAATTAAATAATGAACAACTTTCTTGTACAACATTTACAATTATCAGGTGGTACTTTAACAGTCCCATCTGTGATACACTACCCTAATAAACACACATCAGTTTTTAACATTCAAGTTTGGATAACTTCTTTCAATACTTTCACCAACAGATACATTAATGTTAATGAATGAAGATGTGTCTCATTTAGGTGACATCAAATAGCTTAACAAGTTTATCAATATGTCTAACTGCAGTTCTCATACCTGGTTGTAATACGCAGGTGTTGGGCATGGATTTCTTGGCAAATATGGCCTTAACCGCTCTGAATCTGATGGATGAGGCATATGGTAATATGCAGCTTCCATCATCTGGAACTGGCACTGGTGTTCTTTCTGCAAAGGTACTGGACCAAGAGGAGCGACACCCAGCAATGGTGGTATGTGGGCCTCAGATGTTTCCGAAACTTGCGATTTACTATCAAACAATCCCCTGCTAGGTTCAGATGGTGGAATTTCCAGACCTGCTCGATCAATCACCTGCTGCGCAATTGACTTTAGGGATGACATACCTTCAGGAACCTAGAATACATTAAAACAGTATAATAATGAATACATACATATTTGATCACACAGAACACAACAGTGATGGAAAAATTTATTAAATTTACGAATAAGACTGAATGGATAGAGTCTTAGCTTGTTGGTTTCACAATCCAACTGCATAATGAATTCGCTATAATGGATGTTCAAAACACAAGGATACACATTTTCTTCGTGTCACATGGCAAATGTTCATCTTTCAACAGAAGCAAGTTTGGTCAATGGTGCTACCTCTTTCGTCAACTGTTGCTTGGTAGATTTTACAAAACAAAATGGTCTCAATGATTTTATTTAAAACTATGTACCAGTTATATTATGGTAAAAAACTTTCAACACCCAAGATTGCATAAATTAGTCTTTATTTTCGATAACCGGTTTTGAGAGACATAACAGCCATCTTCTAGTCTTAAAAAAAAAATTATGTTACCATCATTCTGTATGTCGAAACCGGTTGTCAAAGATAAGGCTGAATATATGTTATCTCTGCTATGGAAAGTTTTTTATCAAGTAAAACAGATCGCTGCTCCAAATTTCTCAACAGGAGAAAATTCAGTGTATTATTATGTCATACATAAATTATAGTTTAACAGGTGAATGAAATATTTTGAGCCTAATACATACAATAAGTGAGAAGACCACCACTCATTGCATATACGAAAGGAAGAGAAATTCCTTTTTGGTATATTTGAGTCACAGTCAACTTCCTAGACTGAACTTTTCTTGGCAGCAGTATAAACTTCAATCTAAACTACATAGTAAGTAAGTGAAGCACAGTGAAATAAGGAATGTATCTCCTCTCCTCTCCTCATTTTCAAATGACATCATTGCTCTTATCTGACTAGCAAAAATTATCAATAATAATATATTGGATATTCGGGAATCCAGCCGGATGTTCGCGTCGTTCTCGCACGATATTTCAACAGTGTGCCTCGCTGTCTTCTACAGGTGCTACCTGAGACTGATGTCAACAGTCTCTGAACTATACAAACGAGACTGTCTTTACAACATAACCTTCAATTCCACAAACCTACTGGTCTCATCCTCCGTTAACCCTACTGGCCTCATCCTCCATTAACCATTGTTAAACCACCACCTCCATCTACCCCTCTCACATTGACCCCCCCCCCCATCCCTTCCATTCTATTTTGATCCTACTATCCATTAACTTACCGTCACATTGTGCTCACTGTGTTCTACCTCTTCCTATGTTATATCTTGCACCACTATACTTTCAGTCCATTTTTCTACTACATTGCATGTCACACACAGCTTCCTCAGCCTGCACCCTAACAATCTTATTGGGGCTACATCCTATCCTAGTCCCTTGCTGGTTCTCTGTAGCTGTCACTGTCCATTCCCTTCCTCTTCCCTTGTTCCTCTCAATTACTGCTCCCAAAACAACCCCTCACCTTAACCAGTCTACAGGACTAGAGTAATGCGAGAGGGGGGAGGAGGGGGGGGGGGAAGAGAGAGAGAGAGAGAGAGAGAGAGAGAGAGAGAGAGAGAGAGAGAGAGAGAGAGAGAGAGACAGAGAATCTGTTTGTAAACTTGAAATTACATGTACCAAATTTTAGTGCAGTGTATCCTGTACAATAACATCCAGCATCCAGTTTCGAGTCATAGCCGACATACAGTTTAAATCTGGCATGAAGTTTCAACATGGAGAATAACATTTTATTGTGTACCAGAAAGTTACGAGCAACTGAAGAACAATAATGCAAAACACACAGGTCACACCCAACAAACATTAACTATGTAGGTATCCCCGTTTTAATTGGAGACTAATATACTATGCTATGTTCCTAAAACAAATTACTGTTTATATTAATTAGAACACAAACAGAAGAAACATTAAATTTAGGCATGGGGGACAGCCGTAACATTTGAATTATCACTACCAAAAGATAAAATTATGTGAACTGTATTTTGTTTGTTTTCTGGTGCATGTCTGCAGTCCTGGCACACACTGAAAACCCCATGCCGCACTAACACACAGCATGCCACTAGAGGGAAAGCCCACTGATACAATGGAGTGGAGTGTGCCATTTTGTTTTGGCTCCTCTGGTGGCATGCTACAGAGAAACGGTGTAAGGATTTCAATGCGTACCATGATTGAAGACTTTTACCTGGGAGAAAAATCTTTGTGACTACACCTCAAACATTGTGACTATAAATGCCGCCTGTAATGATTTTCAAGTAACCACATACATACATGAAAAAGGAAGAAAGAGAGAAAGAGAGAGAGAGAGAGAGAGAGAGAGAGAGAGAGAGAGTGTTCCCGTCTCCTACTGAGACACTGGATTGATTTCAGCCATGTTTGGTGTACATACTACTTACTATCTCGGAATTAATAAAATCCAGTTAGCTCCCATAAGGCTGAAACACAACAACTGGTTTCCCCAACATCTAGAATTTCCCCACACAACAAGCATTTTATGTGAGTAGTGTCAGATTGTGTTCCAGGGGGTATATATGTGGTTGGACATAGATGAGCACACAGGGGACAAGGAGGGAGGATGAGGTGGACAGAGAGACAGGGGGGAGAGGGACATGGTCAGAGAAAGATTGTGTGAGAAGCGGGGGAAGGGGTAGCAGGCAGGTAGAAGGTGGAGAGGTGTAGTGAGTAGGTGGAAAAGGAAAAGGGTGGAGGAAATGGGCTAGGGGGGAGGGAACGACGAGGCGGCAGAGAGGGGGAAGAGGAAAGGTAAGATGGGC